>NC_058339.1:72330519-73580519 GCF_905475395.1 Chrysoperla carnea | reverse complement strand
CGCACACATATATAACTGATATTCCCATATAATATATACTATAAAATTTACACTGAATTTGCGCCCTCGTGAGTAAACAGTGATGTTTACGAAAAAATGTTTCAAACAAAAGTTGTTTATTTTGTTATAAGGAACTTTTTTACATTTAAACTTTTGTTCTATCTCTAACGGTTTACAAAATGAATCCAACGGACCCATGATCCACCTATGTGGTTATTACGAACACGACCTCACTTTTTTCGTCCTAAGCACGCTTTAAAAATTTCAGCTTGATTGCTCTTTTCGTTTTTGAGTTATTTTGTCGACAGACAGATGGACATCCGAAAATGGACTAATTAGGTGATTCTATGAACACCTGTACCAAAATTTTGTTCTTAGCATCATTATTTTTAAGCGTTGCAAACTTGGGACTAAACTTAGTACACCTTGATATATTTCATATTTTCATGGTAGGTATAAAAGTATGAAAAGAAGAAAATGTAACTTTAAAAAAAAAGTTTTATACAATTTCAAAGCAATACCGTTAGCAAAAAGTTATTATCCGATGTAAACCAGTACATTTTCGTTCGTTATAGGACGTATTTTGAACATCAAAATTTGTTTAGGTATGATACTTTTTTCGATAAACATTTTTTCAAAGCATTTGTCTAGTTTCACCTTTCTCGGTGTCTGTAATCCAATATTGCTAAGTAAAATTTGACCTACTTTTCGGCTTCCGATGGAGCTGAAACTTTGCATACATATGTAAATCCGATGATAATTTATCTTTGTGGTAAGCATTGCCTGATTTTCATATCGCTACCACTACATTTTATACAGAGTTGATCACGCCATACTGCACGAAAGATTATGGCTAAACGGCTTGATTTTAACAAAATTTCCTTTCAAGGCTAGATGGAGGGTTATGGACTGCAAAGTTGCATTTTTAAATGGAACACCCTGTTTATTATTTCTTTTACAGATTTTACGGTCAAAATAAAGCTTTACCTTATGTTTTACATGAAGCTTAACCTTACTTTAACTTCACGGTTTTCAAAATATTGATTCTGAAATTATAGTAGCTATCCTTATATATTATAAATGTGAAGTAAGCATGTTTGTTTGTTACACTTTCACGCTAAAACTAGCGAATGGTTTTTAATGAGACTGTACAGCAAAATAGCTGATATGTCAGAATAACGCATGAACTATAATTTTTAAAGATATATTAAAAATTTTAATTTGACATTTACCATTTTCTAAATTAAGGAATTCTGTAAAAATTTAAAATAGAAAATGTCAAATAAAATAATGGCCAACTATTCTGATATACTCAATGAATTATGACTATTTTACATTTAAAACTGTTTGTATCAAGAGAGGGTGGAGGCTATAAAGTGGTGGTTTTTACTTTAAGTCCAGTGAAGCGGGCGGGTAACAATCTAGTTTTAACGTATAATTTCTCAAAGCTTAGATCAGTTTTTCAAACCAAATTTTACTTGGAGTCTACCAATCGATTGAGATTCTTGTCGCAG
Source organism: Chrysoperla carnea (assembly GCF_905475395.1). Classification (NCBI taxonomy): domain Eukaryota; kingdom Metazoa; phylum Arthropoda; class Insecta; order Neuroptera; family Chrysopidae; genus Chrysoperla; species Chrysoperla carnea. The sequence continues at coordinate 73,579,005 of NC_058339.1, read as the reverse complement.
CTGTGAAGAATGGAATAATAACTAAAGTATTGCAAGTTTTAAACGATAATAACTTAAATACAACAGTGTTTCGTTCAACAGCAAATGTAAATTGTAACTATTAACTATCAAATATACCATCAACTGTCCTATTACGAACTGTGTATGTTTTCATAAAAAACGTGCATTTTTAGACTCGAACTGATTAGATCGTGAACCGAAGCTCTCAACGTGGAATTGCATGTCGCTTCTGCAATGACGATGACGTCACCAAAATAGAATTGAATCCTCCCCCCCTACTCAAAAACTATTATAATAAAACCGCTCAATGTGGCTAAAGAAGTTTCAATTCAAAAATTTCAGATTATGTTTTCGTACTCCGGTATGATTGAAGTTTTTAAGTGTAAAGCTGCAAGTTACCACTAAAACTAAACATTTCAATAAAAATTTGTATAAACTTATTAAAATCGAAATATTATATGCACAGACATATATTTTATAATAATATAGGCTTTCATTTATATAGGCTTAATAACAAACTCTACCTAATATATATATATAAATATAATATCCTTTTAGGAAGCTATACAGTTGATATAGTATAGTATTCCAAACTGAAAACAAGCAAGCAAACCCGGTTCGATGATAGTCCGCGTTCGGTTGTATGTAGTTTATATATACATATATATACCTACAGTTTGTTAGATAGGCCGGATATTGCATTCCAGTGTGCATCTCTTTAATAGAATGATGATGCACCTCTCTTCCCTCAGTATCACTCCCACCCACAGGTTCCCCACACACACACACACACACATACAGTTATATAACATATTATTACAACTATACCTACATATGATTACGTCATTAATGGTTGTAATACCGCAATGGTCAGTACGCAAACGCTAAAAACTAACAAATCGATTATCATTGTGCTGGGATCAAATATGCGTTAATTATTCTTTAATCAGTCAACCAATCTTCAACCCCCCCAAATACCATGTCTCCCTACTCCATTCATGGATAATCATGACTACTCCACAGAATAAAATTGGTCCATGTAATATGCATTGCATAGGTTTATGTATATTTATTTATTTTTAATGAGGAGCAAAAAATTATAAATATTTTGTGATACACTTGGGGGAACTTGAATTTTGGGATGGGTTTTTTAATTGTGTCCATAGGAGATTCTAAATTCAAATGAAAAAGGTTTTCAAAAAAATTTGGTTCCACTAGCGTTTAGTCATAAGTTATTTTTGGTTTGTAATTTTAGCTTTGACTTTTTAATTTATATTTCAAGTGTCGAAACCTGGTGATAAAATAGTCATATATATATATTGGTCTATAAGGATCGCGCTTAAAAGCAAAACACTAGCCACCTGATAGAAGCTAATTGGCCGCAAGTTACTTGGAACACTAGTGAGGAATTCGTCACCATATTAGCAACGAGTAACATACAATATAAGAGTGATTGCGATTAGCTAATATAAATACGTATTTATAGTATACAAAAATTGATCCAGAAAATTGAAGTAAAAATTTATTATTTAAATCGCTTAGAGCAAATTTCATATAAAATGAATATTAAAAATTTTTTTTAAATCCAAATCCAGTATTTTAAACTTTTTGTAACTTTATTCAATTTCGAATTATTTAACAATAAACACAACTTTTTTGTGTTTAATTTGCAATATTTCGAAAATTATACATTTGAATCTGCTAGAACTTTTTGATCATGTTGTCAATACCTAAATAAAATAAATTTGAAAGCGGCAAGCATTAGTTTTTCATTATAACTATACTTTTTTCATTTTCAAGGTTTTTTATATTACTTTAAAAAGAGTACATGTATAATTTTTTTTAAAAAAACGTCAAATTTTGCAGTTATTTGATCTTAAATTTTCAAAATTTCAATCGCCGATAACTGGGAAAGTGATGAAGTATGTATACTAAAATGGCACTTTTTGCAAAGAATTCGTTACTTTATCGATTCCTGCTGTCATTTTTTTCAAATATTTTCCGCCCTCTAGAAGGGGTTGGGCTACCAGCCCCTGGTCAAATGCTAAACTTAGCACCGTATAACTTACGTATACCATTTGTTTCTTAGGACTTTATGTACTTACCGTCAAATTTTCAGTTCAATCGGAGCTATTGGAAAGAATTTAGAAGTTGAATCCTCGATAACTGGAGTAAATGGAATGGCTCCATGAGTCCAAACACCTTGGTTTCATGTTCACATAATAGGGTTTACTTAGTATTTAAACGATTTCTTAGAGAGTATAATGTATTTTTATACCATGCATAATTATATGTAATATGCAAGGTGTACTAAGTTTAGTCCCAATTTTGTAACACTGAAATAAGCAACATAGGTCAATTGGGTCTTGACCTATGGGTCTGTAGGACTCATCTTGTAAACCATTAGAGATAGAACAAAAGTTTAAATGTAAAAAATCATCCTTATCAAAAATTAAACAACTTTTCTTTGAAACATTTTTTCGTAAACATCACGGTTTACCAGTGAGGCGCAAATTAGGCGTAAATTTTATAGTATGTATTATATGGGGATATCAGTTACGTATGTGGGACATGTATGTATGTATATGTAATGTGACAGAGTAATCAACACTGTTTATGTATGGTATTTCAACAATTAACTCAGTCAATTGTTTGTTTTCACTTGTTTTTACATATTTTGTGTTCATCGTGAACGTGAGTAACTGTAATCTTTAAGAACCTGCATCTTATGTGAATATGCCGTCCTATTTACATAAAAATATTTATTCAGAATTTAAAATCACCTGTAGAATATTTATACTTTTTATTTGATTTCAGTAAGTACTCATTAACTTTCAATTAATGAACGAACTGCTGATGCATATTCTGTATTAAAATGTACTTGTATAGAAGATTAAAACTGGACGATAACATTTTCACTCTTATGAGTTTACAAAATATTTACACTTAAACTGCTGTAATTTGTGTTATATGATGTAAGTAAACTTTAAGGAAATGTTATTTAATATTATATAGTTTATTCAACAGTAAACTAAATATTACTTGCTCAAAGTCAAAATAATTCAAAGAACAATTTCTATTTTAATGAATGATTCAATCTTTATTACATGAAAGTTTAACAAGTTGCTAATTATTTATTTTATTATGAAATAGAAAGAGTAATCAGAATTACATTTTTATACCATGTACATATGAAATATACATAGTATATTAAGTTAAGTCCCAAGTTTGTAACGCATATGCATAAAAATATTGATGATACAAACAAAATTTTGGTATAGTCTGTCCGCCTGTCCGTCTGTCTGTCAACACAATAACTCAAAAACGAAAAGAGATATCAAGATGAAATTTTTATAGCGTGCTCAGGACATAAAAAGTGAGGTCGAGTTCGTAAATGAGCAACATAGGTCAATTGGGTATTGGGTCCGTAGGACCCATTTTGTAAACCGTTGGAGATATAATTTAAACAAAAGTTTAAATATAAAAAATGTTCTTTATAAAAAATAAACAACTTTTGTTTGAAACTTTTTTTCGTAAATTTCACTGTTTACCCGTGAGAGCGCAAATTAGGCGTAAATTTTATAGTATGTATTATATGGGGATATCAGTTAAGTGTGTATGTATGTATGTATGATTGGCTATCTTTCTTTAATGATATGACGTAAAAAAACAAGCGATTGCGTAATCAACTCTGTCTTTACATGGTACTTCAACAATTAACTCAGTCAATCGTTTGTTTTCACTTGATTTTTATCAAGTAATACATTTTTTAATTGGAATAAAAAAGAAATAGTATAATATATCAGTATTATTGTATCCTATGTATAATTGTATATTAAATATATATGAAGGTATATTAACTTTAGTCCCAAGCCTATATCGCTTAGAAATATTGATAGGCGTTCATAAAAGCACTTGATTAATCTTTTTCTGTGTGTCCATTCGCAGATCCATCTGTATCGCGATAACTCAAAAACAAATATCAAGCTGACATTTTTATAGCGTGCTCAGTACGTAAACAGTTAGGTCGAGTTCGTTATTGAGCAAAATAGGTCAATTGGGTCATCTTGTAAACCGGTAAATATAAAAAAAAAAACTTCTATTAATTTAATTTGATGATTCATATTTGATGTTAAAAGAGTAACTTTTTTGCATTAAATTTATCGAACTCAAAGGTTTTTATTTATGTGTCCCTTTTTGCGCGGTACATTTTTTTTAACAGAGCAAAGTTGAAGTATTCTACAACATGTTTATGAAAAAATATTTTGCGCGAATTTGCGCCTTTTCATTTAATACTAAGATAAGGATAAAGAGTAAGATAGCTTAAGTCAAAAGTCAAAAACAGGAGTAAGCATCTTTCCAGTAAAAGTTTGTTACATATAATTCTAAAATCACCTTAGTTACTTTTGCATCCAAATTGTCTTTTGAATCAATTTTGAGCATAAAATTTTGAGCGTTATGGTAAGCTAGTTTTCGAAATATTGTTTAAAGAACTTCAAAATATCGCTTTCGTATACCTTTTAAAGCATTACCGCGGTAGCAACACGCCCAATCAAATCAATCTCCATGCAGTTTGGTAACTAAATTTTATCGAAATTGGGTATCTTTTACCCACTTAAAAAACTACCAGGAAACAATTTTGTATCGATATCTGATAAAACTTAATTCCAAACGTTAATTTCGCCCAAAAAATGCAAACGCTATATTGTTTCAACTATTGAACTAGTAGTTTCTGAAATAACGGTAAAAATCCACTTGAAATGATATCTCGAAGCGAATTCAGGGTTTTACATCGAAAAATATTTTATTGGCATTATTCATGAAATATTATCTAAGGTGATTAATTAAGCCACCAAAAATGTTTATGGCACAAACATTAAATTTCATTGTTCAATTCATAAAAATTTTTTATTAATTTTTTTCTCAATTTGAAATCTTGAAATCCAATTAAACTTTTTTTTTATTATAAACCATTTAAATGGATTAATTCACAAAACCACAATCAAATAAAGTAAATAGCTCTCTCTTCAGAGTTAAATTATATATATTTTCTATAAAAATATCCCCAACGGGTAAATTCGATAGATTCGATCAACTCACTAAATACAGATAGTTAGTAGATATCCAAGTATATGAAAATAAGCTCATACAAATATAGTTATAAAACCAGCATTCACTATTTTAAATTTCTGCAAATATAGTCAAAAATTTTGTGCAAATATAGTTAGTTCTAAAATTTAAAATCAACTCGTAGTTTGGACAAAGCTGAGCTTCTAAGGCCACCGCCCATAGATGTTCCCTGAGCTTTTATCTTACAAAATTATAATAAGATGCCTTATAATTATTAATTTTTTATTAAGTTTCTGATATGACTTTTAATTGCTCCCGGATATGTTCTTCGTTCAAGATTTAATTACCATCTCTAGTGTAGTCGCCTGGTAAGTTGTGTTGATTTTTTTTACGAATGGCTGAAATAAATTTTATAAGGGGTTTCTTTGCGCGCTGATCACCAGTTTTCGGGTCATTTTGCTCCCCGAGGTGAGGAAAAAAGGAAGTGGCCATTTTGTCCATTTTTTCCGTTTTTTTTGTTTTTGTTTTTTGTTTTTTTGGAGATAAAATTTTTTAATTTAAAGCAAAAAGACAAGATATACTGCTCTATAAACACAGTATATTCATACATAAGGATGTCGCCAATTGAACTTAAGCAGAGGGTGCCCAAATCTACTACCACTTCTTCGACTTTTACCCTTGTCCCAAAATTGGTCCCGGAGCAATCTCAAATGCATTTTGATCAATATCTACGGTTCTAGAGCAGATAAAGTAAATCGATCTGTGGCAATAGTTGAATTGTCGAGTACTCTAACAACCGGTAAAACAACCGTTTTGGCTGGTCTAAATGATTCTAACCTCAAGATTTACCCGAATTTTTCAAAGTTAGCTCTGATGTCGCAGTTTTAACCAAAAATTAATGGTATTTTATATTGACATAAATCTACAATAGTTTTTCTGATTTTTTTCACTAAATGCATTTTTTGGCCTAAAAACTCGGTTTGTGAAACAACATAAAAACCACTATCTTTTCCGGCATACATATTATTTTTAGAGTCAACCTCTTATCCGGAAAAATCGGTAAAAATGGCCAAAATTGACTGGCCTATCAATTCAACCATAAAAGTAAGATACTTGCAAAGTAAGAATATAGTACTTTATACTTTAGGTAACTTTTAAGAGTATACTCGACCATGATATCATAACGAGAGTGCAGATCAAGAGTTACTGCAATAGGGGATAATCCTGATGTCGAATTGGCCATTTCACCTATTAAAATGTTAAACAAGACTTCATACCATTTTTGAATGTGGAATTAAAATTGATTAAAAAACGAAGAGGTTACAAGCTATCAAAGATTGCATTTAAAGGTTGCCCTTTCTCCTCTTAGCAACACAAATTTGTATATGTAATCTCTACGGCAATATCCTCGTATGACGTCACTTACATACTAGTAAAGATTTTTGAAAAACAACTTCACTTTTCTATTCGTGAAGTGAGACTTCTTCATCAGAAGTGATAAAAAAAACTTAATCCGATCCCCTATTTCAAACCATGTTCACTGGCTTTAGAACTAAAATATAAATATATACAATTAAAATCTGAGGTTATAATTGAACTGTATGTTACTACCGATGTGAATGTATGTATGCATGTAGGAATGCATTGTTAGTGCCAAATAACCTTCAGGATATTATTGTTACATCCTGTAATGAATGAATTTATCTACAAATAACAAACATTTAACAGCTTAATAGTTATTACTTATTACTAGATCTAATATACAGAAGGCAGTAAAGGGTGGAAGGGTATAGTACATGTTATTACAAAGACAAACAATAACCCTTTAATACAAGTAAGCGCACGTTCAAATTACCTACTGTTGTTTTGCAATAGTAAGAGGAGGGGGGAAGGAGAAAAGGACAGGCTAAGGGTTACTACTTAATCTATATAATATGCATGTAGATCTGGATATTTGGTTGAACGTCATGTCACTTCCGTGAGACAATACCTCAAGAGATGCGCTCTTTAGGGAGCCCTCCCGTGTGATGAGTTGAAAAAATAGATTTTGTTGCAAAAATGGATGCTTTATCATGTGTAGAATATGTTCGGCGAAGTATTTTCTCTTGCCATGTTCCTTATCGCATGATATTTGTTTGCTGGTTAAGTTAAAACCAAAAAAACTGCAACAGACACCAAAAACCGACCTCAAAGTGACCTAGGCTTTAGCTAAAACTGTTTCAATCCATTCATGATTTTTTTTTAAATGCAAAAATATTTTTATAACTGTCAATTTGTATTTTTTGTGAAAATTTTATGTTTTATCATTTAAAAAAATTTAGTTGTGAAAGTTATCAGAAGTTAAAGAAAAGAGAGATAATTTAAAGTATTTCAATTCTTTTTAATTAACTAAATTGTTTGTTTTCGCTTGTTTTTTTATCCAAATTAAACAAAGTATCACTCTTATTGAATGACCCTTTAAGTAAAGATTGTATGCGAACTTTAAACAGCAGATGTCAAGCACGTATGGAAGTAATTAATACTAAACTATTTTAATATAGAAATGATTGGTTAGCTATTAATTAACAATTACGTACATATTATTACATATGAATAGAATAAACATGCATTATATATTAAAGAATTTTCTATTAAGAATGATAGAATGAATCTTAAACTTAACTCTTTGTTTTAGTAAATATTAGATATTAGAGCATTCCTAAAAATGGTTTTTCAATTATTCACGAAGCTATATCACACACTTGCACTTTAACTAGAAATATATCGCTTCAGAATCGATTGAAACTTAAAAAAATGTTGAATTACGGCTAAATAAACAATTTGGGAAATGATATTTGATAAAAAGTTTTTATTTTTATTTGAAAAAATATTTAAAAACAATTGATGTGATAAATGATTCCAGCCAAATGTAATCCGCAGCTTCACTGGGGGGCGTGGATACTTAGAATACAAATAAATTACTCAAAAACATAGATTCGGCTGGACATTCATCATCGAAGGTATTGCTCATTATTAAGAGCTTTTGGTCACGTTTCGACGAAGGTCGCATATGTTGTTTGGTTCCAGTTTGGTACCACTTAATTTCACGTATTACACTCATTCAATCAATCAATCAATAAGCCCTCTATCCTGAACTTCCATTTGTTTTGAAGTGTTTGTTTTCCTCTTTTAGAGGATATAAGTTCAGTGTGCCTTTGGAAAACGCCTCCTCTAACATTTTCCATTGTGTCCTATCTCTGGCAACTCTTCTCTAATAAGAGCCCGCGTGAGCTTCAACTTCAACTGATCTTCCCATCTCTTAAGTGGTCTTCCCAGTTTTCTTTTTCCATCTCTGGGATACCAGCCTTTCACAATTTTACTGCAGGTTTCCTGAGTACTCCTTATCATGTGGCCTGTCCATTACACTCATTATGTCAAGTTCAAAAAAACATGCTATTCATGCACTGTGACAACAGTGTACAATACTAAGGCATTGTATACATATACTCAATGCACACACACAACTGATAATTTATAAATCCTCCAAATTTATGAATCGTTTCAAAACATTTGGTAAGATGCGTTTTTATTTTTTACCTACCAAAAAATTCATAGTAAATTATCGGTATATCTATTTTCGGTATATCCATCGCATATCTCGTTCCACAAATGGTGAAAAAATTTGCTTTTTATACCCTGTATATATGATATATATATATCAAGGTATACTAATTTTAGTCCCAAGTTTGTAACGTTTAAATATTGATGTAACGACCAAATATTGGTATAGGTGTTCATAATATCAAGCAGTTAGTCCATTTCCGGCTGTCCACCCGTCTGCCTGTCTGCCCGTCTTCGACATGATAACTGAAAAACGAAAAGAGATATCGAGCTGAAATTTTTATAGCGTGCTCAGGACGTAAAGTTAGAGTTTATTAAGCAACATAGGTCCATTGGTCCATGGGTCTCATTTTGTAGGCCATTAGGTACAACAAAACTTTGGTCCTTTAAAAACATACAGCTTTTGTTTGAAACATTTGTTTGTAAACATCACTGTTAATTAACTATTTAAAGTTATATCATTCTTAATGGATAACCTTTCACTCACATACAAATATGTAAAATGTACATATGCGAATAAATATAAGGGTTGTTTTGTATCAATGAGAGTACGGGATGGTTTGAATGAAGGGATGGATAAACACTTAAAGGGATCGATTATATAATAACCTATTTCCGCTTATACATCATATAAATGACATTATATACATATACAAAAGTATGTATATTTTTATTAATATCATACATACATTATATGGTAATATGGTAATCTAGGTAATCATTCTATTAACTTTTTCATCATTTTATTGAATGCATTCGATTTGAAAATTATTAAGATACGATAAGTGGATATACAATATACAGTCTAAAGCGTTTTATTTGATCCAACACAGTTTAAAAAACGGAAAAATATTTTTTAAGTGGATGGGTCTGCAATTTTACAGTACACTCTAATAAAAAAAAAAAAATTGAAATTAATTTAAAATTAGATTGCATCTAACATCATTAGTAATCAGATAAATGTAATTAATAAATTACTAAAACTAATAAATAATCGTCTTTTGACTATGTCCGTTTTGGCAACGATGCCAACTATGACTTTGCCCGCAAAATCAAATTTTTTGGATTTTAATGACGTCATATAGTATAAAAAGTCAATTTTTTGGAGAGCTTGGCCAAATTTTGTGCTTCTTGAATGAAATTTCTTTTGAAACATATTAACTTTGGGTCGTGCTTTCCATTTTTCGTGTTAGTAAGTCGCTTAACCACTCCTTGGGCCAAATATGGAAACCATGTTGGTTAAAATTTGAAAAACATTGTACTTACCTTAAATTTAACGAGAAATTTGAAAAGTATGGCGGAAAATTAGTGGGATTACATACTTGGTTATTAAAATAAGATAAAATTTGGCTATCATAGTTCATCATCAAATTTTTTGGATTTTAATGATGCCATAGTCGCTTATACCACTTCTTGGGCAAAATGTGAAATGCATGATAGTTAAATTTTGAAAAATATTGCAATAACGTTAAATTTGACCAAAAATTTAAAAAGTATGGCCCAAAGTTAGTGATATTTGGTCTATTATAATGGGATAAAATTTGGTTGTAATAGAGCAAAATCAATTTTTTTAAATTTTAATGCCGTCATAATAAAAAAACAATTTATTGGATATCTGGGACAAATTTTGTTCGATTTCAATGAAATTTTTTTTGAAACAAACTAACTTTGGGTCGTACTTTCCATTTATGTGTTAGTTAGTCGCTTATATCACTCCTGGTATCAAATGTGGAAGTTATGTTAATTAAATTTTGGAAAAATATGACTGTAAGGTTAAATTAGTAGGATTACCTACTTAGTTTATTAAAATAGGATAACATTTGGGTGTGATCGAGCAAAATCAATTTTTTTGATTTTAATGCTGATCATAGAAATCAATTTTTTTAATATATTTTTGCATATTTTTTTTGAAACCTAATTACTTTGGGTCGCATTTTCCATTTTTCGTGTTAGTAAGTCGCCTATACTATTCCTTGGGCCATGGAAATCATGATAGTTAAATTTTGAAAAATATTACAGTAACGTAAAATTTGTCCAGAAATTTGAAAATTTTGGCCTGATGTTAGTGAGATTATATACTTGATTTATTAAAATACGATAAATTGTTATCAAAATATGTTATTTCAACAATTAACTCAGTCAATGGTTTTTTTTTTATACATAGTAATTTTAATACAGAATAGGGAAGAAGAATATAAAGAAAAAAAGGAATTATTGGAAGTTTTATTTTATGAATGAATATTCAATAGACTAACTTGTGTGTTCAGTTCAAAGAATCAAAACTAACCAACAAGCACTGCCGATGAGATGGATGGATGGATGGTTAGATGGATTGAATGATGCTTTTTATGCTACAACTAACTATTTGAAATAAAGTTTCTTTTTTTTTTCTTTTCTTGTTTTTTAATAAATCATAATTAAAAAAGTTTTTCCTAACAAATTTTCACAAACTACATATACAACTTTATTTTTATTTACTGAGAAAAAAAAACTGTATAAGTATATAGAAAGCTCTCATATCATTTCATTGACTACTAACATTTAAATATGAAAAACTGTGCCATTTTTTACTTCATATTAAAGTCTTTCATCATTTTTTTTTTATATTCTGTAATAAATTAAAAATATTGTATTACAAGTTTATTAGTCTCAGGTTTAAATCGGCTAGAAATATTTCAACCACAAACCTTGGTTTAAGATAATAGTAAAGTGTAACTTTTGGTTCATAAACCGTTCCCGAAAAATTGGTAGGGACACATTTACTTGATAGAATCCCTTCATTCAAGACTCAACTCGCAACATTTGATAGAATCCCTTCGAAAGGCATTTCACGTATACTTCGAAATATAACCGTTTCAGATCTATATATAATTGTTTTTTTTAGCATGTATATATGAAATATATCATAGTATATTAAGTTTAGTCCCAAGTTTGTAACGCTTAAAAATATTGATGATGCGAAAAAAATTTTGGTTTAGGTGTTCATAGAATCACCTAATTAGTCCATTTCCGTATGTCTGTCTGTCTGTCTGTCGTCTGTCGTTTTTCCGTCTGTCCGTCTGTCATCACGATTACTCAAAAACGAAAGGAGATATCTAGCTGAAATTTTTATAGTGTGCTTAAGACGTAAAAAGTGATGTCGAGTTCGTAAATGAGCAACATAGGTCAGTTGGGTCTTGGGTCCGTAGGACCCATCTTGAAACCGTTAGAGATAGAACAAATGTTTAAACGTATAAAATGTTCCTTATAAAAAATTAAATTTTTTGAACTTGTTTCGTTTGAAACATTTTCTTGTAAACATCACTGTTTACCCACGAGGGCGCTAATTAAGTGAAAATTTTGTAGTATGTTTTGTAATTTTGTAGTAACTGATATGGGAATATCAGTTATGTGTGTGAAGCTATTTAAGAGTGGAAATTTTTCTTTATTTACGTTAACGTCAAAAAACAAACGATTGCGTCATCAAAACTGTCTATACATGGTATTTCAACAATTGACTGAATTAATTGTTGAAATACCATGCATAGTCAGTGTTGATTTTTTTATCACATAACACATACATACATATGACACATACATCTATAAATATATAGGAGACTTTCTATAGATATAGATAGTCACTCATCACGATATCTCTGGAACTATAAGACCTAGAGACTTGAAATTTGGCAGGAATATTCCTTTTGCCAAGTAGAGGTCAGCTAAGAACGGATTTTACGAAATTCCACCCACAAGGGGGGTTGCGGGGGTGTTCATGAATAAAAAATTCATATTTTTCAATTATGGCTTTAAATAGTTCAAAACTTGGTCAGTATATTTTTAAATTACATTTAGAAATTTTTTTAACCTTCGGAGGGTAGAAAGGTGTAGCGAGAAAGTGGGAAGGAAATATCGAATATTTACAAATATACCTAAGTGGGGTATCAAATAAAAGAGCATGACGTGTACATTACAAATCTGTTATCCAACGCAAGGAAATGTGGAAGGAGGGGTGCAAGTGGGGATGTTGCCCAGCAAAGCGGGTAGTTCCCAGCTAGTAACTGATATTCAAGTATGGTACATACTATAAAATTTCCGCCTAATTGGCACCCACACGGGTAAACAGTGACGTTTACGAAAAACTGTTTAAAGCAAAAGTTGTTTATTTTTTGATAAGGAACATTTTTTACATTTAAACTTTTGTTCTATCTCTAACGGTTTACAAGATCGATCCTACGGACCCAAGACCCAATAGACCTAGGATGCTCATTTACGAACTCGACCTCACTTTTTACGTCCTGAGTACGCTGTAAAAATTTCAGCTCGATATCTTTTTTCGTTTTTGAGTTATCGTGTCCACAGACGGACGGACGGACGGACAACCGGAAATGGACTAACTAGGTGATTCTATGACCACCTATAGCAAAATTTTGTGCGTGGCATCAATATTTTTAAGCGTTACAAACTTGGGACTAAACTTAGTATACTTTGCATATTACATATATGCATGGTATAACAATTTTTTGGTATGTTATTGTTTTTATGTGCACCAATTTTAATATTCATAAACATATATTCCTACAAAATAAATACACGTACACGTAGAGTTCGTACAAAACGAAGTGGCACCGAGCAAGAGAGAGTGTATGATGTATATGTATGTGCACTCGTATCTACACTCTCTCTTGCTCGGTGCCACTTCGTTTTGTACGAACTCTATTAATGATGTTGTTTGTTTATGTTCTCTATATTATAAAATAATATATAATAAATATGAAATATTGTTGGAGTATGAGGTTTGATAGTGAGGTTTTGGAATGAGGTTTCAAAATATGTTCTGTTTATATATACAATATTATGTCACTTAATATTATTATCAAAGGGTTCTGTGTCATATCGACTCCATTCACCATCATCAACAACAACAACATCCGATGATTGTATGAGGTTTTAGTGAGGTTTAGTTATATTAGGTTTGGTTTACTATGTTGCTTGTATTAAACAGGGTGGCTTTTTTAAGTTGACATATACTTGAAACTTGGAAAATAAGTTTTATCTATAAAAATGCTTCAAACAAACAATGATGAGTGTGTAGGCGCACATCTTAAGTAGACATTAAACTTGAAGTTTGCAAGCACAATCGAAAGCCCACTCTACCTCCATAACTGGTAATCGATAGATGAACACTTTAGAAAGTTGTTATTGATTTAAAAGTGAATTTTACAAAATTTAAAAAACCCCCGACAAGTGCGATTTAATCCTTGAGAACCTATTTTTTTTAAGGACTACGATGCCACTGAGAAACACACAGGCGCACAGATAAACATTTAAACTTATATAACACTCCTTCTTAAATCAATATCAAAGTGATGGTCAAGGACATCAGATGAGATTAGAAGGATACTTAGAGAACTATCATTTTTTGGAAGTTGAAAACTTTTTTGGAAATTAATTGAAATTAAAATATTTGAGTTGACTTGGTTCTTTGAATTATTCTTTTGAATTAAATAATTAGTTTACCATTTCACAAATTTTTAGTTTTTTCGGGTACGGAACCCTAATGTCGCATTAGAAACATAGCTAAGAACACTGAAACAAAAAAAATAAAATCGGTTCATCCGTTAAGGCGCTACTATGCCACAGACAGACACACACACATAGCGGTCAAACTTATAACACGCGTCTTTTTAGTTCGGGGGTTAAAAAGTAACCGTTTTCAGTTCGAAACAGTTTTCCACAAACGGTACAGCTTAGGCAGAAACGTACTGAAAAGTTTTAGCCCAAATTGTTATTTCGTATATTTTTTTCGGCGAAATCTAGGCACCATTTACGAGCTACATCGCTTGCAAGAAAGCAAAAGAAATTGTTTAGCCGAATTTGCTGAATAACTCCAGTCCCCAGGTGCCGGGCGAGCGGACTCGGCAGGTTCATAATGTGAGTACCCCCTCCATAGATTAAAATCACTTCTGACCTGTAACCGACAACAACAAGTAAGCCATATCTTTTTCCGTTATTCTATTGGCCTATTAGACAAGAATACATTTTTAAGTGTCCTCCAAAATTGGTATTATTTTAACGATATTTACCATTTAACGAAGACCTGTTGTTATAACATGTGACACCCTGTATTTATAGAAGTGAAATATTATTTACCCAAATGAATTATATAATCAGTTCACAAATGATTATACTTTGCATTATGTATATAGCAGGAACGAACGTTCTATGAGCAATATGTTTAGAGAATTATACGATTCATTATTAGTCGGAGAGGCAATATTAGGGATGCACGACCGCCTGCCAATTTTTATAAAAGGCTTTAGTTTTTTTACATGAAGTTGTGCTAAGTCTAAATCAATTTTGAACATTTTAGGTTGTGTGGTCCGATTATTTAAATAAATAAATGACTTTAAACATAGACATATTTAACAATATGGTCTAATCTACTCTCATCATATTTTTGAAATCTACAAATTTTTTATCCAAAATAGAAATGTGTTCGAAATTAATATAAATCAGGGCAATTGTTACATGATTCGAAATCCATCTGAATATGTTCACCCCAGGTGTAAATATTGATTTAAAAAAAAAAAATACGTGGTATCTTGCAATTCTTTTTCATAGTAAAATCAGTAAAGGGTCGACCGTTAATGACATTATGAGAGATACTAGAATAGCTCCGATCAATGCAGTTCGTAGGTACCTGCAACAGCAGTGTTTCTATTCAGTGGAGGAAGGACTAAAAAGTAATTTTTAAACTACTTGCATATATATGTATTAAGTAATTGTAATTATAATTTTTAATTTCCGACACTTTCCGTGTTGATCTTTAATCACCAGAATTCGACAATTTTATATTAATTGATTAATTAATTAATTTATTTATTTATTTTTTAATTAAATGACATTTACCGTGGAAATTTTTTTATACACCGGTAATCAATTTTTTTTCTTTTTTATTATATAACATGTACCTTGGAAATTTTTATACACCGGTATCAATATTTATTTTTTTAATAATACTTGACACTTTCCGGTAGATTTTGTTTTTATCACCGGAAAAAGAAATTTAATTAATATATTATTTTTTGTTTTAGGTAAACAAATTTCATATTTATTTTTTTTAGACATTCTTACTTTTACGGATGTCAGCTACTTCTACGGATGTCATCGGTTTTCCACGATGTTTAAGGTGAATACCGGGATAGTCTACGAAAAGTCGGCCATCACCGCATTATCTTTTATTATTTTTTTTTTTTTTTCATGATTTTTTTTTTATTTTGACGAATTCTATGTATACATTGTATATCGAAAGAGAAGGAATAAAATATTATTATTATTATTATTATAGATGTCATATCCGTGGAAATTTAAAAAAAAATCTTGTTGAGCCCAACTAATTAAGGATGTATGAGCACTGTAGTGGGGACACAAATTGAAAAAAATATATATATTCAATTTTGATGGTGAATTGTTATAACTTGTCAATATAAGATAAAAACTAAGAATACAATTTTTCCATATCTGGAGAGTAATATTCAAAATATCGAAAATTGATAGTTTTGTTTAATTATTTAGCTTTCGATATTTCGAAAACCAAGGCAGATATGAAAATTTTTTTATTCTTAATTTTCGTCTACATTCATGAAGTTATGACAAAATTCATCATCAAAGTTGAAAATATGGTACAAGTAATTTTAATCACGATTCTATACTTGCCATGGCGCTCGTACTACCTTAATTGAAAGTAAAACTTGACAAAATAATCAAAAAAGTGAAACATTTCTCATAGTTTTAATACGGTAACAAAGGACGGCGCCTTTTGGAAACAAAACTTATGGAAAAAGGCTCCTAGAGCAATTCAATTCAAAACCGAATGAAGAAAAGTTCACACACACACACACAAATTTTTTTATATAAAATATATGTAAATTTTTGAGTCATCTCTTGGACTATATTATATTAAGCATATATATAATAGGAGTGAGAAAATTAGAGGTAGTTGACTTAGAGTAGATATGATTTGAGCAGATTGTTGTATTTATTTCGGTATAAATAATGCTGATTCGAAACTTATGTTATTTTCAACTACCAACGGTTTATTATCCAAATTTCAAAGCTCAGGGTTATAGTTTGTTTGGGCATTTCAATTAAAGTCAATGAAAAGTATAAATCTTTAATCTCTTACATTTGATTTTTTGTTTGTAATGGATATATACTGGACCGATTATAAACATTTTTTCATCAATTTAAGGCATCTTAGCATCGAGTAACATGAGCTGTATTTTAGTTTCAACAACATAAGAGTTCCGAACTAAAAGAGAAGACAACTACTAAATAGATTTTAAACATCCTTTCACCTACAGAAAAGTATATTACCAATGAGTAACATAATCTGTATTTAATTAAATTATTGGTGCGGAACCAAGGGCGTATTTACGGGGTGGGGGGGGGTAATAGGGGGTAACTACCCCCCCCCCCAGAAATCAGGAAACAAAAACGAAAATCGGGTCTCAAATAAAATTTGTTTTAATTTTTTTTTCCTTTAACCCTCTCTTACAGTTACAAGGCGACAGTTATTACCCCCTCCCCTAAGAAAATGTCGTAAGGACGCCACTGTGCGGAACCAATGCAATTGTGACCGAAAGGGGGAATAAGTGAGGAAAATCAGAGGGAAGACTAGAAGGCTACAATACGATAGTCTTGGTTTTTTAGTTTAAATTGCTCAGCGACATGGGTGGGTAACGTCTAGTGTGGAATAAACTTTTTCGCGAAATGTTTTTTCAATTAAACCTTTGAGGAATTATAATTTGTTTTCGAATCACATTTATTATAATACAAATATAGATAAAATATTGTGTATATTTTGGCAGATTTATTAAATAGAAGCTGTTACGATCAAGTTTGGTAATTCTTCTCATCCAATCCATACTAATATTATAAATGCGAAAGTAACTCTGTATGTCGGTCTGTCTGTCTGTCTGTTACTCTTTCACGCCTAAACGGCTGAACGGATTTTGATGAAATTTGGTATGGTGATAGATGATAACCTAGAAATGGTCATAGGCTATAAATAATCACGCCATCGTTCTTAGGGGGTAGGCAGTAGGCAGATAACTAAATTGAGTTAGTGATTTTTAGTCGTTTTTGTTGGGACTTTTGCTCTTTCACGCGGGTGGGTATCATTCTAGTAAATCATAATCCTGATGTTGAATTGACCATATTACCCATAAGAATGTAAATCTAGACTTCTAAAAAACGAAGAATTTATAAGCAATTAAAGAGTGCATTCAAAGGTTTTCCATCTCCTTTTAGCTAAACAAAATTTTCTTTGTAATCTCTAAAGTGAAACGTTCATATCTTGCATGCTAGTAAAGAATTCTCACTTCACGAATAGAAAAGTGAGAATTCTTCGTCGTTCTTATATATATATATATATATATATATATATATATATATATATATATATATATATATATATATATATATTAAAAACAATGAAATCAAAATATTCTTTGCTTTTATCTGAGAAATAAACGTAAATTTTTATCGATATACTATACTATTTATATGTTCAATGAATGGCTAGTCCCGGCGGTAGCAGCCTGTATATGTGTAGATGCTAATGTTATTTACAAAACAATTGTTATTTTGTTCACTTGTTTTTGCTCACACATCATATAAATTCTCTCTGTTTTTCTCTTCTCTTCAATGTGTTCTCCTCTTCCTCCCTCGTTATTCATATTATTTAGGTCAGTAAAATGTCGAACTCAAAACTGTCAAATTATATTTTAATGCATATAAAATAGATAAAGGTTACGTGCAGTTTGTTTGTTATTATTTGGTGTTTGTTTTTATTATTACACTGAAAAAAAACATTAAAATAATGACAACTTCATCTACAAGTTTGCCATTTCATATTGAAATAAAGTAAAAGTACTTTCAAACAATCATTTTACTATTGACAAGTTCAGTATTGTAACAAGTTAACTATTGTAACAAGTACAGCTAAATATTTGTATTTACAACAGAATGGGATTGCATTTCAAATATGAATTCATTGATACAAAATCACTGAAGTTAAATAAACAAAATCACTACTTCTATGAAAGAGATGGATTTTAATTTAAAGTGATGCATTTGTTAATTGTGTACTATATTGCGTTTGCTTTAAATGTAGGATTTGGTTAGTATGAACACATGCCTACAAAGAGTTTGAAATGAAACTTATTGAGTATTTTTATAATATACAACATATTTTTATTAATTTGTATCAACCATCGATAGCTCAGTTGGTACAGAAATGGACTTTAAAGACATTAAAATTAATAGTAATTCATAGGTGGTTGTTGCTGCTTGGTAGAGCGTTGATTCAAAAAATACAAAAATCAGGTTTATTATTATGTCATAAGGTAATTAGTTTCTGTGGTGTCACTCAATATGGTATACGAAGAACTCTCTTCTTTCAATTTCAAATTTTCATGAATATTTTACTTGTCACTGTCGTGAATATTTAATTAAAACCCAATAAAAATGAAAATCCAGCTTATGTGACGATTTAATCAGTGTTTTCGCGAAATCTTCAGTACCACTGCGAAAAAACGACTTTTCGTACAAGATTTTCGGGGATATCTCAAAAACTAACCACCCAATAAACGTTTCAGAAACGCATTTTTGATATATATCAACTTAAGTTTCATCAAAATCTAAAACAATTTGGCGAAAATTTGTTGACCCCCGTTTGAGTAAAAAACCATTTTCTGGAGCAATTTTGACCCATAGAATGAAAAAATTTTACATTGTAAATAATTTTAAAAATATTATATATGCAATTTTGTCTCTCTCACTGCTTAATTTACAAGGTAATTTTACGGCTACAAATTTAAAAATAAGGTTTCATTTGGCAATTGGGCTAGTGGCAATAAATCCCATTATTTATTTTTCTAGGTCCAATTTAAGGTAGTTCCTCCGCGACAGTCCAGTCAAAAAGTTTTGGACTAATACTATCATTCATCGCCTTAACTGTGCTATGACTACTATGACTATACCATATACTATTTTCACAAGACTGTAGTTCCTCACAACTGTATCTCCTATACGTATAAACACACACACTATGATATATACCTTTACCATTAGTCTTTATATCCTCTAAACAAAAAAACATCGCTAAAACGAGTTATTTATTTAAGTTTTTTATCGAAACTATATGGTAAATAATTTTTATTTTTTTTTTTATATATTTTCTAAATATAGTATTCTACATTATATTAGTTTTTCATAGAGATGGTGAACGTCATTCATTGATAAATAAATATAATATTTGTAAATTTGTGTATTTTTATACGCTTCTCCCATGTACACGTACAAATTGCGTCACTTTTAATTGCTAATATCTCATGTATGACATGGTAAATCATCTTCTAATTTTAACAGCATGTGTATTATGAATTAAATATTTTATATTCTGAGTTTTGAGAAATTCTTGAAATATCACTTTCGTGTAGGTACTACCTTAACTTTGTGGTGTACGAAATTGCTCTAGGTTACACATTACACCATTATATCTCGGTATTAAAAAAAATTGAAGAAGAAATAGGACAACTTATAACAATAATGTATGTCATTTACATAACCTAAAAAAAATTTCACCCATATGTGTTAGAAGATTATCTATCTGTCTTTTCTTTATTTTCTCTATGCTGCTTTTTTTTCATAATAATTGAATAAACACAGAAAAAAATAATAAAACAACACCATTTATAGTGTGATGACATAGTTTGGATCAAATAAAAATATAAATCTATGGAAAAAGGAGTGTTTTTGTACTTAGTGACGTCATCAAAAAACAAATTAATTTTGTTCTATCACATTCTAATTTTAACCCATCAGCACTCGCGTTAACCGTCCAGTAATCTTTAGTCGCTTGATGATTCTTTAACTTCATAAATCATCATAAATTCATAAATTTACTGAGTACGACTCATAATAAACTAACGATAATACACGAACATGCCCGAAAATTCCGAAGTTATTATTTTTTGTTTACACCTTTACTCTTTTGATGAGAGAAATTCTCACAATTTCTGAATGACTTGAAAAAAATAAATTTCTAACAGCTGCAGATTGGTTGAAAAAATCTGAAAAATTCATATTTCGAAAATTGATAAAATTATATGAAGATAGAAAAAGCTTCAACCATTTTTACATATTAAAAATATGTGTTATTAATTTTTTAAATTGTGGGTGAGCAAAATGCTTATAACGCGAGTACTGTCGGGTTTATAAATCAATTCCATGAAATTTAGATTAATATCTTTCAAATTTTGTATATCGAATAATGTTACATGCTTTTCAACAAAAATAAATGATTTTGTACACTGCATTGCATCATTAAATGGTCATCTTGTCAAGCATTAAAAGGTCACCAACAGCCAATTTCAATTGTTTCCCATGTCCATTCGAAAATGAAATAAAAAGTACTTGTTCTCTAACAAAATTCGAATATTTTATGAATTAAATTGGATCAAAAAACCGATCGGCATACTTATTAGAACACAAATGATGTCACCCCTTGGTCCTCCTTCAAATGTTTTACTCTAAGCTGATAATTCTCATTCATGATTACATCGAGAAATAGATTGGTATAAATTTTTTTTAATTGTCGAAAATTGGAACTAGTCTCCATTTGTATCAACGATAGATAATTATATAATTTTTAAGGCAGGTAAATTTTTTATAAAAATATCATTACTACGGCGAGATTCATGTCTGCCTTCTCAGGTCTATAACACAAAAGCTGATAGTGTTATTTGAACATACTTTTAAGAATAATTTACTACATGATACATTTTATTTGACCAATACTATAAAATACTTACTTTCATATATATTTAAATGTATTTTTAATATTCTTGATATCTTTCTTAGTCTTTTCTTTCTTCAAAACATTGTTCCAGAAATGAGAAGCCGACTTGGATGTCGGTTATGTTCCAATCCCTCATAAATTTACACAATCAGGCATGCATACACACATGTATATCTATTATTTGAATACAACTTGTAGGGCTATATATCTCCCTAAATATATACACACATATGTGTTTTACTAAACATAGACAAAAAATATTAACAAAAGTTTTTCCAAAAGTATAATAATAAAAATAACGACCGAAAATATTATTTTTTTTAGTATAGGGCTAGAAGAAAAAATGTGCTTATAGTTGTGTCAATTTTTGGGAGAAAATTTATATAAAAAAATAAATTCACAATATCAATAAAACCCGACTCTTACAAATTTAAACAAGTCCAGTAGTTTACATAGCCGACTTTAACAATGGGGATCTATTGAAATCTTAACCAGCTGTAATCTTCCCAATAATGGGACCCGACTGTTTACTAAGTGGCTAGTAAGGAACTGGACTTGTTTTTTTCTTTTCAGTTTAAATTTAACGCAGTCGGGTTTTCTGATTGTTTAATTTTTTTATTTTAAAGTTTTAAGTTGAGATTTTCAAACACCTAGTCAGCGGTACCCAGCGTGTATGTAGGGTCGATCTTTTGTGCTGTTCTAGACTCTTGACATAGTTTGCCGACTTTCCTTTTTTTCTTTTTCGCAAAATGGCGTCTGGTAGTAGCCATATTCTATTTACATTCCTGCCATATCTTCAGTAACCCTCACAAGATTAAGACAAATCGATTGGCGTAAGAATCATAGAAATTGGTCCACGCGTTTGGGGTCTAGTGTGCACAAAATAGTCCTATAATTTGACTAGCCCGTCGGGTCATTTATAAAAATGTCTATTTGTAAGTCCCAAAAAAATCTTTTGTTAAGTACGAATATTTTCATTACGAGAGACTGATCTTTCAGGTGGGGTGGAATCGTTTAATTTGCTGCACCCATGGCTACTCTACCCTTAGTAATTTAACCGAAAAATTAAAATAAGTTTACGCATGACTTATCTTAAATATAACATCATCTTTTCATCATCGTACGCAAATACGATAGGTTAAAAAAATATTAAACAAAGACAATATGATGTACTAGCTCGGCCCGTGAGGAATTCCGCTCCCGTAGTTACCGAAATCCATGGATATCCTGTACCAAAAGCATCAAACAAAACAAATTTCGTAGAAAAGTGGCGAAAAAAAGTCAAAAGTTCTTAAATAAATATTAGGAGAACATGTGTTAAAAATAGATGTCTAGAGTATTAGGAGAGCATCTGTAAAAACTAACATGTTTGCCTAATAAAACTTATTATTTAAATTTATGATAGTTTTTTGCTATGCATTTCCTAAGCGGTACATTTTTAAACCGTAATTATATTTTTCGTCAAAGCTTGAAACTGAGGCATGAATCCAAGTTTTTGATTAAGGAATATGACAGAGAAAAACTTGCTTGAGTAATAATATATAAGATTTGTCATCTACACCTACTAACAACGTAAAAGGCCTGCTAAAAACATAACAGTATTAGAAAGAAGGGACTTGTAAACAAGAATGTATAAAAAAAGAAGAAGTTTGCAAAGCATTCACACTAACGTATGATGAAGCAGGAGAAGCCAAGGGAGTCTTGTACATATAACAAGAAACACCTCAAGGGAAATCATTATATATAATATTTTGTAGAAACATTCGAAAAGTAATATAAAGCTCGAAAAAATTGCCTCAATTCGATCAAAGATATTGTAGCGCTCTAATCCACCTATCGTTTATCCTAGAGATCAGTCGCGTTAACTGTAAAACATATTCTAATGTACTGCACTAAATACAATACTGCACGACAATCATCAAATATTCCTCTTACAATTTACTACTCCAAGAACTAATCGAACGTAATCTGGTGTACGAATATAACAAGATTGTTTCAAATTTTTTGATCGTATACATCCATAAATATTTCTATATGATGACACCTCATTTATATAGCAAGTAATAGAACATTATTTAGTTCAAATAATATTGAATACAAACAAATATTATTTTCTATCTATCTCTATGTTGTTCGATATCAGAGATGTTTTCATAATATAATGTTTTGACACTATTTTGAGATCACATCATATCATGTGATGATGATGATGTAGAACGATATCAAAACAACCTATTCCCTTCTTTTCCTACTCTCTCTCTCTCTCTCTATCTTTCTGCTATCCACAAGGATGAGCCCAATCATCTCTATCTCTATATATTATAAATGCGAAAGCAAAGATGTTTGTTTGTTTGTTTCTTTGTTACGCTTTCACCCTAAAACTAGCGAATAGTTTTTAATGAAACTGTACAACAATGCAGCTCATACATCAGGATAACGCATGAGCTATAATTTATAAAGATATATTCAAATAAAATAAAAAAAATTAAATTTAATCTGACATTTAATATTTTAAAGTATTCTGCAAAAATTTAAAATAGTAAATGTGAAACCATTCATGGCCAACTTTTCTGATATGTTCAATGAATTGTGACTATTTTACATTTAACAAAATTGAAAACTGTGTATATCAAAAGAGGTAGAAGCTATAAAGTTGTGTTTTTTACTTTTAAGCCCAGTGAGACGGGCAGGTTTCAAGCTAGTATTCAATAAATTTGTTTCTTGTTTATTACTTAAAGAGGATGTTAAGTCACTGGTCAACTAAAAAATTCTAAACAGATCGAAAAATCGTCGATATCAAAATCGTCGAAATACATGTGATATCCAAGCTCACAGAACTGTTTCGTCAATGTACGAGCTATTTATTATATGTTACCTGGCTCTATAGGTAAACTGACTCCGTTTTTCTAAGAAAAAATCTGCATGGTATTTCCATGACTCGAATATGTTTACGATAAATACTTTGGCTCAATTATCGTCTATCGTAAAAGGTCAATTTTAGATGGTATGTTACTATAAAAAAAATGCACACTAATGCAATACAATATATTACATTGTGAACAAATAAAGGCCTTATTTATTGATAACAAGGCCTATTTAAAGTATTATATAAAACAATATATAACAACAAGCCACTTCTTTGAATCGAACAAAAAATTGTTTGTCATCAAATAAAAAAAAAAATACATTACAACATGTATACCTAAGTACTTATGTACATAACATAAGTGGGTGGGTGGCATCTGTTGGTCGAATAAATTCTACATACAATGTACATATTAATAACTAGACTGACTTTCTGATTTTATTTCATTTATTCTTGGTATTAAAAAAAATATATATAATTTTCCATTTTTATGGAAGTAGAGTGATGTTTAAAAACAGCTTTGGTTCTATTAATCTAGCCTGGTAGATAGGTACTGTGGTGTTAACAATTAACCTAACAATATAAATAATCTGTTCACACACATACAGTACAACTAGAATCTCTAGACAATTCCAAAAAGAAATAAATAATATCGTTTTATATTAGGTAAACAAAAATAGAAAACATATACAATATATGCAATAGAACATACGTGACAGTTCCAGAATTTGCTAGACTGTTGATTGTAGCTATATAGACGCAGCATAGTGTGAGATTACAATAATTCAGATTCCAAAACAGATTCTTCAAGTTAACTTCAGAACGAGTGAAATGAAGAACTCATCTATCATACTAACATTAAAATAAAAGTGTTGTGAATTGTATTATATTTTTATGTAGTAAAAAAGCTTAGCAATAAAAATTCGTATAATTATTTGAGTATAGACAGTTCAATTTTTTACTACACAAATTTGATTACACTAAGTCTGCTACAGTACAATTCATTTCAAAAATAGACAATTTATGAAAAACTATATATTTTCTTCTTTTTACACGCGTTTGGATGGTATCTGTGGGGCTAGAAAATTACAAATTAGTTGTTCAATTTGTAAAGAATGTATGGTAATTAATTGTGACAATGTAAAAGAAGCTGATATTTCAGAAGGCGACATTATTGAAGTTATAGATGATTATATCGATATCATATTTGATAATATTATTCAGGGAATGTATTAGCGCCATTCTTCCAAATTTGCTGTAATTGTCATATATTACTAAATAATAAACGAAGAATACCTTTTTTTAGTGAGTGAAATAATAATTGAGTCCATGAGATCCAGAGTGGCCTAACTGCCATTTTTTCAATACTGACCTTTGTATTGGAATCGGCCCTAAACGGTAAAAGTAATAGCGCAATTGGGACCAAAAATTTATTCTTTATTTTTTTTAATAGATGACAGCATTGATCCTTTTTTGCCAACCGAAAATTTAAAAATTTCGACATCGTAAGCTCCCTCTCTTTTCTCAATATTGTAAACTTTTGTTTCTGCCGTTAGGCCACTCTGGCTCTCATGGCCTCAATTATTAGCCAGGTTGAAATGGTTGTATCTCGGTCAATTTTTAAACAAAAGATTTTTCAGCATACCATTTACAACTAAATATAATCTAATTTATTTTGTTTGAAGGAATACCTATACCTATCTCTGCCCAAAAAAAAAGAAACAGACAAAAAAGTAAAAACCTTCAAATTTAGTGGACTCCACCTACAGCAATTCTCTCGCGCTGTTGGTTTAAAAGAAGTTACATAGTTACTTTGATTCCGACAGAAACTATGACCAAATGATAAAATTAATAATAATTGAATTCTTTTGTTTCCAAAAAAAAACTCAAATAAAATGTCACTGACTCCCTGTAAAAAAAGTAATTAATTTTTATAAACTTTTTTCATAAAAATATTATAATACTATATCCAACAGGACTTAACTTGTGTCAATATATGCCATATATAATAATAATGTATTCAAAACTTTTCAATTTTTCAATAAAATCCCTAAATATTTCTATAACGGGTGTCTTTTTAGAGATTCACAACTTAAAATTAAAATAAATAAAAATATTTTTAATATCAATGAAATTGGCTTTATAGGCAAGATAATTTTATACAAATAATGTTTGAATAATTCAATTTTCAAGGACTTTCCGCATCAATTATGATCATATTTCGCCAATAACTCGCCGAATGCTGATTCCAAGTGTTCAATAGTCTCTGGTTTATCGGCGCAAACAAGTCACTTTACATATCTCAAAAGAATATAATCTATTCGGGTTAGATCGCATAATCTTTTAGGTCAATTAACAGGTCCATTGCGTGACATTAAGAAAATAATTCATAAAAATTCACGAAAATAAATAAATTCATCAATTTGCAAGCGTTACTCTAACGTGAGTCTTTTACTATGAGTGTTTACTAAGAATGTTGCTAGTGAGGTGTCAGTGAGATACCCGGTAGGAACTTTATTCCTTTCGTACATTGGTATATTATAAATGTGGTGCTTACTTTTTTTATTTACAAGATATTTTTCTGAAAATTTAAGGTATTATTAATTTTAGAAGTTAAATACTTGTTTGATTTCTCAAAGAATTTAATTTTATAGCTTATTTTACTTTTTACTGTATTAATTAATTGTAGTATAAGTTATATAAAAAAGACATACTTCTGATTTAGTAGTGAACCCAATATGTGAGTACATTACGTTTTTTTTTTTATAACATGAAAATTGCATTATACTTACTTTAAATTATCTCCATTTTCTTTAACTTCTGATAAGTTTCACAGGTCAAATTTTTTAAATGATAAAACACAAAATTTTGACAAAAAATTCAAATTGACAGTTATAAAAAGGTTTTTGCATTTTATCAAAATTCACGGCAACGTGAATCGATTGAAAAAGTTTTAGTTTCCTTGGTAACCTAGATATCGGTTTTAGGTGTCTGTTGCAGTGTTTTTTTTTTTTTTTTTTTTTTTTTTTTTTAAATTTCCAACCAGCAAACAAATATCGTGCGATTAGGAACATAGTTCCAATAAACACTCTTTATAATATAATAATAGATACTTGAATGTCATAAACAGTCATAAATAGGACTTACAATATTATAAATAATATCGACAATATTAATAATAATAATGGTAATAATCCTACTTTGGTCTCTTCTAGTTCTAGGATAGTAGGGCCATAATTATTTACATTTATAGTTCAAGCTATAATGCCAGTAGGTAACTTACTAACACTATATTGAACATTTATATACGTATGTAATAATATAGTATAATATGTATACATTATATATAATATAATATGGTCATTATCTATAATGTATTTACAATTAGTATAGTCGACAAATTCAAATTGGTGAAATATAAAAATAACTACTTCGATCCGTGACGAATTCCGCTCCGACAGTTACCGTAACCCGTGGCTACCCTGTACTAGTGATGGGATGGGAATTTTATACAATCGCGAATGCGATGTTTATTTCCAATATTCGTGAATGCGAATGCGAATGTTAACATTCAAATTAAGTGCTCACAAATTCTAATAAATTAACTTAAATAATCCTTATATTTCTCCAGCATGTTTTTTTCTGTCCTACCCTTATCTTCCTTCTTTTATCAAATTCCATGATTCACTCCTCATTTTCAAGCTTATCATGTTGGCTTCTGACGAAAAATATGCTCACCGACTAAAATTGTACTGCTTAGGAAAAAACAGGCTACACAAATAATAAACATGGTTTGAATGTAACATGTTTTCCTAATACTGAAGACATCATTGCTTCAAGCATATTTAAAAAAATGCTTCAAGCACATTTTTCTAGACATCATTCCGAATCCAACGAGCTATCACAAATATTTTAACGTTTCATTATTTCAATATTTCACCAATTTGAACTTGTTGACTAGACTATGTTATAATAACGAGTTCAAAGGTACAAATAGTTATAGTTTATTACATAGGTCGACATTTTGTATCATATTTACATCGTTATATCTGTATAGATATCTGATAACATTTAATGATTATCGTCTTAAACTTAATGGATCACAACCATAAGCATACCTACGATTATTGAGCAGAAAAATATCAAAAGTCGAAACTGTGTTAAGGTATTTAACTTGTTATAGTCAAGCCCATTAACACGTGATCCTATATTTGTTCCAACATTGTAAAATACAAAAAAGACGTGTACAATAGCGTATTTTCTTTCGATGAAAAGCAATTATATATTTATATATATATAAGCTATTTACCTACGATTGACTCATCTCGAAATCTCCGAAACTATCGGTACGATTAACTTCAAATTTCGCATACTTACTTCTTTCGTGACATAGACGTCCACTGAGAACGGATTTTACGGAACTCCTATCCCAACGGATTTTCAAATTTGTAATTTAATTTTTATTTACTTTTTCAGAAAAATTCGTTAAAATTAAACAATGAAAAAAAAAAGTCCTAATAGAAGAGCCGGATTTAAAAGTGGTCGATTAATACTCTCCAATATCCACTAGTTTAAGGGATAAGGCCTACTGCAGATCCCGCCACAATAAAAAACGGGAACGCACCCCAATACACAGTACCTCATGGCTGATGTGGAAATCTGTGAAAGTTTTCACTGACTGGCACACTATCCACTATCTAAATGGTTAGTGTGCCCAGCGAAGTGGGGGGGGAGGGGGGGTAATCAGCTAGTATTTATATATTTTAGAGTCGCATTTTTTAGGAAAACTCGCATTTTTTACGGTTTTCGAAAAAAAGTTTTGAATAAAAAATGTTAGTTTTTTAATGAGGATCAACTTTCTAATTTAAAATTTTTTGATTGGTTTATCAAACTAGTTGTTAGCCATAATAGATTAAAATGTTCAACCCTGTATAGAAAAGTATCAATTTTTCGTTACTTGGTCCATCATGCTAATTATACACTTTTGATTTCCAACATATAATTGCACAGAATTTTCTACGGTTTTATTTAATGTGGAATCCCTAAAAAAATAACCTTTTGAAGATTGAGCTGCCTTAACTATTTAATGGCATTAGACTTAATATATGTATACCTATGTGAAAAATGTCAAACTTGTTACAAAAATTATTAAACTTTTTACATATTTTCCAAGATTCTTGTATATTTTCCTGCATAGAAAATCTCAAAACATTTGGGTTTGAAAAACGATATATTCATAGGCAGGAAGGCTAAATCCGTCCAAGATGGCTTCATCGTGATTATAATAGCAGTTATATAATATCAATTATCAACAAATCGATATCCTACCCCCAAAGAACTTCGAAAATTGAGAGAATAACCTGGTGAAACAGAATAGTGTGCTATTTTCAAACGATGTAAAACAAAAATACATATAATCATCCCAAATTATTAAATAATTTAAATTAGATCAATGTGAATAATTTGAAGTACCTGGATGACCGAGCTTTCCTCGGTAATTTTTGAGTTAAAAAGCTACAAATTTTATCACTAATATAAGAACCGTTTAAAATGTCTCCACACAAATACCAATTTTAATGTTCCGGTTATGTAGTTTATTTCGTCAGGAAGAGTCATATTTTGCAGTTTATATTTCAGTTTTTCCTGAAAACACGGATAAAACGTCATTTTTTTTAAATTAAAACTAGCTAGATTGACTTTTCATCCCAAAAAACCCCTGTATACTCAATTTTCTTATGAAATTTTTTTTTTAATATTACAATCAGGGTGATAATTCAAATACAGTTTTTAGTTTTCAAATCTGTTGGCAGTCCTCATGACTGCCTCCGAATTTTTCACATCTCTTTTTTAAAATTTTTATTCATAATTTTGTAGTTGAAACATATTTCATTTGACGTATATACAATTATGATTTTACCAACGATTAAGTTGATTTTTCATTTGGAAAATCCATAGATAAGCTAAGTAAGTGTATTATCCTAAGTAGTAAAAAAAGGCACTTTTATCGATGTGTTTATTTGTGTATCGCGTAAAAGCATATATATAATAACAAAACATGTCTACTCTCATGAGACCCATATTGTGTCGTCCAGATTGTACGAGATTTCCCAATGGTCTGCCATGGATGTGTAGTAAAAGAGATATGTATATGTGGTATATCTCTAGTATTATAGTCTATAATACACTTTACTAGACAAGACTATTACTATGAGACGCGATACTTACTTTCATAAGGATGGGCTATACATGAATGAATACGAGAAGATATCATTACCATAGACATGCAAAATGTATTTTTATTTCAATAAATTAACATTTAAACAAATCAAAACCGTAAAAATTAAGAATTGGTTTTCTAATAAAATCAAATTTCATTCAGTTGTTACTAATATAGCCGTTATTTGTTACCAATATAGACGTTAGTTGTTACCAATATAGCCGTTTCGCATCCTATTGCAGAGCTATTATCGTTAAAGTGTTGTAAACATGTGTTTTTCATCGAAAACAAATTAAAATTAATTTTTTTTGTATATTATTACTCTAGCAAGTTTTTTCTGTCCTACCCTTAACTTCCTTATTCCTTTATCAAATTTCATGATTCACTTCTCATTTTCAAGCTTATGTGTCTAGGTTTTAAAATATAGTAAATTTAAATTTTAAATTTATTAGGCAAACATGTTAGTTTTAAACTACTATTTTTAATGCATGTTCTCCTAATATTAATTTAAAACTTTGGATTTGTTTCTACAAAATTTGTTGTTTGTGGTTTTTAGTCACGGGTACAGAGTAGCCACGGGGTAGGGTAACTACGGGAGCGGAATTCTTCGCGGGTCGAGCTAGTCTTATTTATTATTTCTCTATCCTGTATTTGCCTATCCACGTGATACCTCCGCTATTCAAAATTATCCCTTTTTTCCCTTTATCAAATACCATGATTTCGCTTTCATATTAAAGCCTCTCGTGCTGGCTAATGATGAAACATAAACTTACGGTCTAAAGATGTACCGCTAGGGAAAAAACTGGCTGTAAAAATAATATTAATATTTAATTTGAATACAATAAATTCAATATTAATATTCTTTTTCCGTTTTATTTATAGACAATTTTATTTCAGATATATATCTGAAATGAAATTGCCTATAAATAATCTTTTTTTTTTCAATAAGTGCGTAATTTGATCTATTTACAGGTCGTCATATTGTGACTAATGACTTAAAAATTTCGTATTTGTTGTGTCCAACTCTATAATATATGTGTCTTTATTTAGTACAAAGGTTATTTAGAGAATAAACTCATCGCAAAGGTTTCCTATTAATGACGTATGAGACACTTTAAATAGTGAACTTTTCTAACTTAGGCATTTTGTAAGTCTATAATTTTAAGAACATATTCCGTTGACACTTGCACAAATCCTTACCGAACGACAATTTTAATGCACTATATATTTTTGGTCTCTGTCTAACATGTTTCTCACTGTTAATGTATATAAGTGTTATGTACATAATAATAGCTGAAATTCGTTGAAAAACCAACAGTATCTATAATTCCAGAATCTAATATTATTCAATTTCAGAACGGGCACCACCATATTACAGTCCCATGATGAGAATATAACAGTCCCCGAATATAACAGTCCCATGATGAGAGATTTGCTCACGCGTGCAACAAAATTATTGAAATAACTCCTAATACTTTCAATAAAAATTTTAATATAAAGAAAAAAAAAAACTATCGGTTAGAAAACTATGGTAACAGCATTAGTCACCCAGGTGCTATTGCAGGAGAATTCAAATATGATACAGGTGTAATTTTATTTGTTACAGGCTCATTTTTGGTAATGTAATTATTTTTCATCTGTATTCGTGAAAATCATCATGCTTTACTTTTTCAACGGCTTCATAGAGCTCACGAGCTGCCGAAAAGCTTATTGGCCCTTTATATTTCTGTATATATATAAAAAATAAAATATGAGACAATTTTTATTCAAAATATGAAATATTTTTATGCAACAAGGTCATTTGAATTTATTAAACTTATTATTAAAATTAATAAATAATTATTAATTATTATCGCTCAAATTTTTGCAAAATTAAATATTATGGCATTGCAATATTTTTGACTCATAAATTTCAACGATTTATACCGCACAGAACCGAATATCCGTAAAATAACGAAATTACGTGAACAGGTCCGAAAATTTCCGAAGGTAATACTTTTTGCTTACATCTTTAGTCTCGTGATGAGAGAAAATCAATATTTGAAGGGCTGGAAAATATATATTTTTTTAAATTGTAGAGTGGTTGGAAAAATCTGAAAAATTTATAATCTCTATATGTTATAAATGCGAAAGTAAGCATGTTTGTTCGTTTGTTTGTTTCTTTCTTTGTTTGTTACGCTTTCACGCTAAAACTAGCGAATGGTTTTCTAATTAATGAAACTGTACAGCAATATTGCTCATACTTCAGAATAACACATGAGACATAACTTAAAAAAATATATTATTTTAAAAAAAAAATTTTAATTAATTTAATTTGACCATAATTACCATAAATTACAGATTTCTGTAAAAATAGTCAATATAAAATATTTCACGGCCATCTTTTCTGGTATACTCAAAGAATAATTACGACTATTACGTTTAAAAAAATAGAAAACCATACATATATGTTACCTGTGTAAAACAATCCTTACCATTATTTCGAGTGTTATAGAAAGGGGATAAGTAAGAGCAGTCTTTATCAATCTTTACTTTTAAGCCCAGCGAAGCGGTTGGGTATCACTCTAGTTAGGAAATAAATTACATGAAGATAAAAAAAGGTTAAAACCACATATACCTTTTGAAATATAAAAGTTATGTTGTAGCGCTTAGTTCCATTCAAATTTGCTTTGATTTTTTTGCTGGTTTGAAAGATTGATTATTCATATGTTTTAAACATTCAGTGCGAGTTGTAGTCGATTTGTTATAAAAAAAAATGATTCCAAAAAAATGAAAAATATTCAACAAGATAAAAATTATTTGAAAATACAAATAACTGTATGAGTAATTAATTATAAATATTAGTTTTGTGATACTATACATTGCAGGTTAAGTGTAATTAATTTCTTGTAAATGGTTTTTTTTCTCACGATACTGTTTGCGTTTCTGTGCATTGGTAATTTTGGGTTTCATTTTTTCTCTAACGATATTGTTTGCATATCTTTGCATTGGTAATTCTGAAAATTTTAAGTAAGATTAATTAAATATTAAATCTATTTTAACTCTAAACTCTATGAATTAATTGTAATATTAGTTAAAATAACGACATACTTCTGATTTAGTAGCTAAAATCAAGATATTTATTATGACATAAAATAAAATTTCCTTGTTCTTACTTTAAATTATCTCTTTTTTGTTTAACTTCTTCTGGTAATTCACAACTCTTTTTTTTTTGAGTGAAAAACATAATTTTTGGACAAAAACATAAATTGACAGATGGTAAATTATTTTCAAAATATTTTCGAAATTCTTTTCAAGCTGAATCGATTAAAAAAGTTTTAGTTTCCTAGATAACACATCGTCGGATTTTGGGATCGTTTAAAATTATTACACATTTTTTTATTTGACTTCCCAACCAGCAAACAAATTATAATGTGCGATAAGGAACATAGTTTCTAGTATGTGGGATATATTTTAAGATTACTCGCTTTATTATATAATTCTGATTGATAAATATTTTAGTCATAATTAATAGTTTTTGAGGTATTTTTCGATGTTTTCAACATATCGCACATTGTATGATCAACATAATTATATATAAATAATAGTACATATGTACCATTGAATATAATATAATACAATATAATATAATAGAATAGAATGTATGGTATCGTTATTTTGTTGTCAGAACTACATGCTAGCAATGCTATAGTGGTACTAGCTAGTGTAGTATGTGTTATATTATTATTATATAAATGCAATGAAGTTTCTTCTTAAAGCACATTTTCCACTCCATTTAAGATAAGAAAATATTAGTGTTTTGGTGTGTGGTATGTTATAGTGTATATGTGTGTACTGTACATCTATTATTATTATGTTATATCTATGGATAAGTAGAACGAAGTACTGAAAAAAATGAACTAACTTGAAATGATTTATTATTACACCTAGAACTTAGATATTATTAACCATCGACCGAAAATGATAATTTAAAAATTGCAGATCCCTGGAAAAAATTTACAGAAAAAATAATCCTGATAAAAATTCTACGAAAAGAAAATTCATCGGTTTATATTGGGCTTAGATATTAGAACTTGGCGGCTGATGATAGGTTAAACTTTCCGAGGATTTGACGTACCCAATATTAGTTTTCCATTTTTAGAAATATCTACGTTTTTATACCAATTTCTACTATATTTGCTCTATGACTTATACCTCTTTTAGTTTGTGTAGCCCACGGTTGGTGTCTTTCTTATCAACTCAAACTACCAATATCTCCATCGATGGCTACAAATGGCAAAAGGACATTCTTCTGTGGCCATGAATTTTACCGGAAATTCTAGTTTCAGGGTCATTTGACCTTGGTCTTCAAATGATCTTGAAAAACCTGGGTTTCAAAGTTATTAACACAGGTAAACGACCTGTATTGTCCTTGATAACTTTTTTCTGAAGCTAACGTATTTACTTTCGACTAAATGCAATAATGACATTTTTTTAAGTCGAAAGAAAATCTTCCAAATGAAAAGTATTAGTTTTTTATGAGGATCTACTTTCTGTTTTTTAAAGTGTTACGCTTCCTTTAACCATTTAGGGTCTAATTTGGCTATTAAAGCAACCCGAAGTAGGGTCCATCTGATGTCAGAACATGATGTCCACCATCAAACTCTGCAACTTTTGTTTAAATTATTTATTGGTTAATTATAAAACGAGCTACATAATATACTAAAACGGTCCACCCTGTAGATTTGAGACTTCTTCCAGGAAGAAGCAAAAAGTTAAACCACTCCAATATTTCACTATCTCACAGCTTAAATCAGAAGTTTATTTTTTTATATTCCAGACATCCATAGTTTCTGAGCTAAAACGAATTACGAAATTATTACCTTTTCTGTCTAGGTGTAAAGTGGGATCTTAAATTTAATTTATATAGTACCTTATATTTGCTCGAGGGAGTGCTTTATATTTTTTGAATTAAGGTGTACTTAGCTCAGTACTTTCAATAGTATCTTAACATTATATTGTATTATTGTATACTCAGTACTCAGTACTTAGTACTTAGAACACATCTAATAGGTTTTACTATTTTAGTATATTTTTATCTTATATTTTTTCAAAGCATTAGTTATTTATATTTTTATTTACAGGATCTTAAAAGACAGAGAGGAATTTCAGGAAAAAAATATTTTTTTGAAAAATTACCACAAAAGTTTCAAAAGTGGTTTATTATCAAAAAAAAAACTGAAAATGAAGTTCATTTATCAAATCAGTAGGCATGCAAATTATTACAAAGCAAGGCTGTGTTGAGAAGACATGGATTTGTTGGAAAAAAAATATTTTTTATGGAATTTTCTAGGACTACTCGATTTCAAATGCTTTAGTACTTTTATGTTTGAAATTACCAGCATTCCCAATTATTACTTTTTTTATGCTAATATAAACTATAATATTTTGGGCGACACATTTCGAATAAAGATCAGATCATGTAAGTTAAAAATACCAGTTTTTGTTGTTTTATTCGAAAATGCCTACATTTGTCGGAATTGGGTGCCCGGATTTTATATCGACATACAAAGTACAATTTACCGATTGTAAATTTTTTTCTTTGGGAGGACATATCGCCTTGGTGAGTAGATAAAAATGAAAAACTAAAATTTACAAAATATATGATACATCAATATATCTTCCATGGTTGCCCTAATATCCCGATTTCCCATGGTGTAAACGAAAAAAATTAACAAAAACCTTAACGTACTACTTATGCAACAGGTAATGACTGTTCGAAACATTTAGAAATTTAACAGATGGTTCGACATTTGCTTGTTTGGTTTTTTTTCGATAATTTGACTACAAAATGCTCTAAAACCAAAAAAACCAAATTTTTACCCGTCAATAGTTGAAGAAACTCAACTCAAACAAAATAAGTTCAACTAGAACATAATAGATAAACTTGGCCACTAGTTATCATCGCAAAAATTTTGAAAAACGCAATGCAACGCATTTAAAAAAAAAACCCTATTAGTCTAATAAAATTAAGCTATAAACTACCATCAAAACGGAAGCATGTGATTTTTAATATAAGTTTGTTTTGACATCAAGAAGTATACAATTAAAAACTATGAATTCTGTTAAGGGGGTAGAAAAATATTAAAAACTACCGGATTCAAAAATCCCTTTTTTGAAATAATCTCGAAAACATACGAAAACATTGAAAAAAAATCTATATCTGTATTTATAAATGAATAACCCAAAAACATTTTATTTCTGAAATTTTTGGGTAATATTCTAAAGGTTTAACGGTATAGCTATTTATGTAAGAAAAAAATGTATACATATCAAGGTGATAAGTCCCCTCAAGATAAATGGATTGTCGTGTGCTTGGAAATCACTCAGTAAAGAATTGAATGCTCCGTTCCGCCATATGCGGAGGCATTAAAGAATATCAATCGGTATTTTATAATCGATTTCTAATTAATCACTTGTTCAGCTAATTTAAATATGTAATTACACGTACATAAATAGATGTAATGCCTACATCAATGAATATTTTATTATAATGATAATATTTTTTTCCTGTTTACAAACTTCAATAGCGTGAGATAGTAATAAAATAATTTTACTTTAATATTAATTAAAAAAATAAAAATGAATATTTTATGAAATACACGTTTAATAAAATTCCTTTACAAGGCTTGTGATTTGTAAAACATGACTTAACATAAAATGCATTGTATCACGTCAAAAGTTATTTTATTTTATAAATGTAATGCTAAAGGTCCCACAAAATTCCTTTAAAGAGTTACAGAAATAAATTTTCTGATATTTTTGATAATTGGTTATGTTAACTTGCAGCAATTACATATTTTCGGGCTTTTATCATGAACAAAATGAATTTAGTATTCCCTGAATATATTCAACTAGAGTGATACCCACCTGCTTCGCTGGGCTTAAAAGTAAATGATCCCTTTCTATAACACTCGAAATAATGGTAAGGATTGTTTTACAAAGGTAAAATATATGTATGGTTTTCTATTTTTTTTAAATGTATGATAGTCGTAATTATTCATTAAGTATATCAGAAAAGATGGCCGTGAAATATTTTTATACCATGTATATATGAAATATACATAGTATATTAAGTTTAGTCCCAAGTTTGTAACGCTTAAAAATAATGATGCTAGGAAAAAAATTTTGGTATAGGTAAATCGATTCGAAATATCGTTTTTTTTTCGAAAATTACTCAGCCAATCGCCAAATAAACTCGATTTATGAATTTCTTGGATCAAAATTACCTTATAAACTGAGTTTCATCAAATTCCGAAACAAATAATTTTTTACGATTTTT
Source organism: Chrysoperla carnea (assembly GCF_905475395.1). Classification (NCBI taxonomy): domain Eukaryota; kingdom Metazoa; phylum Arthropoda; class Insecta; order Neuroptera; family Chrysopidae; genus Chrysoperla; species Chrysoperla carnea. The sequence continues at coordinate 73,541,084 of NC_058339.1, read as the reverse complement.
CCGATTTTTCTAAGGGGTACCCCTTGAAAAAATTGCAAAAAATCGACACAAATTTATCGTCTCCAATTTCGATAAAACTCTGTATATAAGGTAATTTTGACCCAAAAAATACAAAAATCGATTTCATTTAACGATTGGGCGAATAATTCTCGAGATAATACCGGAAATCGATCCGAAATATCGTTTTTTTTCGAAAATTACTCGGCCAATCGCCAAATAAACTCGATTTTTGGATTTCTTGGGTCAAAATTACCTTATAAACTGAGTTTTATCAAATTCCGAAACAAATAATTTTTTACGATTTTTTCGAATTTTTCTAAGGGGTACCCCTTGAAAAAATTGCAAAAAATCGATACAAATTTATCGTCTCCAATTTCGATAAAACTCTGTATATAAGGTAATTTTGACCCAAAAAATACAAAAATCGGTTTCATTTAACGATTGGGCGAATAATTCTCGAGATAATACCGGAAATCGATCCGAAATATGGTTTTTTTCGAAAATTACTCGGCCAATCGCCAAATAAACTCGATTTTTTAATTTCTTGGGTCAAAATTACCTTATAAACTGAGTTTTATCAAATTCCGAAACAAATAATTTTTTACGATTTTTTCGAATTTTTCTAAGGGGTACCCCTTGAAAAAATTGCAAAAAATCGATACAAATTTATCGTCTCCAATTTCGATAAAACTCTGTATATAAGGTAATTTTGACCCAAAAAATACAAAAATCGGTTTCATTTAACGATTGGGCGAATAATTCTCGAGATAATACCGGAAATCGATCCGAAATATGGTTTTTTTCGAAAATTACTCGGCCAATCGCCAAATAAACTCGATTTTTTAATTTCTTGGGTCAAAATTACCTTATAAACTGAGTTTTATCAAATTCCGAAACAAATAATTTTTTACGATTTTTTCGAATTTTTCTAAGGGGTACCCCTTGAAAAAATTGCAAAAAATCGATACAAATTTATCGTCTCCAATTTCGATAAAACTCTGTATATAAGGTAATTTTGACCCAAAAAATACAAAAATCGATTTCATTTAACGATTGGGCGAATAATTCTCGAGATAATACCGGAAATCGATCCGAAATATCGTTTTTTTCGAAAATTACTCGGCCAATCGCCAAATAAACTCGATTTTTGGATTTCTTGGGTCAAAATTACCTTATAAACTGAGTTTCATCAAATTCCGAAACAAATAATTTTTTACGATTTTTTCGAATTTTTCTAAGGGGTCATAAGGTCATTTGGGTCTTTGCTGCGTAGGACCTATCTTGTAAACCGTTAGAGATAGAACAAAAATTTAAATGTAAAAATATGTTCCTTATAAAATATTAAACAACATTTTTTCGTAAACATCACTGTTTACCCGTGAGAGCACAAAATTGTATAGTATGTATGTTGTGGTTACATCAGTTATAGTATCAGACAGAGTAATCAACACTGTCCATACATGGTATTTCGACAATTAACTCAGTCAATTGTTTGTTTTGTCTTGTTTATTGACTATTTTTACAGAAATCGGCAATTTATGGTAATGTCAAATTAAATTAATTTTTTTATTTTATTGATATGTCTTTATAAATTATATCTAATGTGTTATTCTGAAGTATAAGCTATATTGCTGTACAGTTTCGTTAAAAACCATTTGCTAGTTTTAGCGTGAAAGCGTTATAAACAAACAAACAAACATACAAACAAAATTGCTTACTTTCGCATTTATAATATATAGAGATAGAGATACACAGCCTGTTTTCTTAAGTTGGCTACATATGGAAAACTTTTTTATTATAAGGTTTACAAAAAAAAGTTACTCTTTATATAAATCTCTGCTTTTGAAAATTTTAACATTCTGGTATTCACTTTTGAGATCAAATGTACAGGGTGCCACAAATTGAAAAAGTTCGGTAGGAATGTTAATGGTCGCTTAGACATATAGACCATTTTGAACAGATAATAAGAGAAAAGTTTCAAGATATCACTCCCGAGATATGTAAAAAACAAATTACATATATGGAACATGAAGGTGGATGGACACGTTGATATACAAAAACGAACTGAATATAATAGGAAATAAAAAATGAAAATTGAAATATTTAATAAATTATTAATTGATTTAGAAAATACAACGAATTTTAAATTCCGAAAAATCTTAAACAATAAATTTCTACGATTGGTTTCTGGGCTCTAGTCGAACTCGATATCCATTTACAGGTTTTAAAAATATTTCCATTTGTAAATCAATATTTTTCAAATCCACATCGGAATAAACACGATATTTTCTTAGTACAGTAGATAAAATTATTTTCATTGACATATAAGCAAATTTTTGACCTAAAAAAATGTAAAAAAAATTCCATATAGGTAAATTGTTTTTCTTTAAAGACTTAAAAGTCGATTCTTACCAACACAATTTCTTGGTCCAGCACCAAATGGTATAAACGATGCGGGATGTCGTTTTGCAATTTCCTCCGGTGTGAATCGACTTGGATCAAATTCCAATGGATCTGGATAAATTTCTGGAGATCGATGCATTTGTAATACACCAATAACACAATTTGTTCCAGGAGGTAATGTTACCGATTCTAAATCAAAACAAAATTTCCTAAGAGTCAATTTATATTCTAAACGGATGGTAGCGTCGAGTGCCAAAAACTATTTGGTTAAAATTTTTCATTTGGGATTTCTAGTCCTTAGTATTAACCGATAAAAAACTACTTGATTCTGATGATTTTTAACTTGACGAGGCAAAATAGTACAAGAGATGGTATAAGGTCGATCTTCACCCATGTGACAAGATTTTTTTATGAAATTTTATTGACTTTTAAATTAATTTTAATCAATTTTTTCCATAAACGTGTTTTTGAGATCGATTGGTTAACAGATCGGTGTAGAATTGTACATACCCTAGAATTGTAACTACACCGATCTATTAGTCAATCGAAATTGGTATAAGAAGAAAGATAATTTGAGTAATTACGAAAATAATCGTATAATCTTGCCTGAAAAAAACCGCTTATGGAAAAAAAATTGATTAAAATTAATTTAATTTAAAAATAGCCATAAAAACTTTTCGACAGATCAACTATGATAGAAATATTTAAAAATCAATAAAATTTCATGAATAATACGTCTCATCTGGTTATCAGATGAGTGAAGATCGAACCTTAGGCCAAAAATAACATCTTTCTCGCCGTAGCTTAACTTCCATCAAATTTATCTTATTTGGCTCCGAAATTCTTCGCGGCCATACTACTTTTTATAAATTTTAATAGCGAAGGGTTAACATTTTTAAATATATTGGACGAAAAGATTCCGATAGGTCGAAAAATTAAGGTTGATTTCCCCCAAAATTGAGATTGAGATAAATCGAATTTTGAATCAGCAAACCCTTTAAAATTGTCTCCTGCAACTTCCCTCAGCCAATATCAACAAATATTTGAATTTTTTTTGGAACTTACGTATTTTTATATTTTGAGTAATATTTCTGGCTAACATTGGCACAGGTGTAAAAAGTCGCATTGTTTCTTTAATAACCATTTCTAGGTAGTACAATAATTTTATATCATCTAATGTGCACTCGCGATCAGAATCTCCAAAGACACTATACAACTCTTCGTAAACTTTGTCCTGAATATCTTGAAGAACTCCCAAACACATAAAAACGTAACACATTACATTCGCTGTTGTATCACTGCCAGCCACAATTAGCGTATTCACTTCACATTGGATATTATAATCCGAAATACTAGCTCCATTTTCCTTAGCCAAAATTAAATTTTCTAAAAATGGCTTCTGTGCTTGATTTCCTACATAAAATTTTAAAAATTAAAATCTGTGTGAAATGATGATTTTGAATAATTAACCTTTTTCATAGTTTCGTTGTTCTTGAATTTCGATAGTTCTTTCACGAATAATTCGTTTCGAAGTCGATAGAATATATTCTCGATAAAAATCTATTTTTTTTCGAATTGATGAAAATTTGAAAATGAAATTTGGATGAAGCCATACTTTTCCCATCCATTGAACTAAAGCTGTTAATATTCTAAAAAAAAGTCAGTTTTATTTTAGCGAATCAATAATTCGGAATTTTAGATTTCTACGAAAAATATTTACTTGCACGAATAATCAATATATTTTGAATAATCTTTTTTCTGAAAATCCATTTTCTCTCCAAGATTTGTCTCTAGAAAAATAGCAAAATGTTTTTTTCCTAATAAGTAAAAAAATATTTTGGAAAAACTTACCAAAAAGGACGTCTAAAGTACACGAAAAAAAAGTACTAAAACAATCGAAATATTCAGGTCCAACTTTGTTTTGGAAATTTTTGTTCAATGTTTGAGCATGTACGGCCATTGTATGACAAAATTGATTCAAAACTTTTGTATTGAAACTTGGTTGAATAATTCTTCGCAAATATTTCCATTTTCGAGCTGAAAGAGTTGATAGCTATAAATAAATTCATATAGTTTTTGTGGTCAAAACTATATAAAGGATGTTTTTTTTATTTGAATTTGAGCTGAAACTCGAATAAAATAAAAAAATGGTCTTAACTCATCAGCACTTACGTCATCCGTTCGGTAATCTATAGTCATGTGATAAGTGACTATAGTCACGTGAATATTTTTTAACTTTGTAAATCATAACCTCTACATAATTTTACATAAATTTATTTTTTAATGCAATAGCTAGTTAAAAATAGGAAAATATTAGAGCAGAGAAATAATCTAAAATAAATAAATTCAATTTAATTAAATTCAATTTAACTAAATTCACCATATTTTTAAATATCACAAGTTTTTTTAATTTTTGAGTACAACTTATATTAAACTATCGAAAGTACACGACACGATCACAACAGATCCGAAAATTTCCGAAGTTATTGATATTTTTTGTTTACATTTCTACTTGAAAAGACTTGAAAAAAATCGTAGATATAGGTTGAAAAAGCGGTCTAGGTGCGACCCGAAAGGTCCACACGACTAACTTCCCAGTGGAAAGGACAAAAAATATCCTATGTTTTAATATTATGCGTTAAATGAAACTGGTCCCATGTCAATATCATCATTTGTTCTCGAGATACGCGAGACGAAAATTGAATCTGAACAATCATTCATACGTACATACATGTGCACATACGGACATCCTTTTAAAAACCATACTATTCGACTCTAAAGGCTTTGAAACGTGGAGATATGTCAAAATTTTCAATTCGCAAAATCGGACCCATTACAATAACTTTCCCACAGGGAAGTGAAAAATTTAAAAAATTCATAATTCGAAAATAGATAAAATTTTAATCACATATATAATTAGAATGTTTGCGTGAGCAAAATGCTCATTACGCGAGTGCTGAGTCATCAAAAGTTGAGTCTGAGACTAAGACTTTAAAAGTTAATCCTGGTCCATTACTGATTTCAAATAGAGACAAAGGTTAAATTGGAAGGTTTTTCCTTAATAAGCCTTAACCAAAAATAATTGATGAAACTTACCAGGAGATATTAAAATTCCCTCGCCTATATAATAATCCACAAATTTTAAATAATAATCTTTTTCTAAACTATTATTTAAAATTTCTTCAATGTCTTCCGGTTTACAAGCGAAAATATACAATTGATAACTAGCCCACACACGATATAAATCACCATAAATATTTTTCCAGCCCGTAAAAGCTTTGATAAATCCTAAAAAATCACTTGAGTATTAATTTATTTTTTTCCCATACGACCATAAATCCTTAGCACATCAATTTATGAAAGATATTATTAATATTACCCCATAAATGAACCGAAAATTTTATGATTCGTCTCACTTTTATGGAGGATTTATGACGGTAAGTTTGATATTACAAAAAATTGAGGATAAAACCTTGAGTGTCGAATTTTTCAATTTTCGTATTTTTGTACCATGTTATATGTAATATGCAAGGTATACTAGGTTTAGTCCCAAGTTTGTAACGCATAAAAATATTGATGCTATGAACAAAATTTTGGTATAGATGTAAATAAAATAAAATACAATCACCCAATTAGTCCATTTTCGCTTTTCTGTCCGTCTGTCTGTCAACACGATAACTCATAAACGAAAAAAGATATCAAGCTGAAATTTTTACAGCGTACTCAGGACGTAAAAAATGAATTCGTAAATGAGGCCAAACGTAAAAAAGTTACAACGTTTCGAAAGGTATAGAAATGAGTATATTTAAAAAAAACATTTTGCAAATTCTTCCAAAAATTGCAAACTTGTGCAATATCATTTTCACGCAAGAGAAATCACAACTAAATTTTTCTAAAGATTGTATGAAGTTTTTCAGAAAACAAGTTACCGTAAATTAACTTTAGTTCTTATGGGAATTATTAAATTTTCAGTATATAAATTACTTTTTTTTATCAAAAAATTAAAGCTTAAATAATTTTAAAAACTTCTTAATCCTTTATTGATTTTAAATCTTTTTTGAAGGCTAAAAATTATGACTTTCCCCTAAAAACTAATGATAATTTACGGAAACTTATTTTCTAAGTAACTTCTTCCACACCGCAAGCAAATTATTCGTTTATCAATTCGTTTTGTAAAAATTCGACACTTCGTAGGTTCATTATATAAAATCTTTATTAATTTTAGCATTATCAATTCTCCAAGAAGTAAATCAATTAAAATCACTGTCATTAAACTTTTATTTTCATAAAACTTAAAAATATTATATTACCAATGGGTCCTTCACTTAATGCATGTGCGTTACCCGATAACGGTAAACATATTGGACCCGGTAACGATTTTGATAATTTCATTATATCTTTATATCGAAAACGAAATGAAATATCGTAAATAACGAATAAAATTACGAGTGTGATAGTTAAAATTAAAAACATTTTTATTTATTTATTGTTATATTTTTAGTAACTGATGAAGAAATAATTAAATAACGAAACGGTTTTTATTAAATTATAAATAGTTTTAATGTTCTTTCAATCATCCTTATTTAAAAATAATGGAACTGACAAAAGAAAATTTTTTAAATGTAAGCATTCACCGTAAGTAGGTACTTTGAATGTAAACTAGATTCGAAGCAGGTAATATCTTTAGTTTTGTATAAATTATTGTATCCAACATTTAGACGTAACAGTTTATATACAGATTGATTATTAAGTCAGTGTACTTAACATAGTATTTTTCCACTATATATGAACTATTATTTACCATAGCTACATATTGGAAATTTTTTTAAATAGCTTTGAAAAACCCAACTTCGGTGTTAAATAAACCGTGTTCGCATTTGATATTCTATGTACACTCTACATACTAAAAAGGTCTCCAACTAGTATTTACTGGAATTTAAAATTTTTTTAAATGATTTTTATCATATCACTGTTATCAGGACTCAGATCACTTAGGAACAGTTCCTTATTAAGTTAAATCATTATAGAAATTTATACCACTATGGCGGATATTATGATCGCTAACGTTCTTTTTAGAATTAACCTATCCTATAATGTTATCTGAAGTGTTCCCATGTTTCTCACATTTACAGCATTTGTTGAAATCGCGGTAGTTGCGGAAACGAAGCACTGAAGTTCGAAAATTTGAATAGTTTGAAACGATTTAAATGCGGTTTTCTGCAGTCGATTCGTAACAGCGTCAGGAAATTTTTTTGAACTTAAATGATTTATAAGAAATTAAAAGTGAATTGCATATTTTTATTTTCTTATAAATAAATTTAGGTCACAAAATTTTGTGACGCTCTAATGAATCGAATGTAGAAAACCGCATTCAAATCCGCATTATTGTTCAAATTTTTCGAACTTTGACTGTTTTTAGTGTTTCGTTTCCGCGATTATGACACCTCGCGTCCACAATATTCGGTTTTAAAGGAATAACTAAAGCTATTTTAAGAGGACCATTGCCATAATTATAACTGTATCTCATTTATTGAAATTAGGCAACAAATTACTGGCATTTGGTTAATTTTTTTGATCACTGTGTCACATCTCATTTTTCTTTTACTCACGCTTTAAAATTCGTTTTTTTTTTTTCAAATCGTGCCACTTTTAGGGGTAGTATGGTATACCTCCGCGAGTTAGTTAATTTATAAGATCCTGTATTTACTTAACCAACTATTATAGGACCACGCATATAATTTCATTGTATAAGGTACATTGATTAGAGGAAATCAGGGTTGGAAATCACATTTTCATTCTTTTGCATTTTTAATGCCTTAGTCTTTGTATAGTATTGCCATTTATACATCAATGGGGAGTGTATCTAATCTAGTTTAAAAATAAATAAATACTTTTTGTCTATATTATTTTCCATTGAGGAAATATTAAATTTGAGATAAAGAAATGTGTGACTTTTAACCCGTGTCAGGGATGGTTGTCACAGTGTCTGGGGTAGGTAGTCACATAGTAGGTAAAGGAAGGGAAATATATTTAAAAAAACGTGCCACTCAACAAACGCATAGATAATTTCTTCTCTACTTTTTCTTTTCTTTTCTTTTATCTGTCGGAATTGCTGATTTACTTTTTTGTGGTCAGCATAACTTGCGCGGTGGAGCTTTTGGTAGTGGTTTTAAAAGTTATAGTTATATAATCAGAGAACTGGGGCCAGGAATAGGTTCCAATGATATCTTGGTTAAACTTTGTGGTGTTATCGTACGCATGTTAAGGTTAGAGTTATCATTTTGTTCAGTAATGGCAATATCTTGTTAAAGTGCGATAATTAATTTCATAATCCTTCTCGGCAGGAATTATAGATTTGCCATGGTTCTGTACTTCTCTTGCAGCTCGTAGCACCAACGCTGGTGAAACAGGCAGACGTTCTCTTGTAATGCCGTGGCACTTTTATGCCTATTTCTAAAACTATCAAACATTTATCAAAACTCCAAAAAGCCAACAAAAAAAGGCAGCACACATGAATGATGTTAGTTGTCACATGTGACTACTAGCCCCCGGCAACCTGAGATAACCTGGCCCAAAACACGTTTTAGAAAATAAACATGAAAAATAAATTCAAATCGATGCGTATTTTTAAAACAATATATCGATATCATGGACCATATATTTAACATTATAAATACATGAGAAGGAATATTACAATGCCAAATTTAAGCAGAGTTATATGAATCGACACAGATGCACAAAAAAATACTATCACTGTGGGAAAAAAAAACGAATGCATTTTTCTCTGCTTCGGTGTTTCTGAGCGGACTGAAATGAACTGAGCAGGGAGATGTTGTGTTCGTGATTTCTACGCCACCGATGAACGTTCGTATGTATACATTAAGTTTTATGTTATGAGCGCTATGACAATCTACCAGGTTTCCCCTAATCAATATCATTGAGTATATTGAATAATTAATAATTAAATCAGAAGGTTAAGAAAAAGATATTTTCTGGTAAAAATATTTTTGTTGATTCTTATCGAATAGTTGAAAATCTTGTTTAATAATATAATTAAAATTTTTCTCGTTCTACGTCATTCAAATTATGCCAATCTTTCCACGATATCCAAAACATGGTAAGTAAATAATGAATTGAATCAACCTGTAACTGTTTTGAAACAAGAGAGGTTCGTTAACTTTTAGAGTGTTGGCCTTCTCAAGAAATTTGACTAAAAACCACAGAATTGTTCGAGCAAATAGTATTCATTTATATACATATTTGTATATTGTACTAGCGTTGTGTGTTTCTCTTGCCGTTATAACAACAAAAATTAAAAAATGAAAACAAACAATTGACTGATTTAATTGTTGAAATACTCTGTATAAAAAGTGTTAAATGTCCGTCTTAGAAATATTTTTAATAAATGAAAAGAGTTTAAAAGACCAACACAATTATGGCCTAGACTCAATTCTGCAAGACCAAATCATATATTTTTACAATACCAAGCGCAAGGTGCCAAGAAAAGAAACCAAAAGAAAAACATAAATGTCCTTCAATAAACTTTATAATTTGACATTTTTTAATTTGTATAGCCTACTTTCGAATCAAACTATGTTACAGAAATATATAAATGTTTAAATTTTTATTTCTGGAAATTGCTCGCCTAGTTATTACAATTTCTCGTTTTTGAACTAGAAGAATTTGATCATTTAAATTGTAAATTCCATTCTAAACCGCAAATAAAATTTTTTTATCATTAGAAAAAAAACCCGAATTCAAGTTCCGAAGTTCTTTGATGTAAATGTACAAATAAGCCCAAAGCTTATTATAAATATTTGGAATCATGTAAGCAAACAGGTTAGAATAATTTTCTGGATAATTTTTCACTTTTTTAGTCTGTATGGAGGCAGTTACGTGGTTCCGGCTCTTGAACACATTCATAACATGAATGGTAGTAAATTTTTCGTTTCCTGTAATTTCGAATCCTGACCTTGCATAATTTCTTGTAATTTTCATTCAGGATGTTATATTGGCTTTCCTATATAAAAAGCAATAATAATGCATCGAACTTATATCAATTTCCTGTTTACTTCAAAACAACCTTTGAACTATCAAATAAAAAAAAAAAAAAACAAGTAAAATTAATTTAAAAAAAATGCTAAGAAATTTAAATATAAAAAAAAATAAATTTCGAATCCCGACCTTGCGTAATTTCTTGTGATTTGCATTCAGGATGTTATATTGGTTTACTGCTCACTTTTCTGTTTACTTCAAAACAACCTATGAACTATCAAATAAAAAAAACAAGTAAAATTAATTAAAAAAAGCTAAGAAATTTAAATATAAAAAAATAAATTTTATTCAATAAAAATATAAAATATTTTAATTCTCTTTTACAAAAATAATTAATTACACTTTATACATTATATACATTATACAATAAGGCAAGGGAGGCCAAAAAGAGGATGAAATTTGAAAACGGTACCAAAATTTTGAAGTTTAAAATACTAATTTAATTATTACTTTATGATTTTGTTTACTTTAATCATGTATATGATATTTATTTACATCATGGTCTCTCGATTATAATTGATGGTTTTTAATATGAAACACATAGCGTAAACTAAATATTGACAAATATCTTGTCTAGTAATCTTAATTAAAGAGAATTGAAAAAACAAATTTAATTATCTGTTAAAATTTCATATTGATTCTTTTCTGTATGTTTTATGAAAAATGAATAATTTGCAAAATCTGCGTTTTTGCTATAAATTCTACTGTTTGTAGAGCTCCGTATCCGAAAAGTAACGAATGGAACCCTATTACTAAGACTTCGATGCTCTCCCCAGATGTCCCTCATATGTCATAAACTGCAAAAATCGAAGCAATGTAAAGCACGAGTCGAACTCACGAAAGGTTCCGTACTTATTTTTATATCATGTTTATGAAATATACCAAAGTATACTAAGTTTAGTCCCAAGTTTTTAACGCTTAAAAATATTGATGCTATGAACAAAATTTTGGTACGGGTGTTCATAAAATCACCTAATTAGTCCATTTCCGGTTGTCTGGCTGTCTATCGTCTATCGTCTGTTGTCGGTCTGTCTGTCCGTCTGTCATCACGATTTCTCAAAACGAAAAGAGATACAAAGCTGAAATTATAGCGCGCTGAAGACGTAAAAAGTGAGGTCGAGTTCGTAAATGAGCAACATAGGTTAATTGGATCTTGGGTCATAGGACCCACCTTGTAACCTTGATTCATCGATATAGCCGAGTTTAACTGCGTATTTTTATAAAAATAAATAGTTTCTTTTTTATAATTTAATTTGACTAGAATTAACGTTAAATAGGAATATAATTTAACGTTTTTCAATACGAATTCGATAACCATTTACAGGTTTCAAAAATATTTCTACTTTTAATGGAATTGTTTCAATATTTTCATTTGAAAATATTTTATACTGACGTAAAATTGTTGATAACACACATTTCATGGATCGATATGCATAATTTACACCTGAAAAATATATTAATCTGTAAGTATCGTATCGATAATCGTTTTTATTAGTCATAAATTACTGCTTAGAAACGTAAAATTATATTGGAATAGTAAATATCGAAGGGTTTTCCATTAAGAAGGATATAACTTATGTATAAGAAGGTATATCATACAATTTTATTTGTATCAATTTTTAATTTTTAACAATTAAAAATTGAGGCAATTTGTAATTACTCTGCAGAACTTTATAAAATTAATCAAAAAAAAGCTCAAATTTTTCAAAAGCTCAATTAATTTTCAGCTTTAAAAATAATCTTTTTGGAGTTTTTCCAAACATTAAACTGTTAATAACTTAAAAACAGCAAACTTTAGAAAAAAATGACATGGAGCCTTTTCGACGTAATATTACCTACTCAAAAAATCTCGGGTAGCTTTAGTTGGTTCAAAAAATTGATATTTGACTGTCTCTGTAGAGGGGGAATGAAATAAAAAAGTTGGACCACTAAAGCTTGTGGCAACATCCCGAATATTAATCAATCAACTTTTCTGAACGAGAATCAATTGACAAAATGCGTTCAAATTATATAAAAACTTTTCCTTACCTATACAATTTCTAGGTCCTCCACTAAATGGTAAAAATGAATATGGATGTCGTTTAGCACATTCTTCAGGTAAAAATCGATTTGGATCAAACTTTAATGGATCAGGCCAAATATCTGGTAATCGATGTGTATGCATTATTGTTATAATTGTTCCAGCACCTTTTGGTATTGTATATTTTTCTAATTGTAAACTTCTGGTTACATAACGCATAATTACAACGCCTGGTGGAAAAAGTCGTAACGTTTCCTTAATCACCATCTCAAGATATGGCATTTGTTTTACATCCTCATTTGTACATGGTCGATCGGAATCTCCAAAAATGTTATAGATTTCTTCGTATACTTTTTCCTAAAATTTCAAGTTGAAATTAAAAAAATTAAAAACTTATTACTTCCAGCCAAAAAATTAAAATAAAATGGTTCGAATATTAATGTAGAAAACGAAACAGAAAAATCAGTCTAGCCCAGGAACAAACTCCGCGCCCTTAGATTTACAAAAAAAATAACCTTTGTATATCTAAAATGGTGAGGTCAGGTAATAATGTCAAGAGTAAAATCTGTTTAAAATGATCCAAAATATAATGTCATATGGATTTAAAATTAAATTTTCGACCAGAACCACAAAATAATCTTTATTTTTGTTTTCTGCTCTTTCGTATGGGCGTAATTGGAAAATACACAAGTTCGCATGAATATGGTTTGGTTGAGTATATTCAGACAAACATTTTCCACTGCCTTCCATAAAAATCTACTGGCACAGAGTTTTTTTCTGGGTAAAAAGCTTCGTTTCCTACAGTATGGTCAATGGTATGCACATAAATTTCAAGGAAGTTAGCTGCCGGTAATTCACAGTAAATCCATCCTTCAGCTGACCATGAACAATCTAGATTGGTCACAGATTCTTCAATAAAGATTTTCTTAGAAAATTTTTGTCATTTTTAACAATTTACTATTTTAAAAAGCTAGAAAAATTCAGTTCAAATAATGGTTTTACTATTGGAACCGTCCGATATCGCCCCGAGTTTTCATTTTTCGATCAAATTGTAAACAACTTTGTCTCAACTTTAAAAACGTTATAAATCGGGACAAAGTTTTTATATCCAATTCCGTAATTTTGACAAAAAAAAAGCACTGAACTCGTTCTTTGGACGTAAACGAGATCAATATCTCAGGGGAAATATCTCGAAAATCATGCATTGAGTATCACTCATATTGAGCCGAGCATCGGTTCACTTACTTGAATATCTTGATGAATTCCTAACATCATCAAAACGAAACTATTCACAGACGCTGTAGTATCATTTCCCGCAATCATCATTGTATCAACTTCCTCTCGTAAACTAGTTTCAGAAAATTTATGTCCATCTTCTGCCAACTCAATTAAATAATCCAAAAATGCTTTTCGTTTGGAATAACCACTACTGGTATCTACAATCATTCAGAATATTTGTAAAAATTGGCCACTTCTCAACCTCGCGTTGATAATTTGGATTTGAAAGAAAAAAAAATTGTTCTCTTTTTTGACAAAAATGGAAAGATTATATATAAGTTTTACAACAAAAGTGTTTTTATTTTTTCATGCTAATTTGAAAGTTACAGACAGTTTTAAACGAACTTTTGAAAAAGGAAACGAAAACGCCCGAAAAAAAGTGTTTGTAAAAGATCGTGAAACGTCATAATATTAATTAATAATTGAATACAGTGTGTACTATTCAATTGACATTATAACGTCACAGCGATGTTTTACGAACATTTTTTTGTTGGGCGTTTTTGTTTCTCTTTTGAAAAGTTCTTTTAAAACTGTCTGCAACTTTAAAATTATCATGAAAAAATTAAAAAAATAGGGTCAAAATCCCAATTAAAATACCAACCATTATCGCTGTAATCAGGAACCTCAATTTTATTATTGTTAAGCTCATTTTGTTTGCGTTGCTTATAATCTTCAATTTTGCGCTGGATCACAGTATTCGTAATGCTATGTAAATATTTAACATTTTCTTCTTGTTCTCTAGCTAATTTTGTAAATTTAAAAATAATATTTGGCTGTAACCACACTTTGCTCATCCGTAAAAATTCGATTTTCAATTGTCTGAAACGAAAAATTCGATTTATTATGATGTTATTTGAGTAGTCTTCAATGGTTTCAGGATAAAGGTTGCCAAGTATCTATGTTGGTTATAGCTTCCCTCCATAAACAATTCTACAAGATGATCCAAGTTATAACGGCAGGATATCATCAAATTGGAGATAACGTTAAAATAATGACAATTTCAAAAAATTGAAAAAATACGCTTTATAGCCCTAAAAAGTGGATCTTAATTTTTATTGTAATTAAAAACGAGGGGTGCTCTTTACATTTATTCTTTAAATTAACTGAATTGACTGATATCAATCACTCCACTCTTTGAATTTTACAATACACTCTTTGGGAAACATAGTACTTTAAAATTTCATTATCTTAAGTATCTTAATAATATTTTTCCTTCGTTAATGTTATGTTTTCAGTAAAATTTCATTATTTATATTTATAAGAACGTTAAAATTTCAATAATTTTAAATTTTATTAGCAACTCTTTTATTATTATTAATTGTACTCAAAAATAGCATATTAAAATGGTTTTGAAGTTCCTAACTTGTGTACTTTAATATTAATTTCTAAGATTTTCTTTTAAAATACAAGTATTTTTCAATTAAAAGTGACGATAGTGTCAGTCGATTTTGTTGTATAGTCAAGTATTATTTTTCTAATAAAAATTCTATTAGCATTTTTCAATAAGTAATTTGGCCCTAGAATAAAAGAAGATATTTGAAATTTTAAATACTTTATAGTGTCAGTCACAATTTCATTTTGTTAAATAAATCATATATCAATAAAATTTATGAGGAAATTTTTACTCCAAAAGAAAAGAAGTGTATAATCAACCGTAAAACTATTATAAAACTAATACCCTTAACATATAAAATGACGCAAAATAAAACGTATTTTAACACATATGGAATCACCATACCCCATTTTAGAATTATTTTATTTGTAAATCTGTACTAAACTAGCCTTCAATAATGTGTTATAAAATTTGTTGATGTAATTAATTAAATAATTATTGTAACTTCTTACAGCATTTATAGTATGTAAATAAAACTTGTTTTTTTACAAGATCAATTACACTTAAGTAATTAAAACTACTTAGAATTCTTACCTCAATGCACAATGCACATATTTTGTATTTCCACCTTGTTGTGCTGAAATTTTGTAGCCCATTGCTGTTTCTGTAAACAAAAGCGTAAATATTTTATTCAATAGATTTGGCTAGCCGAATATCCTACTAAATTTAATTAATCCTGCAAGTTTTAATTTTAAAATGAAAATTTAAAAATTTTTGTTTTGGTTTTTCGAAGCTCCAAAACTTTTCTGGAACTTTTTTCTTCGCTATTCTAGAATCATATTTATAATTCACTAAAAAATAGTTGAGAAGATACCTGCAAATTTACAACGACCTATCTCTTATAGTTTTGGAGAAAATGGGCAAGTTTTGTTAATTTGTACTAATTTATTTGTGCCCCCACGGGTAAACAATGATGTAAGAAGACTAGAAAATAAGGATAGTTAACTCAAGATCTCCGGCAATGCATTCGAAGGGTCCAAATAGATTCGGAACTTGTAGGTTATCTTTAACGGTTAACAAAATGGGTCCTACGGATTCATAATCCAATTGACCTATGTTACTCATTACGAACTCAAAGCCACTTTTTATATCTTGTTTGGTTGGACAAACGAAAATGAACTAATTAGATGATTTAGGAACACCTTTACCAAAATTTTTTTTCGTAGAATCAATATTTTTAAGCGATACAAGCTTGGGACTAAACTAAGTATACCTTACATATTTATTTCATATATACAGGTTATAAAAATGCTGTCTTACCACAAATGATATCCAACGTACAAGGACTCATAAAATTAAACACATCAAAGTAGCCTTTATCCAATTGTTTTTCCAATATTTTCACCAAAATTTCGCTTTGTATTGCAAATACATCCATAAAACTATCCAACACTTTTGTATTAAATGTTGGTTGAATAACTTTACGATGTGCTTTCCATTTTGGTACTAAAAATACATTTTATCAAAATTTAAAATTTTCACTTGAAGCAATGGAAATGATAAGTTGGTTTTTGAAAATTTTTAGAAAAACGCATATTATGAACGTTTAAAACTTCTAATTAAACAAAAAGAAAGATGCTTAAAAGTGATGTCATTGTAAAGTATTGCCACAGAAATTACATTCAAAACTCTGTTGGAAGAATGAGACGGGTAACAATTTTTGAATGACTTATAACTTCTTCGGTTTTTATTCAATTTTAATTTTACTTTCAAATTCCCTTATGGCATCAAGTCTACTTTTTTCTGGGTAGTCATTAACCCAATTGTCCGGTAAAAAAATAATTTTTCTCTTTTTGATCATACCTGGAGCAGCAAATAATCCGGTTCCAGTCCATGGTCGAGTAAGAGCATAAATTGGATCCTTTTCTAAAGCCTTATTTAAAACTGTCTAAAAATTATAAAGAATTATTTAAATTTTTTATGGTGAAATAATGAAATAGTGTACTTAATGGCGTAAAAAATGTGACAAAAAAAAGTATCCTGTATGTGGGCTTATATGTATAAAAAAACATAAAAAGTTTAGTCTCATAATATAAAATATATATTCCGAGAAATAAAGCGAGAAATGGCCAGAAAATATTAGGAATGTTGTTTCCAGTTAATAGCCATATTTTGGAAAGAAGGATCATTGACTACGAATCGTTTGAGTAGATCAAGTCTGCTCTTTTAAACATGAAACGCAGTTTTTTTTTTTTTTTCATTTATTTTTGCTCCAATTTATTTTTTAATTTTAAATATTATCTCATTTTTTATGCCAGCAAATGTACATAATGACTTACCTCAATATCATTTGGATTATAAATCACAGTGAAAAATCTATACGACAACCATAGTTTAAACGGACTTGGAAATTTATTCGCTAATTTTCTAATTATGTTTAATAGTTCTATAAAATGAGAAAAACCACAAAAATTTTAATAAATATATTACAAAATGATTTATTATACTTCGTAAAAAAATTCATTTAAAACACGAAGTGATCTATGATATTTGAGAAATATTTACCTTCAGTATTACCACGAAATAAATGTGCATTTCCAATTAATGGTAACGATGGTGGTCCTGGTAATACACGTGATAATTGCATTATGGCTTTATTTCGATATCGAAACATAATATCCGAAACGAAAATTATGATCGTAAATAATATTAAAAATTCTGTTAACATTTTTGTAAATTTTTTTTAGTCTTTTAATTTAACCTCCGAATAAATTAATTATCCGAAAAGTGCGCACTTCACAAAACTTTTAATTTTGCTTGATATCCCGTTAATGAAAGTATTGTATTAAATTTGATATCAATTACCATTTCTTATATATATAGTTTTAAATTAACAAATTTCATAATCAGTTGTATATAACTTATTTAAATATGATTATAAAGTTTGTATACACTCGAGAAAAAAAATTTTATTTTAAGAAATCATAAGATACTGGAACCAGGTAAGGTTCACCTAACTTCAACATGCCATAAATTATTTAAATTAAATTTTTTTTAAATTGCCATGAATAAAATAATTGTTTATTCACTGGTAATACAAATTTTATACACTTGGTATATTTAAGTGGTTAAAGAACTGAAAAAAAATTAAATAAAAAAAAAGAAAAAGATGTGTAGACTATCTTAGGAATACAGTTGCCCATCAGGGAGGTTCGTTACATATAGAAAAAAAAAGTAAAATTATGATTTGATTGTTTTTCTTTATTAATACGTCCATTTAAATATTTATTTAGAGTTTAACCTCCGAAAATAGAATAATTTTGCAAATTGTGTCCGAAAAAGTGCTCTGAGCGGCCATCTTAGGTCTATCAAAACTGAAAATTGCTACAAACATTAAAATTTTTTCTTAAATTAAAAATCTCTAACACATCATATTCCTTTATAATAAAATATAAGAAATAGTAGTTAAATTAGTCATTTATTTTTGGTAATAATATTTTGTGAACCATGTTCGGATGCTCGGAGAGCAGTCAAATCCAAAATTTATAATCCTAGAAAGGCTCCAGCCCGGACCTTTTTATCAAACTACATATCGGGCCATCATACGAAACCTTCCTCAATCGTAATAAATTTCTGGTAAAAAGATATCTAATTGTCTAATAAAAAACCGAAACTCTCCTTCCATTCAATGTCAAAACGTTTTGATATGAAATGTACTGCTTATAATAAAATAATATTTGCTATTTTTTAATTACTATTTTAGCTATTTTTCTTTAATTTTGTTCACATTGACAAGTTATAAAGCATGCACTTATTTTGTAATGTTACTGAAAACTAAGAGTCAACGTTAAAATGGCGGCGTATTTGTGTATGGGTGGGGTTGTCTTTTTATCTGTGATTATTTGTACGCATATCTACGAACAAAATATGAAATAAATAAGTGATTGAATACTTTTTTTTAATGTGAGTTATCATAGGAATCGGGCCATCATTGTTTCCACTATCTTAAATGAAAAATAACGTTTAAAACCAATCAAAGAAAACTGTGAGGTTTTATACTAATGTCAACAATAATTTTTAACTTTTGCAGCCGTCACGCTGAAACTATGTAAAACTGTAATCATTCTCTTTGCGCGATTAGAACAAGTTCGTTACTAAATACAAGAAAGTAAAAGTGAGCTGATGGCTTTAAATTGTATTTAAATTAAATTTCTACAACATTGCTAAAATGATACAAATTTGCATTTTAGCAATATTGGCGCGAGTTTTTTGTTTCTATTAATTATGTTATCGTACCACATACTTTCTGTTTCTACGCACTTTTTTTTTTCAGAGATTTTCGCATTTATTACAATATCTTCAGGAAACAGGCACTATCAAACAGACACTAAAAACATGTTCACCGATTTATGAATCACCTATAACGATAAAAAAAAATAGAGTAAAATTTGTGCATTTCTGTAGTTTACCTTGCTTTTCTATAAAATTTTGTAATTGATAATTTATCGATTTTCATTGTCAATATTACTCCATTGTCATGTTCATTGAATAATAATCTATAAATTATTTAAAAGTGCAATTACATTTCAATCGCAATATTATATTCGCGATTCTTTCTCTTGCATATGCTTTTTTTTAAAACTAATCTATCCAATATCCCTGAATGGTTCTCATATTTAGAATGTCTAAACCAGCAAAATGAGAATCTTATAACCAGATATCTGATAACCAGATGAGACATATTTTTTATGAAATTTTATTGATTTTTAAACACTCCTATCATAATTTTTCTATCGAAAAGTAATCATGGCTATTTTTGATTAAATTAATTTTAATCTATTTTTCCATGAACATTTTTTTAGGCGAACCTACACCATTATTTTCGTAATTAAATTATCTTTCTTCTGATACCATTCTCGATTAGTTAACAGATCCGTGTAGATCTGTTCATATCATATGAACAGGTAAGTCAATATAGATAATTACACTGATCTATTGATCAATCAGAAGAAAGATAATTTAATTACGAAAATAATGGTATAGGCTTTTCTGAATTAAAAAACGATTAACGATGTTCCAGCATGGTATTTGCAGTTTCTATGTTAAAGCAATGGTACAATTTTTTTTTCGACAGAATTTAACGAAAAATTAAATTTAAGAATTTAATAATGCTTACTATTAATTCCCAAAGTTTCAGAAATTTTGACCGTTTAAAATGGGAAATAATTATGCCAACGTAACAATTTCGATCAATTTACGTCAAAATTAATATCTCGAAAGTGAAAATTAATTTCTAAATTTTTTTTTTAGAATTGTATTGTATAAACATTTTTTTCTACTTTTTCTTCAATATATAATAATATCATAAAAAATAGTTGGAGAGACCGGACATTTTACATGCTTTAAATGGGACATGACCCTCAAAATCGCGAACTTTGTCTTTAAATATCTCGCGATCTAAACGGTCAAAAATTATGAAATTTTAGGAATTCATAAATAAAGCTATTATAAACCCGAGAAAAAAAATTCGGCCAAATCTGTCGAAAAGTGATTTCATGCTGGTACTACCTTAAATAAAAATTTAGATTAAAATTAATTTAATTAAAAATAGCTTTGAGCCCTTTTCGATAGAAAAACTATGATAGAAATGCCCTATTAGCTCAGTTGATTAAGGCGTAGCCAATTCCGTCCGCGGTATGATTAGGGTAGCGGGCTCGATTCCCCCCGTCGTAACAAAATTAATTTAATTCATATTTGTGACGGGCTGCTGTAGTGCATGGTATATGCATGAAGGAGATGCACTCAGCCTCTGAAATTGAGGAGCTGATAAATGAAATTATCAGCGGAAAGGTGGTAAAACACATATATGGTATCACAATGGGATCTATAGCCTAAGTGTGTCCTTCGTGGACAGCCAATATAACGTAACCTATCCTAATATTTCTTTAAAATATGTCTCATCTGGTTATCAAATGTGTGAAGATCGACCAAATACCGTCTCTTAGACCATAACTGACACAAATATGGATAAACAAATGGAAGCATTATTTTATGAAAATTCGAATCAAAAATGGAATTTGGGGACTCTAACTCTATGAAGCGAACTTTCAAATCAGCAATATACATGTTTATAAAAATTTTTTTAACAAGCACAATAAAAACATCTGTAGATAACTAGAAAGAAAATGAAATAAACGTGAGAAGAGCCTTAGGGTAACATCGGTAGTGAATACAAATGAAATGTTTTTTTTCCTTCACGTATAGAAAATGAATTAAAGATTAACTTTCCTGGAAATACTCAATAATTTTAATTAATTTCTTATTTCTTATAAAACTATTTTAAAAGTGCGTAAAAAATGAAAGGAGCCCAGTATAGTAGGATTTGTCGTGTCTTAAAACACACGCAGCAACAGCCCTTAAGGTAGTACGGGAGCCAAGGAAATTTTAAATTAAGGATTGAATTATTTGTACCATATTTTCAACTTTAGTGATGAATTCTATTATAACTTCATGAATGAAGATGAAATATAAGAATACGGTTTTTCGATATCTGCTTTGGTTTTCGAAATTTCGAAAGCTAAGTAATTAAACAAAATTTTCAATTTTGAAAGTTACTCCACATATCGAAAAATATTTTTTTTACTTTTGGTCTTATATTGTCAAGTTATAAAATAATTTACCATCAAAATTGAAATTACATATATTTTAAATTTATGTCCCCACTATCGTGCTCATACATTCCCAATTATTCGTACACAGCGTTTTTTTTTTTCAATAATTTTAATCGTTTGTATTTAATTTCCATCGACTAGTTTTGGAAAATCTATGACAACATATCATCCATCTGCCGTTCTGCAATAACTAATGTTATATGCTTACTTTTGAAGTCATTTATTTATTTAAATAATCAAACAACTCCCACTTAAATCCACCTTCATATCAAAAAAATTAAGCCTTTTTTCCACAGTCGCCCTACCGCTCTTACAACCTTAAATAAAATATTCGACAAAAGAAAATGCAAACAATTATTTACTTTGCGAAATGTACTTAAATGAATCTTGATTTAAAAGTAAGTAAGTAAGTACATCATTGTTAATGAAATATTTAATTGTTATTGAAAATCATTTTATAACAAACAAGTGAAAATAAACAATTGACTGAGTTAATTTTTAAAATACCATGTATAGATAGTGTTGATTACTCTATCACATTACAGATATACCTATACCTGTCACACGTACATAACTGATAATCCCATATTAATACATACTATAAATTTTGCATCTAATGTGTGCCTTCGTGAGTAAACAGTGATATTTACAAAAAAATGTTTCAAACAAAAGTTGTTTATTCTTTGATAAGGAACATTTTTTACATTTAAACTTTTGTTCTATCTCTAATGGTTTATAAGATGGGTCCTAAGACTTAATTGATCTATGCTGGTCATTTACGAACTCGACCTCACTTTTTACGGCCTGAGTACGCTGTGAAAATTTCAGCTTGATATCTTTTTTCGTTTTTGAGTTATCGTGCGCACAGACGGACGGACGGACGGACAACCGAAAATGAACTAATAGGGGGGTATTCTACTATTTTTGAAAAAGTACATCAAAATGTTGATTTTGCTAGTAAAAAGTCACCAAAAATTTATTTCGGAAAAATAAAACGCTTTCTTGCCAAAAACTTAAATTAAATTTTAAACCTTTTTTAAACTGTCAAAAACGCGGGTATCCAATTTGGTGACGTAATATCGGTATCATTATACGAAATAACACAGATAAGTTTGACAGATATATTCATAGACAACTAATTATAATAAATATAAACATTGATTATCTATGGATGATATATTATACCCACCTTTGAACTTTGAACTAATTGATGGTCTATGATATACAGTTCACGTATAGGTCACGTGATATATAGTTTAAAAATCACGATTTTTAATTTTAATATTATAAAAGAAAAATGTGCTTTTATGACTCAAAATCAGAATATTTAAGTATATTTTTACATCAATTTTAACTTTTTTCAAATTTCATAATTTATTTTTGACTAACGATAATACCCTATTAAATGATTCTATGAACATCTATAACAAATTTTTTTTCGTAGCATTAATATTTTTCAGTGTTACGAACTTGGGACTAAATTTAGTATACTATGATATATAACATGACATATATATGGTATAATAAGTAGTAGGTAATACAAAAACTGGTTTATTGACTGAATCAGTAAGAAAGGTAAATAATTCTCAATTACATTAATAAAATATGTATTTTATAAGAAATCTATTACATTATACATTATAAATATCTTGATTTTATTATTCAATGTTTATATAAAGTTTATTCATTATTTTATAGAGTTAGTTTAAAATTAATTGAAATAATTTAGTTCCAACGTTGGGATTACTTGTTTAATGTTACCCTGTCAACACTTGTGTTAACTGTTCGATAATCTTTAATCGTAATGCGAGATTAGCTGACGCGTTCTGTACATGCGTCAAATATTTCGCTCGTTAAATTTTCTTTAACTTTGTAAATCATAGCCTCTACATAATTTTATATAAATTTAGTATCTAATATTAAAAAAAGTTTGATTATGTGATTATTGAATAGTAATTAAGAGTGAAAATATTGGAGTAGAGAAATAATCTAAATATTTAATTTAATTTTAACTAATCTCACTTTATTTCTATATCATAACATTTTTTAATTTATTGAGTACGACTTATATTAAACTAACGAAAGTACACGAACTTGCCTTAAAATTTCCAAAGTGTATATTTTTTTGCGTACACGTTAACTCTCGTGATGAAAAAAATTCTCAAAATTTCTGAAAGACTTAAAGAATATTTTTAAAACCTGTAGTTGGGTTGAAAAAATCTGAAAAATTTATGCTTCGAAAATAGGTAGGCGAAAATATTCTTTATGATTTTTGTGTGAGGGTTTTTTTGCATTTTAAGATTTTTAGGTACAATCCGTTACTCAATCAAAACTTTATTTAAATAATAACTGTTCAAAGTGCGCACCATTCTCAAGGATACAAAGATTTACACGATAAATAAAATTATAATAAAAATTATAATAAAATTATAAGTTTTGTGACCCCGAGAGTATTTGATCAGAATGATCTGAATGAGTTTGAAAAAATTCACAGAAAGCCATTTTCCTAGTCATATGCTAAAACTATAAGATATTCCTCGCTTTGATTACCCGTAGCTCCGCAACTATTCGTTAAAAATTTTTGTGTCCGTTAAAGCTTTTGATCAGAATGATCCAATATAACGAGTATATTGCCTTAAAGACAAATAAATAATATTTTTTTCCTCAATCAAATTGACACCAACTCTATAATCTACATATAAAAGTAATACTTTCATATAGAATAATATGAAACAAGTACCTAAGTAAGATTGTTGTTACAGTAAGTTGTTAAATAACTCTAAAAACATACCATTATTAATAAATTAAGTACACTAAAATATTAAGTACATAGATTTCAGTAACTTACAATTAGTTTAATTTTAAGTGTATTTAATCAAAGTCTTATAAGTTCATTATCATCTACATAGTCTAGTCTATATCGTCAGTCTAAAACTTCTCTAAATGCATCATAATATTTTATAGTATAGTCACATAAATTATTTATCGCTTACCATGAACTAATAATGTTATATGATCTGTTTACACTATTTAACGAATAACTATTCTATTACAAGATTACTAAACAAGCAAGTAATTTACATTCTTAGGTTTCAATCTGAATTCTGGATTTACCAATATTAAGGGAGAAAGATTACTGTACTTTAAGGTATTTCGATACCAAAAATAAATAAAAAAACTTTAACAAAAACAAAACTGACTTCAAAAGAAAAACTTTTCCAAAATAAATTAATGTGCACTAAAAAATAAAAAAATAACGATAATATAATGTAGTTAAAATTATTATTATTTTTGGAGTCGGTGTCAGCCAAGGAAACAATTGTAATTGAACATTAGCTTGGCTGACATTGCTAAATTAGCTTGGCTGACACGGACTCCAAAAATAACAATAATTTTAACTACATTATATTATCGTTATTTTTTTATTTTTAAGTGCATATTAATTTATTTTTCAAAAGTTTTCTTTTGAAGTCGGTTTTGCTTTTGTTAAAAGTTTTTTTTTATTTTGTAATTTTTAGTGAATCCGAAGTACCTACACTAACTAATTTGCCACTAAAAAAAGAATCATCGAAATTAGTTGGCGTGATATTGAGTTATTCGTCCTCTTGCCGTGCATACTTAATGCAAATTTTAGACTTTTATGGTTTTCTCATGGATGTCGTTGTCAGGACTGGGCCAAAATGAAATGGGACAACACAGGAAGTACCAGCTTTCAAACATACAAAGAATCATCAAAATCGGTGCGCCCAGGCGAAAGTTCTGAGGTAACACACATAAAAAAAATACATTCGAATTGATAATACCTCCTCCTTTTTTGTTAGGAGTCGGTTAAAAAAAATGTTCCAAAATTTTTTTAATTTTATTTATCAATTAATCATCTTTTAATATGCCTTTTGTAAAAATTCTTATCAATTCTCTGTACGGTTTATGAGAAATTTACTATCAATATCAAAGTCAGTGTTTTTACCAATAAAGTTTTTCATTTTTATGCATAGTTCTTAATTTTGGTATGATTTTAAAGCTTAAAGGAATATTGATAATATTTTCTTATATAAATGGAAAAATATTTTCAAAAGCACTTATTAACTAAAAAACCAACATTTGATACGACTTCTGCATAGGTACCACCATGGTAAAATTGCTGTTTTTAATAATTAATTTATCGTCAACCGTACCGAAAATCGATTTGAAATTTATACAGAAGGCGTATGAAATAAATACTCATTGACACACAAAATTTCAGTTTTTTGGTAACACTTTCGCTTTGGTATCGAAACACCTTGAGGCAAATGTTAGATTTTATTTACAAGTAGCGAGACTACAGTGTCTGGCAAAAATGCCCCACAAAAGAAAAGTAAAGGCTGTTTTTTATAAAACCTTTAAATTAAAATAAAACAAGTGAAAACAAACAATTGACGGAGTGAATTGTAGAAATACCCTGTGTAGAAAGTGTTGATTATCAGTGTTTGCATTTTTTTTTTTTTTAATTAGAAGAGTTTAAAAAAACTATGTAAGTATAAAACTTCTTAGGATGATTTTCTCCAAAGCTTTCTAAATTTTCCAATAACTTAAAAATAAACAAGTTTTCACCAATGTTTTAATCAGCTAAAAAGCGAATCATCAGTTCTGCAAGTAAGAAATGGCGCTAATTTTTAGGCACTTTGTAGATGCTGTTAAAAACAACTTTAACCAAAATTATATTTTGATTTAAAAAGTCATGATAGATTATATCACTATGATTTATCTGGTAAAGAGAATAAGATACCATTACTGATACGGGATGGGGCAGATAAGTGTATGATTTTGAAAACGCTGTAAAATAAAAACTCTTCAATTTCTAAAATTTATATAAATTCTATTTTTAACTAAATTGAGAATGCATGAAAAATTATTTAAAAAAAATTAGCTAATTGTAACTGTGCTTAAAAAAGAGCCCCAGTAAAATGACGTCCATTTACGGTCTGAATTTCAAGCGTAGACATCCTAAAATGCGAGCAAGTTATTAATCACTTTTCCGCAGGATATGAACCACGATTGTCAATCCCGTTCTTCCACTGTTTCTTCTTGATGGTGATTGGCAATCCAGGTACAGTTTCTCCCTGTCTCCTGATATTACTCTTTTCAGATAAACTCACCAAAAACGTCGGAAGTTAAGTTTTAAATTGAGTGTAAGCAAAATGCTCATAAGTTTTTGTTTTTATCGTTTTAGAAATCACACACTTCTCTGCTCCATTCTGTTTCTGCTTGTAGTATTAAAGTAAGTACTATTTGATACATCTAAGAAAACCGAACGAGCCATCAGATCAGAAGCTCTCAAACATCAAATAATATATTATTTAGTTTCTACGTACGCAAAGCAAATACATTAGTAAGTACGTAGTACCTACACCAAGCTCTAAAGCATGTCATATACCGTTAAAGCACACATTAAAGAGCTACATAGAATGATAAATATTGGCACCAAAGTCAGGAAAATTGTATGTCTCTTTTGATCTTCTAGGAAGATCCATAAAAAGTATAACAAATAGTTTGCTTTCGATTGAAATTGTTTGCTTTTCCTGCTCGTAATTTTTGATTGGTGTTGATTGAAAGTACTCAGAAGCTACTTTGAAAATAGCTTGCTTCTTGCTAATTCTCATGGAATAGAATCTAGCAACGTCACAAAAAAGTTAGTTTCAAGACGCCTAGAATTTTAGATATTTATATTTTTATTGAGATAAGATATTTGTGAGTTTAAAATTACTTTTAGACAATTTTTAATATCATACGCATGTACTTTTAACAATTTAAATTATAATTGGCAGATAGTTTACCATGGCTAACACCTCGCCAGTACAAAGGTTGTGCCAAAATCACATATGGCCACGTGTGAGCGTCCTTAGATTTTCAAAGTCAAAGGTCCCAAAAATCAGTTTTTTTGAGAATATCTCTATAGCAATATTAAGGATGTACGAGTAACAGGGCAATTTTGGATAAAAGGCTTGATTTCTTTTTTTGGATGAAGATAGGCTAAGTCTAAATCAATTCTAAAAATTTTAGGGGGGTTGCCATAAGTAGGCATATTTAACATTGATCTGATAGGAAAACGGTATAGATGGATGATATGTTTTCATAGATTACTCCAAAACTGGTTGGTGGAAATTGAGAAAAAAAACTATTTAAATTAAAGTTAAAACCTGAATAAATTATTGAAACAAAAAAAAGCCGTTGTGTCTGAATAATTAAAACTGTATGAATACGGTAGTTGGAAAACAAATTAAAAAAATATATAATTTCATTTTGATGGTAAATTGTGTTATAACTTGACAATATAAGAGGAAAATTAATAATAAAACTTTTCGATATCTGGAGTAATTTTCAAAATATAGAAAATTGAAAATTTGGTCCAATTATTAAGCATTCGATATTTCGAAAACCAAGGCAGATGTGCATAATCAAAGTTGAAAATAAGGTACAAATTATATCAACCATAAATTTAAACTTTCCTTGCCGCTTGTACTACCTTAAGATACTGAACGATAAAATTACTACAGTGTTGGCATCATACTCAAGTTTTTTTACCATAAAAAAACAATAATATTTTTTCCCATTCAAAATAATTGCAAAAATCAAAAAATATTCACAAAATTTAGAGCTTATTATTGAAAACGCTTAGCTTTCCAAAAAGCGTAAACAGTTAGAGTGCGTCGTCGTTATACTTAGTGGCCTGCCAACAAAGATAAAATTTACTTCTCGTACCATTTTCCTTATAACATCGATAACCTTCCTCGAAAATTAAAAGAAAATTTATTAAAATCACGGTGCCACTGTAAGCCACGCTAAATGGCAATAGTAAATGAAAGGGTGATGACTAGTATTTTATATGTATATGTAGTTCTCTCTGTCAGAATCAGTCGTGCGGTAATTTCCGCCCCGAGATTTCTGACAGCCGACTTTCTGATTTTCTCTCTTCTTATATCTAGCTGCTGTCATACTATTCCTTCTTTGGTGTGTGTATATATAGCTAACATAACGCAAACGACCGAGAAAACGAAAGAACGCCCTCAGCTAAAAGGTTCGTTGAACAATATTACGAAATAGTTTTCATCTTTAAATCTGTGTGTTTACACATATCCACATTTATATACAACTACCCTACTGGGTGATTAGTTCAAATCCATTTGGGTACGAATTTGAAATATATGACCCAAATTTTGTACGATTAAATATTTGGTTTATCAAAATTAGATATAATTTGGATGTGATAGAGCAAAATTTAATTTTTTGGTTTTTTGATGACGTCATTAAGTTAAAAATCGATTTTTTTTACAATAAAATATTCCTATTCAATAATTTTAACCAAACTTTTCATTTCTAACGTTAGTTTTTCATTATTATTCATTTTTGTATAAAAAGTCGGGACCAGGACCCCACAGCATATTCAGAATCACACTAAATTTTTACCTATGAATCGATTTTGGTGACAATTTGGGATTATGCTTTGTTCACTGTCCAGACCAAAGGTATATGATGCCAAGTGGTGCTTTTTTCCATGGGGTGGTAACAATCCCTTATAGGTAGTTGAAAAATATGTTGAAAATGGCAATGAGGATCGATAGAATGCTAAAATAGAAGCAAAAAGGGCCATTCAAGTATATTTCGAAAAGTCAATATTTTCCGAGTTATTGGCGATTAAAATTCGGAGGATTTAATGCTAAATAACATGAAAAATTTGACATTTTTTGAAAAAAGCATACCGTACACTTTTTAAAGTACTATAAAAAATCTTGAAAATGAAAAAAATGTCAAGTCATTTGCACAAATTAACGGAGTTATAATGAAAACAAACCACTTTTCATGTTTCAGCACAAAAACTGATGAAACTAAAATAATTGTTAACATAATTGTTAACGCTTACCAATTAACTATATTTAGGTACCGTTAACATATTCAAAAAGTTTTAGCAGTTTCCGATATATATTTTTTGAAATACGGCGAATCCAATGCAGAAAAAATTTTCGACAAAAACAAAAAAAATGTCTTTATCGTTAAATAACTCGAAAAATAATAAAGTTACAAAAAAACGTTTTGAAGGTAAAATATTCTGCGGAACAAGAATCTTGTTTCTTGAAGTCTTATGTACTTACCGTCAAATTTTCAATTGGATTGGAGTTAAGGGAAAGAATTCAGAGGTTTTACCCTCGTATATACTGTACTATTAAAGATATATGTTAAATTGGACAGATTTGAAAAGAATGAACCAAATGTAGGTGATAGAGCAAAATTAAATTGCTATTAAAATAATCGATTTATTGATAACATAACCATGTTTTATCCGAATTGAATGAAATTTTTTATTAAATACATTAATATTGGGTCAAACTTTATAATTCTAATTTAAATTTTTTGTTATCATTCTATTTTGTATTAGATTTCGGGTCCAGGACTCCATAATTTTGAAACCTATTATAGGTATATGTTAAATTTGACTAGAAATTAGAGTCTCAAATAATCCGCAAGCTGTACTTTTCCTGCTGAATCATTCAGTAATTTTATATACGTGTTAGATATAAATATATAGACATAATACCCTTATTACACTCCCTTAAAACACTGGGTCCATTCGATGTTGTTCGGTGTACAACAAAAAAAAAACGTCTCTCACACATTTAATAATAAACAACTGCAAAAAACAATATCATATTTAACTTTTTCTTTTTTTTTTTTCATCCCCGTTTTTACACCCCTTCCCTTACATATCCTTGTTATTTACAAGGGAATTAATAAAAAAAAAGAAGTTTGATGACTGTTTTTAATTATTTCTTCTTCGTATTTTATACTTTTTTTTTTCTGAAAGCTATATGATTTTAATGAGATATTTTAGTTGTTTGTACTTATATAGAAAGTTGTGTAGACGTTTTTATGATTCGAGAACTTTCGTACTTTGAATCGAAATTAATTTAAATATGAGTCGTGAAAATGCGGAATTTTTATGAAGGTGTATATTTTGGGACGTTAGAAGCATAGTGATTCAAGTATCATTTTTATATTTGTGAGAAAACAAAGAAAAGATGTTTTTAAGTTTTAAGAAAATATTATTTCATTAAATTATTTTTATTTTAGGTTGATCAGACAAAAGGTGATGTATAGATTAAAATTTGAATTTTTGATATGTTATTAATTGCTAGCTGACCCGGCGAACTTCGTACTGCCTAACAGTCGATTTTTTTTTTTTAATACTTATTCTGCATTTGGGACACCAGGTCAGCAAAGAGACGTTTACATTTCAATTGACATTCTACCACAGACAATTTACATTTTACCATAGACAATTTGTTTTTGAGTTATGTTACAATAGTACCTGTAAATATTGATTAATACTGACATTAATATTTATACGATACTAACTTCACTCAATTGTTTTGTTGTCCAGGAACCCTTCTACTAACAATTAAACTTTATAGTGGGTATGATATTAAAGTTCAAATTGACTTTTTATTATTATTACGAATCTTCTGTATGGGAATCTAGAAAAGTGTCGCTTTTAGTCTTTTTCAGACAATTTTTTAAATTTTTCTCTCCGTAAGAATCATCCTCGTACTTCAAGGAATATTATGAAAAAAGAATTAGCAAAATCAGTTCAGCTGCTCTCGAGATTTGCACTTAGCAACACATTCAGCGATAAATTTTTATATTATAGATTTGTTAGCGTTAGTCAAAAACAAAAGTAAAGTTCATTTTATCTGTCTTTTTCTATACCTCTCTCATTTAATTATGTAAATAGAAGGTACCTTTAGAAGGAATGTTCAGAACATAGAAAACATACCTTAAAATTTATGCACATTTCTTCTCAAACATTAAACCACATTATGTTACAAATTTGTTTTTATTATTTTAGGAATAATCATAATAATAAAATTACTACCTAGACAATAATAAAATGTACATATCTTTGTGTATAGTTCATACATTTTAACGTGGTCAACCCTATGAAACCTGCATAATTTTATTGAAAACTTTTATTGGCACAGCAAAAATAACGAAATTATTAATTGTCAAAGGCAGCCGATTCTTGTATTTTTAGGTCAAAATTAACCTAAGAAGTTATTTTTATTAAAATTTTTAGGGAGTTAGAATTTTGTTTCATAATTTAATGAAACTCGTTTAATTTTGACCCCTAAAAATACAAAAATGGCGTTAATTAAATGATTTGGGGAGTAGTTTTGGAGAAATTGATAAAAATCTTGAACGAAATGCTTTTATTTCGAAGCTTTTATTCGAAAAATACTTATCTACACGACAAATGAGCTCCATTTTTAAATTTTTTCGAATCTGAATTACCCCAAATAAGCCATAGACACTAAAATTTGATTAACTTTGAGATTTAGCGACAAGGTTTTATGTTATCGAAGAAATTTCGCCAAGATATCACCCCTCGTACACGATTTTAGTTAATATCTCAGAAACTCATCCAGTTGTCAAATCGTCCCGATTCTTGTATTTTTAGAGAAGCCAAAGTACTCTAGAAATTTTTCTTTCCAAATCAGAGACAACAAAATTTTCCGATTTTTTCAAAACTTTTTCATTTTTAGAAAATTACAGAAAAAAAATTTTGTTTTTAAATTTGTTGTAACTTGGTATGTGAAGAATACTAAAATCGATTTAATTTTGCAAAATTCCTATATGAAAAGATTATATTTCGGAACAGTTCTGAAGATATTTCGAATCGAGACGAATAGTTGACTGACTTTGCGATTGAACGATAAAGTTCTGAAGAATCAACGGAAGAAACTGTTCTGACATTTCATTCTGATTGTTGACCAGGGTCTGATTAAAGTATTTAAGTGGCATCTAGATCTGAGTCCAAACCGGACTAGTCTATATTAGTCTTCATTGAAATATTCCGTATGTACTTCATGTAGCAAAGAAACGAACTTACATATTACAGATTCCTACGTACACCGCATTATACCTTAGAACAGTACATAATAAAATAAAATAAAAGCCAAAAAAAAGAAGAAGAACGGAACAGAATAATTTCATTAAATTTATTAACACGCTGATGTGAAATAATTTTTCACACACAAGAGATAAAATAAAGTTCCACATTGTTAAATTTAACTAAAAACCATTTCAACCATTTTATTCACAAACCATTTAGTTTTAATATGGCGTTGAAACTGTTGAACAACTTACATTTGGATAGGAAAGTATGTATAACGGTACTCTGGTTTTGGTATCTATAGGTAAATGAATTCGTTAGTCAAAGAGGAATTCGTTAAAGATGGTAGTCATTTCAGAAAGTATGTAATTTTTAGGAAAGAAAGTACTTGTGTTAGCCATGTTCCTCCTCTTCGCTCATTTTTTATTGTATTTACCATATTTCAGCTGTTGTGATGGATAAACCAATTATGATAAAGAATTATGTTGCGAGAACCAATCGTGAAAAGAATTATGGCACGCTATAAAATAGCTGAAGTATGGTTGAATAGTACCAGAGTCTTAATCTAGTAGATTGCGAATTACCAATATGCAAGCCTCAAAAAAATAAATAAATCATACAAAAAATAGCTAATTGAGTTAGGAATAGCTAATTGAAGTAAGACCGTCAAGACAAAATGTACAGATAAGAGACTTTTTATCATCAGACTCTGTGTCTAAAACCTATCACTTAATGAAAATTATAATTCCTTGCAAATCGAAACCTTTTTTGTGATCGCTCTTAAACTATAATTAAAACACACCAAAAAAAAAACATTTCTACATCAACCACATTAAAAGTTAAAGATTTGTTTGCTAATGACTGACTTACATTTAGATATTTCGACATGTTATATCTCGAAACTGTATATCAAGTTATAAGCAATGTTTTAATTGTTATTCTTACAGATTTTATACAATAGATGCGTGTCTGGGGTTCCATCCATACAATTTTTTTTTCATACACCATAAAAAAAAATTTTTTTTAATAACATTCTTTTTTTACATTTACATGAAGTATTTTTCATTGAATTATCTTCGAATTATGTTCTCAATAAATTTTCATTAATTTTAAGCATACTTCTTTTAAACGAACAGCCAGTTGCTAATAAGGTCATGAAGGAATTAACTAAAGATCTATATCATTTCCTAAGTTTTTCGACCAGTCGAATCAATTTTTTATCCCATATCTTAAATACATTATACGGTTCAAAAAACATTGAAAATGGTCTGAATCCCTTGTTAATCCTTTCCTGTTCTTGCGACTGGAGTATCCTAACGGCACGTTTAAAGTTTCAGGATCCCCTAACAGAGGGGGAATGTTACTTATAGAAGGTTAAATATATTTTCAGCTTTAGTAAATTCATTTTAGTACCATGTAATACTTAACGGTTTCGATAGCATAGACCTGACCACTGTTCCATCGTTCGATTGACTGACCGCAGTATGTGTGTACACAACTACTATAACCAGTCCTCAAATTATCAGCTTAAGTAAATTCAACGAATTTTTTTTGGCCTGGTTCTTTCATTATATCTCATTTTGTTACGTGATGGTTTTTACAAGTTTGCTCACCATGGCAAGCAGCGTTAAGAAACTTCGTATTAAAAAATATTGATTATGATGGAAAAGTATTGAGATACATCGATAAATTGATATGAAGATATTCAACAAATATATATCTATCACTATAAATATAAAGTTAAAATATATTTAAAATTTATTTTATGAATAAATATATTTTATTTTTTACTCTTTTCAATATAAAAAAGAAGCATTGGATGAATGAAATATGGTGAAAGAATAAAAATAAAAATCATTGAATCATTAAAGATGCAAATCATAAATTGTGTTGTCCTGTCCGTTCACATCCACATACATATCTCCAACAAGCAAACAGCGACGTTATATTGTCGTCCTCCGTTATGTTCACACGACTGGACCCATTTGAAAATATGGTTGGGGAACTGCCCACCACCCAACGTCACAATCATCAATTCATAGCAATAATAATAATAATTTTAAACGTATGTGATATAATCGGAATCCGAATTTGGCATGTTTAAGACAATGAAATTCAAGCTTGATAAAATTCAAAAACTTAAGAAATTGATAGCAATCCAAAAAAATTACTTACATACAAACTTCAAAATGCAGTCCATTAGACGATTTAAGTACCATTTACGGAAGATCTCTTTTAAAATCCCTCCATTAGTTTTAGTGACACAAGATATATCCTTAACCCATAGAGACTTTAACCCATCAGACCTTAAGGTAGTTCCTCCGCGACAGTCCAGTCAAAAAGTTTTGGACTAATACTATCATTCAGCGCATTAACTGTGCTATGACTATACCATATATTTTTTTCACAAGACTGTACTTACTCCACTACTATATCACCTATACGTATACACACATACGTATATCCCCTATACGTATATCCAATCATCGCTAAAACGAGTTATTTATTTAAGTTTTTTATCGAAACTATATGGTAAATAATTTTTATTTTATTTATTTTTTTTTCTAAATATAGTATTCTACATTATATTATATTTTCATAGAGATGGTGAACGTCATTCATTGATAAATAAATATAAATTTGTCATTTTTCCACGCTTCTCCCATGTACACGTACAAATTGCGTCACTTTTAATTGCTAATATCTCATGTATGACATGGTAAATCATCTTCTAATTTTAACAGCATGTGTATTATGAATTAAATATTTTATATTCTGAGTTTTGAGAAATTCTTGAAATATCACTTTCGTGGAGGTACTACCTTAACCCATCTCATAACCTCCTATGTCTCTCATAGTTTTTCAATCGAAAAGTGTTCATGACTATTTCTACTCTCCTTCTTTTAACTCATAGTCTCTGATTGTCTACTTGTCTGCCGAAAAAATTTGGATCGATTTTTAACCCTTTTCGCGTGATTCAATCATGCTGAAACATTGCAGGCAGACTTGTGGTGACGATTAAAATGACTTAAAATATGTTCGTGAAAAAGCCTCTCTTGCCTAGAGTTTTTTTCCCAAATAATATCAATGAAAATTTTTGAATAAAATATAAATCGAAAACAAAACCTGTCTTCAATTTTTTGCAGTTTTTCTATGGAGTACGCTTTTGAAGAATTACAACTGTGTTTTGGAGCTTGAAAAACTAATTTCAAGCTCATTTCAATGAATTCAGTCAACTCTAGTATTGACTAAAAAACCAAGTCAAATAAGAGTTATTTCTGGCTATGAAACATAGAAATTTGATTTAGTGTGTCGAAGAGAGATATGGATGAATGTTTGTGATGTGTAACACAGTGGTTATATGTTTGAGAACATACTAGAATGAAAATTGTTCTAGATGGTGCAGTTTGGAGGTGTGGATACTTTGCTTTCTATTCTATATTGCAACAAAAATCATCCATTATATGAAAACAAATAATTTTGTACATAATGTTTTACAAACAGAATGATTTGACGCTAAAAATTAAAAAAATTACAAGTGAAAAAATCAATTGACTGAGTTAATTGTTGAAATACCCTGTATAGACACAGAAGATATTCACCTTTAGATAGACACACATTCATAACTGATTTTTCCGATTGGCGCCCTCGTGGGTAAACAGTGATGGTTATAAAAAAATGTTTCAAACAAAAATTCTTTCTTTTTTATATGGAACATATTTTATATTTAAGCTTTTTTCTATCTCTTACGGTTTACAAAATGGGTCCTACGGACCCAAGACTCAATTGACTTATGTTATGTTGCTCATTGACGAACTCACTTTTTACATCCTAAGCAGGCTATAAAAATTTCAGCTCGATATCTCTCTTCGTTTTTGAGGTATGAACTGCTTACGAACAGACAGACGGACAGACGGACAGACAACCGGAAATGGACTAAGTAGGTGATTTTATGAAAACATATACCAAAATTTTGTTGGTAGCATTAATATTTCTAAGCGTTACAAACCTGGGTTAAACTTAATATACTATGATATATATTTCATATATATATATATATATATATATGGTATAAAATCGCCACTAAAAAAACTTC
Source organism: Chrysoperla carnea (assembly GCF_905475395.1). Classification (NCBI taxonomy): domain Eukaryota; kingdom Metazoa; phylum Arthropoda; class Insecta; order Neuroptera; family Chrysopidae; genus Chrysoperla; species Chrysoperla carnea. Next base: position 73,504,307 of record NC_058339.1, on the reverse strand, counting down.
TATATAAGAACAGAGAATTTAAACTTTAACAATGATACCTGCAACCCGGCCAAATTCTGGCCGAGCTCTCTTGTTACAAAAGAGCTGGAAAATTTACGAAAATTTAAGGCAACTGAATTTCGGCTTTTTCTTTCTTTATTGAACTTAAGCAGGAATGAAAAACGTCTTGCAATTGTAAAAGGCTACGTTAACTAATAAAGGATTCGCGTTAGTGTTTTTAATTATTAAACTGAATTGTTTTAAAATTATCGTATTTTTTTCAAATCCTTCAGAAAGATGTTAGTAAAAAATTCATTAACTATTAACTTCGGAAATATCTAGGCTTCTTCATGTACTTTCGTTAGTTTAATATAAGTCGTACTGAGTAAATTGAAAAGACTTGTGATAGAAATATGGTGAAATTAGCTTAAATGAATTTAATTATTTAGAATATCATTCAATAATCATGCAGTCAAACTATTTTCAATTAGTTAGTGCATAAATTTAAAATTATGTAGAGATTATGATTTACAAAAGAATATTTAACGAACAAAATATTTGACACATGTACATAACACGTGAGAAAATCTCTCATCATGTGACTAAAGATTATCGAACGATTAACAGCACGGACTTCATTCATCCTTACCTTATTTTAGGAAGGAACAAGTGAAAATAAACAATTGACTGAGTTAATTGTTGAAATTTCATGCATAAACAGTGTTGATTACAATGTCACATACCACATGTATATATACATGTGGTATGTGACACACATACATAACTGACATTTCCATATAATACATATAAAATTAACGCCTAACAAAATTAACAACGATGTTTACGAAAAAATGTTTCAAACAAGAGTTGTTTATTTTTTGATAAGGAACATTTTTTATGTATAAACTTTTGTTCTATGTCTAACGGTTTTCAAGATGGGTCCTACCCAAGACTAAATTGACCTTTGTTGCTCATTTACGAACTCGATTTTACTTTTTACGCCCTGAGTACGCTGTAAAAATTTCAGCTTGGTATCTTTTTTCGTTTTTGAGTTATCGTGCTCACAGATGGACGGACGGACAACCGGAATTGGACTAATTAGGTGATTTTATGAACACCCATATTAAAATTTTGTTCATAGCATCAATATTTTTAAGCGTTACAAACTTGGGACTAAACTTTGTATACGTTGCATATTACATATATGCATGGTATAAAAAATACCAAAATCAACTTTAGTAATAATCTTAAAAAGGCCTACTTGCCTAACATAGGCGTCTTATATGCACTTTTAGGGAACGGGTTTTTTTTGACAGACTTAGAATGCAAATGAAAATCGTATACATAATTTCCAAATATGACCAGTTTTTATAATAGTCTAAAAGTAATACAAATGATACCTCAAAATTAAATCTTTACAAAATTATTTCCTTATTTTATGTTCTAGAACCTTTCGCAGATAGCTCAAGTTAAAATAAACACTTTATATATCACTACACAAGGATATTCGAGATATACAATAGTGCGGTTTGAATGTGGTTTTCTAGATGAGATGGATGGGAGATTTGAAAGTCGAGGGAGAGAGAGAATAGGTAGAAAGATAGATGTGTAGTAGATGTTCGATAGCACGAATGTTCTATTGAATTTGATGACAAACCGTTGTGGAATTGATTTCGTACGTGATTTCTATTTATACACCTGCTTTTATATATATTTATACAGGCTGTTCAAAAATTTGTGAAGTGAAAAAAATGACCATGACAAAAAATTCAAGACCTCCACTTAATTTTTAAAAAAATGTGTGTTTTAAAAAAAAAAAACACTTGGCAAAAGATGCCTCGGACAATCTAATGATGGCCTTGAATTTGACCTTAGTTCTAACAGAATTTTTCATAGTAAAATTAGACAAGGTATGCTCTTCCGCAGATAGAAGTAGCATAGGGACATTCTCTCACTCTCAGTAATCTCTCTCGCGCGGTACCCAGTCACAGCCAAATTGATTATTTACGACATATTTACGTTCGAGCTGTCAAGTTAGTCAATGTTTTGAAAAAACCTGAGGCGGAAAAAATTTATACATTCGAAACATGTTTGTCTAATACAATTATTATTTAAATATTAATTTAAATTTATGATTTTTTTCGTTAAAATTATTCTAAATTCTGTGAGAAATTCTATCGTAGAATTAATTTATAAGGTATGTTCGATGGAGGACGAGTTCTGGTTCAGTTCACGCACGTACTTAATCGACGCCATCTTAGTTTATGCCCGCTTCCTGATTCAAATGTTGTAAAAAATGTGAATGTGAACAATGTGTGTGTGAACAATCCTTGATAGTAATGAAAAAATCGTTCCTTACAATTAATTACTGAGTTTTTTCCGCCTCAGGTTTTTTCAATTTTTTATGAGACAACTCGACTTTGCAAATATGTGAACAAAATATTGACCAACTTGACAGTTCGAACGTAAATATGGCGTAAATAATCAATATTGCGGTGGCTGGGTACCGTGTGAGAGAGATTACCGAGAGTGAAAGAATATCCCTACCCTACTCCTATGTGCGCAACAGCATACCTTGTCTAATTCTATGAGAAATTCTGTTAGATTTTAGGTCAAATTCAAGGCTATCATTAGATTATCCGAGGCATCTTTTGCCGAGTGTTTTTTTAGTCATTATTAATTAAGTGGTCTTAAGAGGTCTCGAATTTTTTGAACATTCTGTATATATGTATATATAGATATATATATATAACATAACAGACTTTTTCTACCACACTCGAAGGATATACCTTCAAATTTATCATACAAATTTTTCTATTCTATTTTCATAGTAAATATAACACTTAACTTTATGGTTAGATATTTTTCTATAAAGCTAATTTTTGTAGTTTAGAACGGGACGGAAAGCAAATGTGTACTTATATTAAGTTTTCACGGAAATATAGATTTGAAAATTGCTAGTCTAAAAGTTTTAAAGTCAAACATTAAGAAATTCACTTGCGACGACAACCAGTCAATATGGCAGTCAGAAGAAAAATTTAGGACAGGTATAAATGTTCTCCCATTTTATTTATTTTTATCTTTTTTACCGTTTTAATGGGTTGGTATATTTACTTGCCCTGTGACTATAGAAATTTTTCTTATTTCACTGTACTTGGGTGTAAAAATTGAAAAATTGGGAAAATTAACAAGATTTTCGAAAAATAAAAGTATCCAGGTCATGTAGAATATGAATATCTGTATAGCAAATCCAAATTTCATGTCTATAAAGTAAAGGGTATAATTTCGCATATAAATCGTTTCGTTTTTTTTTTATAAATTTTTTTCCAGCACTGGATATTTAAAATGATTCTTAAAAATATTATTAAGCCTCACGCCAATCAAATGATGTTTCAAAGTACATAACAGCCTTAATGAAAAGTCATAAGGCTTTAAAAGAAGAAAATACAAATTTGTAGTTCTCTAAATTAGCTTGTCTATCATATTTTTAATCCCCGACCTAAAAAAAAGGGGTGTTATAAGTTTGACCGCTATGTGTGTGTGTCTGTCTGTGGCATCGCAGCGCCTGAACGGATGAACCGATTTTAATTTTTTTGGTTCATTTGAAAGTTAATTTAACGGATAGTGTTCTTAGCTATGTTTCTAGTGCAAGCTTAGGTTTCCGTACCCCAAAAAACTAAAAAAATGACGATGATCTTAAAATGAATTCAGTTTGGAAAGTCAGGACATACAATTTTAATACATAAATAATTATTATGGAAATGAATGGTGAAATAAACCTGGCTCAATTCATTTCGAAAAGTGAAATGGTCAAATAATTAGGTAATTCAAAACAATAATTCAAAAGAACAAATTCAACTCAAATATTTCTATTTCAATTAAAATATTTTCAAAAATTTGTCCCAAAAAATGATAGCTCTCTAAGTATTCTTTTCATTTCATCTAATGTCCTTGACCATCACTTAGATATTGATTTAAGAAGGAGTGTTATAAGTTTAAAGTGTTTATCTGTGCGTCTGTGTGTTTCTCAGTGGCATCGAAGTGCCTAAACGGTCGAACCGACTTGATTGAGTTCATTGTATAGCTATGTTCCCAAAAATCGGTTTACAAGGAATAAATCGCATTTGTCGGGGTTTTTTTAAATTTGTAAATTTCACTTGTGTAGATCTATTGTAGCCACAAATCATTTGAATACAAACACTTAAAACGATCAAAAGATGGTTTGTTACTGGGTGTGTTTGTACCTCTATATAATATAAAACACCTCACTTGAAAATATTCGTAAAGCTATAATCAAACAGAAGTTAGAAATGCTAGACGACATCGAAGAATATTCAATAAAATTTATTTTACATCGACAACAGATTTTTTTCACATACATTTTTCTTTATCGTTTTTTTTTTTTTTTTTTTTTTGTCAAATACATGTTACCCTTAGTTTCCTTACAAACCTCCTTCCCTCCCTTTCCATTACTTCCGTCTCGACCTGTTTGGTTGTTCGGTCCTCTCTTGAATATCACAGCTACAAATCAAATAGTTTGAATTTCTATTATCTAACAAATAGATATATAGAAATATTTTTCAATAGTCATTGGTTTTTTGGTCTGTATTTCTATTTTGAATGAAAATATTTATTTGAATTGTGTAACGTACACTCATATTGAGAAAAAATTAAACCAACTTTGAGTGTTTAAAAAAAAAGTATAAAGTCGTTAATTTTGTTTGATGTGTGTGCTCAATATTTTGAAATTAAGGTTGATCGGTCAGTTCCCAAAAAGCCAATAATTAAATTAAAAGAAATTAAAAATTTTAATCTGTATGTTTAAATGGCATCTTACATCACTAGAAAGCGGATTTATTAAATAATAATAATTACGTACTTCTAATTACCAAAAATAAGAAATGATTGTCTTTTGACTGTGTCTCATAAAAAATGCTCTTCCCGAAAATTCGCTACTTTTTTTATACTTGCCAGGTGTAAACAGCGAAAAAAACGACGATTTTCGATGAAATTTCCGGTCTATATCATTCGATTGATTTTTATAACCTGTATATATGAAATACACATCAAGGTATACTAAGTCTTGTCCCAAGTTTGTAACGCTTAGGAATATTAAACCTACGAACAAAATTTTAATATAGTTTGTCATAAAATCAGCTAATTAGTCCCTTTACGATTGTCAGCCCGTCTGTCCGTCAGTACGATAACTCAAAAGCGAAAAGAGATATCAAGTTGAAATTTTTGTTGCGTGCTCAGGACGTAAAAGGTTAGTTTGAGTTCGCAAATGAGCAACATAGATCAATTTGTGCCATCTTTTAAACCGTTAGAGAAACAAACAAAGGTTTAAAAGTAAAAAATGTTCCTTATAAAAAAATTAACAACTTTTGTTGGAAACATTTTTTCGTAAACAACACTGTTTATCCACGATGGCGCAAATAAACACAAAGTTTTGCTGTCGATTTTCTCAAAAACTATAAAAGATAGGCAGCTGAAAATATGCAGATTGCTCCAACTAGTGATTTTGTGAAATATTTTGGAAAAATGCAAAAAAATTATAGAAAATTCTCGAAAATCAAATAATTGTGTTGGTTTAATAAAAAAATAATGCATACAAATAAGGCATTCAATATTTTCTATACAGGGTATTTGAACAATTAACTCAATCAATTTTTTGTTTTCACTTGTCTTCTTCAATTCTCTACAATTTTTCTTTTTAATTTTTTTTTTGTAGACTAAAGAAAAACTTTTTGCTGGTACAGTAGTAGGCAAAAATTATAACTCATTTCACTACGAGCTCATATATTCTCTCCGTGCCGATTACTTTTGACAATTTTTTGACAATATTGTAGCGAAGCAATATCCTCCAAAAAAACAGAGAACAAAATGACCTTAAATGAAAAAAAAGTTAAATACTTTTTACCGAAACACAAATTTGTATTTATTTATCAAATTTCATAAAGTTGTATTTAATTTTTTTTTTTTTTTTATAAAATGATTTTTTTTTCATGAATTTAATAAAATGATGAAAAGATAACTCTCTCATCACAGAGTGATGAAAATGATATATATATATATAAAATGTAAAAACTAGAACTGATAAAAAACTAGTTTTTTTCATTAAATAAAAATTTTTTCCATTAAAAATGATACGTTAATTAAGCAAAATGCAACCATATTATATTTCAAAAGGAATACGAACTTCCCGAAGGCTGTTTGAAAATGATAGACAAGGACAATCAAACACATTGTATTTTAACCCTTTGCAAGAGGCTTTTCGGTGTCTCTGTCGTTAACCAAAATAAATTATTTAATTCATACTAGAAAATGTATGTTTTTAGCACAGAAATCGCTATGTTACGGGAATTAGCAAAGTTTTCAAAAGTTTTCTTTAAGACATATGATAAAACTAAATCATAATAAAATTACAGCGACACTAAATTTGTTTGAATACATTTTTTAATTATTGGAAAATATCTGGAGCGGTGCTAGCAACGGCAAAACTATCTGGCAATTATAATTTCTAAGCCCGCCAGCACTTGTGTCAACCGTTGGTAATCTTTAATCGTGTGATGAAAGATTTGCTCACGCGGCAGCACACCAAAATTTTTTTACTGACAATAAAAATAGAAAGTACAACGCAAAGTTAGTATATTTTTTTTTTTTTTATTTCAATCAAATCGAACAAAATTTGGCAAAGATTTCCACAAAATTGATTTTTTATATTCTATGACATCTAAATTTGATCCTGTTTTAATAAACTAAGTATGTAGTCCCACTAATTTTAAGCCATAATTTTCAAATTTAACGTTTTTCAAAATTTAACTCTCATGATTTCCACATTCGGACCAAGGGATGGTACAAGCGACTTACTAACAATAGAAATGGAAAGTACGGCCCAAAGTTAGTATGTTTCAAAAAAAATTTCAATCAAATCGAACAAGATTTGGCCAAAATATTCAAAAAATTGATTTTTTATACTCTATGACGTCATTATAATGAATAAAAAATTTGATTTTGCTTTATCACACCCAACTTTTATGCTATTTTTATAAACCAAATATGTAATTCTACTAATTTTGGGCTATTTAAATTTATTGAACTAATTATTCTTACGGAACCAGTAAAGGGTTAATAAAACGACGCCCTACTGACGACGGTGACAACTATAGTTGAGTTGTAGACCAAGTGGCGTTGTATTGCTTGCTATAAAATAATCTCATACAGTATTTAATCTACACTATACAAACACATAGGAAATAAATCACTACTCAGTTCTCAGTTCTATTTTTTTTTTTTCACTAAAAGAAGAATTATTAAGTACCACCTTTAAGGTAGTTTCTACCTTTAAGAATTTCTTAATTTCCTGTTCTGTAAAAGACTTAGAGCTTATATTTATTAAAATATAGAGCTAAGCATATCGAATTAAATAACTTTTAAAAACTTAAATTTTGGAAGTCATTTTTAGAAAAATGTATATTTCAAATTGAGAAAAATGAAAAATCATGGTAGCATTTCTACCGAATTGAAAACTTAGTGTTTTATTTTTTATTTTTAAATTTAAATTAGAATGAATAATAAAAAATTACATAGTTTGAAAATTGAAATTATCACAACATGCAAGCTAAATCTAGCCTCGTTTCGCTGTTGCTTTATCTGATATTAATTATTAGAGGGGTAAATAAAAACTTATATGACTTCTCATTTCTTTTTTCAGATGTTTTTAAATATTCGTTCTCCTAAGAACTTTGGGATGCTAAGTATGTATAAAAACTTTTGGGTATAAATGCAACGACCTGTCAAAATTTATATTGAGTATAACAACTGTTATAAATAATAAAACAGCATCAGCACACGATGTTCTCAAAGGGTCTCCCATCCAAGTACTTCCTGTATCCAATGTTGCTTTACTTCAGTGATCGATCGTGAACCTTTAACTTTAAAACTTTATTACCCCGTTCTTTACACTTTAAAAATGTGATCGAAAATGGCTAAAAGGAATAGATTTTTTCTTTGGCCGGTATAGAAGATACTTTTTCGTAGAAATAAAATAAAATATTTTTGTTTGATTATGTCATGAATTTACTACCTTAAGTTTCCTTATTGTAACACTTTTTTTTCTAAATACCTGTAAGTATGTCCGTTCATCCGCCAATTCGTCTGCTTTAGAGTGTTAAGTAAAAATATATAAAAAAAAAAAATATGGAAAAGAAAAAGCTTCTGTACAATTGCCTTTAAAAAGATTCGTATAAACTAAAAAACTATTTTTTTTTACTATTCAACGAAAAAAGGTTTTAGTTTGAAAAGTGAATGTAGTCGTGCATGAAAAACATTTGAAAATTGTAGCATGGGTAAAATCATTTATTTGTACTATCAACTAACAAAAAATTCGAATCGATCTACAAAATGAGCTATGAAGCATAGTTCAAAATTGCTGACATCAAAAAAGGTTTCTTTTTTAAATTCATACTGTTTGATTTACTTTCCAAATTCCATTGTATGTTACATACCTATATGTAACACTTGATAGAAGCCTCCCCGTCACCTAGGGAGGCAGCTATCCTCCTCCAATTATTTCTAATAATGAAACTCAAAGTCCACTCATTTGATTAAAGAATGTAATATTCTTCTGAATTCAAAATTACAAAGGGCCATACTGGTTGGCGATGCCCACAATGCTTCTGGGGAATAGCCCTATTCAATAGTGTACTTATGCTTACATAGATACTATAGTATCTGTCTCTATATCATACCACCATTGAAGTAAACGCCATGCATTTCTTACCGTGTACCCATTAATAAAGTACTTTGGACATAGAATATTATGCTTTTTGTCAGTTTTTTCAAATGAAATATTTATGAAATGTGAAGTGTTATTCATTATCCGAAAAGAAAAATTTACCAGTCTGATGAAAGTATACGAACATAGCCATAGCGTTCTAGAATAGTTTAGAATATTTTGCCAAATGCGTTATTTTTTACAACATCTCAGAAAGATAACAATGTCTGAAAATCTAAAATGAATACCATACCATTTTTGACCTAAATTTGAAAAATTGGTTTATACGTTACATTAGTATCTCTGATTTATACCAAAAAAAGTAATATTTAAAAAAAAAAAATTCAAATTTACTTCTAAAATAGTGTAGAGTATCATAGCGTCTTGAATGACATCATTTCTTGACATACAAGTATTAGCAAGTTTACATGTTTTTGTATTTGTAAGCTTACATAGCCTTTCATATGGTGTGACGTAGTACATTCAAAGTACATCTGGTTGGTTTTTGCTGTCACGTGACCGGATGTATAATTTTAAACAAATAATATTTTTTTTAATGAAATAATAATCCTTATATTTTATAAAAATTAATTTTGTGTTGTGTTATCTTCATATCATGATTAATCATTAGAAACTAAACATTTACTTTTTCGGGATGCAAATTCTAACATTTTAACAGACAGTGAAAAGCACCAAAAAATAATTATTTAACATCTCAATTTATTTTTCAATTATATCACGTCTGAAAGTCAATTCTAAATTAAAAATGGTTGCTCTGGAGTTATTATTATTATCTTTATTCAATTAGTGGAAAAAAATGTTTTACTAAAAATATAGCATAATGCTAAAGACTAAAATATAATGCATTTAGCATTTAGACTGCTACGTATTAACTAATGAATATAATGTTAAACTTATTTGTATTAATTATATATATATGCCATGTATCCTGGGAGATGTGCGGAAAAATCTGAATGAAATGATGGTGGTATCCAGGTCTTAATATATTTTAAATGTTTTATGTCTCTCTTAATGATTCACGAGCGCCAGGGAAATTTTTGATAAAAGGCTTGATTTTTCATATGAAGTTGGATTAAGTCTGAATCAAATATGAAAATTTTAGGGGGGGAGGGTTTCTCGATTATTTAAATAAATAAATGACTTCAAAAGTAGGCATATTTAACATTATGTATAAATATTATCGAAGATAATAAATGAGACTCTAGGATATATCGAAATAAATTTCGATTTTTGCCCCAACTTCCTAGATCAGTTTTTTGTATTTTTAAAATACGTATTTTCGACTACCAAGTAGTCATCATCAGTAAGAATTAGCTAGTGATTACTATTATTATGAATGTTACTCTTTGCTAATTTGGTGGCGGACTGCACAATGATACTTTCGTGTGTTTACAATTTATACTGTTCACAGTATCTGCCAAATTGTAGTTCAATATGGGGAGGATATAAAACAGTCCAAATTGAAATAAATATGACATAGTTAAATCAGTAAACATGGTCGAATAGACAACGTTGAAACTGCAATATCATTAAACTTGGGGTGAATGAACCGAGTGGGTGAAATTTGGTATAAGACGTCAAAATCCTTAAAACTGTTTGTCAAACAGGTCCAATGCGTAGATCAATAATTAATTATCTTAGTTGGTGTTAGTTTTGTATTCAACAATTAAACATCAAAAGTTCTCTAAATCTACGTAACTCTAATAGATTTAATGGTGGCGTTACGCCCTTATAACCACTGAATACGCAACAATGTATTTGCCAAATAAGCCTCTTCATATTTATTTCAATTTTGGAGATTTACTCCCCGTCAACACCCTGGGGTGATCGACGAAATCAATTCTCACTGTTAAACTGAAAAAAAAATTTTTTATAATCTCGATAAGTCCAACCGGCACGAATTTTTCCGAGAATCTCCCAGGATAAAATGTCTATCTATTTGTCTGTCTGTTCAAACATGTCTGCTTATAAAGCTGAATGTTTTTATGTTTGTTAGTTGTTTATAATATGACAGACATTATACAAGTTTTTTTGTTCATACATAAAATTTGTAGTTAAAAAGCACAGGGGTGTATCCGCCAGGCTAACGTACGTGTTTTGTAATTCCAGTTGGAAAATCGAGTTTCACGTTCTTCGAATTGTTATATTGCTTTGAAAAACATAATTTATCTGTTTTTGAATTTTCTAAGGTCAAGTACGTTATCAGAAAGTTAAAAAAAAAAAGTGAAACACACAATTGACTGAGTTTATTGTTGAAATACCCTGTATAGAAAGTGTTGAATGCCAGTGCTTGTATTATTTTTAATAAATTAGAAGAGTTTAAAAAGCGAACACAATTTTTTTTTCGTCATTTGTTTTTTACTTTTCTGAAATCATTCCACCACTAGATGAAGCTATTTGAAAATTATCAATTTCCTGTCTTCTATAGTTTTGGAGAAAATATACAACAAAGTTTTGTCCTAATTTGCACTCTCACGGGTAAAAAATTTAGATTACGAAAAAATGTTTCAAACAAAAGGTATTTAAAATTTTTTTGTAAAGACAAGTGAAAAATACAAAATTTAAAAAACCACCTACAAAGGCGATTTATTTCTTGTAAACCGATTTTTGGAAACTTAGCGATAAAATGTTCTGAACCAAGTCGGTTCGACCGTTTAGGGCTACGATGCCACTGAGAAACACACAGACGCACAGCTATACACTTTAAACTTATAACACTCCTTCTTAAATCAATATCAAAGTGATGGTCAAGGATATCCAGATGAGATGAAAAGTATACTTAGAGAGCTATCATTTTTTGGGACAAATTTTTGGAAAAATTTTAATTGAAATATTTAAGTTGATTTTGTTCTTTTCAATTATTGTTTTGAATTACCTAATTATTTTACCATTTCACTTTTCGAAATGAATTGAGCCAGGTTTTTTTTGACCATTCATTTACATAGTAATTATTTATATGTTAAAATTATATGTCATGCTTTGTCCAAACTGAATCGACTTTTAAGATCATCGCCAATTTTTTAGTTTTTTTGGGGACGAAACTCTAAGCACTTAAAACATAGCTAAGAACGCTCTCCGTTAAATTACCTTTCAATTCCACAGACAGACACGCACACATAGCGTCCAAACTTATAACACCTCTTTTTTTAGTTCGGGGGTGAAAAAATTTTTATATATGGTCCAAATTAATTGTAAAAGACCATACCGACATAAAAGATTGAGCACCCTGACCCGTTAGAGATAATCAAGACATTGTTACTATTTTTGTTAATAATGGTAAGTCTTAAAAGTTAGACTCTGTACATTTCCTGATATATACTATATACATATTTCTAAGTACGTATAAACACATTCTCTTAAAATAATGTAGTACGTTTATTAACTGAATACAGTAGGGATCATTACTCTGGTAAAAAGGGATTTTAAATACATACCCATACATGTTATATGTTAAGGTACAGGATTCGTAAAAAAATTGATTCTAAATAAAAAAGGCTGTCGCAAAATTAAGGCAAGATTTAAATGTAATACAGTTTTAGCAGCTACAGCTCGATATTTTCGTATAAAATATGGTTGAAATAGTGAGGTCTATTATCTCATCAAATGTATGTGAGATAATAGACCTCACAAATCATGGGATTTAACATTCTTGGATTTTTTCCATTATTATTATTGGAGTGTCTTGAAGTTTGATATTTCTGGCAACAATTAAGCGACCACTCACATCTTGAGGGGAAAAATTCAGATTTGTATAACGACTATTCAGTTATATTTATCCAAAATGATCGTCGAAAATTTTGACTTCATCGTCTATGCGATGATTTCATCAAGATCTCGGAATTTTACCGGATGTGCTATAAATTCCATCAGATATATACATAGCCTTATATTGCAAACTTCGTCAATTAATTTTTGCAACTTTTAATTAAAAAACTGTGTTTTCTTTCCGAATTACGATAGTGTTGGGATTCATTATTTATTAGAAAATAATTTAATATGTGTAATAAATATGTGAAAATCCTGTGGGAAAGATTTTAAAGCGTACTTTATCGATCAAAACCATTGAATTAACCCTGAAAATCGATAAATAAGGATCATTGGCCGTTGAATTTCGTAATTCTAGATTAAGGATTTTTCTTTCATTTTGTTATGCACTATATCTTTTGCATTGCCTGGAAAGCAGGAATACAAAAAACTTAAGAATTTTCAGGTTTAAAAAGAAAATATTTTTTTTAATTAACCCTGATTTTGTTTTAACAATAATACATTTCGTTTAGAATCCCATAAGCAATTTACTCTACAAGATTTTCTCCTTTGAGAAGGTCTGTTTGAAACAATTTCACCAGAACCATCACCCCCGAACCAAAAAAAGGGATTTGGATTTGTTTGTTTCGTTTGAAAGGTAATATAATGGGGAGTGGAAAGTAAAAATAGGCGATGCTTCTCCAAATCGTTTCATATTGGAGAAGGTTCTAAGAAAAAAAGTAATTTAATGGAGAGTGTTCTTGGATACGTTTCAAGTGGGAGTTTTGCGTTCCACATCCGATGGGTGTGTCTTCTAGAGGTTCACAACTTTAAATTAAAATAAAACAAAGAAAAATAACTTTTAATATCAATGGATTTCGGTCTAGATGTCCAATTTTCACATACTTTTCGTAGCAATTGTGAGGGTATTTTTCCATGATTCACTGAATATTGTATTCCAAGTGTTCAACCGTCTCTGGTTTATCGGCGTAGTATAAAAATATTTCATAAAAATGAAAATTTTAACAATTTACAAACGTTGCTCTGGCGTGATTTTATTCATGATTAAACGGTGAAAGAAACTGAATACAAAGCAAAGGTCTTCTGTCAAATCGGTTTTCAAACAAAAGAGTGTTGCCAACTAAAAGATTTAACCTCCTTTACAACTAGAGTGCATTTATTTCCGCACCCGGTATGCAAATAAGCAAATACATATTTCACATACATACTATGTACAAGCTCCAGGCTTGTTAACTAATAAGGGTTCTTTTTGCATACATGTTTTATATACTTATATTATTACATTTTAATGAATATTATCCAATAATAGAAATGTTTACCCAAAAAAGAAAAGTAGAAGAGAAAAACGCAAACCATATATCAAATTAGATTTTGGTTTACTCTTAACATATGAAACCATTAGTAAAATATACTTTTATTTACCCAATTGTGTGAAATTTATTTGTGGTTAAGTATTTACTCAATTTTGTAAAACACGCGTATTCAATAATAGACTTCAAGTAAGTTTAAACGTCATGGCGCCATTTTTGCGCGAAACAGATAAGTACAAGTGAGAATTTGAATGTCATATTCCTTGGTGTCTTACCCTTGCACCAGCAAATTTGTACGGCGTTACTGGATACTAACTCTGCAAAAGTATTCGAAGCGACTTACATAAATGGCGTACAGAAATAAATCAAATCCGGTAACTTCGGTACCGGAAGTTTAAAAATTTTTTTGATCTCCTGTCAATTTACGAAGCCCTACATGATTTATTTTTGAACGGCATCTATGTAACTCTCTTCGAATACTTATACAGAAGTTCTATCCAGCAACGCCGCACATATTTGCTGGTGCAGGGGTGAGGCACCAAGGGGTGTGACATTCATATTCTCACCTATACTCACTTTACTTAAGCTTACTTTTACATATAGGAGCATCTTCCTCAACATGGTGCCTGGTGGGTAATTCTACCCTAAAAGTTTCAGCATGAGCTTTGTAGTCTATAGCATTAAATTAAAAATTAAAAGAAACTCAAAACTTGCATTTGAAACATTGCTTAATCAAATGACCATTTTTACTACGATGCCTGTGACAGACAAACAGCTACACAGGTACACAGATAAACAGTGTTTAACTTACAACGCCTCTTTTTAGAATCGGGGATTAAAAAGATTGTGAAAACAATCTATAAGAACCATATTTTTACTTGGAAACTAATTGAGTATGAGGTTTTAGAACTTTTTTTGGTAGACTAGGTTGGGTATAAATTATTATTATTATTATTATTATTATCTTTCCACTGGCAATATATCCGGTTTTTACTTGAAACACTATGTATACATAATACATAAAAGATATTTTCTATATTTCTTTTTCTATCTAACTCTTCGACTGTTTCGATGTTTCGATGTGTTTTTTCTATGGAAAATATGTTTGTTAAAAGAGAAAATGTTATAAAGGAATGTTTGTAAGAATGATTATTATTATTTGTTGTAAGTAAAGGGAAAAATATTAAAGAATTTTCTGGGTATTTATGTGTATAGAAAATGTGAAGGCCATTAAATATTTTCATACATCTGTTTTTCGAATTTGTACTCGTATTCTCAACTAGCATTTCTCAATGATTATGCATCTGTTTATCACAATGACGTTTCATTTTCAGTTTTGAAATAATGATGTCTTGTTACATTGATAATTGCTTGTTACATTAATAGCATCTCGAAATCGAATCGATAGATAATTGTTTTCGATACATCGACTGCGAATCGCCATTCTTTTGTATTTAATTTATCTACACATTTTACTCGATAGTCCAGATTTTGTTACTTAAAATACTCGAAAATATTGATACTAATATTATAAATGTCCAATGCCGACATATCTAATGATAGCACATCGATGTATTGGTTTAAATAGATTTAGTCGAAAGATAAGTGTCGATGTTTTCGCGACAATGATGAATATCGAACACCCCTATTTCTATCCAGACCTATGGTTTTATATTTAACACCAGGCGTTAACTTTATTATAATTTTTAACCTGATAAGTATTCTGTGGCCTCCATACTATTTGAAGGCATAAAATATACATTGTGTCTAATGAAAATTCAACACATATTATCAACCCTTCGGTAATCTTCTCTGCATGCGTCAAATATTTCGCGCGTTAAATATTCTTCAACTTTGTGAGTCGTAACCTCTACATAATTTTACATAATTTTAATTTTTAATGCACTAGCTAATTAAAAATAGTGTGATTACGTGATTAATGAATGCTGTTAGACAGTGAAAATATTAAAGAAAACAAATTGTGATAGAAATATGGTGAAATTAGTTCAATTTGTTTTCTTTAATATTTTCACTCTCAAACAGCATTCATTAATCTCGTAATTATTTTCTGAGTTCGAAAAGAAAATCTGATATGATTATTTTTGAACAAAAATTTTCAATTTCAAGTTATTTTTTTTCAAATTTCGAAATGAGGCTTATTATAAAGATTGATTCAATGATTCAATATTTTGTTCATTTTATTTCGTTTATAACCTTGGAATGATATGAATAGGCTGTGCGAATGCTATGAATACACAAATAACGATTAATTTTACAATTATTCAAAAAAGGGGGGCCCCAAAATTTTATTGGCCTAGGGCCCCCGATGGGCTTAATGCACTGGTGAATCACGAAAATATAAAAACCTGAAAAAAATCAATTCTTTGGGAAAAGAATTGAGCAAATTTGAAATAAACTATGACGGGTTGCTGCTTCTACATAGCAGCTAATAGTTGCTGCTTCTATAGGACATTGGCTAGGTGGCAGGCTCTTGTCAAGAGGAGTTGGGCTCACTTGAACCAGCCTTTCTTTGACGATCTCTCTGACCTGAAGGCCGTTGACGTGAAAACACCCTTGCTGTTCTTAAACAACTCCAAACATGGCGTAGTGGCCGGGAATAAGATAACCTTTTTTTCGGAATCACAACGGTCCCTATGGTCTAACTGTGCACCACCCCAGGACAGCCACTCCAACCTAACTTAATCTTAGCCTGGTAAATATTAAAACTAACAAGTTTTGGTCAATATTCTTGAAACACATTATATAAAATCGACTGTATATATATATTTATGTATCTACATAAATATTTGAGTCAAAGTATTTATCTCATGGGAAATCATGCGTTGACGCGTTCATGACCGTATGTACATTCGATATAAATATCTATAGATACATTGTATCCGTCTTTACATTCTATAGATTCTTTAATGTATCTCACGATAATCTATATAATAATTATGTATGTATCTATCAAAAAAGATAAAAATGAAACACGAAAAGATTATATAATTCTGTGGAATTTCCCTTTAATCAAAATTTAATCGTAATATAAAAAATGAAGCTGTATATTCAATCGTTGGGATTCAAAATTTTTATTCTAACTCGATAGTTTTCGAGGTATATTACCAATTTTTGCTTTAAGTTCACGGTTACGGCAACTTCCCCCTCCAAATTTGTAAGGATTTTATGTATTTGCATTCCGTGCGTGATAATAAATCTATTTTTAGGAATGTAATATTGAACGCGCAATATCTTCAACAGTATAAACTTTAAAAAGAAAAGTTTAGAATAAAGATTTTATAATATTTTTAGATTTAAAAGTTGAGTTATTAACATTTTATTGTTTAAACCAATATTAGAAGAGATACCGGTCAAATAATCAATAAGTAAATCGTCAAAGTCGTATAAGTATATCATAAACGGTTAGTGATACAAAAAAAAATTTTTACAAAAAAGACAGAAAATTTATTTATCTACAATAAAGAATATTACCATTTTTGGTCTAATATGGAGATATAGCCCAAAACGATTTTCCTTAAAATGGATGCACTTCTCTCGCTTATTTTTGTAAGGATTTTGTGCATTTACATTCAGTATATGATACTAAACCTATTAAAAAATAATAATAATTCCTGTAATTGAATGCAGAAAAAAGTCTCTGTAGACTAAAGCATATCTACTAAATTTTTATATACCAGTAGGTATGTATTTCATCTTATTCATCTCGATAATGTATATGATTTTACTTTCTAAAATTCCTTGGTTGTAGTTGAACCAGTTTCATAATTAAATTACAAATTTTCTTATATGATTGTATGTAAAATTATTTTTTCACGTGTTCATTCATTCACTAATCAATCAAAATCAATTGTTTTAATAAATAAATCAATCGATTTATTTATATATATTATTCTAAAACATAAAATGTCTCTGGAAATTCTACGTATCTGTAAAATATATTTATTATAAAATTCTGAACCATAGATATAAAAGAAGAATTAACATAAAGCCCGCACATGATTTAAAAAAGTTTTTTTATAAAGTTTTCTAAGCTATTATCGTTTTTCATTTACTGATGAAAATAAATCGTACTTGCAGCCTCTAGTTGTTCTAGTTTTGAAAATTTTTCGAATTTCTTTGTAGAAAACTTTTTTTATTTAAAATTTTTCACAAGACTAATTAGTTGAAACAATCAAGAAACTATTTGAAACAATGGATATACAAATTTTGCTAAAACTTGCTCCCTGACGGGAAAACAATGATATTTACGAAAAAAATATTTAAAGACAAAAGTTGTTTATTTTATATAAGGAACATTTTTCATATCTAGACTTTTCTTCTCTCTTTAACGTTCTACAAGATAAATCCTACACACTCAAGACGCAATTGATTCATGTGGCTCATTTACGAACTTAAACTATTTGATATCTCTAAGCTTAATAAGTAAATCTAAGGTTTATAACTTACAGCAAATTATACATTTCATGAAACATAAAAAAATTTTATAGTATATAATACATATAAGTCCATTTCTTTGTTAAAAATGCCATGACTTTCAGAAAACATGCCAGCCAGATTCCGTATAATCGACATAAAATGGAAATTTTGGTTAATTTCTACTAAGAGAACAAACATGTTGCTACCTTTTAAAATAAAAGTGGCATCATATTCTCCTTATACAAATGATTGAAAATTTCTTCTTTAACCTAATTTAACAAAAATCAAATTTAAATTTTATTTTTGTTTTCATTACCATCGGTGGTTGTGGTGGCTTGGTAGAGTACGTTGGACTTCTAATCCATTGGTTTAGAGTTCAAAGCTCAGGCATAATGAGGTTTATTATTTTTTATTAATTGTGTGTGGGGGGCGTGATTAAATTATTTTAATATTTTTAATGAATATAAATCATGAGCCAGATAGCTAAAAATGTTGCGCATTTACAAAAAACTCCTAAACTTAACCAACACTTCCGAAATTGTTTCGATTAAGTTAAATTGGGTCTCTCAATGAAAAAACCTACTCAAAAGCAAAAATAAATGCTACTCTTGAGAAATTTCAAAGATACTACGCGGAACAAGACCTTGAAAGGCCTTGTCAACATATAACCCGTTATTTAGGGATCTTATAGCCACACATGGATATCAGAACTATTTAACTTTTAACTATCCTTCTTTTATTCGAGTATTTGCACAATTCCGTACCTAGTGCTAGAAGTCCGGGTTCGAGTCCTGGTTCGAGTGTATTTTTTCAATTCTCTTTAATTTAGATTGCTAGACAATATATTTGTCAATATTTAGTTTACACTGTATGCATCATATTAAAAATCATCAATTATAATCGAGAGACCATAATGTAAATAAATATCGTATACATGATTAAAAGTAAACAAAAACAAAAAGTAATAAATTTATTATTATTTTTATTATTATTATATACATAAAAATTCAAAACCCATTTCTTTGTTAAAAATACCACGCTTTTCAGAAAACATTCCCGATTCCGTATAATCTAACATCTTTACATTCACCGATCAAAAATATCTACTACAGCAGACTTTGAACTTTAAAGGCTATAGAAGCGGAATTTAAAGTGAAGACTACCTTATTAAAATATCAGATAACAAATATTTATATTATACTGTAAAAAATGTTTTTATCATGAAAGCAAGTAAATATTTTCTTGTTTCAAGAAAACTTTTAACCAATCAAATATTTATTTTCTTTAATTAATAAGGATAATAGTCAAGTAAACGTTTGACTTGAATCTAATAATTTTTTATACTGTGTAAACTTAAAATAAATAAATATTAAATTTTTGTCCTACAAATATTAATTTTTTTTTTTTTATGTAAGATTTTTTAAGTTTTCGACTATATTCAGAGAAAGTGAATACAATGTTCTAAAAAACAAAGCTGGGAATTTTTCTCTTAATATTAAATATTAGGAAATATTAGGAAATAAATTAAATAAAGGAAATTTTAATTACATGTAAAAAATAAATTTTTGTCTTATAAATAATGTTTTTTTTTTCTTTTTTTATAATTTACGCCTTTTTTCAATACGAATTTGGTAACCATTCACTGGTTTCATAAATATTTCCAATTTTAATGGAATGGTTTCAATATTTTCATTTGAATAAATCCTATAACTTCTTAGAATTGTTGATAAAACACATTTCATGGATTGATAAGCATATTTTAATCCTAAAAAAAGAAAAAAAGTTGGTGATAAAAATTAGATGATTCCATAGGCTTTCACCCTACACAATAGAACATGCGTATTATTTTGCGTATTATTTGTGTGGGACTTCATAAGAATGGCGGAATGATTCAACTAGGTACAGAATGAGGAGGGGTTGATTCAAACAATCTGAATAGAAATATACGTACCAATACAATTTCTAGGCCCACCACTGAACGGTAAAAATGAATACGGATGTCTTTTAGCAATTTCTTCGGGTAAAAATCGATTTGGATCAAATTTATATGGGTTTGGATAAATTTTTGGTGAATGATGTATTGCTATTATGCCAATGATAGCTCCACTATTTTTTGGCAGTGTAATTGTATCAGTCAATTTTAAATCCGTTGTTATAGAACGCATTATTACAGCACCCGGTGGGAAGATACGCATTGTTTCCTTTATCACCATTTCTAAATAAGTCATTCGTTTTACATCTTCATTTGTGCATGGCCGATCGGATTCACCGAAGATATCATAGATTTCTTCATAAACTTTTTCCTGTAATTTCAAAGTTTCTTGTGCATTAATTAATGTAAAATTGTTTTTATGATTTTTCGTATATGATAAGCCCTGTTTAGATAGTGCGAATTACGACTTTCACGACCGTGAATAGCGACCAAAAAGTACTACATACGTTTTCATTAATAATAAACACTGCTTGTGTTGTATTTGGCGGTATTTTGCCAATAAGAAATATTGCAAATATTTATAAGAAATTTCCAAAAATGTTAATATTTTTGTTTGCAAATTTTTGTAAAATCACTAAAAGTCTTTCGAATCATTGAGCCCAACTTGAACTACATAAACTTTTACAAACTGAGGCCAGTAATTCACGCTATGTAAAACAGGCTTTAAATCATCACTTAATTTACTTGAATATCTTGATACATTCCTAAAACCATTAAAACGAAACTATTCACAGATGCAGTCGTATCGTTTCCCGCAATCATCATTGTATCAACTTCTTCTCGTAGATTTGTTTCAGAAAACTTGAATCCAGAATCTCCTAATTCGATTAAGTAATCTAAAAATGCTTTTCGTCTCGAAAATAATCCGTCTAAAAATTAATAAATTATAAAACAAATTTTTTTTTTTTAAAGTTGGGACTACAGACTGAAAAATTATACACAAAAAAAAAAAAATTAGATCAGATTTGCAGGTTTTGAAATATTAAAACGTGGTCAAGCTGATTTTTAGTCTTGGGATATTTTGTAGGTGAACTTTTGTCTCCAAGCATGATTTGTCCGAAATGTTTTTCACGAATATTTATCCGGGAATTTTTGTAAGGATCTGTAGTCCCGTAACCAGGCAAAAAATATGGTTTACCATCGTTATCTTCATGATTTTCTTCCTGGTAAGTTTTCTGCCGACGTTGCATATATTCACCCATTTTCTTTTTGATAACGTTATCAGTAATACTATGTAAAAATTTCACATTTTCCTTCTGTTCACGCCCTACGGCCGTCAAATTAAATATGAAATCTTTTTGAAGCCATACTTTAGTTATCCGCTCAAATTCTATTTTCAATTGCCTAAAAAATTTTTAAATACCGATTCATTTTGCATCTTGAAATCACAGGCAGTGCGCCTTATGAGGTATGGAAATATTTTATATTTCTGGGGATCAGATCAATTTTACGTAAAATTTTACGTAAAAGATTTGATCCTACGCGAGGATCTAAAAAGAAATAAATATGGGGAAATTGACATGGAATATTCCGTTGGCGAGATCTGTGCCCATTGATTATAATAAAATTGTTCAACGCGGCTAAAGAAGTTTTCACTCCAATAATTATGTTGGTTACCTCATGGCACGATGAACATATTCTGTATTCCCACCCAATTGTGCTGAAATTTTATAACCCATGGCCGTTTCTGAAATATTGAAGAAAAAGATACAAATTATATAAAACTTCTGGAAATAAATATTTCAAATTATACCACAAATAATATCCAAAGTACATGGACTCATATACTTGAACACATCGAACGAATTCTTAGTCAATTGTTTTTCCAAGATTTTTACCAAAATTTCACTTTGTATTACAAATACATCCATAAAACTTTCAATCATTTTCATGTTGAATGTTGGTTGGATAATTTTTCGATGTACTCTCCATTTGGATACTAGAAAAATTTCCATACATTAAAATTGTCCAAGATATTTAATGAGAACTCGCGATTTCAAGCAAACAGAGCGATTTCAAGCGACATTTGAAAACAAAAAATTACTAAAATTTATTACCACATTAGGTTAAATATAGCATGTTTTATTCAAAGTGACCGCAGTCAAATTTTTTTACCTGGTGCTGCAAATAAGCCTGTACCAGTCCATGGAATCGTTAATTCATACGTTTTATCCTTTTCCAAAGCTTTATTTAGAACAATTTCAACATGTTGTGGTTCAAAAACAACTGTATAATATCGGTATGCAAACCATAATTTCATTGGGCTTTGATATTTGTGCATTAAATATTTGATCATGGTAAGGATATCTGGAAATAAACTCAATTACAAAACGAACGAATTTTTAATTAGAAAATAGTCCTTAAGATTGTTGTCTGGCTATGAACAAAGTATAAGAAATTTTTTTTTTTTTTACTTATTAAAGATATTATAATACAATTAGCATACAAGTTTGAAGTCGATTGACCCCTTCTAGCTCGAGATAAACTTAATTAAAGTTCGTATCATTAACAGCAAGTGCATAGAAGAGGTTGTGCTTTTAGCTTTTTTAGTTCTAGAAAAAAAAAACTGTCGGAAATTTTCAACTCAATTTTGAAGCAGATATTTTCAACCGATTGAGCTGAAATTTTGTTTACACGTTCAGTTTGGATGACAATGCATTTTTATGATAAGCATGATTTTCCCATTGCTTCCCCAATATTTGATATAGATGCCTATTTTAGTTTTAAATAAAAAATTTAAATAAAAAATAATTTCTAAAGGACAAGATTTTATTATACTAAAAAGGAGAAAATAAAATCGAAGGAGTCACTTATGACTATTTGTAAAAGCTTGAGCCGCTTAATATAAAATAGCAACAATGATCTCAGAAAAAATTATTTGTATTTACAATATTGAAGGAAGACAAACACCTTAAAACGGTTGATGCAGTAGAAAAATTTAAAGATTGCATAAAATCACTATTTTGTCAGTGCGTAGAGCAACGACCCTCAGGTTTACAGGTTTCGTGAGAACGTCCTCCGTTCACCAGAATTTCTTTCTAAAGAAAATTTGTTAGGTTAAGCATAATTAATCCAATGTTAATTATTATTAATGTTATCAAGTGGTCATTGTGTGCGACAAATTCCCTGTCGCGTCCATCATGGTCAATTGAAAACGCAGCCTTTTCGAAAAAAAATCGTAGAGGAAAATTTGTAGACTCGTCAAAAGGAAACTACTCACAAAGTCTCAAGCACGTATTTATCATTTAAAAAAACCCGTGTTACCCATGTTTATTTTTATAATTTGTCAATTTGTATTTTTTATCCAAATTTTAGATTTGTTTTTTCATTAAGAAAAACGAGTAGTGAGAGTTAGTTATCAGAGGATAAAGATAATAGAGATAATTTAAAGTAAGTTCACGGAAATATTATCTTATGTCATAATAAATATCCTGATCAAACTAAATGTAAGTAATGAACGCACATAATTTGGTTGGCTACTAAATCAGTATGTCTTTTTTAAACTGAAAAATAAATTCTTTAAAGAAAAAAGCAAATATTTGACTTCTAAAATTAAAACCTCAAATTTTCAGAAAAATATCTATTATATTTATAATGTTTTCCAATAATAAGGTACGAAAACCAATATATTGTACCAATAATAAGGTACGAAAAGAATATAGTTCCTACCGGGCGGGGGTATCAAGACACTTCTCGTTTCTGTGTTATTTGCTTATTTGATTGGTTTTTTTGATTAAATCGGATAATTTTTAGGCTTTGAAAACACTGGATTTTATATAAAAATTAAAAATAAAAAACATAAAATTTACCTTGTGTCGTTCCACGAAATAAATGTGCGTTACCCAATATTGGCAATGATATTGGACCATTTAATTGTTTTGCTAACAAAAAGAATGGACGATTTTGTATATAAAATAATATTTCATATACACTTATTAAAACTATCAATAATATAAATAATTCGATGAACATTTTTGTCGATCAATTTTTTTTTTTTTTAATTTATCAAAGTAAATAAATTTATTTAAAAAGAATTAAAAATGTAATTATAATATAATAATGTAATAATTAGTTTCACATTCGTTTCAATTTACTATAGTTTTTTCACCATGGGCAACGTTTTAACTATAAATAATCCATTGACTACTGACATTGATATGATATAATAATAGGACAGATAATAGCAAAAATTATCACAATTATTTTACAGGACAATTATTTTTAATTTACATTCATAAGTATTCATTATTTTTTTTAATATGTTATTATATTGTCTTTAGCATGCTTTTTAAAATATATTACTAGCTTGAAACCCGCCCACTTTACTGTAAAAACCACCACTATATAGCCTCCAAATCTCTTGATCTCAGTTATCTCCCTTGTATAACATTTGAAGGGATTGTTTTACGCAACTAAAACATATGCATAGTTTTCAATTTTTTAAATTGTAAAATAGTCATAATTCATTGAGTATATTAGAAAAGGTGTGGCTCTGAATTTTTTGACATTTACTATTTTAAATTTTTACAGAAACCTTTAATTTATGGTTCAAAATGATGATTATAGATCTGCTCCATCTATAATCATCATTTTGAACAATAAATAAAAGATTTGTGTAAAAATTTAAAATAGTTACTGTCAGATTAAATTTAATTTTTTTTTTTTTTTATATATATATCTTTACAAATTATAGCTCATGTGTTATTCTAATTTATGAGCTATATTGCTGTACAATTTCATTAAAAACCATTCGCCAGTTTTTGCGTGAAAGCGTACAAAAAAAACAAACAAACATCCATACTTTCACATTTATAATATATATATAGGGATGCATTGTTTTAATAGTAAAGTAAGTATATTGATACAGGCGATTCACACGAGGGGATTTTTTGTGGAACTCACTGGTATCATTTTTAAGTACGCTTATTTTCAATCAATAATTCTTGAATTTTCCGTAAAATTTTATTTATTTGCGACAATAGTTTCGAGATCGTAGTCTTTTCTTTAGAACTTCAAATGGATTTTTTTTACCTCAATCTATTGGGGAAATTTTTTTAGCGAATTGCTGAATGAAATGGAGCTATTGCTTTTGTACTAAGGATGAAATTTTGAAAAAATTTCTTCAAATGTTCATCAATCCTACCTAATAAATGTCAACTAAAAATGCTATATTTTTTCAATCTTTGAGGGAATTCGCATAGCTAACGCATCGCATCTCTTGCGTTACGAATTTTTTTAATGTTCATAGATAAATGGTGCATAGATAAAATCTATACAAAAATTGGTGCCGCTAGGAAGTTTGGCCATTTCTATTGGTCAAATAGGCCAATTGTTGGGAATCATTTCTGAGGCGATTTTTTAAAAGCTTCAAAGGGCTTTTTAAAAGCTTCGAAAATATTCTACAAAGTGGGCCATAAAAGTATTCACGGGGGGCTTTTGGGGTCTCTGATTATAATGCAGAGAAGTCAGAATTCTGATATACTCCCCCTTTCCAGGGTAATTTGCAACCTTTGATCCAAAACAAAAATGTTTTGTAAACATTCAACAAAATTAGTCTAAATAAATAAATAATGGAGTTTTACCCCCGTTTCTCAGACCACGTCTATAAAAGAGGCCACCCACATCATTATTTTTAATCATTATTTATTTGTTAAACTTCATCGAATATACAATGAATATTATGATGTGGATGGAGTCGGTTACTTCCTTCTTATCCAAGCGACGAAAGTGTGATTAATTTATCGCCAAGCTATTTTGTTCACACTGCCGCTGCCTGGATTCGAATCCGCAAACCTTCCAGCCAGTAGTCAAAGCAAGTAAGGACGTCTTATCTCACTCGGCTACTATTTTAACAAAATTCGTTAAAATAGTATACTCACACGGGGTTTTCGAGGGTTTGTGATCATGATTCCGACGTCAGAATTCTGATATACTTCCCCTTTCCGAGTTAATTTGAAACCTTCGGTCCAAAACAATAATATTCTGTAAACAATCAACAAAATTGGCTAAAGTAGTACACTCGGGTAATTTCGGGATCACCGATTACGATTCCGAAACGTAACTAGAATAGCATTCTGTATCCATAAAACAGTCTTTATATTTGGAAATGTGAGTCTTTAACATTCGTCCAGATTGACAGCAAGTTGATATTTAACTATCTCTTGTTCGTGAACTTATAAATCAGACTATATATCTTTGTGATATGAAAAATAATTATAAAAATTCTTCGCTTTTAATATATAAATAATTAAGTCGTATGATATAACTATTTACACTTACCTGTAGTTAAATATACATTTTACAAGAATGTGTATATTCGATTAACCATTTCCTTTGACCACGTGTCCAGTTGAAAGTTTTTAGAATTATAATTATTATTATTTATTTTAAATTTAATAAACTTTTCTTATTGTTATTCCTTTACCAGATATGCGGAAGTTTAAGTCTTTCCTTTCTAAAAATAATAAATATTGAATTTCTTTTCTAAAATTTCTGCTGCACAAATTTATTAATTGAGAAAAAAATCTTATATATTATATCTCTAGCAAGGTTTTTCTGGCCTACCCTTCCTTATTCCCTTATCAAATTTCATGATTTATGCCTCATTATCTAGCTTTTAATGTCTAGGTTTGACAAAAATATACTCCCGGTCTAAAAATATGCCTTAGTTTTGAAAAATGCTCTCCTAATACTCTAGAAATATCATTACTATTTTTAATACATGTTCTTCTAATATTAATTTTTAGAACTTTTGATTTGTTTACCATTTTTCTACGAAATTTGTTGTTTGTTGTTTTTAGCTACGGGTTACGGTATCAAACTACGAGAGCGGAATTCCGCACGGATCGAGGTAGTCATTAAATAATAACAAGAGCTAATTTTTTATATCTAATTTTTTTAATTTTCCGGGCGGTTGCGTTGTGGAAAATGAAGTCGATTAATGAAAATCTCATCTTTCTAGCATGAATAGAACAGAAAATCGTAATTTTTGGTGGTTTTTCGCATGCTGTCTTAACAATTAACAATCGAGCACATAAAATGCAACTAGGCCAAAAATTTTTGCGGGATGTTGTTGAGTACCTATGCCTTGCACCACAAACAAATAATATAGATAGACATATTAAAAATTTGAGGAATAAATATCGTTAAAATTTTCGATTTTTATCTTTTTAATTTTCGATCGCATTTATTCAAATTTCAATTTTAGATCAGGGGTTTTTTTAAACGATATCCTGCAAAAAATTCCCATGCGTAAATTATTCATGCTAAATGATGTATTCTGCCTAGTCCAGCATTTTTTTTACAAATTAAATACACCGAGATTAAGTTTATTTTAATTAATTGAATTTGTCTTAATCTTTTGGTAGTACATACTAAATTATAATAAATAATTAAAATAATAAAAAATAATTTTATTATTAGTGTATGACTACAAGTTTTTTTATTTGATCTCAAAATTTTTCGAACTTGCGTTCATTCTCAAAAAATTAAATCTAATAATCTAATAGATTGAATAACAAAACTTGTAGTCCTAGAAAATAATAAAATTATTTTTTATTATTTTAATTATTTATTCTTTTAATTTCTTCAAATCATTAAAGAAAATAAGATTTAAGGGCGCTTTAATGAATTTTGAAAAAAAAAAGGAAAATTATTGGCAAACTCAGAAAAAGGAAAATTTACGAACAAAATTTCCCCATATGAATTAAATTGTATTAAACTTACTTTTAATAAACCTTGAGATTTTTAATTTCTTCAACAATTTTCTTGATTTAAAGAAAACAATATTTATTTTATTCACATACTTTTTTACTTTTACTTTTACTAAAAGTATTTGAGAAATTTCTTTATATTCCATATTAATTTCACCTCGAATGAGTTTTTATTTATTCTTATTGATTTTTTTTTTTTTCAACTAAAAGTTCAAAAAATCTTGCCAAAAAAAAAGAGTTTTTTTTTTAAATTTTTACAATTACAACACAAGTAAGTCGACTGTACATAAACTGAAAAGAATTAATAAAATCTTCTATGGAAAAATTATATATCCCACTTACATATGACTCCATATTTAATTGGTCATAATATGATTTTTTCAAAGAATTTATTGCTTTCAAAAAATATAAAGTGATTTATAAGTCTATGAATAAAATTTTGCTTTGTATAATAACTGTCAGTAAAGTAATATGTTTCTAAATCCATGAAAAACTTCCAAAAATTGTCTTTAATCATGAGATATAATTGCTTGGACTTGCGAATGGCATCATGAAATTCGTAATAATTTACTTATTTCTTGAGTCAATCTTCCCAGTAAATAATTCAAGAAAATAATTATTCGCAAGCAACCAAGTAAAATATTTATATACCATCCTAAGATTGGTACGACAATATCCTGCAATTTTACAATACACTTTAAACAAAATTTTAATCTGTAAATTATTTATATTGTCATTTGGTAGTTTTACCTGGGAAGTTTTCCGGGAGTTTTGAAAATAGGCGATAATATAGATTTTGAGGTGCTCTTTTCCGATTTCTACTTTGCTACCTTGTATCTTTGCCGCTCGCGCCGCTATTTTGAAAAAATGGCGTCGAAAAGAAGTTTTTTGACAATATCTCCTTTTCGACTCATTTTAAG
Organism: Chrysoperla carnea; assembly: GCF_905475395.1. NCBI lineage: Eukaryota > Metazoa > Arthropoda > Insecta > Neuroptera > Chrysopidae > Chrysoperla > Chrysoperla carnea. The sequence goes on along the minus strand of NC_058339.1, from coordinate 73,475,394 downwards.
GCAAATAACATGAAAACAATGATGCAATTGATGAAAACATATGCAAACAACATGAAACCTTAAAAAATTTCCTACAATTTATACAATTTTTTTCGTAAAATCAATAGTTTCGGCATACGAGCAACGCAAAGTGATTAGATTAAGTGAAAGATTATATGTATATTTTGATTTGAAAAAAGTCATTTGCATGAAAATTACGAACGGAATCATAACGAAAAGATGGTTTCTCGTTCCTTTTTTTTATGTTTTATTCAGCACAAAAACTGCTTTCCAGAAACTAATACTTTTTCGTTTCGGATACAGAGTTTTCGAAATATTGCAATTTAAATGCAAAAATTTTGCGAAAAAAACAAAAAGAATGTTTATATCGTTAAATAACTCGAAAAATAATAAAATTACTAAAAAAAGTTTAGAAGAAAAAAATTTAGCCCTTTTACCGCAGAACATTTAACCTCCCTTTTTTGTAACTTCATTATTTTTCGATAGTAATTTAACGATATAGACATTCTTTTTGTTTTTTTCGCAAAATTTTTTTTAAATTTAAATTCCCTTATTTCAAAAAATATATATCCGCTAATATGGAACTTTTTGAACATGTTGTCAGTACCTTAATAAAGTAAATTGTAAAGTGGCAAGCATTAATTTTAGTGCCGGTGGTAAATTCATCAGTTTTTGTACTGAATAAAATATAAGAAAATGGTACAATTTTTGAGATATTTTACGTTAAATACTCCGCATTTAAATCTCCAATAACTTGGTAAGTATAACGAAATAAAAAAAATTCAAATTGGTATTTGTGTTGAGATATTTTAAACGATCTTGTATAAATGATAAAATTTGTGTGTTTTTTAATAAAAAAATACCGAAAAAATATCGGTCACCCAGATATAAAATTTAAGCAAAAAATCTTTTTGGATGTTTGATTAAAATGTATACTTTAAAAACAATAGCTGCAGGGTTAAAAAAAGGATAAACCATTTAATTTATAAATAAATAATGCAGCTTCACATCTACATAATTATTATTATTTCACTTTGTACAATAGATCATTAATAATTAGTAAAGGTTAAATGTCATGTTAATTTATAAAGATTATCAATTATTTATTTAACATTTGTAATGGAAAATCATTTATTTACAATTATCATTTTATTTTGACACATTATTGTAATTTAAATCTATAGTTTCAATCTAAATTATATTTTAAAAATTGAGTAATTTTTAGTTAACTTAAGTTTAGATTTCTGATTGAAATTATTCGTACTTTATTTTCAACTTTGATGATGAATTTTATTATAACTTCAGTAAACGAAAAATAAGATTTAAATTTTTCGATATCTGACTTGGTTTTCGAAATATCGAACAAAATTTTAAATTTTCAATAATTTGAAAATTACTCCAGATATCGAAAAATTTTATCCTTACTTTTCGTCTTATATTGTCAAATTATAACATAATTCACCATCAAAATTGAAAATATATATTTTTTACCATCGTGCTTAAACATCCTTAATTAGGATGTTTGAGCACAACGGGTATATTTTGATTTCAATAATTTATTAAGGTTTTAACTTAAATAGATTTTTTTTAAATATCCATCGGCTTAGTTGGAGAAATCTTTTAAACTCTATGATTCAGCAACTATTTTCTCATAAAAACAATGTTAAATATGCCTATTTTGAAGTCATTTATTTATTTAAATAATCGTGGGGGTACATATAGTACCAAATTTTAAATTTTCAGTTTTAAGCAAAAAAATATTGCTATATTTTTTTCTCCAGACGCTTAATTTTCGAAATTAAAATTCTTGAAATATTAAAAATGCAATATTCGATTTTTAGAAAAATGTGTTATTGTTTACCTCAAATAGATTATACGATTGTTGTTTATCTCTGTTAGATTACCGATTTAGCATTTTCTTTAACTGTGCGTGATATTTTAACATTAGGCTATTTTCTCTCCCCTAATTAATTTATTTCTTTTCCAGATTAATACATTTGAATTGATAATAGATTGAGCTCCCTTGAATTTTTCATAAAATATAATTAAATTAAGTGGTACTTCCAATACCAATTATACAATTAAAATATAATTAAATTTAGTAGGCCATCCTTTACCAATTGATTTATTATTCATTTATATTGAATATAAAATAAATAAACTTTTATACAAATAGTTATTATATTTAATTCAAAAGCTGTTGATATCACTTCAATAATAAATAGAAATAATTCCATAATTCATCACGAATTATAATATAAAGCTACAACTTAAGAATATGTACCGTACCAATAGTGATCATTAATCTTTATAAGATGCGCTTCAGTACTTCTTATATTCATTCATTCATTCATTATACTAGAATTACAATTCATCAAAACTTCAAGACATTCAATCGAATAACATTAATCTAGTGAATTATCAAAATGTTGAAATGAAAATTAGCAAACATGTCTTCTTTCAAAATGTCATTGACCAATCTTTTTTTTTTGTTTCAGTGTTTATTCTGGTCTCGAAGACTATATTTTAGGTAGGTATTTTTCAAGCTAAGATTAAAAAAAAAGAGAAGTATTTATTTAGTCATTTTTGACATAATCTTTTATGACATGGAAAAAAAATCATCTTGTTTTTCATTTTCCAATTTTTTTTAAATACTCAAAATGGATTTTTTTAAATCCAAAGCACAGACGATATAGGGATTTATAAAGAAGCTTTTCACCAAATTTCAAAGAAATCGGAGTGGAACTTGAGATATCATGCCAATCACCTCGCAAAATGTAGTTTCAAGAATGACGCGTTTTAAGTTTGAGAGACAATTCTGGCAGAGTAACTCGGATAATAATATTACTTACCTTGGATTAATCAGCGATACCAGATCCATACTTTGGGCCTTCCTCAACTTCATGTGCAATATCTTGTAAAGTTATTTCTGCTAACAGAGCTGTTCTGCCTTCTTTTGAAGCAGCAGAAGCTCGCAGTTCTCAGTGATCAATTCGTTACCAGAAACTTCGCTGTATCTTCGAAAATAATTTAAATTTTGAAAAATCCGTTTAAGGACGTTTTCTTAAGCGTCTAACCTATAACAATATCTATTAACAAAATCGATTTTTTCAAATTTCTAGACCAGAACACTACCTTAAAAGGCTCGTACAGAATCGTATTTTGACAAAAATTTTGGTTAAAAACAAAATATTTTAACACAAAAAAGTTTTATTATTTATCAACAAAAATTAAAATTTTCCTAATTATTTATCAAAAAAGGACGAGACGAGTCGTAGTACACCCTGTAGGAACTATGTTCCTTTCGTTATAAATTATGTATGATTGAATAAACACAATAAAGGAATGGTAATAAAATTGTATTTAATAATTTTTTTTCTTCAAGTTTTCGTTTATTAAGTTATGATATAAGATATTTTATTATTAACTTGATCTCCCGACAGACTTCGTTCTGTCAAAAGTTATTGGCCTGTCGCAGTCCAATAGAAATAATAAATAAATAATTCGTATTTCAGAATAATCACTTCATTTACTATTTTCCTCGTAATTTTCACAATTTTTTTCTCCATCCTTGTCTTGACGAAAATATGATGATTTTGGTTCAACTGGGGCTCGAAAAAATTGTGGTTTGAAAAGAAGATTTTGGCATATTAATTAGTATAGTTTATATAAAATGGGAATAATTGTGTTATTTTTACTATTTTCCCAGCAGTTTTCACGGTTTTTTATCAATAAGAACCTTCTTTGTGCCTTAAATATGAAAAAATCAGCCCAATTTGATCCAATAGTCGAGTTTTACACCTAGTAACACATTTGGCGTTTCATTTTTATTTATCTACAGTGTGTCACATTTAAGATGAAGACACCCTCATATTTTCGTTATTTTCGAAAATCAATTTGAAAAAAAGCACAGTCATACAGGGTGATGGGTCACAGTTTTTAAGAAACTTGATCGAAATCTTAATTTTAAACTCAACTACCTACAAATTGACAAATAAGGCCGATTTTTAATATTTTTTCTAGCGTCAGAGATGGTTAGATATATCGAAAAGAAATAATTGGTAAAAATAGGTCAGAACTTTTTTTTATACTCATATACTAATTTTTATGACAAATTTTTTATTTTTAATGTTTCATTATTTTACCAATTTGAAATCTTAAATCAGGGGTACAAAAGGATAGTAGTTAAAAAAAATTGCAGAAAATACTGAAAAATTGTTCATTTCCGATATAAATAGAACTCATGCTATATAATTCTGTCCAAAAAAGTTTAAAAATCAAGTTCATTTAACATATGGATGAGTAGTTTTCGAGATAACGCCAAAACTCGATCCGATATATATTGCAAGACTTTCAATATTACATGGAATCCCTGTAGATATCACTTTGGGATTTTTACGTACATGATGATGAGAAGCGTACACAGCACGTAATAATGTCTATCATCAGCCTGGATGAGTTTTGTAAGTACGTGATAAGACGTGTGATTGAATTCAATCGATATACAATTTTATTTCTATGTATGTAATATATGTATACATATCACAAACCTACCAAAAATCTTATTTATTTTGTGTGCAGTCAACTAATTTTTTTCCTCATATATCTGAAAAGTTTTCTATATAGAAGTTTGGTGTAACAATTACGTTATAATTTTCGATGTATGTTTGGAGGCAAGCGTAGAATTTGACAATCATTTTACAATGGCTAGAAATTTCGTAAGCTGTTGTACCGATAGAGTATAAAAACTTTTTCCATCTCTCTTTTTAAATCCAGGCTAAAAAAAGTTGTGTTATAATTATAGCGTATCTGTGTATCTGTCTATGGCATCGTAATTTCTAAGGTATTTTTAACCCCCGAACTAAAAAAAGTTTGACCGCTATGTGTGTTTGTCTGTCTGTGGCATCGTAGCGCAAAAGGATGAACCGATTTTAATTTTTTTGGTTTCATTTGAAATTAATTCTGCAATTTAGAGAGATAAAATCACATTTTTATCATTTTTATGGCTATGATCTTTAGTAAAATGTATACAAATTGAACTAGAGGATTGAACGTCGGTTGGGCTAGTGTTCAAAATGTGCTTTTTGGTTGTGTTAATCTTTCAGCCTTTTCTATATCACAAAATCATGTTTTTTGCAATTTTGCAAGGCTTTGTACACTTTCAATACCCCTCCAAATTGAGAGTTGAACTCTAGAGTGTTTAAAATTTGTATTTTAGATGAATCTGTGTCAAGAATATGCCTTCTGGGCGTTGCAGCGTCTCAATTTTTATAGCAACGTAATAAAGCTTCCTTTATTTTAATGTTTAATACAAAGGTACATTAATTGTTCAACACAAAATCAATTTACAATCTTGATTTCCAAAAATATTCACAACCAATATATTTAACAAAACTTCATCAACGGCTGTTACCAATGCCCTGTTATTTCAACTATCGATAATGATTGTCCGTAGAGAACTCTCCCTATCGACTGATTTGTTATTGTCAGTTTCCATAACTACACTTTTATATATAAGCCGCCTCCATGGAAACCATGTACTATTTTTGTTATACGCAATTAAGAAGTCAGACTTAAATTAATTCTTCTAGGAAGGATCATCTTACAGCCACCCTCGATACCAGACTCATTACAGTATGGTAGCTAAGACGGATAAAGCGTTTAGTCAGGAAATCTTAATAAAACGGATCTGATTCCTATTTTTTACTGTAAATCCCTCTTTACTTAAATGTTTAAAGTGTCGGACCACGGGAATTTTGTTCTTTCAATTAAAATATTTCAAATTTCAATCGTTCTGAAATAGTTGTTAAATATTACACTTAAACCTTGTCCTGTTTTCATTTATTTCGATATTTTGATTAAAGTCTTTTTTATATATATAAATATGTCAACATAAGAAAATGACCCTCGTCTCAACTTAAATATGACAAGTCATAATATTTAAAAAGATGTCAAACGTACAGCTAGCTATACCTATTTATATTTATTATTTTAATTTGAAAAATAACGGGTGTTTTATTTCTATTTATCTCTGCCGAATCAATTTAATTTATGAAAGAATTTTGACTTTTTTATAACGACCAACTCTCTTTTTAAGGCGTCAAATTTTGGGGCCAAGGGTGTAGGGATGGTAAGATTTTTGGTGCTTAAAGACTTCAGAAACATATGATCAAATGCCAGTTATTAAATTGTTCGATATTGTATCCGGTATTTCTAATCATTTTTCGTCTTCGTGAAATCTCTCGAATTTGGTTTTTTATAAAGCTTTCCTGGGCTAGTAGCTGGTGATTTCGTTGTTTTAAACCTTACAACTTCTGGTCTCATTTCCTATTCCTACGTTAAGCTTATATACGAGAATCATTTTCGACATCTACTATGTATCATCACATATATGGATAATTGAAATTATTTTTGAAAAATTCCATCATTGTTACGAAACCAAGAGCATTTTAAATTTCCTTTGCGTAGAAAAAATTCACTAAAATATACATAATAATTTTAACAAGTTTCCCGGTGGAAATTTTGAATGAAAAAAAAGATATAGTAAAAATTAATAAAAGAATTTGACCACCAAGACTTGTTAAAATTATTTAATTTTATTTTATACTATTGGTTTTGTAACAATGATCGGATTTTGCAAAAATATTATCAAATCATCGATTCTATCTATATAAGAGAAATTTTCGACGTCCATTAAATAGGATAGCATACATTAATGACCAGAATATATTTTTATACTACTGTGATGTTATTTTCTTTAATTCTTTAGCTAATTTCCTTTCTGTGGGAATAATTAAAATAAATTACTCTCCCTTTTTAAAAATTAAGGATATCACAAGTACGATATCTTGTATTGTGTGAAAATTCATTTCTTTAGTTTTTTTCCACTTTAATTTTTATATTCTTAACAAAATAATACGAAATACAGGACATGTAATTATATACAGTCGAACCTGTGTAAGTGAGAATTCAAGGACAGAGTTAAATTAAGGTTAAAATCTTAATAAATTATTGAAAACAAAAAAAGTCCGAATAAATAAGAATGTTTGTGCACGGTAGTGATGACACGAATTAAAAAAAATATATTTTTTAAATTTTGACAGTGAAACTATGTTTGATTGGAACTAGCTTGATAACATAAGACGAAAAGTATGAATAAAATTTTTCGAAATCTGGAGTAATTTTCAAAATATCGAAAATTGAAAATTTTGTTTAATTATTAAGCTTTCGATATTTCAAAAATCAAGGCAGATATCGAAAAATTTTATTATTTTCCGTCTACATTCATGAAGTTATAACAAAATTTATCATAAAAGTTGAAAATAAGGTACAAATAATTTCAACCACAAGTCTAAACTTGCCTTGGTGCTCGTCCTACCTAGAAGGTAGGAGATAAAATAACACTCAGTTAGTTAAAAAGTCGATCCTCATAAAAAAACTAACATTTTTTATTTAAAACATTTTTTCAAGAACCGTAAGCTTTCGGAGGAAATGCGACTAAAAAATATGTCATTATTGTATTTAATTAAAGAAAACACACTTGGTCCAGAAAAAACTTGTCCGGGGCTAGTTTCATGGCCGTTTGATTTTCAAATGATCCTGAAAATTTACTTGGGCTTAAAAGTTATATTAACCTCCATTCTCCTAAATTACTGTTAACTATACAGCATGTTCGATTTACATCTAGGCATATAAGTATCACGAGCATGACAGAGTACATGCGTTATGCAATGCATCTAAGTAAAAGGTATAATAGGTGTTATATGAAATTGCAAAAGTGACTTGTATCGTGGCTTATCTGTTATAGACTTGTATCGTGGCTTATCATCTATTCAACTAAGAAACTCCCACTCTCCAAGCGTCTTACGACTATCTCAATGCATACTCAGCTTCAACACATGTATATAATACCTCTCACTTAGATGCATTTCTTAACGCATGTATTCTGTCATACTCGTGATATTTATTTGACTAGATGTAAATCGAATATTCTGTATATTGCAACCGCAGAGAAACTACCTTAAAAAGTATTCGCTTAGAGTACAAACCCCATAAAAATTCTAATTTATTTCTTGAGAACAACATGCCTCCTTATAGAATTGCTGACAATACCTTTGAGAATGTACAATGATAGCCAATGCACTAACCAGGAAGCAACAACAACCCCCCAAGTAAGTATAAGTAAGTAAATATCAGATAAAAGAAAGTAGAGAATATACACTTACTAAAGAGGCACTTTAATTGAATACAATAGACGTAATTTGGTGAATTGTTTAGAAGGAAGTAACCTATTCGAATTCAAACAACGAATAAAAGTGAAAAAAACAAATCTTCGTTATAGTTTATTGTTAATTTCATTTGACGCTTTCCCTTTATATTTTAATCCCTTTTAATTTTCTATTATTATTTATACAGGTGATGTTTTTCCGCCTCATATTTCGAGAGAAGTCAGCCTTGTATTTGAAAAACGGAATAAAAAACAAAAAACGTAAGTAGGTACTCGTATTTCAGTTTTATCATTTTTTGAAACTTAATAACATTCAAATTCAAAAAGTTGAATTTTGCTCTATCACATCCAAATTATATCCAATTTAAATATATCAAGCAGAAAGTAGAAATTAAAAGATTCCGGGGCAACACCGAATTTAGGGTCCCCATCCAAAAATCACTCGTTATCATAATATAAATACAAAATAACAATAGCAGTATTTTGTTGATTACAAAATTTTACTTAAATTGTAGCAGGAAGAAGTCTTTTACCCATTGAATTTAAAACTACTATATATTCCTTGTTTTATCATGTTACTCATTCCTGATATTTTCGATAACCTGATGCACTTAAAATCTTTTAGGCAAGGTATATCATCAGTTCATAATCGAAGATATGGTAATGTTATAAATATTTTTTTAACAAACTTTACTTATATCCTTTATGTGCTTAGATTTAGATACATATAAACTTTAAGGGTCCACAAAAAAGTTTTAAAAATTTTTTTAATTATTAAAAAAAGGGGTCATTTGGTCCCCGAGGCACTGCCTCACTTACCCTACTGTAGTTTCGGCCTTAAAATTTAATTCTACTAAATGATCAGACTTATAAGGTTTTAATACTTACTTTAATAGGTTTTAATACTGTGATGTCATTATTAAAACAGTTAACACATAGCCCGACAATTAACACATGGGTGACGGGTAGCGAAAAACAAACAGGAAAGATAAGAAAGTTTGGGCCAATTGTAGTGGATGTCAAAAATGTTCGTTCAAATCGAGTAAAATTTTGCTGTATTATCAACAACAAAAAATTATTTTTGCTCTATTACATCCAAATTATACCCAATTTTAATCAACCATTCACGTAGTTCTACCAAAAATGGATCAAATTTTGCAAATTTGTGGTAAAATTAAATCTACTTTTTATAGATTTCACCAATAGGGGCCCTGGTCTCGCCAAACTAGTGTGCGATATATATTGCACAGAAGTGTTTTATTGTCTCTTAAAAAGCGTAACGTCTTACCATTTGAATAAAATGTTAAGTGTTTGTGAATTATTTAATGGAACTAAGAAATATTCTTTATACTATCATTATAATTGTATCGTATTGTTCTTACATCTATTTGTGTTTGTTACCTACCATTGTTGGTTGTGTACAATGATTTATTGTTGTTGATTTATTATTAGACTGAAACCTAACTCTTATAAACACTAACGATAATCAAATAACGCGGATACAACAAATTCTTGTGTTAAGGCTGCTTTGCATGCAAATTTTAAACATTCTTTAATTGGTGTGAAATTTTATAATTTGAAAAAAAATTTGTAGTGCGGGAGCGGCTTTAGCTAAGCGAATTCCTTCAGAAAACAAGAGTACCTTCCCCTGTATCTGGGTGTAAAAAATTGGGAAAACTAACAGAATTTTTAAAAAATAAAAGTACTCAGGGAAGATAGAATATAAATACCTATAGCCTATCCGAATTTCAAATCGATAGAGTAAGGGTATAATCGCAGTGTTTGAAATTCAATTGTAACTTTAAACATTCTTATAAATTTTTTACCCACGAATAAGTATTTAATAGGATTGATTCTATAAAAAATTATAAAGTTTCCCGCCAATCAAACAATAATCCATCTCGCAGAACGACACAAATTTTAGTTTTTCTATGTTTCCGAGAAAGTCTATAAAGGAACGAATAACTCGTAACAGGCTAAGACATCGTCGGGATTAGAAACATATTCTAGTACGACGTTATAAAGAACGAATTCTGTTCTTCTTAATAATTTTGAGAGGCCTTTGAAAATTTAGAAGATGAAATTCTACGTCAATTCCAACTATTTTGAGATGTGTCTTATATTTTTCTTGATTTTCTAAAATTCTAAGCATTTACTCGCCTTATTAGTTCAGTTGGTTAAGGCGTAACCAATTCCGTCCGCGGTATGCTTATGGTAGCGGGTCCGATTCCCGCCATCGCAACAAAATTAATTAAATTAATAGTTGTGATGGGCTGGTGTAATGCATGGTATATGCATGATGGAGGTGTACTCAACCTCTGAAATTGAGGAGCTGATAAACGAAATTATCAGCGGAAAGGTGGGCTCTATAGCCTAAGTGTGTCCTCCGTGGACAGCCAATATAACCTTACCTAACCTTAGAATTTTCTCCAATATATTTAACTGTTAATTTATCGCGTTATATGAAGAGTTCTTATATTCTAACAACTTGTTGTATGTGTATCATTTGTTACTTAAATGATTAATGAATTTTCACATTTTCAGGTGTTACACACAATATTTCCAGTAACAATAAACAGGTAAACATTGATTTAAACAAAATTTTCTTTTTGTAGAATAACAGATCTTTTTGTGTAATAATCCATTACATTTATGTTATAATTAATTATCAAGCACGTTAATTTGAGCTCACAATCGAAAACCAGACATGATGGATTTAATCTTTACTGACTAATAACTTTCTGACCCACAGTAGGTAATATCTTTTTAAAACGTAGAAACGCATATCATTAAAATTAGTTTTAATTAATTTAATGCATCCAGCAGATGGTTAATGGTTAGAAAATTTTATCAAGGATAAGTGCATTTTTTTCTTAGCTTTTCATGACGAAACGCCTGGAAACACTTTAAAAATCGTACCTTATCCATTGTGATAACATTAATGTTTAAAGTTATTTTAAAAAATATTTGAAAATTTAATTATTTTGTTCATAATAATAAATATTGATCATTTTTAATCAAAATATAAGAAAAATATTTCGATGTTTCATTCTTAAAAGATATTGAGTTGAAACTTGCTATATGATCAAGAATTATGACTTACACATATACAGAATGTTACTCCATAAAACTTTAGAAAAGATTTTAGGATATTTAAATAAAAATTCGCTAAAAATTGTACTTTCTTTTTAATCTCCGAACCAAAAAGACAGGTGTTATAAGTCTGACTGCTATGTGTGCCTGTCTTTCTGTCTGTCTGTATAACTGCGACCTCCAAAAAATTTGAAATTTTATTTACCAATTAATCATCCTTTTCCACGTCTTTTGTGAAAAATTCATATTTTTGTAAACCAAGTATGTAATCCTACTAAATTTGGGTCATACTTTTCAAATATGAGATCAAAATTATCCTAGCTCTAATGGGTTTCAAGAATGTGTAGTCTTGGTCCCGAAATTAAGCCCATTCGTGATAGATAGCGAAAAATTGGCATCGCAGCCGAAAAGAATGACCCAAAGTTAGTGGGTTTCAAAAAAAATTCGATTAAGATAGGATCAAATTTGCCTGTGTTATCAAAAAAATCAAATTTTTTAACTTTATGACGTCATCAAAATCCAAAAAATTTTATTTTACTCTATCACATCCAAATTTTAACCTATTTTAACAAACCAAGTATGTAATCCTAATAAATTTGGGTCATACTTTTCAAATTTGAGATCAAAATTATCCTAGCTCTAATAGGTTTCAAGAATGTGTAGCCTTGGTCCCGGAATTAAGCCCATTCGTGATAGATAGCGAAAAATTGGCATCGCAGCCGAAAAGAATGACCCAAAGTTAGTGGGTTTCAAAAAAAATTCGATTAAGATAAGATCAAATTTGCCTGTGTTATCAAAAAAATCAATTTTTTTAACTTTATGACGTCATCAAAATCCAAAAAATTTTATTTTTCTCTATCACATCCAAATTTTATCCTATTTTGGCAAACCAAGTATGTAATCCTACTAAATTTGGGTCAAGCTTTTCAAATTTGAGATCAAAATTATCCTAGCTCTAATAGGTTTCAAGAATGTGTAGCCTTGGTCCCGGAATTAAGCCCATTCGTGATAGATAGCGAAAAATTGGCATCGCAGCCGAAAAGAATGACCCAAAGTTAGTGGGTTTCAAAAAAAATTCGATTAAGATAGGATCAAATTTGCCTGTGTTATCAAAAAAATCAATTTTTTTAACTTTATGACGTCATCAAAATCCAAAAAATTTTATTTTGCTCTATCACATCCAAATTTTATCCTATTTTGGCAAACCAAGTATGTAATCCTACTAAATTTGGGTCAAGCTTTTCAAATTTGAGATCAAAATTATCCTAGCTCTAATAGGTTTCAAGAATGTGTAGCCTTGGTCCCGGAATTAAGCCCATTCGTGATAGATAGCGAAAAATTGGCATCGCAGCCGAAAAGAATGACCCAAAGTTAGTGGGTTTCAAAAAAAATTCGATTAAGATAGGATCAAATTTGCCTGTGTTATCAAAAAAATCAATTTTTTTAACTTTATGACGTCATCAAAATCCAAAAAATTTTATTTTGCTCTATCACATCCAAATTTTATCCTATTTTGGCAAACCAAGTATGTAATCCTACTAAATTTGGGTCAAGCTTTTCAAATTTGAGATCAAAATTAACCTAGCTCTAATAGGTTTCAAGAATGTGTAGTCTTGGTCCCGGAATTAAGCCCATTCGTGATAGATAGCGAAAAATTGGCATCGCAGCCGAAAAGAATGACCCAAAGTTAGTGGGTTTCAAAAAAAATTCGATTAAGATAGGATCAAATTTGCCTGTGTTATCAAAAAAATCAAATTTTTTAACTTTATGACGTCATCAAAATCCAAAAAATTTTATTTTGCTCTATCACATCCAAATTTTATCCTATTTTGACAAACCAAGTATGTAATCCTACTAAATTTGGGTCATTCTTTTCAAATTTGAGATCAAAATTAACCTAGCTCTAATAAAACAGATTCTCTTTTTAACAGAAATTAACTATCAAAGTCAGTGTTTGTACCAAAAAGAAGTTTTTCATTTTTATGTACAATTTTAAATTTTTGTATGATTATAAAGCTTTAAATTTGAGGAATATTGATAAAAGTTTTTATGTAAGGCAAAACATTTTTAAAAGCACTTATTGACCAAAAATCCAACATTAATTATGACTTCTTCATATACCACCATGAAAAAAGGGCTGTTTTTAACTAGTTTCTCGTAAATCGTTCAGAACAGAGCATCGATTTGAAAATACAGAAATCGTTTTAAATACTCATTAATTGAAACACAAAATTTCAATTTGTTGGTAAAACTTTCGTTTTAGTTTCGAAACACCTTATATAGTTTAACCTATTTTGATTTTTTTTTTATGTTTGAAGAATAATTTAACGGAGAATGTTCTTAACTATGTTACAAGTGCAATTGCAGTGTTCCATACCCGAAACTGCTTAAAAAGAGGCGATGGTCTGCACAATAAGTTCACTTTGTGAAAAGGGTCATTTGCCTTAAATTAGTGTGTTTTCGGCCGTTTCGCTATAATACAATAAATCATCTAAAACCAATAACTTTTACATCATTTTTCTCGAAAACCAAGAAAAGAAGGGTCTTCAAATTTTGCATTGTTGAGCATAACTGACTGTCAATTTTTTGAAATCCTGTCCTTAAATTGAACAACCTTTCCAGAATTAACACTTTGCCTAGTCGCCAAGTGCCACCTTGTACACTTTGTACATAATAAAAGACAGTGTAGTGTATCCATAGATAGCTAGTATATATAAATGTATCAGCTATAAGAGGACATTCCGTAATTTCCCTTGGGATTTTAAAGCTCTTGATTGTATATCCTACAGGATAATGTGATATTCAGAGCTCTATATGTATATCGTAGTCACTGACTTCGGTTTCGATATACTGAACGCCACCTATATATGCAATATATAAATATTAATATATAATATGTATCTATAGATCATGTATATAAAGTTTATGGTTAGTCTCGAATTTTTCGAGCTTACTATCGAAACATTTAGAAATTGCTTTTTAGTAATCCATTCCAAATAAAACAGAATTTCGAATTTCTTAGGCAACATCAGTAAAATTGGTAATAATTATCAAAATATTTGATACAACAAAACGGTATTAGGCAAAGCATCCAATCGCACCGATTTTAATGTAGACTGATGATGCAAAAACGACGTTAAATAGTATATTTTGCCGAAAAATGTTTACTTAAAAATGTTTTTACGCTCGCCAATTACAAAACATTATGTGTAAAATATTTCGATACCGAAAAAATGAAAATGATCAAAAAAAATTTTATTTATCAATTAATCATCCTTTTATAGTAAAATGTTCATATCGATTCTCTGAACTATTTAGGAGAAATTAACTATCAAAGTCAGTTTTTTTGATCAAAAAAGAGCTCATTTCTCATTAACCATACAAAGAATCGATGAATTTGAATTTGAAGACCTATTCGCCATGGGAACTGATTCTATCGATGCCTGATGGTAGAAAACAGAACCTGTCCATGACAAGTCAACAGAAATAAGAAATAAATCACATCACATAGTTTAAATTTTTTTTTTTTAAATTCACTCATTATCAAAATAAATATAAACAATTGAATCCTAGCCATGCATAAATTTGAATTGTCAACGAAAAGGCCACGTCTTTATTACGAAAGTGATCGTGTAACCATAAATTATCTTAATTGCAAAGAATTTTTCAGTACCAGAACGTACTTAATTAAAAGAAAAAAAAAATTGTTTTATTTAAATACCTCATTTTCAAGTGAAGATATTTAAATATTTTACATTTTTGAAATTCATTTTTTTCATATTAAAATATATTTTCCAACAAATTGATTTATGTTTTAGTAAAATAAAGTACCTTATGAAAATATTTTTTGTAAAGCTTGTATCAAGATCACTTTCTGAAGGTTAAATATGAAAAAAGTTTAATGCATTCATTATTTCCATAAATAAAATGTTTTACTTTATGAACTTAAGATATTTCGTGCAATTTTGCAAAGACCTGTTAAAATTTCAAGCCTATCCATCGACTATTTTTCGAGTTTTGCGACCATAAACATACAGAAGCTATATTTTTATATATAAGATTATAAATAATAAAAAGGAAACAGCAAACAATGTATTTAAACATTCTACCGTTCTGACTGTAAATACTGACTGTACCCAATGTTGCTATTAGTGTTTTCAACGTGGTATTCATGTCGTTTCTAAAGTGACGATCCAAACCATTGTGACAACAAAACTAGAATTTTTATCCCCTATTAAGAAACTATTATAATAAAATCGCTAAGGAAGTTTTCACTTCAAAAATGATTCGACTTCATTAAAATGAAGATATATTCGAAGGGACTGAGTGTTAAACATTTTTCAAACAGCTTTTAGTATGTAAAATGTTTGATCGAATTCTACAATGTTTTATGAAAAATATTTTGTAAGTAATCAATATTAAAATATGTACCCTAATTACTTAAATTTTTTAAATATTATGCGTAAAATTCTTGATAAAATTTTTAACCTTCATAAAATAATTAGGACAATGAATTAGCGTCCCTTCTTATATGCTTCCAATTATCTTATATATTGCTTGCAACCTTTTTTGTATACGAGGTATAGTATTTTATCAGTGCAATACAATGCTTTCAATTTCTTTGAAAGAACACTCAAAATATTCACATTCAAATGTTATCAAAGATAATTCAACATCAAATGTTAAAAGTTTCTTCCCAAAACCAAATTCGTGTACCAGAACTAGCGAGAACTTTTACCTTAAAATTAATTCTAGTATGGGTCCTCAAATTTTAAATAAATTTTAGCTGGCATTTACAAATTGATTTTGAAACGATGATGCAGGTATATACAGTGTGTCGCATTTAAGAAGAAGACACTCTCGTATTTTCGTTATTTAAAGGAATATCGATTTGAAAACATTTTTTAAGATCTGTACGCGATAAGTATATTCATATGAAATATATATCAAGGTATGCTATGTTAAGACCCAAGTTTGTAACGCTTAAGAATATTCATGAACGAACAAAATTTTGGTATAGGTAGGTGTTCATAAATCACCTAATTAGTCTATTTCCGATAACTCGGAATACGCTAACTCAAAAACGAAAAGATATATCAAGCTGAAATTGTTATATCGTGCTCAGGACGTAAAAAGAAAGTTTGATTTCGTAAATGAGCAACATAGGTCAATAAGAACTTGGGTCCGTAAGACCTATCTTGTAAACTGAGATTTTAAACCGCTTTTGAAAACATCACCGTTGACCCGTGAGACCCAAGTTAAGGCAAAACTTGCAAGTAACTTCAACTAATATTTTTTTTGCAATATTCTCGAAAACGAAAAAAAGTTCTAGAAAAAAATGGCGACTGACAGGCCGCCATAATTATGTAGAGTTTTTAAACTTTTCTAATTTATTAAAAAATAACGCAAGCACTGACATTAAACACTTTCTATACAGGGTACTTGAACAAATAACTCATTTGTTTTCACTTTTTTTTTTTCTAAATTTGAATAACAAAGCAGAAAGTATTCATAATTTCTACATGTTTTCTCGAATTAAAAGGTTCAGAACCATGATAATAAGTTACACACAACTACAATTCCATCTATATGAACAAAGCACAAACTAATGAATGGAGTGTTTTCTTTTGAGTGTGAAGAGTTTTCATGGAAAACTTTACAGTAGCATGTATATTGATTTTCTAAATATGAAAATAGATAGAGCTATCTTACATTATTGAATGAATTTCATAGAAAATTTCAATAACTTTTTACTTTCTATAACTCAAATATTTTACCTTACAGGTAGTTAAACGATTTTTATCGCTCCGATTCAATATTTTTAACTACAGATGATAAAACATGAGTAATTTCGATAATTTTGAGTAAAATTTTTCAATATATACCATAGTTTTTGAAATATTTATGTATAAAGATTAAGAGAAAATCACTTATAGAAGAAATAACACTTAAATACCATTTATTTCATCACTTTAAATGTATTTTATGAAAAAACGAGTGCCGTTTGTTATAATTTTCTTTATAGGAAAATATATGTTATATTTTTAACTCATGAATATTAGTTTTCTAAAATAATCTAAAGAGAATGAGCTTTGTTACATAATAAAGCTTACTTATAACTAAAAATACTTCAATATAGGATTTACATGTTAACAAGTGAAAACAAACAATTGAGTTTCTTAATTGTTGAAATATCATGTATAGACAGTGTAGATTACTTTATCACATTACACATACGTACAAGTCACACATATATAACTGATATTCCCACATAATACATACTATACAATTTGCGCTCTCACTGGTAAACAGTGATGTTTATGAAAAAATGTTTCAAACAAAAGTTGTTCATTTTTTTATTAGGAATAATTTTTACACTAAAACTTTTGTTCTATCGCTAACGGTTTACAAGATTGGTCCTACGGATCGAAGACCAATTGACCTATGTTGCCCATTTGAAAACTCGACCTCACTTTTTATGTCCTAAATGCGCTCTAAAAATTTCAGCTTGATATCTTTTTTCGTTTTTGAGTTATCGTGATGACAGGCGATAGACGAGAGAAGATAGACAGACAGACGGAAATGGACTAATTAGGTGATTTTATGAACACCTAAACCAAAATTTTGTTCATAACATCAATATTTTTAAGCGTTACAAACTTGGGACTAAACTTAGTATACCTTGGTATATATCATATACATGGTATTAAAACGTAAAACTTAACTACTCAAATATAAATTGAACACATAAGGGTATTAAAAACTTTATCTGTTTATAAAGGATATTAATGCGAATGCATAGACAAGATATAACGACGATCCTAAGAAAATGGGATTTTTTGGGAAGATCCTTAGATAATATAAAACTATGCATATCACATACAACGACTATCGGTTTTAACGACCATAATTTTGATTTTGAACCAAAATTTATTTTGCCCGACAAAAAAATGTTAGTAAAACATCGTTATGACGTAATACTGTTAATTGAATAGCAGATATACACTGCATACAATTATTAATTAACATTAGGACGTTACACGATCTTTTACGAACATTTTTTTTTTATCGAGCGTTTTCGTTTCTCTTTTGAAAAGTTGTTTTAAAACTACCTGTAACTTTTAAATTATCATGAAAAAAAAAATAAAAACAGTTTTGTTATAAGATATATATGATCTTTCCATTTTTGTTCGAAAACACAATTACGCAAGAAAAATCTTACAAAAAAAAAAAAAAAAAACTAAAATCACAAAACGTGATGTAAAGCTACATTTTTGGTATGTTATTTGGACCCCTAGGGAGAGTGTGAATCCACATTTTGCAAACGAACAAAAATTTTGCTTCCTGCTTAATACGTGAAAAACTGCAATACTTTCGGACTTTTTTCAGTTTTTGCAGTTCAATTCAAAAACTATGAGCTTTTGACAGATTACTTTTATAGTATACTAAATTTGAAACAATTGAAGCCGACCTACAGTTCCGTATGTCTAATAGTTTTTGAGATATGATGCTTGGAAAATTTCAGAAATGCTAAAATTTTGAGTTTTACTTATGTTAAACCGTTAGAGATAGAACAAAAGTTTAATTCTACTAAAATCTTGGTCCTAAATCTTGCGCTTTTAATGTGGGATTTGACTGGCGTAAATTTTTTTTCAAAATCCCCATTCTTGAATGTCGTTACAACTGATTTTGACTGTTTTATAATAAAAACAACAGTACATGTACACATTTTCAGTAAAACTATACATTTTCACTGAGAATATACATTTTCTATACCAGTAAATGTAAGTTAATACAGCAGCTAATATTCAGTACGATATGAATTACAGCAGCATTTTCAAACTTGTGGGAAATAACATAAAAATATGCAATATTATACAGTGAGCATATCTTCATCTTTTAATCCTTTTTATTATAACGTTTTTCTTCTTCTTAACCTTTTCTTTTTTTGTTTTCTGATCGACAAATGTAATGTAATAAAGTTAGCACAAATGAGGTGTAGCTAGTCTAGGATCAGATGTGATATTTGATTGTCTAACAATTGTTTTAAATTTGAAACATATTGCCAGGGACTTTTTTCTGTTTAATGGTTCGGAAGGTGGGGTGATTGATTAGCATTCTTAACGTTTACATTCGAAAAACAAAATAACAGAAACAAAACAAACATTCAATTTTTTTCTGATTCTAAAAACCGGAAGAATTTCCGCAAAAATTTACATTCCGCAAAAGTGCCAAGTGACTTTCACATATAAAATATACCTGGTTTATTTTCTAGC
Organism: Chrysoperla carnea; assembly: GCF_905475395.1. NCBI lineage: Eukaryota > Metazoa > Arthropoda > Insecta > Neuroptera > Chrysopidae > Chrysoperla > Chrysoperla carnea. The sequence goes on along the minus strand of NC_058339.1, from coordinate 73,455,798 downwards.
TATTGACGATGGTTGCGTTGCAATTGATTTAGCGAAATGTAAGTCTATTGTATGTTTAGCCCGAGATTGTACAACTTAAAAATATTGATGCTATAAACAAAATTTTGATATGTCAAATACGAAAACAGATATCATACTCAGGGCCCGCAGGCCCATCTTGTAAATCGTTAGACATAGACCAAAAATTTGGATGAAAGTAAAAAAAAAATGTTTGAAGCATTTTTTCGAAAACATCACTTTTTACCTGCAAGGGCCTAAATTAGGTTCGAACATTTTATAGTATGTATTATATGTGAATATCTTTTTCCTTACATGACGTGAAAAAACAAACTATTCCGATATCAACACGGTCTTTACATGGTATTTCAACAATTAACTCAGTCAATGGTTTGTTTTCACTTATTTAATTATATATTTTTTAAATAAACATCATTTTGTCTTAATACAAAATTTTATTTCGAGTATCATGGAAATATATCCTGGTCCCAGACCTAAAGATGGTATTACATCAATAAAAGTGTTGAAACGTAGGTGTTAAAAGATTTCCATTGTACAAAGGTTACGCTATTGGTGACATTTAAAATTTTTAGTAAAAGTGTCATGAAAATCAAAATGATATTAATATACAATTGATGATTTATTAAAGACTTATAATTATGTAACAAGATCTTATCTACCGAGTGTCTCAGTCAACTTCTTCACCCATTCTAGAATTTAGAGTATGTTTAATCAAATGATTTTCTTTCTTCTCATTTTTAGATTTATCGAATGAAGTTAATTGGACTTAAATAATTTAAGTTGTTTACACACATTTAAAGTTCTAAAGACGCAAGGGTTTCCGTCACATTCCGCCTTCAAATTTCCTTTTTAAGTTATACCTACCAACTTATATTTCTCTATCTTTTATAGTTTTGGAGAAAATGAATACCAAAATTTTGCCAAAATTTGCTCTTGGGAAAACAATGATATTTACGAAAAAATGTTTCAGACAAAAGCTTATTTTTTCATAAGGGTACTTTTTACGTTTATAATTTTTATTCGTACGTTTTACAAGGTCCTACACACTCAAGACTTAGTACACTTATGTTTGCTCATTTACGATAGTACTCCATCTCAATTTTACGTCCTGAGCACGCTTTAAAATTTTCGTTTTTGAGTTATCGGATAGACAGACAAAAGGGCGAACGGGCGGACAGACAAATTAGGTGACCCAAATTTCAAAATTCATTATCAAAACTCATCATTTCATCAAAATTTTGTTCGTCGTTTCATATATAACAGGGTATTTAAATTGTTGTGCAGAGTGTATAGCATGCATCAGGAAAATTCCTTCAGTAAAAGGGGAAAATTTCCGAAAGGATTTCATTTAGTGATAAGCACAATATCCAATATTCACGGACGACTATTTGTTTATTAGAAATACTCCGTGATAACATTCTGGTTTTACTCACCGTAAGTACTGACGAGAAACTTCTTTTTTCTAAGTCGATAAACCACTAATATTACGTTTGCCACAGATATTACGTTCATGAAAGAAAGCATGTTCTATAATTTTAAAATTCAACGACTAAAATTGGATGCATCTAAGCAAGATTCTAAGATCATCTAGTACTATGGCATGATATTTAATCACTTGTCAATTATTGTAAATATCAATAAAGCTTTAGAAATAGCTACATAATGAATGGTATCATATAACCTCTGTATATAACCTCTATCCTCAACTTGAAATAAAGAGGTTTCCAAAATCCAAATTTGTATGAGCAAAATATTCCAAGGCTGAAAAAAAGCAGACCATTTTTTAAAAATCGAATATTTTTTTGTAGTCGCAAACATTTCCTACTACGAACTTTTTGAAGATTATTCACTATTTGACATCTAAGAGTTTTCTTTTAAAGTTCTTCTAAAATCTACCTTCTTTTTCCTTTTATAAGGCGTACATTGTGATTTATAAAGGTTTCAGTGATATTTTTGGTTAATAAAAATGTCGAAATATTTTATATTTGTACGGTATAAGAATCGCATAATCTCTCGTAAATCAGTTGTTAAATGATCACCAAGATCTTGAGATTTAACGCCCGTTTCTTTATAGATAATTGAAGGCAAAGGTTTACGTTAATTATCTTCAAACCATAGAAAATCTGAAACTAAATATCATTGATATAATTCAAGAGATAAGTGTAGAAATGTGTCAAAATTTTATACGAAATTTTGGTAGTTAAAATGTTGAATAAAATCATAGTTTTTCGTCATTTTTGTTAACCGGAATGTTTTTACTGTCCACTTGTCCATAATACATGAGATTCTTTCAAAATAATATCGTATGGTGTTAACAATGCGTTCACACACATAGTATCTTAAAAACAAATTTAATCTGGACAATTCTAAAAAAAATAAACAATATCAATTTATAGTACGTAAACAAAGATAGAAGACATATACAAATAAAATATAGTACATACGTGACAGTTCTAGAATTTGCTATACTGTTTATTGTTACTATATGTGTACAATACGAGTCAGATTACAACAATCAGATTACAATACAGAGCTAGTGAAGTGAAGAACTCATATATCAAAATAATATTAAAATAAAAGTGTTGTGAATTGTATTATATTTGTATGTAGTAAAAAGCTTAAAAATAAAAATTCGTATAATTATTTGAGTATAGACAGTTTAATTTTTTACTACACAAATTCGATTACATTAAGCCCGCTACAATCGAAAATGGAACATGGAACCGAATAAATGTAATGAATCTAAGCTTGCCATACAGCCTCTATTTAAATGTTGAACTTAAATACAGAAGTGTTTCTAGAGTGCTTAAAACATATTTTTTTATGTAGATTATGATGTCATTGGTGTATTATCAATGAATAATAAAGTGAAGAATTTCAATGGCGCCAAATACCTACCTACCTCTTATATGTCAAATAATTTCATTGTTAACTCCACCAATTACCATGTAATCGATTCATAGAATATTATACCATGTATATGAAATATACCAAGGTATACTAAGTTTAGTCCCAAGTTTGTAACGCTTAAAAATATTGATGCTATCTATGAACAAAGTTTTGGTACAGGTGGTCATAAAATCACCTAATTCGTCCATTTCCGGTTGTCTGTCCATCAGTCATCAAGATAACTCAAAAAAGAAAAGAGATATAAAGCTAAAATTTTTATTGGGTGCTTAGGACGTAAAAAGTGAGGTCGAGTTCGTAAATGACCAACTTAGGTCAATTAGGTCTTGTAAACCGTTAAAGATAGAACAAAAGTTAAAAAATGTTCCTTATACAAAAATAAACAGCTTTGGTTTGAAACATTTCTTCGTAAACATCACTGTTTACCCGTGAGAGCGCAAATTATGCGCAAATTGTATAGTATGTATTATATGGGAATATCAGTTATATATGTGTGGCATGTATGTATGTGTAATGTGACAGAGTAATCAACACTGTCTACACATGGTATTTCAACAAATAACTCAGTCAATTGTTTGATTTCACTTGTTTTTTATTTGTTTAAATATAATTTGGTGAGGTAATTTCTAAAGTTACGTAATATAATAAATACGTAAACTTTGGCAAAACGGTAGAATGATCGAGCGAACTAAGGCGCTGTTTTATGGCACAAGTCTGTAAGGGGGCAACAGTTCGAATCCCACATATGTCCAATGATTTTAAAAAAGTTTTTATTTTAATTTTTTATTTAAAACTAAAAAAACTATGCATTTGAAATATGGTGGAAGCGATGAGAAAATGAGGTCATGCTTACTGTAAAAAAAATGTATGGTCATCCAATTTACATTTGCATGCAAAATTTCAGCTCATTCGGAAACCAGAAAGTGGGTGAAAATTAATTGAAAAATTGGATTTAATTTTTAGGAGAATAACCTGTATTCAGAATATAAAAAAGTTCGAATTATGATACATATTATAGCCATTCTCGAATATTTCCTCAATCCTTTACATAAAGGTGCAACAATATCTATCTATCTTTGTTTTTCTTACTGTCTTTCTCAGCTCCCTTCCCCACCCCTTCCTACCTTTTGTATATTCTTCATTCATACTCATAAAAAAATTATATTTAACAAGAAATTTTCATAAGAAATATGAAAGAAAAACAAAAAACAATATAATAGATAATTCTTAATAATTTAGTGGTCATTCCTCCTATGACTAGTCACTATTAGTCAGTCAGGCCAAGTCAACCGTGAGCCGATACGATCACCTCTACTTTATATAAGGTATCACTTATATAGAATTATATTGAATGTCCAATGTTAGTACAAGATATTGTCTGATAACCAGGTCAGACAAAATCTTTTCATTGGGTTTTAAACACTCATATCATAGTATTTCTATCTAAAAGTGTTCATGGCTATTTTTAATTAAATTAATTTTAATCAATTTTTTCCATGAACAATTTTTTTAAAGAATTAATGAAGAAAATAATGGTATAGACTATACCATTATTTTAGTAGTTAAATTATCTTTCTTCTTATACCAATTTCGATTGGTACACAGATCGGTGTAATTACCTACATTGACTTACCTGTTCATATGGTATGGCCAAATCGACACCGATCTGTTATCCAATCGAAATTGGTATCAGAAGAAAATTGATTAAAATTAATTTAATTAACAATAGCCACGACCACTTTTCGATAGAAAAACTATAATAGGAGTGTTTTAAAATCAATAAAATTTCATAAAAATACGTCTCATTTGATTATCAGATATAAGATCGATCTTATTTCGTCTCTAAGACCATGTGAATAGATCGAAAAAAGATGCAAAGAATGAAAAAAAAAACGAAATAATTTTGCTCTGAACATATTTCCATCCAAATCAAAGTACGGAATACGGAATGGTTTCTAACAAGGCATTGTAAGCTCACAGCCGAAATAACTTCATCATGAAGTTGTAGCAATTACATAACACTAAATATTGACCTCCAAACAAACAGGTTGATCTACTGAAACTACTTTATTCGGGAATCTCATTCAAAATCTGATACATCCATATGTCAGAACAGTAAACTACTTTCAAGCCAATTTACGAAGTGTAGGCGATCGGGAGTTGCTTCCATATATGGGAAGTTAGCAATCCAAACAGTCAAATTTAAACGGCTTTTACTGAAAATACACGGTAAGAAATTTTCTGTATTGAGGAAATAGTAACATTAGCAATAGTTACGGCGGACGAATCAATGCAGTCTAGTAGTGACCCATATTGGTTAGCGATATCCAAAATACTTCTGGTGTGGTGGATAGCCCTATTGAATACTGTAATATTACTTATGCAAACATAGATACTATAGTATCTGATATCTATCTCTATGCCATAACAGCATTGTAATTTTAACACTTTACATTTCTTACCGTGTATCAAACCTACTTGCTTAAGTCTTTCCGAAGACTCCTTCAAGATTTACTCGTTTCTGAAATGTTAATTTCAAATGAAGTTGACATGTCAGCTGACCTTAGAACTGCAGATTCCCTCCCTTCCACGTGCAAATTCATTTGCTCCATCAAGGTGTACGAGATCGTGCAATGCTAATCTCCCTGATCAATTGTTTGCATTGTACGTGGATTCGTTTTCTGGAGGCATCCTTAAGGTATACACCAAATTATTGAAAATTGGTTAACTGTTTCTCCAACAAGCTCTTACCACGTGCCCACAATACTGACGATACACTTTATCAAGCATCATCAACGGTTAGAGATACTCAGTGAAGTTGCTGGGGTGAAGATGTGATAGCAGTGACGATTGTCCTGATAAAAATGAACATAACATTGTAGTTGTGAATGGAAAGGAATAGATATAATATGAGCAGAGAAAAATGTAGACGGTAAGGAAGGAATATCAACAAGATATTAAATAATTGTTTTTGTAATGTAGTTAGAAGGTTAGGCTAGATTCTAGCGATGTGTGTGTATACCTAGAATAACCAACCACTTACTTATTATGATACGAGAGCTGAAAACAGAATTTTCGATAAACGAGAGTTTATAAAAATTATCTTGAATTGATTTTAAATTTTGCAATTTTCCTTATTTTTTTCGGTAATACAAAACTAGTAAACGCAACCACTCTGATGATAGATATACTTCATTCCTACCTAATTTCAAAAACAAAATAAATATCCAAAATCCAGTCTTGAAATCATATTTTCGTGGCGCTAAAGATTGCACTTCTTGTAAAATTGCAAATAGCATTACAATTTTTGTTGAGTTCTAAGACTAGCCTGTCTCGGATATTGTATTTCGTTTATTTGAAATATTTTCACCCCCAACTTCAAATGGATGTTAACAGTTAACGTTTGAACATACTTTGAAGGAAAACTCGGTTAAACTTACGTAGTATTGAGACTTAAAGTTTTTCCAACAACAAAATTTCTAATATGGCAGTTAAATTGAATGTCTTCAACTTTTGAACTGAACAGCTTCAATTTTTAACCCCCGAACTAAAAAAAGGGGTGTGATAAGTTTGACCGCTAAGTGTGTGTGTCTGTCGATCTGTCTGTGGCATTGTAGTGCCTAAACGGATGAACCGATTTTGATTTTTTTGGTTTTGTTTGAAAGTTAATTTAATGCTAAAAATCTAAATAAATAGCAATGATCATCAAAATCGGCTCAGTTTGAAAAAAAGGCCTTTAACAAAAAATGTAAGTTAATGGAGAGTGTTCTTAGATATGTTTAATTTTGTAAATTTCACTTGTTGCGATATCTTGAGAAAGGTGTGTCACATTTTTCTAGAATTTCCTAAGATAAAAATGTTTCAGGCTCTTCATAATGCAATTTTCAACACAAGAAATCAAGCCATATAATAACAAACGAGGTTTTCGACTCTTCGGATAACGAAAATCAAAATTATAAGAGCTTTAAACGTGATCGAGATTCAACTCGATTGAATTCCGACTCAACTCGTGGTTGAATAATATTTATTAATTGTAATCAATATTACAACCAATCATCTTGCTTTTTTCGATTTGTTAACTTAGTGGCTTGTAAAATAAAATTTTATTATTGGTGTAAGTGCAGGGAAGTAAACCTATAAACTAATACATATTATAGTGATAATATACTTATGCACTTCCCCATGTACGATTTATAAAACAATAAAAACGAGCGGGCGTTGATAGCTTATTCGATATAACATTTTGAAATCTTATGGGACCTAAGTATGACACCTATGGGACACCAATAAATAGTCCATATCCCATTCCAGTCGAAAATCTCATTCACATATAATACAATCAACTTTATTAACTTTCCAAGTATAGGAATGTTCTTGTTAACGGTCCGAAAATCCAAATTGAAATTTTTAACTTTGCATTTCAAGGTTTGAAAAATTTTCTTACCACCACTTTGTGATTCGTGTCTGTATGTATGCATTTGTGTGCGTGTACACGGAGACATATTTTTGTTTACGATTTCTCGTGAATTAAATGTAATAGAGAACTTGGTCAACTGCTAGATTGCTAAAAACGGCGCGTAGAAATTGGAATTCGGAAGGGGGGAAGTGTAGAAGAAAAGTTAAACTTCCAGTCGACCAGTCCTCGCATCAACCGTTCTGCACATGTGTCAAATATTTCACGCATTAAATACTATTTTACTTTGTAAATCTTAACCTCTACATAATTTTATATAAATTTTTTTAATGCACCAGTTCAATAAAAAATAGTTTGATTTCGTGATTATTGAACGATTTTTGAGAGTGAAAATATTAGGGCTGAGAAATCATCTAAATAATTAAATTCATTTTAACTAATTTCACCATATTTCTATCAAAAGTTTCTTTTTATTTACAACTTACATAAAACAAACGAAAGTACATGAACAAGTCCGAAAATTTCCGATGTTAGTATTCTTTGCTTATACCTTTACTCACGTGGTGAGAAAAACTGTCAATTTCTCTCAGAATTTATGAAGAACTTGAAAAACATTTTTTTTTAACTGTAGGTTAGGTTGAAAAATTTTGAAAAATTCATAATTCGAAAATTTATATTTTAAATCGAGCGTGAAATCGTAAAGATGTAGAAAATTATTAAACAGTAATTTATCCTCTGATCATATTTTCTGTAAAACAAATATTTTCAGAAATATTTACGATACTTGATTTCATTAAGTATAATTAATTAACGGGTTTTGATGTCAGTCTTTCATGCATAAAAAGCTAGTATTTATCTTCCAAGCTACACATCTCTGTGGAAATACAATAATATAATATTGAAGGGTTTTAGTCAGATAAAGAAAGATATTTTCTTCATCTGGCAAGTTGAATGTGTAGACCATAAGGTTCGCAATCACATGAAGAGCTTCTTTAAATTAAATGAATCACACTGTATATATACATTGAAAAGACAATGAATACGGGCGGCGTCCATTCATTGAATGGAGCGTGCGCTACTCTACTCATACGATATAGAAGCGTCGGTGGTCGCATGCCGTCGACGACTTCGACGTCACCTCCTCTATCGTCTCTCTAGCACTGATCATCATCATCTGAATGCATATATGTATATACTAGTATATACTTCATACCTACGTATGTAAAATATCGTAAGCAGTATGTAATTTTGGCCGTATCGGAATGTGTCTAGCAAAATTGTGATAAATACCGTTAAATCATTTGAGGCTGATACCTCGAGAACCGTAACAGAACCATATTCAGAACAGTTTTTAGCCATATATATCGCTTTTGTCGAGTTCAAATTACAATTACCCTAAAGACAAAGTTTTCGTGAAATTTGAGGGCAAAATCAACCATTAAAGAAATTTTTGTCCCAAAAATTACGAATGCACATTAATTTGAGCGTATGATCTGTCAATTTCGAGATATAAAGTTCTGAGAATATGATAATTTAAATTTGAGGCCTGTAAATTTGATATTTGAGAATTATAATTCCGAACAAATTTATCCAACGGTACTGTTTAACGTTTTCGCAGTCCCCAAATTATCCTAAAACGGAGATTTTGTGATCGGATCGGATTTTTACTATTTTCTTACACCATAGAAAATATTAGCAAGGTTCTCAAATCAATTTTGATGACCCGCTTAAAAACCGAGTGAAATATTTGTTTGACAATATGACTAAAATCTTAATACCCATTTCTATATCAGAGTATAGCCCAAAAAACGGATTTAATATCGAATTTGGACGCTGACTGAAACTAACATCAACTGTTCGAATCCGCCCAAAAGCATTTAAAGTTTCTGCAGTTCTTATGCTAAAACTATGATAAAACCCACTTATCGACAGAATTTATCAAATTTTTTTTCGTGTGAATATCTTTACATGGTATTTCAACAATTAACACAGTCAATTGTTTGTTTTCACTTGTTTAAAAATGAAATTAAAATCAGTTGTTTAACAGTTATGACAACCAAATTAAATTTTAGCTAGTAAAATTCTAATACGCTGCAATTGAATTGTTGCGCCGACATTATATACCTAGAGATACGACAGAGGCCATTCGGGGTTGTACTGCCTGGTATAGGTAGTAGTTTTAAGTTATCAGTCGAACCTAAAGGCGACTGAACCCCCATACATGTATTTCTAAATTGCACAGTGCACAAACCTAAGTCGATCATAACAATATAGAATATACACATACATCAAAAGTCTATTGTTTACTGAGTTACGCCGGTAACAACGAACGATTTTTTTGGGGATCAAAAACCTACTAACCAATCAAACTTTTATCAAATTTTGGATTAGCCAAAAAAAAAAAAAGAAGTGCATTTATTTTAACTTTTTTACGAGAGAAAAAAATTATTTTTTACATGTTTTTTCGAAATAATTTATAGGTCCAAAAAACCTTTTGTTTTTTGTTCTCGAGTTTATAAATTTTTTTTCTATTTCAATTGTTTATTATTTTAGGTAAGTTTGCAAATTATTTGATGTTAAAAAAAATATATGTTGTGAAAAAAATCTTGTTTTGTGAAGCATATGTTTTTTGATGTCTCTGGAGCATTTTTTTCCTGTATTTTTTTTTGTATGTTCTTTTTTTTGTTTTTGTTATCGGTGGAAAATTTATACTTGGTCTAGGATCAGGCGTAGTATTCGACTGTCATTTGTAGAACGGCTGTAAATTTGAGAGACGGTTTCAAAATCGTGTTAAACAAGTTTTTAAAATACCAAAATTTTCAAGAAGTCTTGAAAAATTTTTAATTTGTGAAAATATTCAAATGAATTGGAAACTATACTCAAATAATAAAATAATTGCATAAAAAATGCAAGTATTTTATCCATCACTCAAAAAGACGATATGTCCGTTGTTCGAGACAGCCTGTATTTTTAAGTGTCGGATATAATTATTTTTGCACTTTTCATACAATTATTTTCTTATGTAAAAATAATAAATTTTCTAAGTTCCCAGAAACTCCAAAATAGAAATATCCACAAATGAATATTTTCGTATTTAAAAAATTTATTTGGGACAATTGATTGACAATCTCGTATCCCAATTGTTCAACCGTTCTGAAATGACAAATACTATTCATGGCACTAGACCTAAAACATTTTATCGGGGGAAAAAAGATGATGAAATTCTATTTTTGACAAATATTTAATAAATAAATAATATAATAATTATTAATATTTATTTATTTAATATAAATTCAAAGCTTTTGATGTTGGCACGTTTTAATTAAAAAAAATATTCTATCACAGTTTGCTGTAAAATACACACACATTAAATTGTAAATGTATGTACAAGATGTTCCAGAATTGCACGGCACTGGTACACAAAAAAAAAAGATGATCTTAAAAAACACACCTCATTGAAATATGGAGTAAAAAGTACCAAATAATTATTTTGTCATGTAAAATTAAAAAATGATCAATATCACATGTTTGATAAACTAATTATGAGAATGTACTATTTTTCATTTTAACCTTAAATATATTCGGTTATAATTATTTTGTAATTTAAAATTTTCAAAATTATTTTAAAGTAAAATTTTTCAACATTTTAATTTGTGTTTCACTGATTTTTAAAACTATGAATAAATAATATAATATTTACAATGGAAATAAAAAATTGACTGAGTTAATTGATGAAAAACTCTATATAGACAGTGTCAAATACCATCCTTGTATTATTTTGTAAATTAGATTTGTTTTAAAACGGTGATCTTTCGAAATATCCATAAATTTTCTATTTACCTATTTATTTGACAGATTTGGTATGAAATAAGAATCAGTAAAATAATTATTTGAAGCTATCTACAAATTTTCAGCCTTCTATCTTGTATAGTTTCTGAGAAAATTGTAAACTTATATTCTAACTCAATTTGCGTCCTAACAGGTGAGCAAAGATGTTTACAAAAAATTGTTTCACACAAAAATTGTTTATTTTTTTATAAGGAACATACATTATATTTAAACTGTTATTCTATCTCTTACGGTTTACAAGATGAAGGCCTAATTGATCTGTTGCTCATTTACGAACTAAAACTCACGTTTTACGTTCTGACCACGCTATACAAATTTCAGCTTTCACTAATTAAGTGATTTTATGAATACCTATACCAAAATTTTGTTAATAGCTCTAATATTTTAAAGCGTTACAATAATGAGACAAAAATTAGTATATCTTGATATATATTTCATATATACAGGGAATAAAAATCAACGCTCATGCGCACAAAATATACGATTTCCCTACACCTACACCATTGAAATTTCAAATTATCGTTTTTACGAATAACCTTTTATCATGAGAAGTAGATGGTACCATATTATTGTACCGTCGTCAGTTTTTAATATGTCAGCAAGTTTTTAGATTTTCGACATTAGGTGAAAACTTAGCTAAAAAATACACTCGTATCATCTCGAAAATAATCTAACCAAAATATCCCTGAAAAAACTCAATTAAAAATATCATGTTAGATAAGATACCATATTAGAATTAAACATCCCCAACAAAAATACTAAAGTAATATTTTGTTATAATTTCCCTGCTTTCAACTGCAATAACCTGTTTTCTATAATACCTAGTAAAAATCGTAAACCGAAGGGGAACAAGGCGATCTATTCAATCCTTACTATGATTGATTTTATTAAGTGACGGAACGAGATTGAGTTTAGTTTGAAATAATTTTATCTTCCAAATAATAATTTCTATTAGCTTTAAGTAACTTGTTTGCCGCTCTATTAGCTCAGTTGGTTAAGGCGTAACCAATTCCGTCCGCGGTATACATAGGATAGCGGTTTCGATTGTCGCCGTCGCAGCAAAATGAATTAATAGTTGTGCTGGGCTGGTACAGTGCATGGTATATGCATGGAGGAGGTGCACTCAGCCTCTGAAATTTAGGATCTGATAAATGAAATTATCAGTGGAAAAGAAGTAAAACACATGTATGGTATCACAACGGGCTCTATAGCCTAAGTATGTCCTTCGTGGACAGCCAATATAACCTAACCTAAGTAACTTGTTTAAAATAGTGCCATGGATTGTGTAACATTCCGTAAATGTATCAATATTAATGCCTATATGTTTTATTTATTATTAATATTATTTTCTCAGAATTTCTGTGATTTATTTATTACAAAATTCAACACATTTCATATTGATTTAAATATCGAATTTATTACCTATAAATACTTTTGTTTATAATAAAAAGGTATTTTATCTATATTTTCAAAAAATTATCTAATCGAATCATTTAAACACTTCTACAAATTTAAAGAGATATTGAAAATTATTTAAAGTTTCAATCGCAACGTCACGAAAATGTTCATTTAATAATGAAGAACGACTGGTTCTTGAGAACGGTTGCGTTTATTGTGCTTGCTAAAACGCTCTCTAGAAAATTGGAAATTGCTGATTTTAAGATGATTATTTTAAAACAAGTGAAAACAAACAATTGACTAAATTAATTGTTGAAATACAATGTATAGACAGTGTTGATTACCCTGTCGCATTACACAAGCATACATGTCACACAAATATTAACTGATATACCCATATATAATACTATAATTTGCGCATAATATGCGCTCTCACGGGTAAACAGTGATGTTAACGAAAAAATGTTTCAAACAAAAGTTGTTTTTTTTTATAAGGAACATTTTTTACATTTAAACTTTTGTCCTATCTCTAACGGTTTACAAGATGGGTCACGGACCTAAGACCCAATTGACCTATGCTGCTCATTTATGAACTCGACCTCATTTTTTACATCCTCATCACGCTATAAAAATTTTAGATTGATATCTCTTTTCTTTTTTGAGTAATTGTGATGAAAGACCGGAAATGGATTAGTGAGGTGATTTTATGAACACCTATCAATCATTTTTCATATCTTTTTAGCAATATAAATTGTAATTGCCAGGCAGTTTTTCTATTCATGTATCGTGCCAAATATTATTTTTGTATTTGGAAGAAGAAAAAAAGAAAACAAACCATTTCAAATCATTTAATTGTGGCTGTAATTATATAATCGATTTAGTTTTATAATGGAAGGATGTAATATGATTTAATTGTAGAGGGTTTTACTTTGAGTAACTCCATAATTTAGGATTTGAAGAAAAAATTTCCAATTTCCTTTGCTTAGTCCACTTTTATTTTATTTTAATAATTTAAACATGACATGTTTCGTCTAATATAGACATTTTCAAACTGTGATGTAATAATTATCGCAACCACTCGCAAGTGCAAGACGTATTTCATCCTTAATAAACTTCAGTAGAAAAAGAAAAATTCGAACATCTCTTACTGTACCAAAAAGAGCGTAACATCTTTTACTGTACCAAAAAGAGCGGTTATCAAATAAACTCCACAAAAAAAAAACATCCGTTATGTATGGCTTTTAACGTACGTTCTTTTTACCCTTATCTACCCTATCACGACATGATATATCTTTCTAAATTTATATTGAATTCTCAGTTGTGAGATATAAAATTGAATTACACACTATTGAGAAATAAAATGTAATTTTTATTTTTATACACATAGATAATCATATAGTTTTATGTTTTTTACCCGATTCGATTCGGAAGAGAATCCATCTAGACTTTTTTAGTAGATAAAAACAGACAGTTAAACATACCGGACGTACTTCTTATTACATATCAAGTATTTAAAGGACAAGTAGAAAAAGGAAACGGTAAAAAAAATAAAGCTCAGTCACTGTGTTCGTATTTTTTTGTTTGAAAAAATTTTTTAAGTGATTTAACTTGCATACTTTTCTTCAAGGAAATTCAAAATTGAAGATATCAATTTGTCATGCGAAAAAATAATTCCAAAAAGACATTTCTTTAACATCAACTAAATTTGCTCAAAAATTTTCAGCACTGACTCAAATGAGCAGGAGAGAAAGTTAACACTTACAATATGACTAAAAATTATGGGCATTATCTGGTCCCAGACTACCGTACACAAACTATTTTTTAACTCCCGAAACAAAAAAGAGGTGTGGCATCGTAACGCCTAAACTGATAAACCTAAATTAATGGGGAGTGTTCTTAGCTAAGTACGAGTTTAGGGTTCCGTACCCGGAACAACTAAAAATAATAGTTTAAAAAAACTAAAAAACACGCTGAACTAACATTTTATCGTAAATTTGCTACTGTATGTTTTTGTGGGGTGCTAAATTTCAATTATTGTTAATATTTTATGGACAGATATTGGTAAAGGTAAAGTCATTATATAATATCTTAAAAAACACCCCACGCTTTTTTTGCTATAAAATGAGTTTTTGAATTTAAAGAAATTATTTTCTACTTTAGTTCAGCTAGTTACAAAAGCGTGTTTTTAGTTTACATATTGTTTATTTTATGTTGTTAGTTTTTTTGACTATTATTTAATTCCGTACCCGAAAAATTTCACTTGTTTTATAACTATTTATTATACATGAAAGTCATTCATGTGAACTTCAAGCCTCAAACCGGACCCACCCCACGGTTTGTTTTAGTTTAAAGTTTTGAACCTCTAAAAAAATACCCGCTACATAAAAATGTCATGTTTTCATTGCGTAAACCTACGCTTTACATATAGGTAGGACACCCTGTACTATAAGTGATCACGTCTGTTACATATATTTAAATGTCTATGTTAATAATAATAATTTCCATTTCATATACAGAACATAAGAAAATTGAACAAGTTATTAAAAAAATTATGTGAATTCTACCACACTTTAATAATAACAGACACACTAAAATGCTGATTTTATGAGTAATTGAAATTGAAATATGCTATTTTTATCAAAATAAACTTGAAATCTAAATACAGTGTGTGTTTAAAAAGTGATATTGTACAGTGAAATCTAAAATTCGCATGAATTATGCGTCGACCAAAAAGATTTTTGTGATATTTAAGATTTTAATAATAATAAGTAATTATACTTTGCAGTAATCCACTAAAAATTTTTTGTTTTTTAATAAAAATCTATTGTTACATAATTATGTATGTTTCGTCTTGATTTAAGACATTTTCAAACAATAAAATTTATATTTTAGTTAGTATTGCTTCTATTTATACTAAATATTTGTCATAAATTAAAAACAAATTAGGACTAGACAAACAAATTCTTTTAAATAAAAAACAATTGGTTTAAAAATACAATAAATCACAGACAAAATAATTAGGGATAAAATCATATAGCACAAATTCAAAATGGCATAAAATAATGATAGGAAACAACAATATTTACATAAATTATATGATTTTAGTAAACATATCAATAATAAACAAAATAAATAAAATACAAATATAAATAATTAATGCCATGAAGCATATATCAACAGACAAGTTATCACAGTGTTTCAAAAAGGGAAGAATAGGTCAAGTCCGTTTGGTCATTCAAAAGTTTTTTAGGACCATTTTTATGTTTGTGAACCTCTAACAATTCCAACAGAGTGATTTTTACTACATTTCGAATACTGCACAAAATTAGTGGGTCATTCTTATACGATAAAATTTGGCGAAAGTATCCACAAAATTGATTTTGAACTTGATGACGTCATATAAAACCAAAAAATTTGATTTTGCTCTACCATAAATTGGATTAATTTTGGGCCATTATTTTCAAATATTTAGTCAAATTTAATGTATCTTCAATTAATTTCGAAATTACACTACTGTGATTTCCACATTTTTTAATAGGCCTAATATGAACAAAATAAATACCACGTAAAATTTACAAAATTTAAAAAACCCACGACAAATGCGATTTATTCCTTGTAAACCGATTTTTGGAAAATTAGCTATAAAATATTCTCAATCGAGTCGGTTCGACCGTTTAAGGGCTACGATGCCATTGAGAAACACACAGACGCACAGATAAACACTTTAAACTTATAACACTCTTTCATAAATCATTATCAAAAAATGATCATTATCAAGGACATCAGATGAGATGGAAAAGATACTTAGAGAGCTATCATTTTTTGGAACAAATTTTTGGAAATATTTTTATTAAAATTGAAATATTTGAGTTGGCTTTGTTCTTTTGAATTATTGTTTTGAATTACCTAATTATTTTACCATTTCACTTTTAAAAATGAATTAAGCCAGGTTTATTTGACCATTCATTTCCATAGTAATTATTTATATGTTAAAATTTTATGTCATGCCTTTTCCAAACTGAATCGTTTTGAAGATCATCGCCAATTTTTTAGTTTTTGATTACGGAACCCCAAGCTCGCACTTGAAACATAGCTAAGAACACTCTCCGTTAAATTACCATTCAAATGAAACCCAAAAAATTTAAATCGGTTCATTCGTTTAGGCGCTACGATGCCACAGGCAGGCACACACACAGACACACACATAGGGGTCCAACTTATAGCATACCTTTTAGTTAGTTCGGGGGTTGAAAAATGATAAATATGTCACAAAATTAGTGGGTTTCATAAAAAAGTTCATTCAAATACGAAAAAATTTGCCAAAATATCTAAAAATTGAATTTTTGACTGCCGCCTAAAGTTCAATTTGAAAATTGAATTGAATTGAGTTGAATTGAACACTCAGTATAAATTATATCGAAAATTTTGATTGATCTAATAAAACTTGATTATTATTTGACATTTTATAATTGACATTCGAATTAAAAATTATGATCACATCTCACTCACTACCTAATAAAAAAAAATTACAATATTTATAAAATTAAAAAGTCAATCATTATTATTATAATATATTTTTACCTTTCATAAAACTATAGTTTTAGTTATTATTTTATAAAAAAAAGAAGCTTATACACGCAATATTATTATGATATAATAAGTAATAAATGAATACTGTTGAAAAATCAGCATGAAAATCACCCTTTTTCTGATCATACAACAAAGAGAAATCTAATTTTTAATATTTTTACTCGACTGTCAAGGAGTGGTAATTGTTTTCGCATGTATCTTGTATGTATGATTAACTTATTATATCTCAATGATGAAACGGTAAATAATTTTGGTTTTTTTAAGTAAAAACTTCTTTAGGCGCGTTGAGAACTTTTTTACGTGAACAAAAATCATGGAACTCGCGTCACGCTTCACCACATAGAAAACAAAGCTGATCACCCGATCACTGAAGTTCTAGGATGGATGAATGCTTGAAAATACTGTGTGGTTACATTTTTATTAATTATTTATAATAGTTTTTTTATACACACGATAATAATTTACAAATTATGAATTTTTAATTACTTATACTATAATTAATTTAAAAAAAAAAAAAAAAGGAACAGTTATTTCAAAGTTTTAGGTTTTCACTTCCATCGACAGGCCCCATGATTGACTATCTTTTTTTTTAATTCAGAACAAATACATCAAAATTTAGTAAGTTATTTGAAAGTATCTGAAATCTAGTTTTTTTTTCTAGAATTAATAAACTATAATTAAAAACACAACCTCTTCTATGCTCTCCATGCTAATTATCCAAACTTTAATTAAGGGAAGGTGTCCTATAATAATCCCCCTAAGAAAAAATGTAATTCATAGCCAAAATATTCGAGATATGTATAACGTCGAAATATTTTTGGTTTCTTTATTCAAATGTGTCAATATTTGTATGCCTTTTGATTTTTTCAAATTTTTAGAACTATTCAATGTGCTCGTTTTACTGATCTTGTAAGAATAGGTGGGCAACATGATCCCATTCCATTTTTTATTAAACAATTCACATAAAATATTAACTGTTCTTTTACATTGCATCAACGATTAGTATGAAAACAAAAATCATTGATAAAATCATCTAAATCAACACATTCAAGATCCGTTACATGATGGGGGATCATTTAACCTATTATAATTTTACACACAAAATAGGGATCATTTTAACGTATATAAAGGGGATCATTTTACTCGTAACGACATATTTAAATATCTTCATAAAAACTGACCTTAAAATTTATTATACGCTTATCAAAATACGTTATAATATTATGAAAAGTCAACAGAAGCCAAGAGTAAAACAACCAGCCGTTCAAAACTAACACAAAAAAAGTAATTTTCCATTGAAATTTATCTTCCCATAGATCATAAGGAGTAAAATTAATATTTTTGGTACGAAACACAAATTGCTTATACATCGCCATAAGTCTTTGTTTACGTGGAAGCCATCTATCGATAAATACACTAGATGGCTTTTTTGGTTCACTTAAAACAACGAGGAGTCATTATAGAATACTTTCCCCTAAATTTATCTTGAGTTAGAGACGGTCAATCGAATTTCCTTGGTAATTGTATTATAACATCCTTAGACAGTATTTTAAAAAAAAAAATAGAATTTTTGTGACACTATGCCCATAGCGAGACAACAACCTTAAACTATTGTGTTTTTCACGCTACAACTCTCACTGTTTGAGATATTTTAAGCTGGACAATAGACATTGGACATGAGTTATTCAAGATCGAATATACACTTGATATAAAGTATTCACTCAACTATAATAAACCTATATAATATACAGGCCTATATTTATATAAATCTATATATAATAATAACATATACCGACTAGTAGATAGGTAGGTTGAATATGTACCTACTTACCGACTAGTAAATACGTAGGTTGAATATGCAAACGTATATACGTACGAATAATCATAGTGTTATTAGGCCTAAGGCCTAACTAAATCATTTACAGTCATTTCAGAACGGTTGGAAATTTGAGAAGCTGTTATCAATTATGCGAACGATAATCAAATTAGAAGATATATAAATGGATGAATTAGTAGTTTGCGATAAATGATAGTTCAAAGTTCTTTGATCACAATAAACACAGTTTTGGGGCATCTTGTGGGGCAAAATTTTAAGTTATTTCATTTTAAAATTGTGATTTTTGGAAGAACTCACAATAATGTTAAGTGTACAAAAATTAATCGGTGAATGAGCTTCAAAAAGTTTTCATCAAGAAGAATATTTATCACAGATTCTGTTTATGCAAACAAAAAGAATACCTTACGGCGCTTTCCAGAAAGAAACATAAAAAATTTTTGTTTTTGACCCTTTATCGATTTTTTTACAGCATTTTTTTTTTTCATTTACATCATACAAATTGCTTAGTTGACTAGTTGATTTGTCACGTGAAAGCCTAGCCACTTTAATAAGTTCAAATTGGTGAAATATAGAAATAATGGTCGTAAAAATACGTGTGATAGCTATAAACATAAAGTTATAAACAATTAAAGATGAAAAAAATAAGGTATTTCGTTTTTCGGTAATATTTCATAAATTATTAATATTTAAAAAATTTAAAAACTCCCAATTTTTTCCAATAAAAAACTTCCACTCATTTTTAGATATCTGTTATTTCGCCAAAAACAAATTTCTAACACTAAATAATTTTTTTAAGGTATATAATATTAATTTATAAATTTGAAAAAATTATGGTGTATTCTGTAAAAAGGAGCCTGTGGAGCCTTTCTTATATATAGTCTGTACCTCCAAATAGCTTGTAAAAATTTCATTACTTTCGGAGTACTTTCCAGGTAAAGAGAACATTTCTACTGCCGTATGTACGATGTATCACATTACGTACAATGAAGGCTTTCAAAACCACACGTATCTTTTGTAATGCGTATAGTTCAAAAACTACTCGACGGATTGTAAAACAATTTTTTTTATTTTGTAGCTTTTTTTTATTTTTATATTATCAGGTTTTATTTAAATAAAAAAATATGTCACCATATCATAGGATATTTAGTTGTTATTTTAACTAGAATGAAAAAATTAATTGAAAAATGACACACTTCAATCTTCCAATCAATTTTCTTAATATTCGACCGCCATCTTTAATTTTTTAAATGATATGTTTTTCATTGGATTTGAGGTGTCAATAAGAATTGATTGACACTCCAATCACTCAAATCGGCGCAACCGTTTCGAGTCTATAAATTTTTTAATTATGCAGCCGCCATTTTGGAATATGTCCGCCATCTTGAATTCCAGTGGATGAAATTTTCGTTTCCTTGGATGAAATCATTCATATTGGTCCCTAGTATCACTGAGCAAAGTGGCTTGCTTTCTGCATAAAATGCAGCTTCCGATGAGAATATCGCCGCAAGCCCTAAGACTAAACCTCCTAGAGTAAAATTTTTCAATTGTCAAGCTCAGTTTGAATGGGATCTGTATAAATCCTGAAAAATTTAAAAAAAGCCTTATGGTTCGATATAAAAAAGGAGTGGATAAATTGTCCCGGTTCGCGATTTCAGAAAATTTGCATGCATATGTAAATCGCATGGCAAAACATTTTTTGAATTAGTATGACCTGATTTTTCTATAGCATCCACATTTGATTCTAAAATATGTATCAAATACTACACCTGGCTCTTGACCTATATATAACCAATAGGTAACTAAAGTATACGTTTGTACTTGTTCATATATAGGTATTATATTTACTATAATGAGAGCTATCAATTGTATCTAAATTAAAATTTAAATCTATTTTTAGATTTTATTAATCCAAACTCGTAGCTTATATAGCTATTACTTTCTATAGATAGCTACTCATTTATTTAGCATGGACATTGCGTATTTATATGTATATATACCGATTGTAAGCTATCTCGTTAACCATATAAAATATATTAAGTTAGAAGAATTTTTATGGGCGTTCTCATATATAAAACAAAGAGTATATGTGTACTTTGTGTTATGATGTGTTATAGTTATATGTTACTGTGTGTGATTGATATTGTATTTGTACAACTTCAAGTGACTTCACCATTATCATCTAGGTTACCTAGGAAACTAAAACTTTTTCAATCGATTCAGCTTGTCATGAATTTGGAAAATACTTTTATAATTTGTCAATTTGTACTTTTTAACCTTTTTAACAAAATGTTTTGTTTTATCATTTGAAAAAAATTGATTTGTGAAAGTTATCAGAGCTTAAACATAAACGAGATAAATTTCGATTTTCCCCCCAATTTCCTAGATCAGTTTTTTGTATTTTTAAAATACGTATTTTCGACTACCAAGTAGACATCATCAGTAAGAATTAGCTAGTGATTACTTTTATTATGAATGAATATTACTCTTTGCTAATTTGGTGGCGGACTGCACGGCGGACTGGATCTAGGAAATTGGGGCAAAAATCGAAATTTATTTCGATATATCCTAGAGTTCTCATTTATTATCTTCTATAATATTTATAATAAACGAGATAATTTAAAGTAAGTACCTACAAGGAAATTTTTGTGTTATGTTATAATAAATATCCTGATCAAACCAAACGTAATGTAGGCACATATTGGGTTGATTAATAAATCAGGGGTATGTCTTTTTTAAACTAATATTAGGTATAATTAATTCATACAGTAAAAAATAAAAGTAGTTATAAAATTAAATTCTTTAAACAAGTATTTTCCTTCTAAAATTAATACCTTAAATTTTCTGAAAAATATCTTTAGAATAATAAAAGTAAGAGCTACATTTATTACGTACCAAGGTACGAAGGAATATTGTTCCTACGACACCTCGCGTTCTTTTTTTTATATAATAAAGATGGCTACCCAAAATATGAAATCGTTCCTGCTCTTGAAAAACAAAAATATTAAAGTTAAAATGAAAAACATTTGTTTATTTTAAGTTGGCAGCAGATACTTTGTTCTATTCATAGGGGCAATGAGACCATCCTCTCCCCGTTCACTTTTATAACAACCTTAAAGATAAAATCATTAAAAATATAGGTGTAAAAACTAATTTCTGATATAGGTTAAACAATTCATAAATTAATTATAATCAATCAAACTATAGCAATAAAAATATCACCCGATACCAACCCTCCAATAATTACACCACGTAGAATGAAATGAGTGAATTATTTTAAATCTGATAAAATCAGTACCAACATTGTTTTATGGAGCTGATTATTAATTAATTCAAGTTTAACACGCACTTAACTTGTAAATATCTTTCGATTTACAAGTTATAAAAAAGTTTAAATTTAAAATAATTTTTAATTCGAATTCGATATAAGGTTGATCTTTATCCATCTGAAAACCAAATGAGCCAAATTTTTTAGGAATTTTTTTAATTTTAAATTATAGTTTTTCTGTTGAAAAGTGTTCATGGCTATTTTAAATTAAATTATTAAATTAATTTTAATCAATTTTCTCCGTAAATGGGTGTTTCAGACAAGCTTATATCATTATTTTCGTAATTAAACTATCTTTCTTCTGATTCCAATTACGATTGGTTAACAGACCGGTAAAGATCAGTTCATACCATATAAACAGGAAAGCCAATGTAGGTAACTACATCGATCTGTTAACCTTATAATCTAGAGATATTTAATACTTGTTTAACTGTCCAAGTAACCAAAGTTTTTCTGTGCCACAATATGATTTCAAATCTTAGAAGATCGATTTTTTACAGAAAGTCACCAACAGTTAAAAAATAAACCATCTCCCCTTTTAACAAATAAACTCTCATATAACCTAGAAAATAGTATTCGAAAAAAACTATTTTTTTTCTTTATTTTATCAAATGAATATATATGTGAGTTTACGATTGAATAATTTTACCCAAATACGTAATAAACGCTGTCGCCATGGCAACGGATGTGGATATACAATGCTATGTGTTTTAAATTTCTAGGAAATTAGCGTTATTTACAATATTGTATTTGAAGTAAAATAGAAATTTTTTTATTTGGAAAACTATCAAAGCATTCATTATAAACATTCTACGTTTCAGAGAAACTTTTATTAGAATTATTTTATTTTTATTAGAATTAGATAAGGATGAAGTACGCCTGGCGTACTTCATCTATAAGCGTTCATCGCGTTCACTAGTGTGCGCTCCGAAACAAGCTGCGAAAATTGTTGATTTTAAAACCATTTTTCATTACTTTTCAGGCAGCATCCACGTAACTCGATCAAGAGTGGATGAAAATTTATTCAAATAATACGGCTCAGCTAAATCGGGGGATGGTGGCAATCAAGTCTAACTACATAGTTTCCTTGATATAATTTTTTCCACAATGAAAATAATTTGAAGTGGCTGTATGTATATTTATTTACAAAAATCACTATAAAAGTTACGGTGGACTACATGTAAGGAAGTAAGGAAAGTGTACTTAGAAAAAGTGGCTGGAATTGAGCCACGTAGCTTACGGACGATCCCTTAGCAATATACTTTTATAATTGCCAGACAATTTGCCGTTGCTAAGACCGTGAACACATTATTCTAATAATTAGAAAAACGTACACTTCATTTTAAGAGAATTGTAATTTTAATATGATACCCGAAGAAAAATTTATATTAAAAAAAAATCTTACCAAAGGGACACAATAAGTTTTCACTTTTTATCGATCTTACTGGTTATTCAAAAAATAAGCTAAATTACCGAACACCCTGTACAAACACCAAAAGAAACAAAATGAAGATAGGATAAAATTGTTATTGATTTAAATATATATGTACTCAATTTCCCAAATTTCTAAGAATATCCCTTTCGTTTTATAACAACATACAAAATCAAAATGGAATTATGGAAACTATGGTAACAAAAATGTAATTAAAATATGTTTTGATTTAATCGAGTTGGCTCTTCGAAGAATTTCTATTATCGTCTGCGAGAATACTGAAAAGACTTTTTTCGAATCATTGTACGAGGAATTTCTTTTTTGTCTGAGAATAACTGAGGAAAGGTTTTTATTTAATATTATATTCGATGAGAAATCTTTCTATGAAATCAATTTCCTAGAAAACCCATTCTTTCTTTTATAAATGGAAAAATATTCTTTATAATTATTTTAATCTATTTGAGATTTGTTGAAAATAGTTTTATATATTTTTTTATATTAAAAGAGTTCGTGGAACAAGAGCTCGATAAATACGTTTATCATTAATTGATCTTGATACAAATGTTTCAGCCATTTTTACAAAGTCATTATAAACTTTTATAAAGTTTGGTATAAGAATAAGACCCTACAGTGACTGAGACTTATTAAAAATCATCCTGTATAATTCATCGTGTAATGTATAATTCATGCTTTAATAATTACTACTGCTATCCTTGAAACTCTCCGTACAAAATGAGGGGAAAAACGCCTAAAAAACGGGAAAAGTCTTTTGTAAAAACGTTTGTCTTAAAAACGAAAATTGGGAGAGTGGTAAAATTGTTTACTTTACAATATGCAAGAACTTTACAGGACACAATTTAAGTTTTCGAATGATATCAGAAAAATTTAAGTGCGATGATTATTTTAGATTAAACACTACTTTAAGTGTCAATTTTACTTCGAAAGCAAATATCGTGATCCATAATTATGGTGAATGGAAAAATAAACAAGCTTTCAAGTAGTCTTACAAAATTTTTTGTAAAATAATTTTTTTAACAAAATTTGTGATAATATTTCTCACAATTACCACCCTCCGTACAGAGCGGCAAGTGGCGACAAAAAATGTTCAGCAAAAGATTCCAAAATTAGAAAATGCAGCTTTTTAAACGAGCTATATTTGTTCCAAATTCGATAATTTTTCGCAGTGATACACCTGTTTGAAATTTTAGTTAATTTAATGTTAAAAACAGTATATTTCATATACAGGTTGTTCTATTAGTGACTGCAGAACTATTGCCTCCTGAAAAAACTGTGAAAAAATAAGAAAATGTTCATTACCAAATTTGGATCTGATAATTTTCTGCTATCAATAACCGAATACTCTGTATACAGGATGTAATAAATACTCAAGGTTATATAGGGCAGTAGATACACTACAATTTTACAGTACCCTCATTAATTAATTAATTGTCAATTAATTTTTCATGAACAATAAATAATCGTCTTTTTGTTTTATCCATCTTGGCGGAAGCAATTTTCAGGATTTTTTTTTTTTAAAGTAAGATACACAACAAAATTTTTTCTCAGACTAGTTTAAAAAAAATTAATTTTAACTAAATGTACATGATTTAATTTATAAAAGTAGAAGTTTTTTACCATTTAATCTCTAGGAGGAGGAGCATCATTGTCGAAAATCTTCATTCAATATTTGCTATTAACAACATTTCAAATTTTAATAAAACATCAAAAATTAAGATTTTAACTAGTCTGATCAACCTTAATAACTATTAATAACTATATACACCAACTTCCTTAATAAGAAAAGATTGTATTTAATAAGAAGAAGCATCTTGTTAATATTAATTTCATTTTAATTAAATTCACTTTAATTCTAAATCATTACATATACATCGTTACCTGTCTATGTACGTATAATTATTACTCTACCAGATACCAGTTAGCTCTTAATTAATTAATTCTCGTGGTTAATTGATTTTTATTTAAAGCTGAACACTTTTAACTCATTTTACGCATTTAACGTTCCAAGACTAATTAAATTTATACCTAAAGAATATGAGAGTAGGTACAGTATGACCCCCCCTCCACAAATCATGAATGGCGGGCAATGTGTTCAATCATCGACCAAGGATTGACCCTAATCATTGACCTATGATTGACTGATGATTGGAAGGTATCACCTTGCCAAGCATGGCAAACAATGATTGACCGATTGTTGGAAAAGCATTTCAGCCGACCGTAATCCAAACATTTGATCCGATCGCTAACCGATAGTAGAATAATCATCGGATTAAATGTTTTTCCAATGGTTGGCTGAAATACGCGGCCAACGACCGACCGATCCTTGTTTGCCATGCTTGGGAAGACTATCATCCAATCATCATTGGGGTCAATTATTTACCGATAATAGGCTAATCATCGGATCAAAAGTTTGGTCTATGTTCGGCTGAAATACTTGGCCAACGAGCGGCCAATTCTTGTTTGCCATGTTTGGCAAGGCTTCATCTTCCAAGTCATCAGCCAGTCCTAGACCACTGATTGGGACCAACCCTTGGCCGATGAATGAACATTGGCCGCCATTCATCGCCCAATATCCAGCCGATCATCATTCCTTGTATGGGAAAGACTTCTGAAACATACAGTTAAGTCTAAAAAATTTTGACAAGAGATTGAACGAAACCTAATTTTCCTTTAATCATGTCTGAAAGTATAAAATTTTTATTGATAAAGAGGAATGAATTGAAAAGTATTTAAACAAATATCAGAATTCTTAAGGCTAGAACCGTGTAAATTTGCATGTGGATTTCTTTGTAACTATAGGTGACAGGCGATGAATGTTTGTATAAAATTAGAAAAAAAACCATGAAATTGTGTACAAAAAGGGAGATAAGTGAGGACGAGAAAAAGGAACGTATGTCGTAGTCTTTCTTTTTAAAAATAAAATTTTTTATAATAACTAGAATTCATATAAAAATATAAATCCAAAAAAAAGTATAAAAAAAAAGTAAAATTATAATTACAAAAAATAAACATCGGTATGTATGTTTATATTTTATAATTAAAATATAAAATATAAACATACCTATATTACATATTACCTAACATGCATTTGTCATCAAAATAAACCTTCTTTATATGTATATTTTATAATTAAACAAATGTTTTGTTTTAAAATGTTTATTTGAAAAGATTACTTACCACCTTTAACACACTTACAACATACTATCTTTACACGAATAGTGTTTCCATATTATAGGGTTTTCCGTTTAGAGTGTCCGAATAGTCTAAGATCCCAATTAGGATCGACCTTCACCCATCTATTTACCGAGTGAAAGTTATTTTTTATGAAATATTTGTATGTAAACCGATTTTTTGAAACTTAGCTATAAAATGTTCTCAATCGAGTCCATTCGACCGTTTAGGGACTACGATGCCACTTAGAAACACACAGACGCATAGATAAACACTTTAAACTTATAACACTCCTTCTTAAATCAATATCAAAGTGATTTTCAAGGACATCCAATGAGATGAAAAGGATTCTTTTCAATTTCAATTATTGTTTTGAATTACTTAATTATTTTAACATTTCATGTTTCGAAATTTATTTGACCATTTTCCATAGTAATTATTTATATGTTAAAATTATATGTAATGGCATTTCCAAACTGAATCGATTTTGAAGATCATTGCCAATTTTTTAGTTTTTTCTGGTACGAAACACTAAACTCGCACTTGAAACATTACGTTTCAAATGAAACCAAAAAAATTAAAATCGGTTCATCTGTTTAGGTGCTACGATGATACAGACAGACAAACACACAGACACACACATAGCGGTCAAACTTATAACACCCCTTTTTTTAGTTCGAGAGTTATATATAATATTCATCATACAATTTTTTTTACCACTGGTTCACGATATACAAAACATTGCTAATCGAAACATTTTTGCTCATAGTTGCTAATAACTCGTTTTCAAGCATGTTTTAAGGACTGTTGGTATTACAGTGAATCGCCCTATATTTGAAATATAATCTATAGATATATTTATATTATATTTATTTTATTTAGGTATTACTATTATTTATCTACATTTTATTTAATTTTAACAAGAAAATATATGACTGTCACTAGCATTAGACCCCCCATCAGCTTCATGTTGAGACTATTAATCCCGGTTTTATTATTCTAAGTGTCAAGTTAATCTTGCTTTTTTTTAATTTCTTTATGTTATAAAAGGTGAAACATGTCTAGCCATTCTTTATCGAAAAGAAATTGATCAATAAAATTTGTGTTAGAAAATAAATTATTTCAACAACTACAAAAAGATTCTTAAACTAGAACAAATTTGCAATTTTCTCATATATAATTATGTAGGGTTTTCTTTCGCTAAGGGCTCGCTTTCGACTTATAAACAATAGTGGACCGGAAAAATAATATTTTTATGTGTATGACATTAAAATATAGACTCATACCTTTAAAATTAGTACCCTAAAGTACAAAAATATTATTTATTGGCCAATCTACGGACGTTTCAAACCAAGCGCATCGCGCGGACCTTATGCAATATTATTTTTGCTTACATTTTTGCTTACAACGGGTCAAAATACGTCGAAATAAACTCTCTGTTCGGTAGGATCTTTAAATGCATACAAAACCTACTCAGCTCGTACACTATCAATAAATAAGCAATATGGCAGTGATTGGGTATCATGCGAGAGAGTGAGAGAATGTCCCTACTCCTACGTTCATAAGAGCATACTTTGTCTACTTCTACCATGGATGATACTCCCTGTATAAAATTTGACATATGACAGTTCTATAAATAATATATACAACAACAATGAAGTCTAGATTGTATGTTTTCGCATAACAATAATAAAAATTGATGAAAAAAATACTCATATTCATATTATTATTATTGAGTGTTAGATAGAAAAATATAGTTTTCATCTCGAACACCAAAAATATTGTTTGCAATGTAGTTCGAGACGTGCTATTTAATATAATAGTTACTTATGTAATGAAAAGAAAGGGTTAGCTTAGAAAAGTATTTTGGAAATTTCTCTACGTATCGAGGCGATAGCTTTGAAACTGCTTGACTAGTAACCCGATAAATCCAATTTTAAAATTTTTTGGGTTGAAATCGCCTTATTATTGAGTTTTGTCTAATTACTTCAGAAAAACATTTTGTATTCTTTCCGGTTTTTCATTAAAAAATCCCTTTTAAAAATTACAAAAAACCAGAAAAATTCTGACAAAATTTGTAGAGAATTTCATTTTCTACACCTGTTATATGAACGCAAAGCAAAGAAAACGAGATATTCTCAAAAAACTGATTTTTGCACCCTTTGACCTTGAATACCTAAGGACGCTGACACATGACCATTAGTACCTAACTTTTAAGACAACGCTTTTACTATCAAAATAAAAGTTTTTACAAGTATTAAGCTTATTCCGTTAAATTCTGAGGTGAAACTCTAAGATGATTGAACTATAAACCGTTTTTAGCATAGCCTATAAAGATAATCTCTTAGACCATTAAGTTACATAGACTGAGTGTCAAACGATTTTAAGTGTGCCAACATCTAAGATAGTTGCTTAGTCAAATCCATCATGGCGGCGGTGTAGAAATTTCAAAGCAAAGTGTTGTTGCCATACGTGTCATTGTAGATTCGTAAAAAAAAAATAAAAAGTGATAGGTCTTAAGGCGAAAAATTTCAGTAAAATCACGTTGATTTATGTAAAACATTTTGTGATATAAAAATTAGACATTCAATGTATGTTTTTTTGATAAATGTCCCTATATTACGGAAGCCTGAATGGCTCATAATCAATTAATAAAAGTGGCGCTACACTAGCTTATTTTTTAAATGTGTACTACCCACAAGTATAAAATCAAATTTCAAAAAGCCAGTAGTTCAAATTCAACAAGTGCACTTGTGACTTGTGGTATTATGGAAACGAACCTTCTTGAAGATGTCAGTCGGTGATGATTATCATTTAATTAGACACTAGCGAAACTGTCTGAAATTATTAATAATTATTTGTACGGACATAATCATAATATTATAGTGTTTATAATTTGTCTTATTTAGTTAGTTCAAAATTTTCTTTAGTATTATTTTAAAAATATAATGCTTAAAGTATTGATGTTTTTCTTTTGCATCTGCACATTTCTAATTTCTTACCTTTAAAAGTATTATTAAGTGTTTATTATCACGTTATAATTAGAAATCTGCACATGACAAAATACCGACATCTTCAAAAAGGTTCGTTTCCATAATACCACAAGTCGCAAGTGCACTTGTTGAAAGTGAACTAGTGGCTTTTTAAAAATTGGTTTTATACATGTGGGTAATACACATTTAAAAAATAAGCTAGTGTAGCGCCACTTTCTCATAAATTGATGGTGAGCCATTCAGGCTTCCCTACTATATTCAATCTATTTTTTTTTTTTTAATAAATGTCCCCCTATATTCTTTTAATTAATGTATTTTTTTTATAAATATCCCTAATTGACCAAGCAATTACATCAGATGTTGTCACATCTCACCCACTGTCAGGAAAGATAGGCGATGCTCAATCTATCTTATATATTATTAGGGTCGAGCTAGGATACTCTAATGGCAATAGATCATATCCACCATAATTTGTTGTTATTCATATTTTATACACATTGCACATATAGGAAATGAAATGTGATGATGAATATTTCTTCACAACCACGAATCATACAATATATCTGCAGACATATTGGATCACATCGAGTCGGATCGTTTTATATCCAACAACAATAATAATATTTAAAAAAATAAAAAACACAAAAAAAAAAGGTTTTTCATGTCGTGTCGGAATATTATGAAAATATTTATACAAACATTTTTCAATATTTCCTTCCATTGAATTTTTCACCAAGAAAAATATTTATTAGTATTTTTTTTATAGTGTATTACGATAATATGGATATAAATAAAAGTTCAGGTTTCCTCAATATATAGGGTGGCCCACAAATTATAATAGTTTATAAGGATGAATTTTTATAGACTTCGAGTTGAGACAGAGTTATTGAAATAAATACCACAATACTCGAAATAAAATTGTATATTAAGAAAATTCTATTTAAAAAATACAATTAAAAAAACATACAGCAGACTTACATTTCGCTAAATATCGATATTTGGATTGCAATGCAATCATCGTCAGTAGCTAAATTTATTCATATAACACATTATTAAAAACATTTTTCACAAAGTTAAAACGTATATATGTAAAACATTACCAACAATTACAGCAACGATTTACAAAAAAACTTTTTGTAAACATTTCACAACAAATTTTTTAGAGGGTATGAAAAATCCTTTTATCGGCCGCAATTTATATCTAAAATTTGATATCGCTTGGTGAAATAGGTGTGTCCAAGTTCGCTATAACTGACGAGAATTTTTTTATGAGTTGACTTTTAACAGTTGTCTATTTTATTATTTCAGAGTCAGGTATAGGACCGTTATCCCAGTTCAGAGTCTTATTGCATGCCTTGTGGATTAAAATGCTTTCGTAAGCATCTGAACCATTATGATATCTAACAGATTTAATTAACTTGGCAGGTAGAATTTCGTGTTCTGTATTTAGAACATGGTCCGCAAAGCAAGATTTTTGATTTCCGTGTATTGTCCGATCAACCTTATATGCGTAAATAAACATACATTTATGAATATGGAAAGTATTTCTAGTTTTATTTCATTCTATTGTCCAATATAATAACAATATGAGTAAGTGAGAAGATACATTCTATTATTATATAGGCACCTACATTTATTGTTGATAGAAAATTTATAAAATAAAGTTTCCGTCTATCCTTCCTTTTAGATTCATTCGATTCGGATCAAAAAAAAAAAGATGTTTATGGTTTGTTTATTTATGTGTGTATACCTAGTGTGTGTACATATACATATACGGTGTGTCCAATTAAGTTGGCACCATATGGAAAACTTTTTTATTATTTGTTTTATGAAATATAATAAAACAGTATGAAATAATCAAACGTCAATTTCTTGCATTCGTTTACGAAAAAATGTAAATTTTGCTCAGAAATAAAGTACCTTTTTGTTTTACAATATATCGATAATATTGAGAAATGTTGATTCTAATTAACCCGTCAACACTTGCGTTATGATCATTTTATTCTCGCTCGATTTAAAGCATGGATAAATTTAATTTTTCAATGCTATAAGTGGTTGCATTTTTTTCTATCTTCATATAATTTTATTCATTTTCGCATTTTTCTGATTTTTTCAATCTATCTACAGTTTTTCTAAATATATTTTTTCAAGTCCTTCAAAAAGAATTTTTCTCATCACAAAAGTAAAGGCGTGATCAATAAATATCAGCTTCGGAAATTTTCAAACCTGTACGTGTACTTTCATTAATTTGATATGAGTGATAGACAACTTGTAATAGAAATATGGTAAAATTATTTCGAATTTAATATTATTAAGATTATTTATTTCTCTGCTCCAATATTTATACTCTCAAGGATCATTCAATAATCACGTAATATATCAATTTCAAAGTTAGAAACATTTTCAAAAATTTAACTTGATTAAAATGCTTTCCATTTATTATCGCTTTAGTTTCTTTTAAGATCCGAACTGTTTCTCAAGAAAGACTGAGTCAAATCGCGGAGAGAGACTCGTTTTATACCCTGAGGTTGTTCTAGAGGCTTCTGATTAAAAGACTGTTCGAAAGAAGGGTTTTATTCTATTAGCTTCTATTGTCCTCTTTCTTGTTAGAAAATCGTTTAATTTAATAAAATTTATATCCAGACAGAATATTTTAATATAAATAACTTATTTTTAACTGGTTTAAATTAAAAGATTTAAATTTCGGAAGAAGGCCCAGAAAATTCGTGTCTGGTTCTGGCTTGATAGTTCTACTGGTCGTCGAGAGATAGCGCAAATAGTTTAATAGTCGGTTTAAACAAACTTTCTAGATCATTTCTAGAACTTTATAGAAAATTTCTAATCGATTTTGACCGTCACACACATTTTGGAACTTTCTAGATCATTCCAGAAATTTGTTCTGAAAATTTCCGAAAATTCGCATGAGTAAGAAAAGGACAGATATATATTTTTCCCATTTTTGCCACCCACTTCGACCCACCGCAACAAAACTTCCTTACTTTCACCAGGAGACCAAGGGGTATTTATCGCCCCAACGGGAAGTTAATTGGAGTTGGTGACCATAGAGAAAACCCTGTCTTCACATACTAACATTAACATTTTATATATTGTATTCTAAGGTATGCAAGACTTTTTATCAAGAATAAATTTTTTTAATAAAACAAATAATATTAGATAAAGAAATTTTCCATATGGTCCCGACTTAATTGGACACACTGTACAAATATAAATACATATGTGTAATAGTTGACATATACATAGGCAACTATAAGTTGCTAACCGGACGGATATATATAGGTCAAAATTACGTCATTTATTTGTCAATGACTATCAACAATGACATATTATGTACAAATATTGTACCTACTTCTACCTCATTCAGTCATTGCACTGTGACTATGTTGGTATTTATTGTTAAAAGGGGTGGCTTGTTTTCGAAAAAAATAAATAAATTATAGGGTGAAGTAAAGAAGCTATCAAATAATATATAATATATTGGACAAATCATTGCGACAATCGGTTTCTTAAAATAGAACTACGATAACAAGCATAAACTGGGTTTCAGGAGGTGTTGAATAAATAGATGGACATTAAGAAACCAATGTAATTTACAACAAAACTCTTATAAAGAATAGTCTACTCTTAAATGATGTAATCATTCCATAAACCACTGTTGATTGTTAACACGCTTTTATTAGCTTGATACGTATGTTAGTATGTTAGTATGTAATGGAAACTTTAAATATGATTTGGACGTCCTTCAAAACGTCGGATTACCTCGAAATTTGGCATATTTATCAAGGACCGATGACGAGAAAATAATTTATTAACTTAATTTGATTATCCTGATCAGGATTTTCAGGAATAATGATTTCCAAATTTTAAAATTTTAATTTTAATTTAAATAGTTTTTTTTTTAAATTTTCATCGACTAGTTTTGGTGAAATCTATGAAAGCATATCACATCCATCTACCGTTTTACCATAAAACCAATTTTAAATATGCCTACTTTTGAAATCATTTATTTATTTTAGAAATCAGACAAACCCCCCTAAAATTATCAGAATTGATTTAAACTTAGTTAAACTTCATATATAAAAATTCATTCAAGCCTTTTACCCAAAATTGCCCTAGCTCACGTACATCCTTAATGTTTATTTGCTATTCAAAATTAGATTCGATCGACATTTAACACCGGTCATGGGTTAGGAGGAGGGTGAGAGGGGTGTACCTAAGAAAGTTGTATTTAGATATAAGAAAGAAATCTCATTTTTACCCTTTTTTTTCTGAAAATTTTTGAATAAAATTTGACATACATTCATTCGATTAAAAATTTTAAAGGTTACCGAACTTATTTCGAACTACACTTATTTATAACTACACCTTCTCGTATATCCAAAAATAAATTGTATTTCGACATTTTCTAAACTAAATCCATTATTTAAATTAAAAAATTGAGAAAATAAATTATAAAATATTATACAATATCTATAAAAGTATTACATTACAAAATTAAGTTGACGGTAGAATCACAGTGATCCAAGTAATATTTTTTATGTTTGTGATAAAATAAAGAAAATATTGTTTTAAGTTTTAAGGAAATTAATGATTTTTACTTTTAAATACTTATAAACACAAATATTAAGGAAGTTGGACTAAATGTAAGTCTTAATCAATTCTGAAAATTTTAGTGGTGGTTGACCGATTATTTCAAAAAATAAATGACTTCAAAAGTTGGCATATTTAACATTGGTCATATTAAACGGTAGATGGATGATATGTTGTCATAAATATCTCCAAAACTAGTCGGTGGTTATTAAAAAAAATATTTAAAGTTTAAACATTAATAAAATTTAATAAAAATATATATTTTCAATTTTGATGGTGAATTACGTTAGAAAATGGCAATATAAGATCAAAAGTAAAAATAAAATTTGTTCGATACCTGAAGTAATTTTTCAAAATATCGAAAATTGAAAATTTTGTTTATTTATTTAGCTTTCGATATTTCGAAAACCAAGGCAGATATCGAAAATTTTTTTTCATATTTTTCGTCTACATTCATGAAGTTATAACAAAATTCATCATAAAAGTTGAAAATAAATTACAAATAATTTCAACCACAAATACCTTAACCATTTTTGGAATGGACAAAAATATTTCATAAAAAATTTTTTGTTTCGTTTTTACACCTTTAAAACAATTTTTTCTGATAAATCTCGGTTGAAATTTCTCAGGCAAAATGATGACAAATGGAAGAGTGTGGCATGGAAGAATTGTGACGAATTTTATTCGTTTATTTTAAGAAAATGATACTTGGATCTCTATAGTTTTACCATCGTTATGTTTTAGTAAAATATAATATTGGCGCCATGTGACGTACAGTTACATTGTTTTGTGACAGTGTACTGTTCTGTACTCTACAGTAAAGTTATTGAACTTTTTTAACGTTACCCAAGACTGGGGGGTTTTAATAATTCATAACTCATTTAAATATTTTAGTGCAATAAATGAGAATGCTCTTTCTTATTGAGCTTATTTATACCTGGTTTGTGGTTTAGGTGAGCCATATCATGTGTATAGGTTGGACCACTAAACTTGGTACATAAATCGTAAAAATAGACACTATAACCTTCCTCGAGTCACGGAAGGTTATAGTGTAGCACTTGTCCAGCATCTTCTTAAGCAGTCAAGCTGCACTTCAGAACGTTGAGGAGTCAAGATTTTAATCAAGAATAGTCTACGAATTCTTTGAACTGAACCGCCTGATAAAACTTTTGCACGGGGGGGGGGGGGGGGGGTGGTATCGTCTCAAACACATCGAGGAGTGGCTACAACAAGGCCATCTTTATTACTAGGACTTTGCGCAGGGTATAATCACAGCTAGACTATTCGACTGTGCTTGACTGAAACTCACTAGAACACAGTTGAGAAGACTGTTGGGACTCTTGAAAGGACGCTATTGATTGAGATACCACCTTCATAACTTGGGGATTTCTAATTATTCCACTTGTAGAGCCTGTATAAAGGACAAAGAAACCTCCATACATGTTATTTGCATCTGTAGAAACTTGCAGGGTTTTATGTTTAGAATATTTGGGTCCAAAACCTTGAATCCAGTAATCCTGAATCCTAAATCGACAGAATCATATAGCTTCATTATTTTAAAATAGGACATCTTACCTGTCTTTCCTTCGGGTGAAAAACTGTTCTCAAGGAGGGCACAGAGGATCCCTTGGAGCTAGAGACCCATTTGCAGTAACCTTTCTTGTATGATTATTATTATTTTTTGGTTCAAGAATATTTTTAGATTTTCAAAGAAAGACCAAAATTTTCTTGATACAAGGTAAAAAATTCTGCAAATACAAATTTTTCTGACCTCAAGTAAATTTCAACTCATTTAATGACGAAATTTTTCATCATAAATAAATTTCTTGCGTCAGAAAATCCGGTTTTTCTTTATATATTGACCAGAATTTAGTTAAAAATATGGTATTATACAAAATATTAATGATTATGATCTAAACACCACTTAAGTCAACTTTTAGAATTCCTTAAAAACAGTAAGGAATTTCTCTAGAGTTGGAAAATCATCCCAAAACCTTTCTGAGCAAGATAAAATAACGAAGCCTAAGAATTTCAAAATTTTGGAAAACCGATAAAGTTTACCTTTTAGGTACTGTCTTGTTTTCCACACGATTATACCCTACATGATTTGTTATATCTATCTTTTCCTTTGCATGTCAAACGAAAATTCAATAAAGTGTATGAAAGGAATATAATTTTTTAAAGCTTTCGAGTTTTCTATAAAAAGACACAAACAGGCGGAAACATTATCACAAATGGATTAAAACATCGACAAAACTTCTACTTTTTCACTATTTCTACAAATCTACCACTTACATAGAATAGGAAATAGCAAGAAATTTTATTAATCGAAATCAAAAATAGCATTATTGCAAATTATATCTTAAATTCAATATTTCTATTCAGAAATGAACATTTTTAATCGTCATCGTAAAAGCCATCCTGTAAATGAATGAAATATTCATAATTTTTTATTATTCATAACAATACCATAACTATGTTACGTAATCATGTTCTGTAAAATTGATATTTCTATCGATTACAAATATTGACATGATTCGTTTTCAACCACAGATAGGGGAGAGTAGCCTATAATCGAACTCCTAAAGATCCCCCATAAAATTATTTAAAGTTCGGAAAAATGCAAAATTTTCAGTTTCAATCCTGAAAAACAATATGAAACATCAAAAATTTTAATGTTGCAAAAGTTCTTATATACTTTGCGGGACTGAAAGAGAGACTTAACATATGAGTGTAATTTAGCAGAGGTCTCTTTCCCCCTCATACAGAGTATATATATGCAAGCACTTAAGTTCGTACATCCTTAGCCAGGAAAATTTTGATTTTTTTTATATGAAGTTGGACTAAGTATAAATCAATTCTGAAAATCTTAGGGGGGCCCGATAATTTAAATAAATAAATGACTTCAAAAGGAGGTATATAAGATGGATGATATTTTCATAAATTTCTCCAAAACTAGTCGGTGGAAAACTTTAATAAATTATTGAAAGAAGAAAAAACTCTTTGTGCCCAACTAATTAAGGATGTATGAGGAAGGTAGTGGGGACACATTTAAAAAAAAATAAATTTTGATGGTGAATTATACAATAGCTTGACAATATATGATGAAAAGTAAGAATAAAAATTTCTCAATATGTGGGGTAATTTTCAAAATATCGAAAATTGAAAATTTTGTATAATTATTTAGCTTCGATATTTCGAAAACCAAGACAGATAAATTGAAAATAAGGTACAAATAATTTAGAACCTAATAAGTCTAAAATTGCCTTGCCGCTCGTACTACCTTTACATATTTATTAAAAAAGAAGGTCCTGCGATAAAAAAAATAGGCTAAAACGCTATGGAACGTTGTTAACGATTGAAAGTGGCCATTTTTGTATTTTTTCGAATTTAAAATGATTTATATTTCTTCCCCTATATTATAATAATTTAATCCTCTTAAAAGAGAAAATACAAGTTATTCTGATACATGTATGAAATAGATAAATTATGAAATATAAGGATGAAATGATAATTTTCGAGAGCAACAAGGCTGACTGACTGGCTACTACTGTTGTTTTGTTTTTGATCAGTTCACTATAAACTATAATATATACAATACATATATTAATAGTGGTGGATGCCTTATTATAAAACAAGTGAAAACAAACAATTGACTGAGTTAATTGTTGAAATACCATGTATATACAGTATTTATTACTCTGTTAAATTACACATATATACATGTCACACATATATAACTTATATTCCCATATAATACATACTATACAATTTGCGCATAATTTGCGCTCTCATGGGTAAACAGTGATGTTAACGAAAAAATGTTTCAAATGAAAGTTGTTTATTTTTTTATAAGAAACATTTTTACATTTAATCTTTTGTTCTATCTTTAACGGCTTACAAGATTGGTCCTACGGACCCAAGACCCAATTGACCTATGTTGTTTATTTAAGAACTTGACCTCACCTTTTACGTCCTAAGCACGCTCTGAAAATTTCAGCTTGTTATCTATTTTCGTTTTTGAGTAATCGTGATGACAGAAGGACAGACAGCAGACAGCAGATGGTAGACGACAGACGACAGACGACAGACGACAGACGACAGACGACAGACGACAGACGACAGACGACAGACGGCAGACAGACAGATAACCAGAAATGAACTAATTAAGTGATTTTATGAACACCTATACCAAAATTTTATTCATAGAATCAATATTTTTAAGCGTTACAAACTTGGGACTAAACTTAGTATACCTTAGTATATTTCATATACATGGTATAATAAATACCAAATATTATATTTTCATTTTCATTATTAAATTTTCCATTCAAATGATTTTCTCTTGATATATATACATAAAATTTTACATCTATTAATAGAATTTTCCATAGAATTTTGTTTTTATATACATATTTATAAATTTTCAATATAGAATATATGTTTTATTTTATATATTTGAGTACAAAAATGGAACTATATTTGAGTTCAAAGGAATACTCGCTTTGTTCGTTACCGTTTATCAAAAAAACGTATCAATATAAGACCAATGCTAAATTGACACGTAATGTGTACCACTTCGCTTCTGGAAACTAATTTCTATAAATAATTCGTTGTGTGTAATCAAAATCATGAAATTTTCATGAAGCTAAAAAATTTCAGTCATAAAATTTGTGTGAGGTTGGAATATTTGCAAGATCGTTTAAACGAGAATAACGGACTGCCCGACTAAGTAAGCTAAAAAGTGATCACATTACTGTCTGTCAAGTAGATTTTTCTCTTTTGACATCTGAGACAAGAAGTTAAAATTGGCCCAATGCGTCGCTTATTAAGTGGCTATAACTTCAAAATATTAAAGCTTACGACTTAAATAAATATTAGGCTACTCGGTGAGTCTTTGGGAAATATATTCATCATTTAATTCGTACCTATTGCATAAAAGTAGAAAGAACGTTCGTCTGGTTATGACCACGGTTAATACCACGAGAGCAAGTAAAGAAGCCGATGATCTCATGTGTGTCACCTTCGGTTCGCATGATCAACGATTTTTTTTTGAATTGTCTCTTAATCCATAAGCGGAACAACGCCCTATCAATAATCACAAGTATTAGAATAAAACAGCTTTGACATATAAATTACAAACAGAAATAAATATAGAATAATTTTTAACGATGAATATTTAAATATAAAGTTTAATATATTGTTTATTTTATTTTATATTTCAAATTAATTTATAAAATAAAAACATCACATCCATGGATTTATTTTCATATCTACTTAAAATAAATAAATATAATAAAATGGTTTGTTTATTTATTAAATTCAATCATGTAATTTTTATTATTCTGTTTCTCTTTTATTAAATTTAATTATATTATTTATTTATATTATTTATTATATAATAGGTAATATTCATGATTTTTGATGTTATCCCCCAAAAAAGGGCCGTTATAAGTTTGACTGCTATGTGTGTCTCTCCGTCTATCTGTCTGCCTGTCTGTCTGTGGCATCGTAGCGCCTGGACGGGAGGCGGATTTTGATTTTTCATTCAACCATTACGCAATATCTACATTCAACCATTTTAATAGTATTGTTGTAAATTGCAATGGTTTCTTAATATACATTTTTTTTAAATTCAACTCCAGCTAAAACCCAGTGTAAGCCTGTCATCGTAATTCTTTTTAATGATTTCCCCACTACATAAAACAATTACCCTGTATTTGTTTTAAATTAACCAATCCTTTCTGTATAATTTCCATTAATTAAGTGGTTATTAAATAAATTAATTATACAAAATGTTAATTAGGTATAGGTAATAATAATTATCATAAAAATGCAATCATTAATCGATAATCAATAAATATATAAAATATTTAATTAATAACATAAAAATTAACGATACGATAAGGTGAACTAAACGATAATGTTACCTCTCTATCTAAGTACCTCTAGTATAGAGTCATAGAGAATAGATATGTATCTAGTTACACGTGTTTAGTATATATTAAATATATATGTCAAGTGGTCATACCATCAATTCAAATCGATTCTGTATTGACTAGGTAGGTTAGGCTAAGTTAAAGTGACTGTCCTGGGGGTGAGACACACTTGGAGCATAGATTCCGATGGCATACCGATATGTGGTCCAGGGACACTAATCCCATTTGATCCATTTGGAGTAGTGATGAGCAAAATTAATCTTGATCAAGATCAAGACCAATATATAGACGCTATCTATATGAACTAAGATCAAGGACAAGACTCAACTCTGCAAGACCAAGACTTATTCGCGCAACACCAAGGCTCATAGCGAGACTTTTACCAAACTTATTTTTGAAAATAACTAAGGCTCTAGAGAATTTTTCAATGTGCTATAATATGCAGTGTATCGCATTTACGATGAAGACACTTTCATATTTTCGTTATTTATTGGAATATCGATTTGAACTTTCGCACAATCATACAGGGTGATGGATCACACTTTTTAAGATACTTAACTGAAATCAGAATTCTAAACTCAGCCTACTACAAATAAACAAATAGGACCGATTCTTAATATTTTGTCTAGCGTCAGAGATTGTCTAGCGTCAGAGATATCGAAAAACAAACTATTCGAAAAAGTTGTTTTTAATAATATTTTATACCCATTTACCGATTTTCACGACAAAATTTGCATTTTTAATTGTTTAATTATTTTGGCCTTTACTCAAAATGATTACAAGTTTATTGAAATATTTGAATACACTATTAAATTATCAATTTGTCCAGTTTTTACATTCCATAGCACACTAGTTACGAAAATTTATTTTTTAATTTTATAACCTATGGAATATAAAAACTGAACAAATTGATAATTTAATTTCATGTATTCTTCAAATATTTCAATAAACTTTTAATGATTATGAGTGTAGACCAAAATAATGAAAAAATTAAAAATGCGAATTTTGTCATGATAATCGTTTAATGGGTATAAAAAAAGTATTTTAAGCAACTTTTTCTAATAATTTTTTTCGATATCACTAACCATCTCTGACGCTAGGTAAAATATTAAGAATCCGCATGTACATGCATGTAGGCTGAATTTAAAAATCAGATTTCAGTTTAGTATCATAAAAAATGTGACCCAACGCCCTTTACGACTTTGCAAATTTTCCAGTCGATATTTCTATAAATAACGAAAATATGAAGGGGTCGTAATGATTATTAAAAGTAAAACTCTAAAAATTCAGAAATAATACAATAAAACTCAATCGAAACTAAAAATTTCAAAACATGGTTAATGCAAGATCAAAAACAAGGCTAGATTGACCAAAACCAAGATTGATTTTATTTTTTCAAGACTGAGACACCACTCTGCAAGATCACACTCATTTTTGCAAGACCAAGTTAAAAAACTAACTAAAAATTTTCTTTTGGTTTCCAGTATTTGTTGTCTAGACATTATACAAATGAACACATTTTAAAACTGTATGATTGACATACTATTTGATAATAAATCGTATGATAACGTGTAATATCAAGATAATAATTCCATCGTTAAAATTTAACGCCTTTTATATGCATGCGCGAAAGAATATAAAATATTGTTTTTGTCATTTATAAGTAAATATATATACAAGCAAGATTTTTATTGTATTAGAAATGGAGTTTTTTTTTTTTACATATTATTATATGAATCTACAAAATAAACAAAATAGACAAGAAAATACGATTCACCCTTAACTGGCATCGTTAAACAAATATATTCTTAGTCCAAATAAAATTTACTGTTGTGGTTCTATAGTTTTAAGAAGACTCATAAAGATGAGTAAAGAGTATGAAAGAAAATTAACCATTGCGATATGAATTTTCTATGTAATATTCGTTTAAAAAACTTGACAGAATGTGAATAGAAAAAATGAAAACAAACAATTGACTGACTTAATTGTTGAAATATCATGTATAGACAGTGTTGATGACGCAATCGTATGTTTTTTGACGTCACATAAATAAAAAAATATATCCACTTTTAAATAGCCACTCACATAACTGATATTCCCATATTAATACATACTATAAAATTTGCACCTAATTAGTGCCCTCGTGGGTAAACAGTGATGTTTACAAGAAAATGTTTTGCACAAAAGTTGTTTATTATTTTATAAGAAACATTTTTTACATTAAAACTTTTGTTCTATCTCTAACGGTTTACAAGATGGGTCCCACGGAAGACCCAATTGACCTATATATTGCTCACTTTTTACGTCCTGAGTACGCTATTAAAATTTCATCTTGATATCTCTTTTCGTTTTTGAGTTATCGTGTTGACAGACAGTACCAATAAAGAGTTAACGTGCAAAATCATTTTATGATTATTAAATAAATAAAAAAATATTAAAAAAAAAAAATTCTTATTAAACTTGATGTTATGAACAGAAAAAGAAA
The DNA here is from genome assembly GCF_905475395.1 of Chrysoperla carnea. Classification (NCBI taxonomy): domain Eukaryota; kingdom Metazoa; phylum Arthropoda; class Insecta; order Neuroptera; family Chrysopidae; genus Chrysoperla; species Chrysoperla carnea. Next base: position 73,412,814 of record NC_058339.1, on the reverse strand, counting down.
AAAAAAACATTTCTTCAATATTATAGAAAAACTCATTATATTTATGGTGAAAATAAATGTATATATTCGTACGTACTCGTAGCACGAATAAATACTCGCACTCACCAAACAATACTTATGGCTACGACTATTGTAGCTTAATTAATTTTTATTGTTTTCTTTATATTTATTTCTATAAGAGATCCGTACCAAAACAATGCACATCTTCAAGTACAACCTCAATAATAGCCTTGTTGGACGTTACCAAAAAGAGTAAGAAAATATTATGCTTAGGGTAGCGGGTTCGATTCCCGCCGTCGCAACAAAATTAATTTAATTAATAGTTGTGATGGGCTAGTGTAGTGCATGATATTTGCATGGAAGAGGTGCACTCAGCGTCTGAAATTGAGGAGCGGATAAATTAAATTATCAGCGGAAAGGTGGTAAAACACATATCTGGTATCACAATGGGTTCTATAGCCTAAGTGTGTCCTTCGTGGACAGCCAATATAACCTAACCTAACCTAACCTATTTAAAATAATAAAACATTGGAAAAGTTTAATAACTTTTAACGTTTAATAACTAAACTATAATAACTAATAAATTGTTATTAGTTTAGATTTTGACAGTAATTTGGCTAATTTGCTAGTTTGATGGGTTGAAAATGATGTAACTCCTTTTAAAGCCAATTTAATTCGTTTAAAATTAATGTGGTAATGAAAAACGTAGTGTGATACGTAAGAAAAGTAGCTCTTACTCACGGGCGTAAATAAAAATATTTTTTAAATACAAATTCATAAAATCAATGATGATAACTATTTCTCTAAATGTTAGATTTACAGATCTTTGAATAAATTATTATTTAAGCGATTTTCTAAAACATGACTGATTATCAAAATTTCCAGTTTCTTAATATTAACAGAAAAATTTTAAGTTTGATTTTTCTTCTCTAAGTCTGATTTTCAAAAAAAATTTTGATAATTGGCTATATTATACGTGAAAAAATTGCAGGAAGATTGCAACTTCCAAACAGGTTGAAAAATAGTTTTATGCAATTAGTTTTCTATTCCATTAGTCAACTTTTTTATCAACTAATTTTTTCGCTAATGACTTTCTTTAAAGTAAACCCGACAATATGGAGAAACTGTGTTTCCAGTAATTCCAATCTCACCTCGGTTAACATCTTAATGGTCTTTATTAAACTTATCTCAACTTTATCAATCTTTCAAAAGCCAGGTAAAATGAATCATAGAAATTTTCACCTCGTTATGAGCTTTCAGTCATTATCTCTTTAATACGAAGCCCTTGTTTAAAAAACAAGTTAAACTCATACTGAATCGATTGATATTTATTTCTATTTTATTGAGAAAACAATTTAGGTTTACATTTCAGACTTATTTTTATTTTTACATTTTATTTTTCATTTTTTTAAATCGATTTTTATAGAAAGCAATTTCCTTATCTTAGCAACGCCATCGGTTAACAAATTGTGGGATAGTTAAAACTCAAGGTTTAACTGAATATTTTTTTAAAAAGTATTTTGCTGTTTACAAAAGATAACCGAATGGTTTAGGAAAACTATTAAATTTGCATTTTAAATCGAGATAAATTTTCAAAATCAGTTGATTTGCATATAAGTTTCGACTTATTAAATTATATTAAATATTGATTGTATTCTATTATTAGTTGGCTACAAACCAAGAAAATCGGAAATTATTAAGGAATATGATCGGCGAATTGTTAAAATATATTTTTAGTAGTTTAATTCGATTTAACTGATCGGCACGCTTAAGATGGCACCAAAAAATGCAAATATTTGTAATTAAATAAAATAAAAACGACGTTAAAAAAATAAGAGATTTTTAAATGATTTACGGCTATATCACAGAAAACAATCGTCTATTTGTCAAATGGACCCTATTTTTGAATTTTATGGGTCATTGAATTGTATGGGTTTATGTTGAGATTAAATACTTTTAATACATTTCGAAACCAAAAGTCCTGTGTAATTTTCTCGATTTTTTCAATGGACTCTTAAAAACACTGGTATGGGAACAATAGTCGCTGGAATAAATTGCAGACAACATTAATTTTTTGAGTGTATATTTGAAAAAAAAAAGTCCGCCGGGAAACACTCTCCTTACCAATTTCATAACAGCAAACTTGACGATGGTAGAACGATAGTAATCCAAGTATCATGTTCCACAAAATAAAGACTTTTTCATATGGACACGATAGAAACATAATTCTTCTCTACCAAAACTTATCCAAGTGTTGTTTGACATTATTTTCCTACGGAAAATTCGAACCTTTAACTTCATGACAAATTGATTTTTAAACCAATATTTTCTTTTTAAATGAAAATGATTTAACTGAATATTGTTTTGTCATGACTACAACAATCTTATATATTATTACTCCAGCAACAGCAAGTTATTTTTCTGTCCTACCCTTACCTACTCTTATTTCTTTATAAAATTTTATGAATCACCCCTCATTTTCAAGTTTATTAGTTCTTAGTCCAGTTCCTTTTTACATTACAGTCTGCATCAAATCCGGTTGTTCTGTTTTTTCGAAGTTAAACTGGTTTATTATGTTATTCCAATGAATAATCCAAGTTTGCGACCTTGGGCACCGAACGCAACTCTGTAAAAAATCGAAAAATCCGTGAAAATTTCAGCGATTTTTGGCGATTATAACCCTAAAGGACTAGTTTTTTGGTAAAGTCTTTTCAGAATGTTTTTAAAGTAGACAAAATCTGCTACAAAATGACACGAGAATGGGCTCTGTAGACCCAATAAACCCTTTCTGAGGTAATGCCTTTCAATATTTTTCGACGTAACTTTATACATCAGTGATAGCGTCAAATCCGGTAGTTCTGATTTTTAACAGACTTGTTTATGATGTTGTCCCAGTGAATAATCCTAGTTTGTGACCTCGAGCGACTAACGAAACTTTGTCAAAAATCGAAAAAAACTGAGAAAATTTCAGCTTTTTTTCATATTTTGGCGATTATAACCCTAAAGGGGTAGTTTTTGAAGCACCATTTTAAAATGTTTTTAAAGTAGACTAGATTTGCCGAGAGACTAGAACCATCCGAGAAAAAACTGCTCAAAATTCATCATTTTTTCTAACTTCGCAATTTTTTGCAATATTTCAGACGGCGCTCGAACTACTCTAGCGGCAAGTAGTTTCACTTACCTCCGACGGAGTGTGTTAGTGTTGTTTAGGGTCAAAATTCATTCAAAGCGACACAATATTGCAAAAAATTGCGAAGTAAGAAAAAATGATAAACTTTGTAAACATTTATCTCGGAAACTATTATGTCTACAGAGACGATTCTAGTCTCATATTGTATCAAATTTAGACTACTTTAAAAACATTTTAAAAAGGTACTCCAAAAACTACTCATTTAGGGTTGTAATTGCCAAAGTTCTAAAAAAAGCCCGAAATTTTCACGGGTTTTTACAAAGTTGCGTTCAGCACCCGAGGTCACAAACTTGAATTATTCATTAAACCAACATCATAAACAAGTCTGCAAAAATCGGAACTACCATATTTGATGCAGACTACCCCGTACTTTCAAACGACAAGGTTACTGTAATATTTAGGTTTGAAGAAAAATATACTCACGGTCTAAAAATGTGCCGCTTAGGAAAAAACACGCTAGACAAATAATTTGAACGAAAAAATATTTAAATAAATTTAAATAATATGTTTATTGGGCAAACATGCTAGTTTTAACAGATGTTCTCCTAATACTCATAAATACTATTTTTAAGAAATGTTATCCTAATATTAATTTAAGAACTTTTGATTTTTTTCACTACTTTTTTACGAAAGTTTTTGGTTGTTGTTGTTTTTAACCACGGGTACAGGGTAGCCACGGGTTACGGTAACTACGGGGGCCAAATTCTGCACGGGTTAAGTAAGTGGTTAATATTAATTTTATACATATTACCAATAAAAATCAGTAATTTCATTACAACTTGCATTACATTTTTTATTTTCTCACAAATATAAAAATGTAACTTGGATCACTATCACTCTACCAGATTATATGTATGTTGTCAAAAAATAGCCTTAAGATAAAAATATAGTTTTAGTAAAGTAGTAAAACTTTTATTTGAACTCATCATTCATGTTATAAATTGTTACTTACTTTAATTTTTCATATTTTACTTTTCAAGTTTTCAACAAAACTCAATAAAACTTCTTAAAATATTTTCAAGCTAAACTGGCATATTTTAAGTATCTAACTCATTTCACTAGATTTTCAATTTTTCAAGAAACTACTTTTTAAAAAAAATGAAAAACAGTGTATATTTTTAAGAGGAAAATTATTTAAATATCTTGTATATATACTGAATCCAATATCAATGCTTGAATTATAATTGGTTGGTTGATCGGACATAATAGCAATTTGTAGGTAAAAATCTGAATATTTGATATATGTCATTTAAGTAGTACGAGCGCCAAGGCAAGTTTAGACTTGTGGTTGAAATTATTTGTACCTTATTTTCAACTTCGATAAAACTTCATGAATGCAGACGAAAAATAGGAACACAATTTTTCGATATCTGCCTTGGTTTTGGAAATATTGAATGTTAAATAATTAAACAAAATTTTCAATTTTCGATATTTTGAAAATTACTCCAGATATCGAAAATTTTATTCTTACTTTTAGTCATATATTTTCAAGTTATAACATAACCCTCCCCCCTAAAATTATCAGAATTAATTTAGACTTAGTACAATTTCATATTAAAAAAATCGAGCCTTTTATCCAAAATTGCCCTGGCGTTCGTACATTCTTGTATGCTAACTTATCGCTTATTATATTTAAAATAGAAAAAAATAACCTAACGAAGGTTTTTATAAATAAATATATCTTAAATAAAAAGATAAAACGTTCAAAAACAGAGTCAAAAGACGACTATTTATCATTTTTCAGAAATTATTCTCCCGTTCTTTACTCAATTTATGTATGATATAGATAATGGGGTTGCATTTTTTACAGTGCTCCAAAGTGACACTTAAGGTAAAAATGCGGCTCTGATAAAGAGAATCAATATTGATGCCAAATATGCATAGAGGTATTTCCCTGAATAATTACTTGAATGCATTCCAAACTCAATTGGATATTATAAATTTAATGTACAAACCTAATTGATTATCCTGTCTGTGATGAAAGGATATTACCTGTGGAACATTATAACAGACTGTATTTTTAACAAATGTATATTTTCGTGTAGCGATTTTTAACAATTTAAATTGTCGTATGTTGTCATGTAGGGTAAAAATACTTTGCTGCCACCACTGAACTCTTCTAAATCTCTGAATTCGGGAAGAGTCATATTTGAGTTGTCGTTCTGACAAAACGCTGCAAGGAATTTGAGCGACTACATGACCACTTGATAATACTAATAATTATTAAACAATATGATGGATGATTCTGATGTCGAATTGGCCATATTACCCATAAAAATGTAAAACTAAACTTGATACTATGACAAAATTTGAAAGTGAAATTAAAATTGATTTAAAAACGAAGAAGTTATAAGCAATCAAAGATTGCATTCAATGGTTGCCCATTTCCTTTTAGCAAAACAAAATTTTATATGTAATCTCTTTGGTGATACTCACGTATGACGTCACGAATCTTCCTCTTTATAGAATTAGGAAATTTAAACGTTCATATCTTGCATAATAGTAAAGATTTTTAAAAACCAACTTAACTTTTCTATTCGTATCGTGAGAGTTCTTCATCTGAAATGATTTTAAAAAAATTAGCCCGACCCCCTATTGTTTATTTTAATTTGTTCTATATACAGTTGTAAATAATACAACCTGTATAAAAGATTTTACAATAATAAAGTTAGCATACAAATGAACAAACAAACAGTTTTACTTTGATTCAAGTAAAATGTATTCAAACAATCCACCAATCATGGCAACCAACGCAAAGAGATGTTAAATTAAAATCACCCTTGTGTGGATATTATTAAATGCAATTCATTTTCATTTTATTCAGATTGTTCGTTTAACCTTCTATTCTATCTAACGTAAACTATTCTCGTTCTTTGTATACGTGTTTATTTTTTCAATTAACAATTGACCTTCTGGGTCTATCTATGTAAAAAAAACGATAAACAAGCTAAAAACAAGTGAAAACGAACAATTGAGTGAGTTAATTGTTGAAATACCATGTAAGAACGGTGTTGATTACGCATTCATTTATTTTTTACGCCATGTAAGTAAAGAAAGATAAACAAAAAAACACATACATAATATATGCAACGTATAAATTAAAAAAATAAACAATAGGTGCCTGTAAATACATACTATATAATGTTTCTAAGTTAATTTGCACCCTCACGGATAAACAGTGATATTTACGAAAAAAAGTTTCAAGCAAAAGTTGTTTTTTTTATTTAAGGAACATTTTTACATTTTTACTTTTATTGTATCCCCAACGGATTGCAAGATGGGTCCTACGGATACGGAAGATCTTAACATATGTTTTTCATTTACGAACTCGACCTCACTTTTTACGTCCTGAGCAAGCTATAATTTCAGCTTGATATCTTTTTTCGTTTTTGAGTTATCGTGTTTACAGACAGAAAGACGGACAACCGGAAATGTAGTAGGTAATTAGGTGATTTTATGGACACGTATATCAAAATTTTGCTGGTAGGCATCAATATTTTTAAGCATTACAAACTTGGGGCTAAACTTAGTATACCTTGATGTATTTCATATATACATGGTATAAAAATATAACCAAGCTAAGAAATAGTGAGATGGTAGAATTTATTTACTGCAGAAGAATGTACGAGCACCAGGGCAATTTTGGATAAAGTCTAAATTCTATGCTAAGTCTAAATTCATTCTGAAAATTTTAGGAAGGAGTTGCCCGATTATTTAAATAAATAAAGGACATTAAAAGTAAGCATATTTAAGTTTAGTCTCATGTTACCAAACGTTAGATGGATGATATATTTTCATAGATTTCGCCAAAACTATTCGATTGAAATTTAAAAAAAAACTATATAACTCGCTTTTGATATTTCGAAAACCAAGGCAGATATAGAAAAATTGTATTCTTATTTTTCGTCCATAATTCATGAAGTTGTAGCAAAATTTATCATCAAAGTTGAAAATAAGGTACAAATCATTTCAACCACAAGTCTAAATTTTGTACACACTGTAGATTATATTTATTGCATATTGTGTATTAAGTATGTACTGTATGTACTAAACACATATCAAGCTAAATAAAAACATCTAAACAGAAATACAGCCAGCCATAATAAATAAATGTAATGACCTAGTTTTAAGGTAGTTTAATAAAATTTACATAAATTTAATTGCTTACTTTTTTAATAATATGTATAGTTCTACGATAGACGAACGAATAGACCAACCTCTTTTTGTGTACTACGTACGTAAAAAAAAAACCTATCAACACATTAAACTGGAAAACAAGACTAGGAGCTAAACGAACAAATGAAAAATATGTGTGTTTATTTACGAAAATTTTGTATATTAAATTGCACGTGAGAAATTTTTGCACCCCCAAAGTACCCCTAGATAATCATCGAAAAAAATTTTCCAATAAATCCAAAAAAAAGTGGTTTGTTAATTCAAATTGAATAAAAGTTCAAATTGAATGAACAAACTCACAAAAAGCTAGACTTTTGCTAGCTATTACTTTTAAAAATGTTTTACCGTTTACATAAAAAACTGTTATCAATATTCCTTTCCAATGTTATAAGCTTTAAAATCATACCAAAATTAAGAACTGTGAATAAAAAGGAAAAACTTTTTTTGGTAAAAACACTGACTTTGATAGCTAATTTCTCATAAACCGTACAGAGTATAGATATGAATTTTTCACAAAAGACATATCAAAGGAAGATTAATTGATAAATAACATTTCAAATCTGTAATAATCATTTTCAATTTTCGGTAACGAAATAACTTAAAGAATTGGAATGGAATTGATAACAAAAGTTTAAAATTTTATTTATGAATTATCATCCTTGTATAGGTCTTTTGTGAAAAATTCATATCGATTCTCTGTACGGTTTATGAGAAATGTGCCTTTTTTTGGTAAAAAATTCATAGTTTATTTCTCATAAACCCCGTACAGAGAATCAATATGAATTTTTCACAAAATACGTATAAAAATGATGATTGATTAATTGATTAATAATATTTCAAATTTTTTTAAATCATTTTTTCGGGAGCGAAATAATACCTTAAACTGTATGTAACTTTTGTATCACATTTTTAAGAATTTTACGCTCTATAACTCCTTGTCTAATTCACACATGAATAATGATTTACAGCATTTATATAGGTATCTAACTATTAAATTCGAACAATATAGAATTTAAATCAAGAATGGTATGCATACTGCACTTTGCGTATATGTATATTCGCTACGTGCAAAACCGAATTCAGCGCTGATAGTATGGACGAAGAAACGAAGCACAAAAAGAATCAAAGTTCGAAAAATTCGCCTCCTTGAGTTTGGACTGATTATATGACGAATTTTCTCGAAAATTCCAGGAGGCAAGGGAGATACCGTTGCACCAGGTACCTTTGAGACCAATTCTGCCACTATATTCGCGTCTAGCGACTCCAAAAATCTCGTGTGACGAGTTTGGAGCGATTTTATAACAAATTTCCCGAAAACTTCACTAGACGACATGAAATCATTTACCCTAAGCACCAGGTACCTCTGAGACCAATTTTGTCACAATATTCGTGTTCAGCAACCCCAAAAATCCCCGCATAACAAATTTGAAATCATTTTCATCACTATTAACTGAATTGTGAATTTAATATTAACGGTAAATTTAAAATGCATATTAATTTTGCAAATTGTATATTTTTAATTTCTTATAAATCAGACTAGGTCACAAAATTTGCTGACACTCTAACGAATCGAATGCCGAAAACAGCATTCAAATCCGACTTACTGCTCAAATTTTTCGAACTTTATTCCTTCGTTTCTTTGCCTAGTAGAAATATTGGTATCATCTATGGGGGCATTCATTAATTATGTAAGGATGTTTTTTGAACACCCCCCTTTCCCCTATGTAAGGGTACATATGATTGCACGTACATCTTCTCCTTATTCTTAGGTAAGATTCCATTAAATTTTCCAGGATACTAAAACGTTGTCAGAAAAGGACTAGTTACACTTTAACTGACAGTTTATCTGATATATATTATAATCGTGAAAGTTTGGATGGATGGATGGATAGGTTTTTGTTACTATTCCACGCATAAACTACAGAACGGATTTGAATGAAATTTGTCACAGAGATAAGATTAAAATATTTTTATCCCGGTAAAATGTACGGTTCCCATGGGTTGGATTCATTTTAATTGGTAGTTTACGAGTCAGAATATGATATAGGCTAATATTTATCCCGGAAAAATGCACGGTTCATAAGGGATAGCATACAGGAACCGTGTTTCTTAAAGGCTTTTGTAAAAGTTCGTGAAAAAGATTTTAAGGGCATTTTTCTCCAGAAGGCTTGATTAATTTACGCAGTAACGATAAAAACTCTTAAAATCTCTTTTAATTGCGAGTAGCCACATGTGGTTACTCGGAGAGTACACTCTCTTTTAATCACGGGTAACACAGTGGGGTGAAACTAGTTATTTATAAAATTTAAAATGGATAAAAATGAGCACATTCAAGATTTTAAAATTTCAATAAATAATATAAATTGTGTAAAATATGATGTAATTCGAAGTGTATACAGAATGAAGAAAACCATTCGGCATGCGAGCTAGATTTCTAATATTAAATTTGAGACTAAATGGCCAAGCGGTCTAAGGCGTTAGTCTTTCTTAGACTTAGGTTGCGGGTTCGAATCCAGGCAGCGGCAATGTGAAAAATTATAATTAATGGGGACGGTAGAATTGATCACATTGTCGTCGTTTGGATAAGAACGAAGTAACCGACTCCACCCACATCAAAATGTAATTATAAATATGTATGTAAGTTAAATAAATAAAGATTATCAAATAATGATGTGAGTGGCCTCTGTTATAGGCGTATATGCCAGAAAAACGGAGGTTAAACCCCATTATGATTATTATTATACATATTAAATTTTCACTTACAAAATATTACGTAAGAATGGATTTGAGCAATGGGGATGATAATAAGTGGGGACAAGACAGGTGTAATCTATAACGCGGTTGTATTTTTTTTCATGTTTAAATTTTCCCGCGAAGCGAGTTGGTGGCTGCTAGTTTATTCGTAAATATGAAACAGACTATATCATTAAATAAATTATGAAATTATTTTTTGAAATAATAACAAGATTTCCCCAAACGGCTCTAAAAATGGTTCTGCACGCAACGTAGCGCATGTATTATCATTAAAACTGCACTTGGTTTAATTATTTCAAATTCTCATTCATTTCAATAATTTATTATTTCTATTGAAATCAACAAATGAACCCAGAATCAAGAATCTAAATAATCATAGTTCGAATCATACATAGGTACATCCTGTTATTTTACGTATAACAAAACTTTATACCATGCACAGTTAGTATTTATATTAAAAATTTATTTATAAACAGGCTTCGACGAAAACTATTAATTCGACGAAAACTATGTAAACTTCTTATAAATACCATTTAACGACATACATCATGGTACAAGCTATCATATATTATCGTTAGAGTACGTAATTTTATATTTTTTTATTGATTTAGTTTTGCAATAAATTACACTTTCCGCTTGTATCTTTTATCCCTAAAAAAATAAATTTAAATATGAATTGATTTTAATAGAATGAAACGTCGATATTTTTGGCCAAAATATTCGAAAAATTGGTTTTTAAACTTCATGGCCTCATAAAAATCCAAAAAAATTATTTTGCTCTACCACACGCAAACTTTTTCCAACTTAGATCAATTAAGCATGTATTTCCACTAATTTTGAGTCATTGCTTCAAATATTTTATCAAATTTAACGTAACTTCAAAATTTCAAAAATGCAGCATCTTGGTTTCTACATTTGGAGTAAGGGCAAATTTAAAACGAATAACTAGCACGCAAATTGAAAAATATAACCCAAAATTAGTGGGGGATTCAAACGAAAATTCATTCAAATACGATTAAATTTTGGCTAAAATATGCAAAAATTAATATTTTAAACTTTTGGATAAATTAAGTATGTCATCCCACAAATTTTGGGTAAAATATTTAGTCAAATTTAACGTATCTATAATCATAGTGTAAGAAGTTGAAAATTTGCAGGTAGCTTCAACAAGTGATGAAAGAATTTCGAAAAACTATAGAAAATAATTTCGAAAAAATTATAGGAAATATTAAACCCCATCATTAGAAATTATTCGTTAAAATTTTCGTAATTTTCGAAAACCAAAACTTGTGACAACAAAACAAAAACCGTGTTGGTTTTTAAACACTGGCATTCAATACTTTGTATACAGGGTATTTCAAAAGTTAAATTGTTTTCACTTGTTATACAATGTATATATGAAATATACATAGTATACTAAGTTTAGTTATATCATGTATATATGAAATATACAAAGTATATTAAGTTTAGTCCCATATTTGTAACGCTTAAAAATATTGAGGCTACGAAAAAAATTTTGGTATAGGTGTTCATAGAATCATCTAATTAGTCCATTTATCTGTCTGTCGTCTGTCTGTCGTCTATCTGTCGTCTATCTGTCGTCTGTCTGTCGTCTGTCTGTCGTCTGTCTGTCGTCTGTCTGTCGTCTGTCTGTCCGTCTGTCATCACCGTTACTCAAAAGCGAAAAGAGATATCATGCAACTTTTTACAGCGTACTCAAGGCATAAATAGTTCGTAAATGAGCAACATAAGTCAATTGGGTCTTGGGTCCGTAGGACCCATTTTGTAAACCGATAGAGAAAGAACAAAAGTCTAAATATAAAAAATGTTCATTATAAAAAAATAAACAAAGACCTTTGTTTGAAACATTTTTTCGTAAACATCACTGTTTACCCATGAGAGCGCAAATTATGAGCAAATTGTATACTATGTATTATATAAGATTATCAGTTATATATGTGTGACATGTATGTTTGTGTAATGTGACATAGTAATCAATACTGTCTAAACATGGTATTTCAACAATTAACTCAGTCAATTGTTTGTTTTCACTTGTTTTATATTTAATCACATCCATTGATATTTCTGTTACATGTTACACTCTGTATTAGATACAAATATATGTTGAAGGTATAATATAATTATTATTTATATTATATTATATTATTTGTTGAATGATTATTACTTAGGTGGTACTAATAATACATAATACATCCATGCATGTATATAAAAGCATACACATGCATATTAAAGCATTATATTCAGCATTAAGCATGAATATACGTAAATATAGATGATAGTGGTAAAATATAAAATATAATAATGTGTAATGTGTAATATGTATGTAATGTGTAATGTAATGCAATGCATTGCAATTTTATTATAATTATTTACACATTAAATGCACACGTTATGTTACAACAAGCATAACCATATACACTCATGCTATTCAAATATTACCTATTGACGTTATTTACATGTAATTTACACTAATCACATATAATTATTGTATGTAATATTATATACAGTGTGTCGCATTTAAGATGCAGACACCCTCTTATTTTCGTTATTTATGGAAATTTCGATTTGAAATTTTGCATAACCAAACAGGGTGCAGATGAGTCAAATTTTTTTAAGATTCGTAACCGAAATCAGAACTTTAAACTCAGACTACTACAAATTGATAAATAAGGCCGATTCTTAATATTTTGTCTAGCGTCAAAGATGGTTTTAGATATCGAAAAAAAAAAAACTTATTACAAAAAATTGCTCAGAATATCTTTTTATACCCAAATACCGTTTTTTTAATTTGTTTATTATTTTGGTCTTTACTCAAAATTATTACAAGTTTATTGAAATATTTGAATACATAGCACAATTAAATTATCAATTGGTCCAGTTTTTACATTCCATAGCACACTAATTTCAAAATTCACCCATGATCCATCACTCTATGTAGAAATTCAAATCGAAATTTCTATAGCTAACGAAAATATGAGGGTATACATACATATATAAATAACGTTTATATGGTGTTTAAGGAAGGGTTAGACATGAGGCCAAAGAGTTAGAAGCTTTAAGCTCTCGATAGCGACGAATATAGTCTACTGATAATTCGACTTTTATCTTCAATAACCAAGTGCTTCTTTCAACAAAAATTTAACCCGTCAGCACTCGCGTTTTGAACATTTTGCTCACTCTAGATTTTAAACATAAATAACCTTTAATTTTTAAGTGGCATTTATGGCAGGGACTTTTTCTATACCCAAAGATTACACAATCTTTAACTTAGCGAAACTAAGAAATTAGAAAACAAGCCCTAGGTAGGGTCTGGTGCGACCCTTGAGGTTCACACGAATTACTTCAACTTCGAATGCATTGAAATTCTTTCGGATCATATTGCTCTTAATACACTTCGATCGACACCGCAACGAAGTCGATATCGAAAGTTCTGACGTAGCACACATTAAAAAAAAACGGTCGAATTGATAACCTCCTACTCTTTTCTTTGAAGTCGGTAAAAATCAAAATTTAGCAGATCTAGCTTCTTTTTTTTAAGGACTTAGAAATTGATAGAAATGAAATACAGTTAAAACTTAGAAATTTTCGAACTGTGTTTCTCAAAACACAGTGTATATTTATCCATATAAATAATATTAAGTTATGAGTATATGATTTTAAATTCATAAATTACTGAGGTTGGTACACATAAAATCGCATTCAACATATAAACATAAATTAAATTTTTATTTTAATAGCTTCAATAAAGCGATTAATAAATTTTATATTAGGTAATAATAATTTTCATGAAATTTTTCTTGAAATGATTAATCATCACATTAAAATGAAGTGTATAGAATAAAAGCGTGAGAAAAGTGCATTAAATGAGTCACGCTATTTTTATACCTTAGCTAAATAAGCTTCAATCAAAGTAGTTAGAGAAAATTTAATTATCTACCTGAACAAATTGCAACAAACTATGCAAATTGACTAAGAAATTCATTCAGAAATAGAAAAAAAAAGTGCCATTAAAGTTCAAGGTTTTCTGAAAGGTTATACATCCATTTTTTTAATCTTTACAGTAGTAACCCGTGGCTACCTTGTACCCGTGGCTAAAAACAAACAAACAACAATTTTCGTAGAAAAGTGGTGCAAAAAATCAAAAGTTCTTAAATGTACATATATTAAAAATAGTAATTAATGTCTAGTATAGAAAAGCATCTGTAAAACTAACATGTTTGCCTTATAATGTTTTGAGTATTTTATGTCTAGAGTAAGAGGAGAGCATTGGTAAAAATCATACCAAATAAATTTTTTTTTTAATTTCTTAAAATTTTTTATAATTTTTCATTCAAATTATTTGTCTAGCGTGTTTTTTTTCTAAGCTGTACATTTTTAGACCGTGAGTATATTTTTCGTCAAACCTAGACATAATAAATGAGGGGTGAATGATGGAATTTGATAAAGGAATAAGGAAAATAAGTATAAGACCGAAAAAAACTTGCTAGAGTAATAATATATAAGATATTAAAAATATACCTTCCACACAACTATCGATTAAAATGTGTCAAACATAAATAAATCGGTTCAATAGATGATTCACTCTAATAAATTTATATTTATCAAAAATACTTTATAAACTATTTACTACATGTATATGCAAAATATTATTGTAGGTATATGGAGGAAATGGCACAAAATACATTTAACAAGTGAAAACAAACAATTCACTGAGTTAATTGTTGAAATATGCTGTATAAAAAATATTTAGGGTAGGGGCTCGAATCCCGCCGTCGCAACAATATTTATTTAATTAATAGTTGTGATAGGCTTGTGTAGTGCAAGCTATATGCATGAAGAAGGTCCACTCAGCCTCTGAAATTGAAGAGCTGATAAACGCAATTATCAGCAGAAAGGTGGAAAAACACATATATGGTATCACAATGGGCTCTATAGCCTAAGTGTGTCCTTCGTGGACAGCCAATACAACCTAACCTAACCTAACATACTTATTTGCATACAATAATATTTTTTGTATGATAGTACCAATATAAAAACTATATTATGATGATATATGTATTATTATATCGCATCATATTTGAATTAATCGTAATATATTATGTTTTTAGTTCGACAGGGGATAAAATTTAAAGTGAGGGGAATAAAAATGGTTGACATATTAAATTGTAGTATAAAGCTTATTCTAAAACATGTACCATTATTATATAATAAAGTGCAAAAACAAATGTCAATTTATTGAAATAATTTATTATAAACATTAATGAATAGTAACAGGTGTTTCTTTTAGAAGTTCACAGCTTAATAAAACAAAGAATAATAATTTTAATATACTTGACTTTATTGGAAATATAATTTTATGCCATTTATGTTAAAATATTTATTCCTTCGTGCTGCCACTGTGGCTGGGGTGTAGATGGAACAATTTGAATGTCGTATTTAGCCAATAACTCGTTCAGTGTTATATTCCAAGTGTTCAACCGAATCTAATTTATTGGCGTAGACAAGTGACTTTACATATCCCGAAAGAAAACAAATGAAAACAAACAACTGACTGAGTCAACTGTTGAAATACCCTGTATAGACAGTGTTGAATATCAGTGTTTGCATAATTTTTTTTGTAAATTATAAGAGTTTATAATTAGAAGCAAGTGGGACTTAAAAATCATTATTGCATATTTAGTCGAAAAAAAACACGCACACTACGGAAAAATGCTTAAGCCAAAAGTTGTCAATGGCAATAGAGGACATTCGTCTGTGTCCATGACTTTCTTCCGAAAGGTAACGTTTTCCAAACAAATGTTTTAAACAAAAATTGTTAGTTTTTTTATGAGGATCAATTTTCTAATTTAAAGTATTATTCTACAACTTAGCGTTTAAGATCTAAATTGAATATTAAAGAAACCTGAAGAACTAGGTCCAATCTGCTGTCAAAACATGATGCCCCAATCAAACTCTACAACAAGTTATTTTTTTATTGGTTGGCTATAAAACGAGATATTTTGGCGTATAGATTATAATGGCCCACTCTGTATACTATTTATATAAAATGAACAGATAATCATAGTCTGCCACCCAAACTGTGTTATACCGAAAGTTAGTAGATTAGTTATTGTTTTTTCTTCATTTTTCTGGTTTTACTTCGAATGCGAGAGAAAAATTTAAAGCTCATTAAAAAAATATGTAGTACAATCTTGATTATTTGCAATAATAAGTTTGATTGAAGTCTTGTTAAGAGCCTTGGTCTTGCGGAAATAAGAGTTAGTCTTGCAGACTTGGGTCTTGGTCTTCATCTTAATTCATATAGATAAGGTCTTGATATTGATCTTGTCGAAGTGCTACCAAATTGTTCTTGGTGTTGGTCTTGAAAAATTCACAAGGTCAAGACCAAGACTGCAAAATCGAGACTAAATTTGGTCATCGCTTAAAAGATTTCGTATAGATCAAAAAATTTCAACAATTTACATGCATTGTTCTTGCGTGAATTTGTTCATTAAAAAATTGCAAGTCAAGCTAAACACAAAGCAATTGTCTGCTGTGAAATCGGTTATCAAACCGAACTCGGGCCACCCCCCCCCCTAAAATTTTCAGAATTGATTTCGACTTAGTAAAACTTCGCACAAAAAAATCAAGCCTTTTATACAAAATTTCCCTGGCGCTCCTACATCCTTAAGCTACTTTATTTTCCAATAAATTAGCAATAGGTTGCGGGATTCGATTAATTTTAATCCAAATGTATATCGAAATAATATTATGATGCATTAATGCATAAATTTAATCGAATTTTCTAAGTTATATTTAATAGCACAATTTATTTTAAGTAATTTACATATTCAATAATTTATCGTTTTTCTAAAATGTAAATTATATCGAAGTAAATCGAAGTAAAAAAAAAAAACACTATTATAGTAACAACGTTTATTTAATAGGAATAATAATAGATTGAGAAATATTGTTTCTAATTGCATGAAAATTGCATGAAACGTATCGTAATATGATGAATATCTATGATATTCTAATTTCCTTTGCACTTGCTTAGAACGAGTAGAAAATTTTTCCAATGTTATATTTATATTTCTGATATGCAAATTGTAATTTTAATTTATTCACATCCGGCAATAAGTTTCTATTGAATATTTATTAATTTTTTTTAATGAATATTAATTATTGTAAAGTACATTTACACAGGACGATTCAAAATTTTGCATATTCAATTTCTGATCGCCTTTTGCTGATTAATTTTTTTGCACAAATTTTTTAGTTTAAGAATTGCAAGTTGAAAACTTTTTATTTTGTGTTTACAATAAGATTTATGCTTTCAATTTCCGTCGAACAAAAGTTGTTATATTTCGAGCAAAAATTGTTTGTTATTTTTGCACATGAGAATTATCATGAACAGCAATTGAACTTTCTTTTTGTCATAATTTGTTTGCCTTCAATTAACTTTTTAATTGAGAAACCGAAAAAATTATTGCCATTGGAAATTGGAAATTGAAGTGCATAACAACTATTTTTCTAGGAAAATTCCAGGAAACCCGGGACTAGTGAGGCTAGCTTAAAATTGATTAAAATTCATTTGGGGTTATATTCCAACAAGCAGTTACCCCCTCCCCCCTGCTTTACTGGGTAACTTCAATTTTAAATACAAGTTCTTAAAGAATATTGGAGTTTCATACAAACTTTGATTCCCTATTTGAACCCCTTAAAGAATGAATTTTCATGAAAAAGTAGATACAGTAAACTTTTGTCTCAAACCATGAGTACATATATCAATTTTTACTTTTTCTAACTTCAAAAATTACAAAATTTCAGATAAATTTTCTCTCCCTTATTGACCCCCTTGAAAAATAAATTTTTGAAATAGTCTTACAGTAAACTTTTCATTTGAACCATGAACTTAAATCCCCAAATCATACAAACTTTCAACCTCCATTTTAACCCCTTAAGAAATGAATTATCACAAATCATTTTCTAGAGCACACATACGTTATTTAAGGAACTTTTGGGAAATTTCATGCATCTAGACCCAGCGGTTTCAGCTGTGCTTTGATCGATCAGTCAGTTAATCAGTCAGCTTCTTCTTTTATATATGTATACAAGGTGTTCTATAATTGACTGCAGAACTCTTCACTTCCTAAATAAGCTTATAAAGACAAACGAAAAAGCTCTGTAACAAATTTCGGCCTGAGGCTTAATTTCTGAGATAATTAACCAAATCAATTAATAAAAAATAATTAAATTTATCCAAAGACAGAGCACTTAGAAATAGAAGGCGGGGTTTAATAAAATTTTTAAAAGTGAGGTAGATAATATGCTAATTACATGCTACGTTAAAGACATCCTTCTGTTTTTAATTGCTCTGCCATTGGATACAATTATTAATTATTGTATTAATTTATTTGGGTAATTATCTCAGAAATTAGGTCTCAAATCGAAATTTGGTACAGAGCTTTTTTGTTCGTTATTATAAGCTTATTCACGAAGTCAAGAGTTCTGTAGGCAATTTTAGAACACCGTGTATGTAGAAGAAAATATTTGAATAAAAAATTAAGATAAAGAACTGTTGTTTAACGCTATCGCCTGTTTGGTTAAGCGTAAAACAAAATTAGTTTAGCGTTTTTTTTTTAAACATTCTAAGTCATCTAATAGAAAGTTTTGAGTTTCCAGCCTTTCTAAAATTCTTGTCGAATACTTGATGATTGATGCTAAAGGCTAGACCTAATTTCTGGAATATTATTCAATATTAATTTTTGTTTCCAGATTAAATTCATTCCCGTTTTCAAGATCATTCAAGAACATCATGTCATCATCAATGATCATTACAAGTACAATAATCCCATCGACAGTACCATTAATTACAAGTAACAGTGCATTAGATTTAAATATAGCTGCAGCAGTCTCAACAAATAGTGTCTCAACAGCCGCAACAAATAACCATCATGGTGGAACTAATACATTACTATTCAATAATCAAAATCATCATTTAAATGCATCAGTTATGATGATCGAAGAGATATTTACGGCTGCGACCCGTGTAGCACGAGCACATCATACAAATCAACATTATAATTCACATCATTCCGAATCAGCTGTATCACCTGTTACGTTAAGTTCCGATTGGTCCCGTGTAGCTCGGTTACTATTATTAGCAACGTTAGCGGTAATTGGTAGTGTGGGAAATGTATTTATGATTAGTGCTGTTATGGTTGAGGATCATTTGAAAAAACGGGGTAAGTATCCTACGGACCCGTATTTTTAACTTTATACGGGATGTGCCATAATAGTCGTATTCAAACAATACGGTATTCTACTATATTTAAAAGAGTATTTCAAAATGTTAATTTTCCTAATCTAAAGCACCAAAAAAATTTATTTCGGCATAATAAACAGACTTTCTTGCTATAAAATTAAATTAAATTTTAAACCTTTTTTATGATCGCAAAAACACTGTCAGTTATTTTGGTGACGTAATATTGTTAAAAATAAATAAATAAAATTGATGGTAACATAATCTACAATTACTATGAAAGTCACGTGTTTTAGATCAATGAGAATATGCTTTTATGACTCAAAATCAGAATATTTAAGTATCTTTCAACATAAATTTTAATTTTTATCAAATTTCATAAATTATTTTTGACTACCGCAAGTTTCTTATTCAATGATACAAGAAACAAAATGGGATCCACTTGGAAGTATCAGTTCCAGATATGTATGATCTTTGTCGATATGTCTATATTTCTTCAACACTTTCCCAAGAAAACCTTGATATTCTTACCGCACAGAAGGTCCCGAAAGAAGGTCGAACAACTGTAGTATGAAAAATAAGCAAAAAACCCTACTTTCGTTCAACACTATGCCCAATATCTTCATGTGTTAGAAACCTTTTCAATAATGGTCTGATATCGATTATATTAAAATGATCAAAATATTGTCCATGAAAAAGTAAATACGTGAAATATTTGTATTAACGCACATAAAAACCATTACTCCAATCAAATTGACGATATAAACAAAAAAAATAATAATTAGTGTCCGGAAGATGCATGGGCTATGGTGGTGATACTTTGGCGAGCTTAAATTCCAAAATTTGGGATGTAACTCTTGGTGAAATGTACTTCTTGAGTATAAGGATGTGCCCAGTTTCCTGCCGTATCTCGTTCCCTACTAATTTTAACTAATTTTAATTTTAAAGTTACTGCATTTTATATTTCCTACCAAAAAAAGGCATATAACATTTTGTGATCTGTTGTTTTTGCACGCTTTCCGCTACTATTTTTTAAGAATTTGGTATAATTTTTCATAACATTCAGTTGACACTTTTTAGCAACCTTTTATTTAAATATTATGTCTGTAGGATGCATAGTTCTGTTATTGAGTGTTTCAAACTCTATCAGTATAGATAAGAAAAGCAAAGCTTTTATGCAAAGTTTGTACATTTGGTTACCCCACTATTATCCAGCTCTTTCACTTTTTAGTGATCATTATTTTTGTGTTCTAAAGGAAATAATGTGTATCGTTATACTATTAGGAGGTAAACCGTCTAAAATCTTGCCGAGGCAGTTATTCCTAGTTAGACTAGTGTCAAAAGATGATTGTTTCTTTCATTCCCTGTAAATTTAGAACTTTCCAAAAATTAATAATCAATTGTTTTTTCCAGGGAATACGTTTATAGTAAACGTTGCATTAGCCGATTTACTAATAACTGGAATGGTAATACCTGCATCAACTGTGGCAATCCTGGCCAGTCTGGATGGTTCCCTGACAATATGTCGTTTCCAATGGTATCTGGCCGTACTATGTTTTTTTGTCACCGTTCTAACATTAACCACAACAGCAATTGAAAATTACGCACGACTATGTTGCACAAGTGAAGATTATTACAATAGTATTCTAACTCCAACACGGATTACCGTATTACTACTAGTTTATTGGGCCTTATGTGGAATTTTATCTGGATTACAATTTGTAATCGATGTCGGTTTTGACTATTGTACACGAAAATCGACCGGGTTGCTACCATATCAAGCGACTCTAGCAATATTAATAGTATTTATGCCGATTTTTATTACGTGTTTATTCTATATTCGAATTGGATTTCGAATACGTACAACAAAGGCACGTCCAAATTATAAGGCGTCGATTATCTATCAGTGGGATTATGCGTTGACGAAAACCAATATGTATAGTTTTATATTGTTTCTTCTATTCTGGTTTCCGTTCGGGATCGTTCTGGCTGTGGACGGCTGGTCTGCAAAGCGGACGGTAAACGATTCTCTCTTCTATAATTTAGCATGGTTTGCACTTAGTAAATCGTGTATCAACAATTTTTTATACTGCATAACAAATCAACATTTTCGAAACGCTTATGTAAATTTATTCCATTATTGTTGTTGTAAGACCACAGTGTCATTTAATCGACGAACGCGTGCAGATGGTCCAGGACGAGGCCCATCTGGAGATGTTCGAGTGCATATTATACCAGGTAGGCAAATTAAAATAAAATTGTCAACTCATATCTTTCGTAAAAGATTGTCCCAAGATAAAAATGATACATTTTGGTATTAAAAAATCGATTGGGTAGCCATTAATTGGTATCCTCCGTTTAGACATTTAGGATACTTTTTTTAAGTGAAAACTTTTTGAGCTGCGTTGACCGATTTTATTATAATAGCTTGTAAGTAGGGGGTTTGTTTGGTGGGCACCATGGTTTAGATATTTACCTCAGAACTAACATGGTTCACCGATTCACGTCCGATCACCAAAAGTTAAGTAGGCAACATTATGCAACATTTGTTATTATTTATAATAGTTATTTACATCCATTGTATATCTAATATATAAAAATTTAGCAACGAATATTTTTTTATAATTTTTTCGAATATTTAAAAATTACTGAAATAAGAAATAAAAGTCATATAAATGTAAAATGGGTTTCTAGAATATTTTTTACTCTCCTAATAATTAATATCAGACAAAGCCACAGCAAAAATGGTCGGGTTTTAACTAGTATGTTAATATTTTCAATTTTAAAATTATGAAATTTTAAATTCATACTATAACGAATTAAAAAATTCAAAAAAACACAGTCATTACAAAGTTTTAAGTTTACTATTCTGCTAGTAGTTCCTATAACTGTCTATCAATATACCCTGTATTTATATGTTATATATACCAAGGTGTACTAAGTTTAATCCCATGTTTGTTACACCAAAAAATTTTGTTGCTACGAACTAAATTTGCCGCCTCTAATTGAAGCCTTTTGAGACAGAAAGAACTTAAAACTTGTTGAGTAGATATTATCGTTGAGTAGGTAACACTGTAGTATCACTAAATTTTGGTATAGGTGCTCAAAAATCACCTAATTAGCCCATTTCCGATTACTCAAAAACGAAAAGAGATATCGAGCTGAAATTTAGCGTATATAGCGTGATCAGGACGTAAAAAATGAGGCTAATTTCGTAAATGAGCAACATAGGTCCATTGGGTTTTCGGTCCGTAGGACCCATGTTGTTAACCGTTGGAGGTAGAACAAAAGTTTAAATGTAAAAAATGTTCCTTATAAAAAAATAAAAAACTTTTGGTTGAAACATTTTTCGTAAATGCCACTATCTCTATCCGTAAGGGCGCAAATTAGGTCAAAACTTTGGTGTCCATTTTCTCCAATACTATAAAAGATAGTGAGTTGAAAATCTGCAAGTAGCTTCAACTATTAATCTCATGAAGCATTTTCAAAAACCGAAAAAAAAAAACTAAAAAATATTTTCCCATACAAAAAAACCAACAACAAAATTTCTGTTGGTTTTTTAAACTCTTCTAATTTATTAAAAAGAAAATGCAATCACTAAGATTTAACACTTTCTACACAGGAATTTCAGCGCGGTTTTTTTATACCAAAAAATGTTATTCTAACCAAGATCTTGTATACGAATTATTCCTTAAAAAACATGTTTTTTACTCATTTTCAGGATATAATATGTATTCATATACAAGCCCACAACGAAGTGGAGGCAGAGAATCTGGTGGAGGAGGACATCATGGTGGTGGCGGCGGGAAACGTGGATGTGTAAGTTCATGTCGTCCATCGACAAGTCATCGGCCAAATGGACGTGATGTTTATGAATTATGATGAGATTAATTTCAAGAGATATTTCTAGATAAATTTTTTGATGTAGTGTGTGTACATGCAGGTTACATGAGATTGTAACATAATAATTAATGCATAAATATATTAAAAAATTTATGTATTGCGATATGATTGGAGCAAAAATTTAACATAAACCGTGCACTTTGTAAACGGAGGGTACTATATATTTACTTTTTTGTTTAAATTAATTATATGAATATACAGGAAGTTTGATTTATATTGGCGACACTTATATGATATTTATTCCTTCCCACAAAAAAAATTGAGAAGACTGTATTCAAGAAACGTCGTCAGCGATTAATGTTAACCAAAAATGAAATAGATTTCGAATAGGTTTGTGTCCGCCTCTAATTGAAGCCTCTTGTGATAGAAAGAACTTAAAACTTGTTGAGTAGATATTATCGTTGAGTAGGTTACACTGTAGTATCACTGTGATAGACTTAAAATAAATCAAACTCCCTGTACATTGGAAAAATACTTTTCTAAGTATGATAAATCAATGGAAAAAAATTACCTTCCTGAAAAGAACTACGAATTCTTGCCATATAATAAATATAAAATCATTAATAATTAATTATTTTCTACAGGATATTCGAGAATTTAGTTGGCAGTCTTCTTTTTCTTATCTATTATGATTCATGCTGGGCAGGCCACTTAACCGACAAAAATGTAAAACATAGTTTTTTTTTTAAATCTAGCGTTTTGGTCACATTATTGTAAATGGAAGATTTTATAATTGAAAATTTGGAAGATTTTATAATTGAAACCTTGAATTTTTATCAAATAGCACACCAAAGTCCAAAATGATTAAATCCTAATAGAAAAAATGGCAAAATGGGAATTTAACCCACATACCAAGCTTTGACGGTCGCTGAGTCCTAATTTAATGTGAAAATCAAAATAGAATCCGGAAAATGGAGTAAATAAAGGAATAGAGTTTCAAACTGCTTTTTTGTCCAACATATAATTATTAATTTTTAATTCAGCAATCTCGGAAAATGGTAAGGTAGCAAAATTTTCCATTTTAATCTTTTTTTATTATATAATTTATTTATATACAAGTAAGGTTTACAAAATTTAAAAAACTTTCGAGAAATTTTCCGGGTACGGTACCAAAAATTTACACTTGAATCGTATCTACAAACACTCTCCATTAAATTATCTGTTTCTGTCTCCTAACTGAACTGATTTTGAAGATCATCGCCTATTTTTTAGTTGTTCCGGGCACGGAACCGTAAACTCGCACTTGAAACATAGCTAAGGACACTCCCCACTTAATTACCTTTCAAGCGAAACAAAAATCCAAATTGGTGCATCCATTTAAGCGCTGCGATGACATAGGCAAACACACAGACAGACAGACACACATTTCGGTCAAACTTATAACACCCCTCTTTTTGGTTCGAAGTTAAAAAAGGGAAATTAGCAAAATAATCCATTAGTTTTAAAAACCTAAAAATTGTTGAATTGTTCTTTTATTTTTTTCTGAAAAAATCAACATTGCAATGGCAAAATCCGCCCAGCTATTGAAACTAGTTTTAAAAAAAAAGCACTGGTCTATGGAATGATTAAACCATTGTGGAGTGGAATATTTTGTAATAGTTCATTCATATATGTGAACAGTATTGTTGAAAATTACTATGGTTTCTTAAATTCCATCTATTTATTGTCGTATAAAAAAAATGCAATACAAACTAAATAATGAGATATCCTGATTAATGAAAATAATTAATTATGAAATCAAAAATAATTAATGAAGAATATATTAAAACTTAAATGTAATAATAATTATTGGCTTTAAAAACAAACAAAAAAGAACAAATTTTTTTAAAACATAATTTTATCTCTATAAAAAACCATTTTACACTAATTTTATATAAAAACATTTTTAAAATAAAGAAACAAACAAAAAAACATAATATTTTTTATTTATAATAAAATTAATATAAAATAAATATAATATATAGATATATATATACTTTGTACATTCAATTTTATAAATGTTATTTATTAATAAATATTAAAATAAATTATTATTAATATAAAAATAAAATTTATCTAAATGTTTAATCAAATGTAAAATTAGATATATGTAAATGGTATGCGGGCTGGAAAATTTTTCGAGATTAAATTTTAGTTCGGTAGGATTTTTGAAATTTTTTTGTTTTTTGAGTTCGATGAAGTACGTCTTGCATCAAAAAACGAAAGGAATTTCTCCCTGACAGATTAAATTACATTCTTTAATTATAAAACAAAAGCAAATAAAAACAAAAAGCCATAATTATCTTAAAATTATTTTATAAAATGATTTTGGAATCAACAATTTTCACGTTTTATAGTGAGAACAAACGCAGTAAACGCAACCGTTCTCACGTGCCAGACATATTTCATCCCTAAATAATTTCAATAAAAAAAGAAATATCCAAAATCCAGTCGACCTAAAATCAACTTTTTCGTGACATTGTCAACCAGCTCTTATAGTTATATTGCAAGTAATAATTCATATTTATTATTAGAAATTTTTTTTACTGTGTGTGCTAGCAGGGTTGCCAGTTCTAATATTTTAGCGATCAGATTTCATACTTTTTCACCACAACTACTGCTCTATCACTTTTCTTCTTAATCGACTGTTTAAAGATTTCCTTCATATCGGACTTCGATACCATAGAAAACAATCGATAAATCATTAAATTAACCCGATTTTTGTATTTATTGGGTTTAAATTACACTATAAAAAAGTTTCAAAAAAAATCTGAAACAAAAAGTGATTTTATCGATTTTTTCCATATGCATATCCCTTAAAAAAGGTTCATTTCACGGTTGGATGCTAGTCTGAGATCTGCGACATCGCTTGAAACCTTAAAATTTTAAGCGATATCTAGGTAATAACTCGTCCAACAGTAAAATGAACCCAACTTATCGATTTTTTAGGTCAAATTAACTTAGTAAACTATAAGCCTTACCTATTTCTGGAACGAAATAATTTGAATGATTATTTTTCCCAAAGGAATATTTTGATATTATATTTTAAATTTTCCTGGAGTTTTCTGGAGATAAATTCAGAAGTTATATTTGATTACTGTACTCAAATTTTGACAAGCAAATACCTTTTTTAAACACTCTCGATTATACCTGATAGGCTAGCCACACTAGAACAATTATTGGGAAAACATTCCTTTTTTTATTTAAAATATCTAAATATTTGTAAAAATTTGTGGAAGTAAAACCTAATTTGTATTACACCCATATACAAAAACTAACCAAGAAAATGTGAATAATTGAGCTTATTTTAAGACAAAAACTATACTTAAAGTCTGTTATTATTAACTTAACTGTGCTAAATAGTAAAAAATAAATGTATCATCTATTAATCGAAATTCAAATGATTCAAAATTGTCTGAAATATAGAGAATAAAATTCGTCCATTATATTAAAACAAAAACTCTTCAGAAATCTAGCTAAAATTTTGCAGATCTTTTTACGAAAATATCCTTTAAAAATCTATCCACAAATTTTTGAAACCAAAAATTATAAAAATCACTATTTTTTATACACTAATATTATTATAAATCAAGCATTGCTTTTTCATTTCAAATAAAATTTTATAGTCTTTGAGCTTTAGACAGTTTTCAATAGCATCAGGACACAAGGACTTTTGCTATTATTTTGATTTTTAAATTTTAATAAAAATTCACGCCTTTGAAATAAATAGCTTTAATATATTTGTGATATAATTTTGCTAAAAAAATACTTAAATCAAATTTTTGAGTGCTGAGCTCCGTCCAAAGCAAAAAAATGTCCAAACTAGATTCCATAACTTTAAAATTTTTTTCTTTACACCCTAAATTTGATTTGCTTCCTTTTATATTACCTTAAACGCTTAGATCATAAGAATATGACAAAAATCTTATATCGCTGTCTATCTTTTAACTATAGATATGGAATTTATTAGATATAATCGCTTTCGAAGTCATATCTGTAATACGCACAAAAATTAATTTCATAAAATTTCGAATAATAATACCTTCAACTGAATTTAATTTTAAAGGGTCTCTATTCTTTATTAATAAAAAAAAATCGACGTTTTATGGCCATAAATTGCTTGTTCCGAGGTTCCCAAATCGCTTCCCACTTTAGCATCACTTTTAAAGATCAGAAAAAAATTGAGCCCCAAAATGTCAAAATTAAAACTAAAAACCACATGTTTTAATGAAAAAAACAAAAAAAGGTTTTTTTGTCAAAAATTGGAAAAAAAATAGCAATAAAATAAAATTATTTATTTTTGTGGTAGATTTTAGACATTTGGGAACTGACTCCATAAAACAATGAATAAGCTGGAAAAAGTGTCCAAAGTGGGGAAACAGCACCGATTTTAATGAAAATTTTTGTAACGTGTTTATAGGACCCCAAGGAATATTCAGCCTACTTAACCTAAACATAAGGTGGCATTGGGTCCCAGCGGGGGACATGTGTAGTCCAAATTTTTTTGAAATGCCTACTTTTACTTAAAATTATCTTCTAGTAGGTATTTTTGGTCGCTGTGTACGAATCTCATGTCAGATTACATGAATTCTGTCACGTATTTCAAAAATCGTGTCATTTAACCCGTTCAAATTTTGCTCTAGGAAGTATTTTTGGCCGCTAATTGCGAATCCGATACCCAATTACACGGATTCTGTCCATCTTACAAAAGTCGTGCCATTTTTGGCCAAGAATATTCTAAACACATTCAATAATAGTAAAAAGTAAAAAATGAAATCGTTTGGTTTTTTTTAAACAGAGAGCACCAAAAAACAGAATCTGCTGTCCGACTCGATGCTCTAACGATGAGCGTAGAACTAAGATTACCAATCTACGCACAAATTATTTTTCACGCATACATTATTTAAATTTTAGAAAAAAATTCAATATTTCAGACAATATTTGGCTCAAAAAAAAAAAAAAAATTAAATAACGAACAAAATAAAAATATCATTACTTTATTGAAAAATACTAAAGAAAGTTGGTGCCCACAATTTCTAAGATAAAAAAGTGCCTCCAACTGCAGCTTAGATAAGAATTTTAAAAATAAAAAATATTATCTAAAAAAAAAATACATGCAAAATTTTTAAGAAAAAACTTTTATTAATTACTAAAATTGGCATTTTGATATTCATTTTTAATTAAAATTTAAAAACAAGAAACAATTGTAAATAGAAAAATTTAAGAAAATTTTTGAATTAATATCGACAATTAAAATATAAATAATACACAAAGTGATTAAGCACTTTTGTTATAAATAAATAAAAATGTTATTTTATTAATACAGTAAGGCCCGAGGATGCCAAATTTTTATCGAATGGAAAACTCCGTGGTCAAAGTAAAAATAGCATGCAAATTTAACGTTAAAAATATATACCAGTCTGTAATCAATGAGATTATCATAATATCAAAGTTTTTGTTTCCTAGAATTTATCTAGAAATTTTTGGTATGATAGTGAGAAAAAACATATGTAAATGAGAAAAAAGCAAAATCAACTCCAACCCCCAAAACCATCCCCCGTGCACACGGGCCTGGATAGAGTAATATAAAACACTCACAGATGCTGACAAAAAATAAATTATTACAAAATTTCGTTCAAATTGTGGTAATTTCTTTTCAAGAACACGTTGAGAATTTTTATATGTTTCTATTCTCGATTATTCTCTAAAATGAATATCTGATCTCTAAGTTCTTCCTTCGATGAACATTTGACAAAGCGGTCTTTTGTTCCACAATACATGTCTTGTAAATAATCTACTTATAATAACAAATGCCATTTTTATAATGAGAGGAAATATTTAACAGAGTCGAATTGACTACCAACTAAATCACTAATTGGAAGCCATTTGTTATTATAAGTCCATCATAAAAATTATAGTATAATAATTATACAGGTGTTTTACGCAAGACTGTCACATAAAACAATTTTTCTTACCTCGAAAACTGTGAAGTTTATCGCAACAAAATATCTTTAAGTTGAATGTCAAAATTGAGACAATGGAGAAAATTTTAAGTTACGTCAACTTTGTCCTCATTGACTTACTTAACAACTTTTGTATGAAACATTTTTTCAAAAAACGATTGAGATATTGTAGAACACCTGTTTAAATCTGTTTAAAGTTGTTGAGGCGCTACAGAAAAAAATGCATTATTGACTTTATAAAAATAAAATAATGTGCAGTAAAAGATCTTACAAATTAAGAAAAATGAAATAAACCGCTTACTTTTTGCTAAAACCTGGTGTTTTTTAGGTGTCAATCGTAAGACATTGGGCCAAATGTTTCTATTTGTTAATAAACAAACAGTAAATTGTTAAATCAAACGGTCAATACAAAAGTTGACTTAAAATTGAAAAATAGGCAACTTGTATGATATATATGTGAGTGTTTGCCAAATAATCGAAAAACTATTATACATGTATAACTTATTTTTTAAGTCAACTTTTGCATTATTCGTTTCACTTAAAAATTGTTAATTAACAAATAAAAACATTTGTAACACAAACTCTTGCCTTGCCAATGATATTTTACCCCTATGAAACGCATTTCACCAAGTTTTAGTAAAAAGTAATAGGTTTAATTTCATTTTCTTTAATTAGCTTTCACTGTAAGGTAACTTATTTTCTCAAAAACTTACATAGTTTTCAGACAATCTTTTAAAAAATTGAATTATGATTTCTTAACATGTTTAAGAAAAATTTCTCAAAATTTTAAGTGAATGGTGTTTTTTTTTTCTGGTAGCGTGGAGTTTTTTTCTATAGCGCCTCGACAATCTTAATAAATATGTAATAATATGTATAAAAATGAAAAACCTATTTCAGTCTAAATGTCGCCTTTCCCCCAGCTGTGATCGATACAAAAATATATTATATAATTATTATTATATCTTTAGCAAAATCAATAAAAAAAATTTCACAAAATACTGCAAATAGTTTGATGGTCATTTATTCACAGACTTCTGTTAAGAAATCTAAAACTAAAATTTTTAATTTTCCGAAGTACAATAATTATGAATTATTTCCATAGTATGAACGTTTTTCACTCGTGAATTTCTTTAAAAATACTACTTTTACCATCAGACTATTTAAATACTAAATGTTATTGCTTTATACAACGAAATAATAAAAATAATTACTAAAAATAATTCATATTAATAAAGAAAACTCCTACAATATTTATAATAAGATATTTGCCATCAGAAAAAATCAATTTACTTAAGAAAAATATTTGAACCAAATTTAAATTTCATAAATATTCCCTATTATGTTATTTATGTCACTACATTATCCAACTGAGATCATTACGGAACACCCCATATAAGTTTAATATCCAAAAATATTTTTGTACAAGTTGATGAATTTTTTTTCCAAATTTTCTAAGGATTTTTTTAGCTATTAATTGAATAAGTGGCAAATATCTCTTAAATCCAGCATACCGACTAAAGAATAAGCTAATAATAATATATCAAAAGCTTTTTGCGAAAATGATATTTAATTTAAAAAATTGGGAAAAACTTAAATATTGAAAAATCAAAACATTTATTTTAAAAAAAATTAAAAAGAATTGGGACCATTTAGTCGAGAATTAAGTATCATAACACAATACATTATTAATTAACAAAACAAAATGAAAATCAATGTTGCTTTAAATGTTTTAAAATAAATAATATCGATGTTTATAATACCATAATCTGTGAAATCTCAAAAGATATAATTTGAGATCTTTTGTATATAAAGAAAAAAAAAAAGTTGTGTAAAAATGATTTAGTAATTAAAAAAAAATGATGCCATATACAGGTGGTATATTTAAACGTGAACAAAAAAGAGTATCTAGACCCGTTCTTAAATCATAAAGAAATGAAACCTGGAGCTACTATTCTCTATATTCGTGAATAACCGATTTAAAAAATTTATTCAACAAATGTCAGTTATGAATCAGAATGAGGTTTTAATTGAACCTGAAAACTTAGATCGAATTCGATTCCGGTATAAAATGTATCCCTATGAAACCAATAGTTTTTGTTTGAAGCATTTTCCTCGATTAAATTTACTTATCGTGTTTCAAGCATATGTCAACTTAAAAAAGACACCCTATATTTGATATGAGTGTAAAGTTGGGCAAATATTATTTTTGCCCGGTGCGGCTAAATAATTAAATCGGGCTCTGATCATGATTTTCGACATTATCAAAAATTTCTTAAACAAATGCTAGTCATTTACTATCCTATATGTAATTCCCTTCCGAAAGAAAGTGAGACGCGATTTATCCTCCTGTTTGTGTTTTAAAAGCTGTTCAGGATGTTTGAAATTGTCCACGTTATAAATAAACAACTTGTACGATATAATAAATGTCTTAAATACATTATTCAAAGATCCATGATAAAGCATATCTCTCTATATTAATCACTCTGTAATCTTGTATCAGTGTATAATAACATACATAATTATCCCTTTAATGGTCGCATGTTTCATTTTACTTATATAAAACAATTTATTATCCAAAAACATTCAAATTACAAAAAATTAAATATTCTTTAAAAAATTAACAATACCAAATTTGGACAACGCGTCTAGAGAGTAAAAAGACTACACGAAAAATAAATTTAAAAAAAAAATTATCATTGAATTTTATTAGTTTAGAAGTTAGTGATGAATATCATGAATTAGTAAAGATACATCCAACGAATCTATTTAGCGCCAATATTTTGGGTTTCAACCAGTGCTAAAATGGACGCCTTACGGCGGGATACGGTATACGACTTATGGTACAACTTTAACATTAAACTGTGTTAATTTAAATATTTATTTTCAAGTTCAAAAGTGCCATGACTCTCAGGAAACAGAAGAGTTTTTGAAAAATTTGTATTGTTGTTTACGGGAATTCAAGTACTTCATTTAAAAACCAATAAATTGGGTGCTATTGTTCTTAAGTGATTAAGATGATGGACCAAATAAAAATTGTTTAGCCTAAGGACGTTGAGTATATATATGAAAAAAATGAGTATATGAAATTATAGAGTCTTACGTTATTTTTGAGAGTGGCTTCTGTTTGAACTTGGGAAAATGGGACGAAAATTAAGAGAAAAATATTTCGATATATTCTAAAGATTTAGAGAAAATCATTTACAGAAAAAATTAACACAAATGCCATTCATTTCATTATTAAAAATGTATTTTTGCGTCTACATTCATGAAGTTGTAACAAAATTCATCATCAAAGTTGAAAATAAAGTAAAAATTATTTTTAACCATAAATCTAAAATCGCTTTTCTGTTTGCACTACGTTAAGAAAAAATGGGGGTTAATCCTTAAAACCCTTGGTCACCTTGTATACCCTTTGTATTTTTACGACCTATATAAAGTATACCTGCTGCTGATTTTAGGATTTCATTTACAGCACTGATTTCAACCGCATTTACATTAAACTAGAAAAAAAAAAAATTAACGAAAAATTTCCTGTAAAGTGAGTATTTTAACGTTCACCACTATCTCCTAGACTATTATTATTAATTGTTGTTACTTAATAAAAAGAATTTAATCTATTATTAAAATCGTAAAACAATATGATATGTATAATAAAACAAAATATTATTATATACACTTGTATTTTGTACTAAACTAAATTTTAGATTTTTATATAATTTTTTATACGTCGGGCAAAAAAAACATTTTTTAAGAAATGAAAATTATTGATTATTAAAAAAAATTTATATTTAAATAAAGACATAGTATTTATGTAATTTTTTAATTGTTAGAAAAAAAAGAAAATTATAAACATTTTAAATCAAATTGTAAATATTTTTAAAAATATTTACAAAATATTTCAATAATTAAAATTTCTTGATAATCGTAAAGTCGCATATTGCTTTCTTATTTTTCAATATTATTTTGGGAATTATGTAGATATAT
Organism: Chrysoperla carnea; assembly: GCF_905475395.1. Classification (NCBI taxonomy): domain Eukaryota; kingdom Metazoa; phylum Arthropoda; class Insecta; order Neuroptera; family Chrysopidae; genus Chrysoperla; species Chrysoperla carnea. Next base: position 73,379,600 of record NC_058339.1, on the reverse strand, counting down.
CGTGTCCAACCGCTGATAAAATACTCGAAATCCAACCGAAGATCCAAAGAAGGAAAATCTGTGTAATTTCCTTTCCATAGATGAAGAAGAAGAGTAATTTCTCTACTCGATACCTCATAATTTAGGGTAATTAGAACCATTAAAAATATTCAGTTCATTTGACGATTTGGTTGATATTTTTCGAGATATCACCAGATTCGCCTCTATATATGCTTTCGTAAACGATTTTAAAGTATATCTCAAAAACTGCTCACCCAATCGTTAAATAAATACGATTTTTGAATTTTTTTGGGTCAAATTTACTGAATAAAGCCAATTCAATCAAATTTCGAACCAAAATTTTTTTGTGATTTTAAACACACCCTAAAAAAATTACTAAAAACCGGAAAAAAAATTGGTAGTCTCCAATTTGGATAAAACTTAATAAATAGAGTAATTTTAATCCAAAAATTAAAAAATCGGATCCACTTGATTGTTGGACGTGTAGTTTCTGGACCCATAGTTTTGAAAGTTAAAAATAGTTGGAAAATTATTTTATCCCATAATTTGAAAAGTAAAAATTATTAATTATACAAAAAAATATGTGAAAAGTTTATGAGACCCCCTTCAAAAAATCAGAGATAACTTTGATCAAACATTCCGCAACCATCTTAGAAAAATATATTTTAAAAATATTTTGTAAATATTGAAACATTCATATTTGATTATTATAATTATAAAATTTATCCTTAAACAAATATATAAAAGGGCCATTAAATTTTGTAAAGACAATTAAATAATATTTTTTAGAAAAGCGCGAACTACAAAATTTGTTTAAAAAAAAACTCACTATCATTTGAATTTATTTGGGTTTCTCAAGTGCCTACAATATCTAAGAGAAGGATCGAGTATTCTGATATAGTTATTTTCTAATAAATTATTATATTATCTCCGTTCGCAGTGTACAGTCAAATAACTGGCGATATCCCAGACTAGGCTAGGATAGGCTAGAGCAGGCTAGATCCTGTGGTGAGACACACTAGAACAACAATTTTGTTTGTAGAGGCCTTTTAAAGCGCTATAAGATCTTTGGAACGCTTATAATTGTACTTATAGATCATATCTTATTGATGCTTGTCCCCGGTAGTCATGTGCCATTTTTAGCAAAGTCGTTGGCTTCAAAATATCCAAAGAACACCGTGCGAGGGTACCCAATTACAGATGACACTACCAAAAAAACAAAAATTTGTGTTTGTCAGAGGATGTATTGAGGGTTTGCAGGGCCGGGCTTAGTCACAATAGTGGTCAGAGGAAGGGGGGATTTTTTCGATCAGCGCAAACCGAACAAAGTCCCAGATATTTGTATGTAATATATGAGAAGCCCAAGCAAATGAATCTGAAAATTAAATAAATTTAAAAAAAAAATATAATTTAATGAAATTAAAAAATGAATGTATAAGTTAAGTCAGCATGAACTTAAATAAATAAACTCTGTCTCTAAAATATAAATGTAAAATTGTCTGTCATATGTCAATGTGTGTTCACTGTCAAAACTAACAAATAGTTAACTAATAAAACTACCTAAAATATAAACAACTTCTTTAATTAATTAAAATAATAATTAATTATATTAAATAATAATAATACATAATATATTTGTACATCTCTGTATTTTGTTTAAAAAAAAAACTTTACGGGCTTCTTATTAAATAAATTCTAATAAAAAAAATTATACATAAAAACATCACATACTTACGCCGTTTCATTTGAAAATTTAAATAACGAGCCCTTATCCGTCGCTTAATGGTTCCTTTGATTCATCTAAAACGCTCCCGGACTTTCCTGATTTTCTTTGACCTACTTTATCCCTCTTTATCTTTTAAAACTCCGAAAAATCTGGCATCAACTTTCGAGCTAGGAGACTTCAGAGTTTGATGGACGACATCATGTTCTGACATCATATTTGATCTAGTTCTCCGGGTTACTATAATAGTCAATTTAAATCCTAGAAAAAATTTTTTCGAAAATCGTTAGCTTTCGAAAAAAAAATGCCTTTAATGCATTTAATCAAAAGCAAACACGCAAGCTACAGAAAAATTCTTTAGCCAAAAGTTTTCAAAGGCAATAGAAAACATTCGCCTGTGCCCATGACTTTGACCTGAAAGTCTAGTTTCAATGTTTTTTGATTTTGATCTTCAAATTATCTTGAAAATTTGTCTGGACTTAAAACTTGTTAACATAGACGATTTATCTTTATTGTCCTTGACAACTTTTGTCCAAAAATTTTCCAAAGCTAGCGTATTTTCTGTCGATCAAATACAATATTGACATATTTTTAAGTCGCGTTTCCTCCGAAAACCAACAATTTTCGAAAAAATATTTTTTAATAAAAAATGTTAGTTTTTTATGAAGATTAACTTTCTATATTAAATTGCTATTCTATCTCTTATCTTTTATGATCTAAATTGACTATTAAAGCAATCCGAAGAACTAGGTCCAATCTGATGTCAGAACATGATGTTTCCCATCAAACTGTGCAACTTTCCCATCAAACTGAGCTATTAGGCATAATAGATTAAAATAGTCCATCCTGTATCAATCACTGTACCAATCTGATAACCAGATCAGACATATCTCTAATGACATTTTATTTATTAATAAGCACGTCTATGATAGCTTGTCTATCGAAATTGGTACAGTTAATCAATCAAAATTGATTACGAAAATAATGGTTTAGGCTTGTCGCTAAAAACCGGTAGGCTTGCCCGCTAAAAATGGAAAAAAATTGATTAAAATTAATTTAAATAAAAATATGCATGAACAATTTTCGATAGACAAGCTCTCAAAGGCGTATTTATCAATCAATTTAATTTCATTAAGAGACATTGGTAACTAGTAGTTGCAATCCCGCCAACTGGCGATAATAATTCATACTAATTACAAGAGGAAAACCGTTTTCAGTAGTTCCAATTTAGATTACCACCAGATGACAATACTTGTACTTACCATTTTCAAAAATAAATCCATACAGCTGGCGATAATAATTCATATTAATTAAAACAGGAAGTGAGTAGTCCGTTTTCCAATTTAGACTGCCGGATTACTTACCATTTATCAATAAGGAAGGCAAAAGAAGGAAAACAAGAAACAAAAATGACTAAATTATAAAACCGTCATTTTTTTTATTTAAAAAATAATATATTTACATTGTACATTTAAAAAACGATTTACTTAATACTTCTTCATTATTATTATTAAACATAATTATTATTATAAATAAAAAGTAAAAAAAAGAATATGATCAGTTTTGAGTAACGATATCCTTACTTGATCACCCTGTATCTAAAACACCACATCAAAACACACATAATTATGTATTACACACTTTTTAATACTCTTTGTAGCTATTTTCATTTATAGCCACGGATGCCAAGCTGGATCCATTCGACATAAATTATCAGCACTGCTAGCACATACCACTAATGTGCTCACCTAGAATAATATTTCGACAAGTTTTAGTACGTTAAAATATTTACTAAGAAATATGCAATTGTCAAGTACACGGTGTCCAAAAATTGAATATGCTTCAAGGACAAATTTTAAACTATCAACCTCTTAGTGAATCTATTACATTAGTAATCAAAGATAGTGCTCGATCCAGGGCACTACAGGGGTGGGCGTGGGGTGGCGAGCAACCACCCGGAGATCTCGACAATCGGGACTCAATAAGACCAGGGATATTCTGAAAACTGGGATTGTATGAAAAGATTCATTATAATTTATAAATTAAATAAAACACTGAAAAACACCATTGGAATCTATATACAGGGTGCTTTTTTAAGTTGACATATGCTTGAAACTCGAAAAATAACTTTTATCGATAAAAATGCTTCAAACGTAAAATGTTGAGTGTGTAGGCGCACATCTTACGCCGACATTAAACGTGACCTAGGTTTGCTCTACTCCACAACTAGTAATAAATAGATGAACACTTTAAAAGAAAGTTGTTATTGATTTAAAAAAGTAAATTTTTTGTTCGAAACATTTTTCCGCAAACCGTACAGTTTAGGCAAAAACAGACTGACAAGTTTTACCCAAAATCTATTCTGCGAAATCTAGGAACTCTTTCAAAAAAATTTTCCAATAAATCCAATAGAAGTGTTTTTCTATAAAGACTAGATTTTCTATAAATCCAATAGAAGTGTTTTTCTATTAGAAAAGCTAGTTTTTTGTTTTTTATTATCAATTAGTATCTAAACTATTCGATTAACAAAAAAAATGTTTCAAACAAAAAATATTTGTGTATTTATAAAGAACAATTTTTTAATTTAAAGCGTTCATCTAATGTTTGTCAGTTATGAATCAGAGTGAGGTTTTAATAGAAACTAAAAAGATAGAGTTCGATGCTGGTTTAAGGCGTGTGCCTTTGAAAAAACTAACATTTTTCGTTTGATGCATTTTCCTCGTTTAAATTTATCGAGTTTCAAGAATATGTCAACTTAAAAAAAGCCCTGTATATAGGGTATAATAATATAATAGAGTGGAAAAACAAATTATTGCTGATTTGATTAGAGTGGTATCACTTCTTAACAATCAATGTTTGTCCTATCTTAAAAAACATCCTGCAGGTATCCATGATGAACACCCTGTGTGTACAAGAAGACTTACCTTTGAATCATTAACATCAAAATTCGCCAAGCCATTCAATCGACTTGCAATCACATTCACAGCTTTATTAACCATATTTATTAAATGATCCGTATCGGATTCTTGTTGTTGAAGATTTGCCGTTACTGTATTATCCATTACACCACCTGACGATGCATTGGCGGCCGCAGCAGCTGCTGCCGCTGCCGCAGCGATATTTAATTTCTTCTTGTGCCCGGCAATCATTTCATCTTTTAATATTGCACGCAATATTGATTGTACTTTAAAATTCGGTTGTACCAAGCAACGAGCTGCCGCAATCATACTGGCTGTTAAAGGTCCACTCACACCAATGCATGTTAAAAATTCAATAATATTTGGTGTTAAGCGGAACGGTACTGGACGATTCGTATCTAATTCGCCCGTATGATCGTCCACATCGAATTTGAAATAGGAAATGTTGATGAGTCCACTATCTTGATGGAGATACATCATGTCAGGATTTAACCGTGTTAAATGCAGAACGTATTCACCAAAACATGCGAGAGCTAATTGTAGAGTGAACATTTTTCTAAATGTCCAATAATCTGTAGCGGACGGGAATGTTTGTAATGCCCAATTTTTAAGCATTGTTTTTGGTACCATATTTGCTACAAAATAAACAATTAAAATTAAATATATTACCCGCAAAAAAAAGTGGCGCACTTAATTGTTTTCTCAAAATTTCAAACATATATACAGGTTGGGCCATTTTAATCTATACACCTAAATATCTCGTTTTGTAATTAACCAATTAAAAAATAACTTAAACAAAAGGGTTTCTTTAAGAGCCAATTTTAAACCCCAAACGCATAAAGAGGGGTAATGAATTTGACCTCTATGTGTGTGTGTGTGTGTTTGTCTGTCTGTCTGTGGCATCGAAGCTCCAAACCGGAGATGATTTTGATTTTTTATTTGTTTGAAAGGCATTTAATCGATTAGCTTTGTTTCAAGAAAATCGGTTCAGTTTGAAGAGAGCTACAAAGAAAAAACAATAAACGGGGTTTCTTAAATTTTGTAGACACTTGTTTTGCGGAGCAGAATAGTTTCATTCAACTACGACTGGAAATCCTTATTTTAGACCAAAAAAGATCTCGTGAACGTTTGAGCTCCTTGGCTTAAGTCATATTTCCCTCTAACTATATTTCTTATTTAAAAGAGTTTTTATTAAAATGGAATTTATGTATTTCCCAGTTTTTGAAAATATTGTAGGAGGGGGTGCAATGTTAAAATCTCCAAAAAGCACATCCTTAACACTAACCCAACCTTGATACCGATTTTAAACTCGGTAGCTAATTTGGAAAATCTGTACTGAAGTTAAAACCCATAAAAACATAATAAAAATATTTTTCCCTCTGGCAGCTCTTCCAAATTTTACAAATCGAATTCCGCTTTCATAACATCAATCAACCTTATATTCGAGAAAAAATATACAGGTGTCTTTTTTAAGTTGACATATGCTTCAAACTCGATAAATAAATTTAATCGAGGAAAATGCTACAAACGAAAAATGTTAGTTTCAAAGGCTCACATCTTTTACCGGCATCGAATTCGATCTGAGTTTTCAGGTTCAATTAATCCCTCATTCTGATTCATAACTGACAAACATTAGATGAACGCTTTACATTAGAAAGTTGTTCTTTATAAATACGTAAACATTTTTTGTTTGATAGATTTTTCTGTAAACCGAATAGTTTAGACAGTAATTGATAGCAAAAATCTAGCTTCTTTTGCGTTTGTTCATTCAATTTGAATAAAAAATGGTCTTCAAAGAAAAACAAACCACTGTTATTGAATTTACTGGAAAATTTGTTTCGAAAATTACTTAGATTTCACAGAAACAATTATACGAAATAACATTTTTGATACGAAAAAATAATTTTGTCTAAAACATAACAGTCCGTTTTTGCCTAAACTTTTTGCGGAAACGATTTGCGGAAAAATATTTCGAACAAAAAATGTACCTTTTATAATCAATAACAATTTTCTAATTTAAAGTGTTCATCTATCGATTATTAATTATGGAGTAGAGTAAGATTTACATTGAGCTTGAATACCTAGATGAACTGGGCGTAAGACCTACATACCCAACATTTTTTGCTTGAAAAATTTTTATCGATAAAAGTTATTTTTCGAGTTTCAAGCATGTGTCAATTTAAAAAAAGACTCTGTATACATGTATGCCAGACATACTAAAAAAATTATGATTTGGGGGTTATGAAATGGATTCATAATACACTCCGACCCCTAAATATTGATAAAAATGTGAATACTTACATTGTACAGATTTTAAAATGTCACGTAGCATTGGATGACTCGCCTGTTGGCCCCGCTGTTGAGCATTCGCCAATCGCTCATAATACATGGTAATCGGTGCACAATAATCAATGTTCAATTTAGCACAACCATTTTTAAAGATATCCAACAATGAAATAGACGCTGGATTATCTTCAACTAAACGTATTTGAGGTGAAACAGCAACCACTCGTGGTACCGTGTAATGTAAGAAACGTTTTGAGGTTTCTTTTTGTTTACACAAATAATGATTTAACATTCGTAATAATTGTAGTACACGTTCTTCACGTCTACCATCGCCAATACCATCGATTACGACCAAATATGGGTAGATTTTTCCATTATGACCACGTATGTATAAACGTCGTGCGGCTGTATTATGTTTTTGTACAATATCCGCTTTTGGCATGAATCGTGCGATTCGAACGAAGTAGTGTGGATGTTTTGGTAATAAAAATTCACCAGGTAATTCTACTTCAGCGGTTTTTAGACTGAAGTTTGATAAAAATCGGCATTTTTCTTCTATTAATAATGATCTGAAAATAAAACGTGAAAATCGTTAAAATTTATTTCATAAAACATGTACGTCAGGGTATAGGTCCCTGTTTCCACTGGGCACATTGGGCACTTGTGCAGAGCCCCGCGATCGACAAGGACTAATATTTTGTACTTCGTGACAGAAAAATGAGCTATTTTTGTTAACACATCAATTTGCTTATACACTCTGATACAAAGCCTATCTCTTTTCTATAGCTGTCCATTATTTGGTTTTTGAAAACTTCGAAAATTATCTAACTTTTTTTTGTTTTTCGAGAATCTTTCACAAGACCACTAGTTGAAGCTACCTGCTAATTTTCAACTCCCTATCTTTTATAGTTTCGGAGAAAATGGGCACCAAAGTATTGTCCTAATTTACTAAGCTTGTTACGAAGAGTGTGATCAAGGTGTGAGGATGATATAAGTTAATGAAGATAGAAAGAGAGGGAGTTACGTTTCAACAACATAACAATATCGATCAATATCTATGATTATATTAAAATTATAAATTTACACATAGACCCAGTAGCTTAGTGGCATAACACTGAACTTCAATACCGGAGACCAGCATTCGAACCCAGCACATGTATATTTAAATTTTTTTGTTTTGTTTTTATTACTCAATAATCTTAGAAATAATATTTATTCTTAATACTTCTCCATCAAAACTTCTCAACTAAAGAAGTTTTACTTCAGTTGTGTGGTCTAAGCACACCGGTTTTTTTTTTTTTGCGAACACGTCATTTTTTACGAGTACCTGTTTTTAGATTTCGTTGAAAACTTTTTGGATTTCGTCGATAAGCGTTCTCATCTGTACCTGAACCACAATGGCCAATAATCTGAACACTGTCGATAAACTTTTACATTATTTTTAATGAAAGTTTTCCATATCGCAATTTAATATTATGAATATTACAAACATATTTTTTTAGATCACGCTGTATTTAATAGAAATACAATTTAATAATGTGAAATCTGGTTAAGTTTTAGTTTTCCTTGTCCTTCAGAAAATTGTGATTGAATTTTGTATTTATTCTGAATTATTCTACAAAGAGTAGATTTTGGCACATTAAATTCGACACAGACTTCATCGCGTGTCTTCCCACTTTCATAAACGAATATTAACTTAACGGTTTTTTACGTACTGATAACGATTTGAGCCTTCGTTTCGTCATTTTTCAAATAAACATCCGTATGACAGTAAAGCAAAACTAAAACTGAAGGTCATTGAGGCTCAAAATTAGTTAAATGCGGAATTTGCGGATAGAATAAGAACAATTAAGTAAACAAAGAAAACGATATTATCTCAGTTCTCAGTTACAGAGGTTAATATATATAAAATTCACACGCTGTCTCAGTTATAGAGGTAACTAGGAAGATTAAATCGAAAGAACCAATCCCAGATATAGAGATTTGCTTCGTCCCACTAGCAGAGGTAATTAATTCAGTGCCAAAGTGTTGGCACCTCAGCATGAAGGACCAGTTATGAATGTTTATCACTTATCCAGGTCTCACTTAACCAAGTTTCATTGTAGGTATTATGAATATTACAATCATATTTTTTAGATCACGCTATATTTAATAAAAAAACATCTTACCTTGGTAAAACTTTCGTTTTACTTTCTAAAATTTTCACCCATTTCTTCAATTTATTGATTAAATTGTGTAATTTCATGGTAGTCAAATGTGACGAATCAAAATCTTGAGTGAATTGTGTTTTGATTTTTTGAAACACTGGATCTTCTGTTGTAGCCTTTATACGTCTTGCTAGACTCTCTGATGCTAACGAACTAATTTCATGTGCTGAATTCGCAATATTTTCAATACCGGTGCCAAATGTTGTCACCAATTTATGAACAAAATTTGATATATGTGGTGTGATTTTCGCTTCGTTTACATTCGAACGATTTTCGAATGCTACAGCATAACATTTAGCTAAACATTGACGTAACTGGCGTAAAACTTCTTCGTACCAGGTTTCTCTAAACCAACTCATCTGAAAAGAAAAAATTTTTGATTTTTGATTGCTTTTTAGCGAGAGTAAAAAAGGTTTAAAATTTAATTTAATTTTATTTTATGACAAGAGAGCGTGTTCATTTTGCCGAAATATATTTTTTTGTGGTTTTTTATTAGGAAAATCAACATTTTGAAGTACTTTTCCAAACATAGTATCCGTATTGTGAAAAGAATTTTGACTTACCTCTTCCACAAAACCTTCAAGACTTTGTAACACTATTGGATGTATATCTCTTACAATACGTAACAAATTTGTACATCGCAATAATGGTGGGTTCGCCCTAATTGAACCACCTTGACCTTGACCTCCAGCAGCGGCTGTACTTTGCTGTTGTTGCATATGTTCTTGCTGTGTTTTCTGTTGTTCCGATTGCGATTGACTCAAATCAGAATTTTGACCAGCTGTATTCGCCGCATTTGCTGATGTGTTGTTATCACCACTACTTGCGGAAGTCGTAACAACACCCATTTTAGTTTTATGGCCCACACGTTGTTCAATTTTAATCGTTAAGTATAGCGTACGCATTGGTAAATATACAGCTTGTGGAAATACTCTTGCAACTTGTGTTAGTAAATTGAAGATCACTTCACCAGGATATTGTACCAAACAACTAACTAATTGAGGAGTCCATGGTAGCCAGTGTAAAGCAGGTACACCATTACTATACTTCTCTAGCGCTTCCATTAAACTTGATTTATCATCATCGTAAGTTAGTAACCATAAAACTTTCGCTAAATATTTTCGAGATTTAGATTCAGGAGTAACTTCCCGGTGTGTACGACATGTATGTAAGAAACAAGTGATTGCCGATACACCAGTTTGTATGTTTGTACGATCGCGAGTAAATAAAGCTTCTAAATAATCACCCCATAATGCCCACGCTTTAACATCTGTATCATTAATTTGTACCGCTGCGGAAAATGCTTTATTCGCTTCGTCCGATTTTCCAAGTTGTGCTAAGAATAAACCTTTCATTGCATAATATTCCGCTTTCATCATATCCGTAAATGTTGATAAATTCGTTGTTTCCACAACTTTATAACCTTCTTCGAGTGATGCTTTTGCATTATCTACAGCCGCCATTTGTAAATAACATTTAACGTGTTGACAGAACTTTTCGAAAATATCACCAACAGGTACCAAGGGAATTGTATAAATACGGGATAACGATTCTAAACATACGCCGGTTAAATTATGTTTACGTGCGATTTTTGCAAAATGTATGATGGCTTGAGCGCTTGCATGGATTCCCAACATGGCGGGATTACGTGTAGAAATGGTACCTTCACCTTGAGCCGCGGATCCGTTATCGTAGTATTTTGCAATAAATTGATAGTGATGTTGACGCCATGTGAATATGTCTGACCAATGGGACAGGTCATCTGATATTACGGGTAAACGGTTCTTCCATGTTTTTACGATCGCTTTCATGTCATCATATGGTTCCCGTAATCCGGGGGATGGTTGAACTAATCGTTGATATATTTGTGCAGCTGCTTCTTGCAATTCCATAATCTATTCAGAAAAAAATTAAACTTTTAGAATGTAAATAGAATTCTAGAATCCTTACTAATATTATAAATGCGAAAATAACTTTCATCTGTCTCTCTTGCTGTCACGCCTAAACTACTGAATCCATTTACATAAAATTTGATACAGAGATAATCTTGAGTCTGAGAAAAAGTATATCGGCTACGTTTTAATCCAAAAAAAGGTTCTGTAAGGGGTTGAAATAGTGGATGCAAATTTAGGGAGATGCTACTAAAATGTGTTATGAACCGATTTAAATGAAATTTGGTACAGAGATAGTCTAGAGCCTGAGAAAGGATGGGTTACTTTTTAATGCAAAAAAAGGTTGTAGGGAGGATTGAAATAGGAGATGCAAATTTAAGGGGATGCTACTAAAATGTGCTATGAACTGATATAAATGAAATTTGGTAAAAAGATAGTCTAGAGTCTGAAAAAGGACATAAGCACAAAATAACAAAATCGACGAAATTTGAACAAAATAAGGGTAAGTGAGTGCATATGAAGTGAAGGTTATAACACAATAATCTTTCTATTTAAAATTGAAGTTGCCCAAGCGAAGCGGATAGTTCACAACTAGTATAAAATAAATAACAAAAAAACAATTTCTTTACCTGTTGCGCAGCTTGTAATAGTGGTAAATGTGCATGACTAACAATCTTTGGAAGACGTCTCCATTCGCGCATACACAATCCGGATGCTAATTCCACGCAACGATCTACAACTTGTAAATGGCGTTCTTCCGTGTTGCAAATACCAAGAAAACCACGATATAAATTCACTTTCCATGCCATTTCTTTCGGACAACTATACTCCACTTGTGCTAAGGCTTCTTTCATCGCAGTCCAATTTGGTACACGCCATGAACTTTCCAATATTAAAAATGAATTTCGTTCATGTTTCGATACACCATACTCTAGTAACAAATCCCATTGATTTAATTCTTTGGCACAACGAATCCAACGTTGTTCCCATAATAAAACTTCTTTTTGGCTAACATTCGTATCTTGTTTGTATCGACTCATAGCAACTTCATATGCACCTTGTGCTTGTTCAAAAAATCCATGTTGCTCGAATGAAATTGCAATAATCGTTTCACGGAATTTCGCATGTCGTTGCCACAATCCAGACCACATATCATCTTCACTTAACAACGCATACATATCACTTAACGAATCCATTATTTCAGCTTGTGGACTAATCTGATCCGATTCGAAGTCATAACAATCCATATTCGCGTCCCTTTTTTGTTTTTGCACTTGCGTCGATGCATTTTGATCGAATGCCATTTGTTCCAAATTTAAGGTCATACGATGCCATAAATTATGCGATTTACCTAAATATTTCATCGCTGCTGGTTTTATTGGAATTGTGGGTGTACATTGGGACAATGCTTCCAAGAATGTTGTCATAGCGCTCGGATGACAATCTTTTTGAATGACATGCGTACCAGATGACACAAATGAAACAATTTCCGGTATTAGCATTGTATGTTGATTTGAATATAATATTGACCATAATCTTGGGAACATATCCAGCCAAACTCGTTCAGCTAGTTGTGTATCCATATGACATAACTGTGCCGCAGCTTGTAAAAACTGTCCCGTTTCAACTTCTCGAGCTTTACTTAAATAATCTGCTTGTTGATTCACATGTTGTTCAATTGTTTGTATTCGATCTGGTTTCGATTTTTGCGGCGTACCTCCTGAAGTATCCGTTGTTGATAAGCTTTGTTGTTGTTGGGCACAAATAACAGGATCTTTCTGTATAAATTCAAAAACTTTATCTTTCACTTTCGAATCCGTATTTCGTAAAACAGCTTCCACACTCGGTAATAAACAACTATTTGGTGCCATCTGTATTGGTTTGCTCGAAACAGCTGTGACTAGTAACAATTCAATACATTGTTTTAACCAATAATGGGGTCCAATTGCATCCCAACTTTGGGAGCATACAATGTATAATAAACGATCAATTAATCGTCTACGCATTGATGCATCCAAAACTTGGAAGAATTTCGCACGAATTGCTGGTTGAACGGTACATCGTAAACCACTCATAAATGCCGGTTGAAGTTTCATACTTAATTCCGTAGTTTTTAAATGTTCATCACTATATACATAATTTACTAGCTCCAAAAATTGCGTATTTAGCTCAATATCATCGGGAAAACGTTTTTCAACATACTGCATTAATTTCACGAGTAAAATACTTTTTTCACGTAAACTTGGAGCTTGTTGTAACGTTATTGAATTTCGACATTTAATCCATTCTTCTAACATTCGAGTAATCGCACGCATAACTTTAATATCTTGAGTTTTTTCGATCAAACCAACTAAAATTGTTCCAATAAATGTTTTCCGTTGTTCGACACTCATAACCACGACTCGAGTTTTTACTAAGTCCAAACTTAATATTAAAAGCTCCGATGCTAATTTATCTGGACCGGAATTATCATTAGACGATGTCGAACTTAAATGTTCTTTAGTCATTTTTTGTAAAACTTTCATGAAAGCTGTGATTATTTTATCTATACCGGCAGGATTTTTGGTACAACATGCTTTTAATATCATTAAAGGTCCAAATAACGAAGATGGAACAGGTTTTGGATCTTCTTCATAATTACGTAATCCATCTGAGATCATAGTACCCACATTACAATATAAAACACGTAATTGTTCGTATTGGCAACCAAAATTCGCTCCAGATAAATCAACCGGAAACATTGAAACTAATTTCGATAACAAATTGTGGACTAAACTAATAATTTTTGTTTCTTTTGTATACAAACACGCACTGAGTCCTGTTTGTAAATGTACAAAATTATTTAAAATTTGTTCATGTTTCATAACACTTAGAAGGAAATTTAAGAGTTCTAATGCAGTGGAAATATTCGCGTAATTTGGATCACGCCCATCTACAGTAAGGAAAACTTTATTAAACCATTCATCAAGTTTTAAATCACATTTTTGTGGCCATAATTCAGGTTTAAGGGCAGTTTTTAATAAGGTAACACAACGTTTTGATAACATTTCACCGGGTGTTCCAGCTCCACCAGCTTGTTGAATTGGTATCGCACTATTCGTGGATTCATTCACTTGACAAGCTAAACGAAGTAAGAAATTAATTACAGCATCTGCATCCTTGGATTTGATAGGTTTACGAGCGTCTGCATCTATTTTCGGCGAGGGGGTGGTAGATTGAGGAGGTTGACCTGGTGTGTTTAAAATGTTTGTTGAAGTAGTAGTGCCAGCTTGAGTTGAGGCTGGTATCGGTTGTTGATTAGGTCCAGTAAGTGCAACTCTCTTTTTATCCTGCTGTACGAGATCATCGACTTCATCATCTTTCAATCGTTGAAGTTCCCATTTCACAATAACTTCAGCTAATTCCACAGCTAATTTTTTATGTTCCAATGTTGAAGTTTGACTAAATCCAAGTCTGTTAATTGAATTCACGATGTATTGTATCAAATGATGACGCACCGGGTAATAAACTTTATAATGACGAACAACGAGCTGTAAAATATGATAGAGCTGTTGGACACTATGACCTTCTTCAACAATAATTTTCTTCGTCCAATGTATTAACATTGTATTGCCATCTTCCATACGGAACGGCATTGCTGGTGTTAAAATTTCTAAAGCTTGTTTCACCACAGCTCTTGCTTCTTGAGCATGGGCTTTTACTAAGCTATGAAATACTTGAAGAACAATTTTTTTATGTATAGCAAATTTCTCGATAATATGCGCTAATAATAAATGACCATGATACCGAGTTGTAGCGTCAACACAGTTCTTTACCAGCAAACAGGGCCAAGCGAAGGTCATTAATTTTCGGAGTTTATTTCCCTGTTGTTTATTGCTACTAGAATCGTGGATATGTGGTGAAGCTTGTTCGACCAGAAGGCATGAGAATTGTAAGAGTGCAATTCGAAGACAATCTTCTAAATTAAACGATTGTTTTTCAATAATATTATAAATAAAAATCGTTACAACATTTGGCTGTTGAGAATCAACAATATTTCCGGTTCCAGCTATTAATGCATTCATATTTTCCGTTCCACTATCGGAGAAGCATGGAATCAAAATTAATTGAACAACATGACACTTTAAAACTTGTGAAACTTGATCATTTTTGAAAACTTCGACAAATTTAAAGAATGCTTGACGTTTCCATTCAATTGTGTAGTTTTGTGCAACGCACGTTTCTAGGAAATCTCGTAAAAATTGAAAATCTGGTATAAAACGGTGACAAAATGCCCGTAATAATTCAAATAATAGTTCGATTTGTTGTGGATCATGTTGGAAATATTGGAGTAGTATTTTTACAATTAATTTTGGTTGTTTCCAATGAGTTATGTCGACAGTGTCCACTTTAGTGTGTAACTCTTGATATGCGTCATCACACCATATTTGTTTGAGTCCATCAATAATTTGAGGTTGTTTCGATAACCATTGTGAGTCATATTTAATTAAGAGCGAAATAATTCTTATCGATTGATGTC
Source organism: Chrysoperla carnea (assembly GCF_905475395.1). Classification (NCBI taxonomy): domain Eukaryota; kingdom Metazoa; phylum Arthropoda; class Insecta; order Neuroptera; family Chrysopidae; genus Chrysoperla; species Chrysoperla carnea. Next base: position 73,364,055 of record NC_058339.1, on the reverse strand, counting down.
GTAATTCGTATTTATCTTGAAGCGTTAGCTGCTGATTCGTATTATTTTGCATTATTAAAAGCAATTGAATTAATCGTGGCACACAATAATTTTGTAAATAATCACGAAACGATTTTCCATCATTATGTTTAATTAAGTAAATTAAGTAACGACTCCATTGTTGATCTTTAAGACGATAATCTTGTAAAAATAGTTCCAATGTATCACCAGGATGTTTTAATAAAAATTTCATTAACGGTTCCCGAAAAGCACTTGACGCTTCAACTAAAAGTTGTTTTTCCGTTTCCAAAACTAACTCACAGAGGATGCTAATAAATTTCGGACTTGCCGATGTGATACGATGAAAAATTAAGATAATTATCGCAATTTTCTGTTCATTTTCACCATTTTTCGTTAATTTTTTCGCATCTTTTAAATTATCTAAAAATTGTTTTAAATGTTGTAACAGTTGCTCGCATAGTTTTTCGTTAAATATTGCTGGGAATAGTTTCGTGAGGTATGATAAACGTTTCACAAAGTTTAACGTTAAATTACGACTATCGCCGAGTGAAATTAAAAGTGTACGCATTGTTTGACGTACTAAATCAATATCAATTTGATAGCCGTTTATAAATTTATGCATACACTCATAAGCGGTTTCTTGTAGCTCATTATTTTCCCATCCAAGGGCGTCATATAAAACTTGAAAAATTTTCACAGATATGTCTTTTGGTAAACGATGATAAGTTGAAATGCAACGAAGTGCAGCTTTACGCACAAGAACTAAATTACTTATATTTTTATAACATTGTAATTTAGTTAAGGCGTCATGAGATTTACATAACAAGAGTAGTAGCTCGTCGAAGAAGGATTTATGTGTGGGAATCTTTAGATCGAATGTAAATAGACGAGGAGTTAACATCATACAGAAGGTGTTGCCGTCCATTAAACCAATTTGTGCGTTAGCTGGTTGTAGAATTAACTGATGTTTTGTTGGTGGAACCTGCAACAATAATTATAAACATAGATTAATCATTCAAAGGTAAAAAAGGACTGCCGAATATCCTTAAATAAGCTGGTGGAACAAATGAATGTAAACCTGATATAGGTACCGGGGCATAGGGGAAATTGTGAAGCCAACGATCTTGTTAGAAATGGCACAAGGCTGTCGGTCAAAACAAACATCAATAAATATCCGGGAATTCCGTTTGCGCACTGCAAGCTGCTCCTGAATGAGAATATCTTAAAAAAAAAGTCAATCTTAGATTAATGAAGGAACGCACTTGTGGTAATACAAAACAGATATGGTCTTTGCAGCTTTTACAGGGCACTAGCTATGCGGCAGGCACGCTGAACCCTTCAGCCTGACAATGAATCACGATTATTGCAGAAGCTGTCACAGTAGAGAGGAAGAAGAAATGATCACTTTCTCTGTCACTATCCAACTCTTGCCAAGAGGAGATGGACTCATTGAGCCAGCCTTTCTTAAACGACCTCTCCGAACTTAAGGAGTTATATCCAGTTGCGAGCGCAAAAAAAACACGTTTTTTATGAGTTTTTTTTTTGGGAAGACTATTTAACATAAATATAAAAAACGTATACATATAGGACATTTCCTTAATTTTAAGATCCCGTTGCTCCGAATGGGTTACAATGATTTAAAAAAAAATAGAAAAAAAATACCAGGACTAACATACATATTTTTTGAGAAGTTGACTTGTTGACAAAATAACAGGCACGCAAGACAGGGATATTAGAGTGTATAGGTATATCGAAGCGTATACGTTATACTTACAATATCTTTTAATACTTCAATATGTGGCGACATAATGGAAGCAATCGATCCATCATCCCCACCACTAAATCCATTACACTCAGCAAACACTCGTAAACAGTACATAGCTTGTTCTTTAATCAACAAGTAATTGGTATTAACATTTGTTGCTGCCTGTGATGAAGATGCCGTTAAAGTTTGTTGATTTGTTGATAATTTTGCCTGTGAAGAAGCCGTTGAAGTTGATTGTTGATTTGTAGATCCCACCGCGGTGGATGCACTCGACGAGGTATGTGTTGTAGTTAGTGTTGCAATCAAACGAACCAACTCGTTGGTAACATCTTGTATCACTTTATCACGTACTTGTATGATATTGTTTAATTGTTGTTGGGTTAAACTGATTGCTGGTGATGATGATTGCGTTATAATTGTTTTATATTCGTTCATTGTTGTACATAATAGTATTAATAATCGTTCAATATTTAGTTTCGTTGCGTCCGCTGACCAATTTGGTATTGTTGTTTTAAGTATGTCGATATGTGAGACCATTACTTTGGCTACGGTACTAAAACCGTCACTTGTTAACTGGAAATAATTGAAATTTTATTTTTATAATCAGTATGCATAATTTAGCAAGATTATAAAATTTTCTACAACCCACGGCTTAAAGTTGTTATGAAAAAATAGTATATTATACATCTAGGGAGCAAAAGTAAAGAATCTGAGATATTCTTTACTTGCTCCCGTGGTGTTTTGGTTTTTAAAATGATTTTTATAGAAAAATTGGTGGCTAGATTTCGCAGAAATATTTATACGAAATAACAATTTTGATTAGAAAATCAATTTTGGGTAAAACTTTTCAGTCCGTTTTTGCCTAAACTGTACCGTTTGCAGATACATGCAATAACAACTTTCTAATTTAAAGTGTTCATCCATCGATTACCAGTTATGGAGCAGAGTGACCATTCGTTGAGCTTGATAGCCTAGGTTAAGTTTACTGTCTGCGTAAGATGTGCGCCTACAACATTTTTCGTTTGAAGCATTTTTATCGATAAAAGTTGTTTTTTGAATTTCAAGCATATGTCAACTTAAAAAAGCCAGCATAGGCAAAATATATATTTTCATCAATTTAAAATTTAAAAAATTTGTTTAAAATTAATTTCTTTTAGGATATACATTCAGGACATCAAAATGAATGTCTTCACAAAAAAAATTAAACCTTTTTCTAAATTTTGAGAAAACAAATTCTAATTTTACTCGATCAAAAATACTTACAATAGCTTTAAGTACATCCAAGTGTGGTTGCATCACCATTGGCATTATTGTATTACTTGTTGCATTTGTAGATGAGGCTGGTGTCGTGTCCGATGACAACAATGTACTACTTGGTGTCTGTGGCTGTGTTGCTGCTATTGTTGTCGCTGTGGTTGTAGTTATTGTAGATGTCGTTGTAGTGACTCCACCACTCAATGCATTCAATATTGTCTTACACGTAATTAGAACTCGTAAACAGTATACAACGTGTTCTTTGTATTCGTATTTTTCTTGTGTCGCTAGACGTGCTAATTCGTTTGTTACATCATAAAACGCTTTATCACGTGCTGTTTGTACGTCTTCTGTGTTCAAGTTGGTACTATTGCTTGTTGTATTTATAGTTGTATTGTTGTTGGGCTTATTTAGATCACATTGTACAATGCATATGTTTGTGATTTTATCAATTGTTTCTTTATTTAATTCTAGAACATTCGAATTTACCTAAAAAGAATCAGTTTTATCAATTTTTCATAGTTAAAAGCAAGCTGTTTATATAAATGCGACCTTTATGGTCCACAACATCAACTTCCCAGATAAATAAATATACTCATTAGAAGTATTAAAGGAAATTTTTTTAACAGAAAATTTCACCAGAACGGCGGGTAGATGAAAAAATATTGAAAAATGCAGTTTTTATATCCTGTGTATATGAGATATATATCAAGGTATACTAATTTTAATCCCATATTTGTAACGCTGTTAAATATTTATGATACGAACAAAATTTTGGTATAGGTGTTCAAGAAATCACCCAATTAGTCTCTTTCCGGTTGTTCGCTCGTCGACACGACAACTCAAAAACGAAAAGAGATACAGGATTTTAAATCTAGAAGTGCCAATTTTTCTTAGAAAACTAATATCTTGGCCCAAAAAGCTCGTACGGGAACATTTTATAGTTCACTTTCAATGTTAGCAGATTTGTTTTTGAATAATTTTTGTACTCTTATCAACTTTATATAAAATTTAGGGATAACATTTCTCACCCTTGAAAATTTGAACAAAAGATTCAAAAGCTAGAAAGTACAAGTTTTCAAATAAGCTATTACGATTCCAAATTCGATGATTTTTCGCAGAAATACGCTGTTTGAAATTTTGTTAAAATTTTGTATTTTTAAATTTTCTTTTAATTCTGTTTCTGAGTATATTAACATTAATTACTATTTTATAACAAAGATGTGTTACTATGTTACTATGTTATAACAGATCGATAGTTGCAAAAATATTTGTAATTATAAAAATTGATAAAATTCAATATTCGTAAAAATTTTTATTTTATTTTTTCGTAACTGAAATTAATTCTATCCCTGTACCTTCCCTATATATTATATCCCTATACCTTCCCTATATATTACGATTTCACGCAAAAAATAATGAATGGATTTGATTGAAACTCTACAATAATATGCTCATACATAAGACTAATACATGAGCTACAATTTAGAAAGATATATAAAAAAATAATTTAAAAAAATTAAATTTAATCCGACACTTTACCACGCCATCTATGAGCATCATTTTGAACCATAAATTAAAGATTTCTGTAAATATAGAAACGAAATACAATTCATGACCACCTTTTCTGTTATAATCAATGAATTATGATTTTCATTTAAAAAATTGAAAGTTGTAGTACATATTTTTTGTCTGTGTCAAACAATCCCTACCATTATTTCAAGGTTTATGGAAGGGGGGTAAGTGAGAGCAAGGGGGGTGAAGGCTATAACGCGGTGGTATTTACCAAACTTTACTCTTAAACTTTTTTATAAAAAAAAATTACTTACAATATCAGTAAGTACTTCAATATGTGGCGCCAAAATACTTGAACTAAATTGTGGATCAACTCCTTTTGTCCCACAACATCCAGCCAATACTCGAATACAATACATAGCTTGTTCACGGACCAAAGTATGTGGACTTGTCACCAAACCCAACAACTCACTTGTAACATCATATAACGCTTTCTCCCTGGCTGTTAACAGCTCTGACGTGACAATTTTTGGATCAACTGGTGCTATACATATTGTTAACATTTTTCGTAAATTAGATTTCGCCATATCCAAAGCACCACTAGAGACTTCCCCCGTTAAATCCATCATCACAAACATTAAGGCTTTTAGGAAAGTATACAAATGTTGATACACCCAACGAGTGGACATACGTTCAAATAAAAATTTTATTGCAATACAACCGCCCAATTTTGAGTACCATGCACGCTCGTAGCAAAGTGCACACATACGATCTTTTAAATAATCCATTAAGGGTAATTGACATGCTTTTTCCTTTGATCCCAATATATTTGTAGCGGTATCAAGGATCAATCCTAATGCCAAGTACCCAGGTTTACATAGTTCTTTCTCTTCGTGTGCCATAATTACAGCAAGGGCATCTATTAACACTAGTGGATCTAAAAATGTTGAAGGTGTAACTTTTCCTTTGATTGGAGCTGGCCCCGCTTGTTGAGCGATAGCGACCATTGTGTAATGTGTCACTAATGATACCATTCGAGGTTGAACATCTTGGCGTAGTTCTTTGATAGCAGCTGCCACAAACATTCCTGTCAAGGCTGTTAAATGTGTTTTACGCGCAACTCGATCAGGACACTTATATAATGGAATTGGATTTGTGGTTTGATCAATGGGATCGTTAACAAAACTTGGATATAGGAATAATCCTAGCATTGTATGTTTACGATCTGTTAAGTTTAAGCTTGCCGCTAAATAACATCGAATCACTTCCCAACATTGTTTATGGTAAAATGAATCAGTTGTGCTGGATTTTAATGCATTTACAGCTGTTTCGATTATCTGAAATACAAAAATTTCATTAATATTGTCTAAGATGCATTAATTATCGAAAAAGCGCTAGAAGTTTATACGGAATGAATATATAGAGTAGTTTTTTAAGTTGACATATGCATGAAATTCGAAAAATTACTTTTATCGATAAAAATGCTTCAAGAACAAAATGTTGGTGTGTAGGCGCACATCTTACGCAGGTATTAAACTTAATCTTAAAGCTCAATGAAAAGCTCACACTACTCCGTAATTGGTAATCGATAGATAAACACTTAAATTTAGAAAATTGTTTTTAGAACAACTTTCTAATTCAAAGAGTTCATCTAATTTTTGCCATTTTTGAATCAGAGTGAGGTTTAAATTGAACCTGAAAACTTAGATCGAATTCGATTCCAGTATAAGATGTGTGCCTTTGAATTGAACATTTTTCGTTTAAAGCATTTTCTTCGATTAAATTTATTTATCGAATTTCAAACATATGTCAGCTAAAAAAAGACACCTTGTATATAATTTCTAATATGGCAGTTGGAAACTACAGAGAAAGCAGATGTCTAAAGCGTAGATAGTCTCGAATAGTAATTCAATCTTCGATTTCCTTATGACTTTTCTTAGATTGTCGAACCTTAGAATTAAGCCTAAAGCGTTTATTAACCTCTGAACCAAAAAAAGGGATGATATATGTTTGACAGCTTTGTGTGTGTGTCTGTCCGTCTGTGGCATCGTGGCGCCTACACGGATTAACCGATTTTGATTTTTTTTTCGTTTGAAAGGTAATTTAATAGAGAGTGTTCTCAGATATGTTTCAAGTTCGTATACATTTTTAAAACTTTAGCGTACTTACCTTTTCAACAGGGAATTCAATAGACCGTTCATGATCTTGAAATTCAACAACAATAGCCGGTCCAGGATTCTCACGATCGTTATATTCCAATCGTTGTGGTTCAATCATCATTTTACGGTTACCCCCACCAAATTTACCTAACACTCTAAAAGCAACATGTGCCACTTGATCGGGATTACGCAGTGTACGCCATAAAGCTTGCATTAAATCAGCTCGTACCGGCTGGATATGTTCGTACAAAAATTCCGGCTGTAAATTATCCACACACAATTCCAATGTACGGAGACCTTGACTAACTAATGTATGTGATCCATTCAGCGCTGATACCAACGGATCCATCAACATTGGTAAATATGGAAGTAAAGAGCTTAAACGGACTGGAACTGTTAGACATAATTCAACAAATAAATCTTTCATGTGTGGTTTATGAAGGCCACTTTGTAGTCGATTTAGCCCTTCTAGTAAATTTGGTAACAGCGGTAAGAAAACCTCATACAATAAATCATGACTCCCACCACCAATTGATCGAAACAGTGCACGTAAAAGTAGAAAATAATTGTAAGGTTCTTTCGCATTCGTTGAAAGTTCCATGGATCGATTAACAATTTGATGTAAATGTGGTTTTAGCATGAGTTCATTCTCTTTGAACAAAGTAACACTACCGAATAAAACTTTAAACAAACGTAAATATAAGTTCGAACGATCAATAGGTGAACCCATTTCGTTCATACGTTCGAGTAAATATTCTACCAGAACTGTGGCAAATACACTACTTGTTGGAGGATTAGCTAAAAATGTGTTAGCAATAGTTTGGAGTGCTACATTTTGATGAATACGTTCAACCATGTAAGATATGCAGGTGGAAAACACGTCACGAAATACACTTGTTGACATTAATGAAAACTGAAAATGAAAATATATTTCCGTTATATAATTTACACAAGAAAATTAAAAAATATAACCAAAAACTCACTGGGCACCCTGGACACTATACAGAGCCCTGGTCTGCACCTGGTTGTGTCCGCCAAGTTATTGTCAGTTTCAAACAATAGATGCTTAATCGACAGCATACAAGTTACACACACGCATTACTAAAGAGTGAATGGTGTGCACGATAGGTTGCGCACCAAACGAGGTCATTCGATCACTAGATTTTACTCTTCATTTTTTTTATACCGGGGCGCCTTATATGAAAATCGATTCTAAAGGCAGTATTCTGGCTTGGGAAGCTTTTGCTGCTTCAGAAGAAGGAAAAACAGCTCGGTTAGCAGAAATAACTTTGCAAGACATTGCATATGAAGTAGAAGATGGTCCAATGTATGGATCTGGGATTGCCTATAAATCCAAAGTGATTAATATCATTATCCTAATTACTCTACCAGAATTGTCTCTCAAACTATAAACGCGTTTTTCTTGAAACTACATTTTTAGAGGTGGTTGACATGATATCTCAAGTGCCACTCAACCGATTTCTTTTTTTGGTGGGAATCTTCCTCACAAATCTGTCTAACGTCTGAGCCTCGGATTTAATTATTTTAATTAATATTAAACTAAATTTTATAAGTGTTAATTATGTATTTAAAAAAATTTGAAAAGATAAAAAAAGGGGTAAAAATGAATTTTTTTCATTTCGACGTCATTTTGTGAATTTTTTTTTTTTTTTTTTTTTTTTTTTGAACGAGTTTCAGACGATAACGACATCTTTACTTATTAAGAAATTTAAAAATTTTTTGATTTAGATCTCTATAAAAGCTGGCGCCGTGTTTTTTGTAGCCCCCACTTCAACGCCCTAATTCGAAAAATTAAATTTTTTTTTTTTCAATTTTTATTCTGTATTTTTTAAATGTCAATAAATATCATATGAAAAAATGGCTACAGAATTTTTTTTTAAAACCTTTGTTTGAAAAGTGCCTAAAATTCTAAACCAGAATACCCCCTTTAGCAGTAAAATCAAAAAATCATTCTTTTCATTCTACGCGTTAAGTACATGATTCAATGACAAAATATGTAAAATGACAAGAAATTCGTCAATGATATTGAATAATTATCTTATTAAGTCGAAAAACTTATCCAGGGTAAACTAAATCCTAATATTTTTCATTTCATGGCAGAAAAATGAGATATTTTTAACACATCAATTTATTTATATACTTTGACACAAAGAGAGGGGCCTGTCTCTTTCTGTATGTCAGTAATGAAGTAATCATAGGCATAGAAATTAAATGTCCAATAATTATTAAAATGATTACTTACAACGCCACTAAAATGTTCTAAAACTTCTTTCTCCTCTTGTGTACGAACATTTTGATTTGGACCAGACATCATACGATTATGCATTTGTCGACCTTGAAATTGTGCTAGCACACCAACATTTGGCAATTGTACTTGATATATATCCAAAGCTTTCATCGCCCATTTTACCAATCGAATAAAGACAAGAGTATCTTTACCTTGTTCGCCGTTTGGCAGCTAAACATAAAAAAAGGTCAGACTATTTTCTATCCCTTTATAAAGGGTGTTCCATTTTCGAATTTTTGGTATTTAGTTTTAGATGATTTGTGGTTTGAGGATCATTAGCATAGCGTTAGACCTTGGTCTTCAAATATCTCCAAAGAAAAAAGTCAACTGACGTTAAATCGCAAAATGTAGATAATTAACGCCTGCTTTATGAGAGAGTAGTCGTTTGACAAACCATTCAAATATCAGATATGTCGTCATTTTCGGTGACCGGAATACTCCTTGCCACATGTTAAAATACAGGACATTCTAGTTCAAAATACTAAAATAGCAGAACATAACATCAAAAATGGAACACCCTATAGATCGATTAAAATTTCATTAAAACTTAGAAATCATTCTAGGTTACTCTCATCCGAAAATGATAATATAACATTTGACAAATTGTAATAAGGGCTAATGATGAATCAGGTGTAGGAGCAGGAGTTTATGTAGATAGATAGGAAGAAAATGTTTTTTGAGATTTGTTTCTAATGAAAATACTGTAACAGGTTCTTGCTTAGTTACCAACAAATGATGGGCACATATCAGAATCTTCTCAGATAGTCAGGCCATAATGAAACGTCAAGATTCCAATCGATGATAGTCTATGAATGATTCGAGGAACTGAGCCGCCTGGCACTGAGTAACACGGTCAGACTGATCTGGAAATGAAGCAGTGGACTCATTGGCACGAGAGGATCGTCTCAAATGCCCCTTTCACCTGAGGCTACGACAAGCCCATCTGGGATTTTGCGCAAGGCATGCGACAGGCCGAACCGTGTATAACCACAGCCAGGCCATTCGGCTGTGCTCGCCCTACACTTACTAGAGCACCGTTGAGAAGGATGGTAAAATTATTGACAGAACATTGTCGATTGAAATACTACCTTCATAATATGGGGATCCCTGATTATCCCTCTTGTAGGGTCTGCATGGAGGACGTGAATCCTCGTTATATCCTCTGCAGAAATCTGCGGAGCGACAGGTTTAGAATTTTTGGGCCCGAAACCTTGGATCCATCAATCCTGATCCATTAATCCAATTTGCTTATTTTAAATGAAATCCTTTATGTAATTTTATTTATTAATTAAAAAATTTAATTGGTTTTTAAGCGTTCCACTATGTTCCGCTCACCTCTTTTTTCTAAATTTTAAAATATCTGACCTTTTGTATACAAAAGCTGTTCCTTAAATTAAACTTACATACCCAACTTCGACGAGATAAACGGTTTGTGGATAAACACTGGAAGAGAATTAACCGGAGAACAAAGGTAAAATGGAAGCTGGTGAGATAAGCGCAGCGTGTGCGTGGGATGATTATTTATACATACCTCGTTTATATTAATACTTGAACATCCCCAGGTGATTGTTTTAACACCACAAACCAAAGTTTTTACTAAATTTCTATAATCAGCCACATTATACGACATTTGTTGTTGAGGGAATCCGAATTTTGATTTTTCTTGTGCCTCTTGTTGAATTGGAGGTGGTACATTTCCAGTCGCCGATGCTGTTAAAGTTGATGCTAAACGAGCTGTTCCTTGACCTGGTTCTTGTTTAATGTCAACATTGTTTGTACCTGGCTCTTGTTTTATTTCTGACTGTTGAGATTGCTGAGATTGTTGTTGCTGTTGTAATTGTTGTTGTTGATAGGCTGTCATATTATTTACGCTAACTTGGCTTTGCAAGTTTTGTTGCATTAATGGTTTGCTAGAAACAATGATTAATTTTTTTCAAATCAACAGAAAACGAGTGAAAATATTCTACGATCTAGGACGGTGAGTATGGTCTGAGTACAATCATAGGCGTTCCAAAGATCTTATATCCCTTCCAAGGGCCTCAATTAGCAAAGTTTTTGCGGCTTTTACAGGACACTGGTTGGTCGGCAGGCATGTTTAACGCCTAGGCCTGACAGTGTATCACGACTACTGCATGAGTTGTCACAGAGAAGACAATGTCCCATCTTCTCTGTCACTGTCCAGCTCTTGTCATGAGAAAATGGACTTACTTGAGCCAGCCTCTCTTTGACGAACTCTCCGACCTAAAGTCCGTCGACGTCAAAGCACTGCTGTTGTTCTTAAACAGCTCCAAATAGTTCATGGAGTAGTGGCCGGGGATGGGCCAACTCTTTTTCGACATCACAACGGACTTTATGGTATAAGAGGGCTCCAATTTATCAATATGAGGGCGTAATTACTTTAACTTCAAAATAAAAAATTCTTCATTCTTACCTTTTATTGATTAAAATTGGTAATTGTAGCTTCGCAAACGTTTTAAATTTTAATACAAATATTTCAAGCATCCGCATTAATAATTCACGACATTGTACAGCATTTTTTTCACCTTTTGATTGATTTTTAATGCAATCAACTAAATTTAATAATAATTTACAGGACATTGTTTGTATTCTACAACAAATTTAATACAATTTTTATTTTAAATACAACCAGAATTCCAATTATTTCAAAAATAATTCAGTAAAATTGTACAACGAGATTTCCGTAACATCTAAATTCAGCAAAATTTTATATTAAGTATACTTCATCCAAGTTTCCTCCCGTCTGATTTCTTAAAAGCTGATGGTTTTCTTTCATTTTTAAATGTAAAATTGTGGCCACTTCATACCAAATATTAAAATTTCTCTGAATTTAAATTTAACGCAAACCTTGCTTCCGTTTTCTCCACAGGGTGCTATAGATAAGCTTTTATTTAATAATAAATAAGATAAAGTATCTATAACATCCTGTAATGAATATTGAATTAATTAAATATTTACACTAACGTTGTATTCAATGTAGGATCATGAACGATTTTACCAAACAGATGCACAGCTCGAGCTAAATCCGTTAACGGTAAATCTTGTCTGACATGATGTACTAAATCAGCCAGCGTTGAATATGCTAACGGACGTAATGTATCACGTACGGTCCATCCGTTACCCAATAAAATATTTTCATCAAATAATCGTTCCATATGTGGCACAAATTCTACAATAAAAATTTTTTTTTAATTAGATCAATAGTTTAGTAGTTGCTTTGCTTAAAAATTATTACAGTAATACAGAGTTATCATAAAGTACGTGGGGCAGATTAATCCGTCAACTATACGCATCAAAAGTATTAAAAGAAAAATTTTTAAAAACCATCGAATTTGAACCGTAATACCTCATTTGAACACTTGTACTTTCTAGCTTTGGAATCTATTGGTCAAATTTTATCATACCCTGTCGTTTTGTACTGCGGGCTGAAAGGGTGAGAAATGTTATACCTAAATTTTATATGAGGTTTAGCGTAAATTTTAAATATTATTTTGAAACAAATATGTTAAGACCACTTAAAAAGTTTGTATATTTTACTTAAAAATTAGCTTTTAAAACTTTCTTTACGAGCTTTTAGGATCCACATATTAATTTCTCAAGAAAAATTTACACTTCTGGATTTAAAGACACAGAATTACTATTATGTCTTCTAAAGATGTAATTTGCACTACAATTTTTTCTGTATTATTCACTTACTTTTTTTTAAATCGGTTGCAACAATATGTCTGATCGCAATTAATAATTCCTTCCGTAAATGACAAACTTCTTGTGGGCAAAGCTCCAACAAACCCAAGATACCATGGACCATTTGTTGAGAATGGGCAGCAACATCTTCGTGATGTGATCGTATTATATACGCAATAAAACTTAAAGTTTTGATTTGGGCACCCATAAAATCAACAAATACTTCTTTGTTAAAAGATGGTGATTTTCTAAAAGAATATACAATTATTTTTAAATTAAGCGACTTCTACTGTAGCCAAATTTTCAATACAAGAGGAGATAAAAACCTTCTCTCAAAATGATAGTATTACTTACCTTTGTTCTAAGCTTGGTTGTAGCGTAATCGTATTCATGATTAACGTGATATATTCTCGAATATCTTGTTTAACGTTTTCCTTGTAAATTTGGAAAAATAAAACCACTATAATCGGCAATTCTTGTAATACTTTTAAGGACATCGTACCTTTTGGTATCAAATTATACTGAAACGAAAATGAAAATATTAAAATTAAAAAAATCTGACATTTCAATAATTAGTTTAGTTGGATATAAATCTACCGGATTTTGATAATAAATTCGGTAAATTTTGGGAAAATGGCTAATTTTTTATAAATAAATTTTTATCGTATTAAAAAATAGAGAAAAGAAGTTTTCCGGTTCTGGAACGATCCACATGGCCTTCTGCACGTGGTTTTTATCTCTATATTGTTTTTTTGGAGACGTTTTCTTGAATACCTCTGCTTCTATCGATCGAATTGAGACAATTAAAAAAAGAATTGTTTGTTAAAAATTTCTGCATAATAATCTCAAAATCTTAAGAATGCTGCAGTAACCTCATATTTTCAACTTTTTCTGATAACTTTTCGAAAAATAAAGAAATTGAGTTGCAATTCTGGAAAAAGATGTAACTTATGAATGAGGTTTTGTATCGGGCTAAAATTTACCACCCTTTTTATGATCATAAGTTACACCTTTTTTCAGAATTGCAATTCAATTCCTTCATTTTTCGAAAATTTATCAGAGAAAGTTTTAAATATGAGGTTTTCTTGAGATTTTGAGGTTATGCTGCGATGTTCAGGGTTCGAAGCAAGGTCGATGCAGAAATTTTTAACAAACAATTGTTTTTTTTTTTTCGTCTCAATACGACCATTAGAAGCAGAGATATTCAAGTAAACGTCACCATAGAAAACAATGTAGAGATAAAAATAGCGTGCAGAAGATCGTCCGAATCATTCCTGAACCGAAAAACTCCTTTTCTATATTTTTTACAACGAAAGAAACCAATTAAAAAAAAAAAATTACCCATTTCCCAAAATTTACCTAATTTATTATCAAAATCGGGTAGTTTTATCCAACTAGTTATTTAAATTGATAAAAAATTATTTACCCTGATGGTTCTCCTCAAAGTTTGGTGTTTTAGTTTTCAAAGGGCGTTAAAAATTAAAATTCGAAAAAATTCTATCTGTACAAAGCATTTCTCAAAAATTAAGTCTTTCTAAGATTCTCAGACTGAAGAAATTATCCATGTGCAAGGTTATTACTAGCTTTATACGTTTTTTTTTTTTTTTTTGAATGGAAATAAAGCTGAGTCTAAAAATTATCCATATAACAAAATGGGAAACTGAGATCGCGAAAAAGTCATTTTAGCAAGCCACATGTGCGAAACAACAGACAGATAAATAAAAGAAAAAAAAAGAAAACTTACACAAATCGCAGTTCCATCTTGTGACTTCATTTCACTTTGTATAATCGTTAACGTAAACGTATCCTTTAATTGTTGCTCAATATTAATCGCAGATAAATCCTTAACTTTGAGTGTTGAACGTGGTTCAAAAATACGATTTAAATGATTTGGTAGTTCCGCATAAATTGATTTAACATATTGTAAAAATTTTTGTGTTTCCGTATTATACGGTGGACGAAACATTTTATGTAATTCTATGATAATACGTAAACATACTAACGTATTTTCCTCATTTTCTACGTTTAATAAACGTAACACTGTTGTTAAAATGGCAGGTAAATGTGGTTTTAAATCTTGATTTGTTGGAAAACGATGTATCATTTCCAATAAGAGTTTTCTCATCTGTTGAATGTTATATTCACTGATAAATAATGGTTCACCTTCTGATAATATTTTCAAGAAATTTTTGATACAATGATCAAGAAATTTTGGATAATCTGGTGCTTGTAAAATTATCTGTAATCAAACATAAATTCTTTGAAAATATAATTCGGTCGAAAAATTTCATAGTATTTCTCTTGTGAATTAAAGAGTAACTAATCAACGTATATAAGTTATTATACCATGTATATATGAAATATACATAGTATATTAAGTTTAGTCCCAAGTTTGTAACGCTTAAAAATATTGATGCTACGAAAAAATTTTGGTATAGGTAAATCGATCGGAAATCGATCCGAAATATCGTTTTTTTCGAAAATTTCTCGGCCAATCGCCAAATAAACTCAATTTTTGAATTTCTTGGATCAAAATTACCTTATAAACTGAGTTTCATCAAATTCCGAAACAAATAATTTTTTACGATTTTTTCGAATTTTTCTAAGGGAATAATAAATTTTAAGAATTTTTCCCTTGAAAAAATTGCAAAAAATCGATACAAATTTATCGTATCCAATTTCGATAAAACTCTGTATATAAGGTAATTTTGACCCAAAAAATACAAAAATCGGTTTCATTTAACGATTGGGCGAATAATTCTCGAGATAATACCGGAAATCGATCCAAAATATCGTTTTTTTCGAAAATTTCTCGGCCAATCGCCAAATAAACTCAATTTTTGAATTTCTTGGGTCAAAATTACCTTATAAACTGAGTTTCATCAAATTCCGAAACAAATAATTTTTTACGATTTTTTCGAATTTTTCTAAGGGGTACCCCTTGAAAAAATTGCAAAAAATCGATGCAAATTTATCGTCCCCAATTTCGATAAAACTCTGTATATAAGGTAATTTTGACCCAAAAAATACAAAAATCGGTTTCATTTAACGATTGGGCGAATAATTCTCGAGATAATACCGGAAATCGATCCAAAATATCGTTTTTTTTCGAAAATTTCTCGGCCAATCGCCAAATAAACTCAATTTTTGAATTTCTTGGGTCAAAATTACCTTATAAACTGAGTTTCATCAAATTCCGAAACAAATAATTTTTTACGATTTTTTCGAATTTTTCTAAGGGGTACCCCTTGAAAAAATTGCAAAAAATCGATGCAAATTTATCGTCCCCAATTTCGATAAAACTCTGTATATAAGGTAATTTTGACCCAAAAAATACAAAAATCGGTTTCATTTAACGATTGGGCGAATAATTCTCGAGATAATACCGGAAATCGATCCAAAATATCGTTTTTTTCGAAAATTTCTCGGCCAATCGCCAAATAAACTCAATTTTTGAATTTCTTGGGTCAAAATTACCTTATAAACTGAGTTTCATCAAATTCCGAAACAAATAATTTTTTACGATTTTTTCGAATTTTTCTAAGGGGTACCCCTTGAAAAAATTGCAAAATATCGATGCAAATTTATCGTCCCCAATTTCGATAAAACTCTGTATATAAGGTAATTTTGACCCAAAAAATACAAAAATCGGTTTCATTTAACGATTGGGCGAATAATTCTCGAGATAATACCGGAAATCGATCCAAAATATCGTTTTTTTTCGAAAATTTCTCGGCCAATCGCCAAATAAACTCAATTTTTGAATTTCTTGGGTCAAAATTACCTTATAAACTGAGTTTCATCAAATTCCGAAACAAATAATTTTTTACGATTTTTTCGAATTTTTCTAAGGGGTACCCCTTGAAAAAATTGCAAAAAATCGATGCAAATTTATCGTCCCCAATTTCGATAAAACTCTGTATATAAGGTAATTTTGACCCAAAAAATACAAAAATCGGTTTCATTTAACGATTGGGCGAATAATTCTCGAGATAATACCGGAAATCGATCCGAAATATCGTTTTTTTCGAAAATTTCTCGGCCAATAGCCAAATAAACTCAATTTTTGAATTTCTTGGGTCAAAATTACCTTATAAACTGAGTTTCATCAAATTCCGAAACAAATAATTTTTTACGATTTTTTCGAATTTTTCTAAGGGGTACCCCTTGAAAAAATTGCAAAAAATCGATGCAAATTTATCGTCCCCAATTTCGATAAAACTCTGTATATAAGGTAATTTTGACCCAAAAAATACAAAAATCGGTTTCATTTAACGATTGGGCGAATAATTCTCGAGATAATACCGGAAATCGATCCAAAATATCGTTTTTTTCGAAAATTTCTCGGCCAATCGCCAAATAAACTCAATTTTTGAATTTCTTGGGTCAAAATTACCTTATAAACTGAGTTTCATCAAATTCCGAAACAAATAATTTTTTACGATTTTTTCGAATTTTTCTAAGGGGTACCCCTTGATCACTACAAGAGATGAAATCATGTCAAAAAGGGGCCCGTGTTTTTTTTGTAGCCCCAAATTCAAGGGCTTGTAATTCAAAGAATTTTTATAATTTTTTACAATTTTCATATTGTATTTTTAAAATGTTAATAAATATCATATGAAAAAATGACTACATAAATGCTTTTCATTTTCTTATAATCTTAGTTTGAAAAGTGCCTACAATTGAAGCTTCTAGACCAGAATACCTCACTGAAGATATTGTGTTTATCTTACTGACGGAGGACAGGCGAATTTGTAAGAGAATTCTTTGCTATGACTGTACATATTGCAAGCATTCTTCTACAAGTTAAGACATGTTACGTATTCGTAAGTTCTTTCAGCCGCTGGATCGCTTACGATGAAAGTGAAATTAACTAAACTTACCTCAAAACTTTCATTCAGTTCTTGAGCAGCTTTTAATTTCGAATCATCTTTCGATGTATGATCAGCTAACATTACAACATAACTTCGAAATTTATTAATTTCTGTAGTC
The DNA here is from genome assembly GCF_905475395.1 of Chrysoperla carnea. Lineage (NCBI taxonomy): Eukaryota > Metazoa > Arthropoda > Insecta > Neuroptera > Chrysopidae > Chrysoperla > Chrysoperla carnea. The sequence continues at coordinate 73,346,360 of NC_058339.1, read as the reverse complement.
AACAATGTATCAGACGGTATACCACCGCCAGATGACATCACCAGTCCCGCTGCCGAAGCTGTATTTATACTTTGCTGGTGTTGCTGTTGTTGATGTTGCTGTTGGAGTTGCTGCTGCTGAAGATGTTGAGCATGTAACTTTTGTGCAACATTAAGATGCTGCTGTTGAACTCCTGGTGGTAAAACATTTATACCACCGATTATATTTGAACCGGACTGAATTGAGGAACTACTGGCCGTAATTTGTTGTATGCCCCCACTTCCCGATACACCTAGGGCACCAGTACTACTTCCAGCCCCAACATTCTGATGATGGTGTTGTGCTAACGCTGCAACATGTTGTTGATGAAATTGACTTGTTTGTGGGCCACTTTGTTGGGCGCCACTTGCTGATAATTGTTGTACATTTTGAGGTTGGTTTAGGTTTGCTGGCAATGGAGGTGGCATTTTGAATTATACCTAGAATAAAAAAAAAGAAAATGTTTGAAACATTCGATCTTTTATATCAGAGTGACCATAAACGGAAAAATACTTTTTAAAGGACAAGCTTTTATTGTACTAAAAACAGGAAATAATTTTTTCTATGAGTCATTCATACACGACTATTTGTAAACTCAATATCAAGAATGAATCGAAATATAAGTAGGTAGGTGGAGTGGATGAGGCGCTCCGATTCATTTTTGATATTTTAAATTGAGGGCCCCCAGCTTACAACAATAGTCGTGTATGAGTGACTCATAGAAAAAATTATTTTCTATTTTTTTAGTGAAATAAAAGCTTGTCCCTTAAAAAGCATTTTTAATAAAATTTTTATTCTATGAGAATCAACTTTTCTAATTTAAAGTGTTCTTCTATCTCTTAGCTTTTGGAATCTAAATTAAGTATTATAGCAACTCGAAGAACTAAGCCCAATCTGATGTCAGAACATGATATCTCTCATCAAACTCTGCAAAGTTATTTTATAATTGGTTAACTACAAAACGAGTTATTAGCCACAATAGATTAAAATGATCCACCTCTGTATAAAAATACTTCTAATAGAGTACCTATAACCCCACGTTCTACGCCAATGAATTGATAATTTTTATGTTGGTTATTTTGTCCTACAAAATCATGTCAACATATCCAATTTTAGAAAAATAGCATTTCGCGTTTGGGGATACAAAAAACGTTTTCAAAATTTCAACTTTGCAAACTTGGTACTAAGATAAGTTTAGCTCAGCTCAAAATCAGTCGATATAGACTAATTTTGAGCTGAGCTATATCTGACAAGGGCGTTGATTGATGATTGAATAAACCAGAAGTTGAACACCAATTTTTTTAAAGTTAAGACACATCAAAAAAATTTAAGAAACTAATTATTGCTCTCACCAAGTTTTAAGAAAATTACTAACCACATTTTTAATTCACGATTACATCAACTATCCATTATTAAAACTCCCACATTGTTTACATTTCCATGGAAACATGGAACTTATTAAAAGTCGTGATTGTTAGAATCGATTGATATGTATCACAAGTTTTAGTGGTAACTTAACTTTCAAAGTTAAACAACAAAATATTTACATTGTTGTGTGAAAACAATAATGTTTTGAAATTTTTTGCAAACCAAAATAAATTACTACTAAAATGGATGATCGTACAATTGACACGATATTTGCTGGATCGTTGGAATCTTTGCCACCGGTCAGCTCAAAAATTGTGCGAATTTTTACGAGTTCGACATTTACTGGTAATATTTTGTTTTTTTTTGAAAATTATTTACTTTTTTTGTTTTGTTTGCGAATTTATTACTTGTTTTTAAGATACAACAATGGAACGTAACACGTTAATGGCAAAATGTTATCCAAGAATTAAGGATTATTGTCGTGAAAAACATGGTTTGGAATTTCAGGTATGATTTCATTAAAAAAATTCCTGGTGTCCTAGTATTAGACCAATTGTAAAATTTCCCATTACGTCTACGGATAGTTTCCAAAAAAATTTGTAAAGTTTAAAAAAAATTAAAATGGTTTTTTAGGCTGGGCTATAGCTATTTCAATTGACTTCAACTAGCAAATAATCTAAAATACACGAGTATAAAGAGAACCAAAGGTCCGAAATTTTCATGATGTGTTGAGCTTCTTGAATTAATATGTATCGAGATTAGGCCCTGTTGTTTAATTTTACATGAAATTACAAAGTGATTCTGGTAAATACCACATTCATTGAAAAAGCGGTTTTGGTATCCAAAACGTTCTCAAATACTTTCGAGTCCAACTCGGGGAGACAGTTTATTTTTATGATTTTTGGGACGTGTTTATGGAGGCTTGGTCCACCAAAACGGCCAAAGTATGACCATAGCTACTAAATAAGGCCGTAGAAATTTTCAGGAGACCATCAATATCTACACCCCAAAAAACATACAAAATCTATGGTCACTCCAAGTAAAGACCCCGAATCTAACTTGCTAGAGAAGCGATGGACTTTTTTATAAAATTTTTTTTTTCTTGACCGTTACTTCAAATAATGCAAACAACATACATTTAGAAGACCTAAGAATTTTTTTGAAACGATCGAATTTCTTAAAGCTAAAAGTTGGCAATTTGTGAACAGTATTTTCAGGTCATGTACAACGAAAATAAAATGCAGCTCTTATAGATAAACGGAACAAGTTTTTTAGAGCTATGAAAGAGTGGAAAAAATAAGGAAGGGGAGTAGAGTTTCAAAACCATATAAATTTTGCTAGAATCAAATCGTGTTAGAATTACTATAATCACAAGACCACGTCCTCCATGAGAATAGTAATAATATTTTAAGGTAATATACTACAAAAAAGTGTCTAATCGTTTTTTATGGTCTAGTCCTCATCCGTTAAACGCTTGAAAAGGAACATAGTTCCAAAACAGCAAAACTAAATTAACGGAACCGCAAAATATGATAAATCGTCAAAAATTCAAAGATATAAAAACTAGACTCAATGAGAAAACACAATAGATCTTTTTCCGAACACAATTCCCTCAATCTCAAATAATAAAATAAAATTTATTAGATAGGTTATTAGTCAATAGTGATTTCGATTCTAACAATAGTGTTAGAATCGAAAAACATTTCAAGTTTAGATCATAAAACCATATATTAATCAGCACCGGACTTAAATTGGAGGGTCTCTAAATCAAATGAAAATTTTATTCACTTTGAACGTAAAAACGATCGATAAAACAGTGTTTTATCGAGTAGTAAGTAAAATGATTTTTACACCACTCAATTACATTCTTAATATAATTTTTGAGCCGTATTTTCAAGAGCCCCAAATAAAAAATATTTCAGAATATCTCAGAAAATCAAATTCTGGGATAAATAGCTAAAAACGCTTGATTCTTTTTCTTGTATTGGTTAATACAGTCCTGATAAAAGTTTTCAAAAGTTTTGCTGTTTATAAACAAATAAAGTTGTTACATTTAAATATGTTTTTGCATGTGATTAAACAATAAATCTGATTTGGTAATTTAATATTGCTGATTTTACAGCCATTAAATTTCGTACTAGATACATGAAAAACATGGAAAATATGGATAAACTCTCCTAAATTACCTTTTTCCACTTGTTTTCATTTTGCAAAACTGCACTGCGATATTTTGATATAATAATTTGCATATAAATTGTAAAAAAAAATAAAATACTTCAAAGATTTATGATTTGTATGTAATATAAAATAAATTTACAGAATGTCACAGAAGAATAGTCGTAAAAAGTTAAACATGTTTATAGGTTTTCTTTGTGTTTTCATCACAGATATATTATTTTAATTATATATCCGTGTGTTCTATACAAATATTCGTGTAATATGTATTGCACAATATGATAAACAAACATATAAATTTTTTTTTTTAATTTTGGACTCTAGAAATAATTAATTTAAACTTATAGAGATTATAATTAGTCCAGGAAGTCTCATCAATAACCCCATGGAAAAAGCCCTAAAGCTTGCTGTAGAAAAGCAAATAATTTGGTCTGATAGAATACGAAGTTCTAAGAAAGATAGCGTTTATTGTATTTTTCCATCTGAGGCAGAACATAACCTAAAAAAATTGGAAAAGTCGAAAAAAAAAGAAGCAATCTACAAAAAAGAAAAGCTAAATAAGAAAGTTGTAGACAATAAAAAACACCTATCAAATGAAATAGGCTTGGTAAGATTTCGTTGGTTATTCCCCGAAATTGTGTTATCATGTGCGCCAGTAAAAAAAAGTTTTTTATCTCTATTTAACCTCATATAAAACGAATAAAGAACAGGATGATTTTGCAAATTCTAATAATTGAACTTATTTTAATTTTATTGTACTTACATACACGACCAAAAATGGCGTTCTCTAAATTTTTTTTTAGATTGCTTTGTTTTTTTATAAATGCGAAAAACCGTTTTTTCGACTTTTCTGATTTGTTTAGGTTATGTTCTGCATCAGTTGGAAAAAATGCCAAAAACACTATCTTTCTAAGAATTTTTTCTTCTACCCGAACAAATTTTTTGTTTCTCGATATGATGGATTGTGTTTCGTACATTCCCTAGTGTAATTTATGAATCTACCCGTTTATCTCAAAATCTACCGAAGATATCAACATAAGTTTAGTACTAATTCACGGATGTACATAAACCATACACGTGGACTCTGGAACTAAGCAGACTATTGCAATAATGAAATTTTTAGACTAAAAATTTCTGATTAGCCCTCCTCTAGGCCAAAAATTACTGTTTACCCCCTCTCTTTAGTCAAAAGCTAGGATAAGAGAGTAAAAGTTTTATTTTCCAAATTTAGCAATAAAGTAACAGTACCTGGATGATCGAGTTTTACTCGGTATTAAAGGAGTTAAAAAGACACAAATTTTGTCACTAATATAAGAACCGTTTAAAATGTCTCCACACGAATATCAATTCGAATGTCCCGGTAATGTGCTTTATTTCGTCACCAATAGAAGTGAGGAAGAGAAACGAAATCTTGCTTGATCGATTTTTCACCCCAAAAACCTTTTGCATACTAATTTTTCAGGAAAAATCGTTAAAGCCTTTTTCGAGATTGCTGATATACCTAGTGTTCAGTTTACATCTAGGCATAAGCCTACCACGAAAATGACAGAATACATGCGTTAAGCAATGCATCTAAGAAAGGTGTATTATAGACATAAATTGAAGCTTCAATACGCGTTGAGTTAGTTGTAAGAAGTATATACAATTCGGGTTAAAACTAAACTCGTTGAATTTTTGAAAATATACTATGAATAAATAAAAAGACAAAGGCGTTTGCCCGTTTATCTGAAAGACACTGTATAAGTAATAATTGCATGATTACTTATTTTGTTCAAAATACTAGTATTATTATAAATATTTTACATTATTTCTAATAAATAATTTTTTTCATGTAATATATGAATTTTTCTTTGAATATTATAATAAAAAAATTTAGAATTTTTTGATTAATATAAGTAAAACGGAAATATTTATACGAAGCAAAGTTTTGGAAAATAATTTTTACTATGAATACAGCATTTTGCTCCGAAGAGGAGAAAATCTAATCTTTTCTCTTAACTAAAAGAACTATGATCCTTTGAATAAATTTAATACGCACTTGAAACGTTTCTAAGAATACTCTCAATTAAATTACCCTTTTTCTTGGAGCCTTCTCCAAAGTGAACTGATTTTGAGAATCATCGCCTATTTTTTTTAACTCGCACTTGAAACATAGCTAAGAACACTCCCAATTAAATAAACTTTCAAAGGAAACAAAAAAATACAAATCGGCTCATTCGTTTAGGCGCTACGATGCCACAGACAGACACACATAGCGGTCAAACTTATAACACCTCTTTTTTTGGTTCGGGGATAAAAAATAGTAATTAACTGTGATAATTGATGCTATTATACTATCTTAAATGGCATGACAAATATGTTTTTCGTAAAAATACCAACAATTCTGTTCAAAACAATTTTTCGAAAAAGCAACGGATTCGGCCGAAATTGGACATGGTATGTAAAATTTCCAACACCTGTAGCTTCGAAGAAGAGTTTTTTTGCTCACAAATTCTCAATACCAAAATTATTGTTCCGGTAAACACTATAACTTTTATATAGTACCATTTATTCTGATACATCCGTTCCATACATAATATATAAATTATTTTAATTAATCAAATCAAACCCATATTACATAAAAATCTACAAATAATTACCAAACAATATTAACCCTAATAAGGTCACTAGGTATAAATAAATACTATACGACAGACTGTATACCGAATATTAACCGTGGATGGATGATACCTACATGGTACAAACTTATACAAAGTCATTTAGAAAACAAAGCCTTGAATTCACCAATGATGACTAATATTATATATGGTTATGGCGAGATACTGTGACCTTCGTACCAACTAGAAATTATAACGAAAATCTTCTATGTACTACGAAACAGAAAACACGTTGAAAAATATTAGGGTTTTACCAATTAACATTTCAGTGTCATAATATCACAAATATTAACCTCCGATAAAACAGCTGTTTGTGTTTTGTTTACCAATTTTTTTTTTAATTTTTCCAAGTAAATCATTTTTATTGAAATCATTTCATTTAAGATCAAATAGCAGTTTTTCTATTCAAGTATATTTTTAATAGCATAGAAACAAAATTTAAAAAATTTAATATTTTTATTAATTTATTTCAAATAGGCTTGATACCCGCTTAATTCACTAAGTTGGGTTTAAAAGTAAAGATTGGTAAAGACCAACGCGTTTTAGTTTTCATCTCCCTTGCTTTCACTTATCCCCCTTCCATAACATTCGAAATAACGGTAGGGTTTGTTTTACACAGGTAAAATATATGTACAATTTTTTTAAATGTAAAATAGTCATAATTCATTGAGTATATCAGAAAAGATGGCCATGAATTGTATTTTGTCTCTATATTTACAGAAATCTTTAATTTATGGTTCAAAATGATGCTCATAGATATCTTTATAAATTATAGCTCATAAGTTATTCTGATATTCTGATATATGAGCTGCATTGTTGTGGAGTTTCATTCAAATCCATTCGGTAGTTTTTGCGTGAAAACTTCACAAACAAACATCCTTTACAATACAATTTATTCCTTAGAAATAAAAAATAACAAATTATCAAAATACGTAAAATGAGACGAAATGCGGCAACGACATTATATAATTATCCTATTAGCATACTAATTAAGTCGAAAAGTTCAAAGTTCAAACTAAACTGCTAATATTTTTTATTTCGTGACACAAAAATCAAATATTTTTGTTTAAGTCCTTTCACTGATTGGAAGTTAATTGTGCACTGGCTAGAAGTAAATTGTGCTTTTTTTAAATTAACATTGGCGGCGAAAGTACCTCCTTAATTCAATAAAATAAGTAATTTGACTTCTTAAAAATTAAAGTATAGCAAGAAAATATTGCCTTAAATCAAAGTATTTACTTGCTGTCTTAAGAACAAATTTTCCTGCTAGTACTTTTCTTTTCAGTTTATTCGTAGGGAGCACACCTTATGGTCGAGCAACTGAGTCGATCATAGCGCTCGATGCGGACAATATTTCGTTAAATCATGCTCACTTTCAGAATTAAAATAAATTTTATATTTATATTTTGTATATAAAAAATTCCATTTTATATCTGAAAGATTGATTAAAGAAAATAAATATTTAATAAATTTAACAATAACAGTTTTTGACAGATCAAATCTGTCAATTTGAGAGTTCACATAATATTTGATCTCTTGCGTGTGATCTCTTTCTAGGCCTCCATCTCTTAATTGTTACAAGAATTTCAATTTACCACGTTCTGGGTGTTGTAGTTCTTGTACATACACCGTACATTGAACATTCAACAAAATTCTATATAAAATGATGTGTTTACTTTTTATAATATTTTCGTGATATTTCTAACACATTTACCCGTCAACGGAAAAACCATCAGATACTTTTATGTGATTTTCAATATAAAAAAATAATAAATACAAATAGCTTTACAATGTACCGGTTTGAAGCTATCACTAAACAAACAAAAAAATTCATTTGAGAGCGTTACAAGTTTACTTTTTATTATTGAAAAGTCATTATTGTAGACAATAATTTTTTTTTATAATCAAAACGGGGTTAAAACATTGATTACTTTTGAAAATTGTTTATCAATTTAATTTATCAACAGAAAGCTTTCAAAGATATTTATAAACGAAAAGAATAACGATTTGAGATTAATACCATACTTTTAGTCGCAAAAATGGAAGAAATAAGGAGTGACGTGTTAGATTGTCTCCGTTACATTTTCGACGTTAATAATGATTTGGAGCAGAGACCTATTTCAGTTGGGAAGTTTTTCTACCTAAACCAAATGTTAGTGTCTGGGACTGGAATTTCGATATTGAGACAGAGAAAAAATTGGGTCAGATTTATCGGCTATTCATTAACGATAGTGTATCAACTGTTATAAATGAATACCGACTCTGAATGCCTAAATAGAAAAGAGAATTCGAAAACAATTTCGCAGTACCAGAGTCGATTCGTCCTATTGAAGCATACGACCAAGATTTGTACCTAAACTTAAAAATTTTCTTACAAATACTGGCAATTTTTCCGGTCAGGATAGCTACCGCAAGGATATTGTTTTTTAGTTTTCGCGGAGTAAAATCTTGGATGCGTGCATCAATGGCACAGGAAAGATTATCCGGGTTAGCTCTCCTAAATATACACAAAAATGTGAACCTGGATATCGATGAAATATCAACGTTTTCACGAAAAACAAACGTAAGCTTTAATTTGTAATTTAAGGATCTACAAGCGGTAGGGCAATTTTTCATCAAAGGTTTGATTTTTTTTAAATATGAAGTAGGGTGCAGTACTAAAAAATTAAATTTCTTAAAATTGTGAACAAAAGGGAACAAAGTGAGCCGAGTCTTTATTTTTAGAGTTAAAATTGCCCAGTAAAGCGAGCGGATATCTGCTAGTAATTTTATAATTGTGTATTTATTTTCAAACATCCTTCATACTGCACGATTTCTGTAACAGGTGGTGGACATGAGATGGGGTGTACGAGATGAAGCCACTGATGATCACATGACCACCGAGCTATGTATGAAAGAAATTGAAAATTGTCAACGTTTATCAATGGGTCCAAATTTTGTTGTATTTTTGGGACAAAAATATGGTTATCGACCCATTCCAACTTATATACTTTCCTCGGAATTACAATTACTCCGAGATGAATTAGCTGCTACGGGTCATGATGTCATACTATTGGATACTTGGTATCGTAAAGATAGTAATGCCGTGCCTCCAATCAGTGTTCTCCAACCAATCTCCTCAATTTTGGTCAACTTTAATAACAAACGTATTCCAAAATTACAAGCAGAAGATCAAGCAATGTGGTGGGATATTTTGGGTAAAATGCAAAAGTTATTTCGTAAAGCGAGTAGCTCCCTATATGAGCAAGGAGTTATCGATAAGGAAATAATGCATAATTATTTCATGTCTGTTACGGAACGTGAAGTTATTAACGGAGTATTAAACGTTAAAAACACTAAGAATCATTGTCTGGCTTATGTCCGATATATTAACAACATCAACTTACAAAATTTAAAGAAAGCATCCAATTTTGTGGATATTATAAGTCGAAGTTTAGATACCGAATCTTCCAAACTCCTTAGTGATCTTCGAGATGTACGTCTTCCAAACAAAATTGAGACAACAAACATGCAAAAATATACCGTGGAATGGATTGGTCGTGAGGGTTTAGATCCAGACACCCATGAGGAGTACTTAAATCATTTCATAACACATTTTTACAAGAATATTGTTAAATTAGTGGATCGTGCCATGCGTAAAGAGGATTCTAGTGCTCAAGGACAGATTGTTACAGAAATTTTGCAGCATTTACATGCTTGCAATAACAGTGTGACAGTGTTCTATGGACGTCAGGATAATTTGGATCATATTGAAAATTACATGAGAAATAAGTCTGATAAACCGTTGGTACTTTATGGGGAAGGTGGTAGTGGGAAAACTTCTTTGTTAGCGAAAAGTGCAAGTTTATGTAAAGTATGGTTTGCTAATGCAAGACCGATTACGATTATTCGATTTTTGGGTACTACACCAGACAGTAGTGCGTTAACGCCAAGTTTGATTTCGATTTGTCAACAAGTAAATTGAACATATATTTTCTACAATTTGACTTTTTATAACGTTTTTTCTTTTTTAATTCTAGATATCATATAATTATATGTTACCCTTCGATGGAATTCCAGATGATCTGGTACCCTTAACGGCACATTTTAAACAATTACTAACTCTAGCTACAACACAGCAACCATTATTTCTATTTTTCGACAGTGTGGATCAGTTAACCGGCGCACAAGATGCTAATAAAGTATCATGGTTGCCAACACGTTTACCAGATAATTGTAAGGTAAGTTCCATCTGAGCCTCTGTGATTTAATGAACTCCACAATATTTTCTCCCTTCAGCATCTCCTGGATTTCTCTATTGGTTCGGATGCGCCATTCTTCCTCGTTCGCTCGGATTGCGCCATATATTCTTCTTATGATTTTTCGTTCAAATCGTCTTATTTTCTCTTGGTCTTCTTGAGTCAGGTTCTAACTTTCACTGCCATATATTATGATGAGTCGAATCAGTGTATAGTAAATGGTTAGTTTGATCTTGCGTGAAATTTGTTTATTCGTCAGGATCATTAGATTAACAAAGTATGCCCTGGTTACATTCTGCAATCTTTCTCTTACGGCGACAATCATTCTCCCCTCGTTGTTCACCTGTTATCCAAGATCATTGCGCTACCGCCTTATAAACTACATCATCTATGACTAGATCTTTCATTGTCCTCCGGTCTTGTTAGGCTGACATATTCGTGAATACACGCTGAATGAGATGAGTGAAGCTGATATATTCATACTTGTCTTCAGTGTAGCGCAATTATAAACAATGTAGTGGAGAATTCAACTCCTTATTTTACACCGGTTGTATGTTGAGGCAATCTATCACTATCTCACGATTTATTCGGGAACATTTTACAGATAATAGTATCATGCGCTGCAGAAGAATCAAATCCAGTTGTATCTCAAGATTATCATTTGCTACGACGTATGATTGACGTCGAAGAGAATTTTGTCGAAGTTACTGCTTTGGGTGAAGATTTAGCAATGAATGTAATTAAAATGTGGATGAAAACAGCATGCCGTGACTTAAATAATTATCAATGGCGATTAGTATCGAATGCTATCAGTAAATGTAGTTTACCCATATTTGTAAAATTAGTATTTGCGGAAATATGTAGATGGCGAAGTTACACAAAACCTCAGGATACACATTTAGCTTCAACAGTTATGGATAGTATTATGATGTTATTTGAACGAATCGAAAAACAAGTAAGTCTACAGAAAAACTTTTATTATACTTTGGGAGCATATTCTACAGGGTGGATCATTTTAATATATTATGGCTAAGAGCGCATTTTGTAGTTAACCAATAAAAAAATTACTTTAACAAAAGTTGCAGAGTTTGTTTTTTCCGGGTTACTTTAATAGTCAATTAAGATACTAATAGGTGAGAGAAGAATAAAATTTTAAATTAGGAAAAGTGAAAAGTTTTATTCTATTTCTTACCTTTTAGGATCAAAATTTACTACTAAAGCAATCCGAAGAATTAGGTCCAATCTTACACCACAACATGATGTCCCCGTCAAACTTTGCAACTTTTGTTTAAGTTTTTTTTTTTATTGGTTAACTCTAAAACGAGCTATTAGTCATAATAGATTAAAATGGTGCACCCAGTATATTTATAATAAATTTTAGCATGGTCGAATTCTAGTATTTCATGCATTAGCATATATAACAGCAGCTAAAAGTGGTCTTTCTGAATCTGAATTAGAAGATTTAATATCGTTAGATGACAAAGTTTTGGATGATGTATACCAATACCATTTACCACCTGTAAGACGTATTCCACCGTTACTATGGACTCGAATTCGTAACGATTTACCAAATTATCTATCCGAACGTGAAGCTGATGGTGTAAACGTTATGAATTGGTATCACAGGTAAGAAATTTATTATGCGATGTCGTAAGTGAGAATAGGAATTTTTAGAATAAAATTCTTTTTTTAGACAATTTCGTGATACGGCCAGAGAGCGTTATTTTAAAAATATGAATATGGCAACATATTTTCATTCATCAATCGCTGATTATTATCTAGGTATTTGGGGCGGTGGTAATCCAAAACCGTTTAAATTCACTGAAATACAACGACACAGGTAATATATCACCCAAACATTCTCCTCATTTTTGCCCAAAGTACAAAATTTTAAATTTTTTCAAAGTAAAAATAATTTTGTATTTTTTGATCAGTTTTAAGTAAAAAAGTACTCTTGTGATTTTTTCTAGACGTTTAATTTTCGAAATAAAAATTCTTGAAAAATTAAAAAAACAATATTTTTTAATCTCTTAAGAGGGAATCTCCATATAGATTAATCTCTTTAATGTCTTAAGGGGAATTCGCTTAGCTAACGCAGCTCCTACACTACGATTGTATTTTAAATTTTGTTTTCTATCCTCAATCTTGTTTCGATCTTTTTAGTGCATTATTTAAATTATCTTTTTTTGCAGTCGGATTTTTGATTTTTTAATTATTTATGTTTTGGTATTTTATTTTAAATTTTTATACCATGTATATATGAAATATATCAAGGTATACTAAGTTTAGTCACTTAAATATATTGGTGCTACGAACAAAATTTTGGTGTAGGTGGGGAAAATATAACCTTAATTAGTGAGCCTCGCTGCTCAAGAGTTTTTCCTTTTAATTTAAATTTATTAAAATAAATTATTTTCAGATTTAATTTAACGGATAAAGAAGGTGTGGCTGATCGTAAAGTACCCGTTCAGCCGCTAGTATTTTATTCTTCAGATGGAGTTCCATGTCGATACAACCTTCGCAAATTTGGTGAATTACCGTTCCATTTGGTACGGTCTCGACGTTTTAACGATCTATACTCCAACGTACTATTCAACTACGAATGGTTACATGCTAAACTATCTTCATGCCCATTGCAATCCGTACTCAGTGATTTCGAAGACGCAAGTGCCCATTTAGAAAACGGTGATAGCGCAAAACGTGAATTGTTATTGGTCGCGGATGCACTTAGATTAGGTGGTGCTATCTTGAGTGCACATCCAAATATGTTGGCTCCTCAATTAATCGGACGATTATTACCCGAAATTGGTGGTAATTCCAACATAAAAATGTTATTAAAAGCATGCGACCAATATGGTCCTTCGAATTGTGCCTTAGTACCATTATACCATTGTCTGCATACCCCAGGAGGGCCACTGAAATATTCTTTAGAAGGACATCAATTTGCAGTGTTCTCATTTTGTTTAACTTCAGATTATCGTTATATTGTCTCAGTTTCGAATAAATTTATTACATGGGATCTGTCTACAAGTGATATGACCAGAGATGTAAATCCTGGAATTGAAGGAATTATGATGCAATTGGTTTTAAGTCCGGATAATAAATGGGCTGCTGCTTATACAAACAACAGTCAAACAGTGTTGTTGAATACGTTGTCGAGTGAATTTCAATTAATCGATAATCCATTAGAGGATAATTATAAAGTTTGTGGAATATATTTGTTAAATCAACATTTAATTATTTTTGGACAAAAATCTTGGGTTATTTATAATATGCGTGGTGAACGTCAGGATACTTTTAACACAAACATTCCTGATAAATATAAAAATGAGGATTGGAAAATATTACGTAAGTATAAAGCCTTGTTCATACAGAAATACAAATATTGAGATTTGTCATATCTTGCTATAATGATCTGGGTGTAGGTTAGGTTAGGCTAAAGTAGCTGTTCTAGGGTGGGACACACTTAGACCATAGTACAGTGAAGGATTTATATCAAATTTCTTAACAAAAGTCAGAAAACTCAACTCTTTTGTTTTGCATTCAAAGTTATTTTTTGGTGTAGTTAAATTACTACTCCATCTCAAACAGATCACTTGAGTTACTACCTCAACCTCACCCCCGACTGTTTTGTAAACCGCACTGTTTTTTATTTATGTGTCAGGTTTAGTCGGACAAAATTTTTTCTAACAAGGCACAGTTTAAGTTTTCTGTAATTTCTGTAAGACAATGCTAAGGATGGAGTTTAAGATAGTTAAGGCAAAAGTAAAAAAAGGGCCAAGCAGTTTTCTAGTGAAACAGAACTCTGTAACTTATAATTCCAAAATCACGTTACGTGGAAACAAAGATAGATAAGACAAAAAGTGGCTCTGAGTAGAAAAAGTTAAAAAAATTGAAGTAGAGAATGAAGTTATATGGTTTGAAGACAAATATGACGAAGACTAATATTGATTGTAACAATTTTTTTTTTGCATTTTCTAGAAATGGAATTTCAAACTTTAACCGAATATCGAATTATCTACTGGTTAGATGATAAAGAAGACGATGATCGAATGTTATTCCAATATATAAATAACGGCAATGAATTTGAATGTTTTAACATTCATAGGTAATGTATTTCATAAACACCAAAATACACAACACTTGAAATACACACAAGTAGGTACTCAAAAAATAATGAAGTTTCATACAAACTTTCATCCCCTTTAAGAATGAATTTTCATAAAAAAGTGATACAGTAAACTTTTGTCTCAAGCCATAAGCATATATATCAATTTTTATATTTCTAACTTCAAAAATAACAAAGTTTCATGTAAACATTCACCCCCTATTCTACCCCCTTGAATAATGAATTATTAGAAAATGATCATAAAATAAATTTTTGTTTTGAATCATACAAACTTGCAACCCTCAGTTTAATATCTTAAAAGATGAATTTCCAAAATTCTCCTTCTTAGTGCACACTTGGGAACGTTTGTGCAGAATTTCATGCTTCTAGACATAGCGGTTACAGCTATGCGATTGTCGATCAGTCAGTTTCTTCTTGTATATATAGATTTTTATTTGCAAGCATGTTCCTTTGTTATTCTTGGTCTTATTGGACTCTACCAGGACCTTATTTTAAGAGCAAAGAAGTAAATTTGAAGATGCGCTACTTCCAAGACGAAAATTCTAAGATCATTTGTAAAAGGAACAAAAAAGTTCAGTAGTCTCATAGCTATATGCTTTTTCGCTCTCGAGATATACAACTTTTCAATATCATTTTACTGGTTTCTCCTAAATAGACTTCGATACCAAATTCTCTAGAAAAATGATGTAAAGACAATTTTTCTAGAAAATTTTACGTTCCTCAAATTAATTGTCTGCAATTTTGTTTGAATTTTTCATATTTTAGAAGATATTTCGAGATATTTGAATTTTAAAGAATATATTTAATCACGTCAAAATCGCTCCTAACTTCACATCAAATTTTTGGAGGAAAAATAGAACTTTTTAAAGAGCTTAACTTTCATAAAAGAAACGTGAAAAGTGTCGTGCGTTATAAAACCGTGAAAACTAAAACAAAAACGAGAATTTACAAACTATAGTGTATAGTATACATTGCTCAGTGTGGCGTCGATCAACTGTTACTGTTTGTAAATTATCGTTTTTCTTTAGACTTCCAGTTTCCACAGAGATTGTAGGGCGACTCTTAACGAAGAAAATTTTGTTTAAGTATCGTAAGATGCTTCGTTACCGATCGCGCATGATTTTTTCGAAGCACCTTTTTGCGATGAAAATTTTTTTACAAAGAGATTAAAAGCTACAATTTGAGCCTCGAAAGGATTTCTTGCGAATCATACAAGCCGCGATCTTTTTTGTGATAAAACCGTGTTTTTTCGTCAAGATTTTTTTTGATTTTTTCTAAAGTATTATTTTCTAAAAACTATTTTTTCTAATAATTATCGCGTCGAAAGACCGGACAGGTTAATATTTTTCAATACTGAGGTATTTTGCGCCGCACATACTGTACTATTCGACCTTTAAAATGAGCCCTGGTAGATCCTAAAAGAAGCAAGCAATCATCTACCATTTTAAATTCTTCCCTCACAATCGCAGCGCCTCAACCCCCCTTACCAAAAACTTTCTGCCAGGACTGATGTGACTTTGCTACTGACAATCAAGTTAATACATGAAAATATTGTGTCTCGTTAAATTGAATGTTTTTGTTCATAGTGGTTTGGTTTTAACAAACGATAAACAATATATGTACACCTGCGTCTCGGAAAATAATTATTCCGTAACAAAATATCAAGTGAACCAAGAGGCGAAACAATGGGATTTTGTCACCGAACTTCCGCGTGCTGAAAATGACATCACTGAAATTGTACTACAATTAAAATTGGATAAAACCAATGACATTTTATTTGGCACAACGAGCAATGGATTCATTGTTTGGGATTTTAACAATGAGATCAGTAACTTTGCCATGGAATTAATGTTACCGCATGGCGTTCGAAATATATCGACGAAAATGTTAGTGAGTAATTCGATCATGTTAAGTGCACATAAAGATTATGCAGTGGCTGGAGTACGCAAATTATTATATGTATGGAATTTGGAAACTCAAACATTGGTGAAAATTTTGGATGCACATTTTGGACGAATTATCCAATTGGAACCATTGACTATTGGCCATTGGAATTCTATAGTTACGTCTAGTATTGATCGTAGCGTTAAAGTTTGGAATATTAATAATATTTTCGAGCAAGTGCATGTTATTGATCGACATGAGTTGCAAATTGATACTATCAGGTAAAGATCTAGAAATTTCTAAGACCTATAAGTACAAATGACGGCCAGAAGGCGATATAAAGCTGCTTTTTTGGTATGTTATATAGACCCATTAGGGAAGTATGAAACGCAGCTTTACATTGTGTTTTGCGATTTTAGTTGTTTTTTTGTAAGATTATTAAACTTTAAATTCGAAAAATAAGTTTTATTGAGAAAAACGTGCTCATATATTTAGTTCGGCTTAGACTTTCAGGTTCAATGCAAAGTTCATTCTGCTTCATAACTAATAAAAGATAGAAGAACACTTTTAATTAGAGAGATCTCGATAGAAAACAATTTTTTAATGACATGTGATTAAAATATACGGATATACTTTAATTTTTAGAAGAGTAAAATTTCATTTAGGCACAAGCCAAAAACTGAAAAAAGCTCTAAAAATGCAAGTGGCAAAAATTAAACCAGTATTTAGCAATTAATAACGAATTTCTCGTATTATTTTTAAAGTTTAGCAAACGAGGGAAATTTGGCCGTAACCGTAACGCGCGGTAATGTTGGTGTATGGGATCTGAAAACTGGACAATTATTAACAAAATTAGCTGATAATACATTGGGAGCAATTGTGACGCATGCGTTAATCACACCAGATTCGAAGTATATAATTAGCGCTGAAAGTGGTAACGTATTAATATGGAACCGATTAACGGAACAAGTATTATTTAAAGAGCAGCAACCGTTTATTAAGCAGCTGATTTTAATGAATAATGAACATCATGTGTTAGCCGCAAGTCGTCCTAATAATCCTTCGGGAGTTGATGTGAATCGTGTTACGGCTACTGTTATTGTTCGTTCAATACCAGGTGAGTAAAAATTTCATTAATTATTCCTCAAATGATAAACGCTCATAAAGACTGTCTTGTTTGCAACTCGGATAAAAATTATTTTCAAGTGTAATATTAACCCAAACAATTTCAATCAGAAATCTGCGCCATGCTGAAAGGTGTCTAGATCTGTAACCCTTGAGGCGTTAAAATTCAATCGATGATAATCTATGCTTCAAAGAACTGGATCGCCTGGCACTGAATAATACAGTATATCGGGTACCGGGCCACTTTGGCGTTAAAGGGAATGAAGCAGCGGACTCGTTGGCACTAGAGGAATCTTTCCAAACGCCCCTTTCGTCTGAGCCAGTCAGTCTCTTTAGCAAGATGCTCCGTAATTTACCGAATCATGGAATGGCTTGGACAAGTCCATCTTGATTACTAGGACTTTGCGCAGAGCATGCGGTAGACCAAACTGTGAGAAGGGTGGTGGGACTCTTGACAGGACACTGTCGATTGACCTTCGGTGCAAAAGGAAAACTAGCGACGCCAGTTGTACTAAAAGTAACTATAATTTCTACAATTACATTGGCAAATTTTGTCAATTCTTCCGCATGAATTCGGTCTCTTTCCTGGCCTCCATGCCCAAAATTTTTAGCGAAACTCCTCTTCCCCTTTAACTAGCGTATTATGTTCGAAATGGTTTTCGATGGTAATCTTTATTGATTTCTATTACCGAAACTTTTTATAGGTTTCTATATTACACGGCTCAGTAGTTGGAGGGGAGAGGGATATACAATTTTGGATGGCATGATTATAAAGGTTTTCAGATTTTTAGATAATGATTTTTGTAATACAGGCGGACATGACAAAATTACAAGGGTTCCTTTTTTCATCTTTGATGGCGGAACCCTAAAACCAATTTCTAGAGTAGGGTTATACTAGAATGACTGTTCTGGGGTGTCCTCTATGAATCATTTGGAGCTGTTTAAGAACAACAAGAGTGCTTTGATGCCAACAGACTTCAGGCCATTTCTATAGTAACTTTGACCCCAAATAAAAAATAAATAAAAAGCTAGAGTATGTAACGATTAGAAAAATAGCTTCTAAGAAACTGTGTACGATCATTCTGAGACACTCAATATAAATTTTTTATTTTTTGGTTCAAGATGGTAAAACAGTGTACACATTTGAATATCCAACACGTTGTGTATCGGGTGTACCATTCAAACAGCTGGTTCAAACATCAGATGGATTACATTTGGTATGCGTTGGAGCTGATAAAAATAATAAAGATTGTATTTACGTGTTTAATGCAACTAACGGCAATCAAATCCACAAATTTGGTTTAAAATCAGGCATGAAAGTTAGTTTAAAATTTTTTTAAATATATTTTAAAAGCCATCCTGGTTACCAAGACAAGTTCTAGTAGAGTGGAAACGTAATTTTAGGCGGCATTTGGGCAAAAAAAAAAGGATTGACGCAATTTGAAAATCTTTGTGTATCGTTTGAAAGTCTTTCTGTATCTCTTTCCGTATATAAATAACCGTTATGACAGTCAGTAAGCTAAATGTGATAACAGAGCTGGTCAGTTAGCCCTAATGTATGTACAATAAATAATAAATTTTTTAGAGGTACTTAATTGTATATTCAGTCAATAAAAACAAAAAAAATGTTTTTATTTCAATTCTTCGTATATTTTTTAATATTTTTTGGCTAACTGACGGGAGTTGTTTCACAATATGGTTGGCTGACCATTTTATTTATAGATAATATACAATTAAATATCTTTAAAAAACTTTTCAAGTTTAATAAATTAATTGCATCTTATTTATTTATTGTACATACATTAGGGCTAACTGGCCAGCTCTGTTTATTTAACTCACATTTAACTTACTGACTCTCTTAACAGTTCTTTACAATTTTCAGCTTTCGTAAATTCATTTATATATCACGGCAATCATAACCGTTTTGATAGCATATATCTGACCATTGTTCTACCATTCGCTTGACTGACGGCAGTATGTGTGTGTACACAACTACTATAACCAATCTTCAAATGATCAGCGTTAGTAAATTCACAGAATTTATTTGGTCTGGCTCTTAATCCATTAAGAGTTTACATTATCGCTTTTCTCAATTTTCTGCATTATAAATAATCTTCTAAGTTGTATAAAAACTCATATCTGCCTGATGATTCACTTTTCCTCTAGGATGTGGATGTATTTTGATTTTAAAAAGGATGTTGTTCCCTTTTTTTGATCTCAAGAGCTGCACTAATTTGTTTTTTGCCACAAAACTTTGATATATTTTTAAAAATATATCAAAGGGAGGAAATAATCATCAGATTATTTCTTTCCCGTTGGGTTGATACTTCTCGAATACACTTTAGTTTGCGAAACACTAAGTTATTTTATCTTATTCAATATTTCGGTTTTTTTCAAAGGATGTTGCATCTTTAGTCGCGATGCCAAATAAAGGTAGTTGGGTTGGAGTCATTTTATCTGACAAAGGTGCTGTGTTTGATGTAAAATCCAAAAAATATATACGAACTGTACCAAAATGGTGTGGGAGTTGTACTTCAGACTCAAAATATGGTCTTTATGCTCCTCAAAGGTAATGAATGAACTTAACGAGTTGTAATCTTAAATTATACGAAGAATTATATCTTAGGGGTGGTTTAGAAATGATCGAATTAAAAAAAGGTACCACTGTGAAAACATTTATTCCAAAAGTTGCAGAAGGAGTGTTTACGATTATCTGCCTATTTAGTAGCACGGATGATTATGTGCTGTACTATCATAGTGGCAGAAAAACTGTACGAGTTTTCCGGTATGTTACCGCGCTGATAAAAAATTAGAATAGTTCCAGAAACG
The DNA here is from genome assembly GCF_905475395.1 of Chrysoperla carnea. NCBI lineage: Eukaryota > Metazoa > Arthropoda > Insecta > Neuroptera > Chrysopidae > Chrysoperla > Chrysoperla carnea. The sequence continues at coordinate 73,325,937 of NC_058339.1, read as the reverse complement.
ACCTGCTTCTCTATATTCAGATTTTTTTTAAACTATTGTTCTCCTACTATCTGAATTAGAGCAAACGGTCGTTTTATGGACTGAAACTAACAATTGGAAATAAAAATAATCTTTTTTTTTTTTAGAACTGAGGACACTAAAATGATAGCAAATTATCGGGTACAAGCTGAATTAACTGCAATTAAGAGTACGGTAGATGGTAAAGCTGTTGTTTTGGGTACAGTCGATGGATGTTTAAGTGTTTTGGCCATAGCCGACCCTCAAAGACCCGAAATGGTTGACTATCTACAAACATTACCATCAAGAGATGAGGAGGTAACCAAAGAAATTTTTAACCATATATAAGTAATAGATAAGTTCGTTTTTCTTACCAATAATACACTAAATTAAAGGAGTTATTTTTTAAAAATAAATAGTAATCCAACTGAAAATACATTGTTATAGAACAAAACAATCCAAAAAACATAGCGTTTTATTTTTACGCCGAATCAATGGCTGAGTTAACTTGGTAAAAGTCAAAAAAACGGTTTTCTTACGAAAAAAAAAAACTAAATAGAAAAGTTGTAGATATCAAAAAAAAATCAAGAAAAACCTAACGATTGGTAAGTCCGATTTGGATAGGTAGGTGCGCGAGAAAACTAGAAAATGAGCGAAAATTGTCGTTTTTAAATTTCTTTATAACCTTTTTTCTTTTTCGATTTTAAAGTTGATATTTGATGAAGGTATGAATAATAGATTCGCAAACTTTCAGTTTGTTAGCAATTAAGAGCAAAATTGGAAAGTTTTTTAAATATCGCCTTTTTGCGATAAAAATAAAAATAAAATAAAATAAAAACTTTACTCTTGACCGAGGGATTATGATAGAGCGATATTTTTCAGGGCTTAATCTCTTCGTCCAGGTTTTTTCTATAATGATATTTTAGCAGTAAGTGAAATTTTTTAATTTTTTTATGCCGAAATTGGTACACAAAATTTTTTGGGATGATTTTTTTGCGATAAAAAGTAAAATTCACTTCAATGTCACATATTGAATGTAAATGCACAAAATCCTTACAAATATGGAAGGCGGGAGTGCAAAAACAGCAACTTTTTTTGAAAATTAATATTTAACCAAATACCAAGAAGTTATCTACAACAAAGGTGATTACCATTTTTGGCCTAAAGTGCATTTTTATGGAGATATAGGCCGAAATGATTTTTCTCAAAATGGTGGCACTTACGCCCTCAAACTTATATTGAACCCTTAAATAAGAAAATAACTCTTGTAATTTAATGCAAGAAAAAATTCTCTATAGCCTGTAATAAGAGTTGGTAATTCAATAAAATAAATCAAAAGAGGTTGCAATTATTATAATTTTTATAGAGTCGTGTTAAATTGGGTTGAGTTATTGCATATCATCCATTTTTAATCCTCGCATTAAGAGACATATTAGATTTAAATTTAATATTTTTAACTCTTCATAAATATTTAAATAAGGTATACCAACAGCTAACTCGAAAGTTTTTGTGATGAGAAGACTACTCTCTGTCATCCGCACCCTTCTACGAGGATGGTTTTAAACTATAAATCACTTAATTCTAGCAAAATTGGTTTAATTAAACTAGAGGTTTAGAGCCAACAATCACGATTGAAATAAAATTTACGTTGCAAACTGGTCGGAAATAAGTTTGCACGGTTATTTCGATTTCCTTGATTATTTGTTCATTTTGGTTGCAAATTGGCCGTAAAAAATTGGTTTTCCTTCAAATAGTTGCATTCGTATATAGATAGGTAGGCTCATAGTTCAATTTTAATGTATTTGTAAACAGTTTTGGAAAAATACGAGTTTCATTGATTTATTAGAAATTTTTGTTAATGCCGGTAAAATGTGTTTATCTAACTATGTAAAACGTATATTGTCGTGTACCGGGGTATAACACAATATTTAAAAATACAACTTAATTTTGTTTCTATACATAAAATAAATAATTTTTGCTGCCCCAAAATAAGTTTAAAAATATATATACAAAGTCATACTCACCCCTTTTATAATTTAAAGGTTATGTTGGCATTTTTTTATACAAATACTGAAATAAAATATAATAAAACTTTAAACAATTTAAATTAGATTTATATTTTTAAAAAATAATCAGTTTTTCATGATAATCAATCTTATTACTTATTTAAAACTTAAATTTTTGACACTTTTTTCGTTTATGTTTTAAAGTTTGCAAAATTTCGAATAACTTAATTAACTTACCCGAGCGATATAATTACTTAAAATATCACAAATATATGAAAATCATTTAACTTGACATAAATTAAAAACTATTTTTTATAATAATTTTCATTATATTTTATTTTCACAACATTTATTAAAAAAAATGTAAACTGTTTTTAATTTCCACCACTTACACTAAACTTCTGTTCAGTTCATGAAGTGTAGCAAAACATCGATAGGTACTTGGTAGTCAATTTGAAATTATTATGGCGCAAGCTTGTCGGCATTTAATTCCAGAATTTAGCAAAATATGATTAAAAATAAGGCGAAATTTTTTTGCTTATTTTTCAGTGGAAGAGAAATTTAGAAAAATTACGAGCCCAAAGAAAATTTAAAGCAGCTGCAAGTGTTGCACAACTTACTAAAAGCTGGCATAATGCTAATATCGTTCCAGCATCTCAAGTACTTGATGACGACAATGAAGAGGAATAATTGGAAGAAAAAACAGAACCGACAAGAAATTATTTAATTAATGTTATTTTGTAGTTTTTATTAATAAAATACCCATTCTATTTCGATAGATAGTCATAATAATTGTCCCCGTCAAAGGATAGGCAATATTTTTAGAAACTACTTGGCCAAATGAATTAGATTTTTCGAAGGAAAAGTTGTTCTGCGTTCGCCATATTGGGCAATATACATTGGAATCTCAATAAATCGAGCCTCTTTAAGTCGTAACCTCAGTAAATCGAAAAAAATGTCATTCCCATCCTCCGAACCCTTAATCGGTATCTCGAATTAATTACACTTTGTAACTCGATCGAAGTTAATTCCCTGCGAAATATTGTAACAGTTAGTAAGATATAATCGCTCCTATCTAAGCCAAAATTTTAGCTACTACTTTAGAACTACTTGTTGAGTCGAAAACTCATTCCCATGAGTTCGAGTTATCGAGGTTCCACTGTATTTAATTAACTGTACTCTTTAAATTTTCAAAATTTTTCGGTTTGAATAAAAATAATCTATTTTCACATATTTAAGGAGTTTCGTAGATATCGTTTTCGAGTAATCGCCTGAGATTCCTTTATAGATTTATAAATTAAACAGTCGATATCCTTGATTCCAGACCTTATGACTAAAGGAAAAATAATTTGGGTACAAAGAAAAGCGTATAAATTATAAAATGAAACAAATATATTTAATAATATTTTTTAATTTGTATTTTTTTTTTTTTTTTATACAAACAAAAAAGGAATTTGTAACAAAACGTTCTTTTCAAAAATATTTACAATAATTTTAAACAGAAGAATTTTGAAGGCCCTACCAAAAAAAACACTGATTTTATCGAATCAGCAGAGAACCAAAAAAAAAAACTACTGTTTAAAATTTTAGTAACCATTCTCAAAAAATCAATAATTTTTTTTTTTTAATTTATAATAATATATTAATTAAAAATCTGTTGTTTATTTAAATTTTTTAAATAAATTTTGTAAATGTTGAGTTGTTGTTGTGATAACAATTGTTATAAATAAACCAAAAAAAGTGAAGCTAATCCACGATTTTCTTTAAATTTTTTTAATTCATAAATTTGGTTGCATCCAGCTAAAGTAAGCGCTCAAGATGTTTCAGTTAGTAGCGGCACCCCATATATCGATGATACGATTTTTTTTATAAAAGACGCATGGGGTGCCAATAATAACCCAGCATTATTGAGGGATCTCTTCAGCTAAACGCATCCATTATTTCATTCAATTTGTTGCTTAAACCTAAGTTTAGTTGATTGCAGCACTGATATATGGAAGTTAACTATTTTCCACTTTGAATTTTGTTTCAGAAATTAGCTAAGGAAAGTGAAACTCGTATTACAGTAGCGCCTCTAGCGAGGGAAATTGAAATAAGTTGATTTATTGATAAGAAACGATATGGTGTTTATACCTAGTTTCAGCTTGCCCGATGATGAAGATTGAATAAAATATTTATCGAAAAATATTCTGTTGAAGAATATATCTTCATAGATTTTATAAAACAGTGCCATCTTACCAAATTTTAACAAAATTACAACTTCAAGGCCGATATAGTGCTCAAAGGAGACAACGTTTTACTAAGGAAGTGTAGCTAAGTCAGAGATTAAGATATTCGATCCAAAGGTTTTCCAGCAATTATCTCTTATATTTAACTAAACTTTTTGTTAGCCCTTAGGGCTTATTCATGGATTTAAAGTGTCTCAAATAATCAGATAATAATCGCCCCTTTATTGACAAATCTGAAACCTTTTTAACTCGAAAAGATGCATCAACTCAAAAAATAACCTTTTTCTTTATGAGGTCACACAAACGAAGTTAAGACCGGCTGTTAGACATTTGTCAAAAGCCTTAAGGCCTTAGGACCATTTGTAAAAAATGTATTTAATTTTAAAAAAATCTAAAAATATTTTTAAAAAATGGTAACAGAATTATTTTCAATAGGAAATATATAATTTTATATATTTGCATCGTTTTATACGTATAGTCTAGGGCCAACCCTAATATTTCATGTGGTAGTCATTTTCAAATAGCTGGAAAAAAATGCTATTGCCAGTCAAAATTTTTAATTTATGGCAAGCTTAAAATCTTTCGCTTTTATGCGACCGCAGACATGCATACAACAATAATTTTATCTAACGGAATGAAACCGGTATATTTTTGTGCGGTCGCATAAAATTGAACGCAGGTAAACCGGCTATTTTGATAAACAAGTACATTGATATTGGACGATATTCAATAAGGAAATATTTCCAAACCTCTTCTTCAGACACTATTTTTTAATTTTAAAGTCAGAGATTTAATTTATGAAAGCAGAAGTTTTTATTTTTTAATCTACAAAAGGTATGAAATGTATGCGTTCATTTAATTTTCATTGATTCATTTTATGAAAACTCTTCGTTTGATTTTTTCAACGAAGCTATCAATAAATTACATATCAAAAGTTCAGACTATTATCTATGCATTGCCCTTAATTTCCGATCAACCTTAAATAAAAACGCAAAAAATGTTTTTCCCGACACTCGAAAAAAAGACATGCCTTCTGCCCGAACCCTTAAAAACTGAAACTTTCAAGATATCGGGCAACGGACACCGCGCTTTGTTAAGTATCGTACAAAATGATTTTTTCATTTTTTATTCAATTATCTTCGTATCCAGCCCCGTCATGAATTAGTATTTATCGTCATGAATGAGTATTCATCAAAATTACACTTGCCGCGCAAATAAAAATTTCAAGGCCTCCTGAAAAAGGACTCCCCTGGCTATACAAATTGTCTATTATTTGACAAAAACATCATAAATTTTCAACCATTCTGAAATGACTGTCAAATATTACGCCTGGCTCTAGGCCTGCTACAAGTTGCTCAAAAATTTAAATCGTAAATGGATTGCTTCAAAAATAAAAAATTTGGTTGAATCAAATTTTTTTTTTAAATCAATAATAATATTTTTTTTAGCATTTTTGGATTTATATTATCTGTCTAAATTTGCATTATTTTGTATTGAATAACCTGCATTGTTTTTTTTTTTACTAAGAAGGTAAAACTGCCATTTGTTGTGGATTTTATGATTCCGACCTCCATTCGTTTGGTGCATTGATATATTTGCGGGGGGGGGGGGGGGGGTCGGTTGGTCAAAATTCGCAACTTTATAATCTTAGTTTTTTCTTAAATAATTACAATTTACATAAATGACTTTTGCAGTCGTTAATTTTGTTAGCCAGAATAACACGACATTCTAGTTCTAAATACCAAAATGGCAGCACATTTAAAGATAACATCGAAATTGGAACACTATTCGAGATATCGGTGAAAAATCGGATCTTGAGAATTGTGGATATCTGACTTTCACTCAGAAAACTCGGGTTCGATTCCTCGTACCCGAACCGTAATGTAAGAGGTTGCTTTTACATTTGAATTTTTAAATGTGGAGAAGAAATAATAACAACTTGATTGACGTCCACTTTCTGAGGTAATTTTTTGCTTACGTAACCAAAGTAATATATATGAGGTGGTAACCATGGATTTCATTAATCTTGCATACGATCACCAGGTTGTTACAAAACAATTTTAAATACTCATCCTATTTTACAAGCTTTTATTTATCTTGCAATGTATGTATGTTATTTCGAGTTGAATCTTGCAACTCAATTTACGTAACGATTTTCAAAAAATTCAGCTGATTTCTGAGAATTTTACTATTATTTTGAATTTTGTGAAGTTTTTAACAACCGTTTTTTAATTTTTAATAACAGTTCAGTAATCTTATATATTATTACTCTAGCAAGTTTTTTTTCTTTCCTGCCCTTAACTTTCTTATTCCTTTGTCATTTAAATAATAAGTTTATTAGGCAAACATGTTAGTTTTTACTTTTTACAGATGCTCTCCTAACACTCTAGACATATAATTACTATTTTGAATAACTAAAACTTGCAGTAACTACGGGACTGACATTTTCATGTTTACCAGATTAATCGTCACATTCATTTATGTAATATGCAGCACTTTTTTAAAAACTATGTAGTATAAAGTTGCTAAATTTGCCGCTTGCATGACGTCATGTATGTTCTACACCAAACGAAAATAATATTATCAACGTAGTATGTTACAGAGGTCTTGTATTTTGATCTCAAAGACCCTACAATGAAAATTCAAAAATTTTGGTACACTTCATTTTATAAATACTGATATTTATTTTATTTTCTTAAATTTATTTACATTTTCATAAAACTTTAACAATGCCACTTGATTAATTATACACTGAAAGGCATAGAAAATCGAATAGAAAACTCTTTTTACTATGTGTCCGCAAGGACTTATCCCAAGAATGTATATAATAAGGACATGCAATTTCCTATGTCGACCAATAGGCGTGGCGCCTATCTGGGCGGAGTCTAGTCATCGGTCGTTGCGTACTCTGTACAGAGCAACAGCCTGTCTAAGTGATTGAAAATATGTTTTCAATCACTTTCAATAGATTGAAAAAGGCAAAAAATTGATAATAAAGACAGCCTGACGCACAGTACAAAGAACGTAACGACCGAGAGGACTAGACTTCGCCCAGATAGACGGTTTTTTTCCTGCTACCCTCTCCACTCGAGTTTTATATCCTTATTATATACGTTCTTGACTTATCCTCCTTGTTTTTTTATACCTTCGTTATAAAATATCCACATGCTTAAAATACATTCGGGCTCGATTGACAGCAAAACACTGGATGGATTCATTTTAACTTATGAGAGTTTTAGCGTTTGTATTATCTCACTTTCTTTGCCCATCAGTGAAATATGCACAAATTTTTTCCTCGTTTTAACTACCGTTCTGCCACTCAAGTTAAAAAAAACCAGAATAATTTACAACGTTCCGTTTTGTCGTTGATGGCAATTTCTATTTTGTGATAAAATTTAACAACTGTGCTTTCAATTCAGTCGACAAATTTGTTTATCTAAAGGGATGGATGGCACAGCTTTGACAAACTTTAGTATGCAAAGCGATATTTTGTAAAAAAAAAAAAAAAAATTGGTACAAAATATAAAAATTTCTGGAATTTTCTAAATGAAAATCGTGAAATTTTTTCAGACAAAATCGAGACATCATGTAAAATAATATCCTATCGTAGATGTTTTATACTGTAAACTAGATCACTAAAAATATTAAGTTTATTTTTGAAAGTTAGTTCGGAGGGGGTTCCTAGTAAGAAAACCGTTTTTTCGTAGTTTTTAAGACTTTGCGTTGATTTAATGTTCGTCCAAATTGAGTTAGTGTTGAAAATTTGTATATGAATTGAGTTGACGGGCGAAACCACAGGCCAATGTGGTTTCTAAATCAATACTTTTTAATGACTTCTTTTACAGTATAAACATCAATGGATTTTACGTAATTAGTGCCATCTTTGAACTTTCATTGTAAATAATATTAATTTTTTTAAAGTTTTTGATGTTTTTTTATTGTTTTGTATTTGTTATAAATAATAATTGTTTTTGTTTTTATTTATTATTATTAAGTTTATTTTTATTGCTGACCAACAGTTGCAGTTACCGACGATTGATTGCTACCAACTAAATTATTTACACCTGAATTCGTAGGTGAGTTGCCCGCTGCTGCTTGATCTTTCAAATGTTTCTCAACCTATCCAAAAACAGAATCAAATATTAATATTTCTATTTAAGAAACTAATAACTCTAGACAGGGCCGAGTTAACCATTAGAAACAACCAAAAGAAATTAATTTTTTCAAAAAGAGAAACGACTAGTCCTTGCGCTAGATTAAGTCAGAGATCCTCAAACTGTTTTTGTGTCGTGGACCACTTACCATGTTTTTCGGTTTTGATTAGACACTCTGGTTAGCTAATATTACATTTTTGAATATTAATTGACATCAAAATATGTGTTTTGACTAATTTCAAAATCCCTTGTAGGTCATTGTGAACCACAATGGGGCCCATATGGACTACTTTGAGAATCACAGAAAATTCCCCTCTTATATGAGTTTAATGGGAGGAAAAATCCCTCTAGTTTTTTCCTTGTTGGGGAAATTTCTGGCTCCACTTCCTCATTGGCAAACAAAATTCTAGTCTTTCCTGACTCCTCATTTCATATACGAAAAGCTCCTATTGAATGCTGGGTCTTTGCGCAGGGCAGGCAACTTTACAAATCGTGCATAATCACTGTTAGGCCATTCCAGAAACGTACAAGGCATCAGGTTTAGACCTTGGATGCATCAAACCTTGGATGCATCAAACCTTGGAGAAATCCCTGCGTGGGCTTTCTGCTTGGCTTCTGACTTTGACAGAATCCTATAGCCACTTATGTATTACTATTATTATGTAGGAACAATTAATCTTACCACTTTTTTAATATATGTGAATTCTTTACTTTCAGCATTCCCTCGTATATCTTTTAAGCCATATGGTGGACTAATTATAACTTCTTCTTGCCAAACTACAATATCTGAACCTCGCCATGTTACCTTACAAGAAACAAAATTCAAAATTAGATTTTAAATACGAATATTATTAGATCTTCGGTTAAGAAACTTAAAAGTTAAAAAGTTTGAGAGGCTGCTGCCAAGGTTATCTCTAACAAATTTATTTTTAAAGGATGGAAATTTTCATTTTTTTTTTTTTTTTCCAGATAGGCACTTTCAGGTAGACTGAAATTTTTTTACTCTATAGCAAGTTTGAAATAAGAAGACATTGAACAAAACAAATGACTAACTCTTAGCATCGTGTATTGTTAAGCAAGTCTCCAACTATGAAAATTTTCCATTGTGGCCACTGCTTTTCAAAAATAATATTCCCAAACTTTTAAATGTTTTTAGTTGAATAATCAAAAAAATTATTGTTCAAAAGAATGTGGAACAAGAAGTGAAATTTACAAAATTAAAAAAACCACCAACAAACTTTACGAGTACGGAACCCTAAACTTGCATTTGAAATTATCTAAGAACTTTCACCATTAAATTACCTTTATTTCTTAGAGACTTCTCCAAACTAAACTGATTTTGAAAATTATCGCTTATTTATTAGTTGTTCCGGGTACGGAACACTAAACTATCGCACTTGAAACATAGCTAAGAACACTCTCCATTAAATTACCTTTCAAACGAAACAAAAAAATCTAAATCGGTTCATCCATTTAGGCACTACGATGACACAGACAGGCAGACAGACATAAAAACACACCGGTCAAACTTATAACATCATTTTTTTTAGTTAGGGGGTTAAAAATAAAAAATTAGTTTGCTATGAAAATGATAAAATTCCCTGACTGTTCTCCTTTTTAACCCCCAAACTAAAAAAGTTGTGTTATAAATTTGAGCATTACGTGTGTGTGTCTGCTTGTCTGTGGCATCGTAGCGCCTAAACGAATGAATCTATTTTGATTTTTTTGTTTCCTTTGAAAGGTAATTTAATGAAGAATGTTCTTTGCTATGCTTCAAATTCGAGTTTAGAGTTCCGTACTCGAAAAAAACTAAAATATTGCCGATGATCTTCAAAATCGATTCAATTTGGCAAAGATTTTAAGAAAAAAGGTTATTTAATGGAGACTGTTCGTAGATATGTTTTAAGTGCAAGTTTAGGGTTCCGTATGTGAAAAATTGCTCGGGGTTTTTTTTTTAATTTTGAAAATTAATTTTTTTTAAATAATTCAAATAGAAAAATATAATTCATAATATGAAAATAAGTTTACTATGAAAATCAAAGCGGTTGTCTACAAACGTATATCTAAATTTATTCTGTGTTTTACCTCATCATTTATAAGTTTCGAAATTTGCATAAACAATCTTTGACCATCCGGGCTGACACCTGCCGATAATGCTGATACCATACGCCGTTTTTCATCGATGGAATTACGAATTCGTGTATTTAACTAAAAAAAAATCATTTTTTGAAATTAATGATTAACATACTAATTTTTGTTTCTAATTTTCGATTTAAGAGTCTAAATTTCTAAGATAGTTTGAACTTAACGGTTCTATTTGACATCGATTAAACATTTCTAAATATCCTTACAGAATCATATTAATCTTCCAGATGAATACAAAAACAAAATTAATGATATTTGTAAAATTGTTAAAAGAAAAAATGACACTTACCCGTTGTAAGTTTAATGATTGAACAGGTTCTGGATTAATATTACCTTCTTGTTTCACTTGTACATCGCTAACAAGTGATAAATTAACGATGTTTACATCATTTAAATTTACGTTACCACACGTGGAAGGGCACTCGGTAAAACAAAATTAAGAAAAATATTATGGTTTGAACACATGAGAAAATTATAAATACCTGTAAATTTATAAATTTATTATGACATAGTAAAGGATACTCAAAATCAACATTTTCGATTGTGGATCAAATGCCACAACTTCCCCTTCAATTTCTTGATTATAACATGTTTTACAAATAACTATAGATCCAATTGTAAAGCAATCGCCCATTACTTGTCTACAATTTGCTGTGGCCATTTTTATATCTAATTTTCTATTTATTTATTAAATTAATACTAAAAACACTTTATTTTATTACTCAACTATTTCAAACTATGATTGAAATTTTTTTTTTTTCGAAGTCACCCTAATTTATTAAACTGTTTTTTATTTTTGTAATGTTGTGTAAAAAAATTTTTATTGAACAGCCATTTTGATATTTTTGCTCAATATAAACGAGAGTTGGTTGCAAAACAAAATATTTTTAGAGACTTTTTTTTTATTTGGTGGATTTGTTTGAAGATGTAATGTGATAAAGTGCAATAGCTATATACATTAATATATGCGAGTAACAAAAAAGATATATCAGTTTTCAGTAAAGTGTGAAGTAAACACATGTTACTGCCAACTCAATCAAATTTTAGTGCTTTTTTGATTTAATATATTTTTACTCGCTTTTAATGATACAACTTAGCGATCCCAGCGCCTCACTTATTTTTTCAAAATATTGGGGACAATATTTTCTATTGCGATCGTTCTCCTTCTTTATAACCTTCATGGTTTCCATCATGGAGGTTTCTCTCTAACCTCCATGGTTTCCATGTTATGTGTTTAATCCATAGAGATAATATAGATAGAGCTATTAGAGAACGCGAGGGGTTTGCTAGCCTGTAAGTGGATGCAATATGCGTAGCAGAGAGAAGATTGCCAGTGAGTTCCCCTTTGTCCTTATCTAATACATACACTTATACGTAATTCATAAGTATCACAAAATGTATCTTCTGGACAAAAAAATGCGACACTTTGCCGTACATCATATATTTTTGGTGGTTGAAAAATACACATTCATTAATATGTGTTTTAATTCCACCAAATACATCTGATATACAGCTTTTTCGCAATTTTATTGTCTGCAAGATACATTTAATTATGACAATGACACAGGGGAACTCACTGACAGTGTTCTCTCACGCTTCGCATATCGCATCCACTTACAGACGCGTTCTCTATCTGTATTTATCTCTATGGTTCAATCAATCTGCGTTCGTGTGAAATGACAGTAGTGACCAGCGGGTAGTGACAGTACGATTTTGACATATGCGTGTATGTTGTGTGATGTGTATTTTTAAATTACAGAAAACAAATTTTGAAAAATGAATATTCCAACTCAAAATCCCATAAGGCTAAAAGTCATCGAACGACTTAATAAAGAATTGGGTAAAGACATAAAAAATTTGAATAAAATTGATGTAATAAAAACACAACTTATAAACGAAAAAGAAACAGCGTTAAAAAAGGTATAATTTTATTTTTAAAAGTAAAGTTTAGTAAATTTTCATCTCTAGGCAGTGACAGATTAAAAAAAAAAAAAAAAAAAAAAAAAAAAAAAAAAAAAAAAAAACGGTATTTAAGTGGACATTATTAATTCTTGTTAGGTGTACAATTTTCAATTTAAGTACATTTTATTTTCTGGATTAATTATCTTCCAGAGAGAAATCTCGCTAAGAGCTAATTTGCAAATTTGCACCGCTGACTGTTCTATCCTCATCAGAATTTCAAATTATGATACTTCAAAAAAGTCAGGGAATTTTTACCATTATCACGAAAACTTAAGAATAATTTGATCACCATGCTACAATTATTTACCGATCACTTAAATAATAAATAAATCGCCTGCTGTTTCAAGGAACTGTATCACCTGTGACTGAATAACACAGTCCGACTGATCTGTGCACCGGGCCACTCTAGCGTTAAAGGGAATGAAGAAGCGATCTTGTTGAAACGAGAGGGGTCGTCTCAAGCGTTCGTTTCACCCGAGCCTATCATGCCCCGTAGCAAGATGTTTCGTAATTCATCGAATTAAGGGATGGCTACGACAGACATATCTTGATTACTGAGACTCGCAGAGCATGCGATAGGCCAAGCTTTGTATAACCACAGCTAGGCCATTCGAATGTCCTCGCCTGAAACTCACTAGGGCACAGAAAAGGGTGGAGTCTTAGCAAAATAATGTCGATTGAACTACTACCTTCATAACATGGGGATCTCTGATGATCTCACTTACAAGGCCTGTATGGAGAACGATGGTTTCATCGTCCTCCGTATAGGCAAAATTCTCTAGCTTTATCTAATTAAAATAGCACCTCTTACCCGGAGACGTCTCGCCTTTGGGTGGTAGGTAGTTCTCAAGAGAACTTCTTGGTCTAGGTGCTTGGTACCCATTTATGTACCTCTCTTATGTTTTATTATTATTATTAAATACACCCACTACAGCTGTAGACAATATTGATAACTGGGAATTGCAACGATTTCAGTATTTCCAATTTAGACTACCAGGTGGCAATACCTTTACTTACTATTTTTAAAGACCAATCAAATATTCAAATCAGATAAATTCCGCCAATTGGCGATAAAAATTTGTACTAATTAAAACAGAAAGTGAACCCCTTTATCAGTAGTTCCAATTTAGACCACCAAGTCACTTTTCATTTATCAATATTAAAAAAATTATTTGTTTACATTTTAGATAGACTTAGAAAATGTTGAAGCACATACAATTATAAAAGATGCAATAAATAAATTAAATAAAGATATTGAAAGTATCGATAAAATAAATCGAGAATTTGAAACGTATTCAACAAATGCAATCCAATATTTGGGCACAACCAATGACATTGTTAAACATTTACAAGATTATGTTAATAAGATTAAAAGTTTAGAAATTATTATCGAATATTTTAATATATCGAAAAAAATTCAAAATATTAGTAATGAGTTGTATCAATCGATTATTGAACATGATGATGAATTAAGTGTTACACTGTATGCAAATTTATGTGAGATTCAATTGAATTTACGTGCATGTCCTGCAACGCATTTGTTAATTTATTTAAAGGATGTTATACATCATTGGCATAATTATTTAAAAGATAAATTTTCTGTGTAAGTAACACTGCATTTTTTTCCTTATAGTTGGGTAAATCACCGGATTTTGATAATCAATTCGGAAAATTTTGGGAGACGGCTAATTTTTTTTTGAAAATAGGTTTCGTTTTTCGTTGTAAAAAACAGGCAAAAGGAGTTCTTCGGTTCCGGAACTAGCCGCACGACCTTCTGCACGCGGTTTTGGGACAATTTATCTCTACATTATTTTCTTTGGTGACGTTTTCTTAAATATCTCAGCTACTATAGACCGCCCAAATTTCAGAACTAATTTAGACGTAGTCCAACTTCATGTAAAAAAAATCAAGCTTTTTATTTAAAATTGCCTTGGTGCTCGTATTTCCTTAAGTATTATAATATGTATTATTTTTTTAGTGTATTTGATGAGATATTAAAACAAATTAAATGGCCATTTGTAAATACAAATTTAACATCACCAATATTGAATTCAAATAATGAATCAATAATAAAATTACAAACATATTGTGAATATTTATTACAAATACAATTACCACCACCAAACGAACAGCTACAAGAAGTTCCATCAACATATACCATCTGTTTACCAATACAATTATTGATACGTCCATTAAAAAAACGTTTTCAATATCATTTCTATGGTAACAAACAAACAAATCGTTCCGATAAACCTGAATGGTATATGACACAGATATTAACTTGGATCCGTGATCATCAACAATTTATACAAAATATTATACAACCGGTTATTAATCGTTTGGCTATGCATCATATTAATGCAAGGGTAAGTTTACGGAAAACTATGTATTAGGGCCGTCTTTAAACTTCCAAAGGCCCTAGACACAGATTATAATTTATTACATAAATAGATATACAATTCTACTGAAAATGATTGGTTGTTCAAAAAGCCCCCTAGAATAAGTCACTTGCAGTGAACTATTTTTTTAAAAGAATGGTGGGAATTAGGTATTATTTGAATTATTTGTATTCATTCAGTTTATCATTTTTTTTATTTGTTTGTACTCATTTGTCTTCTAATAAAATAAAGTTAGGTTTTGTAGATAAAACAACAAGTAAAATAAAATAAAATAATAATTTTTTGCAATATTTGAAACAAAATAGCATTCATTTTATTATTAACATATTTAAAATTATTATTTACTAATTTGGTGTAATTAAATGCAATGTCTAATCATTTTAGTTCGTTAATAGTCAATAAAAATCAGAAATAAACATGACCTAAAAGTAATCAACACGATTTACAAGAACTAAACACTAAAATAAACTCAGTACATACCATAAAAAAATCAGAAAATATATTTTTACACACTTAAAACGACCTAAACTAAATTGCACTAATTAGTTCATGAAAACGGCCTAAACACTTAAATAAAGCTACTACACAAATGGTCCAAAAAAGTTAATAAACGCAATCAAAATGCGAATATCAATGAAATAGATAAATTATTCTCCATGCTAATAGATAGTCCAATCATCAACTAAAAGTAGTAAAAATTTCTCAGGGAGTTGCACATATGTTTTAAATTAAATATTATAATCTGTCGTACTCTTCATTATCGATTTGTTTTGCTCTAACAAAATTCCATCGTCAAATCGTGATGTCAAGGATATCGTAATCTCCCCAACTATATATATATATATATATATATATATATATATATAAACTAATATTGCATAAGTTTGGACCTAGAAATTTCGAAAATGGCATTACAAATCAATAATTTTGGGCCCCGGGCCAGTACCCAGTGTGTCCAAAAGAAAAGAAGAGCTTGTGTAGAATTATTGAAACCTTTAAGAACATTGTGTATAGAAAATTTGTTTTTTATTTAATAGATCGAGTTTATGAAAGGTTTAATACAAATTTGTATCGATAAATTGGATAATGAATTACCAACATTAGCCTATGATGATGCCTTATTTTCACATTGTGTGGATGAAACATTAGGAATGGATCGTGAATTACGTACTGTTTATAATTTACCTATCAGTCAATCAGGCTGTTTGACGCCGTTAACCAATCCTGTTATTCTACAAAAATGGTTAAATATGGAGAAAAAATGTAAGTATTGATAACTGGGAGTTGTAATCCGCCACCTGGCGAAAATAATTCGTACGAATTAAAAGAGAAGGTGGACCGGTTTTCAGTAGTTCCAATTTAGATTACCAGATGGCAATACTTGTACTTACTATTTTTAAAGACCAATCAAGCCTGTATAAATTTGTAAACTGGCGGAATGGGCAATACAGAGTAGCGCCATCTATCTTTTTTTACTCAAAAAAAAAAATAAAGGCCAATCAAAATATTCAAATTCAAACCATATAAATCCCGCCAACTGGCGATAATAATTCTTGCTAGTTAAAATAGGAAGTGGGCCCGTTTTCAGTAGTTTCAATTTAGACTACCAGGTTATTTACCATTTATCAATATGAAATAAAAAGTTTTTAATTAAAAAGATGAGTACATTTAGGAAGGAGGGAGGGAGTAAATTTTGTATTATATCTACCCTGAACATCTATTTATCGCAAATTTCGAATGCACATAATTTAGTAAATTATTTCTATTTTATAAACTAGTATTTTTTATTTATTTTTTAGATGCTTTAGAAAAAATGGATTCAATATTTACCTCATCAACAGCTTTACAAAACATCATACTAAACGATGACGATGATAATGATAATGTAGATAATATCAAAATAACAGAATGTGGTAACACTTTTATCACGTTATTAAAAACAATGAGTGAACGATATCAATCGCTGCCACAACCAGGTCATCGTTTACAATTTTTAGATTTACAATTGGATTTGTTAGATGATTTTCGTATACGATTGTTACAATTATCACATCCGGATAATACTCTTACATCTAGTAGCACAACACCAGGTATTACTGGTGGTCCATTATCATTATCATTTACATCACGTATTAGTTATATATTAAATACAATTTCGTATATTATTGATACGTTAATTGAATGGAGTGAAACAATTGTAAGTATTCACATTTTTTTAAAGTTACTGGTTTAATCTTCAGGGCGTTATAGAAATAGTAGGCCACGGACGATGCCACTGAAGCTACCAGCGGCTGGTAGATCTATAATAAATTTAGGAATATCGATTGTGTCAAGCATTACTTTGTGGAATTGCATTTTAATAATTAAAATATACACGAAATATATTGAAAAAGAAATTTTTTTTACTATACTTTGCAGTAATCCACTATAAAATTTAAGATTTTTTTAATAAAAATAGACAGACAGACACACACAGCTGTCAAAACTTATAACACCCCTTTTTTTGCTTTGCGGGTTAATAAAAAAATGTGACCTTAGTGATTGGAGCCCTACTCACGAGGTTTTTTTTTCTTGTAGCATTTTATAAATTTACATTACTTTAAAAGTCAATTTATAAAACAACACGGTCATACAGACTCAGAATTATCAAGAAACGAAGATGAACCCAAGGAAACAGATTCGGTGTTCGATGAAACAATTTCATTATATACACATATGAAAAACGATTTAATATCAATGTTAACGGAAACCGTTGTGCTGGATGTAAAAGCACGAAGTCGTTCATATCGACACGATACATGGAATACAATGCAATATATTAACGATGATCGTTCATTATCGTTAACAACGAGCGGTTGTCCCATGTATCAAATATTAGCAACACGTTTACATGAATTAAATGAATTATTAACAATACAAATATTTACATCTGTTTGGAAATTAATTGCAAAACAAATTAATTTATTTTTATATGATGAATTAATATTAGAAAATTTTTTTAATGATGGCGGTGCTAAACAATTACATTATGATATTATGAAGAATTTGTTACCATTGTTTGCACAGTTTACAAATAAACCTCAAATTTATTTTAAAACGTAAGTCAATTTTTATGTAAAATTTTTGAAATCAATGAAGACAACCCTTAATATAGTCGCATAAAGGAATACATAAAATAGCCATTCTTAGGAAGTCCTCCATAGCAGCTCCGATTTTGATGATTTTTTAAATGTTTCTTTTTTGTATACTTAAAATCAGAAACCTTCCAGAGAAAGAAAAGCTGAAAGAATTTTTAAAATCAGTTAAATAGTGAACTCAAAAATGATGGTATATATTTTCATACAAACTTTCATCCCGTATTTCACTCTTTCAGTGGGTGAATTTCGAAAAATCCCTTCTTAAATGTCACCTACTGTGTAAAATAATTATCCTTTCGAAATTTCAAACTTCTATCATCTATTTAGGCTGGGCGTCGATACATCAGTCGGGACATTGCCTCCCGCCCTTGAAAGGTTTCTGATTTTAAATGATATACAATAAGGAACATTTAAAAAAATCATGAAATCGGAATTGCTATTTATGACTCCCGAGTAAAAGCATTCATTGATGCGACTATTATTTTCTCCCATTTTTCAGACTAAATACAGTGAAACCTGGTTAAGTGAGACATTAAGGGACCTGAAAATTTATCTCACTTATATTCCATTTACACAGTAACTCAGATATCCTGGTATAAATAAATATCTGTCTCATTTACAAAGGGTTCCATTAATATACGTCAGTATAAAGATTATTTCAGTTATAGAGGTGTGATTAATGCCACTAACCAACCATTGCTGCTAAAAAAATTATGAATATCGAGCCTTTGCGCGAAATCTTGTGCCTTTTCTTTAATCATCTTGACCCATGTTTGCAAACATTGTTCAAGTTCAGGATATTCTGATAAATGTATACGTTTTAGTTTTCCTTGTCCTTTAGAACATTGTGATTGAATTTTATCGTGTGTCTTCCCACTCTCATAAGCGGATATTAACTTCAGTTTTCAGGTACTGATAACAATTTGAGCTTTCGTTTCGACATTTTTCAAATAAACATCCGTATGACAGTAAAGCAAAACTAAAACTGGGTAATTTTCTGGTAGAATAAGAATAAGTAAACAAACAAAACGATGTTATCTCAGTTTTCAGTTACAGGTTAATGCATATAACATTCACTCGCTGTCTCAGTTGTAGAGGTAACTATGACGATAAAATCAAAAGAACGAATCCCAGATATATAGAGGTTTGCTTTGTCCCACTAACAGAGATAATTCAGTGCCAAAGTGCTGCATGAGTTCCATTTATGGAGGTTTTTCACTTAACCAAGTTTCACTGTATTTTAACCTATCCAGTCTAAGTACTTAAACCTCCACGCACGCCAATAAATAATTCGATGTAGTATGCAAGGTATACTAAGTTTAGTCCCAAGTTTGTAACGCTTAAAAATATTGATGCTACGCACAAAATTTTGGTATAGGTGTTCATAAAATCACCTAATTAGTCCATTTCCGGACTAATACGTCCGTCCATCCGTCCATCAGTCAACTCGATAACTCAAAAACGAAAAATAGATATCAAGCTGAAATTTTTACAGCGTACTCAGGACATAAAAAGTGAGGTCGAGTTCGTGAATGAGCAACATAGGTCAATTGTATCTTTGGTCCGTAGGACCTATCTTTTAAACCGTTAGAGATAGAACAAAAGTTTAAATGTAAAAAATATTCCTTATAAAAAAATAACCAACTTTTGTTTAAAACATTTTTTCGTAAACATCACTGTTTACCCGTAAGAGCGCATATTATGCGCAAATTGTATAGTATGTATTATATGGGTATATCAGTTATGTATGTGTGACATGTTTAGGTATATATGTGTAATGTGACAGAGTAATCAACACTGTCTATACATGGTATTTCAACAATTAACTCAGTCAATTGTTTGTTTTCACTTGTTTTAGTTTAATTTATTTATGGATTCCCTGTACACGAGAACAGAGATCGAAATCTTTTAAAATATTTTTTTACTTGAATCTTGACTTTTCTGTTTTAGAGTAATTGAAGCATGTACATTATTGGTTTTATCAAAAAGTACAGCGATTTTGTTAATGGATACATTAGATAATGAATCAATACAAACACAAAAGGATGCCTTACAGGAACTAGGAGTACGTAAATTAAATACAGAGGATGCTATTAATATATTAAAGTTAAGGAGTGATTTACGAGAAGTCATTTATAGACATTATTAATTTTAATAACTTTTTATTTTACAAAATATACAAAATTTATTTGTTTTACACTATTCTCACGTATTTATTTCTTGTTATTGTTATATCTATGTCACAGCCAACTTCTACTTGTTCTAACTTATTAGCCGTTCAATTAACAACCTAGCCTTTTTATTAAACGGCCAACCATTCAAACTGCTGGGCTAATAACTTGGATCGATAAAGTTTAACTACTTGCCTATTCTAGTCATTATACTATGTATATATGAAATATATGATAGTATATTAAGTTTAGTCCCAAGTTTGTAACGCTTAAAAATATTGATGCTACGAACCAAATTTTGGTATAGGCGTTCATAAAATCACCTAATTAGTCCATTTCCGGTTGTTTGTCCGTCTGTCTGTCAACACGATAACGCAAAAACGAAAAGAGATATCAAGCTAAAATTTTTATTGCGTGCTTAGGACGTTAAAAGTGAGGTTGAGTTCGTAAATGAGCAACATAGGTCTCTTGGGTCCGTAGAACCCATCTTGTAAACCGTTAAAGATAGAACAAAAGTTTTAATGTAAAAAATGTTCCTCATAAAAATATAAACAACTTTGGTTTGAAACATTTTTTTGTAAACATCACTATTTTCCCACGAAGGCGCAAATTAGGTGCTAATTCTATAGTATTATATGGGAATATCAGTTATGAATGTGTGGCTATCTAAGAGTGTATATCTTTCTTTACTTACGTTCAAAAAACACGATTGCGTCATCAACACTGTCTACACATGGTATTTCAACAATTAACTCAGTCAATTGTTTGTTTTCACTTGTTTTAATTTAGTTTCACTTTCTGCTAACTGGGCTAGGCTGTTAACTGAACGGCTAATTAAGCTAATTGGCTGCGACATATCCATAATTGTAAGATTTTTTTTAAAAACATACTGTATAGTTGATAAATGGAATGTAATATACATACTGTTGACTATAAAATCAGTTATAAATGATTTTCTAATATACTACGCCAATTTATTAAAAGAACAAATTTTTTACCTAAATTTCATTTGAAAATTTGTACTTTTAAGTTTTGGAATCTTTTGCTCAAAAATTGTATCACCTCTTTCCGCTTTGCGCGGAGGGTTGAAATAGTGAGAAATGTTATCCTTAAATTTTATAGTTTAGTAGCGTACCAAAGTTTTAAAATTATTTTACAACAAATTTGTTAAAACCACTCGAAAGCTTCTTTACTTATCTTGAAAATGAGCTATAAAAAATTCACGTACGACTTTTTTATGATCAAGATATTCGTTTTCTAAGCAAAATTGGCACTTTTGGATTCATATTCCTGTATCATCCAAAAAAATAATGTAGTAAAATAATTTAAAAATTTTTGGTATGCTTCTAAACTTATATAAAATTTAGGAACTAAGGACTAACGACTTCATATGAAATTTCTTAACCTTTCAAAACTCCGTGCAAAGCGGCAGCAATGAGAACAATTTTTGAGCCATAGATTCCAAAACTAGACAAAGTAGTACAAATTTTCAAATGAGCTATTGAAGGAAGTTTCAAATTCGATGATTTTTCGCCGACATACAGCTGTTTGAAATTTAGATAAAAATTTGGTGCCTTCAATAAATTGGCGCAATGTATATATCCTAAATCTAAACATCGAAATAATAATAAGGTTCAAATTTACAGCGTTCAAAACGCCTTATAGCGTATAATTCAGACCAGCTGATACGCATTCTATACATAAAATTTTACTGTTGCAGTTTTAAATATTTCCGGGTCAAAATCGACAAAAATTGAAATAAGGTCAAAATTATTTTTATTTTTATAAATGACCCGGTTGTCTACCTAGGTCGAAAACTTCGGATTTAACACAATCTTTACATTACAAACGACATAGCGTTCAATATTTAATTTGACTGAATTATTTTTAGCAGCGCCAGATTTATTGAAAAAGTTGTAATTTTTTTTAATGGATTTCATTTGAGCTGTTTCATTGGAATTATTTCAATTTTTAAAAAATTATTACAATGAGTTAACTAATGATTTCGCCCCTTTGTAATCAATTGGATGAATTTTGCATTTTGTTAAAATATATTACCTTCAGGACCCACAGTAAAAATATTTAGCTAGATTATTAAATTATTATTATATAGCTAGACCGGTTTCGATTGCTTTGGCAATCCTCTTCAGTAGCATTACTTAATCTTTTAAAAATAAATTAGCAAAATAAGATAAAAATAAATTAAAATAGATCTGCAACGTCCTAAAACAAATAAAAAAATATTAAAGTTAAGTTTGGGTAGAATTACTACCCTTAAAATTAAATACCAAAAAAAGATACAAATAAAATAAATATATATTTACCCACCCTATAAATTTTATTTTTAAGGGTAGCAATTCTACCCACATTTAACTTAAATATTTTATTATTTGTTTTAGGGCGTTGCAGATCTATTTTATTTTTATCTTATTTTGTTAATTTATTTTTAAGAATTTATGTAATGCTACTGAAGAGGATTAACGGTCTAGTTACTGAATCATAATTTTATAATCTAGCTAAATATTTTTATTGTGGGTCCTGAAGGGGATATATTTTAATAAAATGCATAATACAACCCACAGAAATGCTCATCTTAATTTGAATATATGATTTCTGTGGCACGATAAAATAATTTTTTAATATTTAAAATTTATCTTTGCTTTGAAGTTCTTTTCAATTTGAGATGAAAATCTCGAATTTAATAACAATCCATAACATTATTAAATTGATCATCATACGATTTCAAAATATCATCTAACAACGAATCTAAATTATACGTACAATGTGTTAACCAACGATTACGTTCCGTGGCAACTAATTGTGGATCAATACATCCTAAATATTGTAAAAATAATTCTGGTGTAATTTTATTATTCACTAAATCGTTCTCATCCAAATTATTTTGGATTTGTGGTTCGGATTGTGGTTGTTGTTGTTCATCAATAATCATTTCATTCACATCATTCTGTTTATTATAAACATTCACTAATAAATTGATATCTTTTGAATTAATTATCGAATCGATAACACTATCGTTATTATCGATTCTTGTTTCAAGATTATTCGTTATTGTTTTATTTTTATTATTATTTATTAAAAATGTATAAATCGATTGGACTTTTAATAAGATTTCATTTTTAAATTGTTCTACGTTAGTGACGTCATTATTATTAATTAACATATTATACTTATTATACCACGCTTTCATTTTTAACAGAATCGATAGCGCTGTATTCACTACAGTGATATCACATTCATCGTATAAACAATAAATTAACACTGTTAAGCAATCGTGTATCGATAAATATTTTAATACTTTATATAAACGATTTTTTATTTCGTTTTCATTTAAAACGATTATTTTACGATTCTCTTTGGAGAAGGTGACGTCCGGGAAAGTACCATCGATCATGCCTTGATGTGATAATTGTTTACAGATAACTTGACGCCAAAACTCTAAACCATTGATTTTGACTTCCCAATGTAAATCGGTTAATGTTATTAGGGACATCGTTTTGTAGGTGCGTTTTAATGCAATGTCGCATTTGATACGCTCGTTTTCATAGATTTCAGTGATTACGGCAACAGCTTCACGTCGGACAATGCCTTCTGTTTCGTTTTTCAGGATGTTTATTGTTTTGTCCTGGAACAAAATAATAGTTTTCATTTTATAGTCATTCGGGAACAAGTTCTTAGTAGATACCCACCAGAACTTGGTTAAATCAAAGGGTTTGTTCATTTCTATACCGGCAGATAAAATTTAGAGACTAGAGAGGAAGGTACGTTGTGGAGTTTTCTCTGAAAATTTAGATTTACGGCTATCATTTCGGCTGCCGGATCACATGTATTAAGGAATTGTCCTTGTGGTACGACAGAACAAATATGTTCTAAGTACAATCGTAGGTTCTGAAGACCTTATATCGCTTCAAAGGGCATTTATAAGCATGATCTTTGCGGCTATTACAGGACACGGGCTAGGCGGTAGGTACGCTAAACGATTGGGCCTACCAGTGCACCACGGTTATTGCAGGAGCTCTCACAGTGGGGAGGAAGAGGAAACGCCATCTTCTCTGTCACTCTCCAGCTCTTGCCACGAAGAGATGAATACACTTGAGCCATCCTTTTTGTTTGACGCCCTTTCCGACCTTAAATTCGTTGACGTAAAAGCACTCCTGCTGTTCTTAAACAGCTTCAAATGGCTGATGGAATAGTGGTCGGGAATGGGCCAGCCCTTTTTCGGTTCAGGGCACTATAGTCTAAGTGTATCTCACCTCAGGACAGCCACTCTAAACTAACCTACCCTAAACCATGGTTTGAATTACAAATACTATATCAGATTATAACTTCAAAACTTTTGTTTCATCTGTTCTTCTGCCGAATAATATGTTCTTCCGTTGATATCAAAAATGGAAACTTACAAGCAAATTTTCTTGTTCGAGTACTTTATTCCAGAATGTATCAATTTTAACCATAGATGTAATACATTTAAGAGCCATTGCGCGTACATAACTCTCCGAATCATTGATTGCTTTGTCCAAAATTATTGTACACAAATTATTATTTAAAAGTAATTTTTGAAATGCTGGAAATTCTGAAAAACAAAATGGTAATTTGTAATTACTATAAATAAGAGCTAAGACAAACATATTTTCGATCTTTTTTATAGATGAATCTTTTCGGATTCAAGCAGGCACAGAATATTGTTTCTATTAGCAGGCGGGACTCTACAAAAAACATAGTTAGCAAAGCTGAAAGCAAAAAACCACACCCAGAGACGACCGAAAACAGTAAAAAATCGAGAACAGACGGACAGACAACCGGAAATGGACTAATTAGGCGATTCTATGAACAACAATACCAAAATTTAAGAATAACAAAATTTTTTCCATCTGTCAATTGTGATCAACGGTTGTAAAATATTTTGTCCTATATATGGGACAAAAGTTATGAGATTAAACAAAATTTTGACTCATCTGTGAATAGTACACAAGCTGTATCGTCGTCTGCCCATTTGCGATGATTACGTGCAAATGTAAGTCGAGCACATTTCGATGACTTTAGGTCAATATTGAACCATTCGCAGCTATGTGAGATGTTAATCTGGCTACATTGATCCTTCTTTTTATTGCTTTCGAACTAACATTTACATCTCGGATCAAATGTAAAAATCTCTTTTGAGGTATTACAAAAAATAAAATCTGAAAATTGAAAGAAATTTTCGAATTTTCGGAAGAAGATGAGAAGAAGAAAGGGTTTATTTCTGGACCTTTCTCTCTATTACTATCATTACCGATATTTAACGGAAAAAATTGTATTGTCCTAGGTATTATTAGAAGCGCTAAAGAAGTCAGAAGACATACTTACTCCGTTCAGATATAACGATTAACGTATGCAACACTTCAAGGACACTATCACGTATTTCCCATTGAACATCATGCAATCGCTGATACAATAAAGGTCCCAAATCAGTTAATGCCGATGAACATTCTATCGAATCCATTAATAATGCTAAATTCGGTGCCATAAAATTTTCAATGCCCAATTGTATCACTTTCAAAGCCAACACCGTGGCTCGAGATGAAATCATTTGAGATTTTAATAAATTCACAGATTTATCAAGCAAGCATATCGTCTCAACACAATCACGCCATGTTAATTTAAACTCTGTGATCAGTGTCGCTATACTCTGCAAAAGATTCGTAATCACTCCATGTGGATCTACAGCTAATTCATTTGGGAGTTTATTATCACGCGTTGCATCGCTTAAATTTAACAAGAGATACATTAAATGTTGAAATAAAATAATAATTTGATCACGTTCGTAATATGTGCGAGTTTGCATTGATAAACCGAGTCCTTGAACACATATCTCTTGACAGATTTTCGGTCCAGCGTTGAGAATCGCATCACGAATTGTATAACATAAACGAATTGTATCTTCGCATGAGATTTTAAATAATTTTGCAATATACAACTCCATAATTTCATTTTCAGGATGATCCGATTTACAATAACTGTTGTCAAATTCTAAGTACATTTGGATTAAGCTTCCAATTGGGATTAATTGAAACATTACAAGTTGATTCGTATATTCTATTTTGTGTTCACTGATTAGCTTACAACAATACACATGCGCGATCCCAACGGTTTTAATAAAAGCTCCGAAACTTCGCTTACTTATCAGTAAGTTAAACAAGGCATATAATTTTCCACTAAATATATTTAAAACTTGAGGATTTTCGTTACTTTCACTGGATGTCGTAGAACTGGTGTCATCTGAACTATTATTATCCGTTTTTAAATTAATAATAGTCCCAAAATACAACTGAGTTAAGATATGAGCTAAAATTATATGGAACTTGTTGTTAGGAGTCGTATTTACTAAGCTCCATAAATTTTGCTCTAAATCATTTTGATATTTACTGATAAAAATTTTCGTAAATAATTTTGGATTCGAATAATTTAAATAAAATTCATGTAAAATAGTTTGAATAAGTTTTAACATAGGCGTGATATCATCTTCAATTTCATCATTTTTTATTTCAGCAACTTTTTGTAATTTCTGAAGGGGTAATAATATTTCGATAAATATTAAATCAACGTATTCGATGAATTTTTCGCTATCGTAACAGACTTTTAATAGTTTTATAAAAAAATTTTGACTTTCTCGTGTTATGTAGATTGTTTGACTCTTGTAACAATATTTTAAAATATGTTTCCATCTTTCCGATTCTAAAATCCATTGGATGCCGCTTGGATATGATAGAAATGATGTTAGTAATCGTACGTAGCCGAGTTTAACTGAAACGTTTGTATAATCATGTTCGACGCAAAATAATTTACACATTCGAGTGTACAAGTTGATTAGATCGAGTTTAATAAACTGTGTTTCGTTGCTTGATACTAAACTTGTAAGGTTTAGCGCAAATGTTTGTATTGGTATGGAGGGTAAATTTAAAGGGGATTGTTCCCATTGTGTTATTGCTTCATCAATCCAATTTGTGAATATTTTACTGGTTAAAAGACGTTCTCCAAGTTCTGAAAATAGAAACCTTGTTTTTAAATATTCTCTGAAAAATTAATTTTAGATTAGAACAATCATATACAGGACAGTATTTTAATCTATAAAGGCTAATAGCTCGTTTTGCAGGTAACCAATAAAAAAATAACTTAAAGAAAAGTTGCAAAGTTTGATAAGGGGTATCATGTTTTGACATCAGATTAGACCTAGACCCTATTGGACCTCCTTCGGGTTTCTTTAATAGCCAACATAGTTCCTTAACGGTAAAAGATAGAATAACACTTAAAATTAGAAAGTTAATTCCCATAAAAAAACTAACATTTTTCATCTAAACAATTTTTTTCGAAAAAAGTCAGTTTTCGTAGGAAATACTACTTAAAAATATGTTATTATTGCATTTAATTGAAAGAAAATGCGCTAATTACGTAAAAGTGCTTTAGCCAAAAGTTGCGAAGGGCAATAGAGGACATTCGCCTGCGTCCATGACTTTGACCCACAATTATTTGATCCAAGTTTGAGTAATTTTGATAAAAAAAACAAAAAAAAAACAAAAATAGAATTCTTTTGACGATTAGTTGAGTATTTCCTGTGATATCTTCGTCTACTCGCCAAATAAATTCGAGTTACATTTTTCAAAAAACGGGACAGTAATACTTGATTTCCTTGGGTTCTTTTATACATCTGAGGGATGCAAGGTTTTTAATGGGCCTAGGCTCGCCAAATCTCGAGCTAAGAAAATTTTCTAATCCGTATCTATTATATATTTTCTAAATTGAAATTATTTTTTATTTAAGGGCGAAATAGATAGAGGCTCAATATATTAAATATTCGATACATATTTCCGTGTCCTTTTTTAAATGATCGAAACAATGTGTGACGTCATACTGTATACTACTCGCATTTACTTTTTAGTCTAATGTCAATGTATACAGGATGTAAACTGTAAAGAAATGTTTGTTTTCACTGAAGAAGTTAAAAGTTTCAACGAGACGTAAAATCACAACTCACAATTAAGAAGAATCATTTCGGAAAAATGAAACCATCTCTGTGGTTATTTATAGTGTATACCCTTTAATTAATAAATTTTGTTCGTATATTTTTTTGACACTCTGTATTTTTAAAATAGCGCTATTTACGAATTGAAAAAAGGATCTTTATCTAAATAAATTATTTTTATTAAGCAATCCTACATAATTTTGAGGATAATTTTATTGAAAGAAAATTAAAAATAGCTTAGTCTGCATTTTTAGAAACTTTATAAATCGAAACCGTATAAGTTTAATATATCGCATTAATAATCGCAAAATTTGACATTTTTTTAGTAACTTGTCAATATTTTACAAAATTTTGCATTTAATTTCTAAGAGTTATATAAAAAGAAATTATGAATTAAATATAATTGAAAGTAATTTTATACAGATATAATTATAAATAAAATATAAATAAAAAAATGAATGAAAACTTTTAAAGATTATAAGGTTCAATAAGGTTATGAATTTCAACAAACCTGCGTCATACTTCCCAGATATTTGGGATAAAAGTATTTCTAAATATGTATCATTACCAATTTTATAATCAGGTATTAAAAATTGTTGCAATACTTTTATTATTTTTTGTTCATATTCGTTTAATGAACTTTCCATTTTCGATTTGAATGTTGTTTTTGAACTTTTTTTTTTAAAAACGTCTCACTTGTTGTATATGCATTTAGAAAGATACTTATCAAAAAACGTTTTTTTATTATTTGTATTTCTATTTAATTAATTGTAGATAATTTATTATTTTTTATTTGATAAAAATGTATTAATTAATTATTGTTTTGTAATCTTTCTTTTTATTTAAGTAGTTTAGTTTTTAATATTAATTAAATCAACAAAACAACACTAATTTTGCCGAATTCAATCAATTGGTTATATTTGATTAACTAACTATTAATTTTTTTGTTATTTAATATTAATATTTATTAAAAATAATAATAATAATGTTGCTTTGAATGGCATTGAAGATAATTTTATCTCGTGAATATTGTGATTATTTGTTTTATTACGTATCTATTATCTGTAAATTAATACTACAGATTGATCGACTATTAACGGTATTTAATCATTTCCATAAAGATAAACGTATTGTTATCAGTGAAAGTAAAGTATAATTTTTCGCGGATTTTCCCCATTAAAATTGTAATAATTATGACGAATTCATTTAATAAATTAAATTTATTGCCAAATAAAATTAACATATACTTGAATAAATAAGAGAGTTATAGGTTTCGCTGTTACATTTGATAAAAATTTGTTTTGAATTGAAATTCTCATCACTAATTTTCTCATGTAATTTTTGAAAATTGTATTAATAAACTTATTTTGAAAATAAATTTCTTGATTTTTAATATCCCCAAATATATTGTTTCGTAATTGTTATAAACACTATTAATTCTTATTTTGCCAGAAAAATTAATTAATACGTGTATATGGAGTGTGGGAGATTGTGGATTTTAGTAGAGGAATGGCGGCATCCGCAGTCCCTAGTGGTTTGTCTACATATGATGCTTTAAATCGTTTACATGATGAAATCGAAACGGCATTAAACAATTATAAAGATCAAAATAAGGACAGGTAAACATTTGTGTTCATCAAAGCTTTCAAATTAGCCAACTTTAGGCGAAATTTCCTATTTAAATTAAGGGTGATTCGTAATGTGCAGATCCAAATTTAGCGCCAACACGCAAAAGTACACAGGAAAGATAAATTTTTAATTTTCTTTATTTAAAAAATATCCAATCTGTAAATGCAAATATATTACATATAACAATTAAATTTATAAACTTTTGAAAAAATTCTTACAAATCTTATTAAAACAATAAACTAGTACTTAAATATAAAATATAGTGGGGTATTTAAATAAAACCACAGATGTATTAAACAAACTTAGATCGCTAATAGAATGCCCCGAAACTTAATAAAACGCATATTATCGGTTGATATATCCAGGATCGGATTGTCTAGTAGGTAGAGTTGACAACAGCCTAGGGATCTCGGGGGCAAAAATTATTTTTGAAAGACGCCACGTTGATTTACGAAGTGAAAAAAAAAAATAAGGAGGAAGACAAATTTTTTATGAGAAAAGTCGATTTACGAAGACTAAAAATAAAATAAAATAGGGAGGGAAGAGAAATTTTTACACATCCCACATAAGGGGAAGACCCCCAATTTGATTTTCGAAGTCTAAAACACAGACATGAATGAATCCGACACTAGGTATATTCCAAAATCCAAAAAAAAAGGCTATCAACAAAATCGATTTTTAAATTATTAAAAAGCAGCCATAATTTGCAATATCGCCATATGTTTTATCAAATCATATAAAAATTTTTAACACGGAACTTTTCTAAATGTTTGGCTTGATTATAAAATTTGTTTTCTAGGCAATTAAAACAATGGCTTCACGATGCATTTCATTACAAAAGCCCGTACACAACTTTCAACATAGTATCTGCCATTTTATTATTGTTTACAATAATAATATTAAATTTACCAATAGCAATTAATTATGATATAAATTATGAATTATTAATAAGTTCAATTATTTTATTAATTATATTAATGATCAATATAATATTAGTGGGTATTGAAAACCGATTACGACATAATGAGATGCCAAAGAGAGTTCAAGCAATATTAGCAACATTAAAATTAGCTATTAAAAATGTTAAATGGAGTCCAGAAAATTATCCACATTTATGCACCCCATTTTCACCATGTGTTACATTACAGTGGGTCTATCGAGATGGTGTTTTAGTAAATTTACCATGGGCGTTATTGGTTAAAGATGATATTATTGTAATTCGACCTGGTAAGTACACAAAGACCGGGATTGGGGGGGGGGATTATATTGTTCGATTAGATTCCCTGCCTTCTATATTTTTACCTATGAATAAAGAAATGAACTGTTTGAAGAAGGGGGAATAAAGAGTTTCTTTCTTTATTATTTTTGGAATCCTCACCAGCTTTGTATTTAATAATCCTAGAATGAATAATTACACGTCGCGGATTAGATCAGAGTTACCAAATTTTCTTCAAATTTCCCTGTTGAGTAATGTTCAAATATCTACTTCTATTGAGAGGTGTCTAAATTTGCAACAAAAAAAAAAAAAAAAAAATACAATGAAATAAAATTAGCATTTTTTGATAGTTCGCGCATCAATTTAGGTTCAATTAAGGTTTCCAGATGGAATAAACATGTATCTGGGTGACCTGGGTACTTGATCATTCTGGTCTGCGAATCTCTTAGCAAAATGCTCCGTGAGGTTTCAAAACTTGATCATAGACAAATTCTTCAACTTTATTTGGCTGAAACTAATTGGAATGTAATTGACCGGACAGTCTTTACTCGGGGATGGAAAGAGCGCGTAGCATTCGGAAAAAAATACAAATTTGTGGGAAATGGACATCAAGTTGATTAATAATGACTAAAAAAATAGGGAGGAAAGACAAATTTTTATGATAATGGCCCCATACAAGGAGAAGGAACCGAAGTTTTGATATTAACAGAATGCCATGTTTTGATATTAACAGGAGAAAAACAATTTTATATAGGATATTAGAATTTCAATCTTTTCTGGAATGATTGACGACCTGTACACTTTAGATTCATGGGGCCCTTATGCTATAAAATATTCGAGGGAGTTTTTTGGGGTCGAGCCAATCTTCAATTCGCGAAGACCTTCTTATTATGATCCAGCCCCCTCAAATCGACTCTTTTTTAACACGTTATCTTTATCTCTTTTGACATTAGTTTAAGAATTTTAGGGTTCCTTGAATTGTGGGGCCCTATCCACTTACCCACAGTGCTCAAAGGGGAGAAGGGCCTGATACTATTACAAAAAAATTTATGCTTCATTTTAATATATCGGAATTTAATTTTTTGAATTTTTTTAGGTCAGTTAAGCCCTGGTCTATGCGAAGCTTTGGATAAAAAAGCTGATTGTTTAATATTACGTCAAAGAGAGATTTATGGACCAACGTTGCCATACGCCAATGAAATATTTTCAATACCAAAATCAAAGAAACCGCTTAAAAATCAATTATACATATTACGTGAGACACCATATTTAAATAATTTAAATATTGCGTTAGAGCGGGCACTAAATCGACCAATCTCACAATTCGATAATGATCGATACTTTTTATTTGATAAATGTGTATCGTTTTATCTGTATTTCACCTTATATTGTTTATCAATCTTTATAAATTTTTTGAAATTTTCATATTTATCAATGGAAGAGAGTCAAGAAACCATTGATAGTAATTATTGGATACAATTATTTTTATTAGATCCAATATTAATTACGTTACCATTGTTACCGATTATATTTCCAATATTTTGGATTGGTTTTAATATATTGGGTCTTGCAAGGTAAATATTTTAGGGTATTACACCCACTTTTGAAAAGTGTCTTAATTTGAAATTTATAGTTCGGGCATAAAAATGAGCACGATTTTTGTAATATTTGGGTCAAAATAACCGTAGAATATGATTTTCATAAAGATCGGAAGCAATACAAATTTTTCGATTATTCGAATTTTTTCAAAGGGGTACCCCTTAAAAAATCATAAAAATTCGAAAAATATATTTCCTATTTTAATAAAAACATGGATTTAACCTAAATTAGACCCAGCGAAAACGATGCCATGGGTTAAAATGCGATCTGGTTTATGGTTTTCAAGTATCAGCCCCATATTCGTGAAATTAGTATCTAGAAAAATTGCCTGCCTAATAATTTAGAATTGAAGTTAACAAATGTTATTTTATCGATGGTTTTTTAAAATTAATTCTCTATTCTCAAAATTTAAAGTCAATATGTTTAGGGCATACCTTTTAAGAGATTCAATATTTTTTTAGATTTAAAGCATTTTTTAATAACACATCAAAGATACCATTAAAAATTGAATCAGATCATTTTACTGAGCCCGAATCATTATCGGAAGCAGATATTGATTTTAAATATCGTTGGAGTGAAGTATGGGATATTTTTATAAATATTGTGACTGGAAAAGAATTAATGATGACTCGTTCAGCGAATATTTTGCATGTATTTGCACAGTTGTCGGTTAGTTTCAATTTTTAGGCTCGGTTTCATCAGCTTTGGTTATTTTATTAAAATTTACCTCACTGGTTGATTATTGTCAACCGACCAGGAGCAGTTTCCAATAAATTCACGAGGGTTAATTAACGGAGGGGCTAGAAAAGTTAACTGAACATGATGGAACCGGACTTCACAATCAATTTTTTTTATTTCTTAATGTACTAAATATAATTTCAGGCGCTTTGCGTAATAGATAAAAAAGGAATTTTATCATGGCCTAATCCAACAGCTGAAAAAATATTTTTTTTGAAAAACAACGAAAATGTTTCACAATCGTCAAGGTAAGTTTTAATCCCGGGGCATACAGATTTTTAGTTATATTTTCCACAAATATATAAACTTAAGCATCGTATCGAATATTAGCAGAACCGCTCCCTTCTCAGGGAATATTTAAATATGGGGGTTGGTGGTTTTATTTTTAACCACTTTTAAAGCGTTTATGCGTACCTGTAAAAACCAACCAAATTGGCTAGAGAGATGGAAATATGTATGAAGTTGGTCGTACGGAAGGGTTTTTCGAACTTTACAGCCTCCTTCCCCTTTCTTTACGTCAAAATATCGTGTTTCTCGAAATTTTTGAAGGTTGTGCATCTCTACAGCCCCATCAAATCAAATTGGGTGCCGGGGGGGGAGGGGAGTGTATTGTCAATGACATGTTGAGAGGGGTCCAGATCTCCCAGACACGAAATGTTACAGTGGAGCACATATCAGCATCTTCTCATGTAGTTAGGCCGAATTTCGAGCACTTGCGGCGTACAGATTCCAATCGAGAATAATCTATGAATACACCTGGCATTAAATAACACAGTAAGACTGATATGGGTACCGGGCCACTCATTAGCACGAGAAGAATTGTTTCAAACGCTCTTTTCGCCTGAGCCTGTCAATCCCATAGCAAAATAGATGCTCCGTAATTTACCGAATCAAGGAATGGCTTGGACAAGTCCATCTTGATTACTGGGATTTTGCACAGGGTATGCTACAGAAAAAACTGTGTATAACCACAGCTAAGCCATTCGACTGTGCTCGCCTGAAACTCACTAGAGCACAGAAAAGGATGGTGGGACTCTTATTGACAGGACACTGTCGATTGATGGTCTGTATGAAGGACGATGAAATCTCCATACATGTTATTTGCACCTGCAGCAACGTACAAGGCGTCAGGTTTAGAATGTTTGGGTCTGAAACTTTGGACCCATCTATCTTGAGTGAAATCCTGGCGGAGAAGCTGTGAACTGTCTGCGTCTGGCCTCAATAGTATCCTATAACTTCATCTGCTTAAACTAGTATCTCAATACCCGGAGACGTCTCGCCTTCGGGTGATTGATTGTTCTCAAGTAGGGTACAGAGGACTCTTTGGTCTAGGTGCCAGGGACCCATTTGCGGTATTCTTCTTATCTGTTATTATTATAACTATTGTCAATGAAGTATCTTCTTGAGGAAATGTAAGCTTTGGAACATCTTGCCTCCTTTTTAATGTGGAAATATCATGTTGTTTTGCGCTTAAGGTTTTACAGTCCCTCTGAATTGAGTTGATTTTTTTGACGTATTTTTCAGTATAAATACATTAAATCATGAGAACAATGAGAATGAGAACGAAGAATCGATATTGGTTGATGACGAAACAACAATTTATAGCAATAAAACAACAGCAACGACTACAACAATGAAATTAAAAAAGAATAAATCGTTTAATCGCGATCGTAGTGCTTCCAAACATCATAATCGTTACAGTGATAATATGATCAATGAATCAGTAGCCGAAGTTTTAGATTTAACACACAATCAAAATGTACCGTTTAAATTAGAATTTGACGATCACGATTGGAATCAACATTTATCATCGTTAAAACCAATTGGCCTAGCAATTTTATTAAATACATGCAATATGGATACTCAGGTATAATGACAGGACGTTTCAGAAATTAGAATCTCAGAATACGATCGCTCGAAAATTTTATAACTATATCTGGATCAGACATTGAGACATAGAGGTGCTCGAGTAGTCGTTTCTTAGGCCATAAAAAAAAGTTTAAATGGGAAATTATTTTACGATCAGTAAAAAAATTAAATTTTTTAGGAAAGTTATAGCAGATTTTGTTCACATATCACATGTGAAGCCATGTACAATGAAAATTTAGTACCTGTAGCAAATCGACGTTGTTTGTGTGAGCTATCGAAGCAAATCGGCTTTGTTGAGCCAACAGCTAAAAATATTTTTACATTAGAAGAACAAATATCTACATTTAGACATTTGGTGAGTATACCGATTCTTTCCATAACCAAAAGTAAATATACAGAATGTTTGCGACATTTTTTGGAGCTTCTTTAGTGGAAAATGTTTTATCTGCTCTATCACTTAGGCTAGGTTAGGTTAAAGTGGCTGTCCTGGGGGATGGGACACACTTAGACCATAGGGTCCGTTGTGATATTGAATAAGTGTTGGCTCATCCCTGGCCACTACTCCATGAACCATTTGGAACTGTTTAAAAACAGCAGAAGTGCTTTGACCTTAATGGACTTCAGATCGGAGAGGTCGTCAAAGTAAGACTGACTCAAGTGAGTCCATTTCTTTATGACCAGAGCTAGATATTGACACTTTGACAGAGAAGATGAGACATCGTTTCTTCCTCCTCCCCCCCTGCGACAGCTCCTGAAATAATCGTGATGCACTGGTAGGCCCAGTCATTCAGCTTGCCTGCCGCTAGCCAGTGTCCTATAACATCCGCAACAATTTTGCTTATAGAAGCCTTTTAAAGCGATATAAAATATACTGAACGCCAACGATTGTACTCCGAACACATATGTCTTGAAGTATCATAAGTGCGTTTCTCCCTCCATCTAAGATTTACCCTTTTTTAAGATATCCTCATTCAGGAGCAGTTTTCAGTTCGTAAACGAAACTCCCGCATGCGTATTGATCCTTGATAAAAAAATTGGATTCATGAATCGTAAATTTCGGATTTAAAATAAATAAACATATTCTTTCTTAAAATAATTAAGGGATTCACTTCTTAAATGCCTTGTTCAAATGAAAAGAGGCTGTTTTGTGAACATTTTATAGAAATTATCACCGTTTAGCAGACAAAAATAACATGGTGATTCCGAAATTTACGAATCCTGAATACAACTTTATCAGGGGATGCTTATATCCGGCAGTCTTGTGCCATTTCTAGCAAGCTTGTCGACTTCACATTTGCCTGGAATGTCTCTTGAATCGTTTTAAGATATCATGTATTCCTAATAATTATTATCGTTTATTTTTTTTCTAAGCAATCCGATATGGTCCGTAAAGATAAACTTGCCAAAGCGTTACATCTAACAACAAAATTGAAATTTCCATTTCCACATATGGTCGCCGTTATTGTTAAAGAATGTAATATTGAATCGTATCAATTATTTTCACAAGGTACAGCTGACATCATTTTAGATTCATGTATCGATTATTGGAACGGTTACGATTTACAACCTCTTACATCAGCGGATCGTAAAAAAATTACCGATTTTTATTCACGTACAAGTTTAACATCGTATTGTACCGCATTTGGATATCGTCCCATTTATAATAATCATTCGTGTGCGTTAATTGATAATAAATTATCACAATTATATTTTGAATTACCATCAAATAGTAAATTACATCATACATCGTTGCAATTACAAAATTATCATATTTCACGAGCACCGTACATCGGTCATTTACCAACACAACATCATCATTTAATCAATAAACATTTGATTAATGATGAATATAATGATGATCAGTATTATTATGGCGCAGGCGCATCCCATTTAAAAGGGATTTTAAATCATTTTCATTCAACAGGTATGTATTCTTTTATTATATCATTAAGAAATAAATATATAGACAAAGAAATAAAGCACTAAAAACGGGTCAACTGTCAATTTTGTGAGCAGTAAGAAGGATCGAGATGTGGTTTTTTGGATTCGATTCGCGAGGGCTTTGTAAACAAAAGTGATGAGGGAAAAATGAAAATCTGGGAAAATTGGAAACTAAATATCGATGGACTGAACCCCTGTACTCGAAATCACAACAAAAATGGTCCCCGAGATACCCAGTGACCAGGGCGGGTATTCTACATCTCGCCTCTTGCATGCTTACGAGAATATATGTAACATATTTCTTCGAAACCCTTTCATCGGCGGTTTTCGTGGCATAAATAATTCTATTGTACTAAATGTTTATAGATTCGTTATTATATGGCAATAATAACAACATGGACAATTTAAATATATTTAACACATCGGATACGGAAACGAATTCCAAAAATCAAAACAGTAGAATTACAAATATTGAGGGATGCATTCAAATGCAATGCAATCAAGTATTCTTGGGTATGGTTACAATGCAATATCAAGCGCAATCGGATATGGTACAATTAATTGAACGATTAGAACGTGCCTGTATACGTTTTGTACATTTTAGTAAAGAAAATGAGTTGCGGTCACGTGTTTTCTCTGAGAAAATGGGATTGGAAAGTGGTTGGAATTGTCATATATCATTATTATCAGATAAATCACAGTAAGTGACATCATTGTTCAATTTGTTTTTACTTTATACTGTTATTTTCTTATTTTATTAAAGCGATTGTTAGACCTTGCGTTTTCGAAATACTGAATCACCGGGACTACGGAATAACTCGTGAAGTTGAACCAACTTATGTCACAATATAAAGGGTATTTTCTATTTTCGATTTTATTTTTGAATGTGCTGCCAAATTGATGTTTTGTTCTACAATGTCCTACATTTTGAACTGTGGCAAATAACAACGTTTTGGTTAATGAAAATGACGAAATATTTGATATTTGAACGGTTAGGCAATCGAATAATAATAATAATAAAACAAAAGAGGGATACCGCAAGTGGGTTCCTAGTACCTAAACCCTCCCTGAAAACTCTGTGCCATCCCTGAGAACGACCTGTCACTCGAAGACGAGACGTCTTCGGGTAGGAGGTGTTATTAAAATCGCATGAAGCTATAGGATTGTGTCGATGCTAGACGCTACGCAGAAAGTCTACAGCTTCTCCGTCGGGATCTCTCCCAGGATTGATGGATTCAAGTTTTCGAAACCGAGTATTCTTAATTTAATGCTCTGCAGACTTCTGCAGGTGCAAATAACATGTATGGAGGTTTCGTCATCTTCCATACAGGCTCTACAAGTGGGATCATCAGAGATTCCCATGTTATGAAGGTGATAGTTCAATCAACAGATCGCCTAGCCCTAGACCTTACGATTTAACATCTGTTGACTGTTGAATGGTAATGCCATTCAAGGAATTATTGTGAAATAGTGTATTCAAAGTTTTGTCAGTTAAGGTGTCGATTTTCGGTAAATTAAAAATAACATCCTAAATGGGAAACCTTGGGGAAACCCTTCATTCACACACTTGTATTTTATGTTAACCTGAATATTTTCACTTCTCACTTATCTACAATACCAGACATTCTATTACAAAACACCAAAATGGCAACACATTTAAAAATAATATCGAAAACGGAACACCCAGCACGCACTAATGGATGTATATAAACAGATATTTTTGTAAAACACTATGTGTACCGAGAATTTTATGACGCAAGGGATAGCATTCACAGCGTTTTTGTTATTGTATTAACTGAAATAACTAATTAATTGTTTTTATATGTTTAAATTCTCAAAGACAAAATAGTGTATCACTGATGTCTATATTAAACTTAAACACCCAATAACATTATAATAAAGGAGTATTTTCATGCTGACGCTTGACGACGAATTTGAGCGTCAAGTTAGTTTAGCTTTTTAGTCTTAGGATTGATTTTAACAGTACTATCTAAATAAATTTATATTCAACTGTTGAATAAATATTATTATTCAAAATATTGCATTAAAAACAAGTGAAAACAAAAAATTGATTGAATTAATTTTTGAAATACTCTGTATTGAAAGTGTTAAGTTGAATGACGGTACTTGCGCATTACTTTTTATAAATTAGAAAAACCAACACAGCGTCAGTATGAAAATACATCTTAAAACAAAGACGAATGTATTTGTCGTAATCAATCCTAAGCTGATATCTCAATTTACTATGAACATTTGTGATACATTAGAAAACTATTTACAAGTTTGTCTGAGAATAGTTTGATGTTAATTAATTACAATGAATACACACACAAAATAGCTTGTCGGAATGTTGGGCTAATAATGGTACAGCAAGAGTATGGTCACCATCATTATTTCCACAAAAAATTGTAAATCGCCGCCAAAAAGAGCATTCATCAAACGATGAGGAAACACAATGTTTACTAACGTTCAGGTAAGGGGGTATAAAATAAATACATATCTGAGAGGTATAGGAAATGGAACATTATTTCAAATATTATGCAAATTTACAATGGGTTGCAACTTATGTTTACGTTTCATATAGTCAGGGCACAATGTATTAACATCATTTTACATGCATATAATCTCGTTCACGATTTTTCGCGAATTAAAGGTAATAACGAACTCGCTTTACGCCAGTTGACGGTTGACGATTTTTCAGAAATCTTCGCCATGTTGATATTTACCCAGATCTGCAAATCGAAAGATTACAGTGGAGCACATATCAGCATCTTCTTAGATAGTCCGGCCGCACTTCGGGCCCTTGAGGCATCAAAATTTCAATCGAGCATAGTCTATGAATTCTCCGAGGAATGGAATTGCCTGGCACTGAATAACACAATCAGACTAATCTGGGTACCGGGTGACTCTTGCGTTAAAAGGAATAAAGCAGTGAACACGTTGGCTCGAAAAGAGGCGTCTTAAACGCCCCTTTCACCTGAGCCTGTCATTCCTATAGTAAGATGCTTCGTAATTTATCGGATCAAGGAATGGCTACGAGAAGCCCATCTTGATTACCTACTGACACTTTGCGTAGGAAATGCGAAAGGCCAATCTGTGTATAACCACAGCTAGGTCATTCGGCTGTGATCGCCTGAAACTCACTAGGGCACAGTTGAAAATGATGATGGGGCTCTGGGACAGGAAGACATTGTAGATTGAACTATCATCTTCATAACATGGAGATCTCTAATGATCCCACTTGCAGAGCTTATATGGAGGACATACACTTTATTTGCACCTGTTGAAACCTGCAGGGCGTCAGATTTAGAATGTTTGGACCCAAAACCTTGGATCCATCAATCCTGGGATAAATCCCGGTAGAGAAGTTGTGAACTAACTGCTTGGTGTCTGGCCATCGACAGAATATAGCTTCATCTGCTTAAAATAGCATTTCTCGCCTTCAGGTGACAGATTGTTCTCAAGGACACAGAGATCCCTCGGCGTAATGTGCTAGAGACCCATTTGCGATACCTCTCTTATGTATTATTATGATTATTGCATATAATATATTGATGATGTGGATCATAAGAGTCGCACTCACATGGACAGCTTGTATTAATTTCATTTTTTATACCACTCAGTGTAATTTTTAATGTTAATGTGACTAACACAAGCTTACTTTTTTATTTAAATAACCAACCATAATCTAAATTTTCGGTTTCGTTTTTCTATTTAT
Organism: Chrysoperla carnea; assembly: GCF_905475395.1. NCBI lineage: Eukaryota > Metazoa > Arthropoda > Insecta > Neuroptera > Chrysopidae > Chrysoperla > Chrysoperla carnea. The sequence continues at coordinate 73,285,011 of NC_058339.1, read as the reverse complement.
AGTACGAATTTAGAAAGAACAAAGACAATATCAATATCCGCGCCAAGTGCCATCAACTTAGATTGTACTGTTGTTAAATTTGATGAAGATACGATATTAGAATCTGGTGGAGGAGGTGCCGGTGATAATCCTACAACACCATTAAATGCAAACGATAAATTATTATCAGATGTACAGGATGAATCAGAAGATGATAGTGTAATGGTACAAAGTGTGGATTTAAGTAGTCATCAAGATGGTTGGCCTTCGTTGAGTTGTTTAACAGATAGTACGGAACAAAGTGCTCCTGTTAATTTTGATATGTCAAATCGAGTATGTTTTTTTGTTTTATAATTTCTAGCTACTCGGGTAATCGCATTAATGTCGGGTTAATTCATTAAATCAATTATTTTAAAAGGTTTTGAATCCAAGTGTTTTAGTAGTGAGGCAGATCTAATTAAAATTCTCTTAAACATTAACTTTTTAGTTACTATTTAAAATTGTTGCCTGCGTCTCTTTTTTGCAAAACACAGTTTTAAATGTAATCTCTATGGCGATAGCGGTAAATAACGTCACTATTCTATATCTTCCGTACTTCTAAAGATTTTCAAATATCAACCTCACTTTTCTGTAATTTAAGGTTCTTAATTCGAGACCTAGAAATGACAGCTTCACAAAAAACTACCAAAGTATTTATTAAAGGCTTTTAAATAATTGAACTCATTTTCAAAACATTCCTTTTTTTAGTTTTTGAGACAATTAACAAAAATTATTACAAAATGTATGAAATATGATGTAATTATATTACGCATGGTAACGTTGTATATGTGTTGTCATTGTATTTTGGAAGGGATTGTTATTTAAAAAAAATGCACTCTTCTAGTACGGGAATAAATGGAGTTTAAGCTGTGGGGCTGTGGGAAAAGTCACGACCATAGACTCATAATGATTCCCAATATGAGGAATCTAATAGGTGAAATATTGAATCCCGGATTAATACGATTCCCAGCGCTGGAAAATATCCCAAAATATTTTAAAAACAAATATTTTTGATTGAATATAGGCAAAATTACCACGTGGTATAGAAAATATACGTCCACATTTAGAATCAATCGATAATGTTCCATTATTGGTGTCATTATTTACGGATTGTACACCAAATGTAACCACTGAAATGTTACGTATTATGCAAGATTATGGGCAATCGGTTTGTGTTCTTGGTTCCGCTGCGAATGCTGATAATATTGATGTATTCATGCAAGCTAATATTAGGTAAATATTTCTGGTAGCGAAATATTAATATGTCCCTGGTGGAAAAATATTTCAAGAAATAATTAGCCTTATTAAGTCACAGAAAACTCTGAATTTCTCAACGTTTTTGGACTAATCTGAATAACTCTAAATTAGACCAGTCTAAAAACGTTGAGAAATTCAGAGTTAGAGTTCCTAAGACTTTTTGAGAGTTTCTAAAACTTTTTCAGAGTTTTCTAAGACTTATTTTTTCTTCAAATATTTTTTCCACCAGGGTTGTAATGTATCCTTTTCTGGAGACAACGGCGACCTCAAATTTTATTCTCACAAGACAATGCTCTAATTTGATTTGCATGTTTTTAGTATTGCAGTAGAACCATTATATCCGCAAGTGTGTCAACAATTACCAGTGTTTATACCAGTGAATCCAGTTCATGGACCATCGCCAATCAATTTAAATCGTTCTTTGAATGCGTTACCATGTGCGTTAACGTTTCGACGTGAGGATCCTGTCTCCTTATTTCATTTAATATTAGAATCCAGACATTATATGCTTACATTCTGGAATTGTATTCAATTTTGGATATGTGCAATGGTTACAATTACATTTGTAAGTTTTACTTTAATAGATTAATGAATCAGGACTCAATTAGCCCCTGGAATGTTCAATATTTCAGGGGCTAATTGAATATGCCGAAACAAGTATTTTGGAATAATAGACATGGGTTCAGAAATGGCCCTCCATCTCACCCTGGCTCATCCTATTACTTCGTTTAAACAAGAGTTTCGAAGAAATGAATTTAGATTTTTTTTTTGTAGCTACAATTGATTATAATAGTATTATTTTTGCCATCGCTCTTATCAATTCATCAAGTTCTATGGTTAATTTGTATTATAGTTCCAATATTATCGATCTCATTTATTGGTAATAATAAAGATCCAAATGTTATGCAAAGACCTGCACAAAAACTACAATCTGGATTTAGTTACGATGTAAGTATTTTCCCGTTGTTAAAACTGTTAAAATATCCTGAATCTGGCTACGGTTATTTGAGAAGATTTTTGTAAGAAGAATTTTCTTCAAAAATTTTTGTTTAATGAATACGTCAAGGAGATATGTTCAGCTAGAATGGATTATCACCTCGAATCTGGTTAGAGTGTTAGACTGTAAGACATAGAATTTGCAAAGTCTATGTCTTACTTCAGTTGGCTCTATTAGTTGAGGGGGTCACTTGGGAATATCCTGATATCTCAAGAGAACCAACTGGGAGGAAGGGAGAGAATTTCCAAAAAAATACTAGGTCTCTAGAAATTTGAATGATACTGAAAATGATGAAATTTTACTAAAATGCTAAACTATTTAAAAAAAAACAAGTGAAAACAAACAGTTGACTGAATTAATTGTTGAAATACCATGCATAAATAGTGTTGATTACTCACATCATTACTACTATATGTTTACGAAAAAATGTTTCCAACAAAAGTTGTTTATTTTTTTATAAAGAATATTTTTTACATTTAAACTTTTGTTCTATCTCTAACGGTTTACAAGATGGGTCCTACGGACCCATAGGTCAAGACCCAATTGACCTATGTTGCTCATTTACGAACTCGACCTCACTTTTTACGTCCTGAGTACGCTGTAAAAATTTCAGCTTGATATCTTTTTTCGTTTTTAAGTTATCGTGCCCACAGGCGGACGGGCGGACAACCGGAAATGGACTAATAAGGTGATTTTATGAACACCTATACCAAAATTTTGTTCGTAGCATCAATATTTTTAAGCGTTACAAACTTGGGACTAAACTTAGTATACCTTGCATATTACATATATGCATGGTATAAAAATTAATAAATATATGTGTAAATAATACATAGATGAAAATGAAAACTATTTGAAAATCTGACATCAGTTTTGAGACTGTATTAATTTTAATCAAACTTTGCCTTCTTTGATGGACTTGGTTGATCTAAGACACCAGTTTTGAGAATGTGTTTATTTTAATCAAACTTTGCTCTCTTTGATGGAATTGGTTGGTTCAAGGCGACGTATTTTGAAATGTCAGATGGATTTTCAAGAGTATCCAGACAGTACTGGTAATTCTTCGTTTTCTTCATATTCGTCTGGCAAGTTGGCTGTTGACGAGTAATCGTATAACTTGAAAAGTTGACCAAATTATGAAAAGCTGCACCTCCGAAACTATATCAGTCCTATAAAAACCGTTCTGGCCTCAAATTGTTGCAAATTTAACATACTTTAAAAATGCGCAATCATTGATGAAAAACTAACCTTTCCGGGTTAAAATCGACAGCATTTGAAATAAGGTCGAAATTTTTATTTTTTATTTTGTGAATGACCCGGTCTTCTGCCGAGGTCAAGAACTTGGATTCAACATTACCTTTACTTAAATACAGCTTCCACAGAACCTCAGCTAGATTCCAAAACATTATTTTTTTTAAGGCAAAATATTTAATTTTTGATGTTATTTTTTTTTTTAGATGATAATCTTTATAGTTTGGAATTATTGTGGTAAATTTATATCATTAATAATTTGCTCAATAATTATATACAGTACTTCATTATATTATTTATGTGATTATATTAATAATTTAAATTTAGTTAACAATAATAATAATAATACAATATTAATAACAGTAACTAATTTAAATATTAATCAACAAACGACTGAATTAAAACCATTAATATTGTATATTCAACATTTGATCATTTTTATTTGTGTTCTACACTTATGTAAGTTATCATTTTAATTATATCAACAGTCTCTGTGCTTCGATTCAAGACTAGCTCCCTTTCATTTTTAGGGTTCCATTGTCAAATGCCAAAAATATATATATATAGCGTATAGTTTAAAAATATTTTGTTAACTTTTCTATTGATGAAGGTTTTGAATGAAAAAAACACCCAGGTCCGTACGCAACGGGAAGGGGATTTTGTGGGGTTAAGATCCAATCCTCAATTGAGAATCCAATCCACCAATTGAGAATCTCTTTCCCAACAATATGAAGAATTTTGATGAAAATTCTTGCTGAATATACAGCCTTACTGAATATACATTGCGATATAGAGGTCGACAGATTTTTGGAAGTTTTTTCTGTAGCTCGCAGAATTAACTTATTGAGAAAAAGTGACCGAATTTTACATTTTTCGGCATAATAAAAGCCTCGCCCCAGAGGATGATGGCCCTCTTGGACGTTTCCATTGGAATTTTTAATAGTCGAATTACGGAGACTCGTTACTATTACTAAAGTAATAGATATTTGGTTATTTAAAAGATATTTTATAATTTTTAGGTGTTTTATCAATAAATTTTGTACATCGTGATCATTTAACATGGAAACGTAATCCATTAAAGAATCGATTATGGTGTTTTATAGTCTCATTTGTGTAAGTATATCATTATATAATAGACCATTTTCACACTTAATAAGAACGAATACACACGAATATAACGTGTAGAGTCAGCTGTAGAAAGACACCTTCGGAGAACGAAAGTAGTAAAAATTTTACAGGGAGTTGCAGATCTGTTTTAAATTAAAAACTATAATCTGTGTTTCCAACTGCTTTTTGCCTAAAATTTACAACTTTTTCTATCAAAATTACATGTTGTGTTAATTTTTGGAAAGCCTTTACTTAAAATCTCACATCGCATATCGTATTAATTATAATTAAATTTTTGGTTTTTGTAGATTTATTTTACAAATAATTTATACAACAATAAATATATATTTATTACATGATGTAATAAGTGTCTTACCATTTATATCTTTACCATGGCATATTATCGTATTCATTTGCTTATCGCCATTTTGTACGTTTATTATAGCTGAAATTATTAAATGGCAAGAAATTCAGTAAGTATTTTTAAAATATTCTTTATTTATAAGAACAATAAGGTAATATCGAACCAATCCTGGTTTTGGATTGGCATATGTAGGCGCAGAAACATCTTTAAATTATTAGAGTCCTTGAGCAATTTTCCTCATGGGGCCTTATAGATAGAATCTTCACAGTGCGGGAATCTTTTTTGTTGATCGGCCAAGTCAATCTTCAATCTGTGGAGACCTTTTTTCACTATAATTTGTGGGCTCCAAGAAACTGGAGACCCTGGACACTTTCCCACAGTGCCAATTGAGAAAGAGAGGCCTGATAAATATCTAACAATCAGGTTCTTTTGTGGATGTGCATACAAATCCGATAGCCATATTATTACAGACATACAAATATACTCAATAGAAAACATCGCACTTTAAGCTTTGGTGGATTTATAAATTTAGCACATGTTAAACATGTTTTGATATTAACAGGAAAAAATTTTAATATTAACAGAAAACAATATTTTAACTTTTTTTGAATTTCAATATTTTCTGGAATGATTGGGGTCCTGGACACTTTTATCTCATGTGGCCCTTATACTATAAAATATCCGCGGGGGTCTTTTTCGAAACAATCTTTAATCCGCGAGACCATTTATTATGATCCACTTTGGCAGTAATTAAAGAATTAAAAATAGACAGATACAACTTATAAATTATAAACAAAATATGTAATATATTGAAGAAAAAAAAAATATTGCTGATTTGCCTAGAGCGGTATGACTTCGATACTGTCATACTACCTTAACATTTCTAAATAATATAACTTAAATGAAACTGACTTTTTTCAGGATAAATTTACGATATTTACGTCGAGCACGTCTTGAATTTGGTACAAAACTAGGAATGAATTCTCCATTTTAATTAATTGACTTGAACTTTATATATTTAAGTACTTAACTGTGAATGTGAGTTCCTTTTTAATAAAAATTTTTTTTAACTAATTTATTTCAATTGTTTCGAATCAACTGTGGATTGTTGTACTTATATCACAAATGTATCTCAATAAATTTTTAATATTTTATGCTAATTATTTTTAGTTTTTATGACACATTCCTATTTATTCTATCTACTACTAGTTAAATCTCCAAAGAAAAAATGTTTCCTTTAAATAAATAAATAAATAAAAATTAGTTATTTTCGTAAAATCGTTTTTGCAAAATATATAATTTTAATTTCCTTGCCCCATAGTTTATAAATAATATTGACTAATCATAGTCAAACGATGGCAAAAAACAAGAGATCACCAAAATTTAAGGTGCTATTATATGCCTTGAACATTTCTTATTTTATTTTTTGATAACTCTGGCTGGATTGAGTTTCTCGACTATATAGAGAAGTTGGTTGGGTTCTTAAGTTTTTAGCCCTTGCGTTTAAAAATAGTACAATATTATAGAAAACGGAGATATTATCATAAACGATATCCATCTGATATTCACATTTTTATACCATGCATATATGCAATATGCAAGGTATACTAAGTTTAGTCCCAAGTTTGTAACGCTTAAAAATATTGATGCTACGAACAAAATTTTGGTATAGGTGTTTATAAAATCACCTAATTAGTTCATTGTCGGTTGTCTGTACGTCTGTCTGTCAACACGATAACTCAAAAACGAAAAAAGATATCAAGCTGAAAATTTTTACAGCGTACACAGGATGTAAAAAATGAGGTCGAGTTCGTAAATGAGCAATATAGGTCAATTGGGTCTTGGGTCCGTAGGACCCATTTTGTAAACCGTTAGAGATAGAATAAAAGTTTAAATGTACCTAAAAAATATTCCTTATAAAAAAATAACCAACTTTTGGTTGAAATTTTTGTGCAAGTTGTGTAATATCATGAATTAAAATCCTTATTAGGAACTTTTTCAGCTGATTTATCTTCAACGGATTTTTTCTTCAACTGATTTATCTCTTCTTGAAGTGATTTAACAACAGCTCTTAAATTATCAATTGTTTTTTTATTTCGCCTTTTACATTGAGTAAGGCATTTTACCTTCATTCTATTTTTTTCGAAAAGCACTTTATACCTTCTTGCATCGTTTGCTAGTTTACATAGAGGCGTATCAGTATCAATGTTGTTATAAGCTTACAACCTTTACACAATTTTTAAAAACTCAAAGTATGAAATATATACCATACATTTCAAAAAATCATTTAAAAAAGTGCAATTAAACAATCAATAATGTAAATTATTTAAAAAAACTCAATTACTTCGTTTTTCCCGCGTTTTATCCAATTTTGCTTGTAGAGTTTAAGTGTTGGTACTACTGGTAGATACATTTGTGATAAAAGTATTTTTTGTTTTGATTCAAATTTGATTACATTTTTTTGAATAAACATTTTATTTTTTTTAAAGAGTTGTACATATATGAGGAATAAATTGAAATAAAACGAAAGTAATTAAAATATTCTGCTTGATGAACGTTGAAAAAATATTCTATCTATTATTGTAATTTAAAAGTTACAAAATGGGACGAAGAGGAACTATAGTTCGTATAGCGTTAAAAAATTTTGGGTAAAACTATTTGGTATTTTTTTTTTAGAATTAATTATTAATTTTTTATAATTGCGTTTCAGAACTTATCGGTATTGTGAATTGTATCCAGGACCTAATTTAAATTTAATAATAGGCCCAAACGGAACGGGAAAATCAACGATAGTATCTGGAATTATTCTTGGTTTAGGTGGGAATCCAAAAGTTATTGGAAGAGCTTCACAGGTTAGCCCAGGTTATTTTTGTGTCTTGTAGTTATTTTGAATAAAATTACATTTCAAAATGTATGTTTTAGTTAGGAGATTATGTTAAAAGCAACTGTAATGAAGCTAAAATTGAAGTGGAATTAGATTCTGGCTCTGAGGATGAGCATAACGTGATGATACAACTTGAATTTACTAAAACAAACACAAAAATATGGAGATTAAATGGAAAACATATTAATCAAAAAGAAATAATGGATGTTATATCAAAATTTCGAATTCAAGTCAATAATTTGTGTCAGTTTTTACCACAAGATCGAGTGCAAGATTTTGCTAAAATGAATAATCGTGAATTACTTATTAACACACAAAAATCTGCAGGACATGAAGAATTATCTGAATTCCATCAACAATTGATTACGTTGCGAGCAGCTTATAAAGAATTGGAATCTGCATATGAAAAACAAGAAGTTGTTTTAAATGATGCCGAACAAAGAAATAATCGGTAAGAATAATTAAAAATTACATTGAATTTTCAACTTAACACACTTATACTCTAGTAAACAAAAAGAAAAAAAGACGAAATCTCTAAATTTTGACTTATAGCACCGATTTCGATGAAAATTTGGGTTTAAGCAAAGTTCGCTCTCTAGATCAAAAGTAAAAGTTATATGGTGCCGAGTGGTGCTTTTATCCAGGAGGTGATAGCCAGCCCCTCTCGGCATTATATAACTTTTGTTTCTTGGGGTCTTTTCTACTTATTGTAAAATTTTCAAGTCAATCGGAGGTATAGAAAAGAATTAACAGGTTTAATCCTCGTTTACTGGAGCATTAAATCTAAAAAAAACTCCTGAGCAGCAGAGTTCTAGAACACTAAGATCACATTTTCCCGTTATTGGATGCTTTCAGAAGCGAATTAAGAAATTATGCGTTCGTAGGTAGTTTAAAAAATTATCGCCCCCCGTAATAAAAAACTATAATTAAAAACCTTTTTTTTATAGTTCTTTAGTTGCAAGTATGCGCCTGAAACTACCAGCCGAAGTAGCTTAGTTGATGGGAATTTTCTCTTCTGATTTTCCTGGTATGTAATTGTTTCTCAAAGTCTACAAAAGAGACCCAGGTGATTAGACAGGCGGGTTCGATCTTTAAGAAAAGTATGGAGTCTCCTGGCTTTGAATTAACCCTTGAATTTCGACTTTTCAACCTTTCAAATTAATGGGAATTTTTTTTTCTTGTTTTCTTAATATGTATTTGTTTTACGAAGTGTACAGAAGAGACCGAGGTGATTGGACAGACGGGCTCGGCCTTTATAAAAGGTCTGACGTTTCTAAACCTTGAATAAACCGGAGAAATTCGACTTTTCTGTCTTTCAAGTTAACGGGAATTTTTTTTCTAGTTTTTTTTTTTGTTTTTTTATATGTACTTGTTTCTCGAAATGTACAGAATAAAACTAGGTGATTGGACAGGTAGACTCGCCCTTTAAGAAAGGTCTGGAGTCTCTTGATCTTGAATATACCAGTAGATGAATACATTCATCAAAAAAGCACTTTTCTAAACCATCAAATACACCGTTACTAACATACTTGCTCCATTTTGAATTCCTTCAGAGTGTTAAAATTGATCAAATTGCTTAAAAACAAAAATTTTCTGTTCTGTACTAAATATACTGTCACTCTGAATGTTTCCCGGCCAGATAATGAAGAGGTAATATCTTTAGCAGATTCATCTACTGTGAGGTTTCTCTTCCGTATCCTTTTTGTGTCCTTTTCATATTCTTTGACTATTGAGAGTTCCTGAAGGCTTGGTGATCATTTTTATTAAAATTTGCAATTGTTTTGTTTAAAAACTTCCACACTCGCGCTTGCGGATACGTGCATATTTTGCTTTATAGATCTTCCGCCTCTAGATGATTCTTATTATTAGATTACCTTCTAAATTGTATTCTAGGAATTATAAAATAGATTTAAAATTCGTCCCACCTCTTTCCTATCCGTTAACTTTTGATACAATGTAGACTTGCATGGTCTATGTTTTCGAGCAAAATATAAGTTGATTATTTTTTGTTTGTAGAATAGCTGGAACTGTAAAAAATATTCAAGAGAAAAAAAATTTAATTAAATCATTAGCACATTTAGAAGGAAAATTAGGATGGATTACATATGATACAAAACGGAAGCAAGTTCTGGATGTTAAAAATGATAGGGATGTTGCAGAAAAAGAAATTAAAAAATATGAAAAACAAATTGCAGAAATAGATGCGCAAATAGTTCCAGCAAAAAATATTGTCACCGTTATACAACAGAGCATTATTGATAAAGTAGGTTTTCACTTACACAATACACTCTGCAAAAATGAGAAAAACGGCACTTTTTATTTATTTCGTTAAATCCTACACAATACAGGGTGCTTTGTTATTGATAGCAGAAAATTATACTAATAAATTAAGCTTATCAAGACAAATGGAAAAGCTCTTTACCAAACTTCGATCTGAGGCCTAATTCGGGAGATGTGACTATGGGAAAAATAGAAAGATTTGTGCATTCACAGACCTATCAAACTCATTAAACGTAGTAGTTGTTCCTTTAGAATGTAGAGGGGGATATCATAAAACAATAATTGATTTAATTGGGTAGCGAATACTAAAAAAATATTTGTAGCGAAGAACGACTTTAATATAACAGCTAGTAAAGTTTAAAGCTAGAAAAATCTTTAAAATATTAAATTAAAAAAAAATAATTTTATTATTTCTGAATTTTTAATCTAGAATCGACTTGTAACGACTTCAATGAATTTATTAAGAACTAAAATCGATAAAGTTGAGGATTGTATTTTTAAAATTAATTCAGCCAAAGATGAATTGGAACAAAAACTTCAAGAAGAAGAAAGGAGAAAACAAGAAAAGAATGAGTTACAAAATGTAATTAGAAAATTATCAAGTGATCTTAAAACAATAATCGACAAAACTGGAGAAGGTGCTTTTTTATTTTTTTACAATTTAAAGAGTCTTAATCTTAAATTATTTGCTAATTGATAACTGGAAGTTGAAACTCGCCAACTGGCGATAATAATTCGTGCCAATTAAAATCAGAAGAAGACCCAAATTCAGTAGCTACAATTTCAACTACCAGGTGGCAATACTTGTTCTTACCATTTTTTAAGGCCAATAAAAAAATTCAAATAAGATAAATCCCGCCAACTGGCTATACAAATTTCTACTATTAGACAGGAAGTGGCCCGCTTTTTCAGTAGTTTTAATTTAGACCACCTGATTACTTACCAATTATCAATAGTTAAATTTTATAATTTTTTGTTTTTGATTTGCATTTTGAACTTTTAATTTTTATGCTAAATGTTTTCATAAAAATTTGTAGTTGTAATTTTACAGTTGTGTGTGTTTTCAAATACAACAATACTTTTAGGATTTACGAACGACAGGGCAATTTTGAATAAAAGGATTGTTTTTTTTTTATATGAAGTTGGATTAAGTCTAAATCAATTCTGAAAATTTTAAGGGGGGGGGGGAGGGATTTGTTCGATTATTTTAATAAATAAATGATTTCAAAAGTAGGTATATATAACATTGGTCTGAAAACGGTAAATGGATGATATGTTTCCATAGATTTCTCCAAAACTAGTCGGTGGAAATTAAAAAAAAAAAATTATTTAAATTAAAGTTAAAACTTTAATAAATTATTGTAAAAAAAAACCCCGTTGTGCCCGACCAATTAATGATGTATGAGCACGGAAGGAGGGGGCACAAATTAAAAAAATATATATTTTCAATTTTGATGATGAATTATGTTATACCTTGACAATATAAGACGAAAAATAAGAATAAAATTTTGCGATGTCTGGAGTAATTTTCAAAATGTTGAAAATTTTGTTTAATTATTTAGATTTCGATATTTCGAAAACCAAGGCAGATATCGAAAAATTTTATTCTTATTTTATAACATTCATGAAATTATAACAAAATTTATTATCAAAAATCTAAATATGGTACAAATAACCCTAAATCTATAATTGTCTTGGTTCTCGTACTACCTTAATAATTATTTTGATCTTTTGTAGAGGAATCAATTAAACAAGAGATGGATAGTCTAATACCAAAAATAGTGGACATAGAAGCACAAATTGAACAATTAAATCATAAAAAAAGTATGAAAGATGTCACTTTGGATAATTTAAATCGAGAATTGAATGCATGCTTAAGAGAAAAACAAGTACTTGAAAATGTTGGAAGAGCACGATTACAATTACTACAAAAATTAGATAATGATGCGTACAGAAGTGTGTTATGGTTAAGAGAAAATCGTCATTTGTTTAAAGGAAATGTTTTTGAACCAATCTTATTAGAGGTATACACATTATTAGTCTTGAGTGTGGTCTAAGTAATCTGACAGTCATTGAGATATTGATGTTAAGGGGTTATATCCAGTTAGAATTTTCATCAAGTAAAAAAAAAAGTTCAATTAAAAGTTCTAGATGAAGTAATTCTACACATTTTCGTTTGTTTCCGACTTGCTAACTTCAAGATTAACCTAGAGATGCCAATAGGGCGTTGTGATCTAAAAATATACTCGAATAATAAGCGTGGGTCATTCCAAAATAGGGTATTATCGTTAGTCAAAAATAAATCATGAAATTTGAAAAAAGTTAAAATTTATGTAAAAATATACCTAAATATTCTGATTTTGAGGCATAAAAGCACTTTTTTCTTTTAAAATATTAAAATTAAAAATCGTAATTTTTAAACTGTGTATCACGTGACCTAAAACGCGGGTAAGCCCTGCTGTGATGTCATAGCGGTATGAGTCATAGACCATCAGTTAGTTCAGTGTAGACAGTTGGGTATAATATATACATAGATAAGTATTTATATTTAAATCAAATGTCTATGAATATATCTGTCAACATTATTTGAGTTTTTTGTATAGTGATACCCATATTACGTCATCAAATTGGATGCCCGCGTTTTTGACAGTTTAAAAAAGGTTTAAAATTTATTATAAGTTTTTGGCAAGAAAGCGTGTGTATTTCTACGAAATAATTTTTGGTGGCTTTTTATTAGCAAAATCAACATTTTGAATGATGAAAAAGTATCCATCTTGAAAACCGTTAGAGATAGAACAAAAGTTTAAATGTAAAAGTTGTTCCTTAAAAAAAAAAAAAAACTTTTATTTAAATCATTATTTCGCTAACATCACTATTTACCCGTGAGGACACAACTTAGGAAAAAAACTTTCATATCTATTTTCTTCAAAACTATAAAAAAAGTGTGTTGATTTTTTTCAATAAGAAACAACTTTTACATTTGATTGAATGAGCAAAAAAATTCCATTTAAAAATTGAATATTTCGGTCAATTTTGAAGCTAGCAAGTGGGAAAAAACGAAAATGTGGGCAAATACTTTAGCTAGGAGTTTTAATTGAACTTTTTTTTTATGTGATGCATAGTTTTTTGTAATTCGTAAAAAACTGTTTAAACCCCCAACTACCCTCCAAAAAAGGAAGTTGGGCACGTCCCCGAGAGATCGACTTTCTTACAACCTAGACGAAGTTTTTACAACCTAATAAACAACTATGGAAAAATTCAAAGATGCATTAATTTTTTCTTTATTTCCATGATATTTTATTTAATTTTATTAGACTATATGATCACGATAACATCTCAAATTTCTAGTCGTTCTGAAGTGATTGTCAAATACTATATGGCTGCCGACCTGTGATAGTTATTGGAACACCCTGTATTAAACTATAAACTTGTGTTACAGATAAACGTTACAAATCTTGAACACGCAGAATATATAGAAAATATTATTCCATTTCGTGATTTATTCACGTTTACTTGTGAAGAAGTTAGCGACATGAATTTATTAATTCATCATTTACGTGTCCAACAAAAAATACGTGTCAATGTTGTGAATTCAGGTGCATCTCATCCCCCCTATCGATCCTATCAACCACCGATACCAGTTGAACGAATTCAACAGTATGGATTTTTTGCGTATGCTAATTCATTGTTCACTGGACCCGAACCAATTATGAAATATTTATGTCGAAATTGTCGAATTCATGCAATACCGATTGGTAAAGCTAAAGTTAATGATACTTATGAAAGTGTGCCAGCAAGGATACAGACTTTTTTCTCAGGTAATTATAAAAAAATAACACTTGAGCAGCAATACTCCATCATTAACGTCATATTTTCCCGTCATCAGACGCGTCTTATTATTAGATGCTTTTAATTGAGATAGAGAACTTGCATTAATTTTTTTTGCAACAAATTCATATATAAATGAAAGAATAAATCAACTAAAGTATATTAAAGTATTTTTTTTTAAAATTGATAATTCAATGTTTTTATTAATTATTAATCAAAATAGTTATATTTTTTAATTAAAAACAAGTGAAAACAAACAATTGACTGAGTTAATTGTTGAAATACCATGCATAAACAGTGTTGATTACTCTATCACATTACACATACATACATGTCACACATATATAACTGATATTCCCATATAATACATACTATAAAATTTGCGTATAATTTGCGCTCTCACGGGTAAATAGTCATGTTTACGAAAAAAATATTTCAAACAAAAGTTTTTATTTTTTTATAAAGAATATTTTTTACATTTAAACTTGTGTTCTATCTCTAACGGTTTACAAGATGGGTCCTACGGACCCAAGACCCAATTGACCTATGTTGCTCATTTACGAACTCAACCTCACTTTTTACGTCCTGAGTGCGCTGTAAAAATTGCAACTTGGTATCTTTTTTCTTTTTTTGGGTTATCGTGTTGGCAGACAGACGGACAGACAACCGGAAATGAACTAATTAGGTGATTCTATGATTAATATGGACTTAAAACTTCGTGAGTGTGCTGCATTTTCAAATGAGCATAATAACGTCTTATTTATGGAGTTTTTGTGCCAAAAAAATGAAAATCTTGCCCAAAAATGGCACGGTTTTCGAAATACTTGTAATCTGACATAGCATATGTAATCAAAAACCAAAAATATTCTTAGGCAGTTTGGACGATAAATACTTAATTTGCAATAAGTACATTTTCAGCTAAAATAAGTTATAATAATAAAAACGATGTGTAACGAACTCCTCACAGATTATAATTTATTACACAAATAGATAGGCAACTCTACTGTACATGCAATGTTGTCCAAAAAGCCCCCTGGTCAAAGACACTTATTTTTTTCATGATAATTCAGTTACAGACAGTTTTAAAAGAACTTTTCAAAATAGAAATGAAAATTCCCGACAAAAAAAAATGTTCGAAAAACATCGTTGTGACGTAATAATGTTAATTGAATAGAATACAGTGTATATAATTATTAATTAACATTATGGCGCTATATGATCTTTTACGAACATTTTTTTTGTCGGACGTTTTCGTTTCTTTTTTTAAAAGTTCTTGTAAAAATGTCTGTAACTTAAAAATTAACATGTAAAAATAAAAAATAAAACAGTTTGGTTTTAAAACTTATATATGATCTTTCCATTTTTGTCAAAAAAAAAGGTCAATCTCAAATCTCAATTATGATAAATTCTTTTTTTTTTTTTTTTAAGATACAAAAAAGTTTACGGTTTCCATTTCACAATATACCAACGAGAAATCAACACGTATATCAGAAATTTCTTCACAAAAATTATTAACATTATCATTAAACACGGACAGTATTTCGAGAATTAATAAAAAAATTCAAACAATAAACACACACAAAGAAGAAGAACATCGATTAGTTTCAGCCATTGAACAACAGATCCAAAGTATCATAAGTACACGAACCGCATTAATAAATCGACGTAAAGAATTACTGTTTCATAAAGATCAATTAACATCGATCCGTTTTCGATTAGCAACAAGCGAACAAAATTTAAAAACTATGGAGACACATACATTTAATTTTGATGATGAGAAACGTACAAGTGAAATACTTGTGAAATCATTAATTAATGATATGTTAGAATTACAAAATGATGTTGCACAAACATTTAAAAAGTATCAAACACATATAATTGAAGCACAATTAGCATCCACTGAACGTATTTTAGCACAACAACGTGTTACAACATTAATTCAATCACAACAAACATTGAATTCAAGTTGTAATAATTTACAAACATCTTTGTGTCGTATTCGAAGACAATATGAAGTGTTGAAGAAAGAGGCAAAAGATGATTACGATAAGGCTAAATTATTAACTGATGGCTTTACACCAGATACAAAGGTATGGCCCAATAATAATTCATTTTCAAGCTTATTATATTTAGGTTTGACAAAAATATACTCACAGTTTAAGATTTTTTCACCACTTTTCTACGAAATTTTATGTTTGTTGATTCTAGCCACAGGTACAGGGTAGCCTCGGGTTACGGTAACTACGGGAGCGGAATTCCGCACGGACCGAGCTAGTAATGATAATAATACATAAGAGGGGTACTGCAAATGGGTAACTTCCATCTAGACCAGGAGTGGCCTTTATGTATCAACATGCCATATTTAAATAAAAAAAAAATAAAAATATTAGCAGCATACATAGCAAATATCGCGTGAATAAGCGCGGCTCTGAAATTAGAAGCTCGCAATAAATGTAACTATTCGAATATCACAACGCCCTGGGCACCAGGTACCTTGAGAGTCTCTTTTGTTGTGGTATTCAAGTTCTAAACCCCCCTTCCCTAAAACCTCTCGAGTAAAAAAATTAGACTCATTTCTATAATTATTTAGTTTCCAAATTTTTATTTCTCCCTCATCGATTTTGTTCACAAAATTTTTAAACGTCCTCACGAATCGAATTCAAAAAAACTGCATCCCGATACGTCTTACTGCTCATAAAATCGTCAGTGTATTGCTTTATTTCTTCGATTAATTCGTTAATTTTCTTTTTTTTTTGTAGGAGT
Source organism: Chrysoperla carnea (assembly GCF_905475395.1). NCBI lineage: Eukaryota > Metazoa > Arthropoda > Insecta > Neuroptera > Chrysopidae > Chrysoperla > Chrysoperla carnea. Next base: position 73,268,262 of record NC_058339.1, on the reverse strand, counting down.
TTAAGAAAAAATTTACCAAAATATTTGATGAACTACCTGATCATATCGAAGAATTAGAAGAACGAATAACTGATGTACAAACGAAAGTCGATTGTATGGATCATTTAAACGATGGCGTTATCAAAGAGTATGAAGATCGGGTCAAATTAATTGAATCATTACGAAAAAAGAAAGAAGAAATGACTAATCAAATCGAAAACATGTTAGAACAATTAAACGAACTGAAATTGAAATGGTTTGGACCGTTAGAAGAACTAATTGATAGAATTAATACACGATTTGAACAATATTTTCAAAAAATGTCATGTGCTGGTAATGTAAGCATTGTGAAAGCGGAAAATGAATTGGATTTCGAAGAGTATGGTTTATCGATTAAAGTTAGCTATCGTGCTGGCCAACCGTTACAAGAATTAGATCAGTATGTTCAAAGTGGTGGAGAGCGTGCGGTAGCTACGGCAATTTATATGTTGGCTTTGCAAGAATTAACGAATGTACCGTTTCGATGTGTCGATGAAATTAATCAAGGTATGGATGCTACGAATGAACGTAAAGTATTGGAATTGATAATGGATACTACGTCTCAACCAGATACATCACAGTATTTCTTATTAACACCTAAGGTACGAGTAAAGATGATTTTTAATAAAATAGATTTTGGAAGCCATTCAAGAAATTTTACGAAAACTAACACGGCTCTTTACGTTTAATAGTTAATACTTGTAGTAGAGGAAGAAGCATTTCCAAGCAATTTTTATCGACTCCTAATAAACTCGCCCTAGTTGGCTTTACTCCTGTGGCCATATCTGAATCTACTCGTCTTTTTACCTGACTAAACAACGCAAAGGAGTGGTAATGTGTTTGTCAGTCTGTATATGTCCGTTCCTATGTGGCCATATTGTGAAAAAGAATGTATGTGTGTGCACACTAGAGATCAAACGCGTCGACTGATATTAATGATTCTTACGCCAATCGATTTGTCTTAATTTTGCGAGTGCTATTGAAGATGTCAGTAATCAAAATTCAATATGGCGACCACCAGACGCCATATTGTGAAAAATAATGTATGCGCGTTTCTATGTGGCACACTAGAGCCCAAACACGTGGGCTGATTTTGATGATTCTTACGTCAATCGATTTATCGTAACCTTGCGAGTGCTACTGAAGGTATGGCAATAATGAAAACTCAATATGGCGACCACCAGACGCCATATTGTGAAAAATAATGTATGCGCGTTTCTATGTGGCACACTAGAGCCCAAACACGTGGGCTGATTTTGATGATTATTACGTCAATCGATTTGTCGTAACCTTGCGAGTGCTATTGAAGGTATGGCAATAATGAACACTCAATATGGCGACCACCAGACGCCATATTTGGGGTATCATTGAATAGATATTAAATAGACAAATCTATTAACGTATTAATCGTAGAGCGCCTCAAAGTACCAAACATGAAAAAGTCCTAACTAAAAAGTGTAAAATAAAAAAAAAAATTATTTAAAAAATCAAAAACCCGACTGAGTTAAATATAAACTGAAAAGAAAAAAAAAAGTCCAGCAGTTTAAATAGCGACTTTAACAGTCGGGACCCATTATTGGTAAGATTCAAGCCGGTGTAGATTTTAATGGGTCCCGACTGTTAAAGTCTATATTTAACTCAGTCGGGTCTTTTGATTTTTTTATTAATGAATGTTAAATCAGAGCTCCCTTTTCCTTGTTTCTTTCGGGCTCTTTCCGAACGGCTTATTATACGGCCCATCAACGTTCAAGCAAGTTACTCTATCCTGTCATCAGCTATAGATATGAATTGGAGACTGTAGTAACCAGTTTATTATTTAAATAGGTTCCGTATCAAGTACTGAAAGTAAATTCACAAAAATAGGCGTTATAACTTCATAAATATTAATATTAGAATAAAAAGTTTAAAGTAAAAGTTTTAGGAAATTTGTAGATTTGAAAGGTAAGTTATTATCATTTTCTTGTTTAAACAAATATTAGAAGAGATATCGGTCAAATAGTCAAAAAGTAAATCGTCATAGTTATATAAGTCATAAACGGTTAGTGATACAAAAAAAAAAAAAAAAAATTATACAAAAATGTAGGTAATTTAATTATCTACAATAAAGGTTATTACCATTTTTGGTCTAAAGTGTACGGTTATGGAGATATAGCCTAAAACGGTTTTTCTTAAAATAAAGGCACTTCCTTCCCCCGCCTATTTTTGTAAGGATTTTGTGAATTTACTTTCAGTACGTGATACTAAACCTATTTAAATAATAAATAACTCCTGTAATTTAATGCATTATGGACAAGAGTAATGAGTTTCTATATTACCTGTGATAAAGGGAGAATTGATTCAATGTTGTTCTCAAATCGGTTTTTTTTTTGTGTGTAAGACAAAAAGAGAGCATGTTAGGATTCGTAAACTGTTGAAAAATAGTCTTAAAATATATTTTTTTTTCTAGCTTTTACCAAAGTTAAAATACACGGAAACCACAAAAGTACATGTCATACATAATGGGCCTCGTGAATTACCAGGTAATCATTACAACATTAAAAATATACTTCAAAATCGAAGAATTGCTACATAAAAAAAAATGATAAAATGATGACCAATAATTATAATTAATTTTTTTTAGTTTAATTAAGTAAGAATTCTCGTTATTTAAATATAGAATTATTAAATTTGTTATTCGATTAAATTGAAATTTGATATTAATTTTTTTATTAAATGCAAAAAGTTTTTCAAAATTTAGCCTTTTTTTATTCTAATTTAGTGTACATCTTATAATTTGAACGGTTTTGTAATCGAATAATCTCTGGTAAAGAAGACATTTATTGATCGTCTAGAGCTTGCGATTTTTAACATATGTTGACTTTTTCTGTAAAGATATTGAAGGCAAAGATTTGCGCTATTGCTCCTCAAACTATAGATTATCTGAAACTTCAACATTATTGATGTCATTCAAGAGGAAATGTGTCAAAATTTTGGTAATTAAAGATGTTACTTTCAATAAAAAATTTAAAAATAACTTTCTAAATGGAAAATTCTCCATCCACACACGGATGACGAAATGTTCATCTTCGTCAATAGAACGTCATTTTTGTTTACCGAGATATTTTGACTTGTCACTTGTCCACAATAAAGAGTTATAAGATGGAGATGTCGGGTATTAAACACGCATGTAAATGGAAGGGAGCTGGGCCCGTAACCCAGAGATCCGCAGAACGAAACTATACGCGCTCTGCTAACATAATTTTTTCAAGCAAAATTCGGGAGTTGAGCGTTTATGACTGGACACAATCACTAGAGGCGTTGAAACTCGTATACTCTTTTTTAACATTGCTAGTAATGGAAGTATTTTCCTCTATTTTATACTTTTTGGTCCACAATACATGACATAGCTGAAATACCAAAATGGCGGCACATTCGAAATAACACCGATATCTTTGCCCTTTCACACTTGGGTCAAAGAAATGCATGCTACCGAAAAATGTCTAAATATTTACAAAACAATCTTATTTTTGAGACATCTAGTAAACAATTTAGAATACTGAGCAACACTAGCACTGTCCGCCGGTGGTAAATGGAACTACTCCCGGTAGGGTAGTTCGTGTGACGTATAAAATATTGCAAAAAATTGCGAAGTTAGAAAAAATGAAGAATTGCTTTATCTCGGAAACTTTTAGGTTTACAGAGACGATTCTAGTCTCATAGCAAATTTAGTCTACTTGGAAAACGCCAGGAAAAGTTACTATCAAAAACTAGTCTTGTAAGGTTATAATCGCTAAAATCCAGCCCAAATTTTCACGTTTTTTTTTCTTCGATTTTTGACACAAACTTGGATTATTTATTAGACTACTACTGAATTTGACGCAAACTACCCGTACTTTCAGACGACAAGGCTACTGTATTAGTTTCTGAATCTTTCGATTCATGTGTCTAAATAATAAAGAAATCGGACATTCAATTCAATTTAAAAAAAAAAATTCATCATTTTAATTTGTTTATAAATTATGTATTTTTTTATGTTTTATTAAATTTTTTTCTCTGGTAAATATTTTTTCACAAACATTACATCGATATAATTTCTCACCAGTGTGTGTACGCTTATGAAATTGTAGCGAACAATTATGCATAAATTGTCGTCGACATATTCGGCATTCATATAAAATACGTGGACCTGTATTATCCGATGTGCCGTTAATTAATTTTTTATTTCTTAAATTAAATTTTGTGATTTTTTGTTGTTTTGTTGTTATATTAATGATATGCTGTTGAATGTTTCCGGATGTTAATCCTTGTCGTCGTGAATATACACTTATTGTTGGTATTATCGAATGTTGATATTGATTAATAATTTTTCGCTTTCTGCGTGGATTGTTTCTATGTAAGACACCTGCTTCGCTCGAGTTACTCGTCAACGTATGTATATTAATTTCTACGAAATAAAATCACATTATTAATTTAAATTTATAGATCAAACGATTTTAACAGAAAAAATGAAATTGCAGAAAACAGTCTGCCCTTCTGAATATTCAAAATGAACATGGTTTTTAATGTAGAATGTGAAATTTTGTGCGGTCAGACTACTCTTTTCTTCTGGACACTTTTCCAGAGTGCCTAGGGCTCCGAATCGACAAGAATTCCGACTTGACCTCAAAAAAATCATTCTTTGCAGCCGTCGTTCCATTCTACGTTCTTTACGTGTGTCCCTTTAAGTTAAGTGGTTAAAAAAAGGATTGCATTAATCTCTTGTGCTATTTTATTTAAAACATGAAACTTACGTTTTGACAAAAGGTTGGGAGTTGATTTTGTAGACATGTTAAAACTAGTAAATTCATAAAATCAAATGAACACAAGACAAAATAACGAATATTGAACAAGAAATTTAGATAAATCCAAAAAGTTACATTAGCTGGTCTTACAAAAAAAAATTTCAATGTCTTGTTGATTGAAATTGAATAATTTTATTTTTGGTAACCATAGTTAAGATAACGTTCTTGGCTAGTATGTAAGGAGCCATATCCCTATATAGTATAAATGTGAAAGTAAGGATGTTTGTTTGTTTGTAACGCTTTCACGCGAAAACTAATGAATGGATTTGAAAGAAACTTAACAATAATATAGCTCATACATAAAAAAAAACACGAGCTATAATTTATAAAGATATATTAAAAAAAAAATTAAATTTAGAACCATAAATTACAAAGTTTCTGTAAAAATGCTGAACTAGATACAATTCATGGCCACCTTTTCTCATAAACTGAATAAATCAAGACCTGTGTAAAACAATCCTTATCCCTATTTCGAGTGTTATGGAGGGGGGATAAGTGAGAGCAAAGGAGGCGGAGGCCATAACGCGGTGGGCTTTACTTTTAAGACCAGTGAAGTGGGCGAGTATCAAGCTAGTAAGAAATTAAACTCTTGAGTTCTGAGGAGAGTAGATAGCATATCGTCTAGGATAATTAAGTACTTCGCTGTGTTCCGAATCACTCACAAATCTTTTTTTTTTTTTAAATTTTACTAAGGCATTTTATTTAATATAATCAGTCTATCAACTTGAATAGACCGTGAAAGTTTGATGACACAAATCTATTAGAGTTGTGGACATGTCCAACGATGGTTCCTCGCTTGGAGTCATAGACATAATGGCTTAATTGATCGAGAATTTGCTGGGGAAATGAAGGAGATATTTAAAATGAAACAAGGAACTATGTAAAATAAAAATATTTAATTATATAAAATAAATAAAAATTAAAGCTAATAACAATAATACTATACAATAAAACAAGTTATAGTAAATAAAGCTCCGTAAAAAGCAAAATTTCAGTCTTAATAAAAATATTTTTTATACGACAAGTACTTCATAATCACGAAAAGGCCTTTCTTCACCACCGTATGAAACATACAGAACACCATGACTGCTTTGTATTTTACCAATCGTTAGACAATTCTCTGGATAAGCTACACGTCCAATGAATAAAGTTTCTCCATCTTCTGAGTGCCCTCCTGGAATTGCTCCGTCAGGTACTTCACCATTAGATGCTGGTACCCATGAACAATTACAATCACAAAGCACCTACAAATTAATATAAATTAACAATCAAAGTTTTTTAAATATATCATCAGTGTAATTACTTCGTATTTTCTTTTATTATGCTCCTCGCCTCCCCATGCAATATAAGTTACTCCATGGCTGGGAAGAAGTTTGCCAGGAGTTAATGCACGAGCATGATATGCACGAGCTACATACAAAGGAAGTCCTTCATCGTATCCTCCTTGTACTGCATTTGGAGGAAGTTGACCCCCTCTGGCTTTAACCCAGCGCACTGTCTGAAATTATTTATGATAAAAATTAAATTAAATTTTTTTAAATAGCAATAGTGCTACGAATAGCTTCTGAAGATTTAGTACTCACTGATAATTTATCAACGCACTCCCCAACTCTATGTACATCTGAAAATTCAACAGATGGTTTCGGAGTGACTGTTAAATATAAAATTAATTCTCTAACTTCACGATCAGTCAATAATCCACTTTGAACAGGACCAACACCAAATTCTTCAAATGTCATTAATGGAAAACGTATTAGTTTGAAAGCTGGACCTAAAACTAATCGTTGATTGTCTGGTGTTAGAGGTAACTGTTGTCTGGCACATTCTGCTTCTGTCCATTGTAAAACAGCTGCATATAATTTTGATTCACTAATTTGTAGAGTATCGCGTTCTAATACTGTTATTAAAGTATCCAAATCTAAATTTTCCACAGCTAATATATTTATGGTGTTTTTATCAATAAAATCTGAACACGATTCTGCTAATTCTGGTTCATCAAAGAAGGTCGCTTGTTTTAACAATAAAACAGCATTTTCGCAATCTAAATTGTCTTTTAAAAACTTCACACAATATTTTTTTAAAGCAGGCACATTGTATTTGTTTGCTACATAAATGGTAGCCATCACTGTTTCGTGATCAATTTTTGCTTCTTCTGAATAAATAAATTCTAGAAATGCTAAAAATGCTTGTGGTTCAACGTCAGGTATTTCTATTTCGTTAGACTCTATCGCTAAAGCACCAAAAAATAATGCTTCTAGGACATCACTTGCAGCTGCTAAAACAAGTTTATGAACAGGTATACGATGTTCTTTATTTGGCCCCACAATAAAATGAAAATCAGCTAGCCTTTCATTATTAAAAAGAAAGCCAAATCGTTCTTTGAGTGTTTCTTTTGATGGTTGCCACTTTTCGATAACATTTTTATCCACTGTTATCGAATCCATTTTAAACTAGAATTAATAAATTGTATGAATTAGAGTCTCAAAATATGCATTATTTATTTCTGGAATAATTACGGAAAGCTTCGATTTTTCTAAAAGCTTTTGAGATCACTTTTATATAACTTAAAATAAGGTAATCGTGTTTTAAAGGTAATTGTAAATAAATACAGTAGGTTCTAAACCTTTCCGAAGGTGAAATATTTAAAAAAAATTGTTTTCATAAAACGGATTTTCATTTCATTGTCGGACCCTGATAATTTGGTCTAGTGCACTTACGTAAATCGTAGATGGGTGTTATTTGCAATAGGCGGTTATTTGGAGACTTTAAATTAATAAAGTACACGCTACGGTTGATAGAAAAAAAGTTATTCCTCTTCAAAGACAAACATTTTTTCGTGAGTTTCTTTTTGAAACAGTTTGTGCCCCTAACCTAATTTGCGCCCTCACGGGTAAACAGTGGTGTTTACAAAAAATTTTTCAAACAAAAGTTGTTTATTTTTTACTCTTAAACTTTTGTTCTACCTCGTAACAATTTAAAAGATGGGTTCTACGGATCCAAGACCCAATTGACTTATGTTGCTCATATACGAACTCGACCCCACTTTTTACGCCCTAAACACGCTGTAAAAATTTCAGCTTGAATTCTCTTGAGGAAGAAAATGCGCTATTAAAAATCTATTTGCAAAAAACTGTTACAATAAGAAACAAAAAAATTTTTGAATATGAAGACGAATAACTTTTTTTTCTATCAATTGTAGCATGTACTTTGACATAAATGGGATTGAAGATAAAACGCAGGCAAGTTCAACGACTCAAACCCAAGATATGGGTCAAAATCAGATTTAAGGTCGCCAAACAACCCTGTTGGATGAATTAATAGAAAATCTAGTGTCAAAACTTTTGGGTCAGTCCGTAAGTGCACCGGACTAAATTACAATTCATCTCGTTTAAGGAACGCGGAATTGTCAATAGCGCCACAGTGGTAAGCTTGTTACTATTTGAACCTTTTTAAAGCCTGTTATTGTTGTCAAATTTAATTATTTTAAAAGTGTGCTTCTTGCAAAGCAAGATTATCTTTTATCAAATTTATTAATTAAGATATTATCAAACAGTTATTGTTAATATCAAATAACATTTTCGTTAGTGCTTGCTTCTATTAAAAAAATATCTGAATAGGAACCATTTATTATTGCGGTTGTTTTATAATATTTGCATGGTGTGCTTCTAGTCAATAAAATGTTAAAAAATTACTAATATTAGTTGTTATTTTAGTCACTCTTTTATTACTTGGGTGGAGAAATAAACAAATTTTGGTTTTTCATGGATCGTTAACTCCCATTTTGAGGATCGTTAAGATCATTTTAAGCTGAAAAAAGAAACGTTTAAAAAATTAAAATATAACTTACTAACATTAAACTTTTTTATAAATTATATTTTATACAAATTGATTGTTAAATCCCTTTTAAAGGCACACAGGGCTATTGTTGTGACACAAAATTAACAAAACATATTTTTAAGTTGCTGTGCGTTTATATACTATTCAATATATTCTATGATACTATTCGACTGATGTCCTACATTAATGAATCATAAAAAAACCCAAATTACGAACTAATATTGCGCAATAAATATAAATTTTTTCAATATTGTGTAATTAATAATATTAATCTTGACAACATTGTAAAAATTGAATTGGTAAAATCGGTATAGTAGATTTCTAAAAAAAATTTATTTCATTTGTGTGCATGAATTGTTTAATTCCAATTAACAATGAAAAGAAAGTATGTACGATTATAATCGCGGAAAAATTATATGTTGAGATTTCAACGTAAATATTCCAGGTATTGTCTATAAAATCAGTATTTAAGTCCTTCATGATTGGCCCGAGGTCAACGCTAAAGATCTTCTAGAGTCATAATAACTCGAGGAGACCATTTATTTCTATATTGTGCCCTGGTGGAAAAAAATATTTGAAGAAAGAATAAGAAATTCTGAAAAAGACTTAGGAACTTTGAATTTCTCAACGTTTTCGGACTAGTTTAATTCAGAGTTATTCAGAGTTCTTAATACTTTTTTAAAGTTTCTAAGACTTTCAGAGTTTCGTAAGACTTATTAAGACTAATTCTTTTTTCAAATATTTTTTCCACCAGGGTGGTTTCGAAAATGTAGTGTAGCGCCACTTTTTCATAAATTGATTGTGAGCCATTCAGGTTTCCGTACGGCGCTGCTTTTTTTCCGCCACTTGACAGTGCTGCAGTTACTATTAATATTACTAATAATAATTTTAGTATCATAAATAGTTAGCCACTGTCAAGGGGCGGGAAAAAGAAAAAAAAATTTTTTCCGAAATGAGTAAAGTTTTTATACCATGCATATATGAAATATATATAGTATTATAAGTTTAGTCCCAAGTTTGTAACGCTTAAAAATAATGATGCTAGGAAAAAAATTTTGTCATAGGTGTTCATAGAATCACCTAATTAGTCCATTTCCGGTTGTCCGTCCGTCCGTCCGTCCGTCCGTCCGTCCGTCTGTGGTCACGATAACTCAAAAACGAAAAAAGATATCGAGCTGAAATTTTTACAGCGTACTCAGGACGTAAAAAGTGAGGTCAAGTTCGTAAATGAGCATCATAGGTTAATTGGGTCTTGGGTCCGTAGGACCCATCTTATAAACCGTTAGAGATAGAACAAAAGTTTAAATGTAAAAAATGTTCCTTATCAAAAATTAAACAACTTTTGTTTGAAACATTTTTTCGTAAACATCACTGTTTACCCGTGAGGGCGCCAATTAGGCGGAAATTTTATAATATGTGTACAAACTATACACTAAATGTCGGTCGGTAATGCAGAACACTATAAAGTCATTTACATATGTACTATTCGCTCCGAGCGTGAATTTCGTTTCCATGACAACGATACACTACTTTAATTATAGAATTAATGGATGCATATATAATTGTGTGGATTGCATTGAAAACTTACATTTAAAATTTAATATTCTTGTTTCACAAATTTAAATAAATAATTACGATAATTAACATTTGAAAAATAATATTTGTACAATTTGATTTCTTATTTTCACAATTTTTAATGCATTAAGTTTAATTAATTAGTGTTTTTCAATCATTTTAATTTGACAGTTTCTATATCATTAACATGTAAAGAATTGCAAATTAGTCATAACAGCCCACTTTATCTCCAAAATTTTTCACTTAAAGCGCTGGCATCGATTTTATTATCCCTACCATGACTACGCACACAACGAATACTTGATTATCAGTTATGTATGTGTAGCATGTTTGTATGTGTAATAAAGAAATCAACACTGACTATGCATGGTATTTCAACAATTAACTCAGTCAATTGTTTGTTTTCACTTGTTTAATATAGAGAACCTACTTAAATATTTAATTAAAGAAACAATCTATAAAAACGAAAATAGAGACTTTGGCTATCAGTAGCCAAACGATAAAATTATGTCGCCTGATAACTATTTAGGGGCTAGCTATTTGTAGATGGGGCGACTTGAATTAAAACTTTCTGGCAACTTTGTTCCAGCCTGCAACTCTCCAAGGACAGGAACATTGAATAATATATGCAGGACAGGGTTCAGGAAATAATAATCCTATCATTTGTTTAAGACTCAACTAGTGAATAATTAAGTATACACATATAATTATAATAAAATAAATTTTATTTAAATATATTAAATTAATTAAATACAAGTTTTAAATTTTATTAATAACAAATTAATAATGAATGGTATTGAATTATATGTGAAAATAGTACATTTATTATATATTTTTTAGGTCAGACGGTAGGTACCTAAATGATGAAACATACAATTTTATTTAAAATTAAAAATCAATTTAATAAATTAATTAATTATCCTTTAATATAATTGGTAAAACGACTAATGGTTCTGTATTTTGTGGATTGTCAGCATAAATACTCCAAGTACGTTTTATACAATCAAATATACCTACAAAATAAAATAAAAAATGTTATTTTTGTAAAATATACAGTTTACGAGTTCATCTCAGCAGGGGAACAGAGTGGGCAGTTGAAGACATAATAGAATGATGGTTATCTTGACCATAAAACTATTTGATTTTAACACTAAGATGTCAGCGCAACAAGTAAAAAAATGTAAACCATACGTAAATAACTCTACTGATTTTTTCATTGAATGAAAAGGCAAAAGATACCTATTTCATTACATATTTTAATGTGTTATACTTTTTTACATGTGCATAGTATGTGCGTATGGTTTACAAGATTGAAAACAAACATTTCCGTTAAATATTATGTATCTATGGGCGTTGCAAACTATAGTTCTTTTTTATATCGCTAGATAGAGTCTTTCTTGGTATTAAATTCCAATTTAGATTAGCTATGGGTTATTATTAGATATAAAATAAAAATCTAAGTACTAGACTTCGTCCAGATAGGCGCCTTTTTTACTGCTACCCTCTCCACTTAAGTTTCACGTCCTTATATATATTCTTGGTTCTAGACTTACCAACGGCAATAGTTTTAACAAAATCATTTGGACCACAATCTCTAAACACAGGATGAATATAATTTGTATGATCTGATAACATTTTAACAACATCCTGTTTAGTTGTGGGTTTACAACATTTATTGAATGTCTCCATTCGAGCATCGCTACTTTCAATTATCATTCCTTCAGCTTCTTTTATTGTTAAACGTAGATATCTAAATAAATAAAAATTATTAGAGCATAAAAAGATAAAAGCAAACGAGTTTTTAGTTTAAAAAAAACATTCGTCTCGTCAAGAATTTACTTAAAAGTGAAAGGATCTGTATGTTAAGTAGCTTAACTCTCGTGAAACGTCTTTCAAATAAGATTTTGTCTTTTCGTGATGTTGTACATTTTAAAATATTTGTATAAAAATTCGGAAAGGTAGTTGGGAAATTGATACTACAACTACCATTCAATTTCGAATCGTAAAGTGTTCAAAACTCCGAAAAATATGATACTTCGACATAAAAAGGGTGGAAAGAAAGCTGGGAAAGCGCCATTCTAAAAACGGCTGTAAAGATATAAAAAGCCTTAAAAACTGCCAAAAATATGATATAAATAGGAGAAGCTGGGAAATTAATAAATGATGTGCATAATTGGATCGATATCAGATTATGGAATGTAATTATATCGTTGGGTTTAAAAGTTTTTAATTTTTTTTTATTAAATGTAAAATAGTCTTAATTCATTGAGTATATCTGAACAGATGGCCATGAATTGTATTTTTACCATTTACATTTTTGCGTTTACCATTTTTACAGAAATCTTTAATTTATCCATAGAAATAGATTTACTCACAACCTCAACGGTTGTAAATACGTCATTTTCGTTTTTTTATTCAAAAATATAACTATTTTTTATTAATAATTAATAATAAAAAAAAAAAAAAAAATGGAACTATTAGTTTAAAAAAAATTACTTAAATTGATATTTTCAACGTAAAAACTTACTTGTTACAATGGAAAATATTTTCACCAGGACTTGCAGTTAAAATATTCAATTGTGATTGATTCGTATCTGGTAGGGCCGGGCCCATTTCCGCATTATGAAATAGACGGTCACCTTCCTGTTTTAAAAAGGTCATATTTATTGAGCAACCATCTCCAGCTCCGCATCCATCATCTCGTAAAATTTGCTGAGCTTGTAGAAAATTTTCAGCTGATAATAATGCTCGTGTGATAAAATGACGTGCTAAAATCATAAAACTATTTTAATATATGCAAATAAGTATACATAAATGTTATATTTATTGCCTATATTTGACGTTAAAAATCATGAATAAATAAATATAACTGTAAGTTGTCTATATTTTTTGTGAAGCAGACTGGCGGTTGTGTAGTCAACTAGGCAATTTGTATGACGCAAATGTAATAAAATGCTCTAAAAATATCGTAAAAGCATGAAAAACTAAAGTTTTTTTATGTTTAAAACTTTTTTGAAGGTCAGTTACCGATTAATCTTTGAACAATTAACATTATTGTGAATTCTTCCATAAGATACTGTGTTAAAAATCACAATTTTAAAATGAAATAATTCACAATTTTGCCCGGCAAAAGGACCTAAAACAGTGTTTATCGTAATCAAAGGACAGCCGGACTACTTTAATGAATGTAAAATCAGGGTCGACTAACTAACTTTTTTGATCTTGAACCGATTTTGATGTTTAATATCTCGTTTTGTTTGTAATTGTCGTTAAATTAGATTGTGAGCCTTTCTCCCTCCTTTCTCGGAAATTCGACTTTTATGTATTAAAAATACAAAATACCCGAAACGTACTAAAAATAATAAAGAAGGATGAAAATGCCAATCTGGGGGCTTTTGGGGCCGTTGAAATCGAATCTAAGTATGAAACCTAAAAATGGCGACCGAAAAATTCATTTTAAGAAAATGATATTGTCCTGGGGGCTTTCGAGATCGCTGAATCTGAATCTGATCATGAAAAATTCAAAATTCAAAATGGTGACCGAAAAATTCAATTTTTAGCTACTCGATTAAAACAAATATATCAAGAAAATATTATTATCCTAGAGGTTTTCGAAATCGCTGAATAGTAATATGAAAATAAAGAGTTTTAAAACCCACAATAGTGGGCGGGAAAATTCAATTTTTAGACAAAAATAGCCATTGTTGTCAATAATACAAAAAAATTTAAAGATTTGCGCGATCGCTAGATTCAAATAAGTATTCAAAAAATGTGAAAATTAAAAATGGCAATCAAAATAAAATTTTTGCGATAACTTACGTGTTTTACCAGAATTTAAACGATGTGCACTTAAAGTATTTATACTAAAAACAAGGCCATGATGATTATAATTCATTGTATAGCCAGGTAAATGTCCTGCATAACATAAGGATGTGAATTTTTCCTCTTTAACTTTCCAACGTCCTTCTGGTTTATCAGAAATGATGTGTGCCGAAACAAAATAGAAATGATTTAAAACTTCAGCAAGTGCATCTTCGGTATGTCCTAATATTTCCTATAAAAAAATAAATAAAATAATTACACAAGAATTTGTTAAGTGGTTTTCCAAAAAATTAAAAAATCAAATTTTTTTTAGTCTAATTTTCCGCATGTATTGTATTGAAAGTAAACGGCAAGGTATGTGTTATAAATGTATTTCATGATCCCTAGAATACAATTCACGGAGTTTTGGAGATTGTTATACAGAGTGGTCCATTTTAATTTATACATATAAATATCTCGTTTTGTAGTTAATCAACCAAAAATAACTTAAGCAAAAGTTGCAGAACTTGATGGGGGATATCAGATTGTACCTGACATAAGATTGGATCTAGTTCTTTGTGTTTCTTAAATAGCCATTTTTTATTATACATGGTAAAAGATAGAATAACACTTTAAATTAGAAAATTGATCCTCATAAAAAATAAAAGAAAAAATGTTTTTAAAAACATTTTTTCGTAAAACGTCAGTTTTCGGAGGAATTGCGGCTTAGAAATATGTCATTATTGCATTTATTCGAAAGAAGACACGCTTAAGCCAAAAGTTGCCAAGGGCAATAGAGGACATTCACCTGTGTCTATGAGTTTGACCTACAATTATCGATAAACTTTAAGTGTATTTTCGTTCGATTAAATGTAATAATGATCGCATTTCCTCCGAAAGCTAACGATTTTCGAAAAAATGTTTAAACAAAAATTTTTTAGTATTTTAATGAGGATCAACTTTCTAACTTAAAGTGTTATTCTATCTCTTACCGTTTAGAATCTAAATGGGCTATTAAAGAAACCCGAAGAACTAGGACCAATCTGATGTCAGAACATGATGCCCCCCATCAAAATCTGCAACTTTTGTTTTAGTTATTTTTTGATTGGTTAACTACAAAACGAGATATTTAGGTGTATAGATTATAATGGCCCACCCTATATATATATTTGTTTATCGAACGTTTGAGCTTCTCCAATGGCTCCCTTTAGTTCAAATGATGCATGAATGCTGCATGTATGTAGGATTGTATCCAAGCCTTATTGACGTTAACAAGATTTGATTTTCATAATTGGGAAGGGTTTCTCAGAAAAAACACCATTTTTTCTATGTTTTTAAAGCTTTGGACATTAAAATTGGTATGTAGGTTGTGTTAACGTCAAAAAAGTGATACCAGTTGTTAAGGTGTTTTCCGAAATATATATCAGTATACTGGCCAATGGTAATGACGTCATGATTCGGTGGCATACTGATGATTCGTTCCGAAATACACTGGTCAGAGCCAAATTTTACTTGTAGTCTATTCCAAAAGAATGGTAATGTTAGTTAGCTTTTACAAACAGATTTTTAGAAACACATTTTAATAAAATCATTATTCCACACTCTCTAATGCATACACGCCCGGCTAAATATGGTGACATACAAATACGATATGGCGTTTGATTTATGACGTTAGTACTACTGGTCAGTATACTGATGTATATTTCGGAAAACACCCTTTAGTTTTTGCGTGCATACACAGCCTCTTCAAGTTGGTCTAGAGGGATGAAAATATATTGATATTCGATATAGTGCATAAGTCTGTATTTTCGGAAAAAATATTACTAAAAATAATGAATACCTCTCCAGGTTGGTTAACACATATTGTGGAACAGCCACTTGGATGAATATTTCCAGATCGATTTTGTACCGTGCGTGTTGTTATATCATCCATGTGCAATAAGAATAGCTGTAAGAAATCACTTCAATAGTTTAAATAAATCATAATTTTTTTTTTAAATAATGATAATTTTTAATGATAATTTTTTTAATTTTTTGCTAAATTTGATTTATGAAATTAAATAATAATGCGACATGTTTCAATCGTATTGTTCATTTTTTCAAACTGCTAAAAAATTTATCAATTATTTAAAATTACTTTATAAAAAGGAACTTGAGCTCCTTCTGCTGTTCCTTCTAATTCTCGTATATATTGTGGGAAATTTTTCTTCACACATTCTAAAGTTTCATCGTAAACTTTACGACCTTCTTTTGTTTCATATAATGGGATATATTCGTCATTTAATGGTCGTGACGTTTCCAAAAATTCTTTAATTATAGCAGCAAAATTCCGTCCCTGTGAAACAAAAAAATTTTGAATTTTATTACAAAATATTATGGGTGTTTTCCATTTTAATTAATTAATTTTTTGTTAATATTTAAATTATTGTAACAATAAAAAAAAAATTAAATCAAGAAGAAAATTAAAATTTATTTTATATAAGTCGTAATTTCATTAGACTGTAAAAATAGACAAACAAAAAATGTGTCTATTTCTGGAAATTAATTATATACACATGCATCTAAAAATTGTAACTAGCGAATTTTTGAAGAAAAAGGAGCTATTGCTTTTGTACTGATGATGGAATTTGTAAAAATTTCATTCATTTAAAATTTTATTGAATTGTGATTCGATAAAGATTTTAAGTTTTTATTAATATTATATTAATTTATTTTGTTAATTATCTCGCAAATTAGGCCTCAGATCCAAAAGTGGAAAATAACTTTTTCCTTCGTCTTTATGAGCATATTCTGCAGGCCAACGATCTTCAGTCAATAACAGAACGCCCAGTATATATATATCAGCAATTTAAGTCCGATTTGAATAAAATATGGTGTCAAGAAGGGTTTTGGTATATAGAAGGTCATCAACAGATAAGGTCTGAAATGTACAAAATTTAGAAAAAATAAAATTACCTAAATCATGTTTCAAAATTAAATATTGTTTTGTATTTTTTCGCCAGTTTTAATGTAAAAAGTACTCTTGTGATTTTCTTTATCTAGACGCATAGTTTTCGAAATAAATATTCTTGAAAAATTAAAAATACAATATTCGATTTTAAGAAAAAAGTGTTAGTTTTTAAATCTCTGAGGAAATTCGCTTAGCTAACGCAGCTCCTGCCCAACGTTTCTTTTTGAAAATATTAATATTATATAAGTCTTCATCATTTTTTTGTTATTTATAATATTAATTTTACATTTGGGAATTGATTAAAAACTTATTAATTTAATAATTGAAGGGCATTTTTTTTAATATAATTTTAATTTCAAAAGTAGGAATATATTGTATAAATTATAAGTATCAATTTAATATAATTATTTTATATTTTAAATATATAGAATTGAAAATATCTTATTTTAAGGGAGAATTGTCTAGGTTGTCTTATCGCAAAAAACTTGGAAAGTCTTAGAAGGGAAAGTGGAAGTTGTTTCCTTGGCTGACACCGACTCCAAAAATAACAATAATTTTAACTACATTATATTATCTTTAATTAATTTTAACTACGTTATTTTTTTTTACTTTTTAGTGCATATTAATTTGTTTTGGAAAAGTTTTTCTTTTAAAGTCGGTTTTCTTTTTGTAAAAGTATTTTTTTATCTGGCGCTCCTTTTTATAATTTGACGCTGGACATACTTCTATTATTTCAGCTAGGTGGATTCCTAATTTAACGCACAAAACCAGCGTTAAGCGTCACCATGAAGTTACATTTTTTAAATTTGACGCTGCACATATTCCTTTTTTTTCAGCTAGGTGAAATCTAAATTGGTCACTCAAAGCCAGCGTTAAGCGTCATCATCAAATTACATCTTTACTTTTTACTGTTTTATGGACTTTATGACCTAACATGTTGAACAAAAGTTTGAATCACCCAAGTTTGGATGATTTCTACGCACGAATCTGGTGAAAAATTTGGCCAACCTTTATATCTTTCCCATTACATTATTACATTATATAATGCAAATTTTTTAATGAAATTAATTTTGTTAACGCATTTTACAAATGAAGAATTTTATGATGGTTTGAAATGGTATAGGACTATAAGTAGTTACATGGTTATAAAAACTTAGCCTTGTTTTATACAAGTAAATTTGCATTTGAAAATATGATTTAAAAAGTCATGGTTATATGTCGATGGTTAATAAATAAACGATAATTAAGTTTTCATATTAAACACGTATATACCTAACAGGAAATCATTTATCAATCCATTCAGCAGTCATTTTTATATTATTTGTGGTTAAATTAATTTTTATATTAAAAAATAAAAAATTATATTTATTATGTAATGTATAGTATTGTTAAATTATTTATTCAAGCTAGTCAATCAACGAGTTATTTGTTAATATGTTCGATTTATCTTTTTTTTTTATAATTGTATTTAGCCCGAAAAACGGATCGGAACCCAAATCTTAACGCCTCTGGCATAAAAAATTTGCCATTACTAGAATCTCATTGACAGAAACATGGGATTTCTACCAATTGACTCGAAATAAAGTCAAATTAACGGAAAAGTTCGAAAAATTGCATATTCCATAACGATTTCGAAGTAAACAAGGCAAGTTTAGACTAATTGTTGAAATTATTCATACCTTATTTTCAACTTTGATGAATTTTGTTATAACTTTATGAATGTAGACGAAAACTAAGAATACAATTTTTCGATATCTGCCTTGGTTTTCGAAATATCGAAAGCTAAATAATTAAACAAACTTTTCAATTTTCGATATTTTGAAACATATTCCAGATATCGAAAAATTTTATTCGTACTTTTCGTCTTATATTGTCAAGTTATAATATAATTCGCTATCAAAATTGAAATATATATTTTTTAAATTTGTGTGTCCCCACTACGGTGCTCATACATCCTTAATTAGTCGGGCATTGCGTTTTTTTTTTTTTTAAAATAATTTATTAAGGTTTTAACTTCAATTTAAGTAGTTAGTTTTTTAATTTCCACCGACTAGTTTTGGAGAAATCTATGAAAACATATCATCATCCATCTATTGTTTTACCATAAAGTCAATGTTAAATATGCCTACTTTTTAAAGTCATTTATTTATTTAAATAATCGGTTAAGCCACCCCCCCCATCCCCTAAAATTTTCAGAATTGACTTAGACTTAGTCGAACTTCATATATAAAAAAAGCAAGCTTTTTATCCAAAATTACCCAGGCGCTCGTACATCCTTAATCAAGAATCTAGTCAATTAATACTTAGATTGATTGACTTACTTAATTTTGGTATAATAAATTAAATTTAAATTATGTAATAAAATAAATAATTAGATGAGAGAACGAATTAAATTAAATTATAATGACTTGTATTTATTGTATCTATGATCAAGTTCAATGTAACATTTTTTTTTTTAAAGTTATTTTATTTTATTGACATTCACTTTCAATGGAAGTAGGTATGACTACCTACCAGACCAGACCTACGTGGGTTCTATAAATACAGAGTATCCTACCAATTATTTTATTAAAATTAAAACATCTGGAAAAAATATAATAATGTAATATAAATTTAATTTTTTTTATATATTGAAAAGCAATGATGTTTTCCATTATTAAAATTACTTACAAAAAAAAATTAATTTTTACTTTTTTAATTCAAAGTAACTCTTGAAGAAATACAGAGATGAATGAATAACCAAACAAAAGTATCCCCACCCCAAACCTTATCATTGGGATGTGTAAGATAAATTAAAATTCCTCTTCTAATAGGTACTTTAGATTCTAAATAGGTAGCACTCTGTATTTAAAAGACGAGTTATTTTAAGTCGAAGTCATCATTGCTATAACTTTACTGTGTGCCATAAACTTTATTGTGTTTCTCTTTATCCAAGTCTGCATTGCTCATAGAGGAGGAAACGAGACGGGTTAGGTGTCACTGTCTTACTCGAATTTTAGTTACTTAAGTCCGAGGGACTTCTGTCAGCCCCGTTTGCCAATGCCTATTTAAATTATTTTTACCTTTACTGCTAATAGCCATAAAGAGTATAACAAAGTCAAAGCCGGCCCAGTTTTTGTGCAGCACTCATATATCATATTTTTATACCATATATATGAAATATACATGGTATATTAAGTTTAGTCCAAAGTTTGTAACGCTTAAAAATATTGATGCTACGAAAAAAATTTTGGAAGAGGTGTTCATAGAATCATCAAAGTCCATTTTTGGTTAATCGTCTGTCCGTCCGCCCGTCTGCTCTGAAATTTTTACAGCGTACTCAGGACGTAAAAAGTGAGGTCAAGTTCGTAAATGAGCATCATAGGTCAATTGGGTCTTGGGCCCGTAGGACCCATCTTGTAAACCGTAGGAGATAGAACAAAAGTTTAAATGTAAAAAATGTTTCTTATCAAACAATAAACAACTTTTGTTTGAAACATTTTTTTGTAAACCTCACTGTTTACTCGCGAGGACACACTTTAGATGCAAATTTTATAGTATGTATTAATATGGGATTATCAGTTATGTATGTGTGACATGTATGTATGTGTAATGTGACAGAGTAATGAACACTGTCTATACATGGTATTTCAACAATTAACTCAGTCAATTGTTGGTTTTCACTTGTTTTTAAATATATTTTGCATTATTAATCGTAAAGTTAGATTTATTATGTTCAGAACAGTAGGTAATTTATTTAATTTAAATTTTCTTATTTATTTCAACGTATGACCATGGATACATAAATATGATAATAAAAATATGATTCATAAAAAACAAAAAAATATCATGAATCGATGTTAATGACAAAAATGAAAAACAATAAGAAATTTTTAAATGAAAAATAAATCATAAAATCTTCATTTTTTGTCATCTTATATATTATAAGTTTATAACTCTAGCAAGTTTTGTTTGTCCTACCTTTATCTTCCTAATGCCTTTATCAAATTCCATGATTCACCTCTCATTTTTAAGCTAATTATGTCAAGGTTTGACGAAAAATATACTCACGATCTAAAAATGTACCGCTTAGGAGAAAACACGCTAGACAAATAATTTCAACGAAAAAATATCATAAAATTTAAATAATAAGTTTATAAGGAAAACACGTTAGTTTTTACAGATGCTCTCTTAATACTGTAGACATATAATTACTATTTTTAAAACATGTTCTCCTAATATTAATTTAATAACTTTTGATTATTTTCACTACTTTTCTATTAAATTTGTATGTTTGTTGTTTTAGCCACGGGTACATATGGTAGCCGTATCTTACGGTAACTACGGGAGCGGAATTCCGAATGAGTCGAACCCTAACATTAAATTATTATTTTTATTTTTCCATTCGTTCGAGCGGAACGAAGAAGTCAATTTTTAATTAAAATGCTCTGCTTGGGTGCCTCAGATAGATTTACGAAGACTAAAAAAAATGCCCGCTTAAGTGGCACTACCCCAGTTGTAAACGCGGTGCTGCCTAAATCACTAAGTGTTTGGGCTTCTCCAACGGTCCCCTTTTGTTTAAATAAGTTAAAATTCGGTATGTAAGAAATCGGAAGCACACATTAATAGTAACATATGAGTTATTGATATTCTACTGATATACTGTATCTTTTTAATGTCATCTAAAATCATTGCCAAAATCAAGGATGTATGTAATACGTGTTTTTTATCGTTCCCAAAAGATTAGAAAATTTCGTATTTGCGTTCCCAAAAGAATAGAAAATATCGTTTTTTAGTTCCGACCTTGTTAAATTATTAAATGTTATAATTATTGTACAATATAAAAAAATGTCAATCAACTAAGTTCATTCAGGTTTTGATGTAGTAAACAAACCTTGCATCATTTATTTAGGATTCCGCACCAGAAGGGTAATAAACGTGACATAATCAAATGTTACTAGATTCAAATTTAATATTATTTAATTAGCTCTACCCGCGAGGAATTGCGTTTACAATAATATCTCCATTTTCTGAAATAGTGTCCCATTTTTAAATGCAAGGGCTAAAAATTTCGAAACCAAACCAACTCCACTATAGTCGACAAGCTTAACCCAACCAACTCGTAATTACAACAATATGATAATAAATTTTAAGTAATCACTAAAATAAGAAATTATATACCCACGCCTCTATCGACTGAGCTATCTGTACTTCAAAGTAATGACTATACATATACCTATTACATACATAATGCTATAATACATGTTAAAATTCTAATTTTTAATTATTAATTACATGAAAACTCCCTGTCAGATTTTCACAAAATATTTGATACGTATGAGTAGGCAATTAAGGTAGTAACATGTTCCAAATGTTCTTCGAACCGTTCCGATCAAAATTGAGCAAAAAGGCCATTTTAGATTGAAATTATTTGTACCTTATTTTGAACTGTGATAATAAATTTTGGTACAACTTCATGAATGTAGACGAAAAATACGAATAAATTTTTAAATTTTTTGTGTCCCCACTACCGTGCTCATACCTAAATCCTTAATTAATCGGGCATAACGGGTTTTTTTTCGTTTTCATAATTTATTAATGATTTAACTTTAATTTAAACATACCATTTTACCATAGAACTAATGTTAAATATGCCTACTTTTGAGGTCATTTATTTATTTAAATAATCGGGCAACCCCTCCTAAAATTTTCAGAATTGATATAGACTTAGCCCAACTTCATAAAAAAAATAATGTTTAAGACAATAGTTTGATATTTGCTTTACGTTTAAGTATCTTATCCTCTAAAGAGTATAAATTATCCACTAAGCATCTTAATCTCCCATGAGTTTAAATAAATATTTTGAATTTTAGATAATGAGATCTACTAATTTACTACGATCAACTCTTAATAGATACAAGGATTTATGCGATGTGTGTTTGTATTATTCCCAAAAGAATATCGTATCCTAGTTCCGGCCTTGAGTTGTCAATTAGTAAAGATTCATTTATGTTGCATCACTTTTTTTCACTTAATCAATGCATGTTACGATTTGATAAAATGCATTAAACACATAAGGTAGTATATAGCAGTATCAAGACGGGAAACGGTTTAGTCAAATCGGCAATCATTTTTGATTGTTTTTGGAACAATGTTTTTTATCGCACATATTAATTTGTGTGCTGGTTGGGAGGTAAAACCAAAAAATGTGCAACAATTTAAAACGACCCCAAAATCCGACGATGTGTTACCTTCGAAAGTAAAACTTTTTAATTTGATTCAGCTTGCCATGAATTTTGAGAATATGGGAATTTTTTTTTTAATAATCCTTCAATATGAATTTTCTTTTTTTCTTTTCGAAATTTTTTTGTCTTTTTTAACTAGTATTTCAATTAATTCATAAAGTATAAAGTTAAAGTAACTATAATATTTAATTCTTTAAATTTAAACAATAAAACAAGTATTTGACTTCTTAAATTAATACTTTAATCTTTCAGAATTACTAATGCACAGATATGCAACAACATAGTTCCAATCGGGTGTCCCACGACACCTCTCGTTTTTTTTCCAAAACAATCTTCGCTCTTTAGGTATCACAATCTGCCTTATATATAGCCTTCAGTGTGTCCCATGTGCATTACTACTGCATTATATTTTAATTAATGAATAATTCGTTTTAATTTTATTTTTTTGAATTAGTTATAAAAAAAAAGGTATAAAAGATAATAAAACCAGGAATTCACAGTTTAATTTTTATAAATGCATAAGTTTTATTGTTTTAAAATCTTTACGTGTTTTGCCTAGTTCCTATTTTAATTATTATTCAATGATTAATTTAATTTTATTCACACGCATTTTAAATAATAATATTTTAATTTCATTTAAAAAAAAAAAAGTAGAGCAGATTATTATGAAAGGTAATATTTAGAATCGTCTAATTACAAATCGATCGATTTGTTTATTTAAAATGATTTAATTAAAAAATCATTTACATGAAGTAATTATCTATCTCTCATTAGTATAATATAATTATTCAAATTACTGCATTAATCAATAAAAATTTTAATAAATGAGTACATAAGTTCCTTGTCATTGAGAAGAAATAATAAAATATATAAAATATTATGATATCTAATTGCTATCATAAATTACAAAATTATTTTTTTCAATCTTAACATAATAGTTTCTTTTTCAAAATTTTTTTTTTTTTTTTTTTTTTTGAAACGTATTTGTTAAACCCTTAGAATCATTTTTCTAAAATAAAAATAAGGGGGAGGCACTTCCGTAATTTGCTACCCTTAAAAAACTATTTCTTTATATGCGGTCTTTTTTAAAATTTGTAGTTTCTGAAAAAATCATTTTTTTGACCTGAAAATGGGTTACCATTGATTTTTTGGGTCGCAGAACACGAATCCTGAGCCATTTTCCCAAAATAATGTAATGAAAAGCGGGAAATCGAGAAAATTTGACCGAATTTCCAATTATAAGATATTATTATTTGTCTATTATTAGTCTAAAATTTGTTTAAAAAAAACACTGGACGTGTGGACATGTACGCTCGTCAGATAAGAACTACTTTGCTCACTCATTTTGAAAAATAGTTCATTAATGTAAGTACCGCACTCAGTGTGGTAATTGTTAATTCAGTGATTTGAACAGGTTTTTTTTTTTAAAATTATTAGAATAATATCTGATGTGGTAATAACAACGGTAAAACTATCTGGCAAGGACATGAAAAATTATTTTAACCCATCAACACTCGTATCAACCGTTCGGTAATCTTTAGTCACGTGATGAGAGAATAAATTTATTTTTTAATGCACTAGCTAATTAAAAATAGTTCGATAACGTGATTATTGAATGATGTTTGAGAGTGAAAATATTAGAACAGAGAAATAAATAATCTTAATCATTAAATTCATTTTAACTAATTTCACCATATTTCAATCATCAAGTTTTTTTAATTAACTGAGTTAATTTTTGTTTGTTTACAGCTTTACTGCCGTGATGAGAGAAATTCTCACAATTTCTGAAAGACTTGAACAGAAAATATTTTTAAAAACTGTAGATAGATTGAAAAAATCTGAAAATTTCATAATTCGAAAATAGGTAATATTCTATGAAGATAGAAAGTATTTCAATCACAAAAATGAAAATTACTTGCTCGACCCGTCGGGAATTCCGCTCTCGTAGTTACCGTAATCCGTGGCTACCCTTGGCTAAAAATAACAAAGAACAAATTTCGTAAAACAGTGGTGAAAAAAATCAAAAATTCGTAAATATTAAGAGAACATATACTAAAGATAGTAATTATATCAAGAGTATTAGGAGAGCATCTGTAAAAACTAACATGTTGTCTAATAAACTTATTATTTGAATTTATGATATTTTTATACCATGTATATATGAAATATACATGGTATATTAAGTTTCGTCCCAAGTTTGTAACGCTTAAAAATATTGATGCTACGAAAAAAATTTTGGTATAGGTGTTCATAGAATCACCTAATTAATCCATTTCCGGTTGTCCGTCCGTCTGTGGACACGATAACTCAAAAACGAAAAAATATATCGAACTGAAATTTTTACAGCGTACTCAGGTCGTAAAAAGTGAGGTCAAGTTCGTAAATGAGCATCATAGGTCAATTGGGTCTTGGGTCCGTAGGACCCATCTTGTAAACCGTTAGAGATAGAACAAAAGTTTAAATGTAAAAAATGTTCCTTATAAAAAAATAAAAAACTTTTGTTTGAAACATTTTTTTGTAAACATCACTGTTTACCCACGAGGGCGTTAATTAGGTGCAAATTTTATAGTATGTATTAATATAGGAATATCAGTTGTGTGTGTGTTTATTTAAAAGTGAAAATCTTTTGTTATTTACGTGACGTCAAAAAAACAAACGATTGCGCATCAACACTGTCTATACATGGTATTTCAACAATTAACTCAGTCAATTGTTTGTTTTCACTTGTTTCGTTCAAATTATTTGTCTAGCGTGTTTTTTCCTAAGCAGTACATTATGTTTTAAATCGAGCGTGAATAATATGCTCAAAACGCGAGTACTGAAGGTTTAAACAAAAATTTATCTCAGTATGATTTTAACTCGCAATATTTTTCTAAAAATGCGCGCTTGTGTCAAGCAACCGCTCTCAGGTAGCAAGCGTACTTAATCTCTATCTCATTTAGCAATCGCCATAATATCAAGTTTTTCGCGATGTTGCCAGTTCTCCATATACTATAATAGCACGCACAGTGCTTAATACTATGATAATTATGAAGCATTATGTAATTTTAAGTAAAATTCCATTACAATGGTGTTTTGCATCGCACAGATTAAGAATAATATATTATATTAACTTAATTTTAATTTTATTTTTGGATTCAATATTCAAGGACATTTTTTTTTTTTTTTACAAATTACAGTGATTATGTTAAAATTGAAGTATACAATTATAAAATGTATTACAGATTTATTACCTTATAAAACGATGCCTATAAAGATTGTAAAGTATCACTCTATAGTAAAACTTTTAGACGAAGAAACGAAGGAATAAAGTTCGAAAATTTTTAACAGTAAGTCGGATTTGAATGCGGTTTTCGACATTCGAATCGTTAGAGCGTCAGGAAATTTTATGAACTAATTTGATTTATAAGAAAATAAAAATATGCAATTAGCATAATTAATATGCATTTTATAATTGCATTTTAAACTAACCGTAAATTTTAAATTCACAAATCGGTTAATAGTGATGCAAATAATTTCAAATTTGTTACACAGGGATTTTTGAGGTCGCCAGAATTGGTTTAAGCGGTACCTGGTGTCTAGAGTACAGAATTCCACATCGTCTCCTTCTGATTATATGACGAATTTCTCCAAAACTCCAGGAGGCAACGGGGATATCGTTCATCCTGGGCATTAGATACCTCTGACACCAATTATGTCGCGTATATCAAGTTTGAAATCATTTTCGTCACTATTACCTGAATTGTGAATTCAATATTTACGGTTAATTTAAATTGCAATTATAAAATTCATAATACTTATGCTAATTGTATATTTTTAATTTGTTATAAATCAGACTAGGTGACAAAATTTCCTGACGCCCTAACGAATCGAATGCCGAAAACTGCATTCAAATCCGACTTACTGCTCAAATTTTTCGAACTTTAATTATTTTTAGTGCTTTGTTTCTTCGTCTATTTTTAAACCTTACTTTAATTTAAAGTGCTTGTGCTTTTTCGATGTACGCCCATGCGGCGGGGCCCTAAGTTCCCTACTCCCAATAGTTTTTTTTTTTTTAATTTTTAATAAAGAGAATATGGTGTCTGGGAGTAGGGAAATTCTGCCCCGCCGCATGGGCGTAAATCGAAAAAGCACAAGCACTCTTGTGTATGCTATTTTTGAATACACTCAGAAAAACATTTTTCACCGGCTCCCATAAAAATATACTGAGAAGGAGACAATTCCTCCTCAGTTAGAGGGTTTCTTTGGTTTTATTTCCTCGATTATGATGCTTCGAAAAAATTTTTGGTATAGATTTAAGAAATTTCCCACATACTACACACACTATTGAAAATTTGCAGTTTCAAAAAATTATAATTTTTTAAGTTTGAGGTCTATAAATATGATAATAAGAACACCATACGGATTTTAGCAAATGTGATCCTTTTTAACAGACTCAATAATTAAAGAAATGGTTTTTCATTTATTTGTTACGATTTTTTTAAGGGCATTTAGAACAACTTTAAAAAAAATTTGTTTAAATTTTTCTTCTTAAAACAATTCAATTATCATGGTGAGTGAGCTATTCGCATCTGTCTGTCTGTCTTTTCCACTAACTTCTTCTAAATCACGCAACGGATTTTAAAACGGTTTTCACCATCAAGTAGATAATTTTTTCGAAAGGTTTATATCTATAGTACATTCTAATTAAAAGCGTGCGAAGCCGCACTGGGTCGCTACCGCACAAATACAGTAACTTAATAAGTGGAAAAAAGGAAATAATTTATTAAAATAAAAACTAGATTAATAATTTATTTATCTATTTATTTAAATAGATAATAAATTGTTTTAATTATTTATGAATTAAAAATATATTTAATTATAATTTATAGCTTTAATTACTATAATTAATATTTGTTCTGTTAACATTATCTACCAAAGAATATAATCCAGGAAAATAATGGTTTTTCTGCTTAAAAAAAATTCAAGTGAAGTTTTTTCATCGAGATTATCGTTATTTGTGGATGCAAGAAATTACCAATGAAAAGTCCATTGCAAAATCATGTAAGCAAAAAAATAATATTATTATTGGTCAAAGGTCACGAAAATAGGTTTTTTTTCTAATATCTCGTAAACTATTAAGTTTATGGTAGTTTAAGCTATTACAAAATTTGTTCGTGAGCTAATTTTACATATAGCTAGTATTGCATATTTTGAATTTTATAAGACGAATGAATTGAGTATTTTATAAACTAAACGAACTATGTACATTTATAATAAGAAGCTTTAACGCCCAAGAAAATTTTTTGAAGGAAATAATTAACATATTGCAATCGCAAATAATTCGTAATTCATTTGTAATGAAACTTTAAGTTTTTTCAGTCAAATGTCATCAGATCAGAACTATTGCTTCTACGGATATTTTGTGCACAACCTGTTTTATGTAAAATTACCTCACGAACAAATTTTATAATTGCTAAAATCTATATACGCGATTTTTTACCTTGAAATTTTTTTTTTGACGCTCATGATTTTGTAATGGACTTTTCCCACGTCAGTTTTTTACATCCAAATAAAGATAATCCCGGTGAAAAAATTTCCCTTGGATTTTTTAAACAAATCGGTTGTTTTTTTTTTTTTTTTTTTTTCTTATTTTTCTGGTCTAAATAAGAATGTCGAATTCTACAAAGATTAAATCACCATTATAAATAGGTGTTAATTACTTTAAATTCATGATACTTAATTTTATAAAAGAGAGTAAAAGTTATTTTATTCACCCCGAAACTGTTTTGATGACAATTATGCTGAATTTTGGATATATCCATTCTTGAGATTAGGTAAGAATAAAGTACCCAACGTTTGACACCTGAGAGCGGATAAATAGCTGCAAAAATTGTTGATTTTAAAATAATTTTGGGACAATTTTTAGCGAATTTCTTAAGGAAATGGAGCTATTGCTTTTAGAGGGCTGATAAAATTTTGAAAAATTTCTTTAAACATCATCGATCCTGCCTACTTACCGTCAAAAATGACCATTGTTAAATTTTACATATATATTTAAAGATCAAGTTCGTTAATGAAATAAATCAACTAGTAAACAAGAGGTGGGGGATGCGCAAAGTACCAAATTTTGAATTTTGTCAAAATAAAAAATATTTTTGTTTATTTTTATTAGTATTTAGCAAAAAAGTTCTCTTGTGATTTTTTTTAGACGCTTAGTTTTCGAAATAAAAATTCTTGAAAAATTAAAATTGCAATAATCGATTTTAAGAAAACGAAGCTTCTGAGCTTCGAATTTATTTTAAATTTTTGCTCCCCTTGTAAGACAATTTCGTCGTTGTTACTAAGGTGCCTGCAGATATTATTTCCACAAATTAAAGAAAAAAACGTTTTCAAATCATTTTAAGGTGATATGTAATTTTAATTTGCCAGGCAGAAATTCGGTTGCGTTACATCTAGCGTTAGTTATCACAACCACTCTCAGATGCGAGACTTACTTCATCTCTATCTAAGTTCAATAGGGAAACAAAATTGTGGAGCATCGCATAAAAATAAATGCTGTCAAAAAAACTACAATGTTTGTTACTATTTGTTGACAGTACATTTATCCCCACGCACAAAAACATGATTTAATAAAAATAAATAATAATCTATTAACTTAAAAATGTAAATTTATTAAATAAAACTTAAAATCGGCTAATAAAGGAAAATGAAAGAAACCGCTCGCATTTTTCTAAAAACTTATGGAATGTGTTTTTTAGGTAACAATCATTAGTAATGCATTAGTTAGTGGCGCAAATGTTTCTATTTGTTAATAAACAATAAATTGTTAATTCAATGAAAAGATCAATGCTTAAAGTTGACTTACAAAATTATTAAATAGGCAATTTGGATAACTTATACGTTATACATGTATAATTGTTTTCGATTATTTGACAAACACTTAACATTTACGTCATACAAGTTTCCTATTTATTAATTTTTTAAGTGAACTTTAACATTGATCGTATCATTGAATCAACAATTTATTGTTTATTAACAAATAGAAACATTTGCACCACTAACTCATGCCTTACTAATGATATTTGTCACCTAAAGAAACACATTCCATGAGGTTTTATCAAAATGCGAGCGGTTTCTTTCATTTTCCTTTATTTGTAACGACTTTAACTGTACCATAATGACCTCGACGTTTAAAAGTGACTTAAAATAAATAAATTATCAATCATCAATCAAAAATAAATAAACTTACCACATCGAATCCAACTTCATAATGTGTTCCACGTGTATATATTATTGGAATGCATTGACGACGTCCAATATTATCCATTTTGAATTTTTTTTTTATTTATTAAAATTTATTCTTGATGTAGCTGTGCCATTGAAAACAAAAGAAATAATAATAATTATAAAATTATAAATTAGACTTTAATTAAACTTAATAACTATATAACACTGCTTGTTGTAAATACTTTTTATGATTATTATAAATTATCACATATTATTTTTAGCTAATTCATGTCATATTAAAATGTTATCTATATTGAGTGTAAAACATTTATGACAAAATATAGGCAACATTATTGCGTAAATGATAAAATATTATTATGAATAAAGTGTAAGTAAAGAATTTCGATAAGGTAAAAACCTCTATAAATTATTAAATTTTTTTGTTACCTTCCCCTCAAAGTTTAAAACATGTTTTACTTAAATCTTAAACTATAAAGCCTCTATAATTTAATCAAATAATTCGAATAATTTAGGACCTCAGTAACTTCAAGTAATGTTTTGACTTTGCTCAGTAAGCATCTAGAATAAGAAAAAATGTAATTTATAGTGAAACTATTCGAGATATATATAACGTCGAAATATTTTTGGTTCCTTTATTCAAGTGTTGCATTATTTGCATGCCAATTTCTTTTGTTTTGATTTGTTTTAAAACTATTCAATATTTCTCAAGAGAAAATTTTGAAAATTTTCGAAAACCAAATAAATGACGATTTTTTAAACTCTTCTATTTTATAAAAAATAATGCAAGCGCTGAAATCGAACACTTTCTATGCACGGTATTTCAACAATTAACTCAGTTAATTGATTGATTTGATTTGTTTTTATAAACAAATTAATAAAAAAAAAAAATTTAAATGTGACTTCTTAGCACGTTAAAGAAAGCAATTTCCCAAAATTTTAAGTTATTGGTGTTTTTTTTTTTCTGTAGCGCTTCAACAACGTTAATCTAAGAACTTACGAACTACTAAAAGAACTTTAAAAAAAAATGATGTTTACTTACAATTTTTGTAAAAAAGGAAAATTTAATAAAAAAATAAACAACACTTTATAATTTTTTTAAAACTATTGTTATGACAATTAAACTGAATAGAATTTATTTTCTATTAATTATAGAATATTTTTTTTTTGTGGCAATAGATAAGAGAACAGGTTTGTTTATTCACTGAAGTCCTATCACTTTTGAAAAAGGTATTTATCAATATTACTTCAGGTGTATAATACTGATATGATAGGTGCTTTGTTTATTATATACATATAAGCAAGGGCGTCATCAGCTAATGGACCGGAGGGGGTTCTAGATGAAAAATACAAATTATGTATTATAAGAAAAAAATCTTAAGGGTCCATAATTAGTAAGAAAATAACAAAGAGTGAGAAATTTTTGATTTAATCATATGAAATCTTTGCCGCACTGTTTGCCGCGTATCCGAGTTTTTTTTCCTACAAGAAAGAACAAAGGAATGCAATCTATTGACTGAGTTAAATGTTAAAATACTCTCTATAGAAAGTATTGAATGCCAGTGCTTGTATAATTTTTTTTATAAATTAAAAGAGTTTGAAAAAGGCTGTCATTTATTTGGTAAAATATTTTCTAAAACTTTTGTCTAGAGTTTTCAAGAATGTTTTACAGGATCACTTAGTTGAAGTTAACTGCAAATTTTCAACTCCCTATCTTTTATAGTTTTTGAGAAAATGGACGCCAAAGTTTTGTCCTAATTTGCGACCTCACGGATGAACATTGATGTTTACGAAAAAATGTCTCAAACAAAAGTTGTTTATTTAATATAAGGAAAATTTTTATATTTAAACTTTTTTCCTATTTCTAACGGAGTTTGTTGGGGGACATCATGTTCTGACATCAAATTGTGCCTAGTTCTTCGGGTTGCTGTAATAGCCAATTGAGATTCTAAACGGTGGTAGGATATAGAAGAATACTTTGAATTAGAAAGTTGATGCATAATAAATGAACTAACAATTTTTATTTTAAATATTTTTTCGAAAAACATTAGCTTTCAGAGAAAATGCGACTTAAAAATATGTCATTATTGCATTTAATCGAAAGAAAATACGCTTATAGTTTATCGATAATTGAAGGTCAAGGATAAGGACGAATGTCCCCTATTCCCCTTGACAATTTTTGGCTTAAGCATAGTTAGTATGTTTAATTCGATTAAATGCAACAATGGCATATTTTTAAGTCGCATTTCCTTCGAAAGCTGACGATTTTCGAAAAAATATTAGTTTTTAAAATATTAGAATCAAGTCTCTAATTTAAAGTGTTATTCTATGCCTTACCGTTTAGGATAGAAATCCGAAGAACTAGGTCCAATCTGATGTCAGAACATGATGTCCTCCATCAAACTCTGCAACTTTTGTTTAAGCTATTTTTTGATTGATAGATTAATAGATTAAAATAACCCACCCTGTAAATGACAGGGTATAAAGAAGTTAATACTTGAATTATTAATTAACGAGCCCAAAGAGGGTAAGACCAGGCTAAACTCAAAGTTGCTACGTCCTAAATTACGTATTTATGCGTTTTTAGCTTCGATAATTCACAGATAGACATTCAATTTTTCGAGTCTTTCAGAAAGCACGGAGCCAGCTTCCCCCCACCTGCCTTGCCCCGCCATCCTTGAGGACGCCCTTGTACATAATGTATATAAATTGTACAAATTATTTTAATTTGTTTATTATATTTATTATAATTAATATATAATAATAAACTATTGTAAATTTATATTTTAAGTAGCCCGTGCACGCGGTGGGGTATTAAGCCATTCAAGTGATTTCGACAATTATTAACATTTATTGATTTTTGATCCTGAGACTAATGATCATGGATATTCATCGCTTTTTGTGTAAAAAGACCACGCATTGAAATTATTTAAAACGAAAATTTGAGTAAAAGGATGTGCTGTTCAAGTTAAGGATGTGCGAGCACCAGGGCAATTTTGGATAAAGGATTTGATTTTTTTATATGAAGTTATACTAAGTAAGTCTAAATCAATTCTCAAAATTTTAGGGGGGTTGCTTAATTATTTACATAAATTAATGACTTTAAAAGTAGGCATATTTAACATTGATCTTATGAGAAAACGGTAGATGAATGATATGTTTTCATAGATTTCTCCTAAACTTCGGTGGAAATTAAAAAAAACTATTTAAATTAAAGTTAAAACCTTTAAAGTTAAAGCCATTTTCTTAGTCTAATAGTTAATAATATTTGTAGCTTTGATGGCCTGTAGCTTGAAAACTACTCGTTAGAAATTTTTGTGGTGAGGAGAGTTTTTGAACAGAACGTTCTGAAGAACATTTTGAGGGCAGATTGAAAAAGTTTCACAGAAAGCCATTCTCCTATCTAACATTTTTTTATCCCTATATATTATAAATGTGAAAGTCAGGATGTTTGTTTGTTTGTTTGTTACGCTTTCACGCATAAACTAATGAATGGATTTGAATGAAACTGAACAATAATGTAGCTCACACATCAGAATAACACATGAGCTATAATTAATAAAGAAATATTTCTTTAAAAAAAATTAAAGAATTAAATTTAATCTGGCATTATAGTGCTCCATCCATGGTCACCATTTTGAACCATAAATTAAAGATTTCTGGGAACCATAAATTAAAGATTTCTAATAAGGTAAGAAAATACTCCCGAAATATGTAGAAATGTATTTAAAGAATTCCGTAAAATAATAATTACAATGTATAGAACGCGGTAACGTAATAAATGCAATATATGTCAATGTTATTGAAAAAAAAAATGTTAATTGGCCTGTCAAATAATAATTTTTTTTTACATTTCTAAGTGATAATTATTGTTATCTATATAATATATAAAAATATACCCACAACAGCTGTTCGTTTTCTGGGTAAAGCTCAAAAATGGCTTGGAAAATGGCTTTTTTGATATGTTCGTAATAATACCGGAATGGTTTTAAAATCATAATATTAGCGAAAACTCAAAACTACGGCCTGAAAATGAATAAAATCATCTCGTAAGTGAGTTGTTGTGGTTTATGCTTTATATAAAACAGTTCTATACACATTTTTCAATGGCGTGGAAAAAAATATTTATAAAGAAATGCGGTTTTCCGGATAAGAATGGTTAAAGTTACATTTGAATTTCAAGTACTGCGATTATACACTTTACTCTATCGATTTGAAATTTGCATATATTTTAGGTAGTCATATTCTAACTGACCTGGTTACTTTTATTTTTTCGAAAATTCGATTAATTTTCCCCATTTTCATAAGCTTATGACATTTGCGAAAAAAAAGCATCCAAAAAATATGTTTTAGGCAACTTGAAATTTGTTTAATATGTAATTTTAGCATCTATTTAAGATAGAAATAATAATGTAAGATTTTTTTTGGGTTACAAAAATTTAATTTTAACAAAGACGTTGCCAAAGGGGAGATAGCAACTGCACTCCTAAAGACTCGAACCTTTTAAAAATTGTTTTGAAGTGTGTAAAAGTCATAACAATACTTACTTCGAATTTTTTTTCGCGTTTTTTACTTTTTTTAGTGTTACCAAAATGACCTTGATTACAGATATACTTTGAATGTTAATATGCGGATATAAAAGGCATGTCTTACTTTTTCAAAATCCTACATTTTAAAATCACAGTTTAATATTTCATTTATTGAAATAATAATTATATAACATTTAAAATCAATAACATATACCTACTCGTAGTTAGAGCTAAGATTTGTATATTTTTATTATAAAACTAAACTTTTTACATTTATTTCAAATTTTTGTGTATTTTATAAGACAAAAATTCGGGTTCGAGTCCCGGCTTCTGTGTAATTATTTCATTTTTTTCTATTTGTTCAAAAAATGAAATGAAAATAAGATTTGTATGTTTTTGCAAAATGGTTTAAAAAATAACAAAAAAATATAAAAATGTAAAAGTATCTAATTTTTGGATGCTACAGTTATACCTCCATTTACGCTACCCCAATTTACGCGTTTAATTTTACATTAAGGCGTTAC
Source organism: Chrysoperla carnea (assembly GCF_905475395.1). Classification (NCBI taxonomy): domain Eukaryota; kingdom Metazoa; phylum Arthropoda; class Insecta; order Neuroptera; family Chrysopidae; genus Chrysoperla; species Chrysoperla carnea. Next base: position 73,232,757 of record NC_058339.1, on the reverse strand, counting down.
GAAAAGGAGTCAAAACAAATAAAAACGAATTGCCTAGCGAATGAGAAACATAAGATTCTATGACATTTTAGTAAGTTTATATGCTGTATATAACATGGGAGTAATATATATTGCATAAACGAAATAGAAAGATTTTTCAAACATATTTTATACATTAAAATCCTGACTCAACGTATAATTTGAAACAAAAATAAGCAAAAAGTCATTCATGCAATGAGATATATTCCTATTTATGAGGTTCTATAAGGTTTCAATTTTTTTCACAATAATTTATATAATATGATAAGACAGGTAAAAGGTATCTAATTTATTAAAATAATATGTTAAAATAAATCTAATTAACCTTCGATTTCATTTATATGTTTTCTTCAGTTCAGTGACAATAATAAACAATTACTTTTTAATATTTGATATATAATACTAAGGTTGAGATCGGTTAGACCAAAAAAAAAAGGTCTTAGCGGATTTTCTAGATCATGGGAGCAGGATAGTTTATTTTTAGTAAATTATTTTTCACAGCATATTCTGTAATTCTGTGCCCATAATACACTATTTTCCAAAACTAATATTTTTTTGAAATTAAGTCAAAAATATCTATGTAGGGGATATATCTAAAAATATTCTGAGGAAAGAAGAATTATTGCAATGCAGCAACCACTATGGCAGCAATGAAAATTTAAAATTCTTTAACATTTGGATAGAGTTATAAAAGAGAATTGAGCATAGAACATCGATCAATCTACAAAATTGAAAATAAGGTTTTATTTGTTTTGCAATTACCATAATTTATTAGAAACTTGATAATGTTATTAATTATAATAAAAATTTCTAAACTAATAATTTAATACTTTAATAATTAATTATACATGTCTGGCTAGTTTCTTATTTCTAGACACCCTTCTCATACAGGTTCCATAGTGTAGCGGTTATCACGTCTGCTTTACACGCAGAAGGTCTCCAGTTCGATCCTGGATGGAACCATAAATTTTTTTTCAAAATTTGTTATAAAATATTGTATATATAAAAATAATTTTATTTTATGTATTATCTCTAGCAAGTTTTTTCTGTCCTATCTTATCCTTCCTTATTCCTTTATGAAATTCCATGCTTCACTCCTCATTTTCATAAGCCTGTTATGTCTAGATTTGACGAAAAATATACTCACGGTCTAAAAACGTGCCGCTTAGGAAAAAACACGTTAGACAAATAATTTAAACGAAAAAGTATCATGAATTTAAATAATATGTTTATTCGGCAAACATGTTAGTTTTTACAGATGCTTTCCTAATACTCTAGACATATATAATACTCAAAACATTATTAGGTAAGCATGTTGTTTTTACAGATGCTCTCATAATACTCTAGACATATTATTACTATTTTAATACATATTCTTCTAATTTAAGGACTTTTGACTTTTTTTCACCACTTTTCTACGAAATTTGCATTTTGTTGGTTTTATCCACGGGTACAGGGCTACGGAAGTAGATACGGGTAAAGGGCTAGCCGCGGTTAATTTTTACAAGAGATGTATCATACATAAATAAAATTTTGGTACCTATTTATTTGAATTTTACTCGTAAATTGGCGTATACACGGTCTCGAGGTATTTATTTTAGGCTAGGCACCACAAGCCTTTATACTTAGGGGAAAATTTTATTTTATACTTTTTTGTGCTTTAAATCTTAAATGCATTAAATGACATCTATTAGTCATTGTATATAATATACTACAGACTTCAATTGTTTGTAGGTCGAGCAATTACATTAAATTTGTAATGACATCTATCGAGAATGATTAATGAGAGCCTATTGGAGGTTATTGCTATGAAATTGCGTGTCATAATAATGGTGTCATGCTGACAAAATTATTGAATGTGTTTTACAATAAAACACATTATGTTATTTTTAATTATAGAATAATATAATTTTAATAATCTAAATAATACAAAATGCCTTACGTCGCAAAAGGTACTTGTTTAATATTATTTTATTCATATTTTCTAAAAGAAATTTTACAATCTTTACAGATGGGACAGTTCACAATAGTCGCCCATGGAATTTAGAAAGATTCGTGGAAATATTTTGGGCATTTATTGCTTTTATTCAATTATTGTAAGTTACAATTACTACGAGTCTGTAAACTTTAAATTTAAATTTTAAAAAATTTTCAGCTTCAAAACTTTAACTGATCCAGTTTTAAGTGGTTTCGCTGATTTTAACAATCGTCGTAATGGTCCCGGAGGTGGACCTGGAGGAGGAGGAGGTGGATGGGGTGGAGGTCGAGGGGGACCAGGTGGTGGAGGTCGTGGAGGGTAAATAATATTAAATATCATTTTTTACACATTATTTTTTTTTTACACATAATTTCTTTTTATAGGCCTCAGAGAAGAATTGGACGAATTGCAACCATTTCAGATTGCCAAACTCCTATGGCTGGTGGTGGGTGAGCTCGTTAAACCCTTTATATAATGGTTAACACTATTATTAAAGGGCGTAAAACAAACTGCTTCATTTACGTTATACAAATTCAAAATTTTTGATTCTTTACGATAAATAATTATAATAATAATTTAAATTCAATTTCGATGTACATTTTTGTGTAACACTATGACGTAATTAATGTTTTTAGTGTGACGTTTAATTCATAAACCATTACAGGGTGGAATTAAATCGATTTTAAAACTTTTTTAATTACGTTTTAGAAATGAAGTTTATATATAAATTAGATTTAAGTAAATAAATTGTATAAAAAGATTATAGCCAATAAATTATTTGTAATTTTAATATTTTGATTTAATTTATTATTTCGAAACCCTTATATTATTATCCCCTATTATGACTATGAAAATTATAGGTACTTTAGAGGTGATATGTGAAAGTTAACAAAACATTACGAGCGTATTTCTTGTACAATTTTAAGTCTAAATTGTTGCGCGAAACTCAATTGTTAAACGCGTGAAATTGAACAGTATCTGGGTCGTATTGTTGTACACAGCTTGTTGACTTTTTTATTATTTGCTCCACTAACTATATATTTGATCTATGATGTGCCTCTCGAATCACGAAACACTCTGTTTAATAAGTAGTTTATGTTATTTTTATTCGCAAATAAAAAGGATTCATATTTCAATGAGTTAGTTTTGAAGTAATATTATTTAATTTCGTAAGTTTTATCTAGAATATAACTTATAAAAATAGCTGTGTTACCATAGGTTCCATAGTGTAGCGGTTATCACGTCTGCTTTACACGCAGAAGGTCTCCAGTTCGATCCTGGATGGAACCATAAATTTTTTTTATTTTGAACGTAAATTATTAGAAATTTTATATTGAGTATTAATTAAAAATATCGAAAAACAGTACACATTTTGTGACGCAGAGCACATATAAAGGATAGTAATGAAAGAATGTTTGGAGAGCACGGAAGATTATGAAAGTTAAAAATTATTTAAATAAATAATTTTTAACTTTCATAATCTTCCGTGCTCTCCAAACATTATTTCATTACTATCCTCTATATGTGCTCTGCGTCACAAAATGTGTACTGTTTTACCATTCTTAGTGATATAGCTATATGTACTGTTATAGTAATATCAACTAGAATGGTAAAAACCGTGAAAATTTCGTGACGATGAGATACATTCATCGTTTTTGACAAAAATATTCGTGTAGACTCTCCAACAGCTTTTTGTAAAATTTAGTACATTTTTTTTCCGCCAATGTGTAATCGTTGAATTACTGAATGGACGTTCTTCGTAAGTGTATTTGGTACATTATCGTCTAGCGACGGCCTTGTTTATTTATAAAATTTTCAATTTTAAAAATTGAAAATATTTGTGAACAAAAAAGTAATCAAATGGGATAGACTCGATGCCAAGCGACTGCTTTCAGTTCAAATTGTAATTTAATAATTTCAATATTAGTTTTAATAACTAAATTGTTAATAACTCATTTCTTAGTCTGCGTTAGATAACAGACAGATTATTTTAATGAATGTTTCTTTAGTAGGACGTCTCTTTGCCGAATAATGACCGACTACGAAAGTGACCAGAAATTCGGCTTTGCCGACTAGTCGGAACATCACTAATATAAAAAACTTAAAACTTGTCGATCAAAAAAAGGTAAAAATAAAAAACTTATGTTTTTGATAAAATAAATAATCTTTATTTCAACTTATTCATTTCTAAATGCCCATAAAATTTATAATAGAGGTAATTTTCTAATAAACATTCGATGCCACATCAGTCCAGTAAACGCTGACAACGAAAACCATGTGAAAATATACGATAAATGTTCATTTCGCAACGTAATCCTTGTTTGTCCACCAATTGGACCTCCGTCAATTGTACAATCTGTAATTGCTTCAATATAAATTGGTTCTGCAGCTGTATATCGACACATTGATTCTAAATCTCTGCAAAAAATAATAAATTTAATAAAAATTATCAGATCTAAAAGACTTAAATAAATCTAGGGCCAGACACAATTATAATAATATATATAAGAAGGATACCGCAAATGGGTCCCTAGCGCCTAGACCCAAGGGGTCCTCTGTGCCCTCCTTAGTACAATCGAATGGCCTAGCTGTGGTTATACACACTTTCCAGTGTTGTGTTTGCAGGTGGAATTAACGCCAGAGTTTCTCGGCATCCAGATCAGTCTGCCTGTGTTTTAAGTGTCAGGCGATTCAATACCTGGAAGCATTCATAGACTATCCTTGATTGAAATCTTGACGCCTTAAAAGGTCCGAAGTGCGACCTCACTATCTGAAAAGATGCTGATATATACCCCACTGTAATCTTTCTTGTTCTGATCTGGGCACCGCCAAGCACAGTATACTCCAAAAAAATAAAAACGCGACACTGACAAAGAAAACAATTCGTCAGAACCAAGAGATTGAACTTTTTCTCCTTTTACAAATGATTTTGAATTTGATGATTGCCATGACAACAGTTCTAGTCTTAGAAGTAAATTGGAGTAGCGCATCTTTAAACACACTTCTTTACCCCAAGTATATGTTAAAATACTCACCGATATAGCCATGATCTTGATTCTGGTATATTTTTTGGTGTGAACGTTGGACGTGGTTCATTTAACCGTACAATACCAGTTACGACCAATTCCTTATCGACTTGCCCTTCAGGTCGAGTTCGTGGATCTTTTTTATTTGATGGAACCCATCCACGATTTACAAGTATTGTCAAACTGTTTTTAATAATTTTGTTGAATTAAAAAATTATTGAATAATTTACAAAATATTGATTACGATTTCCAAGTTGATAAAAATTTGTGTGAGTCGGTATGTTTTCCCTAGGATTGCTATCTCAAAGTTCTGAGAAATCGGGAGATAAACTAAAAAAGTAAAAAATATCCCATGATGTTTGATATTGATAGCCCGGGTAAACCATACGATTTCTGAAGCCTTTATACTATATCTGTAGGGATGGAAACCCTAAATTCATTACGAAATATCGAAATGACGATTTATCGACTATTAAACATTTGTCGACCTGGATATCGTAAGACGTTAAAAAAAAACTTACTCTCTATCAGACAATTTAAACGGCGTAATAACTAAATACCCTGAAGTTCCAAATTTACTTTGTGAGATCAAACTACTCTGTGTAGCGGCATCCCCATTAATAATTAATGATCGTGGTCCTAAATAAATTTCTTTTGAATAATCAAAATGCCCTTTGACTGTTACCGGATAATATTCCAAATCCTTTAATTCGTTTAAACTGAAATTTTAATTCGGCATTAATAAACGGTAAGTAGTTTCAAAAATGATTCGTGAGAACAAGCTTTTTATATCCTGTATTTAAAAAAATATACAGAGTGCTTTTCTAAAATAATCTATCCTGTATTTATTTTCAATCTAAAATAAATACAGGATATTTCAACAATTAACTCTGTAAATTATCTATTTTACCTTGTTTAGAATTTATGTTATAAAAGCTTATTTTTACTCTATAAAATCTTAGCCCTAGAGCCCGTGACAGTAAAACTGCACTTACACGGATTTCGAAATTTCGCATATGAATCGATACTGTTTAACGATGGGTATAATATAGACTAGGTGTGCCAGGGTTTATCCTGGCAGAAATATTTATTTCCAGAATTTTTTTATTTTTTACTAATGCGACAGATATGTTGGTCAAGTTTTGAGCTGCGACACAGAACAAAGAACAAATTTAAAAAACATGTAATTCCGCGATAAGGGTAAAATTTTATTGGATTTATAAAATAAAAGTCTCTAACAAATTAATTTCCATGATAGTGCAAAATACTTGTAATTAATAAAAATATAAAAATTTATAAAAATATTTCTGTCAGGATAAACCTTGACACACCTAGTCTATATTGTACCTATAGTTAAAAAGTATTGATTCATATGCGAAATTTCGAAAACCGTGTAAGCCCGTGTCCGAGCTTCCTGCTTATCTTTTATTGGATTAAAAATATTTATTAGCTTACTCTTCAGGCAATGGAATTGGTGTAGTTTCATGTCGTGCCTTTAAATCAGCTAACAAATTTTCCTTCCATTGTTTACGCTGTATTTGCCAAACTCCTAAACCGAATGTTGTCGTTGGAATTAACTACAACGTAAGAAAATTTAGGACTTTAATTTTGTTTTATGGATTGTAATTTGAATTTTATATCTAACCAATAAGAACCATCCCAAAGGTCCAATTTCTTGACTTTCTGATTGTGTTGGATTACGTAAATTAGGTTTAGCTTGTTTTGTTGTTACAAAACGATTCACTATGAGATTCGGCTTAATATTATTATCCTGCTTAATAATAAATAATCCATATTTACTAAACTTATTCAAAAATTGTTTATGTAATTTAAACATTATTTTTAATCAAAGGTTGTAAAACAATATGGACATAACCTCACAATACTAAGATAATATAAAAGGAAGGTATTCCAATCCTGTCCTCGGTTGACATATTAACTGTCAACTAAAGTACTTTCATGCTAACTCCCAAAATAACAAAAAAATTTTATTATACTTTATAGATATCTAACATATTCTTAATACTGAGAACAAGTAAATTAGTAATATCATTTAAAAATCAAGATGTTACAATATTATTGCAATAATCTAAATAATTTATTTGCGAACAGTCTTTGTAGAAGTACGCATATATTTCGAGAACAAAAAACCACAAGATTTTGGTTCCATCATTGCACCAGGGATGTAAAAGCAAGAATGTAAGGAAATGAATTTCCCCAAAACATTATCGCGTAATTTGTGGCATTCAGGAAAAATAAGTAAGTGTTTAACAGCTTCCTGAATAATTCTTGCTAAAAACTCATGAACATTCTGCTGATGCAATAATGATTTTCCGTTAGTGAAAACTTCTTTGGCTTTTCAGAAGTTTATATACTGTCTCACTAGGATGTTTTAAGTCACCACGATTTATTGCAGCTGCTCAGCCATAGCTTGCAGTTGATAAAGTTACTGGAGACTAAGTTGTTCTTTCACATACTTTGCAATCAGAGGATGAAACAAATAGGTACTGCCCAATCACAAAGGTAATACAGTCCATATTTTTGAATTACTGTTAATTCTCAATTATCAGGTATTTTGATGATATATTGTGTTTCAACAGCTAAACAATGATCATGCTCTTAATTTTTTGACGCAGAAATTCGAATATATTATTATTATATATATTCGAATATTAGAATATACTTTTATCAATTGAAATGTTAATTTTTTTAATCGCTTTATTAAAAAATATTTTTTATTATTGTGGGAGTTAGCATGGAAGTATTTTAGTTGACAGTTAGTTAGTATGTTGAATGATTGGAATACCTTCTCTTTATATTATCTTAAACAATACAATTCTAATTTGACAGACAACACATTGGGATCGGTTTTGCAAATAAAAATAATTCAAAATTTCTAAATGGTATAAAAATAAATTTCTGTAAAAATGTTACGGAAAATTTTATCGCATACACCCAAGCAATTTTATTGTACAATAGCAAAGAATACTCATAAAAATGCATTGAATGAAACAAATAAATTAACTCGAGAACTGGCGGCACGAATGAAATTAACTGGCCCCATAACAGTTGCTGATTATATGAAAGAAGTTTTAACGAATCCATCATTGGGTTATTATATGAATCGGGATGTTTTTGGTGAGCGTGGTGATTTTGTTACATCACCAGAAATGGGACAAATGTTTGGGGAGGTATTAACACACACAAAAATTCATTCTTCATTAAAATTTTCTATGAAAATGTATTTTACTTGACTTACAGTTGATTGCTGTATGGTTTATAAGTGAATTAGAAAAAATAGGTGACCCAACTCCTTTGCAAATAATTGAACTAGGTCCAGGAAGAGGTACATTAGCTGCAGACGTCTTAAGGGTAAAAAAATAAGGAAGTTTTCGAATCGTTCCATTTAAAAATAATTGTTATGCGACTATTATAATTTTTTTAAATTATTGCGGTGTTAAACGTTAGTTTACGCAATTCACTAAAGACTGCAGATACATAAAAGTATCATAAGTTTGGAGCGGTCTAAATAAGAACCTATGCATTATACAGAAAAAAGTTACAAATAAAAGTTATAGAAAATGTTGCGCGGTTGCACGATTCACGAGATATTTAATAAAACGTTGTTTCCAAGAAAACCGTGTCCTCTCGTACTGCTAAATTGAAACATATTCCAACGAGAAAAAAACTTCTTAAAATATAAAATATTTTTAATATTATTTTAAATTTATATCATAAATTTAAAAATAGGTATTTCGTCACATCCAAAAAGATCGATATCCTTTTATAAGTTTGCATTTAGTTGAAGTTAGCCCGTATATGCGAGAAATTCAAGCGAAAACATTACGAGTGAGCCTGAATGAAGAATACTCAATACAACACAATACAAAAACAAATAGTTCAAATATCGAAGTAAATCATTCGAAAACCGGTGTGACCCCGGATGGATTATATGTGTATTGGTACGATTCAATTGAAGATGTGCCTAAAAATTTTTCTATTTTGGTTGCACATGAATTTTTTGATGTTTTACCAATACATAAAATTAAGGTATGTTGTATTTTCTATGTCTTGTAATTTTGATACATTAAAGTAGCAGCAAATAAGGAAAAAATTGAATCTTACTTTTTCCCCCAAAACTGAATCTTCCATTTTTATTATAAGACACTTATTACAGGGTGATATCTTGCTACAAAAAATTTCTCATTTGTTCCTCTTTGGCCAAAAAATTTTTTCTTAGATTCATTACTACCGATTAATAAATTATAAAAAAATTGGTTGGAAGTAAAATCGTAAAAATTAATTTTTATGTTGTTTTAGAAAACCGCAAATGGTTGGCGTGAAATATTAATTGATTATAGTGAAAAAGATAAACAATTTAAATATGTTTTATCACCAACGGCTACAGCAATAAGCTCATCAAAATTAATCGACGAATTACATGAAGATCGTAATGAATTTGAAATATCACCAAAAGCATTAACGATTATTGAGCATATTGCATCCAGATTCGAAAATGATGGTGGTATTGGATTAATTGTAGATTATGGGCATATGGGTGACAAACGTGATACATTTAGAGTAAGTTTTATGAAAAATGCTTAGCCAAAAGTTGTCAAGGGCAATAGAGGATATTCGTCTGTGTCCATGATTTGGACCTACAATTATCAATAATCTTTAAGGGTACTTTCTTTCGATTAAATGAAATAAATGATTTATTTTTAACTCCCATTTCCTCCGAAAGCTAACAGCTAAGTTTTTCGAAAAAATTTTAACAAAACTTGTTAGTTCTTTTATGTGATCAATTTTATAATTTAAAGCTTTATACTATATCTTACCGTTTTGGATCTTATTTGGTTGTTAAAGAAAGTCGAAGAATTAGGTCCAATCTGGTGCCAGAACATGATGTCCTCCATCAAACTACAAAACGATCTATTAGCCATTATAGATTAAAATAACCCATCCTGTATATTTAAAGACTTTCGAAAAACACAGATAACAATTCAACCTGACACAGCACCGGTGCTATCAATATTCCGATACTTTTGAAAATAATTCTTTTTTTAGGCATACAAAAAACATAAACAATATAATCCGTTACTAAATCCTGGAACAGCGGATTTAACGGCCGATGTGGATTTTAAACAACTGATAAAATACGCTACCAAAGATCAAAAACTCTTAGCATTTGGACCAGTGACACAAAGTGCATTCTTAAATTCATTAGGTATTAAGATACGTTTAGATATGCTAATTAAAAATGCCAAAAATCAACAACAAATCGATTCATTGAAGCAAGCGTACAAAGTGATGACTGATGCCGATCAAATGGGTGAACGTTTTAAATTCATTTCACTATTTCCTAGTATACTCGGCGAGCATTTAAAAAAATTTCCAGTTGCCGGATTTCAATAAGAAAAATCATCATATTGTGTTCTTTGTTAAATTAGGGCCATTTTAATATGGGATTCCTTTTCCTCCTAGAGCAAAACGTAATAACGACTTTTTTTCGATTAAGGTTTCTAATCTTAAGAATTTGAATGTGAAGTATTCACTCCTTAAGGATCATGAAATTATTAAAAAAATTATAAGAATAAATTTATAACATTGCGAGGATAAATTTGCTCATTTTATATTCGTTCACTCCTCCCATTTATTAAACTGGCTCTAAATGTAAATTTTAGTTTTTTAGATTTATTTTTTAAATTTGTTGTTCAAATAAATGATTTACATTTTGACTGCTTTTGTGTTTTTTTCCTACAAAATTTTCTAATGTTACACGAAAAAGGTGAAAAATTGTTTTGTTACCTTTTAAAAATCGAATTAATTTTTATAGTTGCATCAGTGAATATTTTTACTCGGAAGTATCCAAGAACAGCTCAGATTTTGATAAATTTTTTTTTAAAAAGTGTCTTTTTTTAAATTATTTAAAATCAGAAACTTTCAGATGGAGGAAATATTATGAGAGAGTAAAAAGTAATGTCCCAACTGATATATCCACACTCAGTCTAAATCACTGATGATAGAAGCTTAAAATTTCGAGAGGATATGGATTTTATACTGTATAGTCTCATTTAGCAAAGGATTTTTCGAAATAAATTTTCTAAAAGGATGAAGTAGGAGATGAAATTTGTATCTAAATACAGTGGAACTTGATTAAGTGGGACCTGGATAAGAGAGAAACCCCCGTAACTAAAACTCAATCTTAAGTCCCAACTCTTTGGCACTGAATTACCCCTTTTAGTGGGACGAACCTCTATGTCTGAGATTCGTTCTTTCGATTTTATCGTCATAGTTACCTTTATAAGTGATACAGAAAGAGAATTTTACATGCATTAACCTCTGTAACTTAGAACTGAGATAACATCGTTTTGTTTTTTTTACTTACTTATTCTTATTCTATCCGCAAATTCTTCACTTAACTAATTTGGAGCCACAATGATCTTCAGGTTTAGTTTTGCTTTACTATCATACGAATGTTTATTTGAAAAATGCCGAAACGAAAGCTCAGATCGTTATCAGTACGTGAAAAACTGAAGTTAATATCCGTTTATGAAAGTGGGAAGGCACGCGATGAAGTTTGTGTCAAATTTAATGTGCAAAAATCTACGCTTTGTAGAATAATTCAGAATAAAGATAAAATTCATTCACAATGTTCTGAAAGACAAGGAAAACTAAAACGTGTACGCGTTTATCAGAATATCCTGAACTTAAACAGTGTTTGTTAACATGGGTCAAGCAACTTCGTAACAAAAACGTTCCGGTAGGTGAACCGACGATTAAAGAAAAGGCAAAAGATTTCGCGCGGAGGCTCGGTATTTATAATTTTTGTAGTAGCAATGATATTGATAATATGTTATTTTATTTAATAATCGCATCTCTATAACTGAAATAACCTGTATTCTGGCCTCTAAGAATGGAACCCTCTGTAAATGAGACAGATATTTATTTCTACCTGGATATCTGAGACACTGGGTAAGTGTAATACTTCTATAAGTGAAACTTTGCAGTTCCCTTGAAGTCTCACTTAGCCAGGTTCCACTGTATGTTCAAACCGTCATTTTTGAGTTCAATTCTTAAACCGATTTTAAAAATTATTTCTCCAATAGAATGCTACATTATCAGCAAGTAACATGAGCTGTATATTATTTTCAAAAAAAAAACTGAGTTAGAGAATTAAAAATTTCTAAATATGCTGAATTACTGTTCATAGATAAAATATAGTAGGAAATCAGATAAAATGTAGTAGTTTTTAACGGTGTCTAATTTTGTCGACTTGATTGCTAGCGCCACGGACAAACTGTTCGGGTACTAAAAGCCGATCCTAACTGTGTCTATGGAAGATAACACTGCATGGTGTCAATGAAATGTCTTTTGGAGGTAGTGGCTTCTAAGCCCTTCTTCCCCATTTCAATAAAAAGTGTAACAGTACGAAATATTGTATGAGGGAAATAATCCTTGAGTAATGGAGCTCTGATGAATAATTATTGTTTTTATAGTGTCGCGTCGCCACATCCCAAAATACACTCAGCATTAAAAAATCGATTTTTCTGAACAAGTTTATTTAATTTAAGAAAAATGATACTTGGATCAATATGGTTCTACCATCACGATGCATCGTCTTATACACCTCCCTAAAAATAAACAATTAAGAAAACTTTTCCAAAGTCAATGTTTATATAAAATCATAACTACAATATACTTGATTGGGTTTGTAAATATAAACAATCATGCCGTGATGGAGCTGACCATTAAAAGTCGGATCATCTACTTTTTATTAAGCGAATTATACCGCATTCATAAATTATAGTAGAAATTATTTTTATACCTTAAGAGAAACATTTCGATTTTAATATTATTATACCTATTAAATTATTAAAATTGCAGTTTAAAACTCTTTACCACGAGGGAAAGGCGGAATTCAAAACCATTCGAATTACACTGGTGGAAAAAATATTTGGAGAAAGAATAAGTCTTAAAAACTCTGAAAATGTCTTGGGAACTCTGAATTTCTCAATGTTTTTGGACTGTCTAATTCAGAGTTATTCAGACTTAGACAGTCCAAAAACGTTTAGAAATTCAGAGTTATTCAGAGTTCCTACCCAGCTAGCATTCAAGTCAGAAAGACTTTTTGAAGGGATTATTCCCAAGATGTCAGTTTAGAGTTCCAAAAATATGACGTCTTAACAACCTCATTTTTAATCAAGAAGAGTTTAAGAGCTCTTTTTTCTGACTTCGCAAGACGTTAACAATATGAGCTGTTTAAGAGGTGTTTTTCCTGACTTCGTAAGACGTCAAAAATATTGGCTCTTTAAGAGGTTTTTTTTTTTTATATGCAATTTTAATTTTTTATTAATATTTGTTTCGTGGCGTATAAATTTATCTAAAAAATAAACATGACAAGACTTTCAGATTTTCTACGACTTTGAGTTTTTGAGACTTTCTTCAAATATTTTTTCCACCAGGGTAGTCAGAGATGTTCAAATATATCCACCAGGGTAGCTTTTGTTCAAAAACTATGAAAGATTAAAATTTACAAAAATTAAATTCAGATATCATCTTTATTCAGAATCTCATGAACTATCCCAGTCACCCAGATTTTGAGTTTTTTGTTGTGATTTTCAAAGCAAAATGATTGGAGCAAATATAGTTCCAAAAATCATTCAATATTTTTATTTTTCTCAATTCTCCTATTTGTGAAATAGGGGAAGTTTTCAAATTGACCTGCATAATATGTTTTCATACAGATTTGATTCTGTTAACGGTTATTAAACTTATTTATAGAAATAACTATAATTGCAAATATTCCAACAAAGAATTGATAATATTGTAATAAAAAATTTTAGCATTCTTGATTAAATCATGAAAATTTCACATGTCGAACACTTATGTCGTCGCGTCGATTAATCGGAGGTAACACTTTTTAAAAAATTAAAAATAAAATACCCAAATACAAATAGAATTTTTGTCTCAGTATAATATTATAAAATGAAGGCAAGTTTTTGGTTTACAGTGTTTACACGCATCAAACATGTGAAATTGATCTTATATAATAAAATAGTGAGCTTCTTATTGGCATATAACAGGAGTACGTATGGTTTTTATACCCTGAACGTATGGAGAGAAGGTATATTAAGTTTAGCCTCAAGTTTGTACAAAACATCGATCGTACAGATAGTTACATTAAATAGGGAAATCGACATTTTTGAATTCACTATACGTAGCCGATTTCAAAAATTATTTCATCTCTAGAATGGTACATTATCAGCAAGTGGCATGGGCGTATTTTCTTTTTAAAATAATTAGGGATTCGCACTATAAAAATTAAAATCCATTAAATAGTGGACAAAAGGGAAGTTAAGGGAATTGAAGATTATAACGTGGATATATCTGCTAGTTATTTATATTGTTTAAACAATATATGTGCAACTTATATAAATAAATCACTCTTGCGTAATTTTTTCCACAAAAAAATGTATTTTAACTTAATAACAATAAAAATGGATTTTAAAGTGATACAAATTTTTGAGCAATATCTATTGCTCCAAAACTAGGATGTTAAAATTTTCAATTGAGCTTTTGAGGTTGCAAATTCGATAATTTTTTCGCCAAGACAGCTGAATAAATGAGAATGAAAATAAATAAATTAGTAATTACTATTTATTGCTGGCAAGAAAAATTTTTGTCTCTTTATAAACTTTGTTAATTGCAATTTTTGACTCTTCTGACTCAAAAGGTTGACGATCTTTGATTTAGACAAATGATTTAATTGTGTGTAGGACGTTTGACTCTATTTTGTATCAGTGTTAAGTCTATAGAATTACCCTGTTATATGTTTACAATAATCGAACTCCTGTTATATGTTTACAATAATCGCACTAAAAATTGTAAAATATAATATATATTAGATTATATTTAACACAAATCATCAGAATATTTCTAGACTCTTTGTTGAGTCGAACGATTGTTCAATAAAATATTTCTTCCTGATTTGTTCTGAATTCGAAACTATACTTTTATGTTGAAACGTGTAAAGTGCATTTTATATTTAGTGCAGCAGTAATTTGAACGATTATTAAGGTAATTATATTTATTTTCTGATTTTTTAGTTATAATATTTTATTAATAATTTTAAATTATAGAATATTTCTTAAGAGTAATTTTATTTTGATTTCTAATTAAAAAATTCAAATATTTAGCTGTAACCGACTAGCAATAATCACATTCGCATGTGTAGTGTGGCGAGTATGAAACATTTTATTTGGGGAAAATTTCGAAAGTACGTTTACTTTTATGGCGCCTGAAAAAATTATTTTCATGATAATCTTAAGTTAGTACGAGGGCCAAGGAAAGTTTCGACTTGTGGTTGAAATTATTTGTACCTTATTTTTAACTTTGATAATGAATTTTGTTATAACGAAAAATAAGAATAAAATTTTTCGATATCTGCTTTGGTTTTCGAAATATCGAAAGCTAAATAATTTAAAAAAATTTTCAATTTTCGATATTATGAAAATTACTCCAGATATCGAAAAATTTTTTTCTTACTTTTCGTCTTATATTGTCAAGTTATAACATAATTCACCATCAAAATTAAAAATATATATTTTTTTAATTATTGTGTCCCCATTACGGTGCTCATACATCCTTAATTAGTTGGGCACACAGTTTTTTTTTTTTTTCAGTAATTTATTAAGGTTTTAACTTTAATTTAAATAGTTTTTTTTTATTTTCCACCGACTAGTTTTGGAGAAATCTATGAAAATATATTATCCATCTACCGTTTTACCATAAGACCAATGTTAAATATGCTTACTTTTGAAGGTAATCCCCCTAAAATTTTCAGAATTGATTTAGACAACTTCATATAAAAAAAATCAAACATTTTATCCAAAATGGTCCTGGCGCTCGTACATCCTTAAAAGTAATAAATATCAATTTTTGTAATTAAGTAGCTTTACGATAAATTTTATTTATTTTTTTGTAATTATTTTTCTTTAAAAAAGAATAATAATAAAAATAGTAAAAAATTAAAAATACTGCAAATACTGCGTGATAGGGAACGTTGTGCCAAAATGACCTCCCCAAGAAAAAATGTATTTTATATCCAAACTATTCGAGAAATTGTCTTACGTCAATTTAGTGCAATTTAGTGCTAATTTCTTGTGATTTGTTCTTTTTAAAACTATTCAATATTTTTCAAAAGGAATAGTTTTACCGACCTTTTATAAATAAGTGGGTGAAATGATCTCATTACGTTTTTTACCAAAGAGTTCACATAAAATTTTAATTGTTTTTTTTTTTTACATGGCATCAACACTTACAATTAGTATAAACACAAAAATCATCTTAATAAATCCATTTACTTACTAACTTGTACACATTTTACACACAATATAGGGATCATTTAGGCCAATTTAAATGAGACCATTTTACTCGTAACGACATATTTGAAAATGGTCATAACAAATTATCCTGAAAAACTTCAATTGATCATAAAAACTCAACAGCCCCTGAATAACACGATTTGATTTATAAATTTTACGCATAAATGAAATCTCAGAAAGAAATACAGGTATGTTGGTAATAGTGTTATTTATTTAGGGAAAAGGATTTTAGACTTAAAAATTAGAATTTAAAAAAAATTAAGAAAACACATTTTAATGAAATGAAAGCTCATACAAATTAATTATTATATGAAATATAATAACAAGCGTCGAATATTTATTATTATCTATCTTTTAGTCCTCATTTAATAAAAGTTTGTTGTGCAATAAAAGCAGGACTTTTTTAACGAAATAAATATAAACCAGCTAGACCCGTGTGGAATTTCTCTTCCGTAGCTACCGTAACTCGTGGATACCCGTGGCTAAAAATAACAAATTTCGTAGAAAAGTGGTGAAAAAAAATCAAAAGTTCTTAAATTAATATTAGGAGAGCATATATTAAAAATAGTAATATATGTCTAGAGAATTACTAGAGCATCTGTCAAAACTAACATGTTTGCCTAATAATGTTTTGGGTATTATATGTCTACAGTATTAAGAAAGCATTTGTAAAAACTAACATGTTTGCTCAATAAACTAATTATTTAAATTTAGACCGTGAGTATATTTTTCGTCAAACCTAGACATAAAAAGCTTGAAAATGAGGGGTGAATCATGGAATTTGATAAAGGAATAAAGAAGATAAGGATATAACAGAAAAAAACTTGCTAGAGTAATAATATATAATATGTTTTAACTATCGACTAACAAGTAAATATGTAAAAAAAAATTGTATTAAAATCAAATATTTACAATCTTATCAATCAAAAGACATTTAAATATACAAACACAACTGTTCAATATTTTTTTATGATGTAAAAAGAAAAAAATATATCTTTCTAAAAAAAGATTTTCTCAATTCGAGTGTTTATTTTTCAGAAATCATAAAGATTGATGTGAAGAAAATTTTTCTATAAAGGCATAAAATTCAAATATCAAAAAGAAGTGCAACAACAGTACCATTTTTATAAACAGCTGGGCAATATTTATGCATTAAAATAGTGGTGTTTGCATACCTCAGTATAAAAGTGTTAGGAATTATATCTCATATATACTTTGAATAGGGTGTTCGATTTTAATTTGTTCAGTGAAAATTGTCTTTTACTTGTACGAGAATATTTTGGAAAACCCTCGAATTTAACAAAAATTTACCTCAAATTTGCACATTCAATTTCCAAAGAGTTTATTAAGTTTACAAAAAAACAATAGTTGTTTGATATTTTATAATGATTTTGTTTCTAATTTAAACATCTCTTTTTAAAATGCCCCCCCCTACAATTAGAACAATTTTCTCACGTACCGAAAAAAGCTATACCTCCTACCATTATATTTGGGATTTCCAGGACAGTTAAAGAATCAGTAAGCCAAGATTATTTATTCTATTTTATAAATAACTTTATTATGGAATTCATCCAATGATGCCGACGGGAAAGAGCTAGTATAGTAACAGCTAGAAACTAGTTTTATAAAAATATATTAAAAAATATTTTCTAGTAATCATATTACACTTATAACACATATCTCAGAAAATTCTCAATAGAAATTCTTAAAATATTTACTTACTTGTAATGTAATACCAGTGATTTTCTACAATATACCTACATAAATACATACATACCTATATTTCACTTATTATAAGGTTGGAAATACATACGCTATTTAGTATTTTCATTTCCAATGAGAAACAGTTAACTTTCTCTATTAAAAATTAATTTAAAAAAAACTAAGACTATAAAAAGATAATTGCACCATAGTTTACAAATTTTTAATTAAACTATTACATATCGATTCAAATTTGGCTGCGTTACAAAAAAAGGCGATTTTTAATATTTGATTGCGCAAAATAACTGGCTTTGCTCTACCACACATAAATTTGAATCGATTTCAATCCACCAAGAATGTAATTTAACTAGTATAGTTTGTGATTGGAAAAAATTAACCCATGAATTTGCCATAAAAGTTTATCGTAAAGAACAGAAAAAGTTCAAATACAAAAAAATTCTTTTAACTCAAAAGATTTCTTTTTTTATCTGAATATTTAAGCCGTTTGCTTGCATTTTATACTTATTAGCTAGTGTATTTCCAGCCTTATTCCACCCCGCTTAGTTTTTCATCTATGTAAAGTCAGACATAATAACACAAACAATTTAAAAAAAAAAAAACATATGAAAACAAACAATTGGCTGAATCAATTGTTAAAATACCCTGTATACAAAGAGTTGAATGTCAGTGGTCGCATTATTTTTAATAAATTAGAAAAGTTTAAAAACCAACACAATTATGGTGGCTTTTTTTCCGCCATTTCTTTTATTTTTCGAAAATTGTCGAAAGTATTTTCTAGAACTTGTTTTCGTTTGTAGAGATTCTTTCACAAGGCCAATAGTTGAAGCTATCTGCAAATTTTCAACTACCTATCTTTTATAGTTTTGAAGAAAATGGACACCAAAGTTTTGCCCTAATTTGCGCCCTAACGGGTAAACAATGAAGTTTAAGAAAAAATGTTTCTAATAAAAGTTGTTTACTTTTTATAAGGAACCTTTTTGACATTTAAACTTTTGTTCTATCTCTATTGGTTTACAAGATAGGTCCTACGGACACAAGACCCAATTGATCATGTTCCTTAATTATACCAACTCAAATTCACTTTTTAATTCCTGAGCACGCGCGCACGATTTAAAAATTTCAGCTTAGTATCTCTTTTCGTTTTTGAGTTATCGTGGTGACAGACGGTCGGACAGACAACCGGAAATGGACTCTAGGTTATTTAATGAACACATTTTTAAGCGTTACTAACTTTGGACTAAACTTAGTATACCTTCACAAATATTTCATATATACAGGGTATCAAAAAACAGCTTCTGAATTGATCGTAGAATAGTCAACAAATAAACAAAAACTATACTCAAAGTTCAATATTTTAGATAAAGTATTTTCAAATTCCAAGCGCCAGGTCGCGCGTCCTTATGAACCTTGTGATTAATTAATAATTATTTTATTTGGGTCAAGAAAATAACAAATTTTATTCTCTGCCATTTTATTTTGTATTCATAAATTATGTATTTGCAAAGTTTTGTAAACATTGGAACTTTGAAACAGAAAAATTTCAGAAAAACCATTATATAGACAAAAAAACTTTATAGACAAGTTGTGGTAAATATTCTAGGAGCCAAACTGAAACTAACCTATTCATAGCCGATGAATGTCCATAACTGCACCCAGGTTTTTTTTTATGTTAAGAAATTTTTTCGGTAGAAAAAAAAAATTTGTAAAGATTTTTTGAACCATTTTCAATTTTTCATAATTCAGCAATTTTTTCGTAAAAATGATAGTTATGAAGAAAAAAAAACTGGCAAAGTTTCAAAAATTCTTTTTTTTTATGAATTTTTGCTTGATAATTAAAATAAAACTAACTGGGTTTCACAAAAAAACGAATTTGCAAGACACTTTTTGAGTTTAAAATCGCTTAAAATTCAGTAATATTTTTTTTTAAGTCGCAAAATTAAATTTTCTTTTAAATAAATTAAACTTTTTTAGTGATTTCAGTTAAACAAAGTTTCTTACAACTTTTTTGTAAGACGCACAATTTTGAGAAATAAGCCAAAAACAGAGAATTTTTGAAACAAAAATTTAACTACAAATTTTTCATGCTTTAATAACGGAGATGCCATTTTTCTCAGCTTTGATACTATGGCTAAACAATAGGATAGTTTCTTGATGTCGAATTTGCTACATTACCCTTAAAATTGTAAAAGTAGACTTCATTACATAGCAAAATTTCGTTAAAAGATGAAGAGAAAAGTTAAAAAATGAAGAAGTTATCAAATTGATTAAAAAATGAAGAAGTTATAAACATTCAAAGATTTTTGTCTGTCTCTTTTTTTAAAAACAAAGTTTTATTTGTTATCTCTATGGCAACTCCGTGAAATGACGTCACTAGTAGATAGTTTTCTCTTTGTTTAATTAGGAGACTAACTTCCCTCTTTTTACTTTTTTGGCAACAGTTTTATAATGATACCTAAGTGGAATCGAATCAATGGCTTTTAAATTCTGGGCTAAAGCGACCAAGAGCAGATTGCATTGTTTTTGAATAAGCCTTTTACGTGGGAATAATTATTACCGTTCTTTCTCTTGGAAACGTGAAGTAGGCAAAAACAGGCACTTAGGAGACAACTTTTTAGAAGCATAAGCATTTGATTAAAAAAATGATGAAATAAGTAACTGTCTGAAAATTGCAAAAAAGATGTATTACGAAAAAAAAAACCAAAAATATAAGCGAAATAATCAACAGACAAATAAAAAATATTTATTTATAGAAATAAAAATAAAATAAAGATAAAATTCTATACTAAAAATAGTATTTAAATGATTTATTTATAGATTCAACTAAATTCCGATTAGTTACCAATATATGCAAATAACCTAGCGTTTTGATCTTTGAAATGATGAACTCAAAATCAACAGATCATTAAAATGTCGCATAATAAATTCAATTAGCATTTAATATTTATTTATCCAATTTTTTTTTTTTAATTAAAATAAAATTATATTAGATAAAGATTTTTAATGAGCCGGATTCAAAACAATATTGAAAAATTGTATTAAAAATATTTTTTTGATTGCGTCAATTTTATTTGTTTTATATAAATCACACGATATTCCAGGAATAATTTATTTTTGTAAATCTTTATGCACACAATTTATGCGTGACTTGAAGAATATTTTTGCTCTGATTTTGAAAAATAAAAGATTCTTTTAAAAAGTGGATAAGTTCATGCAAATTTTATATTTTTTTTACAAACGCGAGGTTCGCATCTTCGAGCCCTCTGTCTACACAAAAAGTCTTTTTTACAAACATATTCAGCTTTAGAACAATACAATAAATAATATTTTCAGTTAAATAGGCAATTTGTTAAACACTCATGTATAATCCATTGTAAAAAATGATTAACAAATGTATTCGTTGGGTGCATAGGCATGATAGGGTCAATCAAACCAATGCTAATGTCCCAGTGTATAATTTTGGCTATAAAGCGGGCTGTTATGATTAATTTTCAATTGTTTACAGAAATTGTAAAAATAAGAGACGGAATTGAATAAATAATATTTTTTAAAGTAAATTAACATAATTACTTATTTAAATTTGTTAGAAAATAGTAAAAACATACAGACAATCCATAGATTTATATATCCATCCATACAATGGCGCGTCCATTTGTTCTCAATAATAAAACAAGTGAAAACAAATAATTGATTTTGAGTTAATCATTGAAATATCCTGTATTGAAAATGTTGAATGTCAGTGCTTGCATCATTTTTATTAAATTATAAGAGTTTGAAAAATCAACACAATAATGGCGACCTTTCGGCCGCCATTTGTTTTGGCTTTCGAGAATTTCGAAAGTATTTTCTACAACTTTTCTTATATTGCCAGAATATTTCACAATACCACTTATAGTTGAAGCAACCTGCAAATTTTCAACTTCCTATTTTAAAGAAAATGGATACCTTAAGTTTCGTCCTAATTTGCGCCCTCACGAGTAAGCCATGATGCTCTTAACAACTATAGCAATTAGATGGCGAATCTACGTTAATGTCTATGATTAATGCAATCAAAAATACCAAAAATTGGTAGCTGTGTTTGACTAGCACAATAAATATGGCTAAGTGTATCCGATCTTATGTCGAACACTCTCTTGCATCATCAAGATAAAAATTGTTTAAACCCTACTCTGTAATAATTAATAAATGTATTTATTCCATAATTTATGATACTAGTGTGGCGCCTAAATTTTTGTTTATATATTTTTTTTATTCGCCAGATACGTCAATCAAATTTATATAAGGATATAATTTATTTTCCTTAATATTATCGTTTTAAGTTTCCTATTAACTATTTGTCATGCAGGAACTTCCGTGGAAATTTTATTTCTACGTAAAGATTTCGTTATCAACCATTCGCCTGTTTTCGCACGTTTATCACAATTAATTACCCTTATTAGTTACTTAAAAACAATGCTTTCTTTTAGAACTGCAGTTGGAATATTTTTTGCAGGTTCCCAACCCACTTAAGTGCGAAGACTTACATTTAACCTTCGATTCGATTTTGCCAAGATCGATTCATGAGGTCTAAAAAATGGATATTTTGTATCGATTCTTTATTGTTTAATTTTACAAGAGTTTGTGAATTTGCGCAAAATAACTACTCCTTACTTACTGCTTACGTTTTTTTTATATAACATTGTAAAGAATCTTCAAAAATTGTTTTATACAGTGAAAACTCAATAACTCGAACCTCGTTCGCTGAACTTCTAAATACGCGATATCCCGAATTATGTTACTTTGTAACTCGAATGAAATATGTTATTTCCCTGCGAGGTATTGATATTACATGTTTATACTCGAATTCAAAGAGCTGCAGACTCCATGTTATTGACCTAGCAATCAATTTACGGAATTTCCGAGTACGGAACCCTATGCTAGCACTTGAAATATACCTAAGAACGCTCTCTATTAAATTACCTTTTTCTTAGAGCCTTCTTCAAACTGAACCGATTTTGAAGATCATCGTCTATTTTTTAGTTGTTCCAGGTACGGAACCCTAAACTCGCACTTGAAACATAGTTAAGAACACTCTCCATTAAATTACCTTTCAAACGAAACCAAAAAAAAAATCCGTTCATTCTTTTAGACGCTATGATGCTACAGACAGACAGACAGACACACACACACACATAGCGGTCAAACTTATAACACCCCTTTTTCTGGTTCGGGGGTTAAAAAATACTAAAATAGACTTTGCCTTTTAAAGTTGTTCCGTATTTACATTTAGATATGAGACACGCAAAACAAATCAAAATTGAGACAAACATCCAAGAACAAAAAGATCAATAAAGAAAAAAAAATTGAAAGACGATGTTTTACTCATGATTCTGATAAAAACATGAAACAGTAGACATTATTAATTGATTGATAAAAAAAAATTTGATTTTAAAGTGGAAAAAACTTGTTTATTACGACGTGCCCTCTCTATTCACACGCTAGCATATTGGATAGAATAGAAATATTTGTAGCACGCTTCAAAGTTCTAAGTTTTTCTGTCTTTCTTAAGTACCTTGAAAATTAAAAGGTCATTCGATTTAAAATAAAAATTATCTCATATTTCTGATAATCTGATTGGTAAAAATAAAAAAGATTGTGAGCAGCAGACATTAAAATTGATCCAGGTTTTCAGGTTCAATGAAAAGCTCTCTCTATTCCATAACTGGTAATAGATAGATGAATACTTTAAATTAGAAAGTTGTTATTGATTCAAAGGGTAACATTTTTTGTTCGAAATTTTTTTCCGCAAATCGTACAGGTTAAGCAAGAACAAACTGAAAAGTTTTACCCAAAAATTATTTTTTTTTGTATGTTTTCCATGGAATCTAGCCACTCTTCGAATAAAATTTTCCTATAAAGTTATTTTTCTATAAAGAACTATCCGGTTTAAAAATGTTTGCGTTTTTATAAAGAAATACTTTCTAATTTAAGGGGAGGGAGGTTTTAATTGAACCAGAAAATTTTTAAAATCATGAAATGTCTACGGTAAAAGAGCGGGGAAAGACCTGGGCCTTTAACTCTTTTATTAAAGAAATATGTTATTTTGATATAAAAAACAGAAAACGGAAATTGGTAATAACTCAACATTTTTACAAATTTTCAACATTTTATTTCAATTCGTAGATTTTTAGGTGGAAAAAAGGCTTAAACATGTGAAAACTATGATATTTTAACATATTGACACTAATTCAACTTTCATACAAATTTCCAACATGTATAGTCTTAAAAAATACGGGAACAAACATTATACTTTACTCTAAGATTGTGGGACAGTCCTCAAAAAGCACTCCCTTCCAAAAACCTAACTCACAAACAAATTTTCAACTTTCTATCTCAATTTGAAAGAAGAAAAAAAACTTTTTTTTTTGCTTCTGCTAACCCTATCTCATCGATTTAGATCCTTTGAACTATAGCAAGGGAGTCGCTATAACGGGAGGTTATTGCTTTGTGCGAAAATTGATTACGCTACCATGTGACAAGACATAAATATGTAGTATCATATTTATAACGCGTGGATTTTATTCAATTTCATTAAATACATTACATACTTGAATTATTCTTTAAAACAACGTTAAAACATTTAATTAATTTAATATAATTACTAATTTAATGAGTGCATTTTAAACATTATTAATTTTTGAGAATATAAAATAAAAACACAATTGAATTATCAAATAATTATTGAAATATATTTACAACTGTTTTTTTTTTTGTTATTTAAATTATAATTTATTTGAATTACAAAGTTTATTGTTTTAATAAAAAAATTATTTCGAATTTATCGTCCATTGTTACCAGATGTGAGTAAATTAATTAATGCTACTTTTTCCTTTTCTTTTTTTCGTACAATATCCAAATTACGATTTTTCCAACAACTTTTACGTAATTTTATTGGTCGGCTACCAACATAACGTCCTAAAACAAATGCAAATTTTAAAATGATTTTTAAATTAATAATTCAAATATTTTGGGTAATCCTAATATTTTACTGTGCCTTGAAAATTGAAAGTCGAAAAAACCTGGGAATCTTTTCATATTAATTTTCGTGGAAAACATGTATTTCACGGTCGTCCACCAAAAACTGAATGTTTTTTCAGAATCAATTTTCACAACTTCTAGTATAATTAATAGTGTCCGACCGAAACTGGAATTTTTTACACTTATACAGACAGTTATCTATTCGTACAATCCGTAAACACCACGGAAGCAAACAAAGAATTTCATAGATCTCATGTTTGTCACCCTTGAAAGTTTTTTTTTTTGAGAGTTTGATAAAACTATGTAAACATTTGACGATTGATCGAATATTTTCCAAGAATTAAGAAAATGAAGTCCATTAATATTAAAAGATTAAATAATAATTTACATTTTTTTTTTATTTCAGAATTTCAAAAAAGGAAAAATGGTCACAAAACATATTTACAAGCACGCTATGACTTTCTACACGATAATAACTTTTACATGCATATTACATAACATCATCACCGTTGTAAATGGTTATCCAAGTTGGAAAAATATGGATAGATCTCAAAATTTATTAATAAATAATATTGATAAGAAAAAAGATGGATCTGCGTTTATATCTCGAGGATGGGCTGCAGGTGGTATGCCATTCAATGTCCTATACTTGAGTCAACCTCCACCGACACGAATGAATAATCTATCACCGGCTTCAACGCTATCATCATTTAAACAACATAAAATGACTTCGTCAACAAATCAAAAACATAATTCAAAATCAAATGAAATCGTAAATCAAACGCCACGACATCCTCCAGCTCCTGCTGGTACCCGAAAGAATACATTTCGTAAATCGTATTCGGTGATACCACAATTATTTGTCTCCTATGGATGGGGTCCCTTAGGACGTAAATAGGAAAATGAAACATATATGGAACAACAAGTAACAATTCTATTGATGTTTTTTGTGTTATTCCGGGTGAAAAATCTCAATGACGATGGGAAATTTTAATTATTATTTGTGATTGATTGATTATTGATGATTTTTTTACAAATGTTTTTCCAGAAACAAAGTCTTGTTTTTTTTTTGATAAAAATGTTGTAACAATTGTTTTTTGTTCACGATACGATCAAGTTTGTGGTTTTTTAAGTTTTTGAAATTGAATGCGAATTTAAAATGGGCCAAATGTGTAATCGTGTTGTACACGCATATTTAGGGTTTTGTTGTATATACTAAAAATAAAATTTGTCGCTCAAATTAGCGACGAGTAGCATCATCTTTCAAGAGAATAATTACGATTAGCTAATTAATTTTGATGATAACTACATTGTATTAGCCGGGAAGATTAAAAAAGATCCTCTAGATGGCAGGATATATTTGTACCCCCCTCTAATGTTGCCATCTAGCGGATCTTTTTTTAATCCTCCCAAGAAAAAGGCTAATTAAAGCATTATATTTTTTAAATAATACTGATAAAAAATTTTAACTACATAATTATAAACATTATCATATTATCATTAAGTCCGGACATACAATAATTAATAATTCCAGGCCTTTTTTCTCTGAAGATTAAAAAAAGATCCGCTAGATGGAAACACTAGGGGGGGGGGGTAAAATATGCCCTGCCATCTAGAGGATTTATTTTTAATCTTCCCAAGAAAAAGGCTAATTGAAATACGGATTTATAATAGAAAAATTGATCTAGAAATTGGGACGAATTTGACATTCTATTATAATAATGTTTTACGACACATAATTTTCAAAAATTTTTAAGAATGTCTTTTTATCTTGATTAAAATTACTTATCAAGTATTACCATCTTGAGATTTTGCAGATTTACGTGATTCGCCATATTTTAAGTCGGTTTGTTAACATTGAGTAACTTTGACATTTGTAAACCGATTGAGTTGATTAGATATGTTTTTGAAACGTCAATTAAGTACAATTTTATTCATGAATCAGTTTACACCGAAACAATACTCTGACATAATAGTGACGCTATACATCGAAAATAGTCATACAATTGTGTTAACACAAAGTTCATATTTTCGAAAATATCGCAGCCAACAAGTACCGCCCGACAACATTATTTAACGTTTAGTGTTATATTTTGTTGAGCACAGGACATTGGGATATCGTCAATATTCCGTTCATCAACGACCAAGGCATTCCAGAGCAAAGTTTCGTATCGTCACCGAAAACAGTTTTTGATGCCCGACGGAGACTTTCATACTCTCTGAAAAAAACTCAAAATTGTCGTATTTGGTTAACTAAAAATTCACAATGAGATTCTTGTAACGCCATTGCATGCCCAAAAACTATTTGGGCCAAAACACAGCAAAAAGGGTAAATTTTGTTTTGGCCAATAGAGTTGGCCACTTGATTCATGTATTCAAAAACTAATCCAAATAAATTTTAAAGAACCGAATTGAACAAAAATACTTCATGTACAGAAATCGGATGTTTTTTTCCAAAGTTGCTCAAATTTTATACACCAACATAAAATATGGCGCACCCTAATATAAATAAAACATAGTTTAAAAATTAAAAGGACAGGGGACGATTAATTTTCGAAAGAACTTAACAATTGGAAAATTAAAAGAGTTCTTACATTTGGGACGTACATGAAATTTTAGGGAATTCGTATTTTTACATTCAGCAACCAAACCCTAAAAAGGCACGGAGCCCTATCTTTTGTGAAAAATGCAAATTCTTTTATTAAGTTAAATGGCATACGTTTAGAGTTCCTACGGTGCTCAGAAAATATCAAGAAAGTGGTGATATTTTATTCCAACTCTAGTTGTGGGAACTGCATTTAAATATTCTTTTAAATAAAAAATTTGAATTAATTTGGAAAATATTCATAAATTAAATGTAAGAAATATACTTCTTTTAAACAATTTTTTTTTTTTTTTTTTTTTTTAATTTTAAATAAAAATTAAGTGTTTTAATTTAAATACATTTGGAATCAAAATGCCCCTTTTAAAAAATTGAAATATTTTCGATATTTTAAACAGCTGTATCTTTGTGAAAAATAGTCTAATCGGGATCATCTACAACTAATTTGATGCTTGAAATTTATAGTTTTTGAATACGAAGAAGAAATTTTTTTATTACTTTCAATCGCTTTGTGGTTATTATTTGAAGAGATACGGCAGTCCAAAGTAAAAAGTGTCTATTTTGCTTTTTCGGCGAATAACTCGATCTGAGAAGGTCATACTCAATGTCTTGTATAGTACTTAAGAACCCCGTTCACGGTTTTACAATTCATATCAAAATCTCAGCGTTTCAGCTCTGCGCATAAAATATTAAAAGATAATAAAAATGTTTGAGATATTGACTCAAAAACTAGAAAGTACAAGCTATCGGATCATACACAGAGTGGGCCATTTTAATCTATACACCTTAATATCTCGTTTTGTAGTTTACCAATTTTTAAAATAACTCAAACAAAAGTTGCAGGGGGCATCATGTTCTGACATCAGATGGGACCTAGTTCTTCGAGACAGAATAACACTTTAAATTAAAACGTTGATCCACATAAAAAGCTAATATTTTTCATCCAAACCATTTTTTCGAAAACCGTCAGCTTTCGGAAGTAATGCGACTTAAAAATATGTCATTATTGCATTTAATCGAAAGAAAACACGCTAAGTACGAAAAAAATACTGTAGCCAAAATTTGTCAAGGGCAATAGAGGACATGCGCTTATCGAAAGCTAACGTTTTTTTGAAAAAATGTTGGGAACAAAAATTGTTAGTTTTTTATGAGGATCAAGTTTCTAATTTAAAGTATTATTCTATCTCTTACCGTTTAGAATCAAAATTGGCTTTTAAAGAAACCCGAAAAACTAGATTCAATCTGATGTCAGAATATGATGTCCTCTATCAAACGCTGCAACTTTTGTTTAAGTTATTTTTTGATTGGTTAACTACAAAACGAGCTCTTAGGGATAATAGATTAAAATGGCCACCCTATATTTTTCATTCAGGTCATATCATTTTTCGCCGAGATATATCTGTTTGAAATTTCGATAAAAATTTGTTATAAGGAGCGATTTTTTTGCTGCCATGTTCATTTTTAATTCAAGTTCGAAGTCAGAAATGTTTTCTAAAAAGATAAAATACTTGTGTAACATATTTAATAAATGTAATCCCCTTAACCTTTTCCTGACTACGTGCTTGTATTGTAAAAACAAGATTATATTAATAAAAATAAAATTACCAAAAAAAAAAACTTACCATTCATTTCTTTCATAGCCTTGATAAAATCTCCTGGATCCTTAAAACTAATGAATCCAAAACCTTTACTTTTATTTGTTCGCTTATCTCGTACAACGCGAGCTTTTTGAAACGATGGATATTTATTAAATGTACGAATTAACAGTTCATCCGTTACATCGTTTCCCAAATCACCGCAAAACAATCGAAAATCATCATCGTCCCAATCTAATAACGTTTGATCTTCCCATATTTGTCCACCAGCTGTTCGTATAATTTTCTTCCCTTTTTTATTACGTTTATGTTCATCGGTACCAAATGATTGTAGAGCACTGCTCGCTTTACCTTGACTGATGGCAACTTCTGCAGCAATACTTGGTTTATCTGGTTTTAATTTCTTCAATTTCTTTTCCACTTCGGCTTGAATTGCTGGGATATTTAATACGGCTGGGATATTAATAACGGGATTGGATAAAACTGTTGCTTTGGCTGCGTAAATTTTTGGTGTAGCTGTTACGACAGCTGGTTGGGATACAACAACACTAGCGGGAGCTGAATATGTGGCTGCACTACTCCGAACTTGTTGTGGGATTAGTATTGGAGGTGGGGGTGGTGGAGGAGGAAAACTGCCGAAACCTGTGAAATCGGATTGTAATTTTTGTTGGACTTGATTAAATGTGTTAACGCCAATTACTTGCCTTGATTCACCCGATATTTCGGCCTCAAACCTAAATTTAAAAAATGTTATGTTATTAGGCTAGAGTATTGCGAAGTATGAATTTGCTAGATTTAAAGCAGTTCGGCCATCAGTGACTGGTCAACAAAGCAATTTGTATGGTGTAAATGTAATAAAATGCTCTAAAAATATCGTAAACTAGGAATTTGTATGACGTAAATGTAATAAAATGCTCAACAAATATCGTAACCGCGTCAAACACCAAAGTTTTTTTATGTTTTCTTTTATGGAAGGCGGCGTAAGGTAATGTTTTTTTTTCAACAAAATCTGTGACAAATTTTCTACATGATGAAAACTTTTTTGATCCTCAATCATCGATTAATTTTTGTACAATTAACATTATTGTGAGTTCTTTCATAACATACTGTGTTAAAAATCACAATTTTATAATGAAATATTTCAAAATTTGGCCCCGCAAGAAGCTCCAAAACTGTGTTTATTGTGATCAAGGGACTTTGAACGGGCAGCCCTCTGAATTGTCATTTACCGCAAAAAAAAATAAATGAATATTCACCGAACTTGCTCAAACAGCCGGACTACCTTAAACGAAAAACATGTTATTAAAGGAAGGGGGGAGGATATCTTAATTTGCCAGGATCTTGCCAAATAGAAAATTAAGAAATCATACCTGTTCATTTCATCTTCCATTTGTCTTAATTTATCATCCATTTTTAGTTGTAATTATTATTGAGCACTAAATCAAAAAACGAATATTTAGATTTTGAGAAAATATTAACACAATAAAACGTCCAAGCACATAACCTAACTTTTATATTTCAATGAACATTCTAGAAGATAATTCTAGATTTCATTCTTATAGCTCACTTTTAGAATTAAAATTGAATATTTTAATGCAATGAGAATAGTTTTTACTATTTTAAGAAATTGTCGATATTGAAAAACGATTTTTGATTTTAGACTTGTCAAAAGTCGTCATAAAAATATCGTGGGTGCGTTCACTTATAACAAAAATTATTATATATATGTCACCGTAATGTTGACTTTCCGTCAGATTGTAAAATAACTAATAAAATTGTAAATTTGATTTCCCAAAAAGAAGCCAAAAACCACCACAGCCCGTGCAAACTTGACCCAGATCAACTAAACAAAAGGTAATGAGTTCATAACCATTAATAGACGTTGAGTTAGCGCTAGTTGGAGTGGTTTTTTTGGAACCATTCTAAAATCTGAGGACAGAATCTGATTTACAGGATGCTTAAATAGTGTATGAGGTATGACATCGAGCTTTTTGACAAAGAAGGCTCTTTAAAGGTCTGATGCAACAATATCTAAGATAAAGTGTACAGCTCAAAATAAGTCGATTTAGCTAAATTTACTTTAGTTCAAAGTTGCTTTTCTAACTTAACTCCAAACGCGAAGTCCTTTTTTTTTTTAATTCAATGTGTTGACATTGTTTTATAGAAAAAACAAGCCACGTAAAAATTAAGCTTACAACAATGATCAGTCCATTTCAACACCCATGAAGGTAAAAGAATGGAAGTGTTGAATTTGTATTCAATAAATCGTGTACTATAAAAATTATATTCTGTTAAAAATCGTTTATTACAGAAAATTAAAGCAGAACTATGAAAATTTCGTTTAATTGTCTCAGATGTTCGGTAACATTTAAAAATACTGTTAAAAGAGTACTTAAGAGACCAAAAAAAAAAAAGAAAGTTTTTTTTACTGTTAAAAGAGTTTAAAAAGTACACACTTTTAAACTCATGAAATTATGATTTTAAAATATAAAAACTGTACGAGTGAACGCACCCTTCAGGATTATTTACTTCGGGATTATCTTCAAAAACATAAACAATACAGCATTTAAAAACTTTTTTATTTATTTAATTATTAATTCAGTGTTCTGTCAAACTTAGCAAAATCTAACGATGATGGCATATTTAAAAAAAGTTTGCCTTTCAGCTGAAATATATGCTGTGTGTCTTAGTCATGCTTTAAGCACCGAAAAAGAAGAAGTTATGGGTTTATTAATAGGAAAGGTTAGTTAAAAATATCAACATTGAGTGAATTGAGACGAAAATGTTTTACTTTTTACAATGATATCATGTTTTAGGTAGACGAAGAAACACACACATCATATATAACAGCATGCCGTATATTAGCACGCAGTGATAAACAACCAGATCGCGTTGAAATATCTCCCGAACAATTGATGGAAGCTGTAACCTACGCCGAAGAAGTATCAAAGCAATTGAACGATAATTTACGTGTTTTAGGATGGTATCATTCACATCCGCATATAACCGTGTCACCTTCTCATGTCGATTTAAAAACACAAGCGATGTATCAAAATATGGATAAACATTTTGTTGGAATTATATTTTCTGTATTTTCATCGTCCACATCGAATCGTTCGAAATGTAATGATATACAGGTGACATGTTTTCAAACAAATACACGCTTAAATAATCAATTTTCACGATTGGAAATATGTTTGGAAATTATACCAACGTCATCGATTGATGCATGCTCGGTAGCATTACAGTCGTTAGCTACATTACCAGAAATTTTAAGTAAGGAGGAGCAAGAAATTCGTTCGAATGAAAGTACACAATTTGATGAGTTAACGAAGTTGCATAATAATGCGTTACAAACGTTACAGTTTGTTAATATTACTGATAAGGTAAGCATAAATTATAGTTGATTACATAAATAGATAGGCAACTCTACTAAACATAAAATGTTGTGTAAAAAGGCCTCTGGAGTAAGGCACTTAGAGTGACCTACTTAAAAAAAAAGCGGGAATTAGGTGTTATTTGAATTATTTATATTCAGTTTATCTTTTTTAAATTTTTTTGTACTTATTTGTCTTCTAATAGAATAAAGTGGGGTTTTTTAAGTAAAATAACTAGTTAAAATAAAATAATATATAATTCATTGCAATATATGAAACAAAATAGCATTCATTTTATTATTAACATATTTAAAATTATTATTTGCTAATTTGGTGTACGTTAAATGCGATGTCTAACTATTTTAGTTCGTTAATAGTTAATAAGAATCACAAATAAACTAAAGGTAATCAACACGATTTACAAGACCTAAACACTAAAATACTCATTAACACTAAAATACTCAGACCTAAACACTAAAATACTCAGTACATTCCATAAAAAAATCAGAAAATATATTTATAAACACACCCAAAACGACCTAAACTAAATTGCACTAATTAGTTAATGAACACTATGAAAACGCCCTATACACTTAAATAAATTTGCTACACAAATGGTCCAAAAAATGTTAATAAACGCAATCAATTGAGAATACACTCACTTAATAATTTTCACACCCGCTACACTGGACGTGCCAAGCAGATAAACTGAAGTGTTTGATTTCTTTCTTTCTTGATTAGTGAAAAATTTATTTTTATGGACAGAAAGAAATGCCAATTTTAACATTCAAATCCCTTAGGGGAGGAATTTCCAAAAATCCCTTCTTAGTGCTCGCTTACGTCATTCAAGCAACGTGTGTACAAAATTTCAGGCTTCAAGACCCAGCGGTTTGAGCTGTGCGTTCCTACACCCAGCGGTTTTATAGATATATAAAAATATTGTTTCCCCTGCAACCATCGAAATAAGTAAATTATTATCCAAACAAATTAATAGATAGCCCAATCATTTAATCGTGTAGAGAGCCATCTGTAGTAAGACACCTTAGAACTAAAAATAGTAAAAGTTTCTCATTGAGTTGCCCATCTGTTTTAAATTAAAAATTATAATCTGTAAAGGTGAGCCAATAATAAAATTAACTTTAGATGGCACACTACTTATAGAAAACCTTGGAAATCCTAAAATATTTTTATTTATTTTAGGTGTCACGGCCATTAGTTGATCACTTAGAAAATGAAATTCGTACATTAACACAGCAAATTAAATTATTGAAACAAGAACGAGATTGACCTTAATAGGAATTCGAAGATTGTTAATAACGCCATTGTTACCGTCATTGGTCGAACGAATTTGATTTATTAAACAGTTCCATTGTTATTTATAATTTATTTTTATTAATTTATCAAATAAAATAAATATCAAAATATTATTTTTAAAATTTATATTTTTGTTTTATTGTAATTAATACTGGAGTTATTTTTTGGTACAAAAAAATCACCAGGTGCAAAGCTTAATTCTAAATTTTCATCGGAATCGCTGCTATAGGTCAAAATTTAGAGATTTCGTCTTTTTTTTCCTCGTTTATTGGAGTATAAATACATCCTTCTATTTCTAAGTGCTCTCTCATTGGATAAATTTATTAATTGATTTGGTTAATTATCTCAAAAATTAGGTCTCAGACCGAAATTTGGTAAAGAGCTTTTTCGTTCGTCTTTATAAGCTTATTTAGGAAGTGAGTTCTGCAGTCAATTATAAAACACCTTGTATATCAGACATCTCAAAAGCCTCAAAAATTGTGTTCTAGGGGTCATGAAACTAATATTTATTTATAGCAATCCCTCCACGGCTCCCCGTTGAAGTTCCATATAATGCATAGGCAAGTCTCTATTATTTCGTGGACAATTTGCATAAAAAATTGAAATGTTAGGTATAGAAAAATTAAATAATTTATTAATTGATATTATTTTATTTTAAAGGTGTATTACATCATATATTAATTGGGAGTTTCTATAATCAAATCTGTGGGTAGGTATTGATTGATAAACAGAAATAATAAATATTTGTTTAATTGTACCGATTGTAAGCTATTTTGTTAGCCATATAAAATATGTGAAGTAAGAAGAGTTTTTATGGACGTCCTTATGTATAAAACAAAGATGGAATGTGTACTGTGTGCTATGGTGTGTGATTGGTATTGTGTGTGTAAAAGTTCAAGTGATGAGTCTGACCGGTTGTGTTCATGTATACACATATACAATCCATTTTTGTTTAAACATAAGGTCCATAATGTCCATTATAAAGAAGGTCCATAAGAACTTTTCTTACTACATATAATATAAATAGCTAACGATATGGTTTACGTACAGTATATACCATATATCATATAATCATCATATAAGTTGTTTTTCTATATAAATAATATTCAAAAATAGATTCCTTCCACGAGGATTTTATTTAATATCACACAATACAGCAACACCTCGTAAAGTCCAATGCTTTGGATGATGGTCAGTTTCAATATCAATAGATCCAACATATTTCAGATCGGTCCGTTGTGGTTTACGATATACTGGACATTCATATAAATTTGGATCCTTTGCAGCTGATGTTGAATTGATTGCATAAATATATACAACTGGCATTGGTTCATACAAGACCTAAATTCGATAAAACCAATTCAAGCAAATTTAATTGAAACAGATAGGATATATTAAAACAGTGGCGTAGCGAGAGGGGAAATGGGGGTGCATCATGCCCGGGCGCTACTTACAAAGGGCACCAAATGGTACGAAAACAAAAAATTGCTGGCAGTGCTGACTCGACCTGTGTTTGTCAGCATTTCCTTATGGTATCTACGCTGCGTGGTTACATAAATTATCTTCTTGCTTGATTTGTCTGGTAAAATAATATGTTAAATATGATTTTGAATCATTAGCGACTGAACTAGCCGAAATTCGAGGCAAGCTCTGTGAAAAGGCAATAGAAAAAGCGAAGTCTTTTTGTGTAAAATTAGATATTGATACAACAATAAAAGGTATTGTGCCTCGGGGGTGAGTTAAGCTCGCTACGTCACTGTATTAAAACAATAAACTCTATTATATTTCTTGATTACCTTTGGTTTACTTTCAATTAATTTTCTTGAACGTCTGTCAAAGCCAGCACCTTCTAAAAATAAACCATAAACATAAACACCTTCCTTTGGTGGTTCCGTAATATTCTCTTTGGTTTGTCGTGTTATTTCATTTTGCATTATTACTGTATCTATTGCCCATCCTTTATGAGATCTTGTTACTTCCTGTACAAAATTACGTAAATCAAAAAGTAATTATACAAGACATAACTAGTATATTTATAATAATTTAGTATATTTATCGATAGATGACTTCCACGTGATCAAATTAATCGTTCTACAAAGACTTATGGCGGTGTATAAGCTATTTTGTGTTTCTAGCAAAAATATTAATTTTACTGCTTATGATCTATGTTAGGAGAAATTTCAACGTAAAATTTCTTTTTTATGTTAGTTTCCCCCCGATGTTTTTTGACTCTTGTCTTCTATTGACTTTTAATAATATATTATAAGACACTTTGATAGTCGTATAACAAAATTTCAAGGTCAGTTTTTATGAAGATATTCAAATATGTATTTACGAGTAAAATGATCCCCTTTATATGCGTTAAAATGATCCCTATTTTGTGTGTAAAATTAGAATAGGTAAAACTTTGAAAATTCACAATATATTAAGTGTGTCGATTTAGATGATTTTACCAGTGATTTTTGTTTTCATACTAATCGTTTTTTTAATTTTTGTTTTCATACTAATCGGCATGCCAATGTTGCAACACTTGAATAAAGACCAAAAATATTTCGACGTTATACATATATACATGTCTCGAATAGTTTGGCTATAAATTACAATTTTTCTTAAGGGGGTCGTTCCCTATTTAGTAGGAAAAGCACTACATTCTCGGGCGACTATAGAATTTTCTCTAAAAAATTAATATTCAATAAGGCCGAACAAACATTTTTTTTAACGAGTAAGCGATTACTGATTGAGGTTGATTATGGAAAACATAGATCAAAATTTGTTCTAAAATATATACTTGTCTCATTGCTGTTAAAAACCCTTGTGGATTAAAAAATCCAGTCATCCAAAATGCTGTTGGTTGACCATTTTGACACCATGTACGAAATTGTGCATCTCTTTCCAATAATTCTGTATACCAGAAACCAAGTGTTGCTGATTCCCATGATACCTAATGAAAATGGTATATAATCAATTAATTAGAAATTACTTGAAAAACTATATTTGTGCAAAATCAAATTAAGAAGAAAAATCGGAAACCGTTGGAATTTTTCGAAAATTCGAAGACTCGAAATGAATTATTTGCTTATGTCATGCTCAAATATATTGATATAGTCTAAGCGTACTACTTTTTTTAACAAAAAAAATTCATTACAGGGCAAACTCAGCGGGAAAGAATCGATAAAAGGATTACAAAAGGGATTGAGCCTCTTGAAAAGGAGGGTTTTTTTACAAATTTCTCAGAACTTAGAAAGAAAAAAAATATTATGCTATTAGGAATTCAAATAGATTCAATTGTACCAAATTACATAACGATTGCATTTTTTTTCGCGGAATACAAAGTTAAAAACCAAAAAAATATTTTTTTGCTTTTTACTCGAAATTTTGAAAAATGATAAAAATAAAAGTTTTAGATTTTTTACTGTCTAGAACTATAACATTTAACTTTTTTTGATACGACGAGTATTTATACCCCAAATCGCAAAAAACCGTTTCCCACCTCTCTTCACCGGCAAACATGCAGCTGTTGGATTTTTTACCCAATATTTGTAGCCCCTTTATCGACTCTTTCCTGCTGAGTTTGCCCTGTAACGAATTATTTTGTAAATCAACTACTTTTTCAGGTAGCACGCTTAGTCTATGGATTTGTGAAAAGAGGATCGATTTAAGTTGATTTTGATAAAATTAATAGTGGGTCAAAAATACCTTTTGCCATCTTAGAGGCACCCGAGCATCAAACATAGCATCCAATGATTCACGTAACGTTTGCGACATAACAATTGTACCATCAATTGCCAATTTCAGCTGTGACAGCGTTGTACTCACTTCGGTAATCACACGCATGAAACGATCAATTTCTTGTCGTAAGAATATATTCATTGGCAAAAACGCTCCCATACGTTGTAACGCATTCTTTACTTCATAGCTATTATATTGTTTCGGTAATTTCTGTAACATATCTTCGGCTAATTTATATACAACTTCTTCACGCGTTTCAATTACTACAGGTACTTCCTCTTCTTCTTCTTCTTCTTCTTCGGCATCTTCACCATCTTTGGATTTAGCTGAACCCCCTCCTCCACCTCCTTCTTTTGGTTGTACACTTAGAATTGTATCTAAAATACCTAATATAGAAAGATATTATATAAGAAGATGAATTGGTTCCATGTCGATTCATCCTCGTAAATTTCATCCCGGTCATTTTGTCCTCGGAAATTAATCACCCTGCTATTTCACTTTTGGAATCCCACCCTTCAATCATTTTGTTTCTGTATAACCTACCCTCAGAAAAATTTACCTTCGGTCGAACACCAATAGCAAACTAGAATGTTTGGATATTAGATAACTAGTAGAACGCCTGTGTATTTCCATCACAGGGCTAACTCAGGGGCCAAAAACTTGCACGCTTGTACTAAATCGATCCTATTAGAGAAATATAAAAACCCGCATGGTTATGCTTACTCGACTTAGCACCACCCTGGTCACAACCACAGGGTTAACACAAGAGGAAAAAATCCGCAGATCCGTGATAGCTCGAATCCATTAGAACGACTGGGTAATTTAATCACTTTATTTCAATAATATTTGTGCATTTTTTGCATATTTAACAGTTAAGAAAGGATAACAAAATTGACGGGTGCGATATGGCAAAGGATGAAATTCTCGGGGATCAATTTAACGAGGATCAAAATTAGTAAGTTGAAATGACTACGTTTTAAATCGCAGGATTAAATAACCGAAAACTCACCTTTCGCAGTATTTATTTGATAAGTAATATCAGCATTTGCGTGTAGACCAAATATTTCTGGTGAATCGGAAGATGGTAACGAATTTATATACTCCATATAAAGCTCTAAACTTTTTAAATTGGGTACTTTATAACCCTTATAGAATTCAAAACCTTGCCGTAATAATACATTACAAAACCAAACTTGTGTAAAAGTGACCAATAATCTTTTATCAAAATCATCAGTGACCCGACCACCATATTGTATTTCACCCAACATATAACTGACAGTTGGCCAATTGATTCCCTTTTTAACATCCATTTCATTTAAATGATGAAGTACAAAAAGCATGCTGGCCGCAAAATCAGATTGATTAAATTCATATGGAATATTCCAGCCTAACGGTCCAAATTTACGACGTTCTTGAAGTATTGTATGTAAAAATGCACAAGAATATAACATGGCAGGCCATTGTGGTTGTACGGAAGCATCTAAAGTTTCTTGATCGAAATTTTGATATGTACGGCGAAGTGATGCCCGAATACCTTGTGGAGGTTCGTTTGTGAATTTTATTGACATTTGTAGTAAATTTATTGGGAATTGATCATGAACCTGCAATTAATATAAGTTTTAGAACTGCAAAAATCGTTTTCCATAAAACTTTAGAGAAGCGTTTACGCACTTCTTACCTTCTTTTTTCCCTGTGAGAGTTTCACAAGTCTCATATACTCACAGGCAAGTCCGTGCGCAGGAATCATCCAAGGGAGGATTCAAATTTTTGCTTATCATGTTAAGTCATAAGGTCAATAAAAACAAGAAACTCTTTTACTCGAAAAAAGACAAACTCTTTTACTCGAAAGAACGTTCTCACTATTTTTCAAAAAGTTAATTCTGCGAGAAACAGAACAAAATTTTTCCAAAACTCTCGCAACGACCTCTACACCGCGATGTATATTGACCGAGGCTAAATCGTTTAGCCGATCTTCAGACATTGTCGATCTAAGATATGTTTTGAGACGACGAAAATTTGAAACAAGCGTTAATTCATCGCTGTTGTCATAGGCAAAACTGCTAGAACGCGAAGCATATGGTAGACATTTGGAAACGGCAATGCATTTCTTGTTCTGATTGATATTTTAGGGTATGACCCTAAACCCCTCTCCTTCCTGTATGTGCGTTCCTGCCCATGTATTTTCTGCATACATACCTCTGTGGTAATCCATAATCGAAAAGTCTCATGGACTTTGGTAAAATCAGCTTCTCCTAAAATAGCCAATACTTCCGTACAAAATGGTACCGATAAATGTACATTTTGCAATAGTACCCAACCACCATTAGCGAAACCATTATCAATAAATTGTCTGGCATACACTTCTTGTCCTTGACCCATTGATATAGCACTTAATGGCATACCTTTTGTTTTGGCTAACGATGTTATTTGTGGAGATGGATCGGAACCAATTGATAAGATACATATTAAGGGTGTTTGTGAATCAGATTCTAGCCATGTTGCTTCCAAATCCAATATATTTGAATCACCGTATTCAGGTCCTACATTAAAATATTTTACTACAGATCGATGTGAAAATTTCGGAAATTAAATAAAATTTCAAATTACTTAATTCTAAATTGTATTTCACGTGTGAGAAAACTCTTTATGAGGTGCATCTTATATAAAAGGGGTTTACGCTTCGATCAAAGTTTATAAGAAAAATTTAGTTTAAGAAAAAAACCGGATCGCATACTTATGCGAGCTCTCAACCCGTGGATCAGTGAATGAACAAAAACAATTACCGGGTTAACTAACAAGTCAAAAAACCCGTATGCCCATGCTAACTCGACATTATTAAAGGCATGGCCAACCCGTGAATTAGTGAATGAACGCAATCACACGGTTTAACTTAAAAGCCATAAAACCCGCAGAACCGTGCTAACTTGAAAAAATCTAATTTTTTTTCTCTGGTAGTAATTCGTCTTATATTGTCTAGTTGTAACATAATTCACCATCAAAATTGAAAAAATAATTTTTTTTAAATTTATGGATCCACTACCGAGCTCATACATCCTTAATTAGTCGGGCAGAACGGGATTTTTTGTTTTCAATAATTTATCAAGGTTTTAACTTTAAATAGTTATTTTTTAATTTCCACCGACTAGATTAGTTTTACCATAAAATCAATGTTAAATATATATGCCTACTTTTGAAGTCATTTATTTATTTAAATAATCGGACAACGCTCCCCTAAAATTTTCAGAATTGATTTGAACTTAGGCCAACTTCATATTAAAAAACATCAAGCTTTTTATTTAAAATTACCTACCTTGGTGCTCGTACATCCTTAACTAAGAAAACTATGATATTTTGATCGTAAAATTGAATCAACGTCTATATTTCTCATAATATACCTACCTAATGAATCCATTATATAATGTCGTGCTTGTGATAGTGTACGATCTTGACTCCATGACCGCACTAATAATAATCGTCGAAACAAATCCAATTTGGAATTATATCCGCATGGAATAGTACATTCTTCAGGTTTCTCTTGTTCATACCATGCACGCCAATCTTTTTCATAGTTTTCAATTTTACGTAAAATATCTTTAAATATAGTTAGCTTACTGATTTCTACTAAGTTTAGCCATGTGATATCTAATATCCATTTGAATGGTTTGGGCTGCACTGCATTTAAATCCAATGAGGCGCCACCTAATCGAAATTTAGTTAATATGTAGCTTTTTTTGTTATGCAGCCATTTTGCAAAATTGTAAATACTTGGGTAATTTTTATGTTCAAGCAGCATTTCCACAAACAGTAAATAAAAAGAGGCTCAATTCAACTCGTAACTTATAAGATAGTTACGATTAAAGAAAACCTCAAAAGCAAGTGGACTAAAGTGGGAGGGCCATTCATCTAAAGCCATATGTCTTATTCCTGTTGTAACTTAAAGAAAGAAAATCAAAGACCCCACAATATTAAAATATCTGGGAGTCTAGGTATTTCTATATACATGAATGTATACAACTGTTAACTATAAAATAGCCACAGCGATATATTTAGTGTAACGGCTAGAGAACAAATACGAACTAAAACCGAGGACAAAAAGTTTTCAGTTTACACAGCCGTATGACGTAATAACATGGCGACTACTCTTTCATGATGTTAAAACAGATTTAAATAACTGAAAACTTTGAATTGAATTTTAAAATTTACATTTTCCGACTGCTTTTTGCTTAAGCTATCTTTATAATATATTTTTAGATTTTTTCTCATATAGAGTAAAATACTCTATTCTGTTATCCTAGGCTTGAGAAAACTGCCAATTGTGCAAAGATAACAAAATTCTCTAACAATAATATCTTAATACCTTTTATAAATACCAAAAACTCGTTATGCGTTATTTTCCCTCGTTGAATGTCAATTTTCATTGCTAACATCAACGTAAATAATGATTTATGACGCTCGTATTGTCCTCGTGAAACATAACGCCATACTTCTCGCGTTAAATACTTTAATATAATATTAATTCGTTCTTCAGTATCGGGAGATTTCTCACTTTTCGTTATCGAACTATCGAAGAGTTGTAAAAATTGTTTTAACGAATTTTGATACATAACATTTACGTTTGACATTTCAACAATTAAAAAGTACAACATTGAGCCCCGTGCTGCCACTGCTCGAAATTCTGCTTGAGCCGTACGAATTTTTCTGTCTGTTATAGCAGAAATTTCTAATTTGTAATCTAATTCCCGTGACGTATCTTTTGTAGTTTGTAGGATATTTTTTAAAGTTTCATCTTCCACTAATGGTCCTTCAATCGAATTTAATCGGTCCAGTAAACTTGTTTGCAGTTCTTTCATTTTTAATTGAAGAGCGATAACGCATTCAAACAAAGAGAATCGTTCCTCTTCTAAATCACATTTTTCCATTGAAATGATTCGTCCTAACAATTGATCCTCGAGACCACACATTGTTACCGCAAAATCGATGATAGATGTTTTTGCACTGATTTCTGGTGAATAAACAGGATTTGGTAATTTTGTAGTTATGTATAACATAAAACCAGGCATTACGTCACATTCTTTATCGCCTATCATAACTTTTTCAATTGTTCCAGATTTAATAAAATTTTTTTCTAGTACATTATCAAGTACTGGATCGATTTCAATATCGATATCTTCGATTAATAATGGTCGACCGTTTCCCAGGCAATCTTCTAAATACGTTCTAGAAAAATTATAATAATTTAAAAGTAGGTAACAAGTCTAATAAAATTAAATAGAATATCATAATAATAAAGAAAAAATTAATGCATCTTTGAAATTTTCCACAGTTGTTTATTAGGTTGTAACACTTTGTAAAAAAAAGTCGACCTCTCAGGGGCGTACCTAACCCTCTTTTATGGGGGTTGGGGGGGGGTTAGTTGGGGGTTTTAATCAGCTTTTAACAAATTACAAAAAAAGTATGCTAGTACTTTTTCTAGGCGGATAGATTTTTAGAAAAAATCGATTTTACAATAATGAAATAAAAGGAATATCGTATTTGAGGCTCTCCAGCTTAAACTTGTAGGCCCTTTATGTTCTTCTTACGAGCTACCTGTAATAAGTTTTATTAGAAATGAAACTACAGGATTTTGTCGACGCCAGAGCATATCTCTCCCGAAACAGATAGGCTTTGCACCCAAATTTTTCATGTGGGCTGTGTGCCAGAAACCGGTTGACAAATGGCAACACTCTCGGACCCATTAGCAAAATCAAATCTTTTTTATGTAAAGCTTGAATGAAACCTTTTTTAATTTAGTTCTGCTACTACTAATAATTATTATATTACTATAGAGGTTTCTTTTACTAAAATCACATTTCTTGAACGTCAATTTTTACCCCTGGAAATCAGACGCCTTATAAGAATTTCCCCCTGACTCTGGATCCACCGTTGTACTTACCTAAACATTCTATGCTCAAGAGTAGAAACCTGTAGTCGATTATTCATTTCTTTTTTCTTAATCCAAGTTTTACCCTGACTTTGTGGATCAATTAATAATGGATAGGAGTTCGATTTGGTAACAACTAAAGCATTCTGCAGAGATGATTCATCCAATGCTAAACCTTGTAATTCCCATTCGGCTAGCTCGGCATCTTCGACTAACATACCAATAATATTTAAATTTGGTGTATATGGTATGGAATGTTTATTCATTAGTTTGATCCAGGTATCCACTAAACTCAAGCGATATTGTTGATTGTATGGACCACAATATGATAAAAATCCGCTCGCTAATAAAACGTCACCCACCAATA
Source organism: Chrysoperla carnea (assembly GCF_905475395.1). NCBI lineage: Eukaryota > Metazoa > Arthropoda > Insecta > Neuroptera > Chrysopidae > Chrysoperla > Chrysoperla carnea. The sequence continues at coordinate 73,188,708 of NC_058339.1, read as the reverse complement.
CCGTTAGTTTTAGCTTAAATTCTCTACTTTGCTCAATCCAACGATCCTAAAATTAAACAAATTTTTGGACTCGATAAAGAAATAAATTTTTTGGATTGCTGGTCAAATTTTATTTGATTTGTAAGATTTTATCCAAAATTTTAAAGGGGGGGGGAGGGTTGTAATTTTATTGTAATTATTCAAATTAAGATGAGCATTTTTGTGGGCTGTATTATGAATTTTGTTAAAATATGTCCCCTTTAGGGTCCACAATAAAAAAACTTAGCTAGAATATAAAATTATCATTAATTAGCTGGACCGGTTTCGATTGGTTTGGCAATCCCCTTCAGTGGCATTACTTAAACTCTTAAATATAAATTATAAAAATAAGATAAATATAAAATCAAATAAAATGGATCTGCAACGCCCTAAAACAAATAACAAAATATCCCTGGTGGAAAAAATATTTGAAAAAAGAATAAGTCTTAATAAGTCTTAGGAAACTCTGAAAAAGTCTTAGAAACTTTAAAAAAGTATTAAGAACTCTGAATAACTCTGAATTAGACTAGTCCGAAAACGTTGAGAAATTCAAAGTTCCTAAGACTTTTTCAGAATTTCTTATTCTTTCTTCAAATATTTTTTCCATCAAGGATTATATTAAGGTTAGAATTACAATTCCCTTTCAGGGTTAACCCTTAAAATTAAAATAAAATTAAATACCAGAATAGGATATAAATAAAATAAATATATATGTATCGCTCTATCGGGTTTAATACATAAAATTCGATACTCACTTTTTCACCTCCTAAACCGTTGATTAACGCTGTAGCCGCATTCATAACGCCTAAACATTCATTTACAGAATCCACAAGACGTTGTTTCGCTGCTACAGCTTGTTCATGCTGTTGTTTCACTTCCAGCAATGCATTCTCACGATCTTCTAACTCCTTTTCAGCAGCGGCTAAATCATCCATAGCAAGTTGTAAGCGTGCTTCTTGTAACACTAAATTCGCTTTTAATGGTAGCACATCTTTATTGATATTATAAAAAAATGCCATTGCTTTTGTCCATGACAACAACCCGGCTACGTCGCCACAAACACGTTTTGCCGTTTCCATATTATAATCCTCCATATCGAAATACGGTTGGAGTAAATCAACCATTTCACTATTGATGGCATCCTTTGGATAATTTTGGAATTGTAGTAAAAATGTTGTGGACGACATGAATTTTAATGATTCCGCCCATGACGGTTTTGGGCTTGAACAAGTCGCATCCGCAATGGTTGGATGTAGTTTATATTTAAATAAAATTAATACACAATCCATAATTCGCATGATTAGGTGAGGTGGACGTCCTAATTTACGTACTGTGGCTATGTGCGCTGGTTTTATTGTGTTCAAAGCATCCTCAGCTTCTTCCAGGGCCGGTCTTGCCGACTCTAATTTTTGTTCTGCTAAAGCTTTTTCTTTACCTATTGTTGCAACAAGAATTTCAGCTTTTTCTTTTTTATTCTTGACTTGATTTTTAACAATTTCAGCTTCTTTAGCACGTTCTGTAACATTACTTAAAACTGCAGCTGCTTTTTTGGTAGCTGCATCTAATTCTGCTTCTGTTACAGCTAATTCTTTCTGCAAATTTTTTCAATATTAAATAATTAGCTTATGAATATAACAATCATTTTGGGATGTATTCCATTTGTAATTCTAGAATCGTGCAATAAAAATGCAGAATTGTTGATGGCGTTTGTTTTTATTCACAGAAGAAAAGCAGAAACCTCAGCAGAGGATAAAATATTTTTTTTAAATCCGAATCGACCCTTTCTTATAGCTGGACTATCTAAATTAAGATTTTTTACATATTTCCAGTTTGGTAAAAAAGAGTATATATTTTGTCGAAGTTCTGTTTAGAAACCTATGGGTTCTAAATCGTGGTTAGATCAATTTTAAACAATGTAAGGTCATATTTTAACATTTTAGAAGTACAAATGGAATAGCCGTTTAACAAATTACTTTCATCAATTCAATAGAAAGTGAAGCTTCCGCTAATTTTTTTAAACCGGTATCCATTGTTCCAGCTCCACTGCCCAACTCATTCTGCTTCATTTGATACATTTTTTTATAACCGTTCACAAAATTTAAATAAGATTTAAATGTGACAGAAGTGACTCGTCGAAATCGTTGAAAATATTCCGCGGATATATCAATCACAGTATATTGCATTGTTCCTAAAGCTTCCACAAGCTCAACTTTCACTTCAGGTTCACATTCAATATTAAAGCTAGATAAGAAGTGTCTAGCACATGCAACTAATGCTTCACGTGGCCACGGTTGAAACCAATCTAATGTACATCCAGATATTAACGAAGGAAAACGTAATGCTCGTTTACGGAATTTTTCTCCGACCGGTGAAAAACAAAAGCACGCATGTAAATTGATACACGTTTTATTCTGAAAGTAATCCATAATTGTTTCTGTATTAAATACACGTTTTGGATTCTCGCGTCGCATCACTGGTATTAATTCATCGGTGATTTCTTGTACTTCGTCTCGATTAAATAAATTTGAGATGACACCACCTGATAGAACATTGTTTAAATATTCGAGAAAACCTTCTTCTTTCACATCCAAATCGGTGAATATAAATGCTGTGCCTTTACAAGAAGCACCGCATAATCGATACAATATTTTTAAATCTTCTAGGAAATTTGAAATGTTATAGGAACGCGTTAAAGCTATTTGAAATGGTTTGTATCTAGAAAAAAAGACATTAAATAAGGAATTGCGTTCTATTTGTAAGAATTGTTTTTCAAATCGAAAAAAATGTACTTCGCAAAGTAAAAAATTTTTAATTTTTTCAAAATAAAAAATATGTTTGTATTTTTTTATCAGTTTTAAGCAAAAAAGTACTCTTATGATTTTTTCTCTAAACGCTTATTTTTTGAAATAAAAATTCTTGAAAAGTATTCATAATTCTCCGAGGGAGTTCGCTTGGCTAACGCAGTTCCTGCACTACGAGTTTTTTTTCTGAATTTCAAATCTTTCAAACTTTTGTTGCCTTAATTATAAACAAAAATAAAAATTCGATGAGTTTAAAAAAATAACACTCAGTGCCTAGAGGTCCGGGTTCGACTCTTTGTACGAGTTTATTTTTAAGCTTGTAACGCTTAAAAATGTTGATGTTACGTACAAAATTTTGGCATTGGTGTTCATTTAGAAATTTTATTCTTTGCCATTAAATATTTTTGAATTTCAAATCTTCCAAATTTTTAAGCTGCCTTTTAAAACTTTTATAGCTACGTTACTACTTTTTTGCATATTGGTTTATTTTCTAATAGGTATGTTCAAATTTTCATTGCATGGTAAACAATCAATTTTCTTTGGATTTGAAAGAAATGTACTGCGCAGGCAACGGTAGTGGAAATTTTAAATCTAGGCTACAATAATTCTCAGAGCCCTAAATTTTTGAAATTATCTTTTCTGACTTAATTTTTAAGGAAGACAAATTTCTGACAAACGTGCAATTTTTTCTGAGAAAATCATTAAATACATACCCAGCTATAAACGCTGCTAATTTTGTCAAAGATTGTTTCCCAGATCCACCCACTCCGACCAACATCATATTACCACGAGGTTGTCCAATGACACGGGAAATCCGGGTAATATGTAACATCGCATCCGGGAAAAATACCAAATCCATGCCAGCACCACGGACCATGTCATTAAATGCTTCTAAAAACATATCTAATCGTTCACGCAAGACTTCTAAATCATCAACCGGCTCATAGACTTTCGGTAACTCGGCATCATCACCTGCATCACCTTCTTCCCCGGTAGGTTCCGGCGCATCCCTCATAAAATCCACAAACACAGGATCTCTTTTCGTGATAAATGCTTTATAACTGGGTCCAAGTTCGGTTTCTATTAACGTCGAAAGATTATCAACATACCAGTCACGATCGGCTACAGTCGTAAATCGATCAGCAAATACTCGCATACATTCATGTTTCCACAAAAGTAGCAAACATTCTTCAGAATCGATAACATTAGACAGTGTTCCTACTAATCCTTGCCATAAGCGTGATAAATCACGTAACGAAAATACATAATGAAATTTTGCTGGTGTAGGCAATAAATTTGTTCGAGTTTGTTGCCACATTAACCGTGTTACTACTATCATTTTTTTGACCAAATCTCGGACGACAGGCTTAAATCCACGTTTCGCATTATAATAACCTTCAGCAATTAGACCAAATACCTTATCCATTGTTTGAATGCTGGGTAATGGACAATTGAATATTGTAAATTGACGTTTTAAACGTTGTGGAATATCGTTACGAGCTCCACCAGGTTGACACATCGCTGCCATAAATTGGATATCAACAATGGTAGTAAAATCACCGGGTTTTTCCAAATTATAAAAACCTTTCATGTCCACAGTTTGTCGGACGAGTTCATTTGTTATCTAAATAAAAATTTTTAAACAGATTTTAACCAAGATATATAAAAATTAAAAACTTATTTTTTTAATTATTTAAAAACCGTGTGTATACTGAACCGTGTACTCATCAGAAAATGCTGGAACCCTTTTTAGTCATATTTCCCTCGGATAAATAGATTTATGCACTGTACTGACCGTCAACGGGGAAGGGAGAGAGGTGTTCTGAATTCGTTCATGATTTTTAAAACACAATTTTTGGGTTTTTGGAAATGACCGGCGGTATAATTTGGAATTGAAGTTTTTTTCGATGCCTTCATGGCTTTGAACTTTAGTAGAGCTTCGCTTCGCCAAACTAAAATTTTCCTATTTTGAGCGAGGCTAGCTCGTTTATCCGATCTTCAGACATTGTCGATGTTCTTTCGTTGATTCACTGATCATTCGAGGCTAATGTCACAAGAAAAACTGCCAGAAAGCAAAGTATTTGGTACACATTTGAAAACACACCTTCAGTGGCGGTTGTATGTGCGGCAATTCTGACAAGAGGTGAGTATTTTAAATGATCTAAAGTATTCAAAATAACTTTAATAAATAAAATTAAAATTGATAAAAATTATTTGAGATCAACTATGGCTCAGGATATTTCACGTACTACTGATTTCGACACTATCGGCGACATATGTCTAAAAAGGCCTCGCAAAAAGTGAATGCTGACTCGCGGCCCTGCTGAATTATTATGCAAAATTGAACAGTATGGTTCCAAAAGAACAGCTCACTAGTCATTAATGCATTGCATAAATGGCTGCATTTACTGTACTATATTGTTAGTTGAAGTTTGTGCGGAGAGATTCTCAATGGGGGAGGGGGGATAGATTACGGACATTTTCTCCAACTCCTCCCCGTGTGCATAAGTCTGGATTAGTGTCAAGTATGTGCTTTTTGAGGATGTCAACTTTTCAGCCCTCCTGCTCTTTTTTATATCAAAATACAAAAATTTTTGCCGGTTTTTATAAAATATAAAATCCGCAACTCACGAGGTCTTTTTTTGAAAGTATTCTAAAATATTGATCGAACTTACCTGATCACCCCATTCATTAATTTCTGGTAAATTAATATCATCAATAAAAATGATCATTTTTTTACCATTTGGTGGTCCAAATGTCATACCGATACGTTTCTCCACAAAACCTTCAATTATTTTTTGAAATTGATATGGACTTGTAGACGATGAAAAACTAAAGGAACGATGTAAAAATATCTCAGCATTTTGTTTTTTCATAAATGATTTCATCATAACGGTTTTAGCTGAACCTTGTTCGCCGACAAGTAGAACACGTCGGGATACCGGCTCACATGATGCAATATTCATTAGATAATCAATTCGTATATTATCGGTGATTGGTACTAATATTGAGGAAAATTCTGGCGTACCAACTTCTGGATATGTATAAACAGGGACTAATGTAGACCATGGTTCCCATTCACCATTGTAATTGACAAAATAATCGAAAACTGTTTTCTGAAAAATGTTTTAATTGTATTTGTTATTCTATTCTTTTTATACCATATGTATATACGAAATATATCAAGTTTAGTCTCCAGTTTGTAACGCTTAAAAATATTGATGCTAGGAACACCACCTAAGTAGTCCATTTCCAGCTGTCCGCCTGTCAACCCGATAACTCAAAAACAAAAAGAGATATCAAGCTGAAAATTTAATAGCTTGCTGAGAATGTAAAAGATGCCGAGCTCGTAAATGAGAAACATAGGTCAATTGGGTCTTGAGTCCGTAGAACTCATCTTGTAAACCGTTAAAGATAGAACAAAAGTTTAAATGTAAAAAATGTTTCTTATAAATATGTAAAAAATTAACAACTTCTGTTTGAAATATTTTTTCGTAAATACCATCGTTTATCCGTGAGGGCGCAAATTAGGTTATAAATATATAGTTTGTATATACAGATATTGTATATATTTTACATTTATAGGTTACATATATTATGTATGTTTGTTTGTTATAGCTTATACTATATTTACTGTGGAAGTAAGAAGCTGGATACTCTTATAACGTTGTATGTAAGAGTGGCTACCGTTCTTTAATTACATGACGTAAAAAAACAAACGTCTATACGTGTTATTTAAACAATTAGCTTAGTCAATTGTTTGTTTTCACATGTTTTTCTTCTTGAATTTATTCTTCTTTAGTTTATAAAAAAATGATATTCATACAAGATATTTCTAAGACTGACTGCTAACTCAAATTTCATCTAATCTAATACCTATTGTATTTTATAACAGCGAATGAAAAGAGCTTAACGGTAATTTTTATGGAAATTTAATCAATATCTTCATGGAAACTTATCTAATAGCTGAGTTTTCATTTAATTCACTAAAATTTGTAGGAAATACTTACTGGCTGGGGATCATCTTCAAGTTGAGCTGGTGGTATATCTAAAAATGGTAAGTTTTCGCGTAAAAATTGATCGAATTTAAAACGATCACTCGTTTCTAATAAAGCTCCCATACTCCATGTTATAGCAAACATATAAATCCTGTGCAAATGTTCCGATGTCAATACACGTGTAGTTTCTTCTTCTTCTTCTTCTACGTCATCATCAAGATCACGTGGAGAATTCGAAACTGGTGCCTCATCTACTGGTGGAATTAAGTGTAGAGCTATAACGCCTAAACAACAGGAAAATCAAATTCAATTCTTACAAATTCTCAAAAGATCCGGAGAAACCTACTGCTCTTTAAATAAGTTTTCTTTCCAAAAATTCATCTTCATGGTTTTCACACTTGGCATAAGAACTAGTAAAAGCGAGTAACTAACATGAAAAATGGAAAATACGACCCAAAATTAGTGGGTTTCAAAAAAAATTCTGTCAAATCGATCAAAATTTGGCCAAGATATTCAAAAAATTGATTTTTTATACTTTATGACGTCAATAAAATAAAAAAATCGGATTTTGCTCTATCACACCCAAATTTTATTCTATTTTAATCAATAAACTATGTTATTCTACTAATTTTGGGTTATACTTTTCAAATTTATTGCCAAATTTAACGAAACTGTAATATTTTCCAAAATTTCTCCATGGTTTCCACACTTGGCACAAGGACTAGTAAAAGCAACTTACTAACACGGAGAATGTAAAATGCGACCCAAAATGCGGCCCAGCAAAAACGACATTCATTGACTTTTAGGCGGTAGAAGTTCACCGGGTCGGTTAGTATTCTTATAAGGACTCCATTTCCATGAAAATGTAAAAATTTAAAGAAGCTAACTGTCCAAATGATTCAGAAAAGAAATATGTTAACAAAAATGCAATTATGTAAAATTTCTAGGAAAGTGTTTGAAAGTTTACAGTTGTCAAACTGCGAAACTTTGTCCTCACATGAGCCAAAATTACTAATAGAAAAAATTGTCTAAGAAAATGAGGTCTTGCAAAATAACGTTACATGAAAAGTTGGTGAAAATATGCATACTTTAGTGAAAACTTACCATCTATTATATTAGTACTTTGCATTGTAACATTACACTGTAATACATTTATCGCCATCGTTAACGTTTCTAAAGTAAAGGCATATAATTTCGCAAACGAACGACCAAATAAAATACGAAAAACATCTGATTCAAATTGAATTTCAGTTGGCGGAACTGCTTCGCCAGGATTTTCTGCAGCTTGTTCTTTTAGATACTCTTTTTGTAATTTCGTTGTGGATGGTAATAGAATAATCTCAGTTTGTGATCGTGTTTTTAGCCATGCCTCAATAACTGGTTCCCAATCTAAACCACTGGAACTCATATAAACCATTCCATTACGTGAAACAGTTGCAGGCGATGCATTGTCAATGTTTTCTGGTTCAAAGATTATTTTTACGGTGGGTGACATTAGTAAACGATCACCGTTAGCTAATGTAAGTGTTTTATTATCGTCCAATACTGAATTTAAATTTTCGATCCATATACTGTCAACAGGTCCATCTAATACCAGCCAAACGTGTTCATCTGAATGGAAAAAAATCGTGATCAGCATGACTAAGCATATAATTCCTTCTCATTATCTTTCGTCTTTTATATTTTGAAGAAAAAACAATATATATATATATACCGGGTGGCCCAATTTATTATGGCTATTATGGCTAATAGCCCGTTTTGGAGTCAACCAATCCTTAAATAAAACCATAAATAAAAGTTACAGAGTTTGATGGAGGATATCATGTTTGATAAAAGGTCATTTGTCTTTGATAATAACTTTTAAGTTCAAGTAAATATCAAATGACCAAGAAACTAGAATATCAGGCCAAAGTCATCGACACAGGTGATCACGAATGCCTTCTATTGCCCTTGAAAACTTTTGGCTAAAACATTTCTCTGTAGCTAGCGTTTTATTTCGATTCAATGCAAAACTGACGTATTTTCAAGTCACATTTCCTCCGAAATCTTACTTTACTTAAATCTTTTTTGAATTCGGTTTTTTTTTTGTTTTAAAGTTTTATTTTATTTACACTACAACTTTTTTATTTCATCTCAATATACGATCATTATTAACGAAGTAGTAACACCCTATCAAAAATTACTAAACCACTTTTCAAATGTAGAGTGGACGGTGAATTTTGTTTTTGAGTGTATTTTCAATAAGCTAAAATTTTCCCTAAAAAGAATCACCTTTCCTTAATTTCATAGTTTTCCTCCACAAAGAAGAAAATATGCCATCATTCCAATCATTAGTCGCCACATCTAATCGACCAAACATTTGAGCAGCAGTAATTGCTTTGGGATTCATACGCATTTCACGATGATATTCCTCAATTTTAGTTAAAGAACGCATTAGTATTTGTATACAAGTTGTTTTCCCAGCACCCGAAGGACCCAGCGTCATAATTCCATGTCGTACACATTGGGCTTCATACAGTTGAATAATTTTTAATATCCATGGTGGATGGTAGATGATACCAGCTAGATCAGTTTCTTCATGGACTGTTTCTTCCAATTGTGGATAAGCTGTTTTATCGACGGTTTGATTTGGAAATAGATCGGCTATCATGGACATAAACAGCGGTTCATCTTCATCAATTAATTTGGACAAATTCATGTCACGCAACACTCGCATGACAATAACACTCTCGCTATCCTTAACATTTACACGTTTCGTCGCCCCCAATGAACGCAACACCGATAAAATATTACGTAATCCAAAATCATAATGCACCTGTTTTGTTAATTGTTCCTCGCATAACTTATATAATGTAAAAAATTTTCTGGCTAACGTGATATTCTCTAAAAATCCACAACTAGCCATCTTGACACGGATAATTAGTTGTCGATCTGGCACCATCATAGCAACTATACGAAATTGTATTTTTAAATTCTCCGGTAATTCTTTACGACCCGCATATCCAGGATTCATTGTAATAAAAATACCAAATTCTAGACTCATACTAATTACATCACCATCAGTAAACTGGAATTTTGAACGTTTGTCTTTTTTCGCTGCCAAAACGACAGCGACTTGCTGTGCTGCCACAGATAAAACCGGTAATTCAATACGATTGAATTCATCAAAACATCCCCAGGCACCAGATTGAGCAAGACCTTTATAAATTCGTCCCAAACCTCGATAGTCCATTTGATCAGAACAATTAAATACCACAACGTATTTTGCTAAAGTTTTGCCCATATCTTTAACTGTTTCAGTTTTACCCGTTCCAGCCGGGCCACATGGTGCTCCACCCATGCTCATATCCAACGCTTGAGCTAATGTTATGTAACATCGATCTGTTAATGGTGTGATTACTAAGCGATCTGTTACTCCTAAATATTCGTTTTGATAAACGAAGGTCACATCAGTTATGCATATCCAAGTTTTATCAATATCTTCTTTAAAGTAGAAACGACCTTGCTTTAACCATTCAAAATCGTTGGCTGATCGAATATTCATTCGACACTGAAATTATTAAAACTACGTTATAGTCAATATTGTTTTATTAGTCATATAGGTGAAGGCGAAAGAAAGATTTTGGTACCTAATAATCTAAACTTCCCAAAGATTAATCCTGACACATGCACATTTAACGATTATGAAGAATTCCTCAGGCCCAAGTTTTTACTATTAGAAGAGTTTTTCGTAAATTACTTTTTTTATGTCAAACATGGTACATGGTTTCTATAAGTAATAAATGAGGCTGATTTTATTAACCGATTCCTGATTTGGCAGAAATACCACTTAAGATGCACTTATTAACATGCGAAAATATTGCGAGAGTCTTAAATATTCCATTCTCAAAAAGATACAAAAGTCCATCGAAATATAACAACCGGGTCAATATTAATTCAAAACTGGAAGAAAATTGTTGAGCACTGGGGCAGGCTTGGAAGCCATCACTAGCACAGACTAGAATTAGTTTCGAATGATAAAAATCGTTTCAAGCTTTAATGTCAGATCCCAAGCCCAGATATCCAGCCCAAGCTTGGATGTTCGGTCTTCGCACAAGTATGAGTGCAAATCAAGAGGAAAAATTTTTATCTCAATCGCTGGGCGCATTTTTTTTATAACGTGTTTAATTTTTACCCGAAGAATGCTTGGTCCAAAACCTAAATCTAATGACACTTTTTTTGAAGCGTATCGAAATATTTTTGCATATAAACAAACTTACATTTTGTTCTAAAAATGTGAAAAAAAGTGTTATTTTTCCCAAATTTGCATTTCTATTCTTACCAACGATTTATTAATGAGTGCTGTTATTACCACCAGCCACGGATATCCTCACCATTAAGGATCACAGGGTGAATACCACTGCAGGGTGAATGCAAGGACTAAAAAACACGCAGATCCTTGATATCTCAATCCCAATAAAGACAAATGCCAACAGGGTCACAAGGTGAGACCACGCTGGAGAAAATTTTCAATCAGTGACTCTAACTGTATATTCACGGATATTCGTGTCTAAAATTATAGGAATCGGATATCTTCTATGCACATAAAATTATTTGTCCTGAACTGTTAACTGACTGATGGATCAACGCACAGCTTAAACCGCAGATCGTAGAGACCTGAAATTTGGAGGATGTATGCTTTGTATGACGTGGGCATCCTATAAGAAAAAATTTTCCAAAATTATACTCCTAAGGGGGTGAAAATGGGGCAAATTTGTATGGGAAAACGTGATTTCTTGATCCAATCTACTTCAAATTTTACATAAGCATTCATTGATAGAAGGCGTGTTCGTATTATATTGAGGGACATCGCCTTATGAGTTTAAAAAGGGGTAGAAAGTTATTTTGGGGGTGATTTGCTTCGAAGTTGTTATTCGTCATTTTTGAGTTAAATGCTTAACCGATTTTAAAAATTATTTCACGTGTTGAAAGTTACATTATCAGCGAGTATCATGGGCTTTTAAAATTAGAGTTCCGCAAGTGAGGGCTCTAAAACAGTAGTATTTGTTTTTAAAATTGAAATTTCCAAGCTAAGCAAGCGGGTATCTGCTAGTAGTATATATTAGTTATATAAATAATAGGCTCGGGTATCCATGCCGGGTGGCAATAGACATTCTGTTCATTTATATTCGACAAAACGTAGGCAAAAGCTAAAAAAATCAAGGCTTAATTAGATTTGGCTGCTGAATGGACAAAAACTAGAATAACTTAAGCTTGGAATTTCCTACAAGGAACCATTGGTGCCAAAAACAAACGAATTAAATATGAAAACCGCATAATAAAGACAAATTACCAAAATATCAAATATATCACGTTGATGTACGTGAATTGTAATTAACGTTTCAAATTGTGTACGCTCAATTTTAGTCAAATCACGTGTAGTTTGATCAATCAACGTATTCAACATTTTTAAACATTTATTATTATTATCTCCCATTATTTCAGGATCATTACGTGCTTTCGATAATGCTGATTCACCATCACGTGTCCATATCATTTGTATACCAAGTAAACCAACTTGCGCTGGCATTTTTTCCAGAAATGTTAGCAGATTGAAACCTGGATCCTGTATCATTGTATATGCTGTTCGAATAATTGCATGCAAAGATGCTTGAGCGGCAACTAACAGTGCCATTAACCATGATTCTACGGAACCTTCAGCTCGTACTGAACGTTCTAAAGGTATTGTTTCACCTTCGCTTGACATGAACGCTATCATTTTGTTGTATTCCTTTTCATGGAACTTCACTCTACGCATATTATCAAACATTGATAGCAAATGATTGTCTATTGTATGAGGATCAGATGCTTGGCCTACAAAAAAAAAGGTTTTCGTATCACATTTTGTATAATAAAATTAAATCTCGAAACTAGAAGTGTATGCTCTTGTAGAAATAAATCTGTTCTGGAACTTAGAACACTTGGTTTGTAATTCAGAAAAAAAAGTATTCTAAGAGTTCCAGAACAGATTTATTTCCAGAAGGGAGTCTAAAAAATTCTGAAAGATTGTTAAAAAGTATGAAAAGATATTTGTGAAACCTACTATGCATTTTTAGACTCTTCTAGAAGTATTTCATTCAAAATTTAGCTAAAGTAAGAAGAATAAGTCTTTTTTCAGAATTAATCAGTAAAATTTAAAAAACAATTGACTTTCGAAAAATTCATTCTGAAAAAGTCTCTGATTAATTCTGAAAAAGTCTTCTAGAAGAGTCTAAAAAGTTAGACATAGATCTTTTCATACTTTTTCCAAATGTTTCAGAATTTTTAGACTTACTCATTCTTCTAGAATTGTGTTTTTCAAAGCACTGCAAGGCTAAACTGGACTATCGGCAGAAAATATTTTACCAGGATGCTTCACAGAGGTGGTTGGAAATATCGAGAGTACCCTAGGCAATCACCTCATCAGCTCCACTCTAGCGACCACTTTGTTTTACAAACTTCCATTTGGGCGCCCTAGAAACGTACTTAGTTTGCCATACAAATAATCCACCTTCGATGCTTTGCTTATCGATACTTAATTTCGAACTTTGGATGTTCTTTCCAAAATTTGGTATAAAGCCAAAAGCATTGTGTTGTTATCATGGCTTATAAACACCTTGGAACAAATCCATAAATTATGTGATATTTAGTATTTTTGACATAACCTGTAACGCATTTCGTTTCTTAAGGCTGAAAAAGATGCTGCACCTAGGCCCGAAAAGGGGTTGAAATGAGACCACAACGATTAGTGACTTTGTATCAGTGTTGTTTTTTCTAAAGGGTTGATATTTTCTAAAGAGTGGTTTTTAGAACCGCAACAGACAATAACTAAATCACTTTCCAAACAAAAAAATAAAGCGGGTAGGGATCATTTTGGCATGAGTCACATAATCAAATTAGTAAACATTGAAGGGAACTGAGATGATAAATTGCTTTAAGTTAGTCAAATACTCACCAAGAATTTCTAATAAAGCTGGGTCTGATACAAAAAAGAATCGTGGAAATGTTGTCCGTTTCATTTCTAAATATCCGCTTAATGATTTTTGACACAATTCCAATTGCCCATATAAATGTGGCAACAATGTTTTTAAGGATTCATCTCCCACACAACATGATATAACATTCGAAGTATCATGTGCTTTTTGCATAATTTTTTGCCATGCTTTATCAATTTTTGCAAAACGTTTTGCCTCATCTGGTAATTGTTTCGAAATATCTCCACCAACAAAGACCGCTTCTAAATAAACCTGTCAGAGTCAAAATTTTAATTTGTAGAAAGTTGTAGTTTATAAAGTTGAAATTGTCCTATTTTTCATCCTAACAGGACAATTCCAACTTTATAAACCGATATCACTAGTTCCGACAGTCTCTATTTCCATCTTGTATTCCATAAGGCCCCTTGTTCGTTAAACTTTGTGGACTTAGTCTTTTAAGCTTATCTAGGCGATATTGGGGTTCTGGGGGGGGGGCGCAAGAGGAGGCGGGGAATTTTCGAAGATCTGAAAATTTTCCCAGAAATAAATATCAATTTGAGTGGAGATATGTCCCCTTCAATTTTTGTATCTGTTACTATATACCTTAAATAATTCGGACATAATTTCAACCTCGGATCTAGTGGGGGGTGTTAACATGTAACTACAGCTTTAAGAATAAACTGGGAACGTCTATTTGGCCTCTTGATCCTAGCCATTGAATATATAACTACCTTTAAAACGGACTTCAATAAGCTAGTAGAATCATTCGCAGGAACAAAAGCACGTCCTGTAAAGCTGCAGTTACTCTTCCTTTGTTTCAGCTTGTAGTTTTGAACTTACCCACATATTTTGTACAAGTAGCCATCGTTCCAAAATTTCATTTGTATTCGATAAAGCGTAAACCCAATAATTAATTTGTTTAATAAATGGTGGATTATAACGATTTGAGACCAATGCACTCAATATCATCAAACAATCATCCAGTAAGCTGATACTATCAGCGGTTGTATCACCACGTAGCAGTAATTCTCCGCGATTATTAAAGTTCAAAAATTGTAATTCTTGATTATTCCATTCAAGGGTCACTTGTCGTAATTTTCCTTCGATATCCTTCTCTTTTTGAGCACCAATACAAATATCCTGTAAATTGATTCGAATAAATGCACACAATCTTTTAATCCATATATAACACAAAAACGAAAAAAGTCTTAGGTCCGTAGGACCCATCTTGTAAACCCTTAGAGATAGAACAAATATTAAATATGAAAAATGTTCCTTATATAAAAATAAACAACTTTTGT
Source organism: Chrysoperla carnea (assembly GCF_905475395.1). NCBI lineage: Eukaryota > Metazoa > Arthropoda > Insecta > Neuroptera > Chrysopidae > Chrysoperla > Chrysoperla carnea. Next base: position 73,173,598 of record NC_058339.1, on the reverse strand, counting down.
TTGAAACATTTTTACCCACAATATAATTATTTACCCACGATGGCACAAATAAAGACAAACTTTGGTGTCTATTTTTTTCTAAACATATATAAAAGGTTGAAAATTTTTAGGTAGCTCTCACTAGTGGGCTTGTAAAACACTCTCGAAAAACAAAATTATAGAAAATACTTTCGAAAATTTTGAAAATTTTCGAATACCAAAACAAATGGTAACCGGTGTTGGTTTTTAAAGTTTTTTAATTTATTACGAATAATGCAAGTACTTACATTCAACGCTTTCTATACAAGATATTTCAACAATTAACAATTAACTTTATTTTAAGGAATATTTAATCACCTCATAAAATGCACATCAAATTGAAAGGACAAAAATAACTGCTTCAAAATTGAGTTGCAAGATTTCACCCGGGCAAAACATATATATAGCAAATATGGTGGAAGCAAAGCAGTGGGAAAATCAGGACGCCACTTCTCATGCATTGACATCTATACTAAGCATGCATGAAAAATTTCAGCTCAATCGGTTAACATATTTCAGAATAACTATGGACTTTTTTTTACAAATGTTTTTGAATTTCAGATTGCCATGACAACACCTCCGGTCTTAGATTAAACTGGAGTAACACATTTTCAAATAAACTTTTGTACCCTCTGAAATGAGCCTTGGTAGAGTTCAAAAGGCAACAGGGTAATAAAGTTATAAGGATGCAAATGCTGTATATTTTATTATATTTTCAAACAAAAAACAAATATTTTTATCGCAGCAGTCCGACAGAGCTTTCATTTACACTTACAATCCTACCATATAAATTAAAATTCCTTTAACTTACTTCAATAGCTTCTTTATTTTTTGGGGTAAATAACGGTGCCTCTAACAAATGCTTCAAACGAAATTCTGGATTCTCTAAATCAAATTCTCGTTTGCACACATCCATAATACGATCCCAATGACGTGGTTTCATTGCCTTATTTGACATTAGCTCTAATAACGGGCACATATCATTAAAATCATCCACAGTCTTCTTTAACGCAAAGAACGCTGGCCATTCTTTTAATGCTTTTGGTAATTTGCGGCATCGTGTTTGGAAATCCATCAGTTCATCATTAATTTTTTCAATACTTATCTCACACCATGATATCTCGTAATAGCTATTCGTACTATCGATTACATCATTGTATAATTGATATAACTTTTGTAATAAATTCAATTCTTTACGGATTTCTTGTAGATCAGGATATTCGGTTATTTTTACGCCGAATAAATCTTCACCTCTTTGATATGTGTTCATTGTTCTCCACAAAACATCAAAGCGATTCTAAAACAAAAATAAAATAAGATTCGCCGCACAGGAAACTACGTAATTTTAACGAATTTTATTTTAAATTTACTCATTTCTAGATCACTTCCATATTTCTAAACGTTACATAGGTACTTTGGACTAAACTGACAATAAACATACAGAGCAATTAGATATTCTCTTAGCAGAGATAACCAAAGATTAAGGGCGTGGTATTATATACCGACGGATCTAAGTTAAAGACGGTAGGTTTGTGGTCTGAAAATTTAGATTATCGGCTGCCGGATTATTTTAGCGAATATTAAGCGGGAATGATGGACTATAAGACTTAATTGAATCTCCAGTGACATTACTATCCTCACCGATTGGCAAACAACGCTAAAATCATGCAGCTTAGTGTACCGAACTTCAAAGATAGCACAGGACTACCGAACGTCTTTAAATGAGCTGGGGGGAACAAATGAATGTAAACTTGATTTGAGTATTTGAGTACCGGGACACAGGGGCAGTTCAGGAAACTTTGAAGCCGTCGACCTTGTTATAAATAACACAAGATAGTCAGACAAGCATCAATAGGCATCTGGAAGTTCCATTTGCGAATAACAAACTGCTTCTTAATGGGGGTATCTTAGAAAAGGCCAATCTTAGATCATGGGAAAGAACACGCTTGTAGTACTACAAGAAAGGCATGGTAGACGTTCCGAAGATCTTATATCACTTCAAAGGGACTCTATAAGCAAAATCATTGCGGCTATCATAGAACACTGCCTGGACAGTAGGCGCGCTGAAAAAGTGGAAACAGTGGAAAAGAGGTAGAAATGATGTCTCAACTTCTCTAAATTTGTCAAGCTCTTACTTTGAGGAGATAGACTCACTTGAGCCAGCCTTTCTCACTCCAACCTAACCTAATCTAACTAATCTTCTTAGCAAGTCTAATATTCACAGAGAAAATCTATATTTGATTTCGATGCTTTACTGTTTATTCTTCGAATGCAATTGAGTTGTTTGTCAAGACATTTTTCACACATACACATATTTAAAACAATAAATAATTCCTAAAGTATTATTAAGACTCGATAAAATGTTTCGAATTGCGGAGGAAGGATAATTCCTCCCTTTTTCTTAAAGCAAATTGAGGTAAGCTGAGATAAGCTGGGAACCAGATTATGCCACCTCAGAACCACCCCAGAACCACTCGTTTTCAGAATTTAATAACAAATAATCCTCTTGCTGAATACTTACTTGAAATAATTTTAAGCGATTAGAGGCCTCTCTTGGTTCTAAACCAGGTATCATTGGTCCGGTTGTTTCATAATCAAAACAGAATTTGTCCTTATCAACAACAAATACTTCCATATTTTCTTTTAATTCTTGTTGCAAATCTGGTTGATCTAATAGCAGTCTAAAGTGGAAGGATATTGCCTTCTCTGCTAATTCATGCCACGATGGACGTAAACTATTAATTTGTTCCAGAAGTTCCGGTTCAATTTCTATTTCATGTTTGATCAATATTGCAAACGCTTCCTAAAATTATAATAAATAAACAAAATATTTTTATGGATATTAATGATCCAAAAATGGTTAAGAATCTGGAAATCATCTTCATAACGTAAAAACTAGAACCACTCAACGTTTATTTTGAAATTGCCAATCTTTTAACCTTCAATGAAATGTTTTTATTTCAACAATTGATATGACTTGCGTCATGATTAATGTCTTCACGTATTTTTCGGACTAAAAACCAGCCTATTTTTTAAGTGTGGAATTCTTTACCTCAATTGGATCTATACGTAATTCCATATCAACTTCTTGTTGTCGTATTTTACCTATAGCAAGCAAAACTAAACGTGTCTCATCCAAATCTTTAGGTTGTCGTAATAAATTACGTTCCAATTCGCTCATAACCGCATATAGATAATTCATTTCTCGATGGTATTTTTTTTTCATTACTAAGCCGATCCTAAAATACACAAAAACAGATAAAGTAAATGGATACGAGAACCGCTTGGCACTGACAAACATAGTCTTACTGATCTGTGTAACGGGCCACTCTGTCGTTAAGGGGAATGAAACAATGGACTTGTTGGTACGAGAGGGGTTACTTCAAAAAGCCCGTTCACTTGAGCTTGTCATTCCCATAGCAAGAAGTTTATCGTAATTTACCGAATCAAGGAGTGGCTACGACTTTTGCGCAGGGCATACGGCAGGGCAAACTATGTATAACCACAACTAGGTCATTCGGCTGTGCTCGTCTGTTTAATTTCATTAAAGCACAGGTGAGAAGGGTAGGGACATTCTTGACAGGAAACTGTCGAATTAACTACCACCTTCTTAACATGGGGATTTCTGATGACCCCACTTGTAGGACCTATATGGTGAACGATAAAACTTCCATTCATGTTATTTGCACCTGGTCGGAAATCTTGGATCCATCAATCCTGGGTTCTCTTCCTGGTAGAACTCCCAGCGGCGAACCTGTATCCTTCCTCTCTTACCCGGAGACATTTCGCCTTCGGGTGACAGATTATTTTCAAGGATGGCACATAGGACTTCTGTCTAGGTACTAGAGACCTATTTATGATACCCCAATTAACACAAATAGGTCCAGTTATCCAAATAGGTATTATTATTAAATCGATTCGATTTATGAAAAAAAAATAAAATAAAAAGTTTTAAACAAAAACTTTGTACGTTCATTTCTTCTATTAGTGATGAATCGGAGTCGTTATATTAGATTAAAGCATATTTAATTGCCTTTATAACCCAATGCCTTTCCATTTATTATTAATAAGGTTTTCTTTTGTCCTTAAAGTCCTTCCCTATAAAAGTACTAGTAACATTCTATATTTTATTCGAAAATCAAAGAAATAACAAACCTTAGTGTTGATTTTCTAATTTCAATTAATAACGTACTTTTTAATTGTTCAATAGATATTTTCAAACTATTATAAAATGATTTTGTTAATGATTCATTTTCTAAACGTTCTTCAAGTTCACTATGTCGACGTAACCAACGATCAAAATCTGCCAAAGTTGCTGCCAACATTTCACGTTTACTCTTTTCGTTACGCCATAAAAATGTAAATGGTTTGAAACGTTTCATATAATCATCCACTTCCTAAGAAACAAATATTTTATTTCACTTGGTTAATTACCCGTACGCGGTATGACTAGGATGGCGGGTTCGATTCCAGTCGTCTCAACAAAAATTTAATTTAATTAATGGCTGTGATGGGCTGGTGTAATACATGCTTTATGCACGAAGGAGGTTTACCCAGCCTCTTGAATTAATTGAGGACCTGATAAATGATATTATAAGCGGAAAAAGAGGTGAAACACATATATGGTATCACAATGGATCGTATGGCCTAAGTGTGTCTGCTATGGACAGCTAATATAACAACCTAACTTATCGAGTAGAAAGTTACACTATTTGTATGTTTATAATTACTTACCTTCTTGATGTTATCCGTACATGTTGCAATTAAAGCAACAGATTTCGATACTTCCTTATTTTCCATAATTTGTGTGTAAAAATTTCGCTGCTGTATTGGAAACTCTGGTCGCCTATCGTCAACCATACGGTAAAATTTTTTACGAAATTCACGTACTCCTTTTTCGTGTCCAATTTGTTGATTCACTACTGAGAAAATTGATTGACGATGGTAAACGGTGCTCACTTTTCTGCTTGCCTAATTCAATTAAGAAAAAAGTCTTGCTAAAAACGCAGCTAACAAAAAAACCGATCAAAAAATATGCTACAAATCCTATGATAATTCCAGGAAGGTACACATTTGAGTGGCCTCTGCGAAGAGACTGGTATTTATAATTGAAGAGGATTTTGAAGAACTTTTGTAACTAACATCATTGAAAGGAACCGGTATTGTTCTCCAGGAACAAATTCTTCACCAAATCACAAAATTTTTAAAACAACATATTTGGATAAGTCAACAACACAGAGACAGATTTAGGCCTGTTAGACCTGTGCCTAGGGCGGAAAAAATTTTAGGGAAAGTTTAGGTTATTTGTATGAGAAAGGCGCCACGTTGATTTATGAAGACTAAAAAAATTGAGAGGAAAGACAAATTTTTAAGGACACCATCCGAAGGGAAGGGTGCCACATTGATTTACGAAGACTATTTTTCAATGAGTTAATCCTGCAAGTTACAGAAAAAAAAACTTTCGACCTCCACATTGCGATGTATATTAGTTATATTAGTATATTGAGCGAGATTAAACCGTTTAGCCTATCGAACGACAACGCATAGTCGTTGTTGTCTCAGGCAAAATTGCCAGAACGCGAACCATTTCGAGTGAATTTTTGACGTCCTGTTGGGAAATAGATAAGCAAAATTTCATAAAATGTTAAGATTGTTCAAAAATCGGATTTCTGAGAATTTCAGTTTCCGAGACTTATCACGAAAGATCTAAATTTGTATAGTTTTCGTCAAAGTTTGATGATTCCAAAAATTGACGACACTCTGAAACGGCACAAAGGTCGAAATAGCTTGAACAGCTGACAAGTCAGTGAAAATCGATTTCATAAATGACTGCATTTGCAGGGCTTTCTTGTAAATTAAAATTTATGTGGGAAGATTGTCAATAGAGGGGAGAGAAGTTAACCGCCATCCCCTCCTGCTTTACACACAGGCTTAGCAAATTGGCTTGGATCAATAACTTCGGAATTCTATACCTGTTTGACTTGCCTAGGTCCAGTCCATTGGCCAACACCCCGAGCAACTCCTGTAATATGATTAGCACCAATCACTAACGCTTCTTGCACTTCATCCAATTTTGGTTTCAAACATATATTTGGTATATCTAAAACCGCTTGCACTATAAATAAAGGTTCATTAAACAGATTCAACTCTTTCTTCTTGATACGTAATACCAAAGCCGCCAAAGATGCTTTCTCATTTTCCCCTCCTCCAGCGTTCTCCTCTTCTTTTCTAACTAATTCAGGGGTTAAGAATTTTTTACGTATTATCTCCAATGAATGCTTTGTGACTTTAATTATAACATCAATCACTTTACGTGTATAAAAGCGACGCATCTCATTTGGTGCGCATTGAACTAAATCGCGAGTTGCTTTGGGAGGTCCTGTACCTCCCGGGACTAATATGTGAGGTTGCTCGAAACATTCATCAACTTGAGTCCAATCTAAATTTTCACTGTCTATAGTATCTGAATTGGAAGTATCTTCTTGCAATAATGAATCAATTTCTGAGGGCTCATCTGTTTGGAAATATTTCGTAGCATCTTTGACTAAATACAGGATTTCTTCGACTGCGTCTTCAATTAAAAAACTTTTATTATGTAAGATGGTAGCCGACGCATGACTTACAAGTTCAGATTTTTCCATAAACTGTTCTATGGTCCATTGTTCTCCGATTTCAGGAAGTGCATGTATTGTTACTGTTTGCATTGAAGCTAATACTTCGAGGATTCTATTTGAATAAATATCATGGACACGTATCATCTGTAATGTTTAGTATTGCACAAATTTTTTTTTGATAAAGTAAAATGCTGATATTATACCGTGTGTCGCATTTAAGATGAAGACACCCTAATATTTTCGTTATTTATAGGTACTTAAGCCAAATCTGAACTTTAAACTCAGCCCACTACAAATTGGAAAATAGGACTGATTCTTAGTATTTTGCTTAGTGCCAGAGATGGTTAGAGATATTGAAAAAACTATTAGAAAAAGTTGCTTAGAATATTTTTTTATACCCATATACCGATTTTCATCATAAAATTAATATTTTTAATTTGTTCATTATTTTGGTCTATACTCAAAATTATTACAAGTTTTTTGAAGTATTTGAATACAAAACACTATTAAATTATCAATTTGTCCAGATTTTTCATTCCATAGCACACTAGTTATAAAATTAAAAAATAAACTTTTCAGGATGCTATGGAATATAAAAACTGGACAAATTGATAATTTAATATTGTAATGTATTCAAATATTTCAATAAACTTGTAATAATTTTGAGTAAACTCAAAATAATAAAAAAATTAAAAATGAATTTGAAATCAAAATCGGTACATGGGTATAAAATAAAGCAACTTTTTCAATAATTTTTTTCGATTTCTTTAACCTTCTCTGACGCTAGGCAAAATATTAAGATTCGGTCCTATTCAATTTTTAGTAGGCAGAGTTTAAAGTTCAAATTTCGGTTAAGTATATCTTAAAAAATGTGACACTCCCCATGTGTGATATTTCAAATCGATATTCTTATAAATAACGAAAATATGAGGGTGTCTTCATCTTAAATGCGACACACTGTATAAATAAGTTAAATATCAAATTTATTAGATCCGCCTACCAATATTTCAAATTGATTGATAGCTGCAAAAATTTTCTGAACAAACGACTCCCATTTTTTTCCAGCCCAATTTAATGATTGAAATCCAGGTGTTAACATTGAGGACAAACGTAGTAAATGTGGTAAAAATAATGAACGAACTTCTAATTTTACTGATTTTACAACCGTTAAAAATCTATCTATCATATGCTAAAAAATTTTGGATATAACTTATAATGCAAAGTAGCTTACAAGGTGGGCCATTTTAATCTATTTTGTCTAATTCTTCGGGTTGCTTTAATAGCCAATTTAGATCCTAAAAATTAAGAGATAGAATAACTTAGAAAGTTGATTCTCATAAAAAAACTAACATTTTTTTAAATTAAAACATTTTTCTAAAAATCGTTAGCTTTCGGAGGAAATGTGACTTAAAAATAGGTCATTATTTCATTTAAGCGAAAGAAAACACTCTGGCTACACAATAATCCTTTAGCCGAAAGTTGTTAAGGGCAATAGAACACATTCCACTGTATCCATGACCTTGACCTGAAATTCTAATTTCAAGCTCATTTGACCTTGATCTTCATATGACCTTGAAAATTTACAGGAGCTTTAAATTTATTAAAACAGGTAAATGACCTTTGTTGCAGGACCTTTTGATAAAATTTTATAGCTATCCTTTTTTCTTTTGATTAAATGCAATAATAACATATTTTTAAGTCGCATTTCCTCCGAAAGCTAAGCTCGATTTTCGAAAAAAAGGTTTTGAATAAAAAAAAGTTAGTTTTTGTATGAGGTACAACTTTCTAATTTAAAGTGCTATTCTATCTCTTATCTTTTAGGATCTAAATTGATTATTAAAAGAACCAAGAGAACTGAGTCCAATTGATGTCGGAACATGATCTCCCTCATCAAACTCTGCAAATTTTGTTTTAGTTATTTTTTGATTGGTTAAATACAGAGCTATTCACCAGAATAGATTAAAAGGGCCCACGCTCAACACAAATATTGCACAGGATTCAAGCAAAAAAATGTGGGTGGCATATTTACAGAGATACGAAAAATGAATTCATAAAATTTAAGCTTTTCAAAAAATGCTGCCCAAACAGACAAGCGATTGTCATGAGCATGACAATTGGTTATCGGCTATTATCAGAATCTCCACTTCTCTAATATATAAAATTTTCTTTACATTTTTCTCCACATGTTAAATGCACCCTGTACATAATAAAGTTCAATAATTACATGTAAATTATCATTAATTCTATCAAAATGAGCCCGTTTTGTTAACAACGTACTTGCCACAATTGGCAAAGGCAAATCCAACTTGGCTAAACAATCTGCTTCGCGTATAAGCAACGAAATGCCCAGACAATAATTCACTCTAATACAACCAGCTTCCTTATCCAATTTTAATAATGGCTGAGTTAACCAAATATCCGCTTGACTTATATTTTGATCCATCCAAATAGCTAACATTTCATTTTCGTAAGACTTTAGCTGGTCCGTTACCGCATCATATCGTTTTAGCATATCACTGGTGACAGGTTTTGTGCTTAAAACTGAATGTGCTTTGATACCATCCATAAATTCCTTCAAATGTAAATGTAAAGTGCGAGACCAACGAATACGATTTGCTATTAGTGTAAAATTTCTGGCAACTGGAGGATTGTCACGTTGCCTTTGAAATACTTGTAGAACACGTTCAGTTTGATAATCGCAGTATCTGCAGCAAAAATATGAAGTTGGACTAACAATAAGTCTTAATCAATGCTGAACATTGAGGGGGGGGGGGTGCCCGATTAGTTAAGTAAATAAATGACTTCAAAAGTAAGCATTATTAACACTAGTTTTATGATAGAACAGTAGATGGATGATATGTTTTCATAGATACCTACTACCTTTAGTGAAATAAAAAAAGCTATCATCCAGAAATATCTTGAAGTTTATTAAAGATATGGAATTTCTGAAGCACCTTTGACTTAAGACTTACTTTTAAATCGAATCTTATCAAAACTAATCTACGTCCACCTAATAAATGAATTTGGAAAGTGTACTAATTTCAGATTGAACAAACCTTAAAACACGATCATATTTATCGTCCATATCAATCGATGGTACTTTTGCCTTAACACGTTCGAAACGAGGTAAAAACGACAGACCCTGTGGTGTATTCCAGACCAAAATGTAATTTTGTTCAACTGCTGTACAAACTTGATCTCTTAGTTCATTAATACGTTTTCGAAACGTGGTAAAATCTTTATCGAATTGAAAATTACGTTGATATAAGTAATCATACTGTTTAGTTTGAATGAATTTTTTCGTATTCTCAAAAAATTCCATAGCATCTTCCAAATTTTCCCATAACATTAATCCAGAAACACGTCTTCCAAACAGTTGTGTGTAATCGTCAATGAATTTATAGGTTGCGATAATTTTTGATAGACGATTAGAAAATTGATCAAACTTTCCGAAAACGTAATTTTCGGAGAAATATAGTGGTTTTGTTCCAGGTATAAATGGTTGAGATCTTACAGTGTAATATGTGCGTCGATAGACCTAAATTCATAAGTTTTGTTATTACAGGGTCCTATAAGGGTAAGTTCGAGCACGGTAGGTGGGAAAAGGCTTAATTTTTCTACTTAACTTAAATAGAGCATAATGAATTTTATGTCAACAGGCAGATGTAAAATGTAATTCTTTATCAAATACCATCAACATCCTGAAGCTATCTGTCTTAGAATACAAAGTGATTTTAACAAACTTAATGTGTCTATGAATAAATAAATCGAAAAAACTAAGCCTGAAGGCGTAAAATTGAAAAAAATTGCATCCTCACTCTGGAAAAATGCTCGAACTTCCTAAAAACATTCTATTATTAAAACTTACATCGTTTAAATTGATACATTGAAACATTTTCTCAATGATTTCATCCTGGTCTTGATTCCAAATTGTATACTTCCCGGTGGATGTAATATATTGTCTACACGTATCGATCATTTGATTTGTTATCTATAATATAAAAAAAGAATGCTTTTTAAAAAGGAAAATTCGAAAGCCGCCCTTAACTTTTTCCCGAACCCAGACTCATTGTTATCCAAATTGTTCTTTCTTTCAATTTTACATTCCAGATCAAATTTGGATAACTTTGATTAAAAGCATGAATTTTTGCTACTTTGACAATTAAGATCAAATTGACTTTGGCACCTCTGAATCACTTGCATTCGATCCAGGGGAAAAGAATATATATCAGAAAAGACCACGCAAAAAAACTCTCAAATAAAGTGAGCATAGCCCAACGTCTCGATCGCTCGCGCGCAAATCAGGAGGATTTTCCTACCTGACTGCATCGGGAAACATCGACAGGTAGGTAACGATGGTTCCATTTTCCACTTTGTTTAAATCCCGTACAACTGCCTTCATGAATCTCATAGTTTTTGGAAAAACTTTTTAACTGTTTCTTATCCCCCCGATTAAAAGCAGCAGAAAAGTGGCAAATTGGTCTATCGCGCTACCTATCTGTCTGCGTTTCGCTATTTGGATTACGAGATCTAATCTTTGTGAAAGACAACATATAAGACGATATCTTTGACTGGTATTAAAAACTCGATCTGCAGACTTTTACTGTGCAACTCTTGAATCATATTATTACACTAAAGCAAGAAAATTTAAGAAAAGGCAAAATTCTCAAGTTTACAAGAAAGTATAGCAGAAAGATGTTCAAAAAATATCAACTAACTTTGATCATTAAAGATGATATCCTTTCAGAAGTGTTATAAAACTGGGACACGTTATATATGAGTCTTACAGTTTGAATCATACCCAAAATTGATTCTTGCATTTTGTTCTGAAAATAGTAAAATCACATATTAATCGCATTATATAATATACACTACAGGGTGCTTTTTTAAGTTGATATATGAACTTTTATTGATAAAAACGCTTCAAGCGAAAAATGTTGGGTGTGTAGGCGCACATCTTACGCAGACACATATTAAAATTGTTATTTCGTATAATTGTTTTTGCGAATCAAAAAAAATGTTCCAATAAATCCAATAAAAGTGGTTCGTTTTCTTATAAAGACCATTTTTGTTCAAACTGAATGAACAAACGCACAAAAAGCTAGATTTTTGCAAATACCTTAACTATTTGGTTTACAAAAAAATGTTTGCGTATTTATAAAAGTAAACTTTATAATTTAAAGCGTTCATCTAATGTTTGTCAGTTATGAATGAGTGAGGTTTTAATTGAATCTGAAAAGTAAATCGAATTTGATGCCAGTATAAGATATGTGCCTTTGAAACTAACATTTTTCGTTTGATGCAATTTCCTCGATTAAATTTATTTATCGAGTATCAAGCATATGTCAACTTAAAAAATCATCCTGTATATGACTGTGTTTTTCAATCAAGTTAGATTAAAGTTTATACATAGATGTTAATAATAAATCTAGATTGCTAATAACCACCGAGAAGCCACAATTCACAAAATTTCCACTATAAAGTTTGCAAAAATATAATATTAAACAAAAATTTTAAAATAGTTTAAGATAAAGATTCCCATAATTCTAAAGTTCTCGTATCCAATAAATTAAGATACTATACCCAAAATGGGATCATTTTACCCGCCCATTCTTACAAGGTCAATAAAACGATCCCTTGAATAGTTCTAAACGAGAAACATTGAATAGTTCTAAAATTTAAACAAATCAAAGGAATTGGCATGCCAATATTGCGACACTTGAATAAAGAAACCAAAATTATTGTGGCGTTATACATATCTAAAATAGTTTGGCTATAAATTACATTTTTTCTTTGGGGGATCATTATCATTATTGGAGACCTTCCCCTAATTTTCAAAACCAGCCGATTGTACGGCGACCATCAAAAATCTTGTACCAACACACATCCCTTGGATCTAAGGGTTAGCTGACTCTGCAATTGATCTAGATTTATTACAAACATTTATGCTTTTAAATTACTGGTTCATCCAAATATAAAGTATGAACACATTTCTCCATAGCTTCAATATATTTCGCATTATCTTTCGCTTCATTATAACATATTGTGATTTTTTTATCAATAGAATTTTTCCAAAATTTAAAGGCCCGTGAACGTGACACATGTAAACATAATAAACTACGTTGTATCTCTGAATGCTGTAATTGTTTGCAAAGCTGTGTAAATTGTGCTGCACGTTTTTTCCAATATTCAAGTTCATCTTGCGGTCCAGATGTATTGAATTCGTGTCGTAATTGATCACTTTCCAGTAATAAATCTGATACTTGTTTTGACCAACGCATTACACGTTTCTCTAAGCGTCTAATGATTTGTGGTGTGAATGCGGCTTCACGTAATTGATCACCATCTAAATTTGATAAAACTAGTTCGTCAATTTCTAAACCATTCTCATCCTGACAACCAACTTCACAAACTGTAAAATGAAGTCATTGAATTTAATTAAAGGTATATGTACTTTTTTAACTTTAAAAATTTTATAACTTAATAACTTTTTTTGAAAAACGCGTCGTTTTAGCAACGCCACCGCACAGTGAAATGATAAAATAACATGCAGAATGATAAATGGTTTGTTTCTAAACTTGCATTCATTACATTATAATGTAATTTTCCATAGAAACAAGCCGAAAAATGTGAATTTAGCATTATTCCGATTGGCTCACAGCCTCAGCGGGTGTAAATACGTCGCTACCGTTTTCTTTATTGACAAATATAACTATTTTTTATTAATTATTAATAAAAAATGAAATTATTATTTTAAAAACAATTGATTAAATGTACTTTAGATGAATTATTTTCTTTCATTTAAATATGAATTTGAGACCAAAAAAAATTACCTAATGCAAAAAAAATACGCGCATTTTTAGGAATAAAAAAAAAAAACATGAAACTAATTTTCATAGAATATAGCAGAATTTCAAATCTGGGAATCCGGGAAATAAACTCAAGTCGTTCTGAAACTGTTACTTTTTAGCAGTAGAAAAATGCAAACCGAAAATTATACTTCTTGGAGGACCATGATGAAAATTGTTTTATACAGAATGTTTCATATACAGGATGGATGATTTTAATATATTATGGTTAATAGCTCATTTTATAGTTAGCCAATCAAAAAAATTTTAATTTACTAAAAATAATGCTAGTACCGACATACAACACTTTCTAAACAGGGTATTTCAACAATTAACTGAGTCAATTATTTAAGCTTTCACTTGTTTTTTATTGCTTTATTAAAACCTCATTCATGTAACAAACAGTAGGGAAAAATTATTTTTTGAAATAAAAACAACCAAGATAAAAGTCGTCAAAGGTTTCTTTGTATTTCTTTCTAGCAAAACAGAATTTAACATGTATTCTTCTTGCAAACTTAGTGTATGACGTCAAATTCTATGTTTGATATTTTTGTCTAATATCTGTCTAAGTATTTATTTTATTTTTATTTTACTTTTTGTCATCTCTCTTAGGGTATTTTCATATTTTGTTAAGATATATTTGTGAAGGTAAAAAAATTTCATAAATATTCCCTATTATCTTCAAATCTTTGCCTGCATTTAAAGATTTAAAAATTTACCATACAAAAATGGAAAATACCTCTTAAGGCGCTACAAAATGACCGTAATACTGGTAACAGTGTACTTTTAATAATTGGATATGCGCCATCATCATCTTCTACATTTGTTGGTGGATATGCTAACGCTCTCATAAATACATATTCCATAACACGTTCAACAGATGTAACTATACCAATTTTCTCCGCATTCAAAACACCACAGTACAAATCTTTGTGAAAACCTTCTTCGCTCGGCAATTGTTTAACTGTACTTATACGAAACATATACAGGCAAAGACCAGTTAGACATACATCTCGACCATCTGTCAAGAATAATTGTTTCTTTGATTTTTCTTCTTCAGGCGGGTCTGAAACTGTAGAGTCTTCAACTCCCGGTTGGGGTGCAGCTGATGTTGAAGGTACAGGTTCTACTGCTGATGGACCTGCTTGTACGCCAGCTTCTTCTTCTTCTTCCATTTCATCCTCTGGCGGTTCTTCTACCTCTTCTTCAGGAACTTCTTGATAAAACCACATTAAACGCCTTCGTTTATTGGACATAAAAAGTTCATTGATTGGATCCAGCATATTTCCATTAAATACAAAATCCATAATATCATTTCTTGGTAGGCCCGTGGATCCAATTAAAAATTGAAAAGTATACTCGAGTCGTGGATCTAATTCACCACGGCGTGCTTTTCGTTCAAAATCGTCTCGACGTCTCTATATAGATACAAAAACAAAAAATTAACGATTGTAGATTATTAAGTCATTCAATCAAGTTTGCAATATTCAGCTTGGGGAAATTGTTGCCAAAGATGTATGACCACTTAGTTCGTTAAAAACTGTAAAATTGGCAATGTAATACGTCTACATACTGAGGAGCTAGGAGTCCTCCAAACCAAAAATTGCATACTTACAAAATATGGGTATGCCCATGGTATTATTTTGTATTGCATACAATCCAAAAATTTAGATTGGGTAAGAGAGCATCGGAATAAACGTTATAGCCTCTACTCGGCACTGTGCAAAATGCAACCCCATTACCGAAATTTTACCAAAGTTAGTGCCTTGCGAAAATAAATTCATTCAAAAGCAATAAATCTTTAATCTTTATGATCTTCAAAATTCATAAAGTTGATTTTGTTCTACCACACGTAAATTTTATCCAATTTGGATATCTATCCAATGCTGTCTGCCAACACGATAACTCAAAAACGAAAAGAGATATCAAGATGAAATAGCGTACTCAGGACGTAAAAAGTGAGGTCGAGTTCGTAAATGAGCAACAGGTAAATTGGGTCTTGGGTCCGCAGGACCCATCTTGTAAACCGTTAGAGATAGAACAAAAGTTTAAACTTAAAAAATGTTCCTTATAAAAAACAAAACAACTTTTGTTTGATACATTTTTTCTTAAACATCACTGTTTACCCGCGAGGGCGCAAATTAGGCGTAAATTGTAAAGTATGTATTATATATGGGAATATCAGTTATATTAGTTATGTATGTGTGACATGTATGTACGTGTAATGCGATAAAGTAATCAACACTGTTTATGCATGATATTTCAACAATTAACTCGGTCAATTGTTGTTATCACTTGTTTTTATTACATTTAAAAAGGCAATAAGCCGTGAATGCATTCGTATCCGTTTTGCTGCTTCCGACATTTTAATATTCTAAATTATCTTCAAATAATTTTATCACACTTTTTACACTCCTACTTTACATTTCTAATGCAATAACACTTTGTTTTTACAGTATAATTATAAACAAGTTAAAATTATCATTAATCAAGATCAAAATTTAAATGAGACTCTGAATGATTTCCAAGAAATTACTAAATTACTTTTTTATGGTGCGTTCTTAATTGAATGTAATTAAAACAAATATTTTACCTACCTTGTTAAGAATCTCATCAACCGCATCCCCCATTTTTTATTTTAAATATTTCAATAATTAATAAATAGCGAAACTATAAATCACTACCACAGCACATTTCAATATTTTCATAGGCAACCCAGTTTGCATATATGTTATATGTATGGATGGTATTTTAAAATATTTCCAAGGATAAATCAAATATTTAATTTTATTTTAAAATAAATTTTAATTAATTATTGTAATGCGTGTTAATTGTTATTAATAATAATTTTAATAAATCAAGAAACGAATAATTGAATACAAGTATACATGTTGATTTGTTTAGACAATTATTTATAATAACTATTATTAGATAAAATAATATAATTCTATATAATTTGTTTAAAGAATATTTGGAAATCAATAAATAAATATCAATTAAAATTTTTTAAATCTTTTTTTTTTATATATATAATTTAATACATTTTACATATTTCCTTAATTTACATCAGCATGCTTGCTTATTTAAACAGAACATTGATCACAATTTTCAATCGCAGCTACGTCATATGATAACAGCATTAATTTTTATTGGTTCATTTGAAAGATTTTAAACTGTTAAATATATTCTGAGCGCTGCCATTAATTGGAACAAAATTTGATTCGATCTCAATTCAATAATGATTCAGATGAAAAAAATCCCTAAAAGATATTATAAAAGTGACATTTCTAGAAATAGCTTTAGCAAAAGATGATCCCTTTGTTCTTTAGAATTTTAAGTTGCAGTCATCAAATGTAGGTCGTTCAAAACAAAATGAGACTGTTCCAGTTCTGAGTTCAAGAGAAAGACTAGATTTGTGTTCATATGTACACATAAATATATTATCTGCACTCTCTCTTATTCAGTCTCATTTCATTCTAAACACGCATGCGCCAAACAGCATTTACTATCTCAGTAGCACCTAGCAAGCACTACCTCAATTAATGGTTGCATTCAGAAGACATTTGACAGAACTGTTTATCATATGAACCAATCATAATTCAGTACTAAATTCTATGTATTCTTGAAGCATATTAACAAGTATTTTTTATGGCACGCCGTTTTCCTTTTCAAAACCTCAAGCTATTTTTTTTCAAATTTTAATAAAGATTTATGGAGTTAAAATTATCAATATTGATAATTTTAATTCACAGAGCTGATTCCTTATAAGAAACTTGAAGTTAAAATTATCAATATTGATAATTTTAATTCGAAATTTTAATTTTAATTTCAAGTTTCTTATAAGGTTTCTTATACCAACCAGCTCTCTGAGAATCGAATTATCAATATTGATAATTTAATTCCGTAAATCGTAATTAAAATTTGAAAAAAATAAATTGAGGTTTTAAAAAGTTAGACGGCGTGCCATATATATTTTCAGTGATTAAGAGAAAAGAAATTCCACAAAATTTTCGTTCGCTAAAGGGGCAGAATTATTAGATTCAGTTGGAACAAAAAAGGACATAAAATATAAATAAAATTATTAAGAATGTCTCACAGAGGAAGATAGAAAATATTCGATAGTTTGAAATATTTGATCATGTTCAATTCAAAGCACTTAAGAAATATTGAAAACAATAAATAAAAATTATAAAAAACATCTCAAATATTTTTTGCAATACTTTATAAACCATGATGGAACCTATCCAATAAAGCATAGCTGCATATGTAACATATTTCGCATAAGTTATTCAAATTTTATTAGTAAAATATATTTATTAAATCATGGCATTAGTTTATTTGAAATAATAAAGTACATTTGAAATAACAAAGAAATTGTTCCAAAGTATTTTTCTCCAAAAAATACTTTGAATAGACAAGTGTCATGACTTAATACGTACACTGTATCCTTTAGAATAGAAAAAAACTCAGGAGGAGCATTGCTCCATCACTAAAATCATATTTCCCCCTCATTTAATTTGTATTATTGTTTGATGCCTCGCAAATATAAATCGAGAAGAAAACATGGTGTTTTCAATGGGTTTTTTTATGTAGGAAATATTAACATAAAAAAGGGGAAAAGAGGGCTGGGAAGTTGACATCCCCAAAAGGCACATCCTTGATACTAACCAACCTACATAGCACTTTTCAACTCTCTACCTTTATTTGGAGATGTGCATGGTCTTAAAAATCTCGAAAAAAGCGGTTAGGTACATATACTTATATCAAACATCCCCAAAACCATATAAATTTTGATATAGGGGTCATGAAACGGATTTGCAACACATCCCGACTTTGCTCCTTTGACCGTCGATAGAGTACATATGTCTATATTTTTGGGGGAAATTTGACAAATAATTATTCAAAGAGTAACCGATGATATATAAGTATACATATACTGGAGCATAATTAAGTCTGTGACAAGGGGTTGTAGTTATAAATAGGTATTATTATTGTACCGGTTTGCGCTTGAACCAATCAAGTTGGACTAAATAATTCAAGAAACGAACGAACAAAATAATATAGGGCTTAAATTTCTCTACGCACAAAAATAATTAGAAATGACAAAGGCGGATGAAGATATACGACTGAAAGAATCTTACTTTGGTAGCATCAGTAGTGCATTTAGGAAATAGTCCCAGTGGGCAAAATCTGTAAATAGGGCCGTTTTTGTACCCTTCCTTTCCTACAAATTTGACTCCCCCTTTTTTAGTCTTCCTTAATTAACTTCTCCGCCATTTGCATTTAAAGGCCGCCTTGTCGTGCCCTTTAAATGCAAATTTGTCTTTTTCCCCCTTTTTTTAGCTTTGTAAAATGCACCTCGGGTCCCCTGTGGTGCTCTATTTCCTCTATTTCGAGGGCCCAGTGGGAAACTATTCCCTTGCGATCGCTTAAATTCGCCGCTGGACTAAAAATATTCAGTCCTGTAGAGGAAAAAAGTTTGAGATACAAATCTGGCAACAGCCTTTCAAATTTCCAGAAATTCTGGAATGGGTAAATTTGGAGAAAGTAGCAAAATAAATTACGGCGTATGCAAAAATTTTCCCAGCAAAACCCATTTAACGAATGGCATTATAGTTTCTGAGATGCACAAAATCGTATACAAAAACGATATC
This sequence comes from Chrysoperla carnea, assembly GCF_905475395.1. Taxonomy (NCBI): domain Eukaryota; kingdom Metazoa; phylum Arthropoda; class Insecta; order Neuroptera; family Chrysopidae; genus Chrysoperla; species Chrysoperla carnea. The sequence continues at coordinate 73,154,464 of NC_058339.1, read as the reverse complement.
CGAAAGCATTATAGGCAACCAAACAAACTAATCAGTATAAAATTATTCTGCTCAAAAAGAAACTCGTGTAAAGCTCTTATTAACCCCCCCCCCCTTATCGTGCACACTTACTGGATCCGCGATTGAAAGCCTTACGATATTTTCTAGGTTTTATTATTCCATTACCGCGTTTTCAAGATTATTGGTAAGAGCTCTCAATTTTGAAAAAAGAGTAAAAGGGGCGTAGATTCGAAATGAAAACGACATCGGTATACTTTGAGATATTAGATAAGAGAATAATACCTACCGTAATAAAATATTATTTTTTAACGTCATTCGTAATTATTACTATCATTGGATTTTCGTAAATATAAATATTGATCACCCTTATCAATATGGGAAAGATTCATCCCATTAAGACAGAGTGGTACGTCTATAAGTATTTTATTTTAGTGATTATGAAAAACAGCTAATTTCTTGTTTAACTTTGTTCGAATCTATTATTAGAAAAAAGTAATTTTTTTTTTTATAAAATTAGTGAATATGAAAAAAATTTTATTACGTTTTTTCAAACATAGTTGGCAAGTATTTTTTTAATAAAAATCTATGATATATCTTGGAAGTCCTTGGTCAGAAAAAAAGAGTACCAAATATAAAATTTTTCTTCAATTTTTTTCTAACATATATTTTTTCGCATCAAAAAACAAAAATATGTATAATATTAACAAAAAACGATTTATTTACTGTAAATAAGACAATGTCCTACAAACTTTTTTTAAATTAGATAATTTTTTTTTTATTATTAATTACATTCTTAAATTCTTTTTAAAGTTTTTCTAATTCTTATAACTTAACACTGCTATTTTAACAAAAATTAAGGGTATAATAAATAAAGATTTTTTATCTTTTATTTTAATAATATATTTTATGAATAATAGTTTTGCAATTTATTTTATTAATATTTCTAATCAAACATCCTAAACTTTTATGGAAATAAACTATCCTAAGATCAGATCTGTCAAATCAAAAATTTCGTTCACACATCAAATATTACCATTGATATCCATTTCTAATAATTTGAGGAGTATTTATTATTGACTTGAATTATTCAACATTAATTTCATTTGGTGTTGAATGATAATATTTTATAGTCGTATAATCGACTAGTCAATTACAAATTTTATTTTATTATTCAATAATTAATTGATTGTGTTCAAAGTTTTATTAATTTGTTTAAAAAAAAAATTTATCTTCCAAATTATCAATTTTATTTCTAACTACACATACCTATTTGACAATTATTAATCTTACCAAAAATGGCCGAATTAACACCGTGGACAGAAGTCTCTGCATCATGGATGAGTGCTTGGGGGTAATTTTTTTTAATTCTATTTTTTATTTTTATATCATTTTCAATTGTGGTAAGCAGTAGAATAAGGTTTCATTAGAAATTGATTACAATTTCGAAGATAATTACCAATCTTTACGAATATATTCGAAGTAGACATTTTGATTTTTAGTAACTAAAATGTAATTTATTTTATATGTAAATTATTTTCCTTCTAATAATGGAAGAAGCATGGTTCTTCTATTCGAATGGTTGAATAATTTTATATAAATTGGTTTCTATAAACCCTCATAGGTTCCATTTCTTCGAAAGAAAATTTTATGGCCATGGATTGACGATCTTCGTAAAAGATATATTATGGCTATATTTAATATGTTTAACTTTCTTCCGCTTTGAGGACCTTGCGTATAAGGTCTTTCATTTAAAAGATAAAACGGTACTTTTTATTTAGAAAATTGTGTTCGTTTAAATTTTGAACTGAATTCCTTTCCGATTTACAGTAGTTTATTTTTATTCTATTTCGACTTCCCAGTATACATTTCATATACTCATTTTGTCGAACTCTGCCTTTGCGGGATCTCTTCCTATTATATTCTTCACAATTTAATTTCCCCTATTTAATTTCTATAAACGTTCAGTTCCGCCGTTTTTGCATATAATTAATAGATAATTAATGTTGTATAGCGACGAAGATGATATTTCAATAAAAAATGAAGAATTTGATGTACAGAACGGCACTAATAATGGGAGCATTACATTTGATATTGATTCCGATTTAATAAATGCTAGTGCGAATATTGATAAAGAATCCAGTTGTTCAACGAATGCCACATTTGTGGATATATGTCATGGTTTAGATCTTGGTAATACTCAAAATCATGGGTGTAATGACGTTTAGTCGTTTAGAGTGAGCTGGGCTGAAAGACTATCGAAACCATACCCATTTTTGTTTAAATCATGAAGTCACGGTGAAGATTCTTAACGTATTCGTTTTTTTGTAAGATGCATATACATCTCAATAGGAATGCTTGTCGGTGATAAGCATCAGGCAATAACGTTCGTTCTTGTCTGTGGCAAACCTCCTACAAAAATCGAAAAATGTGTCTTTTTCATCTTTAAAATTCGTTTAAACGTTTCGACCTTACTCGCAACTCACAAACTTAGTATTTTCTCCTGATAGGCTGATTTTATCGGTAATCAAAAAAAATAGACCGAAAATTTTGTAGACCCGGAGTATTGTTGTAATAACGAGATGGTTGGGTTGAATTTGTCGACTAGAGAGAAGTTGCTTGGGTTCGGAATTTTTTAGCCCTTGCGTTCAAAAATGAGTCACTTTTACAGAAATTTTTATCGGTCTATTTTTTCCGAGGCTATTTTTTTTCTAAATCCGATTTTATTATATCTGTAAGTAAAAAAAAATCTCGGTATTTTACAACGATCAGTATTTGTCGGTCTAATTTGACTTAATCATAATCATAAATATCTGTATATATGTATATATGAAATACAGAGTGCCTTTATGCTTGAAACTCGATATATAATACAATCGAAGAAAATGCTTCAAAAGAAAAGTGTTAGATTCAAAGGCACACATCTTATACTGGCATCGAAGTTTTCGGGTTCAATTAAAACCTCACTCTGATTCATAACCGACAAACATTAGATAAACTCTTTAATTTAGAAAGTTGTTCTTTATAAATACGCAAACATTTTTGTTTTTTTAAACATTTTTTTGTAAACATAATAGTTTAGACAATAATTGATAGCAAAAATCTTGCTTTTTATGCGTTTGTTCATTCAACTTAAGGTATTACTATCGGTAATAGACTTAGCATTCAAAATTTAATTAAACTTGGCATAAATGTCCATTATTATATCATAATTAACCAGTTAAATTTTTAGGGGCTTTCAGAAAACTGAAAAAAAGATATTTTAACATTGATCCTTATGGAAAATCACAGATTTTATTTTATTTCACAAAACTGGACGTTCAGATTTTCAGTTCTCTGAAGGCCCTAAAAAATTTAACTGGTTAATTATGATATAATAATGGACAACTATGCCAAGTTTCATTAAATTCTGAATGCAAAGTCTATTACCGATAGTACTACCCTAAACAAAAATAGTCTTAATAGAAAAACGAACAAATTTATTGGATTTAATGGAAAATTTTTTTTTTCGAAGAGTTCCCAGATTTCGCAGAAACAATTTTGGATAAAATTTTCCAGTCCGCCTTTGCCTAAGCTGTACGATTTGTGGAAAAATGTTTCCGCAGTTATGGTGTAGAGTAAGCTTTTCATTGAGCTTGAAAACCTAGATCAAGTTTAATGTTTGTGTAAGATGTGCGTCACACACCCAACATTTTTTGCTTGAGGCATTTTTATCGATAAAACTTATTTTTCAAGTTTCAAGCATATATAAACTTAACAAAACACCCTGTATATTTTAAGAAGACAAAGGCACTTTCATAAATAATTTTCGCTCAGTTTCTATGTTACCGAGTACGCTAAAGACAAATTTGGGTATATTCCGAGGAGTTAACTATACAAATCTTACCCACTTCCCTCGAAAGCTACGCCCATATTCCTGATACTAATGACTTTTACATCTTTAATCATGTACTGCTGTAGATGTTGCCCATTTAGCCCAAGATCATCATGCAATTAGTAGTGTAAATAATGAAGAAATTGAACACACAACAATTGCCGATACGCTACCTTCATCTGGGATAAAATTAATTGGTCAAGATCGTATCTTAAATAATCATCAAGAATTTAAAGTTATGACAGAGGTAAAAATTTCATTCCATTTCATCTCTTTCGAAAAATAGAATCAACAAGACAGCCTTGATTTGTTCTGTTGGAATTGAAACCCGAATGACTTTATATTTCCACAGGATCGGAAATTGGTATTGTCGCGAAAGCTTTAAGTGAACAATCTTCATGGAGTTGAATTGCGAAGTTTTTAAAATCAGTTCAAAACATTTTTTAACAATTTTTGCGTGAAGATCTCATTTTCTCATCGTTTATGCACAGTTAACAAGCAAAATTTTAGACGCTGTTCTGATAATAATTTCTAGATATTTTAACAATGACCTATCGTCTTACGCAGTATTTTTTGGGTATTTGTACGTCTGTTTCCTTAATTCACCATTTGTCTTAAAGGGATAAAATGTGAAGTCAAAACTGTAGTTTGATTCGTCTCAATCATGAAAATTATATTTTTTTTATAATTTAATTATCATCGATTTTAGTACGGAAGAAGGCTTGAAAAAATATATTTTCTCTAGGAAATTGTGCTCACTGTATCAAACATCTATACAAAAAATTTTCCAACATGTGCGTTTAAAAAATTGTCTTAACTTGACTCCCAACAACAAAAGGCAGGAAAATAACACTCATCAGATCAAATCTAAAGGTTGAGATGCTAAAAAGATATGCCCTCCTTCAACTTTTTTTTGTGTGTACAAGGTGCGCCATTTTTTATGTCGGTATATAAACATTGAATAAATTTTCATTTGTTAACTGATTGAGTTGATTAGATATGTTTTTGAAACGTCAATGCATTACAATTTTAACGATGAATCGTTTTACACCGAAAAAATGTACCGAAATAGTGACGCTGTACAGCGTTCAGTTCTGTTAACTCAACGTGCATATCGTAGAAAATATCGTGGCCAACAGGCATCATCTCCTTTGGGCTTGAACCCAAAAGTATCGCATCGTCACCAAACAGTCGCTAATTGGTTGACACGGACCCTGATTTTTTAAGCGAATTTTGATGACCGGCCAGGCCAATTTTACACTCTCTGGCGCAGTTAATAAGCAATCAGAAATTGTTTTTTTTTTTTTTTTTAATTATTCAATGTTTACAGACCGACATAAAAGTTGGCGCACCCAATCCATTCTATCCATTCAAAAAAAACTTACCATTTTTTCCCTTTTAAATAACAGCAAGAACTAGCAACGGAATACCTAATGAACTCCGTGAATTTAATGAAAGCATCAAAACATCATAGTTCACCACAAAGCAATGAAAATTTAATATTGGATGATATGCAGTTGGATGAAATGTACTCAAGTACAAGTAATTTATCGAGTACCGATTTAGATCAAATTGAACAGAAAATAGAAATCAATACATCTGATTTAATGATGGGAGTGGATCTAGATGGTCATCGTCATCACAATGAACATGATTTGAATCAATTGATCTCACAATCAACTCAACAATGTTTGAATGATTTAACAAATCAACAAAATGGTAGTACAACATTATCGGATAGCTTTAAAAATCGTTTACATTATGTTAAATATGTTAATCGTGATGGCAAACATGTTAAAGTATGGGAATGTGGTGTTTGTATGTATTTATTTATTATATATTCTATTTATTTACTTACCAGGGGGTGTGCATGTAAAGAGTGTTATTGTGTACACATGGGTTTTTAAACTTAGTAGGTGGTCTATTAGTTCAAGCCCCTGTAAAATAATCAGTACATCATAAAACATCTATAACGGATTAAAGTGATACTTATGTCTGAATTTGACCATTCAAACTCATATTTTTTGTGTGGAGACTTTTAATTTACTGATCAAAAGCTAGTAAGCTTTCGTCATTTCAAAAACTTTGAGCGAACCACAATTTAAATATAAAAACTTACACTATTTATAGTAAAAATTCTTTAAAGATAATAATAAAAGTAGATTTTTAATTAACAGTACACTTAATAAGCCGTGATACATAGAAAAGTTGGGAAGCAGCACCGATTTTAATGAAACATTTTGTAACGCGCTTATAAGATCCCGAGGAACAGTCAGCCACCTTAACCTAGTCATAGAGGACTTAGGGTCTCAATGGGAGGGGGGGGGGCATATAGTAATACGAATCTGATATTGGATTACACGGATTCTGTCACTTCTTACGAAAATTGTGCCATTTTCGAGCTAGTAACTAAAAATTAAATAGTTTTTTCTGGACACTGTGTGTGTTTTGAGCCAAAAAAGGGAAATTCTTGGCCAAAATGACACAATTTTCGGAAGACGGCGCAGAATTCGTGTTATTTAACATCGGATTTATAATCAGACACCAAAATTCGTGTAATCTGACATCGGATTAGTATTCAGCGACCATAAATACCTACTATATGACAATTTTAAACCAAAATCAACCATTGCAAAAAATTTTTTGGCGATATATGCCTCCTATGACTAAGTGGCTGAAGGTTCCTGGGGGTCTAGCCTACTCCGTCAAAAATTCTTAAAATAAAAACTCAATGTTCAATCCCAAAACATTTTTGCCATTTTATATTACTGCCGCTCAATTTCGTTGATACAGCTCTCAAATTGTTCCCTTAAGGTATGAGGGAGACAGGTTGCCTGCTTGTCAACATAAGCCTAAGACGTCCTATGATGTTTTCATATTTGAAGAAGTTAACCTATTTCAATCAGCTAATTCCTCATTCCTATCAAAATCTTGCTCAACAGTATAAATGCGGAGGTTTTTCATGCAGTCCTCGGATTTAAAAACAAAAAACCGGCCCAGCCGTCTCTCTTATGCTGTCTTTATTTTGTCATATTTAACATTTTACCCTACAATTGGCAAGAAATTCAATTTTGCGTTAATTTTAAGATTTGCTTTATAATTAACAAAATTTCAGTCTGTCTCTTTTTCATCTGTTTATCTTGAAATGTTTTATTGGTTGATAGGTTGAGGAGCAAGTTTACATATCTGTTATGTAAGCTTGAACTCGTTAGCTATCATAAACAACAGGGAGATTTTTAAATCTCTAAACGAATTTGGGTTTGAATGCTCGATTGTTGTCTCCTTGAGTCATTTGGCTCTAAAGGACGAATTTTATATTTAAATATTTATTAAATTTTCTCCAAATTAGGTAATAAAGAATTTGGACATCAATATACTTTAATGCGTCATTTACCAACGCATACCGATGAAAGGAAGTTTCAATGTAATACATGTGGAAAAGGTAAAGATTTTCCAATCGATGATTCCTATGTTTATATTAACCCCGACTTACGACAGCTCCTGAATTCCCTATACAACTCCGATTGCTTAACTGCATCCTTTTTATATGCAACTAAACTCGAATAAGCATTTCTCCAAAAATTTGCCTTCTTAATTCTCTTTACCAAAAAGTACGTTTACATTAGAATGGGTTAGTCAAAATAGAACAAAAAAAGAAGGGAATTACAGAGGAATGATTTATTGGTATTGAAAAAACTTTGTGGGATTAAGTTAAATTACAGTACCGGCGTTAATTTAAAAGTTGGAAGAGCTATTTATGGATGAGATATATACCGAGCATCCTTTTTAAATTTGACATATACGTGAAACTCGAAAAATAATTTTAATCGAAAATAAATACACGAAACATTTTTTTGTTTGAAAAATATTTTTGTAAACCGAATAGTTTATACAGTAATTGATAACAAAGATCTAGCTTTTAGCGTGTTTGTTCATTCAATTTTAACAAAATCGGTCTTAGAAAAAACATACCACTTTAATTGGATTTATTGGAAATTTTTGTCGAAGTGTGTCTAGATTCCGCAGAAACAATTATTCGAAATAAATCATTTCAATCCATTTTTGCCTAAACTATTTTAATGAACAACAACTTTCTAATTTAAAGTATTCATCTATCGATTACCAGTTATGAAATAGAGCTTTTCATTGAACCTGAAAGTCTACTACAAGTTTAATGTCTGCGTAAGATGTGGGTCTATACATCCAAAAATTTTTCTTTGACTTCAGCTTAAAAAGTACCCTGTATCCTTCGATCATAAGGCTATTGAGGATATAAACCACTTGGAACTATGTAAAAAAAAATTTATTGCTACAAATGTTTCACTGATAAGCCTAAACTTTCAGGATGTTTGACTTCAAGCAATACCTGTAGAAGCCCTCGAATAGATTAAACGATAGAACTAAACAGAGCGATTTTGATAAGTCGGGTTTAATATGATTTTCAAAGCCCAAATTACATTAACTAAGGTCTAATCAATCGATAGCATTTCGTCAAATGTCAACGTTATCACAACATCGTGCCATACATTCAGCAGATCGTCCCTACGTTTGTGAATTATGTCGTAAAACATTTAATCGTGTCTCAACATTAATTTCGCATCGTAAAACACATTCTGGTTTAAAACCACATCAATGTCACTTATGTCACAAAGCCTTCCATCAAAAAGGTAAGTCCTGAATCCATTTTCATTAATCCTTAATCCATTTTGATTTTATATCCTGGTACTGTTATCCATTATCCTTTTTTTATATTATTTAAGGTAATTTAAGAAATCATATCTTTACGCATACAAACGAGCGTCCATATAAATGCGATGTATGCCAGAAAGGATTTAATCAAATGTCTAATTTAATGTGTCATAAATTAAAGGTATATTATCATTTTATCCTTTATCCTTTTCATTATTTAAATATTCCTTGTTTTTCCTAATCATTTACACGCAATAGGCTTTTGTCCTAAGTTTGAAAAATTGAGTTAAACGTTACAAAAATACCTGATTTACACCAAAAAAGTATTATTTAAAAAAAACAATATTTGCATTTTCAAAAACCAATTCAAATTTACTTCGAAAACAGTGTAGAATGTCATGGTGTCTTGAATGACATCACGACTTGCCAAGGAATCATTTTTGAGTATGAAAATTGTAAGCAGTTGTAAGTAAACCATAATTTTTGTGTATCACAGCATTAATAGAATTTGGCATGGCGTTACGTAACACTTTCTAATTGATGTTTGCTGCCACGTGATTTATTTTCAAAAAATAATCTTTTTTGTCATCTACATATCATGATTAATCACTAGAAACTCTTATCCATCCGATTTATTCTTAGTAGACAAAAGCCTATTAGGCTATTATGTTTTAAAAATTGGGCAATAAGGAACTAAGACGATCACAAATTTTACTGCAGGAATCTTTATGGGTTATTAAAGAAAAAACAAACGGCGGAGTGTTATTAAATTTGACGGTTGAAATTGAAGATAGCACTTGCTTAATAGCACTCCTTTTGATTTTTTAAATACATATATGTATCTCGTAAATTTACAAAACCAAATTTCGATAAATTTTATAAAAAATTTTTGTAGATAATCAAATGTCCCATCGTAAAATGCTTTTAAAAGTTTTGATGCCAAAACAGTTGAAACAAACAGACAAAGAAAGTAGATTAAATTTTTTTTAACGCTGGGCTGTATCTCGGTTATTTTTTTTAAAATTTTGGCCTTTTTTCCCTGTTTGTTTCAACTGTTTTGCCAAAAAAATATTTTTTTTTTTTGAAAATGCTTAAGTTTTTAAGTAGCTAAATTTTTATAAAATACTTTTTAATGTAAAATTATACACAAAATAAACAAAACTTTTTTCCTTTTAAAAACATTTTTCTAATCTTGGACGTAAAAAAGGGTACCAAAATGATCAGGGGAATTTCCTGAACACGATGCACCCAAAACAATCGGGTACCTATGAAAATAAAAAACTCAACGAAAGTTAAATAGGTGGCGTTGGGACGAAAATGGAAAATTTTAACTGTTGCTCTTCCTTATTTATTTAATACCAATTTAAGTAAATGCTATAGCCACCTTCGTTAGTTAACAATAGATAGGCGTTAGTTAAGAAATTTATAAGTATGTTTATTTTTAAATAAAAAAGGCACATCAACGTAATGATAAACCAAAATACATGTGTCGATTATGTAACAAAGAATTTCCAAAACGTATGGCATTACGTAATCATGAAGAATATAAACATGGCATCAAAAATCAACAACAAACTGCAACGACAGCATCTACATCAGCAACATCTTTGTCAGGATTACCAGCATCAGGAAATATTATAAATACTAGTGATTTAATATTACAACAATCAAAGGCCACTGGTAATACATTGTTAATGAATGGTAGTGGGGGCACACCACTTCTTAATGGAGTTGGAAATTCTAGTGCTAATGATCATCTAGGACAAGAGTAAGTTTACTATTAAGTTATTGCGTTCTCGAAAAGTCCATTGTGAGAGATATCTTGGCATCCTGGCCCGATTGACCTGAAAACTTGGACAGTTAGTAGAAAATAGCGTAAGAAACAAAGTTGGAAGCTACCGATAAAGGGATGAATTCTAAGCAAGAAATGTCATTGAAGCATGTTTCCAAAATTTAATACTTTCCGGGTTAATCTTAATAATAATGTTACAAAAAAAAGTCTAGAGGGCAAAAATTTAGCTCGTTTTCCGCAAAATATTTTGCTTTTTAGTTATTGGCGATTGAAATTCGCCCTGCTTAACTTCAGTGATAGGGCGAGAACCGTTGTTTTCATTGTGGTATGTATGGAGCGTTACGATGACGCGAGTTCCATGATTTTTGTTTATCCAAAAAGTGCTCAACGTGTCTAAAGAAAATTTCACTTCAAAAGACAAAAAATTTCAAATGTAAAATTACAAAAAAAAGTCCAGAAAGTAAAATATTTTGTGAAAACGAGCTAAATTTTGGCCCTCTAGACTTTTTTTTGTAAATTTATTATTAAGATTAACTCGGAAAGTATTAAATTTTCGAAATATGTTTCAATGACACTTTTTGCTTAGAATTCTTCACTCTATCGATTCCCGTTATCATTTATTAACATAAATGCTTAATATAAACTTTGATCTGATCTGAAAATCGATGCGGTATGAGAGTATCCATTAGCTGTACTATTCTCTACCAGGATATCTCTCGCGCAATTTATACTGAGGTATCAACAAATTAATCATATTACATCTTTTTGATTCCAGTAAAATGCGTAGAATCCACATACCGGATATAGGGGGCTCGATTCAATCAGTTCCAACACAATCATCAACGAAAGTTCGTTATACAAATGGTGTGCTTGTGGATGCTATCAACACAGAAGCAATGCGTCAAGCATTACAAGCTCAACAAGCAAATGGTACAAGCAGTTTACCATCATCCGCACCATTTGCATTGTTAAGACCAATTGGTGGAATACCTGTACTTGTACGTGTTCTGTCCGCACCTCATGGCAAACATATGTTGGTACCTGCCACAGCAGAAGATTTAAAAGCTCACGGTAAAATTACAATTTCTGATAATGGGAATGGAAGTGGAACGGGCATACATTTAACTGATCGTTATGATTCATGTAAGATCTCTTATTATTCTAATGTTTTTAAGGTCAAACGGAAAAAGAAACCCAAAACCTTATAGGATCATTCTTCTATCTGTTTGTCTGTCTGTCCGATTATCACAACCTGTTTACTCCGAATCTATTTGAAGAAGAAAGTTGAAATATGGTGATCCAATCACAAAGGTATAACGTAAACAAACGAATTCTGATTTTGGGTGTTCGTTTAAAAAGTAATTTTTAATTTTGTTTATTCTAGTGAAAAAAAAAAATTGAAGAAAGAAATAAGTCTTAGAAACTATGAAAAAATCTTAGGAACTTCAGAGTTACCCAGACTTATTAAGTCTGAGTTAGGCAGTCCAAAAACGTTGAGAATTTCAGTTTTATTCAGAGCTTCTTAGACTGATTAAGACTTATTCTCTCTTTCAATTTTGTTTCCACCAGGATAATTTTAACAAAAGCCAAGAAATTCAATTGTTTGCAATTTTTTAAAATTTCTTTTAAAAAGTTGCAAAAATTATTAGTTCCGAGCTAACCACCAGGAAAGTGTTAGAGGATTATGTAATAAATAGTCAGTAATTTGTGATCCTTTTTACTTCCGATTTCCAATTTTTTCCAAGCAGGCGTTTAGCCATGGGAGAATATATTTTCACAAATACATCCAAATACATCAAATTTTTCCAAAATTTCAACATCCTGAAAAGGACGCTTTCCTTACTGTCATAACTTGGACCATCCTGTATAAATTTTTATTTTTAATTAAGATTATTACTATTTTAGCTAAAAATTCGAATTCAACAACCACTGTACAAATAAAAATACCAGTTGTTGCAACCGTGGTACAAAAATTTGAACCAGATGGTACAATGAGTATGTCTGTTGAATCGCCTGGTCCTGACAACAGTAAATATATTTTGTTTTACACTCGGAAACTTTTGTGTCGAATACATTCTTCGTGCGATTCATAACTCGAAGAGAGAGATGTTTTACACAAAGGTTTTCAAGAATCTCTTATAGATTCGGATTAACCATTAGACAGAGTAGGCAAATGCCTAGGGACTCAGCCACGGATACGCGCTCCACGCATGCACAAAAGAAATTTAAAATGATTAAATGAAATACAGAGAAAGTTGAATTGGAATTTCGATCCTCATGCTGTCGGCGGTTGATGAAATACTTGATACTTACTGAACATAACCATCTAGTATCGAGTAGCGGAACTAATAATATGGATGCGTTACATTACGTAACGACTCTCAACCCGCGTTTCATTTTAATCACAGCCCTTCATCAACTTCAAAAGAGCTAATAATCTTCAAAAGGATGAAAAATGACTCGGAGAATTGCATTGCAACATGGTTAATCCGGCCTTGCTCTCTTGGGTTGACAAAAAGTAAATTACTGAATTTTACTTCTAGAACAATTAATTCAAGATTCCATCAATAATGCTGTGGATAATCATTTAAACAATACTAATAATAGTAATATCAATATTAATGATAATGATGATAACAATATGGAATTTTTAAAGGAATCCTGTGATAATATGTCCATATCATTACCAAATAGCTCTGGATGTAAGTATTCATGTAAGTGGTCAGATCCCCGCCATTTTAAGGGCTCCCAAATTCTTAATCTACCGCCAATGGTCTTCAAGTTTGCATCAAAGAGTATAAGGTAGAGAAGAAGCAGCAATATAATTTTAAGTGACATCTGGAGTCTGTGGCGATCAACTATTAAGTTTGTCAGCCTTGGGTATGACTATTAAATTTGACTACTTTGCGGGGGCGACTAATATCTATTAAGTTTAAAAGCCTTACTCGGTAGAGGCGCTGAAACTCGTATACTACGATTTTACATTAGCTCATATGGGCTGCTTCTCCTCCATCCTATCCTATTTGGTTTGCATGTAGAAAAAGATCCGAAGGTGGTGGGATCATAATAAAAGCTCACCGCGGATTGAAGATTCCACTCAAAAAATACTTCCGCGGTTATTTTATAGCAAGGGAGCCATGATGGTTTTCTTTCCTTTTTATATCTAAACATATTTAAAATGTGTTAAATAGCCCCTGGTTCTCTCTATTGAACCCTTTAAGCCCTTCCTTGAAATATTTATTCAAAAATTAATTGAATAAATAATTTCAATAAGCACTTGTAAGATATTAAAAAGTTTCATTTAAAAAAAATTACTCTCAGTTATAAAAATGTTTGATTAGCATTCAGAAATTTATTTTAACGGTTAATTAACCAAATAACTATATATAACGGTAAATAACCAGATAATTGTCCTCTCGAATCATTTATATAATAGATATCGAACTTGTACGCACATAATTGTCAGATATGATAAGGCCCCCCGTTCTTAATGGGCACTATTGGCAAGTGCCAGAGTCTCAAATTCCTTAGAGCCTCCAAATTGTAGCAAAAAAGGCCCCCGTGGACTGAAAATTGTCTCGGCTGGCTAAAAAGATTCCCGTAGTATAAAGATTAATGGGAGACTCATAAGGTAATAGTAACCAGGACCCCCAATAACGTAAAGAAGACCTTGGGTATAAATTATTTAAACTCATAAAAATGTCAATCGCCTTGATATAACTTAATTGGAAGGCTTTTTTTATGTCATTTGTTTTAAAATATGATATTGGACCTAAAGGTCTCGCTCTTAGGCTGGACTTTAATTTATTAATTAACTTTTATTATTGATATAGATATGAGTTTTCATGCAGATACATCAACATCATCACCATATAATTCAAGTATAACTGAAACAGTTATAAAAGATGATCAAGATCTAGACACAAGAAATATATCTGTGGTGACGTCATTAAAAGATGATATTACAAATAGTACATTTGATTCAATTGATTTATCTGTTCCTGTTGACGATCATATAGTTGTCAATTCTACAGACACTAGCCATCAACGTTCATCATTATCAAACAATAATCATCATTCCAATAATTATAACTTTTTTAACAATGAACATCATTTATTAACTACAGAAAATCAGTTACGTCATTATAATAATCAATTTGATTCTTATCAGGTAAATATTTGTTTTTGTACCATGAATATATAAAATATATATAGGTATGCTGAGTTTAGTCCCAAGTTTGTAACGCTTAAAAATATTGATGCTACGAACAAAATTTTGGTATTGGTGTTCAAAAAATCACCTAATTAGACCATTTTCAGTTGGCTGTCCGCCCGCCTGTCGTGACATGCGGGCGGACAGAGTACATGCGTTAAGCAATGCAACTAAGTAAGAAGTATAATAGGTGTTATATGAAATTGCAAAAGTGACTTGTATCGTGGCTTATCTGTTGTAGTTCATCTATTCAACTAAGAAACTCCCACTCTCCAAGCGTCTTACGACTATCTCAACGCATATCGATTCTTCAACATATGTATTTAATACCTCTCACTTAGATGCATTGCTTAATGCATATATTCTGTCATACTCGTGATATTTATATGCCTAGATGTAAATCGAACATTCTGTATAGTATGTATATTCAGGTACCACCTATTGCTTATATTTTAAATTTTTACGTTACATATATAATGTATGCGTTTGTTTATTTTTCTTTACTTACATGACGTAAAAAAACAAACGAATGCGTAATCAACACTGTATATACATAATATTTAAATAATTAACTCAGTCAATTGTTTATTTTCTCTTGTTAATAATAAGACCTGGAAAAAAATCATTTCTGAAGATCGCTCGGATCATGCAATATAATTTAATATAAAATTATTTTTTCTGTAGATCATAAAAAAGTAGATATATTTTGGACCACTATGCCCCGAACCTTATTCCACTGTACATTTCATCTAGGACACGTATTGAAACAAAAATTTGATATCGAAGGAGTTTCTTAAAGAAGCTCGGGCACAATGTAGAGTTTTGGTTTCGATTAAAATTTTTTGAAAACTATGGATTAAGGAATTTTTGAATTTGAATTCATGCTGATCAAAATATCTTATGAACTCAACCCTCAAAAACCCTTCATGTAGATAGGTTTTTGAGGTTTGAGCCCATAAGAACTTTTGATTAGCATGAACAAATCTACCTTAATCCATAGTTTTACAAAAAATTTTAATGAAACCAAAAATCAATATATCATGTAGGCATAATCTTTGAAGGGCCGTAGCTCAGAAAGTAAGGGTTTTTGAGGGTTGAATTTATAAGAACTTTTGATCAGCATAATGAAAACTACGTTAATCCATAGTTTTCAAAAAATTTTAACCGAAACCAAAAATCAATGTATTGTGTCCGAGGTCCTTCGATAAATTAATTTAACGTTTTTTAGCAAGTTTTTTTTAAATTAATCGATTAAGAACCAGGTGCCTATATCAGCCTCTCATATATATTGTTAATGTAAACTCTCGAATAGCTTATAAATAGGTTATTTAAACAATTAACTCTGTTATAACATTTCTTTCTAGATAATTGGTGAAGAATTGGCACAACATAAAACAAACGATCAACATTTTAATATTCAAACAAATCATAACGATTCAGATATCATCACTAATAATAATAATTTAATATTAAACGAGCATAGTTTATACAACGAAGTGAATCAACATTTTACATTTATTACAAACAGTGGTGCTACCAACTCACATACTAACAACAATCATCATATTGTTGATGATCACGACAATGATCAAATTGAGAAATTTGAAATTTTATAAACAATCACAATTAATCATATTTTATTAAAATTAATTATTATACAATTTAATTGTTTAAACTAACCAAATTAGATATAGGATTTATTTACGAGAGCTGATCGGAAAAAAAACTATCCCTGTAAACATTCAAGTACAGATATTATTTTATTTTATAGCTATTTATTTTAATCTATTATGTTTAATAGTTTTGCAGTTAACCTATCAAAAAATATTTTAAACAATAGTTGTATGTATCTTCATAACTTGATAACTTTTGTCTCAAAAAATTGTTCTAATTTAACGTATTTTCTTTGATTACATGCACTAATGACATATATTTTCAAGTCGTATTTCCTTCGCAAGCTAACGATTTTCGAAAATATGTTAGTTTTTTATGAGGATCAACTTTCTAATTTAAAGTATTATTACTTTTTAGGATCTACATTGACTATTAAAGAAACTTGGAGAACTTTTGTTTAAGTTTTTTTCTAATGATTAACTACAAACCGAGCTATTAGTCATGATAGATTAAAAAAATTCACCCTGTATAAGGTTTTAATTTTCGATGTTATTTTTGCTGAAATATGCTTCCATTTTAATATGTTTTGTACTAGAATATCATGCATTGTATACAAATGACAAGTGAAAACATATCGATTACCAATAATCACGAAATACTTCATTGATGAATATGGATAAAATTCATCGACGAACGTGGAAATATTGGATTTTTCGACCCATTTCTACGCTTATCTCTTGTATGACGTAAATGATATATAATTTCAGATCATCTATGATTTGAAGATCATTACTGTAGATCTCTGCCTTAGAAAATCTCCAAAGAAAAAAATTAATAGGCGTTAAATCACAAGATCTAGGTGATCAATTAACGTCTGCCAAAGATTATTCGATGGACTTCTTACTTTGCTACAAGACAAATACAAAAATAATAGCACATTCAAAAGTAACATCGAAAATTATCATCCTTAAACCCTTCGTATTTTTGTAACCAATCAGTTTATTAGACAGGAAAATGCCGAATATACATTTTAAATAAAAAATTAATAATTTTTGAAAACTTGGTTGCACTTGAGCTTATAAAACCTTGTTGCTTTTTTAATGTTGCTAAAAGCTAAGAGTGAATTTACGTCCTATCAGAGAAGGTTTACCATTGTCAGCCTTTAATTATTATATAATAATTATATATCTTACTTTATTTATATTGTTAATTTTGCTAATAAATAAATATTTCAATTCTCAATTTATATAATTATAATAACTATTGATAAATATATATAATTTGTAAATGGTTAAAGATTTAGTAATAAATATAATATATAATTATCTTTTAAACAAATTTTTATTGAAATTAAAGTTGGCTAAACCTCTCTCATTGAGAATCTGACCATATAAATTTGAAGTAACAATTTAGTCCTGTTAATGCAGCCATTTATGAAACGTATTTCCACTGACTAGTTAGCTCTTCAAGCTGTTTCGTCGCTTTTTGTGTAAAAAACCACACATTAAAAATTATTGAAAACGATAATGAGAGTATCAAATGTGAGATTCACGTCAAAATAGATTCAACGCTCGAATATAAAGACTGATTCAGTTATTCTTTTTTAATCGTTGCAATATTTTAACAAATTTCGTATGACTCTTTCCTAACAAAATAAAAAAAAAATTGGATTCTTGCCCTCAACTTTTTGAATCATAAACGTGTAAACGCGTTCTGGCAGTTTTATCTGTGACAACAGAGAGACGAATGAACGCTCTTTTTCAATTTTACGTCGTTTTAAAACATACCTTAGATCGACAATGTCTGAAGATCGGCTAAACGGTATAGCCTCGAATCGCTCAGAATATTATCTATAACTTGGTAGACTAATATTAGCAAGTGAAAAAAAACAATTGACTGAGTTAATTGTTGAAATACCATGTATAGACGTTGATCACTCTGTAGGTAGCTTCCAATATAATTAGTCTATTGATTCTAATTATACCAAATTTGTCGGATAATACGGAGGGGGGGGGGGCAAATAGATCGACATTGTCAATATAGGTATTTCAACAACTCAATTGTTTATTTTCACAAGTCAAAAGAAAAAAAAATCAATTTGCTTTATTGCTATCTAAATAAATTTCACTTTATTTTGAAAGAAATTAAGAAAAAAATTGCGTCTCTCCGTGACAATGTAACTTGTTACATTGCCGTGACCAGGATTCGAACCTGGGTTACTACGGCCACAACGTAGGGTCCTAACCACTAGACGATCACGGCTACTGAGACTATGAGTTCCATCGTATTTTAATGTTGTTTTATTCAACTCAACATTTAAGTTATGTATTTTCAACTAATTCAATTTTGATAAAATCTATATTTTCATTAATATATTATTTTTATTTAACACTTCCATATCATAAAATTCATGCTCAGTACATTATTATATTCTAGGCTAATATATATATATAAACAAAATAATTTTTTACATACCTTATTACTCATTACCCAAAATTCATTGATTTAATAAAAAATTTTTCGATTTTGAAAATCGCATTATTAAATTTTGAATTATTTCCCAAAACAGAAATCTTTAATAAATATGTTAATTTATACATTTTTGTATATTTTAAATGAAGCGCCACAAAAAATGCTTTTGATTTGTGTACAAGCGTAATCAATACAAAATGGCGTTAACAAATTCTGAATAAAATATTAAACAATTGTCAAAACGAGAACAACCGGTGTTTTAAACTTTTAATTAACCAATTTGTTATTAATATCAAAAAAGGTAAACATTTGTATGCAAGTTTAAGTTTCTTATTTAACTTTTAAGGAGAAATTTTATAACTTAGTATATTTTTTAGCCTGTGAAATCCAAATATAAAAAAAAAACTTTATGCATTATAAATTCTTAAGAAAATGGCACAACGATTTTCTGCGTCTGGTGCAAGTCCAACTCCTGTTGGAGGACCACCTCAACGGTATGGCCCACCACAAAGTTCAGGTTTAAGACAATATTCTGCACCAAATTTTCCTGTAAGTTATTTTCTTTTTGTTTTCGTTTTATTTTTCATTTCTGTTTCTTTATTGTTTTCTTTATGATTTTTATTTTCTTATCATGTGTACGCTTTCGATGTGCATTAAAAAGTTTCCACAGCGTAGCGGTTTTACTCCACCACCAAACATGAGTGGTCCAGGCGGTGGTCCTGGAGGTCCAGTTACGGGTCCAACTGGTCCTGTTGGTAGTGGTCCAGGTGGTCCTGGAGGTCCAGGCAGTGGGCCAATGATGCCACGACCACCACAACAAACATATTCACCTATACGTGGAGGACCAATGTCAAATCCATCTACAGGTGGTGTGAAACGGGGCAATCAAGATAGCCGGGGACAAATTCAACAGCAGAAAGCGTAAGATCATTTTTATCTTATAAAATATTTTACGAGAGGGACTCATTACGACTTTTATTTTACCCGTTAATTTTGCTCTTCAAACTGGTAATAAATAAACGTCGGTAAAAATTTTTTTTAACCTGAAAAATTATTAGAAAAAAAGGGAAATTAAAAAGGAAATTCTTCGAAAATATTGGCTTATTGCCAGTGATATTTAACATCTCATTTTTATAGAGTCTGAGGTTTATTAGAACCCCAAGAAACATTTAGCCAACTTAGCCTAGTCATGAGTGGTATAGGGCCCCAGCAGGAGGCGTATACATCCCAAAATTTTTTTGGAATGTTTATTTTGATTTAAAATTTCCATCTAGTAGGTACTATTGATCGTTCAATACGAATCCGATGTCAACTTATACAGATCCTGTCACGTATTACGAAAGTCGTGCCATAATATTATAGAAGCGGAAAAAAATACCTTCTACAAAACAGTTTGGACTACAAATACTTAGTTTATCGTTTTTGTGCCAAGAAAGTATAATTCGTTGGCAAAATAGAACAATTTTCGGAAGACGCAACAAAAATCCGTGATAATCAGATATCGGATTCGTATTCAGCGACAAGATGAAAATTGAGATAAATAATTATTTTGTTGTTTTTGTGGCACAAAATAGAATTTCCGGTCAAAAATGGCACGATTTTTGGAAGACATGACATCGGATTCGTATTTAGCCATAAAAAATATTTAATAGGTGAAAATTTCAAGCCAAAATAAGCATTTCAGGCAAATTTTTGCCCATGTGCTATTTGCCAACTTTTCCAATGCATCTCGGCTTATTATCTGTACTAAAATCTGTGTGTATTAAAAATTGTTGCCGAAGTAAAAAATGAACATATTTTTTAATTTCTAGTGATTTTACACATTCCGCGAATAAGAAAAAGAAAAAATTAGCTGACAAAATCCTACCACAAAAAGTACGTGATTTAGTTCCAGAAAGCCAAGCATATATGGATTTATTAGCATTTGAGCGTAAATTAGATGCAACGATAATGCGTAAACGTTTGGACATTCAAGAGGCGTTGAAACGTCCAATGAAACAAAAACGTAAATTACGTATTTTCATCTCAAATACATTTTATCCTAGTAAGGATCCAAATAGCGTAGATTCGAATAATATGTCTAATAATAATTTAACAACACCATCTTCAGCAAATTCTGGTGCAAACTCGAACACTAATACCGACTCATCGAACACAACTACACCAAGTACCCAAAATTCATCAATTGAAGGGAGCGTTGCATCATGGGAACTTCGTGTCGAAGGTCGACTTCTTGAAGATAACAATAAAAATGATCCGACTAAAATTAAACGAAAATTCTCGTCATTCTTTAAATCACTGGTAATCGAACTGGATAAAGAACTTTATGGACCGGATAATCATTTAGTTGAATGGCATCGTACATTAACGACTCAAGAAACCGACGGTTTTCAAGTAAAAAGACCTGGTGATAAAAATGTACGATGTACAATTTTATTACTATTAGATTATCAACCATTACAATTTAAATTAGATCCCCGTCTTGCGCGATTACTTGGAGTTCATACTCAAACACGTCCTGTAATTATTTCCGCCCTCTGGCAGTATATCAAAACGCATCGTCTTCAAGATGTCCATGAACGAGAGTATATTGTATGTGATAAATATTTAGAACAAATTTTCAGTTGTCAACGGATGAAGTTCGCTGAAATTCCACAACGTTTAAATCCATTACTTCATCCCCCAGATCCAATTGTGATTAACCACGTTATATCCGTGGAAAATAATTCAAATTCAGCGTTACCAACGGAAAGTAAACAAACAGCTTGTTATGATATTGACGTAGAAGTTGATGACACACTTAAAACCCAAATGAATAATTTCTTGCTATCGACTGCATCTCAACAAGAGATTCAAGGCTTGGATTCGAAAATCCATGAAACAGTCGATACAATAAATCAACTAAAAACAAATCGAGAATTCTTTTTATCATTTGCAAAAGATCCCCAACAGTTTATTAATAAATGGATTATATCACAAACACGAGATCTTAAAACCATGACGGATATTGTGGGTAATCCGGAAGAGGAACGTCGATCTGATTTCTATTATCAACCATGGGCACATGAAGCTGTTTCACGGTACTTCTACTCAAAGGTACAACAGAAACGTGCAGAATTAGAACAAGCTTTGGGTATACGAAATGGTTAGAATTAGTAGAGGACTGCTTTAAAATTATTTATATTTTTTAATTATTTTAAAATATGTCATTTGTACTTTTTAATTACTTGCTGCATATAAAAATTAAATAAAGAATTTTTAAAATTGTGATATTCGTTTTTACATTCATAGTCCAAGCTTAGAGCTTCCATAATAGTAGCCAGAAGTTCTTACATCTATGGTTCCGGTATTGATAAATTTTAAGTAACCTCGTAGTCTAAATTGAAACTACCAAAAACGTGTTCATTTATTGTTTTAATTAGTATGAATTATTATTGCCAGCTGGCGGGGTTTACCTTATTTGAATTTGAGTATTTTTAATGGCCTTTAAAAATATTAAGTACAAGTATTGCCATCTGGCAGTCTTAATTGGAACAACTCAAAATGGGCCCACTTCCTGTTCTATTTAGTACGAATTATTATCGTCAGTTGGTAAAGTTATAACTCCCAATAGGGCTTTTCATTTTAAAATCACCATTCACATTTGTTTCGTACTAAATGATTTATAACCAATTGATAAAATGCATAACAAATATCTTCTATCTTAGTCCTACTTATTGCTGTCAGTACGAAAAAATAAACTCTGCACTTGCGCATATGACATGATGAAAAGGTCTATTATCAATAGTAAAGTCACCCTACAGTATTGAAACTCTCCCTGATGTTAGAAAATAAAATCTAATTTAACAGAAATTTTAAAAGTTGTAGAAGGTTATTCCTTCCAAAAAAATTAATCATTTATTCGAAACCCCTTTTTGAAATTACTAATCCGATGGAAAATTTGATTCTCTACAAAAAGTT
Source organism: Chrysoperla carnea (assembly GCF_905475395.1). NCBI lineage: Eukaryota > Metazoa > Arthropoda > Insecta > Neuroptera > Chrysopidae > Chrysoperla > Chrysoperla carnea. The sequence continues at coordinate 73,131,853 of NC_058339.1, read as the reverse complement.
TTATAAAAAATTTACCAAAATTTTGCTTAGTTTACGAGATATTTGGAAGAAAACGAAAGTGATGCTTTTCCTCCTTATCTTCTTCAATTTCCACCCTCTAATTTAATACACGATTTCTGCAATAAAAATCCGTGGACATCTAGTTCCTTATTGCATTGTTTTTTAAGATATAGTTAATACCATACAAATCAAAGACAGAGAATGGACTAAGCAAAACCCGCACAAAATTTGACCGCTCTGTAGAAGGAAACAAATCGGCTGTGTGGGCAATATCTGTCTCTTTTAGATAGTTTTGTAAAAATTCTAAAGACAACTACTGGCCGTACATTCGCTTTATGTCTTTGATAGTTTCTTGCCCGTATTTACTACACAGCTGAATAGGGAACACTCAGTCCATAAATAACCCTGAGCCCGTCACAGTAAAAATTTCGCATATGAATCAATAATATTTAATGATAGGTACAATATGGACTAGGTGTGTCAGAATTTTCTAATTTTTTTACTAGTGTGGCAGATATTTTGTTCTAGTTTTGAGCTATCACACCGAGATATTTCGAAAGTAGAACTCAAAACGAACAAATTAAAAAAAAGTAATTCTGCGATAAGGGTAAAATTTTATTGGCTTTATATATTAAAAATCGGCTCGACCTTTCTGTCTCGATAAGTTATGTCACAGCAAATTCTGAAAAAAGATAAAATTTGCAATAAAATGGTCTCTTACAAATTAATTTCAATGAAAGTGCAAAATACTTGTAATCATTAAAACTATAAAAAATATTTTTGTCAGGATAAATCCAGGTACACCTATTCCATATTGTATCTTTCGTTAAATAGCAGATTCACATGCAAAATTTCGAAATCCGTGTCTTATTATAACAACAATTTTTGTTTTCTATCAAAATTACGCCTTCAGAAAATTTAGATATACCTTTTAGTTACAATCACTGCTGATCGCTCCACCAAAATAGGGTTTGAATTATTAGAAAAAAAAAACATTTTCATATTGTTTACGAATATTTTTTTTTATTTTTTACATATACCTACAATAATACGTTTTACACAAAAATTTGAACATTTTTGAAATGACATACAAATCGAAAAAAAGAACATTTTGTGTGTGTCTACAATAGAAAAATTTTTGTAAACTTGTAAGTTGAACAAATTTTAATTAAAAAAAAGAAAGGATAAACGTATTTTTGAAATAAAATATTATTTTTTTTAGGTATTTTGAACATTTTTTTGATATTTTACTAAGAAAACATTTATAATAGCTTATTATAAATTAAAAAATAAAATTAACATACATTTAAAAAAAAAATTTTTTTTTTAAATTCCAAACATAAAATAGCTGTGAAATAGAGATAAGTTATCCAGATAAGACCAAAAAAAAAAAATTAAATATAATATGAACTATAAAAAAATATTTGCTTACAAATAATAAAGAATAATTTTCCCAATACTCCTCTACTTTAATTAATAATCCTTCACACTAAAAACTATTTACGTGAGATTATCTTGGCAGTGGAAAATAAATTGTGAATTTTTTTTATTAGTACATATTTCAAAATCATCACTTTAATACTACAGAAAGGTTGCGTTCAGTATAACTCAAGTGTTGGACAATCAAAATGGCTACCGATCATCATCAATCAAATGGTGGAATTATTAAAAGGTTATAATGCTCTTCAACACTGAAGTAAAGTCAAAATGGGTTTAGCTTTTAATACTTCTTAACTTCTTTAAGATAGTTCCAGCGTGGTAACTACTGCAAGATCTGCTTTTCTACAGAATTTAGCCAGTTTTTTTACACAGACAAAAAATAGGGCTTACTATTAAACTTCAAAGTTAGAACGCGAGATAATTAAGGCCAAATTTCGTCATTTTGACGTAAAATGATCAAAATTGGGAACTTAGGCATTTAATTATCTCGCGTTCTAAATTAAACCTGTGAAAACAAATTGGTTAAACTGTGGAAACGTAGGTTTTACGGTAGTTATCACGTTGAAACTTCCTTAAAACAAGTTGATTGATTTTCAACGTCACGCCAATTTGAAGCTTTAACTTATATTTTAGACAAAAAAAAAAAATTAAAGGTCGAATCATTAAGAAAAATTCAGCCTATTTTATGTTAGAAATTTGTCGAAAATAATAAAATTTAACTAAAATAAAAAACCATGTGTTTTGTACCAAAGTGATGATATATATTTATTTTACGAAAAAATAATTAAAAAGGGGGGCAAAATTATTGATAACTTCTTGAATAATTATGATAATGAATTAATTAATATTATTGGTGAAAAATGAATCTAATTAATTTTTTTTTTAATTACAAAATTCAAATTAAGAAGTAAATATTCAATAATGAAATATAATAAATTTTTGAAAAGTGGGGGGCGATGGAAATGTGTGTTTAGAACACAATATGATGATAAGATATATTTAAGCACGTTCTCCTCGAATTCGTCGTGCTAACTGGATATCTTTCGGCATAATGGTGACACGTTTGGCGTGAATAGCGCATAAATTGGTGTCTTCGAATAAGCCTACCAAATAAGCTTCACTGGCTTCCTAGAAATTCAAAGAAAACAAAATATTACTTAAGTTTATTCACTATACTTATGCCAGTACAACTGAAAGTTTTAAAATTTCGGGGTGCTAAGGGCGGATCCCGATCTAGAAAGTTGAAAAATCGGCTTTTTGGCATATTTACAAGGTTTGGACTAGTAAAAATAAGCCGAATAATTTTTCAAATTTCGAATTATTTTCGAGATACAGTGAATTTTGTGACGCGGCACATAAGCCAACCGAGCGACGCGCTCAATTAACAGAAGATGTAGCCGGGCGACTTGAGGGATTGTTTCTTTGCAGGAACTGTAGTAGAAGAAGGTTCGATGGATCTGTGATCGCCGATGAATACAAAATAAGATTTTTAATTATTATTAATCGAGTTACTCTGGCGGAATTATTTTTCAAAATTAAAACGCGTTTTTCTTAAAACTACATTTATAGAGATGGTTGTCATGATATTTCAAGTTCTATCTTACCGATTCGTTTTAAATTTGGTGGCTTTCAAAATGTCTCTATTGGTTCTACCTTGGATTTATAAGTTTAAATTTTAATTAATGTCTAAAATAAACCAGAATACTGTCTTAAAGTTTTGAAAATCTTGTTAAAATTATTCCCGCCTTTATGAATTTTCGCGCCCATTTTTACAAAGACATATTGAATGAATATAATATATTAATAAGTTAAGTTTTACCACTTAACCGCTTTGTAGGATCTGTTTAGATTAGTGAAAATAGCGATTAAAAAAAGTTTTCAAAAAAATTGTTTTTACCTGTAAAGCACCAATGGCTGCGCTCTGGAAACGTAAATCTGTTTTGAAATCTTGGGCAATTTCACGAACCAACCGTTGGAAAGGCAATTTACGGATCAACAATTCAGTTGATTTTTGGTACCGACGAATTTCACGAAGAGCTACGGTACCTGGACGATAACGATGTGGTTTCTTAACACCTCCGGTTGATGGTGCTGATTTACGTGCTGCTTTTGTTGCAAGTTGTTTACGGGGTGCTTTTCCTCCCGTCGATTTACGAGCTGTCTGCTTGGTACGCGCCATTTTTCACTTTAAACCTAACGAAATAAATTTTAATTCAATTAAAATTAATAATTTTTTTGTTTTAATTAATTGAGAGATGAAATTAAAACTAAAAGAAATTTTTAATTCATCTAATGAAATGTTTATTTAGAAATATACAGTCAAAACAATATGGCGGACAATTTTATTGTCACCAATATATCACAAATAAAACATGAAAATTTTCACTTTTATTTTAAAAATTAATAAAAACTAATTATCACCAAATGTTACTGGCATGTTAATGCAGAGATTGAAAATAATTTTAATCGAAATAATTGAATTTTCTAATCACTTACTTGATAATAAGCTTTCACAAAAACTTTAATAACACAACTATCCGGACAAATATACGAATAAGAATGAGAACAGAAACAGAACACTGAGATGGATACCAAAATGAAAGACTGAAACAACAGCTGACGCTTACTACTTTTTAATTCTATTGGTCTGTAATCACTGATTATACCATTTCATTGGATCATTGTAAACATGTTTTTGATTGGCTTGAAATTTGTAACAAAATTTCTGATTAGTGGAAATTTTTCATCAAAATATTTACAAATATTTTTAAAATTTTGTGCTTTAAGAAAATTTTTATTTTCAGTTTTCGAAATTTCTAGGTCCCTATTGTCGTATACCCTATTAAAAACACATTTTTTATAAAAATTTCTTTCAAAGTGACCGAAAACTGCTTTTATAAATTTATTTTAAACCATAATTCTACCAATTTCAAAATAGAATGAACCCGAAATTTTGGAATTTTGTTTAAATTATTAAAGAAATTATTATTTTCAAAGTTTTTATTATCAATATATTTTCTTTAAATAATTAATATTAATAAATATCTTCACAATCAACCATAATATTTATTACAGTATTGTTTTGAAAATGGAAATTTTCATATTTTTCTATTCAAGAAAAGATACAAAAGGTTGGGTCATTACAAAATTCTAGCTCCCAAAAAAGTATACAGATATAATAAACGCATGCGCAATTGTTGAGCTAAGAGTTTTTCTATAATTATAATTGCATGAAAATAGAAATTAGAATATTTTATATGACGGAGGGGGTCTAGCGGGGATGAGTAATATTGTTTTTTTTTTATATCTTATCTAGTTTAATATTATTTATTTGAAATTATATAAAACAATTCCTTTTGTGTCTGACTGGGGGTTATTTGACGATGCAATCTATTTGCTTGCACCATAAAATAGTAATTTGTTATGAATAAAACCATATAGTTGATTTTTAAGTCCCTTGTTATAGACTAAAATTTTTAAGAAAAAGCTTACATAGACTTTTAAACTATTATTATTTTGATGAATTTTGTTTTAAATTATTTAAAAATGGTTTTCTTCGAGTTTTTGTTAAAAATATTTTTTGAAAGATTACTCATATGCCTATAAAAATTGAGCTAGAAAGTCACAATACTATTGAGACACCTGTATATAGTAATTATAATCGTATACGTGATGTGTGGGTTACGAGTTATGGCGTAATGATAAATACAAGGAAATATGGAAATTTGTATTTTTTTTCTGAAAAGATGTTATCTTTGTTTTTTTCCCTGAATCCAAATGTTTATTCAATAAAGAATCAATTAAAAACATGATGATTTTACTTTCAAAAAACATTTCATTTAAAATCTTTTTTAAATGAAATGTTTGATTTTTTCTGGATTAATTCAGCATTTATCTTTTGGATTATATCGACCTTGAACAATCAGAAAGTTTTCATTTTTTTCACAGATTATTATAAGTAGGTATATTATCACATTGCTTATAATCATTTATTAGTCCGGAACAAAAGTGAATTGTAATTTTAAAATAAAAAGGTCTATACTCTATATGATCCATTTGGAAAGCAATAATTTTTAATAGACCTTTTAATAAAAAAAAACGATTCTTTTTTGTTTTGCTTCGAGCAGTGTGTCAAATACTATTCAAGAGAGGAGACGCCATATATCTTCTACTTTTGTTTAACAGTGCTGTTTGACAAAGAGGGAAATTATTTGATATGTCTACTTGTATAGTTTTTTGACAACTGTTCGAGACTTAGACAAAAGCGAATCGGTAAAAAGGTCGTAAGTGATTAAACAATGTCCAAACGTGAGGCACTCGAATGATCAAGTGCCTTTAAAAGTACGCACCAAAAATGGAATAATGATATCAAAACAAATCTCATCGAGTAATAGAAAATTTTTATTATTCTAATGCGTGCCTCTCAGCGAATATGCTGGGTACGTTTGCCCGGGGTCATAGATCATACAAATTTCTATAATATATTCTTTCAAATAAAAAGTACATATACCTCATATATACATCATAAGGTTTTATCTCGGAATCTAACGGAATAAGCTGAATTTTTGTACAAATGTTGTCTCATAAAATATAAAAGGCACATATGCCTACGTGTCAGCTGTTTTTTGAGAATTAGACTAGTGCATTTACGAAAATCGAAGAGGAGCGACCCAAAAGTTTGTGACACTAGATTTCTTATTTGTTTATTTAATAGGGAATTGTTTGGAGACCTTAAATCTTTTGCGTATTCCCAAAATTAACCCTTTCGCCGCCATCTTGGAAAATGATTTTTTTGCATTTTGACCCATAGCTTGCGTTCTATTGATTAAAATTTAATGATATTGGTGTTGTTGGACTCCTCTGCGTTTTACCTTCAAACTAATAAATGTCAAAGTACACGCTACGATTGAGAGAAGTTAAATCTTGTACAGAGTCAAAGATTGTTTTTGTAACAGTTTTTGTGCGAATAGTTTTTTAATAGTGCATCTTCTTCTTTAAGAGATAGCAAGCTGAAATTTGTATAGCGTGCTAAGGACGTAAAAAGTGAGGCCAAGTTCGTAAATGATTAACATAGGGCAATTGAGTCTTGGGTCCGTAGAACCTATATTTTAAACTGTCATAGATTGAACAAAAGTTAAATGTAAAAAATGTTTCTTATAAAAAAAAAACAACTTTTGTTTAAAACCTTTTTTGTCGTAAAGATCATGATTTACCCTTGAGGGCTCAAATTAGGATAAAATTTTGGTGTCCATTTTCTCCAAAACTATAAAAGATAGGCAGTTGAAAATTTTTTGTGAAGTAAAAAGGCCTCAATGATTGTGGTATTGGTATAATTAAAATTAAAATCAATTTATCAAATAAAAAGTTATTATTTTATTTAAAATTACATAGAAATTTTCAACAAGATTCTGATTTCAACAACGTTTCTTGTCTATGAATTCGTTTGTGTTTAATTAAAGTAAATTTCCGAGCAAATGCTTTATCACAAAATTCACATGAAAAAGGTTTTTCTCCCGTATGAATTCGGAAATGTTCAATTAAACCGTTTCGATATGTAAAAGTTTTATTACAAATTTCACATGAAAATGGTTTGTCCTTTGTATGCAATCGTTTATGTTGAACTAACTGACTTTGATACGTAAATGTTTTATCACAAAATTCACACGAAAAAGATTTTTCTTCAATATGAGTTCGTTTATGATGAATTAAATGTTGTTTTTGAGTAAATGTTTCATCACATAGCTCACAAGAAAATGATTTCTCTCCAGTATGAATGAGTAAATGTCGAGTTAAATTCTGTTTCCAAATAAATCGTTTATTACAAATTTCACATTCAAACGGTTTGTCGCCAGTGTGATGTCGTTGATGTTCAGCTAAATGACTTTGGTAAATAAATGTTTTATCACAAATTTCACATGAAAATGGTTTTTCTCTAGTGTGAGTTTTCTTATGTACAATTAAAACATCTTTTTGAGTAAAAGTTTGTTCACAAATTTTACACGAATAAAGTTTTTCTTCGGTATGAGTTCTTTTATGTTCAGTTAAAACACTTTGGTAACCAAATTTTTTATTACAAACTTCACATTCAAACGGTTTTTCCCCGGTATGACTCCGTTGATGCGAAGCTAAATGACTTTTATTTGTAAATGTTTTATCACAAATTTCACATGAAAATAATTTTTCTCCCGTGTGTTTTCTTTGATGTACAATTAAACTATATTTTTGATTAAATGTTTTATTACAAATTTCACAAGTAAACGATTCATTTGTATGAGTTCGTTTATGTTTCGTTAAATTATGTTTCCATGAAAATGTTTTATTACAAAGGTCACATGGAAAAGATTTTTCACCAGTATGAACTCCTTTATGTTGAGTTAATTGAATGTGATACGTAAATGTTTTATTACAAATTTCACATGATAACGGTTTTTCTCCCGTATGAGTTCGTTTATGTTGAATTAAATGTGAATTTTGTGTAAATGTTTTATTACAAAATTCACATGAAAATGGTTTTTCTCTTGTATGAGTCCGTTGATGTATTATTAAATGCTGTTTTTGTGTAAATGTTTTATCACAATCTTCACATGAGAATGGTTTTTCTCCGGTATGTAATCGTAAATGTTTCGTTAAATTATGTTTTAGATTAAATGATTTTTCACAAACTTCACATGAATAAAGTTTTTTTTCTGCATGAGTTCGTTGATGTTTAATTAAAAGTTGTATGCGATTAAATGTCTTGCCACAATCAATACATGAAAAATGTTCTTCATTTTCAGTTCGTTGATCGTCTACAATAATTTCATCTAATTTTTCCTCCTTAATAATTAATTCTGTATTTATTTGTTGTTCAAGTTTAATATTTTCACAGGACAAATAACTTCCTTCATTTGCTTCTTTACTATCTTCTAGCGTCTTTTCTTTAATATATTCATCATCTACTGTATCACTTTCTTCAATTATTTCATTTTTGATTAATACTAGTTCTATATTTAAGTCTTTTTCGATTTTAATTTGTTTTTCTCCATGAAATGAATTATTTTCCATTTTCTTTGTGTGGTTCATTCACCATCTATGTCACAGAATAATAAAATATAAAACATAACATAACGGAATCTATGTTCCATTCACTTGATTCACATAACAACAAAAAAACCAAAGAGGTTATATATAACAGAGCTTATTAATTCTATACATGGAGGTTATAAAGAAGGAGAACGATCGCAATAGAAAATATTGTCCCCAAAATATGGACAAAATAAGTGAGGCGCTGGGATCGCTAAGTTGTCTCATTAACTTACCGACGACAGCGCGGCTGGTGGCTGAAAAATGAACTATAAATTCTACAAACTTTCAGGGACAGGTGCGCTAATGCTTTAGTACATAGCGATCGTTCTCCTTCTTTATAGCCTTCATGGTATTATCTCTATGCTTGAAACTTGACATACAAATCAAATCAATATTTTCTTATTTACTTGCGCATTCCATCAATCGATGTCACCATGTTTTAATTCCCGCCTTAGGATTCAAAATACTTTAAAACATAGATGAGTAGAATTCAACTGTTCAACTGGGAATAAAATTATTTAATTCGATTAATTTCATTAATATAACAAGCCGTGGGTAGGTTTACCCTTGAGCTTCATACGAATAACTTCCCAGCGTAATAAATAGTTATAAAAAATTAAAATAATAAAAACTCGACCGAATGTTATTCTTTTGAATGAAATTCTTTTTGGATCATATTGTGTCATTAACACGCCTCGATCGACACGTCAATCAACTTGACCTCAACGAAGTCGATATCATTTTTTATTCGTGTCATATTGAATCTAGGATATCTAGGATATATCACGGTGTACAAGTACGAACGTACGTACGTATGTATATACACATACAAACACAAATACTTCTTCTCCAAATTGATGTTAATGCCTTGTGCTGACCAGGAGCAAAAATATAAAAGAGGGGGGGGGAGGTGGGCAATCCCCTTATACACATGCCATACGTTGCCCGTTATGTTAGTTTCGAAGCGAAATTTCTGCCCTAGTATTGTATAATGTTTATGCGGTCGTTATGGAAAGTAATTTGGCAAACAGCCTTCTTCCACGCTTGATTTCTAATTACTGTGTCATACTGTCAGTCTGCGGTGTTTGCCACTATATTTCCATAAAAGTGCATGTTGTAACAAGAAAATCGTACTTGAGTTTATCCGGTTATAGAAAGTACCAAAAAGTTTTGTTTGCCACTATTTTTCGCAGTTTATAAAAAATGGAAAAGGATGCTTTGACTTACCGTTGCTTCCGAACGATTAGGTTCCATTTTTCTACACTCCTCTTTATCCCGAAAATGGTTGATCTGCCATATATATGTCCTATGAAAGAAAATGCTCATCATCGACATCGCCTCAGGAGCTTATTTATAGGCGGCAAAAAGTTAGGGCTCATCGATTTTTTTTACATCCTAGAATATAAAATTTGACCCACTTCTTCGTTTCCAATTGAGCTGAAATTTGGATCCATGCAAATGTTAGCAAGTGGTCATAGTGTCCGACAAATTCCCTCTTGCGTTTTTTCATAACAATAGCTTAAATATGACGTTATCGGGATCATTTGAAAGCGCAGCACTTGCGAAAAAAGTGGTAGAAAACGTTTGGTAGACTCACCAAAACAAAGAAACCACTCATGAAGTTTTAAGTATGTATTGATCATTTAACAAAAAGGATGATGTCCCGCGGACTTTTTCCGCGGACGCGAAGTTTTTCCTTGTAAAAATTGATCCAGAAATTACAAACATTTCTGTTTGTGACTGGATCATCTTTTATTTCATTTTGGCTATTCGACCTCGATATTCTATACCCTTTAATTTTGTCTGAGGCTATACCGTTATACGTATATAAACGGGTGTCTAGCGTGAATAGAATATTTCCGTTTTCTGCAATTGTATTCCATTTTTGAACGCAAGGGCAAAAAACTTCAGAATCCAACCAACTCCTTTATAACTTGCAGATAATTATTCACGCTAGTTTTCAGATAATTTATCTTAAAAAGTATTCTCGATGAAGACACGATTCTGTACGAATAGCTCCTTATCGTTTAATTTTAGATCCATTAGCCATTGCTTGGACTAATAAAAATGCTTTAGGGTTGCAAAATAAATTATACTTTTGAGTTTTATAAAATTTTTTTATTTAAAAAGCAAAAAAATAAATTATATCCTTATAAATTATCAACAACAATCATTATCGCAACAATTAACTAACTACAATTGTTTCTTTAATCGGTGAATTTCAGCTAAACGTTCTTCTAATGCTCGTGTGTCTAAATTATGCTCACGATTATAATTAATACGTATCATGATCTGTTTCTCTTCGAGTCCTTCGATATGATCAAATAAACTTCGATCTAAACCAATATCGATATCACTCTCTTCACGAAATACACAAAAATATAATAGAAATATTCCTAAACTTAACGATATTACATACGGTTGAAACCATGGCATTTCAGTTCGTACACCAATACGAGAATCTCTGGCTTGCCATTGTGCAGCTTCACTACGTGAATATTTTATTGGCCCATCTTCTGGTTCAATTCTTTCTTTATTTGATTTCTGAGTTATTTTCGATAAAGAAATATATCTGGCACTACAGGAAAAAAAAATGTTATGTAAATTTTTAATTGATTTTTAGAAAGTTAATTAAAAAATACAAACTATTGCATTCCAGAAAAAATACGTACCTTCGAAAGTTTGTGCATATCTGTAGACATTTTGTACGTATGGAATTAGTTAAAAAATTCATGATTGGTGCTTTTTTTCTTATTTATTTGAAGTTTATTTTGGTTTTTTTGTACTTTTTTAATTACATTTTTTAGTTTTATCTTCAAATCAAAATATAAATAGACCTTGAATTAAAAAAAAAAGGTCAAGTGGATGATAGAACATACGATATGTCCATCGTAGTATATCAATTTCAATATTCGATAGTATGTATCGATATGTTGGCCCGTTGGCCTTGGGTGTGTTGAATCTCATGTGTTTAAAACTTGGCACACCAAATTAGATTTGCGCGAACCCACTGAGTTTTTGAAGGGTATTTTCGAACAAAATTGTTGATTTTTTTAATAGCAAACAAGTATGCTCACTCTAATTTTGTTAAATTTTTAATAGTATCCGAACAGCTATTAGCTCCTAAAGCAAAAATTTTAAATTTAAAAGTTTTTTCTTGAAAATACTAGCAATTTTTGTACGGAACATTTTATTGAGAAACTATAAATGAATTGAGCAAAAATTCAAATCGGTGCCAGTTATATTTTTCAAGGCTTTAATTCCTCCCTCGGTTATTGATCATTTTTTCGTAAACATCTAATATACTAAGGACGTCTTGGAAAGATTGATGAATCATTGCAAGGAGGGTGATTCTTCAAAAGATCATTCGAAGAATATGGATAAAGGACATAGAAGATGAAAGAAAAATGAAGGTCAGTGGATAAAAATGAAAAGCGCCAATTGGACAGGAGTAGAAGAATGCCAATCATGATGATGATTATATATTTGTTACCACTCGAGGCGCTCCAAATCATTCTCAAGCTTTTACGGACATGAATAACAGGAAAAAAATTAGTATCTACATTTTAGTGTTATAAAAGCTTGTATGTACCAAATTTTTATTGTAAATTATAAAACGTATATATATCAAATATGGTGGAAACGTTGGTAGAAATTTAGTTGCCACCGCTTCCATAGTCGTATTAAATACAATAATTTAAACTAACAAACACGAAAGCAAATTTATAAAAAGTTTGTAATACATATTATAAAGTTACAAAATTTTACTATACAGAAGACGGAATCCTAATTAGATTTTATTCTAGTCGAACATATTCTACAATCTATCGTTTCCTATGTTACGCATGACTATTTACAGCCGGTTTAGACTTGTTCGTGTTTCGTGAAGCTACGTCAACCAAGTCGTCACGGAAAAACGTAGCCATCGTTCATTTCATATTGTGATTTCAAAATGGTAAGTACTTTTATCAAAATCTAAGTTTATCTTAGTAATCTTTATTATAATTTAATATTTAACTCAAGTTTTAATTAAATTTTTAATGTTTCTAAATAAATTTTAAATTCATTTTTCGAAGAAAATTTCGCTATGATGATTTAGATATTTCTGTTTATGGTTATTACCTGAACAATCATGTGGATACTATTCTAGGGCGGTCTGAGTAAATTTTCTTAGTCCAATACAACCTTTTAGGTGGTTTTTCTTAAACATTAGTCTAAAATTTTTATTTTTTTCGTTACAGTCTCATCGTAAATTTAGTGCCCCTCGACATGGGTCTATGGGATTCTATCCTAAAAAGAGATCCCAACGCCATCGTGGTAAAGTTAAGGCATTCCCAAAAGATGACCCAACCAAACCAGTCCATTTAACTGCGTTTATTGGTTACAAAGCTGGTATGACCCACGTGGTACGTGAAGCTGACAGACCTGGTTCAAGTAAGTACATTTTTGTGAATTCTGTGAAAAGTGTACAGTTCAATTATTGAAAGATCCTGTATATACTGATTTCAATGTTACAAATTTACTGTGATGATTTAGATATTTCTGTTTATGGTTATTACCTGAATAATCATGTGGATACTATTCTAGGGCGGTCTGAGTAAATTTTCAAATTCTCATCTATATTTCCAAACCACTTCTCAATGCGTTTGCTCTTTGAGTTCAATTCTTTTGTCTCGTAGGCTAAATTATTTCAATTCAGAGTTAACAAAGGTCTAAAATTGACATTTTTGGTTTCCAATCTTATTTGATTTTCGAAAGTCAATTATAGGCTTCTACTCGAGCATGATGTCGAGTCAATTGATTTATGTAGATTTTATGAACACGTGTATTTCTAAGTGTTACAAACTAGGCTAAATTTAATAATTTAATTAAAAAAAACCTAATCAAGTATTTGTTTTTGTACAGAGGTAAACAAGAAAGAAATTGTGGAAGCTGTAACAATTTTGGAAACTCCACCAATGATTGTTGTAGGATGCGTTGGGTACATTGAAACTCCACATGGCTTACGTGCTTTGGTCACTGTTTGGGCCGAACATTTAAGTGAAGATTGCCGTCGTCGCTTCTACAAGAATTGGTAAGTTTTTTAAACTAAACTTAAATTATTTTTTGGTGTGATAAAATAGTGATACCGTATTATGTTGATGTCAGTGGTAATCCTTCCTCAAGGACCCCGCGTGCGGGAGCTGTTATTTCATAACAGTATCTTAACGCGACATCGTAGATCATGTATTCCCTTGCTTTATTGCAAGTGGATCGGTTAGCATATTCCATAGCTTTGGTGTAGCCTTTCTGGCAATGATCACTGAGATAAACCATGTTAAGCACAGTCCGAAACTATATATAAAGGAATAAACCCATGAACTGTCGATAAATTGTGAGCATTTTTGAGGGTGTATTCTTCAAACTTTGCGAACTAAATGTTGAGGTAGAAATGAAAAACTGGGAAAACAAAAATGGCTTCCGAGATACTTGGTGCTTAAGGATGGCTGTATACACCTTGTGTCTTGGAGTTAAGACATACTTCGGAAGCCATTTTAGTAGTGATATTCGTATTCAGTGATCTCGAAAACCCCCGAGTAACGAGTTTAGTCGAAATATGTTCTCTTTAAACACATTCTCAACTCCAAGGCACGAGGTGTATACTACCTTCCCTGGGCACCAGTTAGGGTATCGTATTTGTTGCGATATTCAAGTTAAGCGGCCCCAAAAGCCCACGAGTAATAAAATTAGATTTATTTCCATCGATGTTTTAACCTGTCCTTCCAGCTTTTCATTTATCCCTCTTCTGTTCGCAAAGTTTATAGATGCACACATAATCGCATTCTGATCCATCGTACTTCTCATAAAATCGACAGTTGGCTCGTTTTTAGAGCTTTAATTCTTTCGTCTATTAACACTATTTTATCACCCGAATTTTCTTGAAATTTTTTAAAACTTTAAAACTAATTATCTCAAAAAATAGCTCTCCAATGGCTGCATGAGAGTCCACTATGAAATGTTTTGTTGACAAAAAATTGCCTTTGAGCAGTTTGTTTTTTTGGTCACAACATTTTTATGGATGTGTAGTCTCCGCTCAATATGATGAGACAAATCCATTTTTTCTTTAACTTTTTCGCAGCAAAGATTTTTGAGACTTCTGTGTGTTTGTGGTTGCAATAATTTTTTTGAATTCTACTTCTAACGTTCCAAATAGGTACAAGAGTAAGAAGAAGGCATTCACAAAAGCAAGCAAAAAATGGCAAGACGATTTAGGACGTAAATCAATTGAGAAGGATATTAAGAAAATGGTTAAATATTGTAAAGTTATTCGTGTTATTGCCCACACTCAGGTAATTTTATATAAATTTCACGTATTTTTCGCATAAAAAATTTGGAAACTTAGACGTTTTTGAACGGGGGCTAATTCATTTTCTGACGAGAGGCAATCACACTTAACAGGACCATACTTGTTAGTAGTAAGAATGTACCGCTTAGGAAAAAACAGGTTAGACAAATAATTTTAACAAAAAAGTCTTAAGTGTATTGAGTAACAGTTTTTATAGATGTTCTCTTAATGTAGAAGACATCATTGAGAAATAACAATAGATATTGCAAAACTATTTTTAAAACATGTTATCCTAATTCTATTTTCGTTGATTTTCTACGAAATTTGTTCGTTGTTTTTAGCTACCAGGTAATTTTATTATTCGCGAAAAACAAGCATTTCAAAACCACTTAATTTGAGGTTAGGATGTCAATTTTAAAGAATCATTAATTTTCATTCATCTGAATAATTTCACTAATCTACTGGTTGGCCATGCCTTCAATGGATTCGAGTTAGCACAAGTCTACAGGTTTTTTTGACTTAAACCTTGTGAATTGAGTTGATACTGGTGTGTGTTTTTGGCCCTTACGTCCCTGTGAGTTACGAATGTATTTTAAAATAAATTCAAAAATTATTATGCAGAGTTCTTTGAAAGAAGCTTTCATTACCGCTAAATTAATTTGAGAAAAACTTATTATGTTCATTATCTGTTCAGGCTAATTATCTACTCCAAATTATCTTAACCTGAGACTCACGCTGAACACACGATGATAGTGTCCGAACAACCTCACCTTTATACAGATATGCATTTATTTTCTAAGCCTTTTTGAAAACGTCTAGGGATTAAAATAAGGAATTTTCATTTATTCGATGTCAGTGGTAATCCTTCCTCAAGGACCCCGCGTGCGGGAGCTGCTATTCCATAACAGTATCTTAACGCGACATCGTAGATCATGTATTCCCTTGCTTTATTGCAAGTGGATCGGTTAGCATATTCCATAGCTTTGGTGTAGCCTTTCTGGCAATGATCACTGAGATAAACCATGTTAAGCACAGTCCTATTTCTATTTTGTAAAAAAAAATTTTATTTTATTTCGACATTTCTAAAGATTTTTTAATTAAAAATTCTAGATGAAATTATTGAAACAACGTCAAAAGAAAGCTCACATTATGGAAATTCAATTGAATGGTGGAACTATTGAACAAAAAGTTCAATGGGCTCGTGAACATTTAGAAAAACCAGTTCCAGTTACACAAGTTTTCTCTCAAGATGAAATGATTGATTGTATTGGTGTTACCAAGGGAAAAGGATACAAAGGTAAGGAATAGTTTTGGAAAGGAAATTAGAAAAGAAAATTATTCGTAGATAGTGGACATAGTCTTTTTTTAAATCAATTTCTTCAAAATTTATTTTTAACTCGAACACAATCGGGCAAAAACTAGACATTGCTAATTTTGCTGGATTATTTTTATTAAAAATTGTGAATTGTCTTTTGTCTGCGAATTTTAAAACTCACACCTTCATTTAACATAGCTAATGATTTTGTGTGTGTGCCTCCCTATAAAAGCGCCCTTGAAACTATCAGTCAAAGTAATAAAACAAAATAAAGATCGAGTCTGCCTGTTCAATCACCTGGGTCTTTTCTGTACACTTCGAGGAACAAATACATAGCAAGGAAGTCCTAAAAAAATTACCATTAACTTGAAAGTCAGATAAGTTGAATTTCGCCAGTTTTTCAAGGTCGAGAGACTCCAAACAAAAACTACAAAAAAAAAAAGAAAAGCTTATAACTTCGTACCTTCAATCAGTTTGTGACATCTAGGCCTGTTCACAAGTCGAGCCCGCCTGTCCAATCACCCAAGCCTCTGTACATTTCGAAGAAAGACTCCAAACCAACAAATCATGAAGAAAAAAATTTCTACTATTCTACTAATTTGACAAACAAAAAAGTCACCGTGTCCAAGTTTTTTCAAAGACTCCAGATTTTTCTTTAAGATCGAGCCCGCCTGTTTTATCACCCTGAGTTTCTTACCCTTCGAGGAACAAATGCATACCAAGAAAATAAAAATTCCTATCAACTTGATAGGCTAAAAAGTTTTTGACTTGACACCTTCCATCAGTTGATGTCACTCCAGACCTTTTTAAAGGTCGACCCCGTCTATTCAATTACCCAGGCTTCTTCTGTATACTTCGGAGAACAAGTACATACCAAGAAAACTAAAAGAAAAGCTACTTCGGCTGGTGAAGATTCAAGGGCACCTTTCAAAAAGCCACTTTAATCTCCACTCACCATAATTTTTGACTAAAAAACTATTAACATGATGAAAAAACATGAGATGTGCAATTTCTGATTCACTTGACGAAATACCTCATGCTGCCTTCCTACTGAGTTCATTCCTTTCCTATTCTTTATTACATAATCAAAAGATTTCAACACATTTAACCCTCTGTTCTGGTTTTTTTGATTACTACTAGGTGTTACATCACGTTGGCATACAAAGAAATTACCACGTAAAACACACAAAGGTTTACGTAAAGTTGCCTGTATTGGAGCATGGCATCCTTCTCGTGTATCGTTCACGGTAGCACGTGCAGGTCAAAAAGGTTATCATCATCGTACCGAAATGAACAAGAAAATCTATCGTATTGGACTTGGTATCCATACCAAGGATGGAAAAGTCATTAAAAATAATGCTTCAACCGAATACGATTTATCAGAGAAATCGATTACACCAATGGGCGGTTTCCCTCATTATGGTGAGGTCAATAATGATTTCATTATGCTAAAAGGATGTTGTATGGGACCTAAGAAACGTGTTATCACATTGAGAAAGGTAAGCGATATTTTTGTACACTTTTTTGTTATTGTAAGTTTTGGTTATGTTGGGATCACGATAAAATTTTAACTATTTGATTGTCGCTTGTTACGAAAAGTTCACGAAAAAATATTCTTAAAGGAATAATTATACATTATACATTTTGTTCTTTCACTTCCCAGTTTCATCATGGGGTATTCCCTACCCCCTTACGTTATTTAACATTTACTGCCGCATAAAATTATCTCTATTTTGAGTATTCAAGAAGGCAAACAGTATATACTAGTCGTCCATCCCATTTGTCTAATTTGAATGTTGAATAATTGCAGAATTTTGCTTACGAGTGCCTCGTTCAAGGAGCAGACTTTTCAGGGGAAAGTTTTTTCCCTAATTTTTAGTTAAGCGATAAGATTTAGAAAATACTTTAAAGTTGAGTTTTTATCGTAAATGTGCCCCGACAAAACTATGACTTCTTTTAAAGTTTTTCAATGATGTTAACAATCTAGAGCCAAAAATTTATTTCTGAATAATTCTATGACGTTGAATGATAGGACTGAGATTCATTAAATATTTGTTGAGAATTTCTTAAGTGGTTTGAAAAATTTTATCCTAAAATATTTGTATGATTTGTTTTTCAGTCATTACTTGTACATACCAAACGTGCTGCATTAGAGAAAATTAATCTTAAATTCATTGATACATCATCCAAATTTGGTCATGGTCGATTCCAAACGCCAGCTGATAAAGCTTCATTTATGGGACAACTTAAGAAGGACCGTGTTAAGGAAGAAAAAACACCAGCCGGTGGTGCTTCATCTTAAGTTGATTAAAATTATTTATTGTATTTTTTATTTACAATAAAATTTGAAAAACGAATTCTTGTATTTTGTGTATAAAAAACCTTATCCTGTTCTTCCTGCTCCTAAATTTGTATTTCAGAGAAATGAAAATTTTCTACTTCACAAAGAGAAAAGTGATGGATGTATTCGAAAGTTATGCAACGGAATATTTTTTAAAAATTTTAGGTGATTTGATACCGAGTGATGAGTTAGTTAATTCCATTGAAATATGAAATTTTTATACGCCGATAAAATTTATCAAATTCTGCCTAAAATAGTACCTTGAAAAAATAGTAAAGATTTTATTAAAATTGGATTTACAAAAAAAAACATGCCACTCACAAATTGATTTTTTAACCCCCTGAACCAAAAAAGAATTTGACCGCTATTTGTGTCTGTAATATTGTAGCACCTAAACGTATGACCGATTTTGAGTTTATTTCGTTTTGAAGGTAATTTCATGGAGAGTGTTTTTAGTTATGTGCGAGTTTTCGTACCCGGAAAAAGTAAAAACTAAGCGATGTTCTTCAATACCGCAGTTTGGAGAAGACTTTAAGGAAAGAGGTAATTTATTTTGTAGTGTTCTTAGCTACAAGTACCCGAAAAATTGTCGGTGGTTTTTTTAATTTCACTTAGTACGGGTACTTTGTAAAGTTGTAGTGTCTAGTAGTTTCTAAAACTGAGTAGTAAAACAGGTTATTTTACTCCATAAAGGAGAAAGTTTAAAAAGGATTTTTGACTTGATGTCAAATCAATATTTCCCTTTAAACTTGTTTTTCCAGCGCTACTTTGTAAATTGAACAGTATTATGGGTGATATATGTAGTTGGATCAATTTTACTTCCTCCCGACTTAAGAACTTGACCGACTGGAACTTGGAGGTGTCAAACTGGCAACCATAAATCCGAGTAATGTTCGTCTTGGGATATTAAGAGCTTTTGAAAAATTACGATTAGCCGCACGGAAAAAAGAAGTCTTGGTTTAAAACAACGTAGTGTATTACCACCCGCCACGGATATCCGTGCCTGTAATTTCAGACATGGATATCCTTGGATATACAGTTAGTCACGGATTGAGAATTTTCTCTCGTGTGGTCTTACCGATGATCCAGGGGTTGACCATGCTTTTAATGGGGTCGGGTTAGGATTGGTCTACTGGTTGTTATGCCCTTTCGTTCACCCTGTGATCCTTAACCACGAATATCCGTTAGCGGGTGGTAATAGCAGCACTCTTTAAAAATATGGTAAGTGACTTCTTGTTCATCTATAGTATTTCTAAATGTAAATAAATATTGACCAGTGTTTATCCTAACCTCAAAAACTGCAACTAGAAGAAACTGAAAGTGTTAAAAATTAAGAAAATTTATAGTATTTATAGTGTAGAGCCTTTGTTTTTTAATAATTATAATGGTATGTATTTTAATTGATTAAAATGTTTTTTTAATTTTTTTAAAAATTTCAATTTTTTTATAGGAAAATGAATCGAATGCATTATATACTTGTAGTGAATGTCCTAATGAGAAAAGGAAAACTTTCAAATCAGAAAAGGGTCTGATACGGCATAAATCATCAATGCATAATGATAAACTATACAAATATAAGGTATAAGAATATTTTTGTTAAAATTAATTATTTGCCTTGAATTTTATTGTCTTCAATTTCGATAAATCTTAGCATGTAAGGTACTTTTGACCCAAAAAAGTACAATAATCGGATTCATTTGATGATCGGATGTATAGTTTCTATGATATTGCCCAAACACCACTACTTAAAGCGATATCTCGGATCGATTTCAAGCAATATCTTAGCAAATTTTTGTCATTCAGTCAAATGGACCAAAATTTCTTGATTTTAAAGTAAATTTTGTTGAAAATCCACAAACAGATGGAGAATATTTATATACATATTTTGGAGAATATTTTAAAACTGATAAATTGATGATACAATTTTTTAGAAATATCGGTGCTATTTGTGTAATTTATCGTTTAAAGATAAAACGAATTACGTTTTACATACAGAAGTGTATCATGAAGGCAGAAATCAAGAATTAGCTGTTTGTAACGATTGTGGAAAACAATTTAAGGATAAAACACAATTGAGTGTTCATTTACAATCAAAATGTGGTACTGTACGACGGTATGTTTCTACTTTTCAATGTTGGTCAGCAAATTTTTTGGGTTCCATTTTCTTTGTTATTTTTTATATGTGGCTAGTACCTTTCGGTTAACGAAAATAATGAAACATTTGATATTTGTATCTCTCGTAAAACAGGTGTTAATTGATCGACTAGATCATGCCGATTTTATTGACTTACGTAAATCGATTTGTTTATTCAATACCTATTTAATGATACCCCACTTAACATAATTTTCTTTTCGCAATATGCCGTCTGGTGGTTTTCGTATTAAATTTTCATTACTACCATATCTTCAGTGACCCTCGCAAAATTAAGACAAATCGATTGACGTAAGAATCATGAAAATTTGTTCACGCATTTGTTCTTTCGTGATCCATATAGGAACACATGTATATAATACATGCATATATAGCCTGATAAAAAGATTACCACTTCCTTGCGTTGCACAGTCGGATAAAAAAACTTTTTGACGATAAACTGTTAGAAATGTGTTGAATATGAATTGATTTTTTCAGATATAAATGTGATGAATGTGATAAATTATTGATGACTCAAGGTTCATTATACACACATAAATTACGACATGCAAATAAACGAAGGTATATGTGTAGATATTGTGCGAAAACTTTTTACACTGATGGACAATGTCAAGTACACGAACGGAAACATACCAAGGAGAAAGCATTTGTTTGTGAGGTAAGATTTTTATATTATAAACATTAATATGAGACAGGCCCGCGCGCGGAAATTATCAAATGGGATGGTAAGGAGAGAGGGGTTCAAACTTTTGTTCATCTTGTTAAATCATAAAGTTCGGTCACAATTTTTCGTTAATTGTTTTTAAGTTAATGGTGAGAGGTACAGGAAAAAACTTTTCCAAAATTCTATGCGCATTGACCTCTACGCCTAAAAGGCTTAGCCGATTTTCAGACATTGTCGATCTAAGATTTGTTTTGAGACTACGCAAAGTTGAAAAGGAGAGTTCATTCGTCGCTCATGTCACAGGTAAAACTACCAGAACGCGAAGCATTTGGTAGACATTTTTAAAAGCATCGTCATTGCAAATATCGAGTATTTCGAGTGAATTTTTGACGTCCTGTTGCCCGGCAATGTCTTTTCGTCAAAGCTTAACTTTGTCAACCAAAATTGCGATGATTCAAAAATCGATCCTGTAAATATGTCAGAAACAGATCGATGTACGGTTTGTAGATTGTATTCCTTAAATAATTGTTAGTGGAAATTCGTTTTATAAATTTCTGCGCCCTGGTGGAAACATTTTCTGCCAATAGTCTAATTTAGCTTGCAATGTTCTGAAGAAAAATTCTAGAAGAATGAGTAAGTCTAAAAAATTCTGAAAAAGTATGAATAGATCTATGCAAAACTTACTAAGCAGTTTGAAGACTGCATTTTTATAATGTTTTGAACTCTCCTAGAAGACTTTTTCAGAATTAATCAGAGATTTCATGAAAATTTAGCTAAAGTAAGGGTAAGACTTCTTCAGCATTAATCAATAAAATTTTAAACATTTCATATTTTCGAAAAATTAATTAGTATAGGTTTTATCATATTTAATACTTCTCGTAAAGAATATAAAAAGTATTCAGAAAATTATTTAGAGTTTTTATGACTGATTTATTTGCTCTGACGAGGTCATTGGTTGAGTCGGCTCCGATTAGAGCTCATTTAGGAGCTTTTAGAATGAATCTAAGACATAAAACAAACCCAAAATAATCTAGTTGAGCTGACTTTGATATTAAACGTCTCGTATGTTAAGTAAAAGGAAAATTAAATGAATAATGTTTTCTAGGTATGCAATAAAGGTTTTTCACATCGACAATCGCTAATAACACATACGACAATACATACAGGAGTCAAACCGTATGCTTGTGAAGCATGCCATTCTGAATTTTCATGTATTGGAAATTTGTTAAAACATCGTCGAACACATGCAAACACCTGTGGAAAATTACCTTTAACAACGCATCGAGTAGATAATACTGATACAAAATTGAAAGTAAGTAATAATAAACCGCTTTTATAGTCACATTTAGAAAATCCGAACTATACAGGATGGACACATGTTTAATCTATTATGATTAATAGTTCGTTTTTTAGATAACCAACCAAAAAATAACTTAAACAAAATTTGCAGAATTTGATACCCAAAATTTGTATCACCTCTTGCTGCTTTGTACGAGTGGTTGAAAGGGTGGGAAATGTCATCCCAAAATTTTATAAAAAGTTTAGAAGCGTACAAAAATTTTTAAAATTATTTTACAACAAATTTGCTAAGAGCAATCAAAAATTTGTTTCTTTTTCTTAAAAATGAGCTATAAAAATTCTGGTATGAGTTTTTTGGACCAAGATATTCGCTTTTCAAACAAAATTAACACTTCTGAATTTAAAATCCTGTATCTTCTGAAATAATCCTGAATAAATAAACTTAAAAACCGAATATCTGGATTCATAAGCTCGTATGAGATTTTTTTACAGCTGTTGCCACCTCCTAAATATTGTACGCATATCCTAGCGGACTTTTCAAATCCGAGTATGAAAATGATCTAAAAAGGTAATTTTTGTTTTTATTTACAAGTTACAACTAAATACACCATCAAATACAAGATTAAAAGAGACCAAAAAGAAAAAAATATTATTATCATTATTAAATGATAATAAAATGATCAATGATAATGATTTAGCATTAAATTTAGATAAATTAAAACTGAATAAAACAATTGAAAATGATAATGACACATCAATTAGAAAAACAAATGAAGTACATAATGTGATAAATCAAATAAATGATAAATCATTAATTGTTAAATCTGAAATAAATGATAATGCAATACCTGAAATATTATCAAATGATAATATTATTCAACTTGATAAAGTTAAATCTGAAAGTGATAATGAAAAATATTTTGATGATGTAAAATCAGAGATCGATAATGATAATATTTATAATGATGATAATGATATTGATAATATTTGGATTAAAGAAGAAAATATGAAAGATGATGATAACGATAATGATAATGTAATGGTAATTAAATTTGAAAGTGATATGAAATTAAATTGTAATGAACAAAACGATAATGAATTATTCAATGATAATGTTCAAAATGATGATATTTATTCAGAATCTGATACGGAATATTCATTGGATTTACAAACAAGGCTACAAAAATTAAGAAAGACTAAAAATAGTATTAAAAGTAAGTTTAAAACAATTTTGGTTACCATACACATGTGGGGATCAATAATAGGATACTTTTGGTAGTGAAAAATAAATTATGAAATTTTATAAAAATTAAAATGTATGTAGTAAAATGTAAATACCTTAATTTACGTATTCTTAAATTTTAGATATTAGTCACAGTGAAAGTATTAAGTGTAAATATTGTGATCGTATTTTTAAAAACGATAGTTACTGGTTTAAACGACATCTTGAAAAGCATGAACACGAACAACAACAATCCAATCAAAGGCAATTTAAATGTTCTTGTTGTAAAGAAGTCTTTGTGAATAAAATAGAACGAAATGAACATCAGCAAAAAGAACATTTGGACATATTACGTAAGTACATATAATCGAATGTCGTCAATTCATTAATTCAAATTGTTTTTTTTTTGAGAGGCAGTTAAACCCTAATTTAAGGATTTTAAAACGTTTAAAAAACTGGCTAGAAGAAAGTTCATACGGTCAAATTTTCTAACAAAAAGATCCTACAAAATTTTCTAACAAAAGAACATCCTGAATGTCCGATTGTGGTATATTTCGACACTTCTCTATCACAGCAGTCTTAAACTTTCCTAGCGTAGTTGACACTGGTACTCTTGCCCGAACTCGCCTTTTGAGGTTGGCCCAAATGTATTCGATAAGATTGAGGTCAGCACTACGCACGGGCCAAGCAAGTTTAAAAACCGACCTCGCCTTTTAAGGTTGGCCCAAATGTATTCGATAAGATTGAGGTCAGCACTACGCGCGGGCCAAGCAAGTTTAAAAACCGACCTTGTGTAGCCTTTGTGTGATGGTTAGCAACGCGTAAGTAGAGCAAATGGTGCGACGTGGTTTTGGAAAACTTCTTCCACGTACCTCTGCATGTTCACGCTGCCCTACCAAATACCACAAGATAGGGGCCTCATAAGAGAAAGGGTGCTTTGTAAAATGATAAATACATACTTGAAATTTCGTGAGTGGCTGCCTTTTGGCAAGTCCATCAAACTTCTCTGTAAGATTTTTTTCGAAAGCGTTGCGTTCTCAAAGGAACACGATGAAGTCATATTTAAGCTATCGATATAAAAAAACATAGCCGTGAATTGGTCGGATACTATGGCCACTTAATAACATTAATAAGCATTAAACAATTCAGCAAAAATGAACCATGTATGCATTGAAAGGCAAAAATACTTAAGTACGGCAAGTTCGAGGTAGTAGACCAGCTCATCGGTGCAATAATTTTATCTGTCAAAATATTCAAATTCCTTGCTGCTTTTTTCAGATAGTCTCACGAAATTTCAAGTATGTATTCATCATTTTATTAAGCACCCTTTCTGTCCCACGGTCCATAGAATAAGATGTGTAGCTTTGAACGCCTGTAGCTCGAAAACTACCCGTTAAAATATTTTGTGGCCGTGAGAGCTTTTAATCAGAACGATCCGAAGAACATTTGGTGGCGATTTGAAAAACTTCCACAGAAAGCAATTTTCCTATCAGATCGTGTGTGGTCCTTTGTATATTTGTCTTGAAAGTGAGCTATAAATTTACCACGCTCCCACTTTTCGTTTTTTAAAACATGTATAAAAACAGCTATTTCCAGGAAGTTTCACTTTTTTTCAATTTTACGGAGGTGAAGGCCCAAGATGATTGTACTAATAATGTTGTATTTTAATTCACAGATTGTAGTACATGCGATAAAACATTCAATCATATTCGTAGCATAGAAAGTCATAAAAAATATTCTCATAAAGGTGAAAAACGTAAAACATACACGTACATATGTGAGAAATGTGGACGTTCTGATTTTAAATCGAAAACATTCTTACAACAACATAATTATTTAAATGAATGTAATGATTTAATAAAGCAATTTAAATGTAATGTTTGTATGAAATATTTTGCAAATAAATATACATTAAATACACATCAAACGAAATTACATCGAAATTATAACAATAATAATAATAATAATACAACAACAGAAGTTATAACATTCAAATGTAACTATTGTTTTAAATCATTTAATTGGAAAGGACAATTAAAAATACATGAACGTAGTCATACCGGAGAGAAACCATTCAAATGTCAGGTAAATCAATTATTTATAATATTTTATTACTAGATGACCCCGTGAACTTCACGATTCATTCGATCAACGATTATTATTCTTAATTAACCTGCAACTTTATACATATAGCATTATTATTTTGATTTATAAAGAAACATTTCTAACATACAGCTTGTGAGAAGAATAATTATAATTCTCTTTGTAAATATTATAAACCATATGAAGTTAAGAAAACCTTATTAACATTGACATTGTAGCATTTTGATATTTATTTCTCTATAAAATTATTAAATGAGATTTTCATATATAAAATATCATCTCCTTTTTTACCACCTTAGAGTGAGGGTAGTAGGGTGAAAAATATTTTATGACCTATTCTCATACCACCGAATATAGTAGATTAAGATTAACCGGACATTAAAACATTGCATACAAATTTCAATTTAATTAATATTAGTGCCGGATTAATCTATGCCGGGGCTCTTAGGCAATAAAATACAACGGGGCCCCTAGGCGATGTGAAAAAAGTCGACTTTTGTTTAATCTTCGTTAATCATCTTGTGTGCGGCAGCCTTGTCATAACATAATTTATCCTTTCCCCACTTTTATTTTTTTTAGCTTTCGTAAATCAACTTTGCGCATCCTTGTGTCCTTCTCATTAAAATTTGTTTTTTTAGTATTAGCAAATCAACATAATACTCATTGTAGCGACCTTTTTGTATAAATTTGTCTTTTCCTCTTTTGAAATTTCTCCGGAACTCTAAGGCAATGTAGGGCTCCAAGGCAGTTGCCTAATCTGCCACTGTTTACTGTTATTAATTGGTAGCTCATATGTATTTTGAAAATAATTTGATGTCAGAACATGCCCCATCAAACTCTGCAATATTTACGAATCCAATGTCAGATTTTTAGCCAAAAATTCTCATTTTTGTGTAAAAAAAATGAAATTCTTGACAGAAATTCGTAATCAGCATTCTGACATTATATTCATAATCAGCGACCAAACATATCTCATAGATAACAGTTTGGACGATAAATACTTAGTTTTTCGTTTTTGTGTCAAAAAGTGGAATTTCGGGTCAAAAATGGTACGATTTTTGCAATACGTGACAGAATTCGTATAATCTGTCTTTCGACACTTTTTCATTGTATTAAGAATTCGATGATGAGAGAAGTTATAACCCCCCAAAAATATGCCCGAGTTTGTACAAGTCTGTATGTCTTTGATAGACACGTTCAGTTTGATTGTATTTAAAGCTCGTAAAAGTTCAAATGCTTCGCAAGTGACTTGTACAGTTATACATGTTGGCTTATACAAAAGAACATGTGTAGCCAATTGTATACGATATCATTTCTTAAATATTTAAATATTTTTTGTTGATTGTTTCAGTTTTGTCCAAAATCATTTGCATATCGTGAAAGTTTAATAACACATAATTCATTACATACTGGTATCAAACCACATTTATGTTTATCATGTGGTGCTAGATTCTCATGTATTGGTAATTTATTAAAACATAAACGTACGCATGCAGCAACTTGTGGTGCTGATACCATTGATAAACAGACTGATGATAATAATAAAATGAAAATAAATATTGAAAAAATCCGATCAGATACCAATCGACTGAATATGATCGGTGTACATTTAAAAAAAATAGAACACAAAACACAACTGTAACGTAAATTTTTTATATAAAACTTTTGTAAATAAAATTATTTATTGAAATTAATTTGCTTTCTTTTTATTTTCTCTTTAAGGCTTTATTTTTATTCCTATTGTTGGGATATGGTGTGGATATTTGAACGCACACACATAGCGGCCAAACTTATAACACCCCTTTCTTTTAGTCCGGGGGTTAAAAATTAAAGAACAATTTTCTAATTTAAAGCTTTCATCTAAGGTTTGCCATTTATGAATCAGAGTGAGGTTTTAATTCAATCTAAAACTTATAGAGCGAATTCGTTGCCGGTATAAGATGGTGTGTCTTTGAAACTAACATGGAATTTATGTTACTAATGGATTATAGATGAGCTGAGAGGCAAGGGCAGAGCTGGTTTTGAAAAATAGTACCTAGTTATATTTAGGTAAAGAGATTTTAATGTATGACAAAATTTTAAATATTATTTTAATTGTAGGAAAGTAGATTATTTGAAGGGCATTCAAATGTTTTAATGATAATTTTTTAGTAATATTTGAAACAGGTTACTAATTACCTAACTTAGGTAGGTAATTATATACACAACCAAAATACTAAAACAAAAAGTTTATTTTACTAAATTTTATCAAAATTTAAAACAGCTGTGTATCGCTGTGAAAAATTATCGAATTTGGAACAGCAATATCTCGTTTAAAAGCTGGTACTTTCTAATTTTTAATCTTTTTTAAAGAATCTTTTACAATACCACTGTATGGAGATATCTGCAAATTTTCAATTGCCTATTTTGTAAAAGTTTGTAAATTTTTTACTTAAACTTTAAAAATACTTTGATATTTTAAATTTAAATTTTGATATTTAATAAAATGTTTGAAAAATTCCTATGTCTTATCATTTTAGAAGTGGAGAGAAGGGGTTGACGATTTTCTTATTTTCTCCTATAGAGATGGGGTGAGGGTTTGAAGTCACCGAAAATTTACTTAAATTATGCTTCTTTATCGAAAACGTACTCAATAAATTTATATCATTCTTATTAATATTTTTTAGAGGACATTTCGCTACGAGATTTTACTACTTTTTTGGGCTGACGTAATCGAGTTTATTAGGATTCTGTGAGAACTACTGCCCTTTTTTATATTAATGTTTTTTGTGGATGTTAACGTGATTCATTAATATGTGGATTTATCGTAGAAAAGTAGAAATGCATATCGTGGGATTTCCATCTTCAAATGTGAAAATTTTTATGTTCAAACACAACCATTATTTAATGAAAAAATCGATGAAATTCATTTTTAACCCCCGAAACTAAAAAGGAGTGTTATAAGTTTGACACTGCTATGTGTGTGTGTCTGTTTGCTCGTATTTTTTGTTTCCTTTGCAAAGTAATTTAATGGAGAGTTTTCTTAGCTATGTTTCAAGTGCGAGTTTAAAAAAACTAAAAACTTGGCGATTATCTTCAAAATCGGCTCAGTTTGGAAAAGACTTTAAGGAAAAAGGTAATTTAATGGAGAGTGTTCTTATAAGAACACTATCTATAGATATGTTTCAAGTGCGAATTTAGGGTTCCGTATCCGGGAGTTTTAAAAATTTGTAAATTTCACTTGTTGCCACTTTGAATTTTATAATGTTTACATACCCATTGTGGTTTTGTGGCACATATGGAAGTGTAAATGGCTTGCATTTTTAACAAAAGAAAATTATCTTGTTGTTACCTCTAGGAGGTGATAATTTACATGAAATCATTTTGATAAAAATGTCATGATTATTCATTCTTTGTCTAAAATTAATGATCGATCATATTGATATATTGATATCTCATATCGTTTTTTTTTTCTTCAAATTAAAAATGTGAAAACTCAATTTCTATAGAGTGATTAAATTGGTGTCATTTGGATAGTATCTGAATCTATAAAAGAAGGATAGAATCTGGATTTGGAACTAAACAGGAATTAGAGAAACACTACCTGCAATTTAGTACATATTTCCAAAAGTTGTAAATACCTAGTACAATCTCTCTAATCCTGCACTTCAATAGACCGCGGGGGTGCCCTTTTTAGTAATTTTTTAATTAAAAAAAAATTATTTTCGTGCCACTATTATTTTAATTATTATAAATTTTTCTGTACAATCCAGTAATCTGTACATTCCAATAATCTGACACCCTCTGGTTTTTTAATAGTGCCGGATTATTGAGTTTTTTCTGTGTAACAATTAATAAAGAATAACTAGTTCGACCCGTGTGGAGTTCCGCTCCCGTAATTACCGTAATCCGTAGCAACCATGTACCCGTGGCTAAAAACAACAAACAACAAACTTCGTGGAAAATTGGTGAAAAAAATCAAAAATTCTTAAATCAATATTAGTAGAACATGTATTAAAAATAGGAATTATGCCTAGAGTATTAGAAAAGTATTAGGAAAGAATCTGTCAAAACTAACATATTTGCCTATAATAATGTTTTGAGTATTATATGTCTAGTGTATTCGGAAAGCATCTGTACAAACTGCCTTAATAAAACTTGCCTATAATAAACTTATTATTTAAATTTATGACATTCTTCGTTCAAATTATTTGTCTAGCGTGTTTTTCCCAAGCGGTCATTTTTAGACCGTGAGTATATTTTTCGTCAAACCTAGGCATAATATTAAACTTGAAAATGAGGAGTGAATTATGAAATTTGATAAAGAAATAAGGAAGATAATGGTAGGACAGAAAAAAACTTGCTAGAGTATTAATATATAAGATAGGATTGTTTTTTTGTTATT
Organism: Chrysoperla carnea; assembly: GCF_905475395.1. Taxonomy (NCBI): domain Eukaryota; kingdom Metazoa; phylum Arthropoda; class Insecta; order Neuroptera; family Chrysopidae; genus Chrysoperla; species Chrysoperla carnea. Next base: position 73,101,543 of record NC_058339.1, on the reverse strand, counting down.
TATAATTTTAGAATGTAATTTATATTTGTAATTTTTATTTCATCCGTATACTGCATAAATAAATAAATAATTTACAATAATATATCTATGAATAATTGAAGCTCGGAGTTACGGGAGGGAGGTTGATTGAGTTGAAAGAAGGCAATGGGAAAACAGGATTATAACTAAGTGATCATAGTTTTTTCCAGCTTTCGATGCGTTGCGCAACTTCGTAGCAGGGTTGAAAATCTAAATGTTGAAATATCTCAGCAATCCTTTATATCGAAATATCATTTTTTTAGCGGTTTTTAACACGTTGCGCACCCTTTCTAGCTTTCTTTCTCGCCCTTTAATATAAATATTCAGGGTTGGATTAACCATTATTCAAAGAACTGCCTAGGGTAATCCCGCACATACACAAAAGAAATTGAAAATGTTTCATAGAGAGCAAATTTAATTGGAAAATTTGGATCCTCAAAATTGTTGCGGCGGCTATATAGAATCTTATCGAGAAATTAATTCTCTCTTTGGATTTCTAATAGATTTTTTTTTTTTACAATGACTGATAGTACAGTTCAAGTACTTTATTTTACATAATTAGATGATACGGGGAAAGATAAAATTGTACCTGCGTTTTAAGTTTGAGAGACAATTACGACAAAGTAACTCGGATAATAATATTACTCTGAACTTTGGATTAATCGGCGATCCCAGATCCATACATTGGGCCTTCTTCTACTTCACATGCATTGCCTTTCTAAATTATTTCTGCTAACCGAGCTGTTTTGCCTTCTTCTGAAGCAACAGAATCTCACAGTACAGAGTGATCAATTTTCGAACTTCGTTACCAGAAAATTTGCTGTATCTAGTAAAATATTTTGTATTTTGAAAAATCCGTTTAAGGACAAACTCTTAAGGGTCTAACCTTTAAAAACATGCAAAAAATTTACAAAATTTAAAAAAATCTGCCAAATTTTTCCTAAACTTACACTAATTGAAACATCTCTAAGACCACTCTCCATTGAATTACCTTTTTCTTTAAAGCCTTTCCCAAACTGAAAAAATTTTGAAGATAATAGCCCATTTTTTTTTTTTGGGTACGGAACCATAAACCTGCGCTTGAAGGATATCTAAGAACACTCTCCATTAAATTACCTTTCAAACGAAACAAAAAAAACCATATCGGTTCATGCGTTTAGGCGTTACAATGCCACATACAGACAAATGCAGATAGATCCACACACATAGCGGTCAAACCCATATACACCCCTTTTTTTAGTTCGGGGGGTTAAAAAAAATCGTTTGTTTTTTTAACTTTTAGACCAGAATACTGCCTTAATCCGCAGATGTATATAAATATTTAATGTATTCAAAAACACGAAAGAATTAACGAGGGGGAAATTTAACCTTATTGACGGAGTTCTGCTGCTCATGAAATTTTTATACCATGTATATATGAAATATATCAAGGTATACTAAGTTTAGTCCCAAGTTTGTAACGCTTAAAAATATTGATTATACGATCAAAATTTTGGTTTGGATCTTCATAAAATCACATAATCCATTTTCGGTCGTCCGTCTATCGCCACGATAATTCAAAAACGAAGAGGGATGTCTAGCTGAAATTTTTATAGCGTGCTTAGGGCATAAAAAGTGAGGCTAAGAAAATAATGAGCAACATAGGTGAATTGGACCTTGGGTTCGTAGGACCCATCTTATAAACCGTTAGAAATAAAACAAAAGTTTAAATGTAAATAATGTTCAACTTTTAGATTATGTTTAGAAATAATCAACTTTTGTTTGATACATTTTTTCGTAAACATCACTGTTTACTCGTGAGGGCGGATATTAGGTACAAATTAAATAGTATGTTTATTTGGGAATATCAGTTATGTGTGTATGTGACATGTATGTGTGGCTATGTAAGAGTGGCCATATTTCTTTACTTACATGACATAAAAAAAACGATAGCGTAATCAAGACTGTCTATACATGGTATTTAAACAATTAACTCAGCCAATTGTTTGTTTTCAGTTATTTATTTATTTTTTTTTTTTTTTATATATAAATTGTGTTCAATTTTTAAAGAGGACTTATTAAACAGTATAAAATTATTGAAATGAAAAAAAAAACTTGCGTGTTCTATAACATTATTATTATTATATGAGTATGGGTTTTTATTAATCATAATTTGTTTAATAGATTTTTATTATGAAGGTTATTATTGCCTTTTTCCAAATATGAATGTAATGAGCTTCGCTTCAAATATTTGAAAATAAAAGTAATTAACATTGATGGGTACCCAAATTTTTATATACGCACAGTATTCATAGTGGTGGATTTAGGTATCGATGTCGCCCTAAGCAGTGTCCGATATCGCGTCCTTTTTGTTCTATGCGGAAGTGTTTATTAAAAATCGTACTTTCCAATTTTCACTCACCACTCATACCACTCCTTGGGCCAAATATAGAAACTATGATAGTAAAATTTTGAAAAATATTGCAGTAACACAGGAACGTTAAATTTGGGTGTGATAGAATTCCTATCTTTAAGAATCTTTACACTATGCATATATATATATATATATATATTCTAACTCTAACGGTTTACAAGATGGGTCCTATACCAAAATTTTTTACGTAGCGTCAATATTTTTAAGCGTTACAAACTTGGGACTAAACTTATATATATATGTAAGTTTAGTCCCAAGTTTGTAACGCTTAAAAATATTGACGCTACGCAAAAAATTTTGGTATCGGACCCATCTTGTAAACCGTTAGAGTTAGAACAAAAGTTTAAATATAAAAAATATTCCTTATAAAAAAATAACTAACTTTTGTTTGAAACTTTTTTCGTAAACATCACTGTTTATTCGTGAGGACTGGAATTAGGTGTAAATTAAATAGTATGTATTATATGGAAATATCAGTTATGTGTGTGTGACATGTGTGTATGTGTAATGTGACAGAGTAATCAACACTGCCTATGCATGGTATTTCAATAATTAATTCAGTCAATTGTTTGTTTTCACTTTTTTTTTTTAAATTTCTTAAATATTGGCGAAAAACGAAATACCTTTTTTGCCATCTTTAAATGTTTATAAAGTTTGCACTTTTATGTGCTGAAAAGTGCTTCTGGAACATTTTTCTAGACACCATTGCGAATCTAACTAGCTATCAGGAGCTATCGCACGTATTTTTACGACTAGTACTTCTATATTACAGCAATTTTAATTTGTTGGCTAGACTATTATTATATCGTCAATTTCTCAGAAAAAATCTATCACAAACGAAATTTTTTAATCGAATAACTCTTTATTTTGCCAAATTCATGTTTGTTATCTAGGAACAGATAACAAATAAAATTAATCAAATTTTTTATTTATACTTAAGTATAGGTTTAAGTACATAAATATTATAAATTGAACACTTATAGATAACTTTTTTTCTATAATCATGGTTAGGTTAGGTTATATTATTGGTCCACAAAGAACACATTTATGCTATAGAGCCCATTGTGATACCATATATGTGTTTTACCACCTTTTCCGCTGATAATATCATTTATCAGCTTTTCAATTATTTTCAGAGGCTGAGTGCACCTTCTTCATGCACTACACCAGCCCATATACCAACTATTAATTAAACTAATTTTTGTTGTGACGGCGGGAATCGAACCCGCTACCCTAGGAATATCGCGAACGGAATTGGTTACGCCTTAACCAACTGAACTACTAGGGTTGATTTCTATACTTATAGTTTCCCTAAAAAAAAATCTTTAAAAATAATACACAAATCTAAGAATAATTTGACTAAAATTTGCCATTCATTCAAAACTAATCCAAATTAATTTTTAAATTTCAATTGTCCATAAAATTTTTACTATTGTAATTGTTTCGCCCCTAAAATTATGTCGCCCTAGACCCACGCCGTTAGACCATGACGTACATAAACTGATCATCGCTTATCTTAAACTGAGCATCGCCTAATTGCTTGGGCAGTTTGGGATATTTATCAAAAAAATACATCTATCAAAAGAATATAGGAACATCAAAAAAATATACAATAAATATAGAGACATTTATTAAAAAAAAAAATACATTGAATGTCAAATTTTCATATCACAAAATGATTTACAAAAACATCGTGATTTCATTGGACTTTTTCGCTTTTTGATTTAAAAAAATACTTATCACATATCACTTTACTTTTTTTCTTACGAACTTACAATGACAACAACATTTCCACATCGCCGCCATGATGAATTTGACCCAAGCAATTACTTCAGATGATGGCACACCATAAACCTGTACTGTACTAGGCCTAGGCCCCACATGTCTAGGTGTAAATTCATCATTGTCTACAGTATTTAAACAGACAATTAATTTTTTTAAATCCCTTATTTAAATAATCATCAATATAATTACATACAAGAATTAAATATTTATTTACGGATTTACTAATTATCTTTTTAATCTGACTTTATAGTTTTTAATTACTTTGTACAAACAAAATTTTAATATGCAGTTTTAATACAATTCGATGATAGGATTGGCAGTAGACTAATATAAATCGATTGATTTTGTCGGATGGATTTGGTTTAAAATTAGTATTTCTATTATTAATTATTAATGATCTTTTTAAAAAAGGAAAGTTTTGCCTCCTGTAGGAAAATAAAGAAGTTTAAAAAAAAGGGTTTCTAAACAAAAGACGTTTATTTTTTCCTAAGGAACATTTTTTGCATCTCTTCCTTTATATTTTACGATTGCCGTTTCTGAAGACGCTATAATATTTATAGCTAACTATATTTCTTTTTTCTTTTTTGAATTATGGTAGTGCATTACGGATAGAGCTTTGGTGTACAGAGGTGAGGACAAGTCAATTTGACTGTTCCCCTTTCTTGGTCGTGGGGGCTTACCATGGATTTTGTAAGCTAACAAATTCTAATTGCCCTCCTCTAAGCCAAAAATTTGAGTTTTGCTCTCTTTGGATTAAGAACTGGGTTCACCCATAAAAAAAACGGACAAACGCAAATGAGCTAATTAATATTTCGAAGAAAATGTCTTTTAGTCAAACTTTCTAAAACTAGAGACTCTAACAGTCTCTAGGCGTTAGCATGGCCCGAATTTTTTACATTTGAAATCAATACTAGAAAAAAAAATCACGTGACCGAATTTTTAGTCTTTTTACCTGACTATCAAAGAGTGGTTATGTTTTTCGCGGGTATCTTTTATGTATGTATGTATGTATGCCTTTTCTTCCAAACGGCTTGTGGGATTTCGACAATTAAAGTATCGTTGTATTCGTCTTAAAACCCAAGTGTTCTTAGATAGGTGTTTAAAAAAATACAAAATGCCGGATTTTCGGCACGATAAGGTAATACCTACGCTAATTAATAATAAAAAAAAAATTAACCAAAATCTATTGAGTTGGATATCAAAATAGGGGATAACAAAATATATATAAATTATATGTTTTAATTTAATTAGGAATAATAAATTGGTTTAAAAAGTATTAATATAATATGGTTTTTTTTAGTGCTGTGACACTAAAAACTCTAAAATAAAATAAATAATTAAAAAAATATAAAACCCGACTGTGTTAAATAAAATCTGAAAAAAAGAAACAAGTCTAGTAGTTTACATCGCGCATTTAACAGTCAGGACCCATTAAAATCTTAACAGGAAAATTCCCCAATAATAGACCTCGACTGTTAAAATCGCTATGTAAACTACTAGCTGTGATAACTACCCGCTTTGCTGGGCAACATCCCCACTTGCACCCTTCCCTCCACATTTCCTTGCGTGGGATAACAGTTTTGTAATGTACACGTCATGCTCTTTTATTTGATACCCCACTTAGGTATATTTGTAAATATTCGATAATTCCTTCCCACTTTCTCGCTACCCCTTTCTACCCTCCGAAGGTTAAAAGTAGATAAAAACAATAGATCTTTGAAGCTGGTTGTATATCGTGTCAATATTTGAGCTTAATCGATGCACAACTTTTTTAGTTTTTGAAGCATATCCCTTTCAACCCCTATTTCAACTCCTTACTCTACTATAATATGGATGTATTATACATAAAAACCTTCCTCTTGAATCACTCTATCTATTAAAAAAAACCGCATCAAAATCCGTTGCGCAGTTTCAAAGATTTAAGCGTACATAGGGACATAGGGACAGAAAAAGCGACTTTGTTTTATAATATGTAGTGATTAGACTTGTTTCTTTCTTTTCAGATTTTATTTAAAACAGGCGGATTTTTTTTATTTTTTATTTTATTTAGCTATATGACCAAAAATAGCCAATCCGCTGGCTATTATCATTTTTAGAAGAACGAACTAACCATTACAAACTCTTATGATGATGTCTCTCAGTAGTGTGAAAATTGAAATAGCAAAGAATATTAATTTTCAATGGGTTTTTATCTAGAAAATGCAATAATTATCATGAAAATTAACTTTTATTTAATTAAATATGTGCTATTTTCCTAAGATGTTCATATAATTTCAAATAAATAAAATAATTTTCCATCATTTTTTCAAAATTAATTTTCGCATTTTTATTTAAAAAAAAAATAAAATACTTAACGTAGCCTTGTTATAATCACTATTAATATTTAAGTCTATCATTATTAATTTTCTTGTATTGCATGCAATTTATTAATTGTATGTGAATAAAATACAATTGTTGTGGAAGTGATCAAAACATATTCTATTGTTATAGTCGCTCTCTTGATTACTATTAATCAAAGAAAATCATTACAATTAAAATTCAATCAGTAATCTTGGTATTCAAAAAGGTGCGTATACCAATTTTGATTCGTCAGTGTATGGTGAAATTTTGTTTTTTGTGAAGCTGTCTAATTGTTGTGAATTTTCATATTGTTGTTAAAAGTTTTGGGCAATTTTATTTTGTTGGGGATATAGAAATTGAAATTGATTCAATTGTAAGTAATGGTTTTAAGGTTTTAACTTATAGTGTTGTATATTTGTTATTTTGGTTCGTCAAAACCATCTATTTCTTGATTAAATGTTTCAAAAATTTCTCAACCTTTTCAAATAATAGAACTGGATTACGAATTTTGATAATTTGTGCTCAAACATTAATAGACTAATCACATAAAATTCATAAAAAGTGTTTCGAGGAATTTTTTTCCACTAAGCCAGAAATTGACCACGAAAAAGCGATTACAAATATTGGATAAAAAATACAACAGCTGAATGTACGGGTGAAGAAGTGTGGGGGCGTAAAGGAATGACAATCAGTTTTTTGCGGCGTAAATACTCGTCCTATCAAAAAAAGTTAAATATAACCGTTGTAGATAGTAAAAAAACTCTAGAACTTTTATTTTTATCATTTTTTAACATAAAAAAATCTATTTGAATTCCTAATAGACTGGTTTTTATGCTTTTTCTAATTTCAGTAGTTTCTGAGAAATTGGAAAAATTATATAATAATCAAATTTCATACCCATTCCCATTTTGTAATTTTTTATGCAATACAAATTATATTTGATGTAATATTGTGTTGAAGTTGAATCATATACATGAAAGAGTCACTCGAGTCACCTAAAGTCACCAAGAAATTTTGATAAATTAAGCCCAAACATTAAGCAGATTACAAATTTTCATTCTAATTATGTATCGCATCAATTATTAGAACTTCCCTAAAAATATCATAGTCTAACTTGGATAATTTTCATTCGTGAAACCTTCGGAACATATTTACTTAAATCAATCTAATTTTTTTTGAATTGGGAAATGCTACTTTTTAACCCGAGACCAATATTTTTTCTAGATTCAAATGCTTTATGTTTTAAATAATTAAAAATTGAATATCTAATTTTCAACACTGGAATAAACATTTGCTATCTCAAATTAACAATGGAATATGATTCTGAAAGCAGATTTGTTATTTTAGAAACTTTCATGTCATGAATGTAATACTTTTGCCTATACGTATTAAGAAATGTATGCTTTTTTTTTTTTAATTACAGATGTTGATTGATTTTCTTGTATTAATTGCTTCACTTATTGTTATTTTTATAATATTTTACACTTGGAATTATGATTATTGGAAAAAACGGAGTATTCCATATGAAAAACCATTTTTCCCATTTGGTAGTATTAAAGATGCTCTACTTGCCCGAAAAACTTTATGTTCCGTATTAAATGATTGTTACCAGTAAGAATACATTCCTAAATTTATTTTTTGACTGAAAGATTTTAAACAAAATTTTCATTCTAGGAAATATAAAGATTATAAATATTTTGGAGTATATTTTGGACGACATCCCGTATTGTTTGTTCGTGATTCACAATTAGCTAGAGATGTTATGGTGAAATATTTTAATCATTTTCAAGATAATACAATAAATATTAATGAAAAATCAGAACCATTAGTTGCGAAGAATCCTTTTGTTTTGAAAGGAGAACAATGGAGATCGAAACGTGGTCATTTAACACCTGGTTTTACAGCTTTAAAAGTATGTTTTTGTTAATAATTAATTAGTCTCTATATATACAGTTCAAATGTCTAGAAAAATGTGCCGGAAGAGTTTGTTAGCACATAAAAGATTATAAAAATAAAAAAACAATTAAAGATGAAAAAAAAGGTACCTATATATTTTTTAGACAATATTTCAAAAACTATTAATTTTTATGAAATTAAAAAACAAGATTTTTAAAGAGGAAATTATGCGCAAATTGAATAGTATGTATATGGGTATATCAGTTATATGTGTGTGACATGTATGTATGTGTAATGTGACAGAGTAATCAACACTGTTTATACATGGTATTTCAATAATTAACTCAGCCAATTGTTTGTTTTCACTTATTTATTTGGTAAAAAATGTTTCCGGCACATTTTTCGAGATATTCTGAATCCAACGAGCTATCACCAATTGTATTTGTACGATCCTTATCTCTAAATTTCATCAATTTGAACTTTATGACTAGACTAAAAGGTTCCAAAATTACGATTTTATGTTTTAGCTAAAACAAATGTTTCCACATATGGTAGCTGTATCTGAGCGTCTTGTAGCATATCTTCATCAACAAATTGACTCATCGCAAAATAGTATTGAAGCAAAAGAAGTTGCAAGTTGCTTTGCAACTGAAGTGTTCACATTGAGTGCTTTGAATATTACATCGGATTCATTTGAAAATCCAAAAAGTTCTTTCAAAACAATTGCAAAAACAATGTTAGAAGGTTCAAATTTACTAGCATTTATAACTTGGACCGTGGCAATTGTGGATCCAGGATTGTCAGTTTTATTACGGACTAAGTAAGCAAAGTATAATTGATTTTATGATTTAATTGTTTAAATGAAAGTTTCAAGAGCCTTAACACGGCTTCTACGTAATTTTTTATTTCTTTCTATTTGTTTAAATTAATATATCAATATCAATACATAGTATAACACAAAGTAGCTTCCGTCTCTCTATCGCTAATCCCTATGTATGCTTAGATCTTTAAAACTACGCAACGGATTTCGATGCGGTTTTTCTAATAGACAGAGCCATTCAAAATTAAGGTTTTTTATGTATAATACATGCATAATATAGTAGAGAAACACTGATAATTTGAGATATTAAACGAAATTGTGAAGAAAAAAAGACTAAGTGATGACATATGAAGTGCCCATGCGAAGCGGGTAATTCACAGCTAGTTCGATAGCTTTTTTTTAAACACTTTACTGTCCGTGGAGAACTCACTGTTATATCCATAGCATCCGTAACTATTTTTGTTATTCGCACAGTCATCTTAGATGCCAGACTTAAAATTCCGTTATCCTCTTTCTAGAAAAAAACCCTTCTATAGGCACCCACGATACCAGACTTGTTACAATTTAATCAGACGTGTGATGATAATATAATCAGACCATGTTAGAACCAAGGACTTTTGTTGATTAAAACATACTTATGTTTTTTCCAATTTTCTCAGAAAAGAAGCTCGAATTCGGAATTTCGGTTGTTCCGTTTTTATTGACTGCATCGCTTCTCCGTTGAAGTTTCAAAAATTTCAATGAGTATTTGAATGAGCAGAGTTTTAAGCCAAGAAATCCGAAATGTTTTATTAGGCATACTAATAATTTTAATGTATTTACAGAATTTTGACAAAAGAAGGAGCAGATTATTTCAGAAAGGCAGTAAATGATGTATTAGTTCATAGAGAAACGAACAATATTGTGGTAAATGACATCTTCAACCATTTTTATACGTTGTATCAAAAAAATGCTGGTAAGGAATTATGGCTATTTAAAGCTTATAGGGGAATATTTACAGCTTACAGAAGGGGAAATCCAGTGACAATCATTTTAAGAAGGACAAGGTTTATCCTAATAGAACTCTAAAACTACACTCTAACATATAAAACGCTGTTTTTTGTCTAATCTTTATTTAAGAGGGCAGATTTAAGCCCTCAAAATCACCACTACTATATCATATTATATCAAAAGTGACGGTACGGTTCGAGAATTTTCCTGAGAAGCATTTCTTTAAATATAAAATTCAAGTGCTAAAAAATCTATCTAGTAAGGCATTTATTTATAGTTAAATATTAAAAGGGTGTACATATAAAAAAATTTAAATAAAAAATACTTTTTAAAGCACAAGCTTTTATTGTACTAAAAAGTAGAAAATAATTATTGCTATGAGTCGAACTCATACTTGACTATTATAAAAGTTGGAGGCGCTCAATTAATATTTTAAAAAGAGTATGTATCGAGTGACTCGTAGAAATAATTGAGTTATATGAAAAAACAAATCAAAAATTTCTTAATAGTTATATAACTCGAAAAGTTGCAAAAAAAGTATTGGCGGTAAAATATTTTGCGGAAAAAGTTGGAAATGTTTGCGGTACAAAATTTTTTTTGTATCTTTATTATTTTTCGACTTATTTAACGATAAAGACATTTTTTTCGCAAATACTTTTTTGCATTTAAATTATAATATTTCAAAAAATATATATCCGAAATTGTTAGAACTCTTTGAGCATTTTGCCAGTACCTAAATAAAGTAAATTGGAAAGTGAGAACCATTAATTTTAGTTTCCGTGGTTTCTTTTCGTTAAAAATTCCTTTAATTTTCGAGAAAATGACTTAAAACTTTTTTCATCTTCAAGGATTTTTATGGTAATTGAAAAAGTGTACGATATCCTTTTTTCAAAAATCTACAAGCGAAGCGATGGGAAAATGGGAAAATCAGGCTCATACTTACCATAAAAAAGCATTTTCATCTAATTTACGTATGTTATTCGTATTTCGTATTAGTCTTGCCAAATTTTTTTTAGAATGACATCACTCAACTTTTTATGCATTGTCATCCAAACTAAACGTGAATGTAAAATTTCAGCTCAATCGGTTAAGGATAACATACCTTAAAATTCAGTTGCAAGATCTAACTCGAACATACATACAAATATTGAAGTTAAATAAAATAAATATCCATCCTCTCTAAGACTTTGGAGCAATTTGAAGGACAGTAGCTTTTTCATAAATTTTGTTTTGTGTTATTGCAGATTTCACGAAGGATGATTTAGTTTCGAATGTCGTAACATTATTTATTGATGGAGTAGAAACATCTGCAACGACTATTCGAGGTATATTATATGAAATAGCGGCACAACCTCGAGTCTTCAAGAAATTGCGTAAAGAAATCGACACAATTTTGAATAAAAATAACAATAAATTTACGTATGATGGAATTCAAGAAATGACTTATTTAGATAGCTGTATATCAGAAGGTTTACGCATTTGCTCAGCCGTTCTATTTGCAATGAGACAATGTACACTACCGTTTGAATTCCCATCGCAAAAAGATGGCGAACCAGGTGTGAAGATCGATAAAGGAATATCAGTGGTTCTACCATTTTATTCAATACATTATGATGAGAATTTGTATCCTAATCCTGAAGAATATAAACCGGAACGATTTTATGATGACGAAACAAAAGTTCAGGCCAAAGCTAATCTGTTTGGGTTTGGCGATGGTCCAAGAATTTGTTTAGGTATGACACGTTTCAAACAGTTTTTATATAAGTAACCGAAATATTGTAAACAGGTTACCAAAATACCTTGGTTGTTTTTTGGTCCTTTTTTGAAAGATTTTGAATTTACAAGTTTACTAGTCAGTTTACTATCGAACGGAAATTACAATCACTGTGGTGTAAAATTGCGAACAAAGCGATATCATTCGTGAGTCAAATGAAGATTTCTTTATTATATATTACACCTCCCTCTGGTTAAGTTTTATAAGGCAATACTCACTGAAAGCATTGCTCGATTTTGCGACCGATCGTAAAAATCCCCCGTGAATACGGCCCTGACAACTCCTCAATACATTTTCTGCTTAAAGTAGTCCGGGATAAAAATATCGTAAACTAGGCAATTTGTATGACGTAAATGTATAAATGCTCTAGAAATATCGTAAAAGCGTCCAAAACCAAAGTTTTTTTATGTTTTGTTTTTGGAAAGCGCCGTAAGGTTTTTTGCATAAACAGAATCTGTGATAATTTTCATGATGAAAACTTTTTTAAAGCTCAATCACCAATTAATATTTGTACAATTAACATTATTGTGAGTTCTTCCATAAGGCACTGTGGAAAAAATCACAATTTTAAAATGAAATAATTCAAAATTTTGTCCTACAAGAGGCCCTAAAACTGTGTTTATTGGGATCAAGAGACTTTATGTTTAATATGCTTTAAAAGCTCATTTTTTGTTTAATTTCAATTAATGAATTAAATAATTTGAACTTTTTAGGAATGAGATATGGAACAATGGTTACCAGATTAGGTTTAGCAACAATTATATCAAAATTTGACGTGACTGTGAATGAAAAATCGAAGGAGCGTGCAAAAAATATTGGCCCATCATTTCTTTTCGCTCCGAATGTAGAACCAATCGTGGACTTTCATAAACGTGGCACAATTTATAAAGATAATTAAAAATTAGTGTTTTGTAAAATTTTTTTAGTGAAATAAAATTTTTTTTTTAGTTAAATAATTTTGTTTTTAATAGATAGTTCTAGCTGAAGTAATTGAGCACATTTTTATTTTTATTTTTTTCGACTTTTTAGCTTCAAAATTGACCGAAATATACCAATTTTGTGCATTTTTTGCTAATACAATCAAATGAAAAAGGACCCATATTGTAAATCGTTAGAGATAGAACAAAAGTTTAAATGTAAAAGTTATTCTTTATAAAAAAAAACCGAGAGGTGTCGTGGAAACACTCGGTGGGAACTATATTCCATTCATCCCTTGGTACATTGTAAATGTAGCCCTTACTTTTTTTATTTACAATATATTTTTCTAAAAATTTTTAAGGTATTAATTTGAGAGGTCAAATACTTGTTTGATTCGTTAAAGAATTTAATTTTATAGCTACTTTTAGTTTTTACTGTATGAAATAATTGTAGTACCAGTTTAAGAAAGACATACTTATGATTTAGTAGTCAACCCAATATGTGAGTACATTACGTTTGGTTTGATTAGGATATTTATTATGACTTAACATAAAAATTGCATTGTACTTACTTTAAATTATATCTGTTTTCTTTACCTTTTGATAACTTTCACAACTCAATTTTTTTTAAACGATAAAACATAAAATTTTGACAAAAAATACAAATTGACAGTTTTAAAAAGATTTTTGCATTTTCTCAAAATTCATGGAAACCTGAATCGATTGAAAAAGTTTTAGAGTCCTAGGGAACCTGGATGTCAGTTTTTCGTGTCTATTGCAGTTTTTTTGGTTTTGACTCCCAACCAGAAAACAAAGATCGAGCGATAAGGAATTTAGTTTCAATAATCAACTTTTGTTTGAAACATTTTTTCGTAAACATCACTGCTTACCCGTGAGGACGCAGATTAAGACAAAGCTTTGGTGTCCATTTTTTCCAAACTATAAAAATTTTTGTGTTGTAACCAAGTGCAAGGTTAATAAAAGCGGCCTAGGATTCGCATCCTGTTACGTCTGTTATTCGTTCAAAGTCATCAATTAATTCCTATTCAATAAATTTATCATAAAAAAAATGAAGATTATATTTTTTGCAAGTCATTATTACATGTAAAATTCTATCCATTTCGAATTATCAGGCTTTTAGAACTGAAAAAATAAATGTTATTAAGCTCCCATATGACTCAGTGTCGTAGCAAAAGAGGCCTTGCTCCGTATCAAATAAATTCGTTAGCCAACTTTAATTGAAAAATAAACTACGATTTAGTGTGTCCTTAAAGTGGTTCGACTGTTTGAGCAAGTACGGTGAATGTTCATTTTTTTTTTGCGGTTAATGATAGTTCAAAATCCCTTGATCACGATAAACATAGTTTTGGGGTCTCTTATGGGGTAAAATTTTGAATATTTTATTTTAAAATTGTGATTTTTAACATAGTACTTTATGGAACAATTCACAATAATTTTAATTGTATAATTTTTATTTTAAAGATCCCCCGATCCCAATAAACACCGTTTTAGGGCCTATTGCGCGACAAAATTTTGAATTTGTACAAAAATTAATCGGTGAATGAGCTTCAAAAAAGTTTTCATCATGAAGGAAATTTATCACAGATTCTGTTTATGCAAAAAAAAATTACCTTACGGTGCTTTCCAAAAATAAAAAATAAAAAAACTTTGGTTTTTGACGCTTTTACGATATTTTTAGAGCATTTTTTTACATTTATGTCATACAAATTGCCTAGCTGACTAGTTGACTAGTCATGTGACAGTCGAATCACTTTAAAAGTTACTACGAAAACACTTGTAAAATCAATTAATTTATATCTATAATATCCTCGTATGTTCTTTGTGTGTAGGCTTTTTACAATCGGTGTAATTAGAAATAGATAGTTTTATCTAAAGTATCATTATAAAATTGGCTATCCTTTTCTACTTACACCGTAGACCGCACTTGCACAGTGTAAATAGTTAGTGTATGCACAAAAAATAAAAACAAAAACAAACTATAATCAATTAATATTTCAATCAATGAAGTTTTGAATGTTCTGTTAAATTTGATCGGCTATTAAGGTATCTCATGCGTATAAAATAATTTCTTGAAAACGAAGGATTTTCCTGTAATTAATCATGAATTATAATTTTATCATATTGTGAATAGCAAATGTTGAATGAAAGCATATACAGGATGTTTTTTTAGTTGAAATATTCGCAGGCATTAAACTGGACCTAAGTTTTCAGGCTCAATGAAAAGCTCACTCTACTCAATAAGAGGTAATTGATAGATGAATACTTTAAATTAGAAAGTTGTTATTGATTAAAAAAGTAACATTTTTGTTCGAAACATTTTTAAGCAAACCAAATAGTTTATGCAAAAAAGGACTAAAAAGTATTACCCAAAATAGTTTCTTCGTATCAAAATTGTTATTTTGTATAATTGTTTCAGTGAAATCGATTCACTCTTCGGTAAAAATTTTGTATTAAATCCAATAAAACTGTCTTGCTTTTCTATAAAGACCATTTTTGGTCAAATTGAATGAACAATAACGTTGTACAAAAAACTATATTTTTGCTATACCTTCTATAGTGTAGCTACATTATCGTGTTTAAAACGATACAGTGCGTTAATCTATATTTTTCGGTAGGAACTTTGTTCCTTTTGATATAAATTATGTATATAATTGGTGGGTTTTGATCTGACGACCTTCCGCATGAGATAAAATACAAAAAACCACTTTGAATTAAGTTATTACAACTTAATGGATCAAATTAAATAAACAAAAATATTAATAAATATTAAATAAACATGAGTACTCTTGAGTTATCTCATATATAACTGAAACAATAATAGTTTAATAATTTAATAGCCTTGAAAATTTGGCTGTACTTGAATGATTATTCTCAAATATATTTTATGCGTATCGAATATGTTTCCACTTTTAGATTGAATATACCGTAGAAGAGTTAATAATTACATTTAAATTCGGTATTGGAAACAATTTGTGGGAAATAACTATTTTTTGTTCAGTGATTTAATTTCGAATATTTATGAAGAGGTGAGAAACAAATTTTAATAATAATAATACGTGTGGTTTAATTCTTTATTAATTTTATCAAATTAATTATATTAAAAGTTGGTTGGACGTTTTTCTTGAACTCTCAAATACTATAAAGTTTCTGGGAATCA
This sequence comes from Chrysoperla carnea, assembly GCF_905475395.1. Taxonomy (NCBI): domain Eukaryota; kingdom Metazoa; phylum Arthropoda; class Insecta; order Neuroptera; family Chrysopidae; genus Chrysoperla; species Chrysoperla carnea. Next base: position 73,085,412 of record NC_058339.1, on the reverse strand, counting down.
TTTTGATTGTAACATCAGATGGAAAGCTCACATCGCCAAAATTAATACAGTTTGTTATCAAATCAAAGTAATGAAGGGAAGAGTTGATATGAATTCTTTATTACTTATATATTATACAAGCTTTGGCTCGATAATGTCGTTCGGGATTATAGTATGGGACTCAAAAAGTAATAAGCATTATATTTGGATTAAAAAAAGTAAAAAGTTGCAAACCCATTTTTAAAACCATTCCATGGTCTGTAAGCACTCGAAATGATCAAATTTATAATTAAAAATAAAAATAAAAACTACTTTCACCAAAATAAAGTAATTTCTAATCGTTTCACAAGGCAAAAGCGTGGCTATTGTCCTCCGTGTTGCAATTACAAATGTGTAGATCAAGGATCTCGTAACTTAGCTTCAAAATATAGAATAAGTTTTTAAACTGCAAAATCATTTACGGTTTTATGGAAAAGGACAGAGCGACTTTTGTGACGGCCGTAAAAAAGTACCTAATTGATAAATGTCCATACTCTATGGATGATGTTCTTCTCTAAGCCTGGAGTACAATATGCGGTCACTAATGGTTTATGATTTGCGACTTTCGTATTTGTACGAATTTAATTAATTAATTAATTTATCGTATTTAGAATTATTAGTGTCTTTTAGTATTTGACATCTCAGTTGAGAGGATTTTCTTTTTGTTGTTGTTATTATTTTTTATAATTGTTATTTATTTGTTATTTTATTTGTTATTTATTTGTTATTAACTGAAATCTCAGTTTTTTTTTTGTTATTGAAACTATGACATGTTCTGAACAACAATGTTTTGTAAAAAAAGAACGAATAATAATATTATTATTAAGTTGAGCGTTTAAAATTTGAGCACCATGGATTTAAAAAAGTGCCAAGAGTTTGATCGAGAAATTTGTATTTGAGGAATGCTAACAATTGATATGAATGCCGTCAAGATTAGAATGTCGACTCATTTTTCGAGATAGAGATTGATCTACATATTTAAATTAAAAATTAATTTTCTTCCAATTTTTTGTAACTTTTTTCCATTTTTAAAATATTGAAAATAATAAAATACTATTAACGGTTGATCAACCATGATCCAAGATAGATTAACAATCTTGGCCATAATAAGTATATCGAATCAAAAGTAGATTTTTAAACAATTTGCCATCTTAGAACCCGGGAAAAATTGAAATCGATGTTTAAAAATATACCTAACTTTATTTAAGAATACATATTTAAAAAAAACAAATAGAACAAAAATTAAATTTTGTTGTTTTATTGACCAGGGAGGCGTAAGCTGATTTTCGCAATCTAGTGCCCAATAACAGCCCTGCTTTGTCCATAGCTTTACAATAATTCCGATTTATTATCGTTTTGCGATATATTATCGTAACACAACTCGTTCACAAATTATTCATTATACCTGATAATGAGCGCCGAAAGCCTTTATATCAAATATCTTCATAGCGCACTTTTTCATAGCGTTCATATCTTGAATTTCGTAAGAAAGTGCGCTTCGCGTTATATTTGAAAATGCTTTATTGTATAAGAATAGTACCTATTCTGAAATCGTTTCCTACCCTGAAGACTTATTACCTGCTCAATTGATGTAAGTTTTGATTTTTAAACTTAACGAATCTGAACTTAAGTTAAACTTAACTAAATCAAATTTATAAGAAATAATTTAGTTTTTATACCTATATTAGCTTGTTGTTTCAGTTTCTCATTTAACTATTGACTTTAGATACTTTGTATATCATGAATGTAATATTTTTGCCTATATTAATCAAAAATGTACTTTTTAATTTTAGATGTTGGTTGATTTTCTATTATTGCTAGCTTCGCTAATCGGAATTTTATGTATAATTTTTACATGGAAATATGATTATTGGAAAAAACGGGGTATTCCATATGAAAAACCAGTATTCCCATTTGGCAGTATTAAAGATTCAATACTAGGAAAAAAAACTTTTAGTACGCAAATAGATAAATTCTATTAGTAAGTAAAAATTAACTTTTTGCGAAAAATAAAAAATATTTTCATATTTTTCAATTCTAGCAAATATAAAGATTATAAATATTTTGGATTACATTTCGGACGACTTCCTGTATTATTTATTCGTGATTCTCAGTTAGGTAGAGATATTATGGTGAAACATTTTAATCATTTTCAAGACAATGCAATACGTTTGAATGCGAAAGCAGACCCAGTTGCTGGAAACAATCCTTTTGTACTAAAGGGGAATAAATGGAAAACTACAAGGGCTCATTTAACACCTGGTTTTACAAGTTTAAAAGTATGATTTTAGTACATATCAAGTGCGAATCCAGAAATTTTTTTGAAGTGGGTATTATGAATTTTTCATGCTTTCGAAAGAAATAAGTTTTTTTACTACAATGTTTATAGTTTAAGTGTCGAATTTGATTTGACAATGCGTAAATTAGTTTGAATAATCAATTCAGAATTCTATGAGTAATTGGGTAATTTAAAAAAAGCAAGATATTTGATTTTTTTTTTAATGGAATATTTTTTTTTTTTATGCTAAGTATATTTTGAAGACGTTAATTTCTCCGATCACCGCTTTCTGGGTCCGCACTTGCAGATCAAAAGATTTATAATTTTATCTGATTTTATTTGTAGCTAAAACAAATGTTTCCAAATATGGAATCCGTTTCGAAACGCTTTGTAGCATATATTCAACAAAATATTAATGCTTCAAATAATAAACTTGAAGCAAAAGAAGTTGCAAGCAATTTTACAACTGAAGTATTTACGTTAGCTGCGTTGAATATAAAATCGGATTCATTTGAAAATCCAAATAGTTCTTTTAAAACAATTGCCAATACAATGTTTGAATCTTCAGGTATTCAGGGATTTATAACTTGGATGTTAATGACTGTCGATCCACCTCTATTGGAGTTGATCGGAACTAGGTAAGTAATTTTAACAGTAATGTATTGCATGCATTTGCATCTCCAAAAATCCATCACAAAATGCACCCCCTTCCCCCGAAAGTGGAGTTCAAAGACCTCTACATTAAGGTAATCAATTGGGTCTTGTAAGACCCATGGACCCATCTTGTAAACCGTTAGAGATAGAAAAGTTTAAATGTAAAATGTGTAGAGATAGAAAAGTTTAAATGTAATGTGATAGAGTAATCAACACTGTCTATGCATGGTATTTCAACAATTAACTCAGTCAATTGTTTGTTTTCACTTGTTTGTATATATATTTTCCCCTTATTTTGTGGATTTGAAAGCAATCAAAGCCTTCATGTACAGAAATTTATTTTTAATTTTTATGCAGCGATTATAAAAGGGGCAACTTTTCTTTTTAGATTGATGACAAAAGAAGGTAACGCATACTTTAGAAATGCTGTAAATGATGTTTTGAATCATCGAGAAAAAAATAATTTGCAGATAAATGATTTTTTAAATTATTTACATAATCTTCATCTTAAAAACAAAGGTAAATTATTATAAATTTTTTCAAAGATTAGCTGGTATCTCCAATGTGCGTCAGTTTAGTCAGCAAACATGTATACTCATTAATGTCACAAAAAATGCTCGTTTTACATATAATATTAAGTATATGTAAAACGAGCATTTTTTGTGACATTAAGTATATGTGCTATCTATAGTTTTGAAACTGCTAATGCTATAAGAATTCCTTCAAACCGTGTGCTAATCGCTATACAAGTGCTGTTCGCTTATACAATCTCTGCTGTTCAATAAATTTCGATTCTGCTGAATGATTTGTTTGAAATTGTTGTGAAAGAACTCTCAAGCATGCCCTTACACTCAAATTATTTAATATCAAATTTTTTTTTGTTTTATTTGGAAATAGATTTTACAAGGGATGACGTCCTCGCAAATATCGTTACATTATTCATTGATGGAGTTGAAACTTCTGCGGCAGCTATACGAAGTCTATTATATGAACTGGCTGCAAATCCACGAGTATTCGAAAAATTGCGAGAAGAAATTGACACAGTTAAAGCTAAATACAATAATGAAATTACTTTTGATGCCATACAAGAAATGGCTTATTTAGATTCCTGTTTGTCAGGTATTATAAAGAGTGCTTTATAATTGTCGCATTTTAAGAACACAGTGATACAGAGAATACAATTCCAAAAATATAGGTTCTTTGAAATTAATAGATCTTTCTGAATTTTAAACGAGATAGAGCTTCGTTAAACATCGTTTATTTTTTATGTATTTTAGGGACATTGAAATATTTTATAAATCAAAAGTAATTGTAGAAAATAAAATTTCATACGATTTGTCTCTAAGTTGAATACGGAATTATTGATGCGGAATTATTTATGTAAAGCTCTAAAAATTCAATACATCAAGTTTCTAATTCTACTAAACTAGACAGCAGGGGAAGGTGGTCTATAATGACCCCCCTAAGAAAAAATGTAATTTATAGCCAAACTATATTCGACATATGCACAACGTCGAAATATTTTTGAATTCTTTATCCAAATGTTACAATATTGGCATGTCAATTTCTTTTGATCTGTTCAAATTTCTAGAACTATTCAATATTTCTCAAGAGGGATCGTTTTGAACGATCTTGTAAGAATAGTGGGTAAAAGTGATTCCATTGCATTTTTTATCAAATAGATCACAAAAAATATTAACTGTTCTTTTACATAGCATCAACGATTAGTATGAAAACAAAAATCACTGGTAAATTCATCTCAATTAACACATTCAAAACCCGTTACATGATGGAGGATCATTTTACCTATTTTAATTTTACACACAAAATAGGGACCATTTTAAAGTATATAAAGGGGATCATTTTACCCGTAACGACATATTTGAATGTGGTCATAAAAACTGACCTTAAAATTTATTATATACCTATAAAAATGTGTATAATATTATTAAAAGTCAACAAAAGCAAAAAGTAAAATAACGAGCCGGCAAAAACTAATAAAAAAAAAAAAATTTTACGTTAAAATTTGTCTTACCATAGATCATAAGCAGTAAAGTTAATATTTTTGCTACGAAACACAAATTATAGCTTATACATCACCATAAGTCTTTGTTGAACCATTAATTTGATCGCGTGAAAGCCTTCTATCGATAAATATACTACTTAAAATAACGAGGAATCATTTTACCCTGAGGGATCATTATAGACCACTTTCCCCTAAGTATTAAACTGGGAGAAAAAAATTATACTAAGAGTACAATTATTCTAAATGGAACTTTGAGAAATTCTTGAATTTCCGATTGTCATGACAACATTTCGAGTTTTCAAGTAAATTGAAGAAGCTCGAAGTTCACTTATCTTTGAAATGAGCCCTGGTAGAGCACCCAAATATTTCGTATTTTCAATGAAACAAAAAGTTTCCCATTTTTATTTTTTTAGTATATCTAATTAACGAAGCTTTATCTCGTTAATGAAACATCGAATCAAAACATCGATGCGAAGGAATCCTTTTCTTAGAATTTTATCCTGTATACATCTTTGCTCTTCAAACTCAATAATTACCAACGAGACGATTATTCAAATCTCAGTAAAATAATTAATTTTTTTTAGAATCGTTACGAATTAATACTGTACTTCTTACGTCAATGAGAGAATGTACACAGCCTTTTGAATTCCCACCACAAAAGGATGGTACTGCAGGACTAAAAATTGATAAAGGTGTATCAGTTTTGATTCCACTTTATTGTATTCATCGTGATCCAACCTTGTATCCAAATCCTGAAGAATTTAAACCGGAACGTTTTTATGATGAAGAAACAAAAGATCAAGCTAAAGCTAATTTCTTTGGATTTGGCGATGGTCCAAGAATGTGTTTAGGTAAGGATGAGGAAGATTTATCGCCAAATATGAACTCCTGAATTATTCTCTTCTAATTATTCAAAGTACACTAAGAAATGATATTTATTCAAATCACGTGAACCAAAAATTATTCTCGATCTTTTAGAATTTTTCTAAGGGGTATTTTTAAGCTATGAATTCCCTTCTAACTTGAGCAAAGGCGTCGCCATCCGATTGCAAATAGAGAGGCAAGTTGATTTATGGAGATTAGGAAAAGTATGAATTCTAGTTACTTATATTCAAGTAAAAATATAGGAGAATAATGGCGTGGATTTAAGCTTAAACTTTGGGGTTTCACAGACACTGGAGTCCGGATTTATACTGGTGGAAATCGTTTACCTAAAAAATTAATTGTTCTGCTATTTCTTTTTCCCCCTTTCATCTTATGGGAGCCTTTTTCCTAAAAATTTGTTTTTAAAAATGATTTTATTTAGTTTCTTATACTCTTTATATGAAATATACCCTTTATAAGTAACTTTTTTTAAAAATAAATTTTCTCCATCAATGTAGAATCGATAATTTAGAACGCTTGATTAAAATCCATTTTTCATTTGGATCGTACCAGGTACTATTATTTATATATTTATCAGTAAAAATAGTGATTAAATCAAAAAATTGCAGATTATATCTATTTCATTATTTCTTGCATTTTTGTTTATTTTTTCCAGGAATGAGATACGGATCACTTGTTACCAAATTAGCAATAGCTACAATTGTATCAAATTTTGATTTTACGGTAAATGAGAAAATAAAAGAACGCCCAAAACATGTGGGTCCATCATTTATATATTTCCCCAGTGAAGAACCAATTATAGATTTCCATAATCGTGGAACAATTTATAAAGATAAATAGGTGTGTTTTCGAATTTTTCGATTCGAAAATCTATTGAGTTCTATCTTCAAAAAATTTGTTATGACTTTTTATTTGTAAATATTTTATTATAATATTCTTTGTTAATTGTTACAATAAATACATTTTTATTCGAAACGATTAGTTTTGGTCTATTGAAATACTAGCTGTCAGGTGTACATCATATGTAGAATTTCTTGCAGGACTTACTTAATATGAATTTTAATGAACATTTTTTACTTTCAAAAATTGTTACATCAACCTACTTTAAATATATGTATGTATGCATGGTATGCAATATACAACATTGTAAACAACGGATCCGTTAATTATTTTATATCTATTCGAGCTAACATTAATACTTCTTTTGTCTATCGCTAGATAAAGTTTTTCTTAGCATTAAAGTTCCATACTAAATTTTTCTCTTAGTATTAAGTTTCCGGACACATTTTTCTTAAAATGCTTGTTATGGTGTACCTTATCATCCCCTAGAATATAGACCACTTATTCTGATACACACGGTATATTATGGGTAAGGGCTGCTTGTTATTTTTTAATTATGTCCTTTCTGATTGAAGGTACTGAGACGAATTATCGTGCAAAGTGGCAGGTTGATCCATCGCTACTTATCTATCTATCTACAAAATCGAATCTTAAACCACCAACCATCTCATTCGAATTTTTTCCGTACCTACATCTCCCGGAACCATTATTCTAGGATTGTTCTATATAAGAGAAAATGGGGGATAGTGGAACAAATACTGTTTTTGTAGTTTTAAAAATAAAATTTAATCTGATTTAATGGAAGAATGATTGGGGCACAGTGGAATAAGATGGTTAGACATAGAGCAATTAGAAATTCTTTAGATACAAAATTACAATATAAAATATAGAAAATCGGCTTTTTTTATTATCTATTAAATGCAAATTAGATTATTATGTATGATCCGAGCGAAATGTTCAGAAAAATTTATTTCTTTTATAGGTACTCATATTTATAATTATTTGCTTCATTCGACAGTTTTTTTGCTTTAACTAAGCAGTCTACTTCTCTCATATAAAATTCCCGTAATCGGAAAAAAAAGACCCGGAAAAAATAGAGCGAGTTGGTTGGGTTGAAATTGCCGACTATAGAGGAGTTGGTTGGATTCTGAAGTTTTTAGCCCTTGCGATCAAAAATGGGACACTATTGCAGATTTTTTTTCGATCTACAAATCAAAATTTAATGAGCTGGTTTGATAGGAAACAGAGCTCGTATACTTTTCTATTTTGGATACTTGTATTTTCCTATATCAAGTGCTTATTATGCGAATTATGTATCAAATATTGGGAAAATACGAGCATTCGCCTTAAATGGAAATATTTATAATAAAAACAAAAAAATTAAAGTGAAAATTTTCTAAAGATTATTTTTTAAAATTATTTTTTTCAGCATAATTGCACAAACAATACGCTCATTAAAGGAACATGACAACTTCATTAAAATAATGATCTGAACGGAATAACAAATTTCTCTTGAAATATATAACGAATATTTCTGTTAATCTATTGTACCCCATCTTTAAACAATGTTTGACTAATAATTTAAAGTTATTAAAGCTTACTGAGCCAAATTAAATAAACATAAATCTATTAAAAGTATTAGGTACTATCAAGTACACTCTTCAATGAGCTATCATAACTAAACAAGCCGTCATGAATATCACCCTCAGTGGACAAACCAATCACTTTCTAATTAGTAAATGACTTCATTTGACGTATACTAATTGTAAGATACATTCCAAATACAGAAGTTACATTCCAAATTAAAAAATTTATTCATTCAAAAATCTAGTTTCTCCATAAAAATCAAAATATTTCGATAAATATCAAACTTATCTGCAGAAAAATAATCTAAATATATAAAGTGTGTCGCATTTAAGATGACACTATTCTAGTTTTATAACAAGTGAAAACAAACAATTGACTGAGTAAATTGTTGAAATACCATGTATCGACGGTATTGATTATTCTATTACATTACACATACATACATGTCACATATATATAATTGATATTCCCATATAATACATACTATATAATTTGAGCCTAATTTGCGCTCTCACGGGTAAACAGTGATTTTACGTAAAAATATTACAAACAAAAGTTGTTTATAAAATAAAATAAATAAATAAAATAAAAAGTTGTTTATATTTTATAAGGAACATTTTTTATATTTAAACTTTTGTTCTATCTCTAACGGTTTACAAGATGGGTCCTACGGACCCAAGACCCAATTGACCTATCTTGCTCATTTACGAACTCGACCTCACTTTTTACGTCCTGAGTACGCTGTAAAAAATTTCAGCTTGATATCTTTTTTCGTTTTTTAGTTATCGTGTTCACAGACGGGCGGACGGACGGACGGATTTTATGAACACCCATACCAAAATTAGTATACCTTGATATATATTACATATACACATGGTATAAAAACAACCGATCTGCATAAAAAATCCAATTAAAGTTTTCTCACAAATATTATCTTTATTTAGATGCAAGAAATGACTGACAATGGAATGTAGACATGGGCCGTTATAAGCCAAATATGATACCGTACAAAATATTACTATAGGTAACAGAACGGGCGCTAGAAGGAATTTAGTTTGCAAAATAGCTAGACAGCAAGATAATCTGCATTCTTATGCTTGACACACCCAAAGAATTAGAAAAACCTACGGATGAACCCATTTAAAATTTTTAATTGTTTAGAAAGGTAATTTGGTCGAGAGTGTTCTTAGCTATGTTCCAAAAAAATCGGTTTAGTTTAGAGCTACAAGGAAAAGCATTTGTCGGGAAATTTTTATAGTTTGTGTAAATTTCTTGTAATATAAAGTGGACACCTGAGAACATAAAGATACCATACAATTTTCGACTTTATTTTACGAGTTGAAAATTAAAATGTTCTATCAGACATCTACCAATTACTACAATGTTTATCAGCCTTGGGAATTTGTCTGTTTTTATTAATAATATTACTACCGTACTCCGTCGTTAAATATTTTTTCGCGTGTACGGAATTTATTTAATAACGCAAATCGAGATTACTGTGAAGATTTCCACTTTGTAATTGTTGTGAGTGATTAAACAGTGGGTAAAGGTGGGTAAAAATCTTAAAAATTATTATACAAATCTTTATAATTGAATTTATGTAGAGCCTTAAAAAATTAGACAATTGCGAAAGAATTACGAAATCGAAAAAACGAATTTTCTTACTTTTGAAGCATTTATTAAAAATATTAAGGATACTTGACAATCACTTGTAAATTTAGCTTTTATAATTTTAATTATAAAAGAATTTCCATTTTATTAATGCAAACAGAAAATTTTAAATTTTTGTAACTGAGAAAAATCTTTTGATGAAAGAACATCGTAAATTATTTTCGATAATTTTATCTATTATAAAAATTTAAATATTTCTAATATTAACGAAGAAGTTTCCAATATACGCTCAGATTTTATTACTCGGAACTTTCAAATATCAAAAGCAACTTAGATATTCAAATTTTATTGCAAACAGACTAAAATTGAGGCCACATGGAGAGAGAAATTTTCGAACGAAAGTTTTTTTTGAGTTCTGTGATGTTATAGTATACCTAGTATTGATAAATATCTGAAGAGTAGTATTGATATAGATTTGAGCCTATAGAATCGATAGATTAGTCCAATCATTTTAGTGTTTCACCTTGGTATTTAACGAAATAAGCTGAATATTTGTTCAAACCTTTATTTTAATAGTACACATATAAAAAATTTTTAGAGAATTTTATCCTCTACAACTTTTATAATAAATGTAAATGTGATTGAAGGCAAAGAAAACGAGAAATTCTTAAAAAAATTGATTTTTGACCTGATTCGGTTAAATATGTTAGAAAAACTATAAATCTTCTTGATCCTAGATATTTTGCACAACATTAAAGTAATATTTTTGCCTATATTTAGTGAGTATATCTAAAATATAATTTCTATTTCAGATGCTAATTGAATTGCTTTTACTCGTAGTTTCGCTAATCGGAATTTTTATCATAAATTTTACTTGGAAATATGATTATTGGAAAAAACGAGGTATTCCATATGAAAAACCAATTTTCCCATTTGGTAGTATTAAAGATTCCCTGCTTGGAAAAAAGACTTTATGCACGGTGGTAGATGAATTGTATTAGTAAGTATAATAATAAATTATTTGTTTTGATATGAAAAACTAAAAAATTTTCCATTTCCAATTTTAGCAAATATAAAGATTATAAATATTTTGGATTACATTTTGGACGATTGCCAATATTATTTTTGCGTGATCCACAATTATCCAGATCAATTTTGGTGAAATATTTCAATCATTTTCAAGATAATGCTGCTCGTTTAAATGCAAAAAATGATCCTATAATTGGTAACAATCCTTTCTTATTAAAAGGAAATAAATGGAAAATTGCACGGGCACATATAACACCTGGATTTACAGCCTTAAAAGTAGATTTTTTACATGATTATATAGATTATGATCTTCATCGCTGTTTCTTTTTTAGATAAAACAAATGTTTCCAAATATGGCTTCAGTGTCTGAACGTCTTGTAGCATATATTCAACAAAATATTGACGCTTCAACAAGAAGTCTTGAAGCAAAAGAAGTTGCAAGCAATTTTACAACTGAAGTGTTCACTTTAAGTGCCTTGAATATAAAATCGGATTCATTTGAAAATCCAAACAGCTCTTTCAAAACAATTTCAAATAAAATGTTTGTTGGAACAGGTTTTTTCACAAATATCACTTGGACATTAATGATTGTAGATCCACCATTATTGGAGTTTATTGGAACTAGGTAAGTAATGAGGCATAGTGCAACAGTTTAAAAATATAACATCTTTTCAAATAACCCAGAGAAATAGCAAAAAAAAAACAACTGATCTGCTTCAAAAATCCAAATGAAGTTTTTTCAGCGGAATTATTTTTATTTCGATGCTAGAACTGATCTATTAAAAGTCCATTGCAAAATCATTTGTGGAAAAAAGTAATTCAAGGTCAAAAGGGAGCGAAAATAGGTTTTTTACAAATATCTCGTTAGCTACTATGTTAATGTCAGCTTTAGCTATTATAAAATTTGTTCGTTAGTTAATTTTAAATAAAAAAGATTTTGGGCAAAATATTCGTAGAAACAAAAGTTCTCAATATATTTGGCTGAAAAAAATATTAAAAAAAAAATTATTTAAAAAATATTTAAAATATTTATTTTTACTTATTTTTTTAAAATATTTTTGATATTTTTCGTGTAGTAGAGTAAGCGAATTTAACTTTTCTCAGTTAAATATTTCGAAAATTATTGCTTCCTCGGAAATTTTGCAAAGAACATTTTTTATGTAGAATTAACTCACGAAAAAATTTTATCATGGCTGAAACTGCCATAAATTTTTAACTGCATTTCGTAGGTCATTTCTTGCATCCGAATAAAGATAATCCCGGTGAAAAAACTTTACTTTGATTTTTTTAAGCAGAAAAACCTTTATTTTCCTGTGTTAGAATATATGATGTTTTAGGATGATGACAAAAGAAGGCGAAGCTTACTTTCGAAATGCAATAAATGATATTTTGGTTCATCGAGAAAAAAACAATTTAGAGATTAATGATTTTTTAAATTATTTAAGCAATCTACAGCTTAAAAATAAAGGTAAATTATTAGAATTTTTTACAAATTTTGGACAATTTGTATTATTTTAATGAGATAAAGTTTATGTTACAATAAAACTTGAAGAGGGGAGATTTAAATATTATCCCAAATGTTGGTCATATTTTCTTTACTTTAAATACAGACTTGCACTGTATCGAAGGTCAAAGATGGAATACGATACCGCTAAATAGCTGAAAAGAACAAGCTTGTCATTGGTACTATTAATTTCATGCAGAATTTTCTTGTGCATTCAGCGATACTTTTTAAGATCATAAAAATAAATGGAAAATTTTTGAATCCTCTACACAAAGCGCTAGGAGATGATAAAAATTTTAAGCTACACCTCAAAAAGTTGATAATGTATGCTTTCGACTGAGGTGTTAGTATGAATTGTTTTACACAACTTTTGAGTATCTTCTGCGGCTCCTGGTATAAAGGGTTGTTAGGAAGATGGGTATATATAAAAAAGGGAGTTAATTTCAGTAATTTTGGGGAGATTCCAAAAGGAAAAATCACTTTTTTCGGTTTTTTATGCATTTTTACTTCAATACATTTCAGTACATTATTATAGTGTCAAAGATATACCTCTTGGGTTGCCTTTTCTCCCTTTTTTATGTCGAAATATTATATTTTTTCGCGTTTTTAATAAGAAATATAAAATGATGGGGAATAGAACTTAAGTGACGGACCTCTAGGACCTGTGTGCTATTAATTTTTTTCATCTTAAGAAGAAATAAAGAATTGAAAAAAATAAACATAGACTCAGAATCAAAAGTAGGATTTTTTTTCAATTCCGTTTATTAATTCAAGACTTATCCGACATTTACAAAGACCCGTGCCCGGCGAGGGCAGTTGAGGGCCAATCAATGTGATATATAGCTATAACAAATTGATTGATTAAATTATGTCCAGAATTTAGCTCACAATTACAGTAATTATATACATTAATTATAATGAATCAAATTATAGCCATATTTATATTGAATTATTTTTTGGATTTGTGAACAGATTTTACGAGAGATGATGTAGTTTCAAATATCGTTTCATTATTTCTTGATGGAGTTGAAACATCTGCAGCAACTATTCGAGCGTTTTTATATGAAGTAGCTGCAAATTCTCGAGTATTCGAAAAATTACGAGAAGAAATTGACACAATTAAAGCTAAATATAATAATGAAATTACATATGATGCCATACAAGAAATGGCTTATTTAGATTCTTGCTTGCAAGGTAAAAACTAAAGAATTATTAGGTTTGTGTTCCAAATTATAATAATAGTAAACTGACGAATATAGAAATGTGTCAGTTGATTTCAAAAGCTTCATAAACCCAGTCCTGTTCGTACAGTATCAGAATTTTTATTTTAATTATTTACAGTCCTAATAATTCAATTAAATTCTAAATAAATATTCTATTAGTGTTTTAAAGTAATCCGACCGTCACGTGCCTAGTCAACTAGTCACAACTAGGCAATTTTTATGACGTAAATGTAATAAAATGCTCTGAAAATATAATAAAAGCGTTAAAAGCCAAAGTTATTTATGTGTTCTTTTTGCGCCGTAAGGTAAAATTTTTTTGTATAAATAAAATCTGTAATGAATTTGTTCATTATGAAAACTTTTTTGAATCTCAATGACCGATTAAATTTTGTACAATTAACATTAATGTGAGTTCTTCTATAAGGTACTGTGTTAAAAATAACAATTTTAAAATGAAATAATTCAGAATTTTGTCCTACAAGAGGCTCCAAAACTGTGTTTATTGTGATCTAGGGACTTTGAACTATCATGTACCAGAAAAAAATGAACATGAAAAGTTGGACTACTTTAAGAAAAGTAGCTCTTTAATCTTCTGTTTATTGATAATAAATTTTTTTGGGGTAAATGTTTATATAGATTTTTTTGGAACACAATTTGGAACACGAATTTAACAAATATATTTTCAATTTTAACAAAACAATTTTATTGTAATTTTTAGAAACATTACGTATTAATTCAATAGTTTTTGCAACAGTAAAAGAATGTACAGAACCTTTCGAATTTCCCCCACTAAATGACGGTGAATCAGGATTAAAAATTGATAAAGGTGTATCAGTTTTAATTCCTGTTCATCCCATACAACATGATTCTGATTTTTACTCAGATCCTGAAGAATTCAAACCAGAACGATTTTATAATGATGAAACAAAAATTGAGGCTAGAGCTAATTTCTTTGGATTTGGTGATGGTCCAAGAATGTGTTTAGGTTGGTTTTATTTCTTTTTAATCTTCTTCTTTAATTTCTTAATAATTCATTCGGTTTTAAGGGCTGAAATTATTTGTACCTTATTTTCAACTTTGATGATGAATTTTGTTATAACTTCATGAATGTAGTCGCCCTGTTAGCTCAGTTGGTTAAGGCATAACCAATTCCGTCTGCGGTATGCTTAGGGTAACGGGTTCGATTCCCGCCCTCAAAACAAAATTAATTTAATTAATAGTTGTGATGGGCTGGTGTAGTGAATGTTATATGCATGAAGGAGGTGCACTCAGTCTCTGAAATTGAGGAGCTGATAAATGAAATTATCAGCGGAAAGGTGGTAAAACACATATATTATGGTATCACAATGGGCTCTATATAGCCTAAGTGTGTCTTTCGTGGACAGCCAATATAATCTAACCAAACCTATGAATGTAGGCGAAAAATAAGAATCCAATTTTTCCATATCTGCCTTGGTTTTCGAAATATTGAAAGCTAACTAATTAAACAAAATTTTCAATTTTCGATATATTGAAAATTACTCCAGATATTGAAAAATTTTATTCTTACTTTTCGTCTTATATTATGAAGTCATAATCAAAAATGCAGATTTATATTTTTTAAATTTGTGTCCCTCCACCATGCTCATACCTCCTTAATTAGTCGGGCACAACAGTTTTTTTTTTTTTTTCAATCATTTATTAAGATTTTAACTTTAATTTAAAGAGTTTTATTTTTTAATTTTCATCGACTAGTTTTGAAGAAATCTAATGTTAAATATGCCTACTTTTGAAATCATTTATTTATTTAAATAATCGGACAACTAACCCTCCCCGGCCCCCCCCCCCCCCTTAAGATTTTCAGAATTAATTTGGGCTTAGTCCAACTTCATATAAAAAAAAGCAAGCTTTTTACTTAAAATTGCCTTGGTGCTCGTACATACTTTAATACCTATATTTTTCTAATATTTTTTTCACTTGAATTGTATTTTTATCTATAGGAATGAGATACGGATCACTTGTTACCAAATTAGCAATAGCTACAATTGTATCAAATTTTGATGTGGCAGTTAATGAGAAAATAAAAGAACGTCCAAAAAATGTGGGAGCATCATTTATGTTTGTGCCGAGTGTTGAACCAATTATTGACTTTCATAAACGTGGAACAATTTATAAACATTAATTGCTTATGTTTTAATAAAAAATATATATTTATCTAAAAATTTGATCTTATTTACTATAGTTTAGGTGTAAGAAGGAGTTCGTTTGCAAAATATGGGAAGCTAAAGGTACATTCTCATCCCTGAAACCTCAAAGCATGAGTACCTCTTTTGCCCCGTGTTATTAACCGTCAATTATCAATTTTTTGAACCAATAAATATACTGTATGTTTTTTGTCATTTTACGTCGAAAAAATCTCCAGTTATTGTTTCGTAAAGTCTACCGTTTTCGAAATATTAACAGTTTAATGTTTCGAAAAACTCTAAAAATAACATTTTCAAAAAAATACAAAATTGAGGTTTCAATCTGCATTTAGTCTTCAGAACTTAATAAAAGGATGTTTCTGTATTCTAGGACTTTTGTTGGTTCAAAAATTTAATATCTCGAAAACGGTGAACTTTACGAAAAAGTCACACAGCATCTCAACCGACCCAAATGGCCCAATGAATAAAGCTTTAATTGATTCAAAAAATTCACATTACATGGTTTATAGTATGCATTTAACTGTTTATATCACGGGGCGAAGGGACGTTAAGACAATCGTCCGGAACATGATTTTTCTTATTCTTTGGGTGTGTCAAGAATAAGAATGCAGATTATCTAGCTGTTTTTCTATTTTGCAAACTAAATTCCTTCTAGCACTCCTTTTGTTTTAAACATTTTTTCATAAATGTCACTGTTTATCCGTGAGGGCCCAAATTAGGACAAAAATTTGGTGTTCATTTTCTCCAAAACTATAAAAGATAGAGAGGAAAATTTGCAGGTAGCTTCAACTAATGACCTTGTGAAACATTCTCGAAAAACAGAAAAAATTCTAGAAAGTACTTTCGAAAATCAAATCAATGGCGTTCGAAAGGCCGCCATAATTGTGATGGTTTTATAAACTCTTCTAATTTATAAAAAAATAATGAAAGCATTGATATTCAACACTTTCTATACAAGGTATTTCAATAATTAACTCAGTCAATTGTTTTTTTTTCACTTGTTTTTGTCGTATATGTCTGCAGGGTTAAGGACGATCCCTCACCAGTGATAGAAAAAAATAAATTAGTAGAAAATGATCCAAATTTTTAGTATGTTGTAGTTAACGATACATATTATTAAATAAAAAAAAAATTTGGGTATCTTATCGATCAATTAAGAGAGTAATTAATTAATTAAAAATACACTAAATAACATAGCATGATATGAGGATGATTATGTTATTTAGTGTATTTTTATATAAGAATTACTGTCTTAATTGATCGATAAGATACCCAAATTTTTTTTTTGATTTAATAATATGTATCGTTAACTACAACATACTAAAAATTTGGATCATTTTGTACTAATTTATTTTTTTCTATTACTGGTGAGGGATCTCCTTAAATGATAAAAATTATACGGATTATGGTAACTAAAAAGTTATTGAAATTAATTTTTAACTTGTCATTATCAAAACATAAAAATTATCAAAAAATACAAATAATTTGAATGATGTCACTTTGATTCAAGTAGGATGATAATTATTTGCATGTAATCCTTTCGCTATATAATGTTATTTATCTAATATTAGGCCATCGTATTGTCTGATTGTCTGTTTAATAAACTGTATATTAATAATTGTTGTCATGATGAAGGTCAAATTATTTTAATCTTAATTGAAAATTTATAAATCAATGTAGTTAATATCAACAGGCATTTTCGTCAATATGTATTATACACTGGAAAAACTTTATGAAATCTTAACAACTTCGCGGCGGAGTTGACAAACTCATACTCACAAAAAAGTTGAGTCAATAGAATTATGATTCACACAAGTCTGTCGGAATCAATGCAACTATGTACTGCGCGAGGGAATTTAATTTCAGTTTTATGTGGAGATGAGTCCACTATAATTTCTTTTATATTTTCTTTATAGAACTTACAATGGATAGTATTTTTAAGTTAGATTTTGGCGCCGGAAGTAGGGATATTCAAAAAAATCAAAACTAAGGTGAAACAACATAACAACCACTATATTTCCTGATATAAATATTATTTTTAGAGTCTCCCTCCCACTCGAAAAAATCATTAAAAAAAAAACGGAAAAAATGGGCGTAAGGGTTCATATCTAGGGTCCATGAAATTGAAATAGCCTTTAGTGGGCGGAAAATTGTGCATATGTATTCTCGATACAATTTTTGGTTGAAAACTTTTTTGATCTGACCCCTCTGTTCAAAGATAGACTCAAGAAAACCGAAATTTCCATGTTCAATTCAAATTTCGCGCTTAATAATGGCCATATTTTTTTTCCACACCTCGGGCAGCAAAATGACCCAACAACTCGTGATAAGCTCACAAAATTACCCCTTGTATTTTCAGTTATTCGCAAAAATAAATCATAAAACAAAACCTGGCAGGTGACTGGGCTAATATGTACGAACTTAATATATGTTTAACTTTTTTACTATGTGCCTCTGCTGCGTTTTATAGGTAGCACAACTATTTTTTGATAGCAAAACGTAATTCACACTCCCTTAAGGGGCCAAATAATATATCAAAAAAGCATCTTTTTATCGCTTTTGCAATTTTAATTATCTTTAATACCTGTCAGTCTACAAGCATGGCCCAAAAAATTGATTACTACATCCAGAATTAACTTACTGGATCTTATTCAGTTAAAAATCTACTGAAGTTCTTGTATTATAAATACATACTCCCTTCTATTAAAAACATAACACTGCAAAAAATGATTAAATATTATTTAATTTATTTAATGTATTAAATAATAAAATTATCCTTGAACCAATCTTCTGTGTTTCATTTGAAGCTTTTACAGTGCGCACTATCGCACCTTTAAATTACATTTAAAAACAAAGTGTTGTGATTTATTAATTTGTGATAAATTATTTAATTAATTTTATTCATAAGGCTTGCGTACTATAAAGGTTTCCGAAGTAAGTAATAATATCTATTTTATTATATTTTTTTGAAACTTTTTTCAAGTAGGTGCCGCTTAACTTAGGTAATGGGTTGGGACCCATAGACCCTCACACAAAAGGCTTACAAATAATTGTTGTTATTTTTATAAACACATATGTTTTTTGTTTAGTAAAAAAGTAAAGAAAATAAAATGGAAATGTGGATAACTAATCAGAAATCCTAAAAGTCGCAAAAACTGAATTAATAGCTAAAAAATACCAAAAACAATAAATAAAACTATTCCTTGATTTAAGTTTGTTTAGCCGCTACGAGCTTACAATAATGTATTATGTTCTTTAAAAACAAATTGTGATGTTAAAACTTTAAAATAAAAATTTATTAATTTTTGGAGGAGTGTCCCAGAATGAAGACAGGGATTTTGAGTGGTGGACCCCTAATACGTTTTTTTTTTGTCTTCGTAAATCTATCTGCGACTCTTACGATGAACGGGGACACTTCGACAAAAAAATTGTCCTACTTTCTTCTACTTTTCTTTTATTTGTACACATTTGTCGTATACAAGCCCTTTACACAAAAAACTTGTTCACATCATTCACCTTTTTTTAACTTTTCTTCTTCAAGCTTTTTTCAGAGGGGTGGACCCCGTGATCACCCCATCCCTCTAGATCGCTCTTGAGGAAACTTGAAGGTACTTTAAAAAATAAAAGATACTTTTTAAAGTACCTACATCATTTTAAAGTATCTCATCACCTTTTGCAATTTAAGACCAGTTTCATGAAGTAATGCAATTTTATTTGTTTTGGCGTCAATTTCAGTTATCCATACGAAGGTCAATTGTATTTTTCCTATAAACATTTAGACTTATGCACTTTATCGTAAGGCAAACGGAGAGACATGACGTGTGCTATAAATCTCTTATTTAACCTTTAGAACAAAATTTAAGGGATTTTAAAAATATCTTATATTTATTTTTGGGAATGTCAGCTCTCCAACCCCCCAGCTCCTTGCCTCTTTTTATGTCGAAATATCATAAATTTTCACGGTTTTTGAGGATTCGCGCAACTCTACAGTCTCTCCAAATTGGGCTAGACAGTGGAAAATATATATGTAGGTTTAGTTAGAGTCTAGAAAGCTCCTTTTGGGTGTGTCAATTTACCAATGACTCCTTATAATTTTTAATTCGAAAAATCTTGGTTTTTCGAAGTTTTAATCTCAATTGCGCTACTGCAGAGTTCCACCAAAAAGATTGAACATTTATCTGTGAATTAAATTAAGGATAAAGAAATGCATTTTGTTAGTGCCGACTTCTGGACGCCCTTCATGGCACTTTAAGAGGAAACATTTGAATATTACTCTAAGTAGCATCACTAAGCATCTAATAAAAGGGAAATATGACTAAATGATAGAGCTCGCCTCCTCAAGATTTTTTTTGTTAATTTTTTTTTTTTTAGTTAGGATGAATATTTCAAAATATTATTATCTTTTTTTAACACACTTATTGGCGACACACAAAGAATTGTTGTGTATTAATAATCCAATTCAATAATTATGTTTAACCTTCAGTTTCAATTCTTCAAAACCATTCAAACGTTCAGTGTGGTATTTTTTGCCCCCCAAATTTTCTTTGTGATATAATTTTTTAGAATTTGAAAAAAAATTGTGTCTTTAAATTTTTTATTACTTTGTTAGTTACCATTACAAATTAAAAACAATTTTCCAAAAATTGATCGAAAGAATCTCAGATGATTTATTTTATTTTAGAAACAAACAAAAAAATGCATTTGAGGAAACTCAAGAAATGTACAAAGTTTTCTGGTGTACATTTTTTAATCAGATAACTCATATGACATGAATGTAATACTTTTGCCTAAACATTTCAAATTATTGTAACTTATAAAATCTATATTATTTGAATTTCAGATGTGGGTTGATTTACTTTTATTGGTAGCTTCACTTCTTGGAATATTCACAATATTTTATACATGGAATTATGATTATTGGAAAAAGCGTCAACTTCCATTTGTAAAACCAATTTTCCCATTTGGTAGCATTAAAGATGTAATCCTTTTGAGAAAAACTTTTAGCTCGTTATTGGATGACTTGTATTAGTAAGTAATAAGATATTTTTCTGCTTAAAATTTTCTAATCAGTTGGTGATCGTTCTGAAACAGCCTATACCTATATATACAGGGTGCTCTATAATTGACTTCAGATCTCTACACTTCCTGAATAAGCTTTTAAAAACGAACGAAAAATATGTTTATCAAATTTCGATCAAAAGCCTAATTTCCGAGATATTGATATTGGTTGTTGTCTTTATTGTTGCATTTAAGTTTCAAATTATCTCCCTGAAAATATGAATAGTATAAATAAGGAATTTTCCATAATATACCACGAGCCGGTATTTAAGTTTGTAGAATGTAAAGATCGCATTTTGTCAATGGCTTCTTGTTCAGAAAAGCATATATATTTTTATTCCAGATGTTGCGAGAAACCCTATTTTTCCAATTTTTGTATATACCCTCCCCCTTCACGGGCTGAAGGCTTTTCAGCTTTTGGGCTGAAAATCTAACCTAACCTAAAACTATCAATCACGAGCTTACTATTTTAAAGCTTTAAAATTTTTATTTTCGCAATTTTCAGCAAGTATAAAGATTACAAATATATTGGAATGTATTTTGGACGTCACCCTGTCCTATTTATTCGTGACGCAAATTTGGCTAGAGATGTTATGATGAAACATTTTAATCATTTCCATGACAATGCAGCACGTATCAGTGAAAAAGCAGATCCAATAGCTGGCAATAATCCTTTTATATTGAAAGGAGCGCAATGGAAAACTACACGGGCTCATTTAACACCTGGATTTACAACTTTAAAAGTAAGTATGATTTCCAAGAGTTAATGACAACAGTTTCTCAAATTTTTACCCTAGGCGACAAAAAAATCTTGCCGCCTAAGGCAACTGGTTAGTCTTTTAAGTCGGCCTAGACGGTTAGACGAAGGGTAAGATGTCCTATAATGATACCACTAAGAAAAAATGTAATTTACAGCCAAACTGTTTCAGATATGTATATAACTTCGAAATATTTTTAATATTTCTCAAAAGGGATCGTTTTACTGACCTAGTAAGAATATAAGGTGGATAAAATGATCCAATTGCTTTTTTTACCAAACAATTCACATAAAATATTATTTGTTCTTTTACATTATTGCATCAACGATTAGCATGAAAACAAAAATCACTGGTAAATTCATCTCAATTAACACATTTAAAAACCATTGATGGGGGATATCTATTATAATTTTACACACAAAATAGGGATCATTTTAACGTATATAAAGGGGATCATTCTACCCTTAACGACATATTTGATTATCGTTATAAAAACTGACCTTAAAATTTATTATACGCCTATCAAAATGTGTTATAATATTATTAAAAGTCAACAGAAGCCAAGAGTAAAACAACCAGTCGGCGAAACGGCGAAAACTAATACAAAAAAGAAATTTTACGTTGAAATTTTTCTTACCATAAAGCTGTAAAATTAATATTTTTGCTACGAAACACAAAATAGCTTATACATCGCTATAAGTCTTTGTTGAACGATTAATTTGTTCACGTGGAAGTCATCTTAATGGTTCACTTAAAACAACGAGGGATTATTTTACCCTGAGGGATTATTATTTAGCATTTTCCCTTATCCACTTTGAGATACCTATAATGTTACAAAATCGAAGAGTAAAAACAAAAAAATTTTTTGGTTTAAATTAGTAAAATCGAAAAAGTTATTCAAGTAGTTCGATTATTGTGTAGTCAACTGTGTAAACAACTAGGCAATTTGTATGACGTAAATGTAATAAAATGCTCTGAAAATATCATAAAAGCGTCAAAAACCAAATTTTTTTAATGTTTTCTTTTGGGAAAGCACCGTAAGCTAATGTTTTTAAGTTTTTTTTTTCATAAACAGAATCTGTGATAAATTCAATCACCGATTAATTTTTGTACAATTAACATTATTTTGAGATCTTCCATTAGGTACTGTGTTCAAAATTACAATTTTAAAATGAAATAATTTTTGCTCTGAACATTCACCGAACTTGCACAAACAGTCGGACTACTTTAAAAGAAAAGTTGTAAAAATAAATGTACTAACGAAGAAAATAATTTAGTGAATCAGAAAATTATTGGCGGGGACACAAAATTCACAAAACTATACTTCTTGAACACTCACTGAAAACAAATTTTATTTTGCAGTGATTTTTTACTATAAAATTTGATTTTTAGCTAAAACAAATGTTTCCAAATATGTCTTCGGTAAGTGAACGCCTTATAGCATATATTCAACAACATATTGACTCATCCAAAAATAGTATTGAAGCAAAAGAACTTTCTGGTAGTTTTGCAACTGAAGTATTTACTTTAGCTGCATTGAATATCAAATCGGATTCATTTGAAAATCCAAAAAGTCCATTCAAAACAATTGCTAATGATTTGTTAGCTGGTTCACCTTTAAAATTGTTCATAACTTGGACATTAACAGTTGTGGATCCAGCATTAGCGGTATTGCTACGTATTAGGTAAGTAAAATAAAATTGAAAGATCATAGACACAAAAAAATATATTATTTTCTGAAATTCTGGCTATTGGCCAAATTTCTTCAGGATTAAATCAAATTGGCATAGAGTTCTAAAAATACGAGTTTTATAGTATATGGTGTATCAAAGTTTAGACCGAGGGAGGAGGGGTGAAATTTGTAATGCCATATTGAGATACCAACTTTACCCTTCAGGTAACCGAGTAATTTTCACGTGAAGCTATAGCTTTCGATCTACCTTTTCCAGAAATATTAATTAGTACGGTCAACTTGGTGGATAAAGTATGTCAATCTTTGAAAAAAGTATGGCAACTTTTCAAAAAAGGTTGCCATACTCTAACCACCAAGTTGACTTGGCAACCTATTATTTCTTGAAAAGGTAGATTGAAAGCTATAGCTTCAGGTGAAAATTATCCGGGTATTTATGGGTAAAGTTGGTTTCCTATGTCATTTCAAATTTCTCTGCTTCATTGTTTATAACTTTTGCAATTTTTTATGTTCTGAAAAATATTTCTGGGACATTTTTTAGACATCAGTCCGAATCGAACAAGCTACATTTGTTTTTAACCAAATGACTAATCGATTTTGAAGCTAAAATTATCGACAATCTAATGAAAAAAAATTTAAAAAAAGCGAAGAATTGCAATTATTAGTGAACATTTCTGTTTTTCGAACTAGTCTTCCATCGCTTACGATTTAGAAAATAATGTATTTTGTGTAAATCTTTATTTGTAGATAAATAATTCTAAACTTTTATTCTATTTTAGATTATTACCGAAAAAAGCAGAAATGTATTTTAGGAACGCAATAAGTGATGTTTTAAGTCATAGAGAAAGAAATAATTTGGTTTTTAATGATTTTTGTAATTATTTAAATAATCTTCAACTTAAAAATAGCGGTAAAGTAAATAATTTAAAAATATATCAAAACCCTTTATTCGACACCTATAATTACTTAATAACACAACTTGAAAAATGGATTGCAAACCAACCGTGGTAACATTCATGGTTACCATGGTTGCCATGGGTAAAAAAAGAACGAAAAAGAAACGTTAAAAAGTCATGTTCCAAGAAGGCGGCGAAAGGGTTAACTTCCCGACTGTGCAAAATCAGATTTAAGGTCTCCAAACAATCCCTTATCGAATGAATGAATACAAAAATTTAGTGTCAGTCCGTAAGTGCACTGGGCTATATTTGTGTCCATTATTCAAAAAGCTTAGAACAACATAATACCAAAAATTCAGACAATTTTGCTGGGAGCCATTTCCTATAAGGTTTCTGATAAATTTACCTTGGTTATTTTAATTTATCTATGGTTATAGGGTCCTAGTTTTCGAAATAAATATCGTGTTACTCGATTAAGATTTTCTATTTAAAAAATATTTCAAAATACATACAAAAGACTTACATTACGCTAAATTTCGATATTTCGATTGAAACGCAACCATCGTCAGTAGATAAATTTATTCCTATAACAGATTACAAATATTCTTCGCGTAGTTAAAAATAAAAATGTAAAACCAACTTATACCAACACTTAAAAAAAAGTGTAATTTATTTATATATTAATAAGTAATTAATTTTATTTCGAGTATCGTGGTATTTATTTCAATAACTACGTCTCAACTCGCATTCAATAAAAATGCATTCTAATTTATAGATTTTACAAGAGATGATGTAGTTTCAAATATGGTTACAATATTTCTTGATGGCGTTGAAACTGCAGCACAAGTGATTAGAGTTCTTCTACGTGAAGTAGCTGCATATCCAGACGTATACAAAAAATTACGAGATGAAGTTGATACAATCAAGAGTAAATATAATGATCAAATTACTTTTGATGGTTTACAAGAAATGACTTATTTGGATGGCTGTTTATTTGGTAAATAAATTTTTCGATATCATCCCCTGTTTATGAAGTGAAACCTTCTTTGGTCACGTTGAGAGATTTTATTATTGTATTATTTTATTATTGTATATTACAGTAATCTTAGCCGAAATGCTATATAGTAAATCGTATTTTTTGGGGGAAGCCCGACTTTTTGTATACGGTTAGGATGGCCAAAGATAAGTTTAAATTTTTAAAAAGCGGGATGCTACTCCTCGGGTAATGTCGCCATCTTGGTTTGAAGGGATGAGTTTGGTTTGTTTGCAATAACTGCTACACTATTGATTTTAGCGAAAAAAGTACCGAAAGCATCTTTTTAAAGAATAACACTCTCTACAGAAAAGGTCTCATGTGTTTTTTGCGTAGGTAAGTTACATAATAAACAATCTACTGAAAAATTTGTGCAAAATTTAAGACAATTTTTCTTTTTGCGAATTAAGCAAGCGATAGGAATGGAAACGCTATTTATGAGTAAAAATACTCATATATATGTTGCTGTTATGGAATTATTCGAATGTGAGCATGGTAAAATTTCAAAATTATTTGTTTTAAGCTTTGTAATAACTTTCCAGTAAATTTTTTAATATGTGACTATGCAAAAAAATGCACATGACCTTTTTGTAGACAATTCTCTTCAAAATATCAAAAAAATTATACAAAATAGGATAACATATCGTGGTTGCTATGAATATGACACACACATACACACACACACACACACACATACAAACACACATAGTATATCTCATTTTGTTACGTGACGGTTTTTGCCAGTTTTCGCACTATGGCAAGCTGCGTTAAAGAACTTCGTTCCAAAACCTGTGAACGTCTCAGTGCCTTCCTATAGTATATAATCCACATCCTAAATAATTAATTAAAAAATTCAAAAAAAAAAAAAAAAAAAACACAGATATTCCAAAGTTTTAAGTTTTCACTTCTGTCGGCAGTGTCCAATAGTGCCTACAATTTTTTTTCATAATCAATTTTTTATTCTCATTTTATTAATGTTTTTATCGTGACATTTTTAAAATGGAAGCATATAGATCATATTTAAATAGTTTTGGACCGTTACATATTTTTTTAACCAAATTTTTGTGTCTTTTATACAGAAACGTTACGTATTTATGGTGTACTTCTGGCCTCAATGCGAGTTTGTACACAAACATTTGAATTCCCACCACCAAAGGAAGGTGAACCTGCTTTGAAAATTGAACCAGGAATAGGAGTAATACTTCCATTGTATTCAATACATCATGATGAAAAAATACATCCAAAACCGGAGGAGTTTAATCCAGATCGTTTTAATGATGAAGAAACCAAAGAACAAGCAAAAGCTAATTTTTATGGATTTGGTGCTGGGCCTAGACAGTGTTTAGGTAATTATTATGCCCATGTTTTTTTCAGCGAAGCGAGTGGTTAAGTGCTAGTTATACATATACAAATTTCTTTTTTCTAGGCATGAGATATGGATCATTGGTGGTGAAATTAGGAATTGCAACAATTATATCCAATTTTGATGTGACTTTAAATGAAAAGACAAAAGAACGACCGGAAAATATTAGTCCATCGTTTTTATTTTCACCAAGTTTTGAACCAATTTTGGATTTTCATAAACGTGGAAAAATTTACAAATAAAAGTGATCAATCTTTCGTAATAGGCTTTCATCTTAAATTTGAAAAATTGGTTTAGACGTTACATTAGTATCTGATCTACACCAAAAAAAGTATTATTAAAAAAAAACAAATACTATTTACCTTATCAATTTTGTTTGCATTTTAAAAAACCAAAAACAAATATTTGCAAGTTTACATGTTTTTGTATTTGTAAGCTTACATAGTCTTTCATATGGCGTGACGTGGTACCTGCAAAGTACATCTGATTGGTGTTTGCTGTCACACGTGACCGGATGTATAATATTAAAGAATTGATTTTTTTTTAAATATTAATAATCCTTATATTTTATAAAAATTAATTTTGTGTTTTGTTATTTACATATTATGATTAATCATTAGAAACGTATCCAACCGATTTATTCTTAGTTGACAAAAGCCTATTATTAAAGCGAAAAATATTTCTATGGCAAGATAGAATAGTGAGATTAATTTTTATGACATTTTCTAATGTTTTTCGAATCGAGACAAATGCAAATTTTCTGACTGGTTCACATAAATTTATGAGATTTTTTTAATCAATTTTTTTAATAGATTTTATTATAAATTTTTAAGATAAATAAAAAGTTAATATTTTTTATCCATTGCATAATTTTAACAATTATAGCCAATTTATTCTTCAAAGTTTGCATTATTTATGATATGTTATGACCGAAAGCTGTATTTAAAATATTCCTGGCGAATTTTAATCGCTAATTAGGTAATAACCATTTTTAAGTACTTACTTTAGTCGAGTAAATACGCCGAAAAATACTGTATAATGTTGAGAACATTCCTTAGACCTTTGGAAATAGTAATCCCCACTAACCTCTGCAGTAATTTGAAAAATGGGGAGAGATGGGCTTAAACCTCAAAAATTAAAATATGAAAAAAAATAGACTTTTAAACAAATCTAATTAAGGATGGACGAGCAGCAAGGTAATTTTAAATAAAAATTTTGATTTTTTTATATGAAGTCCCTCTAAAATTTTCAAAATTGATTTAGATTTACTCCAACTTCATATAAAAAAAATCAAGCCCTTTACTTTAGGTACGATGTGGAGTGGAAGAATGCTAAAGTTGGAGTAATAAAATGTTATTAGGTTTGGCGAAAAGATAAGAAGTTGCGTCATGTGTTTTTTAAGGTTTTATTAAACCAATTATTTAAAACTTACTTATCAGTATTCTATCGTCAGTATATATGTATTGATAATTGAAAATGCAAACTTAAAATTTACCCAATGAAAGGAAAATTAATACCTTGTAGAACTCAAAAGTCGGGGTTTGTCTTAAAATGAAAACTCACAATTTAATATTCAAATAAACAGAAACTAAAATTTAAATTATAATAATTTAAAAATTTTAAAAAGGAAATCCGTATTCTCAAGGTTTATTATACTGAACAAATTAAAAATTTTAACAAAACTTCGAACGAATTAGAATTAATAAAGTTTAAATTCAAATAATTACATTGATTGATTTGAGACTGCGATGTATTAATTAATAATAAATCAATTAATTAATAATTGAAAGAATTAATAAGTTTGATAATTAATTCTCCCAGAGGTTTTTTATTGTTCGCATATCACGAATCTGGAGTCCAAATTTCACAAGAGATAATCGGTTGAATGAAAAGAAACAAATGTATAAATATTCATTTTTAATAAGTGCAAAAAATGTGAGAAATTTTTTATATTGCTTTTATTATTCCCTGAAAACAAGAGGAATTAAAAATTACTTTTTATTTGATGGTCGTTGAATTCAATATTATATTTGTCATTCGGATGTAAATAAATACTTTTAATTAGGATGCGCCAGCTAATTAAGCAAGATGCAACAGTTAATTTACATATGCATAAAAATTTTGTTTATCTAGGCCTTGATGTTAATGTATACTCATCAAAAATATTAAAGAATGCGAATGCGTTTTATTTTGCGTCATATTATGTTAACGCTTTTAGTTTTGTTATTATTATTATTATTATTATTTTTGATTAATTCTGCATTTATCTCTCTGTAGTAAAAATGTACTCATAAAACTACATGCAAAAGGGAAACGCGTTCAAGACTGTGTTCAACTTCGAATATCTTCCTCTATGCAGAATTTATGATTGAATTGTATCTGGGGCCAAACTATACATAAAACCATTTATTGGAAAATGGTAAAATAAAGAACCTTTGTATTTTAGAATCAAATTTATTAGAAAAATAAATCGTGACTAAAACTACAGAACAAAACGTGACTGACACACCCGTTACTATGAATTGCACAATAGTTGTATTTTGTTTGAGTTGTGTTTTAAAAAAAAAAAACCTAAGAAATTAATGTTACAGGACACAAGATAGGAATTCAAAACCATTTTAAAATGTACTAAAATGCAATTTTTGAGTAATATAAGAATAAAAAAAATCACGAATGAAATTTAAAAGAATTGGAATTTTAACGTTTTTATAAACATAAATAATGTATATTTCTAGCTCGAACCGTAAGGAAAAATAAAACTAACAACAAATTTCGTAGAAAAATGTTGAAAAAAAGTCAAAAGTCCCTCAATTAATATTAGGAGAACATGTTTCAAAAATAGTAATTATACATGTCTAGGGTATGTCTATAAGGAGATCATCTATAAAAACTAACATGTTTGCCTAATAAACTTATTATTTAAATTTATATTTTTTAGACAGCTCCGCGATCTTAGCACCTCATGTGCGGAATTTCGATTGACCAATTATACCATCTGAAAGGTCAGAAATTGGTCATAAAAGGTCAGTTGGTCTCATTAATTGGTCAGCATCAGAAAATTTTTTATTAAAGATTAAAGTTTATCAAGGTCAATTAATAAGTTTAGCACCTCATTCGCAGAAAAAATAAAAAACTCCACCTATGCGCGATCGGGAAGCATTCGCTGATAATTGGTCAGCTAATATAAATAATTGGTCAGTTTAATTTAATATTAAAAAAAATTAAAAAATTTGTCTCTGTCGTAACGCGCATGCTTTGAGCCGGATGGTTTTATCAGGGCAGTGAGTACTTACGCACAGCTCTTCACTATAAACCAGAAAGAGTAGGGGAAATATTTTTTTTATAATTTTTACTTTTAAAAAAATGAATTTTTCCTTTTATTTAAATTTTTCACTCTTTTTATACCATGTATATATGAAATATACATAGTATATTAAGTTTAGTCCCAAGTTTGTAACGCTTAAAAATAATGATGTTAGTATAAAAATTTTGTCATAGGTGTTCATAAAATCACCTAATTAGTCCATTTCCGGTTGTCCGTCCGTCCATCCGTCCGTCTGTGGACACGATAACTCAAAAACGAAAAAAGATATCGAGCTGAAATTTTTACAGCGTACTCAGGACGTAAAAAGTGAGGTCAAGTTCGTAAATGAGCATCATAGGTGAATTGGGTCTTGGGTCCGTAGGACCCATCTTGTAAACCGTTAAATAGAACAAAAGAACGTTAAGATAGAAGAAAAGTTTAAATGTAAAATTTTTTTTTCATAAACATCACTGTTTACTCGTGAGGGCGCCAATTAGGCGGAAATTTTATAATAGGTACTATACTTGATTATCAGTTATGTATGTGTCACATGTTTGTATGTGTAATGTGATAAATAAATCAACACTGACTATGCATGGTATTTCAACAATTAACTCAGTCAATTGTTTGTTTTCACTTGTATTATATATATTTGTACATATGTCACCTATAAAAAATTTGAATGAATAATAATAATGGTTATTTTATATAGTAAAAAATCAATTTTCGGGATAACGTTTTCTAATTAATATAAATAAATAAATATCGTTATATATTTTAAATTTTGTTTTATTTTATTCTATCCCATTTTTCCTTTCAGAACAAAATTATTAATTAACTAATTAATTTTTTTTTAGTAAAGGTACAAACAAATTCTTATAAAATATAGGTGAGATAAAGAAGTTGGATTGTAAATACGTAATATTCTTTTTGGATTTTCATTTTATTTTTGTGTGGTATTTGGTTTGTAAAAAAAAAGTTGATGCAAAAAAATTTTTTTAAAATGAAATTAATTATATGGAATTATGTCCAAGTAATTCGTAAATAGTTTTTATGTATTTTGATTTCATTTAAATAAAGTTGAAAACTCAAACCCTGTTTTTATTTTATTTTTCCCCATCTCTCTGTAGCTATACAATATTATTTCAGTTAAAAATAGGTGAGTATTTCGAACTTCACGATAGGTAAGTATTTCAAACTTCGTTTGCCATTTTTTTTTTGTAATAATACTACTCAAAATTTTCCGAAAATAAGTTTTACTTTTTGTTATAATTTAAGAAAGTCGAAAATATGAATATAATTATTTATTAATACGAATAACAGAGCCCTAATGGTATAATGGTTAGCGTATCTGACTTCGAATAAATAGTCCCTTGGTTCGAAACTAGGTGAGGACATATATTAAAAAAAAGTTCATTAAATCTTTTAAGCAAAATCTGATTTTTATTTTCATTTTTTTTCAAATTACCACCACAGCATGTTCGCCTAGTAAATGATGAAAAAATTAGTTTTTTTTCGTTCAAAAACTTCAATTTTTTTCACATTTCTACTAGGAGAACATCAAGGACGGACGGAATAAGTAGTACCTGATAGCAAGGTAATTGTTGTCAGCTCGTAAGTCAGAAAGTTAGTGGTCTGCACACCCGTGTTTGGTGAGTGTGACCTCTAGTGGGCAGACCAATAACTTTCTGCCAAAATAAAATTTTAGACTTTCGGGGTGAAAACACTTACTCACCTTTCTCCTTATCAGGAACTACTAATTCCCACTTATGTTCTCCTAGTACAAATGTTGAAAAAATTGAAAATTTTTTCGAAATTATATTATTTTTTGAATATAAAATTAAACTGACCAATTATTTATATTAGCTGACCAATTATCAGCGAATGCTTCCCGATCGCGCATAGGTGGAGTTTTTTCAATCTTTAATAAAAAATTTTCTGATGCTGACCAATTAATGAGACCAACTGACCTTTTATGACCAATTTCTGACCTTTCAGATGATATAATTGGTCAATCGAAATTCCGCACATGAGGTGCTAAGATCGCGGAGCTTTTTTAGACCGTGAATATATTTTTCGTGAAACCTAGACATAAAAAGCTTGAAAATGAGGGGTAAATCATGGAATTTGATAAAAGAAAAAGGAAGATAAGGATAAGGCAGAACAAAAATTGCTAGAGTAAATAATATATAAGATAATGAAAACTTAACTAACGTTGACGAAAAAAAATATTATTTAGATACTTAAAATACTAAAAGATAAAAGTACTACAGTGTTGGCACCATGCTAAAGTAAGTCTTTTTACTATCAAAAACAGTAATATTTTTTTTCCATTCATAATACACTTTTTCATGGAATCTCCCAGCTCATTTTCAAGAAAAATAAGCAAGTGTTCGAGTTCATTTCAGCTCTTTCAATTCACCCTTTCCATCTCCAGTAAAAAGCGGCAGTATGTGATAGAAAATTTTAAGCAAAATATTCTAAAACTAGAAAATACAAGTTTTCAAATGATCTATTGAAGTTCCAAATTCAATTATTTTTGTGTTCACCAAATTTTCCTTTAATACTTTTGATGAGTGTATTAACTAATGTTACTAGAAATATGATATTGAAATAAAAAAATAGTCATAGTAAAAAAATAACATTATTGTTACATAAAAAAAAAACATCGTATTATTGAGTTCGCGTTGCGGACACATAAATCGGCCTCAGGCTAAAATAAATCTTAAAAAAATAATAAAATTATCATAATATGTTAATTGATTGTTTTTTATGAGGTAATTATTTATTTTAAAAGAGTGTGCTGGATTAGTAAATAATGTGCAGAACCGTGCATTCACCATGAAGCACCAAATTATCCTGCAGTGCCCTGCATAAAATCTATGAAAGTCAATTATCGCGATAATTCTTTATAGAAAAGTTTTTATGATTCTAAATAAAACTTAGCATTAATGAAACCGATAATCGAATATAATTTTCCTACAATAATTTTACAATCATGTAATGCGTGTTGCCTAAAAAGATACAAATTTTATAAAAATGGAATAAATAAATACCTATTCGCTTCGTACATGAGTTTTTTTCAGGGAGTACCATAGTAACGACACACTACTTTATTAATATAATTGTATGGATGGACATATCAGTTTATGGTTTGTATATATGGATTACATTGAAGATTTAATATTATTTTTTAACAAATTTAAATAATTATATTAATTTACATTTTTTATGCAATTTCGTCTCTTTTTTTAGATTTAGCTGCCCCCTCCATCTTCTATACTCCCTGCCAATACCCTTTTTTTAGAATATAAAGTAGGTAATAGAGTTGTTAACATGATTTTTAAGAGAAAAATTGATATCTAGAGCCCATTATCACAAATACAAGCCTATAAAGAATTATCACGCTAATTGACAGTATATTTGAGTCAATTTAATAATTTCAAACGAAGGCAATATTATTACATAAATGATAAAATGCTTACGTAGAAAATCATAGCATTTTATTTTAATTTCCAAAAGTATCTTATTGTTTTTTTTTTCACGAGTTGTGTTGAAATTATAAATATTTCCAAGTGGCACTGAGTTGGGTCCTGCACATAACAAGAGATTTTTTTTTTTCAAATCAGAATCTTAATTATTTTATCATTAATAACATAATAGTACCTGAGTACACTGCATATTCATAACTTTAATTTTAATTTTGTTTATTAAATCACGGATTTTAAATTGTTTTTACGAAGTGAATTTTTAAAATAATATACACTTAATTCGGTAAGTTTTTCTTTTAATTATTTACTAAAAATTTAAAAAAAAAATGAATAACTATCGAAAGCGAGTTACACTCAATTTTATTATTAAAACATTAAATAATAATTGTATACCCTGTATTTATGAAATATATATCAATTTTGGTACAGGGATTCAAAAAATCACCTAATAAGCCCATTTTCGGTTGTCTATCTGTCCGTCATCACGATAACTCAAAAGCGAAAAGAGATATCAAGAGAATTTTATAACGTGCTCAGTACGTAAAAAGTGAGGTAAAAGGAGTTCGAAAAGTTACAATAAAAATTTAAGTATAAAAAAAGAATAAACAACTTTTGTTTGAAATATTTTTTCGTAAACATCACTGTTTACACGTGAGGGCGCAAATTAAGATAAAACTTTGCTCCATTTTCTCTAAAACTATAAAAGATAGGATGTTGAAAATTTGCGTGTTGCGTCAACTAGTGAACTTGTGAAAGATACTCGAAAAACGAAAAATAATTCTAGAAAATACTTTCGAAAATTTTAATAATTTTAACAATTAACTCTGTCAATTTTACTTTCTTTTTTTTTCAAAACAGAATTTTAATTATTATTATCTCAAAATCTAATCAAAGATACCTATAAGATGGATGCATACTTTTGATACGAGCAACTGTTGCTTGACATTTTTCTGTATCTAGTATTTACTTACCTTAGAGAAAACACTTTCGAGGACATACTGTATTTATGGAACATTTTGTACTTATATTTATAATAATGAAATTGAAAACCATGTGCCTATATTTTTACAATAGATTAAAAAGAGGGGATCACTAGAGGATGCATTTTTTAATTTCCCTCACATTTATCCGTTCTTTTGTAATAAAAATTGCATCTGCAATATTATTTCAATAAAATTAATTTTATCCAATTTTCGTGTTATTATTTCATAGTGAAAAAACATTTAATTCACTCTGAAAATTAATTCAAAATCGTTTTTAATTTAAGGTATTTAAATACAAAATATCATATTTGGATGAGATTCTATGAAACTTTAATCTCATTTTGATTTACAGTTAAATTGAGTCAGAGAAAACGTGAAAATATTTGTATTGATAATATAGAAATATTTTTCAAAACCAAAGTTAATAGAAAATTTTTTTTTATGCTAGGTGATCTTGTTTTTTGTTAAGTCCGATATTTTCAAAATACTTATCATCAAAAACACAAACTTTAAGTAAGTGCGGCCTTTTTTTTGATCAATCAAATTTTTGAAGAATAATAATTATAATTTTCTTATTTCAGAAAATGTTCTTTGATATATTATTAATATTAATTACGATTACATTATGTTTTGTAATATTTTACACTTGGAATTACGATTATTGGAAAAAACGCCGTATTCCATATGAATCACCAATATTTCCATTTGGTAGCATAAAAGATGCATTACTTTTGAGAAAACCTTTAGGCTCAATTATACATGAACTATATTAGTGAGTATCAATCATTTTCAAAATACCATAGAGATGTTTGCATGTTTTTTTTATTTTATTCTTTTTCGAAAGATGACTAAAAATTACTAAGAAAAATTTTAAAAAAAGTATTTTTAAATTGATTTCTCGTGTATTTTTACATTTAAAAATGGTTTTTCTAAACTATAAATTCAAACGACATTGACGTCAACACCTCGCTTTCATAACGCCATCGCACGTAGAAATGATAAAGTAACATGAATAATGATAAATGGTTTGTCCCTCAGATGACTTTCACTATATTATAACGCAAATTTCCATATAAATCGATTGGCTCACAGCCTCAACGGAGGTTAATACGTCACTACTGATTTATTTATTCAAAAATATAACAATTTTTTTATCAATAATTAATAAAAACATGGAATTATTAATTTTTTTTTAAATTACTTAAATATACTTTAGATGAATTATTATTTCATTTATATATGAATTTGTGGCAAAAGAAAATTAATGCAACTTCTCTATCTAAATTTTCAGTTGAATAAAATTTTGATTTTATTATCGTTATGTTTGAGAGTGAAAATATTAGAGCAGAGAAATAATCTAAATAATTAAAAAAAAACATTAAATAATTTTACCATATCGATCACAAGTTTTTTTAATTGACTGAGTACGGCTTATACTTAACTAACGAAAGTAATCAAAATTAGATAATTTTTCAGCAAATATAAAGATTATAAATATTTTGGCATATTTTTCGGACGACATCCGGTATTATTTATTCGTGATCCAGAACTATTTAAAATGGTTACAGTGAAAAATTTTAATGATTTTCAAGATAATACAGCATCAATGAGTGAAAAATCTGATATATTAGGTGCATTAAATCCATTTATATTGAAAGGAGAACGTTGGAAAATATCACGAACACATATAACCCCAGCATTTACTTCATTAAAGGTAAGTTAAGGGAGCCAGCGCAGCGGTCATAATTCTGGACGGATTAAACTCATGGAATTTTAAAAATTTATACTTTATAAAAAGCTCTGTTTTTCAAAAATAATAACATTCAGCTATTCAATTTTGACATCGAATATACAGGATGTCCACAAATTGAAATGGTTCGATAGAAATATTAATGGTCGTTTAGAAATGTAAACCATTTAGAACAGATAACAACGGAAACGGTTCAAGAAATCACTCCCGAGATATGTAGGAGTGTATTTAAAGAATTTTGAAAAAGAACAATTACATGTATGGACGCGAAGGTGGATAAGTTGAGGCAAAAACGAACCTTATTATCTGTTCAAAATGTCTACATTTCTAAACGATCATTAACATTCCTATCGAGCTTTCTCAATTTGTGGACACCCTGTAAATTCGATTTCAAAAGTGAATAGGTGAATGCTAATATTTTTGAAAGCAGAGGTTTTTATAAAAAATAAATTTTTTTCGGAAACCTTATATAATAAACAAGTTTTCCATTCGTAGCCAACGTAACTTATAGGTATATAAACACATATATCTATGCGAACTAACATATGTAGTTCTTTTATCTATCATTAAAAAATTATGATCATTTTGATAAGTTGGTCTATTTTTGGGTTTAATCCGAAATTTCATTAAATATTTTACCTAATTTATGTTAATATGGAAACATAATTCTACCTAAAATTTTCAACAGATCAAACAAAATATGTATCCTAATATGGTTGATGTTTCGGAACGTTTAAAAATGTATATAACCAAAAATTTGGATAATTTTTCTAATGGTATTAAAATACAAAATTTGGCACGAGATTTTGCTAGTGAAATATTTACATTATGTGGCTTAGCAATCAAAACGGATGCATTTGAGGATTCAAAAAATCCATTTAAGATAATCGCCCATGAAATGTTTGAAACGGAATCATTTACTGGAATTTTAAAATTCATATTAATGATTGTCGATCCAGCAGTGTCACTTTTACTTCGAACAGCGTAAGTTACAATTGTGAAAACAAACAATTGACTGAGTTAAATGTTGAAATACCCTGTATAGAAAGTGTTGAATGTAGTGCTTGTATTATTTCAAGACTCTTCCACAGGACCACTAGTTGAATCTACCTGCAAATTTTCAACTCCCTATCTTTTATAGTTTTGAAGAAAATAGACACTAAAGTTTTGTCCTAATTTGTGACCTCACGGGTGATATTTACTAAAAGCTATTTCAAACAAAAGTGGTTTATTTTCTTTAAAAAAGAACATTTTTTATATTTAAACTTTTTTTTTATCTCTAACGGTTTGCAAGATGGGTCCAACAGGCCCCTATTCCCAATTGACCTAAGTTGTTCATTTACGAACTCAAACATACTTTTTACGCCCTGAATTGATTTTTTGTTTGTTTCCGAAAACGAAAAACAATTCTACAAAATAGTTTCGATCTTCGAATACGAAAATGAAGGCCAGTAGGCCGCCAAAATTGTGTCGGTTTTTTAAACTCTTCTAATTTATAAAAAAAACTAGCAAAGTAAAGATTGGTAAAAACCATTGTGTTATAGCCTTCACCTCCCTTGGTCTCACTCATCACAGGTAAAATATATGTACAGTTTTCAATTTTTTTAATTGTAATTTTATGTAAAATAGTCATAATTTATTGAGTATGTCAGAAAAGATGGCCCTAAATTGTTTTACATTTACCATGTTTACAAAAATCTTTAATTTATGGTTCAAAATGATGCTCATAGATGGCACAGTAAAAATGTCAGATTAATTTTTTTTTAAATATATCTTTATAAATTATAGTTCTTGTGTTATTGTGATAAATTTCAAATCCATTCGATAATTTTTACGTCAAAGCGAAACAAACATATATCCTTCCTTTCACATTTATAATATATAATAATAATGTAAGCACTGGCATTCAATACTTTCTATACAGGGTATTTCAACAAATAACTCGTCAAATTCTAATTGTCAAATGTTCTCAACCCACTTTGCAAATTGTTACTTTTTTCTCCAGATTAATGTCAAAAACAGCCGTTGAATATTTTCGGAAAGTGATAAGAGATGTTCGCCTTCAACGCAAGATAAATAACATCAACACAAACGATTATTTCAGTTATTTGGATAAACTTCAAATAGACAATGCCGGTATTGTATAAAAATTCATGGCTCGGAAAAAATCAATGTAAAAAATACGATCAATTTATTTTACCATGGACCCAACGAAAAATAATGACACGTACTCAAATTATTCGACATTCAAGTTGCGATATTTTATGACACCAAGTCCATCAATTAATTTTGAAAAATTACGGCGTTGATTTATTTGATATTAATCGATTATAGGCAATTTGCATTACATTGATGTATGATTTTTGTAAAAACAAATGAAATTTCATTCAAAACCAAAAAAATCAAAGTCGATTCATTCGTTTAGCCACTACTGTGCCACAGACAGACAGACACACACACATAGCGGTGAAACTTATAACACCCTTTTTGTAGTTTGGGAGTTAAAAATAGTTTATATATATATATATATATTTATTAAAACATATTTTCTTCCTAAAATAGATTTTTCCGAGGATGATTTAGCATCGCATATAGTAACGTTATTCATCGATGGTGTGGAAACAACTGCTAGTACAATTAAACTTACGATGGCGGAAATTGTAGCAAATCCACGGATATTTAAAAAATTGCGGGAGGAAATTGACACAATTATGGTGAAATATGATAATAAATTAACGTATGATGCTCTGCGCGATATGACTTATTTAGATCATTGTATATCAGGTATTTTATTGTTTTTTCATATCTGCACTCTTGCTCACATGGTCACAGAATTTTATCCAAATAGTTATCAAAAATTTTTCGTAATTTTTAGTCTAATATTTTAGCGAAAAATAATCTCCACCGTATACAGCTTAATCGAAAACATACAATTTCAACCTTTTGAAGTTAATCGATAAACTATGGATGCGTTCCGTTATACACTGCGAGCAATATATATAATGCTTTTACTGGAGAGAAATTCGTTCTGTTTTAAACTTCCTGTACACTGCTACAGTACTTTAGGAGAATTAATGACATCATAAATCACAAATCATAACATTTTGCTTTCAATTATTAATGTAAATAAATTACTCATCATAATTATAAAATAATGAGTAAAATTTTTTTAAATTAAAATTTTAGAAATTACATTCATGATACATAAAACATAGCATTTTAACTAAATAAAAATTTACATATTTTTATAAAGGAAGGCTATAAAGGAACGGCTTCACAGTATACTGAATAAACGTCATACATCACAGAGGTCGCAGTGTATATCGGAACGCACCTTAAATGTCGCTCTCAAAGTCCCAATACACCTTTTCATTACAATTATGACTCATTATTGTTTCGGACAGACAGTAATGAGTTAGACAAAGATACATAATATTTGTTATTCATTTTATCACATTAGTTTTATAACAAACTGTCCGAAACAATAGGTAATCACTTTTTAAAATGAAAGGTCTCTAGATTAAGATAGATAGATGACAGATTTATGAATTTCTAAATCAAAATCTACGAATACAACATATAAGCCTATATAATCAAAATTAGTTTCATATTCGCTCCGTTCATGAGTTTTATTTCAGGGAGTTACCATAATAACGACAAACTACTTTATTAATATATTTACACATACCTTCTTTTTACCCTGCTAGACAGAATTATTGTTTCTTGAACGTTTGAGCTTCTCCGAAGAAACCTCTTCGGTTCAAATCTGTTGAAATTCGGTATGTTGAGTTATATTCAATGTCGGTTGATATTATTAAATCATAAATCTTCCCCAAATTGCTCATTTAAGCAATTTTGGGATGATTCCCAGAAGAAAACCCGCTTATTTCATCATTTTTATGACTATGCACACCTCCACAGCCCCTCCAAACTGAGTCAAAGAGTTAAAAATCGATATGTATGTTTAGTAAGTGTCTTTTGGGGGTATTAACTTACCGATTACCTTCTCCCTTTTTTTACCACAAATACTATGTAATTATACTACTAAGGCTTTGTACACTTCCATATAGCCCCTCTAAAACATCTAGCAATAAGAAACATTAAATGACGGGGAAATGTCACTTTAGTGATGAAGCACTGCTGCTCACGAATTTTTTATTTTATTTCAGAGGCGTTACGTATGCACCCATTATTCATGTTTTTTATGCGAAATTGCACAGCTGATTCATTTCAATTCCCACCTCACAAAGATGGTGTAAATCGTGATGTAAAAATTGATAAAGGTATTTCAGTACTCTTACCGGTGTATGCGTTACAACATGACGAAAATTTACATGCAAATCCTAAAACATTTTATCCAGAACGATTTAGTGATGAAGATACCAAAGTTCAATCAAAAGCTATTTACTATGGTTTTGGTGATGGTCCACGAATATGTTTAGGTTTGATAAACCCTAAAATTTGTATATAGTTTATGAAAAATTGATGTATTTTTAAATTTTATGATTTAGGTATGAAATATGCACAATTAGTAACAAAAATTGGAATATGGGCCATGATTTCTAATTTTGACATTGTACTTAATGAGAAAAGTAAATATCCGATTAAAAATGCTGGACCATCATTTATTTTTGTACCTGAAGATGAACCACTTTTAAATTTTTACAAACGTGGAGAAATTTATAGTCGATAAGATTTGTGTATTCAAATAAAAATTTTTTTTAAATACTCTGAAATTGTTTTGTGTTTTTATCATTTATTAATTTTTATGCATTTAACATTTCAAAAGTTTTTAACTTCGAAAAAAATACACACGGCATAGAATTTCGTCATAAAAGAATTTAATCAAAAGAAAACACGCTAACTACGAAATAATGCTTTAACAAAAACTGGTCAAGGACAATAGAGGACATTCGCCTGTGTCCATGACATTGACCTACAATTATCGATAAACTTTAAGCGTATTTTCTTTCGATTAAATGCAATAATGACATATTTTTAAGTCGCATTTCCTCCAAAAATTGTTAGTTTTTTTTATGAGGATATATATCTTACCGTTCAGTTACCAAATTGGCTATTAAAGAAACCGGAAGAACTAGGTCCAATATGATGTCTAATTGGACCCCTCTCAAACTCTACAATTTTTGTTCAGCTCATTTTTAAGTAGGTTGTGCCTCTAGCGAGATATTCAAATGCATAGATTATAATGGTCCACCCTGTATATATCAGCACTAACAGGCCTAGAAGTCCCTTGGCCATCGAGCAGACATGTCTCCATCTGCTTCTGTTCTCGGCTACTCATTTCCAATTTCCAATTCCCAGTTATCGTAAATCTTGTCTCACTGACTTTATCCAGCTGGTCCTAGGCATATCACTCTTTCTTTTTCCGGCATTTCCTCTCATCGGCACTTGTATCACCGCTTTATCAAAGGGGAATCGAAATACATGACCCAACCACCTCAATCTCTGTGATCTTATCACGTTTGTTATGCAGTGTTCTTTATATAGTTCGTGATTCTTGGTTTGATCTTTTTTCCCCAAAATTCACTACTTGCCGGCCTCCAAATATTGATTAATACTTTTTTCTCGCATATATTCCGCATATGTTTTTCCTTTTGGTTTGGAATTGGACTAATTAAGTGATTTTGTGAACACCTATATCAAAATTTTATTGGTAGCATCAATATTTTTAAGCGTTACAAACTTAGTATACCTTGATAATTTAGGGTTGGTCAACTTTTTTGGCGAGTTGCATACCATCACGGTGTTCTTTGGATTGTTTTAAGAATTTTTGCCCAAGACACCATACCTCCAAAATGAATTTCGCATCCCAAATTTCCCCCCAAAAAGGCGATAAACTAAAACACTCAAAAATAAAAGCCAAAAATGTGTGTTTTTGTCCTTTACATACAACATCTAGGTCACTTTTTGGAAAAACCTACCTTTGAAAAATTCGGAGTCTTGAAATTCATGGTTTCTAGGGCAAATATTCTAAAAATGATTGAAAGAACGCCGTGAGGGGGTTGGTAACATCGACTTTTTCGACCCCCTTCAAATTGACTCACCCTAATTTTTCCATATATACAGGGCATAACACTGAAACCATACTGTCTTTTGATGACTGAACTTTCATATTTGCAGAAAATGATGATTATTTAGTGAAAGTGTCACCAAATTAGCTCCCAGTTACTTTTCTCTCTGAAGATAATTATTCTGGATGGATAAAATGTGCATATCACTATATAAATGTACTATCTCGGATATAATGACCAATCTTCAGTTTCAATTAAAATTGTTTTTTATTAATAATTAATTATATATAGATAAATAAATTATGAAAGCGTTACATAATTTCTCAAATGTATATTTTTATTATAAAGCCTATTTTTATGTCGTTCACACAATTTTCACCATACAATAAATTTTTTTTTTATTAAATTTACTTATTTTCAAACAAAAGTTGTAGATGTGTCAAGGTTTCAAAATTGCAAAAAATTCATTTCAACGTTATTTACACACTGCCAAAAATTCACAAAATTATTAATATATCTTTT
This sequence comes from Chrysoperla carnea, assembly GCF_905475395.1. Classification (NCBI taxonomy): domain Eukaryota; kingdom Metazoa; phylum Arthropoda; class Insecta; order Neuroptera; family Chrysopidae; genus Chrysoperla; species Chrysoperla carnea. Next base: position 73,042,694 of record NC_058339.1, on the reverse strand, counting down.
TTTTTTTAAATATTTTTCGGTTTTGTACTTAAGTATCGGTTGCGAAGGCATTTTTTTTTTGTATTTGCCACACTCGCAAAACGAAAAAAAAAATGATTTGTTTTTTTTTTTGGCAATATAAGCATTTTGTTTTAGTACGGATTTATTAAATGTTCGAAAATAAATTTTATTATATCACAGACACGAACTAAATTTTCTTTATTTTTTTGGCTTATAAGTAGATTTTTTTTGGTTTACCAATATTTTAAAAATGCCTAACACAACTGATACTTCAAATATTTTCGACTTCGAAATTTATTTGTACTCAGCAATATTATTTCAAGTCTTTAAAAAACACCAACAATATACATCTATTTTTTTACATTATGTGTGGGGGAGAAAAGAAAAATCATAATGAAAATAAGAATTATAACACAACTATTTCTCTTACTTTCGTTCATTTTTGATAAGGTGTGATGGAAAATTTTTGAAATGCAAATAAAAAATACATTAATTTTTATGAAAAATCAAAATAATTTTTCTTTTGAAATGATGCTAATTAGTTTTTATTCAATACTGTCGTTTCGATTTAATTTAAAATTACATTTCATTGGAACCACCATTGGATGGAATCAAGTGTATTTTTAACCCCCGAAGCAAAAAAAAAAAACGGGGTGTTATAAATTTGACCGCTATGTGTGTGTGTCTGTCTATCTGTCTGTGGCATCATTGCGCCTAAACAGATGAATCGCTTTTGATTTTTTTGTTTCGTTTGAAAGGTTATTTAATGGAAAGTGTTCTTAGCTGCGTGTTCTCAAAATCAGTTAGTTCAGTTTGGAGAAGGCTCGAAGGAAAAAGGTAATTTAATAATGGAGAGTGTTCATAGATATGTTTCAAGTGCGTTTTAGGTTCCCGTACCCGAAAAATATGTCGGGAGTTTTTGAAAATTTGTTAAATTTCACTTGTTATTCAACAATTTTTGGTAGGTTTTAATTATCAAGGAGTCAGCACTCTACCAGTTTTTGATAAAAAATATGTATATTTTTTTCCACTGTCGTATTTATTATTTGGCATGTTTGTTTTAAATTTGACACATGCTTGAAATTCACAAAATTTAAGTTTAATTAAGTTCAAATAAATTCCAAGTCATTAATAAGGAGGTTATAACCAGTTGGAATTGAATTTCCATAAAGTACATATATTTAAATATATTTTCTGAGTTGATCCGAGAAATATTAACAAAGATAAACGCAACCAAAAAATAAAATTTTAACTGAGTGTAAACGTCTTTTGAAACTTTTTCTCGAAACAGCGTTTTCAAAGTAGGTGAGCAAGATTTCTTCAAAACGGCTAAACCGACCCCTCTCGAATTTTTACACAAACTTAGAAAATTAGTTTTTCTCGAGAAAACTAATTTTTCTAGCTTCGGAGCATATTTCAAATTGAAAAACATTATACTGCGGGAGATAACAAATGAAAGAGTAGATTCCTAAAGCACTTCAGCTAGTCCTTTTCTGATGTGATACGATAAAAATTAAATTGAAACGAAAGTTTTGATGTAGAAATATAATCAAATAATATTTGACGTTTGAATCGCCTAAAATGAATAACCCTTATAAGGTTTTGTTCCTAACATTTGAGTCAGAGTTATGCCTATTATTTTGAATATTAAAAAAATAATTTTTTTCACCTAATCTATGTTTTTTTAACAGAATTAACCTCTATATTCTTAGTTTGGTATAAAATCTATGAGAAGTAACGACATCGGCTAAAATTCTTTGTTTCGTTGAAGATATTTATACTCACATCAATTATTAGAACCATTCCAAACGCGTTTACTTCGACAAATAACGATTTATTGATTGCTTATATTTGTCATACGATCGATAAAAGATGCAAAACCGATAAAAGGCGTCAGGATTTTAAAAATATTTTAGGGCAAGATAGACTATTACTCGTCTATGTATATCAAATTCTTCGCTCTCTTTCGAATAGGTTTTCAATTTAAGTTAAATATATTATCTGCGATTTATTAAAACAACTTCGTATTGACATAAATGGCGCCGAAAGTTGAGCTTCAGTGTTATATAGTGTGCTATGTTCCGTCAGGTTATTCTCAGTTTCAAACAATAGATGCTTTGTCTGTTATACGTACTATATAGTATAATTTATATAATACGGCAACCCGAAAAAAACCCAAGTCGTACGATGTAGTTAGTTGCTTGACTGAGTACCTATGCAGTCTTTTGTATCGGTGAATAACAATTCCACTGTGTTCAGTGTTCGTTGGGTTATTGTCAGTTGTTTTCAATCAATTTCAATTGATTGACTGATTTCATTGATTCATTTTCAACTAAGAATATGAGGTTAATTATTTTTCATATATTTTTGTACAAATAATTGCCAGTTTGATTAACAATTGTTGTGTTTACTTTATATACAAAGACAAAATTTTTTACATTCTCAAAAATGTTTCACAAAATTTCAGTCTACACATTAAAAAAAAAAATGTTTACTTTGGTAGAAAAAATGGCAAATAAAAATTCTCAGAAAACATAACTTATAAAATAAAACATCTCTGATTTAGATAATAATTTCCAGTCTTTTTAGTTTTTTATTTTTATTTTTAGGAGTCTGTGTTCGAATTAATTTCCGAAATCAAACTCAGACTATTTATATAATATATATTATTTTTGGATTTTACAAATTTGATTATTTTTTCGAAAATGTAGATTTTCTTTAAATGCAACCCTGTTTTCAGTTCAATATGTGCTTTGTGCAGTGATCGTTTTATTTTTTTGAATTTACAAAAATACAATTTCGAAAAAATAATCAATACTTAGGTATTTAATAATAAATTCAATCCTTTAAATTTTCATAAAAAATGCTATCCAATCAAGTTTACTCGATTTTTTTTAATCGAATTTTCGTGAAAATCTACCGTAATGAAAGAAAAAGTATACAATTTTTTGTTACCGTTGGAACTGTTTTCTATAAATCGAATAGAAATTTCGTTAATATAGTATATAGGGTGGATCATTTTAATATATTATGACTAATAGCTCGTTTTGTAGTTAAACCAATCAAAATATAACTTTAACATAAGTTGCGGAATTGTTGGGGAACGTCATGTTCTGACATCAGAATGGATCTAGGTATACAGGGTGTACCATTTAAAAAATAGCTTGGTACACCTTGTATAGAGTGATTTAAAATTAATGCCCGTCACTATAATACCAAAACATTACAAAGTGAAACAGGACCTGAAGGCGTTATAACAGGCATTAAATATTTCGGAATTGTATTGAACCTGTTGGGTTTACGGAAAAAATTTCGAACAAAAATTTTTGGTATTTTTATGAGAAAAAGTTTTGTTCTCTGAAGTTTTCTTATATCTCTAACAGTTTTGGAGAGATAGAGGAAAACTTAAGAGGGTAAAAATGTTTGTAAATGTAGATTGAATCCATTATTAATACATAAATACATTTTATAGGGTGTTTCAAGTGTTTGATCACACTTGAAACACTCTGTTACAGTATGAATTAAATTTTATAAAAATAATTCTAATAAAAATATTAATACTTAAAAATATTAAAAGTTAAAAACATTTGTGTTTTTTCCTTTGTCTTTGTATACAGCTAACTCTCATTTTAATTCAGTCTGTAAGGAAATTTCCCCGACAAAAAAAATGGGAGATAAAAATCCCTATTGACGACTGAATTCTATAATAATTTGTTGGTTTGATTTTTATTTTTATAAAAAATTTTTGATTTAATATATTGTTTTGTCTGTTTCTATATGTTATTTTTAAAATGTTTCATATCAAAAAAAATATGTTTAGGAAATTAGTTTCTTTTTTTTATTGCAGAAAAAATTAGAAAATTTATTGAAACCAAAATTTAGTTTGTTTTCAATTTTTGTATTATTTTTTTTTTTTAATTTTATTATATAATATCGTATGGTGTGCTAAAAATGAGATCCAAAAATAATAATTTATTTTCCAAAAAATTTTTTTATAATACTATATTTTTTTTTATTAATTTAATAAAAATAAAAATGTTACTATGTATAATAATTATAAAGCAGGATCGAATTAATTTTTGTTTTAAGCCAAGAAAAACATTTTCATCTATCTAGAGCAAGCGTAATAATTGACAACCATTTAAGATCGACCGGGAGGAAATTTAATCGATTGTTTTCAGGGTCTTGCTTAACGAACTTAGCTTTGCTTTCAGGATCTTTCAGCTAAATTGTCTCAATTTTCGACATGTTATAGTAACCATTCTGAATACAGTAAGACGACATTATATTTTAATAACTACTTTTTCGAGTTACAAAGTCTAAATAATTCGAGATATCGCGTATTTAAGGGTTCAGCGGAAGGGAATGGTATTTTTTTTTCGACTCACTATGGATTACGACTTACGAGGTTATATCCAGCTAGATAGTCTTTCTTAGAATGAAAATTCAATAAGAATGAACAATATTACTTTATCAGTGTAAAAAATACTTAATAACTATTGTTTTTCATTTTATGCCCATTTAGTCATTTATTGAGAACGCTTAGAACTACAATATATCTTAAGTTCAGATAATTTAGCTGGGAGTCAATTTCCATAAGATTTGTGCGTGGCCACTTCCAATCGCTCTGAAAATTTGTCAAGTTATATGCTTGACCCTAGACTTAATATAAATTCCATCACTTTTTCTTCCGTTCTATAATTATTATACTTTATTAGCAAAAATTTAAACACAACCAAAAAATATACACAATGTGTGTAATAATGATTCGAAGAAGAAGAGGGATCTCACACAGAATTAGCAAATTTTTTTTTTCTCTAAAAATCTAAATACTCTAGGCCCACTAACTATTTTGAATATAGAACATATCTTAAAAACTAGAAATTTATTAATCACTATCTAACTAATAATTTTTTAAAATGTTTTTTTTTCTCTTTTAAATTTTCTTTTATATTTACCAGTTTTCTTTTCTTTTTTTTTAATGATTATGTATTGTGTGTGTGTTTGTTTTAACGAAAATTTACGAAAAAAAATGATTTAAGAAACGAAAAATGAAAATGATTTAATCGATTTTTTTTTATTGCTATTGTAATTTCACTAAATTATTTTATTAAATTTCCTTCGAAGTTGTCTCACTTTCCATATCCATTAAACAGTATAATCCATAACTTGTAACCCATATAAGCCAAGATCCAAAATTTGCAAATATACTTGGTTACACCCAAAACTGTTGCCTAAATAAATATAAAAATTACGACTGTATTCAACCAAAAAATAACCTCTCAAATTGTTCATAAATGGATTTGAGTGATATGTTGAAAATTGTGTGTTAAAAGATCAAAATATGATATTTTGTTATTTCTAAAGCGGAGCATACACGTTACGATATACTGGAGAGGTTTACCTGTTCAGGTCACATGTACAAGTAAATCGGTATAGCTGTGTAGGCGATCGGAGAAGAATCGAAATTCGATTATTACTACCTGCGCAGCCAAACAACCTGACCGCATGTATGAGTCCGTCCGGCAAACCTGTACACTTATAGGCATAGACAAACCCAGTATAATATGAATAAACTTATTGAAAACAACCGTACGCTAGCGACACTATTGAGGGTTACACTAATTAAAAATTTTGATGCTATAACTATGATTTGCGCCAAGTATCATCAGATCTTATTAACTTCAAAATAGTTCGTGTAGCTCTCAAGAGATGCGCTAGTGTCGCTCATTTCTAGTCCATAAATATGAATGAATCGTCTTATTAATGTTTGGCTATGGGTATAAGATTAGTTTTTGTTTCTTCGATTTTCGTTTTTTCTCGGCTGAGAAGAAATCTTCAGATTTACTGTAGCATGTGTGTGCTCTAGTCTGCATTGGTATACCGTAACGTGTATGCTCGGCTTTACATTTTCTCATTTCCATAATAATTTTTCATCACACTCTCTAGGGCTGAAATGATTAGATGCGTAATTTCGAAAATTTCCTTATTAAAAACATTTAAAAAAAATAAAATCATAGAAAATAAATAAAAATTTCAAATTATTTAAATTATTAATAATACTCTTTTTGTTTTAACTCTCTTGAATTCTTACATTATTTTTTAAATATATTAAATATAAATTAAAAAAATATAATCTTTTGGCTTCCTTCTTCCTATAATTTCGCAAACCGAACGGATTATTTCAATGATTCTTTTCTATATAAAATTCTTTTAGTACGCTTAAATTATGCGAAAATTCATTTGTTGTATCGATATCGCATATTTTTCTCAATAACTAGTTTAGTGAAATCACATTTGTTTGAATTTAAATGAGCTTTACGCGTAAAATTTGTACTTTTTTTTCTGTAATTTTTCACGCCGAAATTTTCATTATTGATCTAGACACCTATACGATTGAAAATAACGCGTAAATGTGAACAATGTCAATATGAAAACTTACAAAAAAAAAAATGAAACTTGTGTATATCGAATTTTGATCTCGATCTGAGTATCCCGAAATTTGGATATACAGTAGAATCTCGATAAGTTAAAGTCCAAGGGAAACACAAAATATTTTAAGTTATAGAGGTTTTAAGTTATCAAGTGTCTATGTTAGGTAAAGGTTAATATAGAGGTATGTACATGTTTCTATGTAGTTACTGAGGGCCTATACAGAGATTATTTATTTAAGTTATAGAGGTTGCGTATTTTAAGTTATAGAGGTTTTGGGCTCTGATGGGAAGGGAACATAGTATTTTTTGAAGTAACAGAGGTTTTTATGTTACCGAGGTTTAAGTTATCGAGATTCTACTGTATTAGCAAATTACCCACCATAAGAAGACACTTAAAATGCGAGGATAGTTTCAAGTATGATAAAAATATGCCTTCAAATCTCTGAATCGAAACTCTATCAAAATAAATTTTTTTTCTGTGCACCAACAAAGATTGGCTTATAATTCATAATTCCAACAGAATTTTGATTTAAAGACTTATTGGGTAGAAAAAATTACTTGAAGAAAGAATAAGTGTTAGAAACTCTGATTTTCTCAACGGATTGTCTTATTCGAAGTTATTCAGACTGACTAAATCTGAATTAGACAGTCCAAAAACGTTGAGAAATTCAGAATCCTTAAGAGCTTTTAAGAGTTTCTAAGACTTGTTCTGTCTTCAAATATTTTTTCCACCAGGGGAATTCTACAAATTATGACGTGTATAGCTCACTTTCAAATATTTTCTAATACTTTTTGTACAATTACAAACTTATGTTAACAATTTTAATTTATTTTAATTTATTGCTGTGATACTGATTGCTGGGATTTTTTGATATTATTTGGGTTAAAAAGTAATGGACATTTAGACCCAAATAAATAAAATTAACCCCTATTAAAATTATTTTCTTTTAATTGCGCATCAAATTAAAATTGTAAACATGGTTTGTTTATTTTTCTTTTAAATTTTAAATAATAAATTATGCCTTTTCAGATCAAACTAGAAACAAAACAGTGGCGAAATTTTTTTTGAGAATATATGCACAAAAAAAAAATTTCAAAATATCTTTATTATTTGTGTGATGTAGAAGATTTAGAAAATATTTTGTCTTGTGTGTTTTATTGTCAAATTTTTTTTTTTTTTTTTTGAACCACTGATTAAAAAATAACATAATTTATCATTTATTTGAGAAATAATCGGTTTATTTATTTTATTAAATTCTTTTTGAGGAAATTCTATGATAAAATTAATGCATTATAAATAAACATGCAGGCATAAAAGTATAATAACTAAATAGTTGGAAAATAATATAATAATTATCTTATTATTGGCGTTTTCTAAAATATACAAGGTGTTCTAAAATTGACTTCAGTACTCTTGGCTTCCTAAATAAATATAAAAGCGAACGAAAAAGATATTTACCAAACTTCGATTTGAGGCCTAATTTCCGAGATAATTAACCAAATCAATTAATAAATTTATCCAATAACAGAGCTCTTCGAAATATAAGAATAACTTTATCGCTGCATTTAATTATCATTTAACTACCCCACTTTTTCAATTGGATAAATTTATTAATTGATTTGGTTAATTATCTCGGAAATCAGAGCTCGGGTCGAAATTTGGTAAAGAACTTTCTCGTTTGTCTTTATAAGCTTATTTAGGAAGTCAAAAGTTCTGTAGTCAATTATATAACCCCCTGTATATAATTATACTAGTCATTGGTTAAATGACGTCAAGAATCGACGCCATACTGAAGAATCGTTCCGATGAGTCTGTTTTGTTCCGATGAATCATTTGTTCCGCTGAGTCTGTTTCAAAACATATTATTTTCGGATCATAGATTTCAAAAATTCAATAAAATAAATAAGACTGACTAAATGCTCCATTTCGTACAACTTTTGTTTTTAGATTGTTTTCCTTGTAAAATATAACTAAATACTTTTCTTTCTTTTAATTTAAAGCAGACACATAATAAAAATGAAAAAAAAAAAAAAAATGTATTTATATAATGAAAATGGATTGTAAAATTTGTAAAATGATTTTCAATATTTTTCTTGTTTTAATTTAAAAATTAAATCTTATTTTCTAATATAGTAAAATTTAAAAAATTTATTGGTTTCCTACCTAACCTAACGAATTCTTTAATCAATTAATTAATTCATAATAATATAATTTTTTGTTTGTTTTTAAATCATGACTTTAGAAATTCATTCACTTATTCAAACTGATTCAAGAAAATTTGTTTTTATTGCCAATTTATTTATTTTGTTTTGTTTCATCATCATTTAAGTATTTTTTTATAGAAAAATTAAAGAAAACTGTTGAATGCTAAGGCTAAAGATTTTTTCAGAATATTTTATTATTGTCAAGGTCATTTCTAACAATTTTCATATTTAAATATCCTCAACGGATAATAATAGATTCATTAATTTTATACTTTTCGAACAATTAAAAATTTTCCGGACTTCCCCGATAAATTTTCGTAAGGGAAAAAATGTTTAATTTATCCTTGACAACATCTCTCAAATTTTTGTTCTTAATAAAATAATTACGCACCAAAGTTCCTCATAAATTACAGGTTATTCAAAAATTCAACATCTCGTTGAAAAAAAATTTGGAGCGCTCTATATTTAATAGCAAATTTTTGTTTTCTCCTTGCCTCCGACTCTTACTTTTAGAAATTTATCGTTATAATTAATCGAAAAATGATCTCAAGTCTGCTAGTCGCGGTAATATTTTGTCTCTTATAGCTCATCTCCTGTCTCCTGAATAAGTATGGATATCCTATCTTGTAGACCACAAGCACATGTTCAAATTTTTCGGGTGACATGATCCACCAGAAATCATTTTGAAAAAAATGATCTTATATGTGAAAATAATTTTTAGCACCATGACGTCCGTTTTGCGAGATACAGGTGAGAATATTAATGCCACGCCCCTTGGTGTCTCTCCCCTGTACCTTCAAATATGTACGGCGTTGCTGGATACTAACTCTGCATACCGAAGTTACCGAATTTAGTTCTGTACGGCTTTTATGCAATTCGCTTAAATGATGCCGTGGTACTTATTCGTAAAAATGATGCCGTGGTACTTAAACTAACTTTTACATATAGGAGCATCTTTTTCAACTTGATTCTTGGTCATTTCACCCGAAGAATTTCAGCATGGGCTTCTGATCTAACGTTTTTCTAGATACATAAGCTAAAGATTTTAGAGACCCCCTAAAGCGATCTGATTTTTGGAAACTAGTGATATGTAGAAATTTCAATCTTTAAGAATACCCAACAAAAATCATTTAATTTAGAAAATCTTTAATGTAGTGATTGAAATAAATACCACGATACTCGAAATAATATTTCAGTTCGAATACTGTGGTATTTTATTTTAATAACCACGTCTCAACTCGAAGTCATCAAAATTCATCCTTTGGAGTTCTCATTTATTATCTTTGATAATTTTTATAACACTTTTCGAATTTAAACAGGGGGCGGGCCCAACGAATTATTTTTTATGAAATTACCTGCCTTTTCTATAATTACGGCAAATATTCTCTGATTGTCTTTGAAATATCTTAATTAGAAATTATTTTATTCGAAAAACCCAAATAATGAGATTTTGTAATTAAAATTAATACAGAATATATACATTTCGAGATATCAATGATAAATTGAGTCTTCAGAAATCATTTTCCCTGATCGATACATAAATTCCCTAATATTTTCCCAGAATCTTGAAATTCCTTGACATTTTCAGATCGATTTTAATTTACCATCAGTTATGAACCTAAATTGACTTTGAAATGATTCAAATTTAATTTTTCATGAAAATGCATTCCCGTAAAATTTTTTTGGCGCTCCTAATTTTCTTAACTTTGATGAGATAATTACACAGAATGAGAGGAGAGGTTTTAAAAAAAATGACTTATAAAAAAATTAAACATCAAATTATTGAGGAAAAATACTCAAAACAAAAAGAAAAATACTTAAAATGATGATGCGTTCGAATTTTTTTTTGTTTTTTTTTTTTTGATATTACATAATTACAAATACAAATTAAGTACCAATTATAAATTGATTAGGTTCAGGCCAAACTGTGTAAAAATCGTACCTGCGATACAATAAATTTTAATAACTTCTCTTTCAAAGAAACTGGAAATTTCTTAACTAAGTATTAAGCTTAAAATTTAAATAAGATGATAATTTGGTTATCAGATCATCGAATTGAATTGACAATCCTGACCAAAACCAGAAATACTGTTAGTAAAATTTGATGCAATTGAATCAGGTATTCAGAATTAAATTATATTTTCCCTGATTTACACCAAAATTCCTTAAGATTTTCATGTTTTGCAGATCAATCACAGCCTGTACACAATGAAAAAATTTCCAGGTCTGAAAGAAACTATAAACACAGAATTTTCGTATTTAAACGATTTTTTTTGGCACGACCTTAAAAACAACAGTTTCTCAAAATTTGCAGTCATTCTAAAATGTCTTCAAATAATAGTGGCCTACCCTAGACCCATTTCAAATATAATTAATACTTAATTATCTCTAAAAAAATGTGTTTTTTGTTTGTTTTTTATTTATTAATAATATATTTATTATTTTATATATCATACCTAACATATTTTAAAAAGAAAAATTTGTTAAATCCCAATAAATAATTATCATTTATTATCAATTTATTTTCATATCATTCATTATCAAAAAATCTATAATTTGTCATCGAATTTAAAATATGGATGTTTAGTGAGTCACTAGATCGCAATCTTGAAAGAAAGCGCATCTGCTGCTTCAAAAGAAGGCAAAACAGCTCGATCACCATAAATACCTTGCAAGTTGCAAGACATTGCATAAGAAGTATAATAAGCCCCAATGTATGGATTTGGGATCCGGATTAAAACGCCTTTTTCATGAAATTATATTTTTGGAGGTTGTTGAAATGATATCTACCGATTTCTTTGAAATTTGATGGGAATCTTTCTCATAAATCTCTCTATAGTCTGAACAAAGGATTTAAAAGTTTTAAATATTTAAAAAAAATTCGAAAAGGTCAAAAAAGGGGTAAACTGAATTTTTTTATTTTGGAGGATCAGACGTTAACATCTTTATAAATTAAAAATTTTTCAAATTTTTTTGTTTCGGATCATTACAAGAGCTGGAATCATGTCAATCAGGGTGTCATGCTTTTTTTGTAGCCCCTACTTTAACGGCCTGTAATTCGAAGAATTTTTAATTTTCTGTAACGTGTTTGTAAGACCTCAAGGAACATTCAGCCAACTTAACCTAGTCATAGGGGAGCATAGGTCCCCACCGAGGGGCATATGTAGCCCAAAATTTTGTCACTTATTCCGAAATTGTGCCATTTTTGACCAGCAATTCCACTTTTTGTTACTAAAACGAAAACTAAGTATTTATCGTCCAAACTGTACTCTAAAAGGTATTTTCGAACGCTGATTACGAATCCGATTTTCCCTCCTAGAGCACAATTTGGACGATAAGTACTTAGTTTGCCGTTTTTGTGCCAAAAAGTAGAATTTCCGACAAAAAATGTCTAAATTTTCGGAATACGTTACAGAATTCAAGTAATCTGACATTAGATTCGTATTCAGCGACCAAAATTACAATTTTCATTTTGTATTTTTAAAATGCCAATAAATATATGAAAAAATGGCTACAAAAATGTTTTTTTCATTTTCTTATAATCCTAGTTTGAAAAGTGCCTTCCAAATGAGGCTTCTAGACCAGAATACCCCCTCCTTAAACTCGTAATCCATTGACTCTTTTCATTTTTCAGTACACACTAAGCACCCAAATTGAATTTTGATCCAATAAAAAATTGGACATGTCAACATTATACACACAGAAAAGTGTATCGCCAAATAAATGTAAAAAATAAATAAATAGAGATAAAGGTAAAGAGATAAAGATAAGTAATTTTTGTTTGATGATTGATGATAATAAATAATAATTTAATAAATTGGGCACCTACATAACCTAATTTCACATATTATTTGATATGCTAATTGGCATATTACAATAAGGGCATTCTTTTTGTAATGGTGCACATTGATTACATAATACATAATGATTACATGGTACTAATGTTACACTACGATTATGTTCCTCACAAACCATACATTTTGTAGCTGTTTCAAAATATAATGCTTTATCAACTTCCTCCAAATCACTACGTAATTGTGTTTGTAATGATTTTAATGCACTTAATGATAGATTACGTAATTCTTGTGTTGAATTTGTTACCCCACCACTGCCGGCTGCACCACTTACATTACCGTTACCGCCACGTAATGCTTGTATATATGGTGATGTTGTCTGTTGTAAGCGATCTAGTTCCAATTGTATACTTTTTAATTTTGTTAAAGCTTCATCACGTTGTGCTTCAGCGATTGATGCTTTACGCTTAGCTTCTTCGGTTTCCCGTTGCCATGCTTCGCACGCGGTACGTGCTTGTGTTACACGCTCTTCCCATATTTGTGATTGGGCCCGGCATGTGACTAGTTCCTCGCGTAAACGATTATTTGTATCGAGATTTGTTGTTAGTGATGGACTTATTGAAAAACTATTATTGTGATGATGGTTACGTGATGATCCCGGTGACATATTGGTACTGAAGTCAAATAAACCAGAGAAACTACTTATTTTCGATGAGTTGAATGTTTCAATGAAACTGGTTTGTAAATGTTGTAATGGTGATGCTGTTGATGGTGAAAATGCACGACTTGAACGTGGGATGTTAACGGGTGCGGAACCACCTAATAAACCGGAGCTGGCTAAACCAACGGATATTGAATTTGATATTGTTGGTGATGATGTATCGAGATCGTTATCTAAACTAGCTGATAAATTTAATGCTTCGTCTAAATGTAAATCGTCTAGGGCGTTACCTGAAGACAAAATTATGAAATTGAATTTTTACAACTCTTGGGCGAAGCATATTGGTTTTCTTTTAATTTAAAAAAAATTTCTTAAAAGGGGCGAATTTTATACAGGATGTTTTTTTAAAGTTGATATATGCTTGAAACTCGAAAAATAAGATAAATATGCTTCTAGCAAAAATGTTGGGTATATAGGCGCACATCTTACGAAGGCATTAAAACTTGATCTAGATTTCGGGATCAATGAAAAGCTCACTCTACTCCATAACTGATAATCGATAGATTAAAACTTTAAATTAGAACCATAATCCAATAAAATGCATCATAAAAAGTGTTTTGAGGAATTTAAACCGAATTCCAGTAATCTGTAAATCGGTTTATAATACCTTATTTGGTTCTAAATGCTTGTAATTCGAGTTTGCGCATTCCCAGGAAGTGTGCATAGTTTTTAGGAGCCAAACAGTTGTGAAATTTTTGCTCTTTTTTTCAGTTTTGTGCGCATAAGAGGCCTCAAACCTGATATTTATGAAAAAATGTGCAACTGAGGAGGATTTAGAAAAAAGTCGATTTGAATTGATGTCAACTTAAGTCCTTTAAAAGGACCTAATTCGAAAATTGGGTAGTATGGAAAATCGCAAAATATAAGTAAGCAATTAAATGAGAAATTTTCGCGGTTTCTAACTCTTTAATATTCAATAGAATGATATTTTATGTCGGACGTACCGTTATCGAACTACAAGCAAACTGAAAAAAAGGACAAAAATTTCGTAGTTATTTGGCTCTCAAAAGTTGTGCACACCTTTTGGAATTGCGCAAACTCGGATTACATGCATTTAGAACTAAATGAAGGTACTAAAACGATTTCCTACTTGCTGGAAATTAATTATTCGAAAATTTTTTATTTGATTGGCCTATTATTGATTAAAAAGGTAACATTTTTTCGCAAACTGTACGGTTTGCGAAAAAATGTTTCGAAACGAACTAATAATAATATAATGTTTGCCAGTTATGAAACAAAGTGAGGTTTTAACTAAACCTGAAACCTTTAAAAGAAACTAACATATTTTGTTTGAAGCATTTTCCTCGATTAAACTTATTTTTCGAGTTTCATGTATATGTCAAGTTAAATAAAACACACTGTATATTGTTGAATGTGGGTTGATTATTTTTACGAGTGAAAACAGTGTGGCAAGCATATTTCTCTAAATGTATGAAAAAAATCTTCAAATAAAAGTTGTTTGTTTTTTGGTATTTTTCTATTTTGTCAACCAGGCTTTCATTTTTCTTCGGAGGATTGTTTTTAGATAGAAAATAGTAATTACAAGTTGGTTGGGTTGAGTTTGTCGACTATAGAGGAGTTGGTTGGGTTCTGAACTTTTTAGCCTTTGCGTTCAAAAATAGGACACTGTTATAGAAATTTTGTGCGGTCTATTTTACCTAAATCTCTTTTTCAAAATAAAATACGAGAAAATAAATTTAACAATTCTTTAAAATAACTTACCAACAACCGATTCAACGGTATCAGATGCACCAAAATATGGTATTTGTCCCAATGAACTATTCAAATGTGAATATGTAACACACAAGCCTTGTTTACGTTGTTCACGCTCTAAATTTGATAATGTTGGATCACTCTCCAATGCTAACATTTGTTTACTAAGTTCAGTTCGATAATCTATTGTGTTGCTACCAAAACCGTGTGGTCCACCAGTCACATTATTCGTACCAGAGTTACCAGTATTGTTACCACCAACAGATGATGAAAATCCTGATTGATTATTACCAATATTATTTTGATGTTGTGATGATGGTTTACTTAATTGTGCACCAGGTGCTTTACTGTGTGAACTATTTGAACCTATACTGCTTGTTGACGCTGATTCTGATACCTCACCACTTCCGTTCTGAAATAAAATTAAGTCAAATTGAAAATTTAAAAACAATTAGCTGTGGTGTAATTAAAAATTTTACGGCTCAGAGCGAAATAAAATGAGCAGAGTTAATGTCAATTTTTGTTGATCCGTTAGATTTCCGATCAGTTTTAAGATTATATAATTGAGTTTCTAGATAGAGGAGTGTTAATTATTGAAATAATCAAAAAGTAGACCACATGCTAACCAGGCTAACTTCAAAAAGTGTCCCTCTTGAAACGGTTTACTATGCCGAGCAAAGACATTTGCAGCCAAGCAAACATATTTAATCATATACGGCGATGGATGTTTATTTCTGTCTTTCGTTGCACTTGCAATTAATTCCTTTTTGTTTTGGTTAGCTTTTTTTGATTTGTAATTTGTTAAATATAGTTAATTTTATGATCGATAAAGTGTCCAAAATATTGTGTGGGACGCCATTGGTTCGCCATCTCTTCTCTAGACTTTATAAATTAAAAATATTTTAAATTCCTTCACAAAATTAATTTATAAAACACCTTTCAGAATTTCGTAAACCTTGATAATTAATTTCGATTAAAATAATTCATATCATATTTTGGCCGTTATCAAGCTGTACATAATATTTAGACGTTGTGTGTATACACATACTCAACTTTATGTTAGTTTAGATTATATTGGCTGCCCACGAAGGATACACTTAAGCTATAGAGCCCATTATGTTAACTTTTCAACAAATCGATGAGAAAGATTCATTTTTAAATTTTTTTTAATTCTTTGATTAATATTAGTTTTTTAAAGCATTCATAAAAACTGTAAAAAGAAATACACAAAACTGTCTTTTTTTATATTTTATATAGAAATTTGCATATTATGTGCCCTTTAATTAAAAAATATATCGCTTCACAATCGATTGAAAAATTACTTTTGATAAATTAAATACACTTAGATTAAGGTTTGATCTGAATTTGATTTATGATTTGTTGAAGGTTTTCATGTAATTATTAATCATTAAAAATTTTTAGTTTAACATATTGTCAGCAGTAAATGTTGAATGAACGCATATATTTTCGAAAATGTTGCTTCACCTTCAATAGATTAAAAATTAAAAAACTTCTACTTTCACAAATTCAATCTCATAGATTACGTTAAAAATTTTTTTTAAATCGTCTGCCGAAGAGTTCTGTAAATATCTTAATTAAAAAGATTCACGAAAATTTTCGTCTGCCAAGACGGACAAAATCAAAAGACGATTATTTATTATTTTTAGTAATTAAATAATTAATTACACAAATCCGGTTACTAGTGATGTTAAATAAATAATTGACAGATTAAATTTTGAGTGCACTGTCCGATCAACCTCAACACAATATTTTAATTTTATCAAATTCTTAAAAAAAACAAAAAAAAAAAAAAAACGTGAATTTACGATCAAACTACCTGAATTAAATAAAATATTTTAAACTTTAAAAAAATAATAATAACAAACTTACAGAACTATCACTGCTTTTGTCCTTCTTATCACCAAGTAATTGTTGTTGGAGGCTACTTTGATTTGTTGATTGTGGTAATGCAGAATTCAATAAATCAGCTAAGTTTGTACCAGCATCCAAGGGGGCAGCAGCATCTCGTGCGACATTCATCTCCTCTGCAAGCACCGCTGTTGTTGGTGTTGATAGGCGATACATTAGTTTTGTTAGTTGGTTGGATAGGAATTTTTATTTATTTTTTTATTTTATTGTGGTGGATTCCACAGAAAAAAGGTTAATGATTTTTTATGTATAGTCAAAATTGATTATAACGATAAATTGATAGGGTCCTGACATATACAATTCCGGATACAACAACAAATTGTTTATAACAACCAACCATCATTTAAATTATAACGACACAGAAATTAAATACCATTTCAAAAATAATTAAAGTTCAATGGTTCTGAACTAGGACATTTGCCACGCTTTTTTTTTATATGAAAACTGAATATGATTGTTAGAGAGAAATATTTTTCCAATTTTATTTAGAGAGGAATATGATACCAATTTCGATTGGTTAACAGGTCGATGTAGATCTGTTGATACCATATGAACAGGTAAGTTAATATATAGAACTTCACCGATCTGTTAACCAATCAAAATTAATATCAGGAGAAAGATAACTTAATTACGAAAATAATGGAATGGGCTTGCTTGAAAAAAAACCGTTGATGGAAAAAATTGATTAAAATCAATTTAATTAAAAATAACCATGAACATTTTTCGATAGAAAAACTAAGATAGACAACTAAGAAGGTTTTTTTAAAAATTCATCAAAAATATGTCTCATCTATATGAGTGATGATCGACCTTATACCGTCTCTTAGATCGAATCTATCGAATATAATGACCATAACTATGGGTCCTTTTAATGTCGTTATAATCAGTTTTGACTGTATAAAGTATGCATCAAAATACTTTTAAATTTAAATTAATTAAAATAAATTAATAAATAATTATGAATGATATGTTATTGTTTTTTTTGTTTAATTCAATTTTAAAACTTAATGCAAATGTTTCAATCATTTAGTTTCCCTTTTTTTTAATCGAGTCATTCATTTTAGGGTCTTTCTCCAAGAAGTCGAAGGTCAAAATCAGAAATATTTTATAATTGTTATGTTTAGAAAGCGATTTAACTATTGAAAATAAGCCCTTTTTTCATTGTATCTGGGCGCTAAAGTTAAGAACAACTTTAAAATTGTAGTAACTTTCTATAATTAATTTTAATATTATGACTTCATAGTTTTAAAGTGTAGAAACCTCCGAGGTTTCGTTTCGTGCTAAAATAGTTTATTTCTATTTGTATTCGATTAGACCAAGTACCCAAGAATATGTAATGTCTAAAACAAATAAGAAATCTCTGGAAACATCAATTCAACAAAATCTCACAGGCTTACACTTTAAAAATTTGAAGTTGAAAATATTTAATTTAATTATATTTGTATAAATGAATGCGTGACATTTGGAGCACTTTGTATAAATAGAAAATTGCATCCGAGATAACTCTTCGTTGATTATAATATTTAATTTTAAGAAATTCTTAATAAGTTTAATATTTTCCAAACACATTTATGTTAATCATTCAAAAATAAGCAATTTGAAAGATTTTAGAAATTTTCAAGAATATTAAACTCAAAATCTACAAGAAATGATCAGCAAAAATTAAGTAATTTTTTAAAAATACAACTTTATATTCGAGTTAGATCAATTATTACACTTCCTTATAGAAATCTTTTCGAAAACGTAAGAAATATAATAAGTTTTAAACGTAAGAAATAAAATAAGTTTAACACTAAAAAATGTTATTTTTTTCAAAATTAAGCATTTGTTTAAAATATACAGATAAAATGATTTAATTTACTTTCGACCTTTTTGAATATATTTGAAAGTATCATAAAACTTTTATGATAGTTTTTATTTTCTTGGAAAAGATTATTTTTAAGCTTTTCAAATTTTAATAACTACCTGAATGCAAATAAAAAGTAAATCATTTTGTATTTTTAATTAGAGAAACAGAGATTGCTTGAGATTTGTACCTTTTTAAATATTTAAATTATTCTATTAGAGCAGATAAAACATATGTCTAGTCAAAATTGATTGTTAATAATTCTCATAACAGACAAATCAAATAGAAAGATCAGTTTATTTCTAACAAGGTAAAATAGATCAAGTGTGTGTAGCATACCCATAATAAAAGGCCTTCGTTATATAACAATTTATATCTATACTGTCATAGTGTGCGATGAGTTGTTATACCATGTATATATGAAATATACATAGTATTATAAGTTTAGTCCCAAGTTTGTAACGCCTAAAAATATTGATGCTACAAAAAAAAAATTGGTATAGGTGTTCCTAAAATCACCTAATTAATCCATTTCCGGTTGTCCGTCCGTCTGTGGTCACGATTACTCAAAAACGAAAAGAGATATCAAGCTGAAATTTTTACAGCGTGTTTAGGACGTAAAAAGTGAGGTCAAGTTCGTAAATGAGCAACATGGGTCAATTGGGTCATGGGTCCGTAGTACCCATCTTGTAAACGGTTAGAGACAGAATAAAAGTTTAAATGTAAAAAATGTTCCTTACCAAAAAATAAACAACTTTCGTTTGAAACATTTTTTTGTTAACATCACTGTTTACCCACGAGGGCGTTTATTAGGTACAAATTTTATAGTATGTATTAATATCAAAGTGAGTATCTTTTGTTATTTACGTGACGTCAAAAAAACAAACTAGTGCGCATCAACACTTGCGCATTATATGAGAATATCAGTTAAATATGTCAGATATGTATGTATGTGAAATGTGACAGAGTTATCAACACTGCCTATACATGGTATTTCAACAATTAACTCAGTCAATTGTTTGTTTTCACTTGTTTAAATTGAAATTTAATTAAGTTTATTTCGAGTTAGAGACGATCAATCGACTTCAAGTTTTTATGGTAATTGTACTATATTATCCGTAATAAGTATTAAAAAAATTTAGTATTTTGTGGCACAATGTCCATATAATTGAGGTATTACAATAAAAAAATGACCAAAAGCTTGAAATTAAAAGTACATTTCCGATTTTTAAGGGACCGGACACAAACTGTTCGTATGAGGATGTAGAAAAAAGTCAGGTTGATCAGAAAGTGTGGTTTTTAATTTACGCGCTTGAGCGCTCTTACAAGTTCGTAATAATCAATCGTGCTGAAAAATCTTGAAATAGAAAAAAAAAGATTGGGTTTTTATTTTTTGACATTTTTCCTAAACCTCACCGTTTCCAAAATACTCGTTATTTCGATAAAAATTTGATACTGATAAAGTTAACGATTATTGTGTGGTTTTTATGAAATATTTGATTCAAAACCAATTGGATCTTATATTTTGGATACTTCTAAATAATTTTTGTTATGACTTTTTTTCATCTAAACTCCCCGTTTTCGAAACGTCGACGTTCTATACTTATTTTAGGCTAAAATATCAACAAGTTTGACGATTAGCGAAAGGTTCCTTTCCAAATATTTGATTAGAAAACCAATTGTTTTTATATTTCAGAGAGTCTTTATTGAGTACTACTATCGATACTTTTTTCATATTTCTATATCGCACGATTTTAAATTATAAAGGGAGGGGAGGTTTTATCCAATGATATGCTACTTATTAAAATTGATAAAAGGTAAAGTTACAGGGATTTTAAGAATTTTAAAATTTTATTTTTGTTACACAGACAGTAAGAACATAAAAATCTATGTTCCTAGATCCCAAGATACATTTTACTATTTCGCTGATAATTCTTGGTGTGTCACCAACGCCGTATTTTCATTGGCTATAAAGAATGGACATTTACGAATGAATTGTAATGTACGCTTCTAGTCTTTTATTTGTATGTTCATGATTTTTTGTTATCAATGATAAAAGAACTTGTACGATAGATATAAATCTACTAAAGAAAAGAGATAGTTATATTACCGGATAATATACTCTTCAGTTCTCTCTCACTCTCAAATTTTACAGTTAATTTTTAAAGGACTATGCTTAATATTTAAAATTTTGTAAATCGAATTACATCTATTATATGAATTACTAGAATTACATCTACTAATATGAAATTTTTACTTCTTTGGTGAGTAAAACTATAGACATAGAGAGTGGACCGAGTTCCTTATCCAGCTGGAAAGTAAATACGGGTAGAAAGATCTGAGAGACACATAGTGATCTTTAGGCAAGTAATTGTCTTTTGTCTATGATAGGTTTTGGCCACCCTGTCGTTTTCTCCATTCCCCATGGGTAAGAGTTAATTCCGCAGTGAATATTCAAAGGGGGTATCGGTAATTATCGGTTAAACTGATCGATACGATTAATGCATTTTCATCGGCTGAATGCAGTAAAATGTTTTACAATGATTTTATTTGGCAACCCTTATTTCTGAAGCTACAAAACTTTTATATCACGCCTAAATAAACGTTATACAACTTTTGTTTCTTCGTTTTATTGTAGTTTAATAATAACATTATAAATGTTTTCCAATTTTTCAATTAAGCGCAAAACAATTCCAAAAACGTCAGTTTACCTTAGAGTTGCCATTAAGTCACTCTTGAATTCTTTAAATTCTAAACGATTGAAACCTTTTGTTTCGGACATTGCCGAAAATTACTTAAATTATTTAATATACATAATAATTTTGACGCATACTTTTTGAAATATTTATTTCGAAAAAGAACAAAATTTGAAAAAGAAATGGAAAATGAGATCTTAAAAAAATAATACAATAATCAAAAATTCAAAAACTAATTAAAGAGCAAAATCAGCTCGACTGAATCTAATAAGAACTTTTAAAACTACAGATCTATTAGGAACAAAAATTTAAAAAAATTCTAATTTAAATCCAAGTTTTGCAAAATACAATTTTTAATACATGCAAAAATAACAATAAAAATTTTTCAGGGAAACACTTTTCTTATTCAAATAATTTACTTCAAATAAAAATTATTGCGCAGGCATATTGTACAATTTAATAACTTTCCAAAACACTTATTTTTGCATTTTCGCAAATTCAGTGGAAAATTATATTTAAAAATACCATTAACGGCTACAATTTGAGACTCGAACGGATTTCCTGTGATTCGTACAAGCCGAGAAAATGAATGGAGAAAACGTGATAAAATCGTGTTTTCTCGTAAATTTTCTATCGGATTTGGCATGAGCTAGTCTCTTTTTTTTTTTTTGAATTAAATTCTATAGCCCTGGAACCCGTGACAGTAAAACTGCACTTACACGGATTTCAAAATTTCGCATATGAATCAATACCAGGGTTTCTTTTTTTTTTTACTGATGTCTCAGATATTTTAAAATAGACAAAATTTGTAATAAAATGATCTCTTACAAATTAATTCCCATGAAAGTGTAAAATACTTGTAATTATTAAAAATATAAAAAATATTTTTGCCAGGATAAACCCTGGCACACCTAGTTCATATCTGGAAAGTTCTAGTTCTAGAAATCCGTGTAAGTGCAATTTTATTGTTACGGACTTCCCTTATACCACTATGCTATAAAAACACAAACACAAGCTATAAAAATAAAAAATGGACAACATTTTTGATTATTGTATAGATGGGTTTAAATTGAGTAGGATGCAGGCCAGTGTATATACAATAAACTCACGCTCAACATGGGCAAATGCGCAGAATACACCACGTGGACAATATCCAGCCTGTTGTACATCATTACATTTAGTGCTTTTATATATTTCTGGATGAAATTGTTGTTCGGTACGTGTATGACAATATGCACATTGATCACCAGCATCACAACCACTTGGTTCACCCCATTCTTCACCATGTTTTACACTTGGACATGGTGTTGATCTGAACACATTCATCGAAGTTTAATAATATTATATCACGAACAAAAACAGAACAAAATGTACAAATATTTTACTTAACAAATAAACCTAGCGTCTCGTGTGCTATTAGTCAGTCATTTTAAAACGTCTACAAATTTAACAGACTGTGTCTAACAAAATACCAACAGACAGGAACTTATCATCCAAGGGATCCAAAAATTTTTTAACTATCAAGCTATATTCATTGAGAATGATATGTACTCTCTGTCTCATGAAAAATTTAGTGTTTTACCATTCTAAGTGATATAGCTATAACATTATATGTGAATTACATGTACTGTTATAGTACTATCAGTTAGAATGGTTCAACTTTTCCGCGTATTTTGACTTGAGATACATTCAAAATCGGTCATAATATTGAAGGGACCAACAAATTTTATCATTAGGGGCCATTCATTAATTACGCGAGGATACCGAAGAGGAGGAGGTAAAAAAATTCTCTACATGCTCTTATCTTGGAAGAATTTTCTTCAAATATAACTAAAAACACTCTCCATTAAATGACCTTCCAAACATAAAAATCAGTTGGTGCGTTTAGGAGCTACGGATGTCACATACAGAAAGACACAAATAACGATCAAACTTATAACACCCTTTCTTTTTGGTTCGGTGGTTAAAAAAATATTTTACATTCATCGGTCGTTCGGTATATTTGCTTATAATTCCAATGAATATTGGTCACTTTAGCCGATATGTCGCTAAAATCGATACATTCATATATGTGTCTGTAGATAATTGAATAACATAAAAATGATTAGGTCCGACACTCAATGAAGCTTAGTGTGATGTCCAAAATGTTCTGATTTTAATATCATTCTCAATGAATTCAATTTTAAGCTTGTCACGTATTAAAAACTTTTCAGGCCACCTAAAAGAGAAATTATCGCCTATGAAAATATAACCTCTCAAAATTCTAATCGTCCTGAAATTACGGTAAAATGTTACGTCTGACCATAACCTAAAATATTTATTTTAAACAAAGGGTTTTTCATTTTCGATGTTATTTTAAAATTTCTCGATATTTTGGAATTTTGTACTAGAATGTCATTTATTATTAACAAGTGACATCATCTTGGTTGGCAAGCGCGCCTTTTTGATGATTTGATAATTCAGGACAACAAAGATACTTCAACTATCTAGAAAATAGAAATACAATAAAAGAATCTTAAAACTGGCCAGAAATGTAACAAATCAACAAAAAATCGATATTAATTGCCCTCCTTTGTATATCGTAATGGCTTGGTGAAAACACTGACGTCATCAAACTACACTTTAAAATGTTTTTGCTTGATATTGCGTAGAAAACGTCATTAAGGAAGAATTAATTGCGAATCCCAATAATAACGAAGTCAAAATTATTGGACGGCACATCTATGGCCTCATTAACTATTTCTTTAGAAAAAATGACACGTTGATACATATAAAGATTCATCACGCTACGAAAAATTATTCGATTACCAGATTATGTCAAAATACCAGACATTCTAAAGCAAAAACCCTGAAATGACAGTACATTCAAAAATAACGTCGAAACTGTAGCACCCATACATTTAAAATATGAATAATTCCTTTAATTATGATTGGATATAGATTAAGTAGAGTGCAAAAATAGAAAAAATGAGCCATTATAATTAATCAAACTTTAGTTTCCCTCTTATTAATTAAAATCAGAGATGCTTAATATTACGAAATTTTAAAAAAAGTATCGCATTTCGAAAATTATAATTTTACTCCAATATTAAAATTTATGAATTTCACGTAGTTATTTCATTTTCAAAAAGAAAATGTATGTCGAATCGTTGAAATTAACGTCTCGCATTCAGCGTGGGCCATTTTAGTCTTTATGGCTAAGAGCTCGTTTTGTAGTTAAAAATATGTCATCGAAAGAAAACACCCTAGCTACAGAAAAATGCTTTAGCCAAAAGTTGTCAAGGACAAAAGAGTACATTCGCTGCGTCCATGACTTTGACCTTTCTAATTCTAAGGTTATTTGAACTTCAAATGATTTTGAAAATTTATCTGGAGTTAAAAATTATTAACACAGAATGATCTTTCTTGGTCCTTGATAACCTTTGTCTAAAATATTTTTCTAAAGCTAAGTCGCATTTCCTACGAAGTTGCCTTAAGTCGCATTTCCTCCGAAAGCTAACAATTTTTGAAAAAGTTTTTTATGAGGATCAACTTTCTAATTTGTGTTATTCTATCTCTTACTTTTAAGATATAAATTGACTATTAAAGCAACCCGGAGAACTAGGTACAATCTGATGTCAGAACATGATGCCCCTTATAAAAACTCTGCAAGTTTTGTTTAAATTATTTTTTGCTTGGTTAACTACAAAGCGAGCTATTAGCCATTAGAGATTAAAATTATCCACCCTGTATGTCATTAGTGTTTAAATATGACTTTCGACATTTTGCCAACGTGGTTCGATTCAAATAAAGTGCAATAAACAGTGTTTAATTCACCAAGTTAAGTGTTTAATTCAATATAGAAAGTCACTATTGTGATATCATTATAATTTGATTTTTATAATACTTTTGATAAAGTAACAAATAGAAAAAATTACACAGATTTACCCGGAAAATAGGAGCAAAAATTCGGGTAAATGTGGTAACACGCCTAAAAATACAACTTAAAAACTAAATTAACATTCTGAAGAAAATCTTAGCGAGGTATAAGTATACAAAAAAAAATTAAAACGAGATTAAACTCGAATATTTCCGATGAATAAATGTATCCTAAAACCGTTTTTTTCACTTAAAAATTTTGGACGAACAGATTATTATTATTTTTTAAAACAATTGAATCGCGAACATTTTTCACAAATGTTCGTAAAATATTTTTGAATAATTTTTGGTATCCATTGAAAAATTTTAAAAAATTTGTACCTATATTTAAATTTTCGTGGACTCCGTCGTTTATCTTTACTATTATGATATTGTGGGCACGCATATCCTTGACGGCATAACCTAGGAGGTCGTTTGCATGCCTCAGTTTTATAATTTGCAAGTACATAATTCGTATCTAAAAACAAACAAGTTTTTTTTTTTGAAAAATAAAAAGTATTGTTTTTGTTTGGTAAAGACTCTCACAGATCCAATTGAAATATTTGTGATTGCATAAAATGACATGATGGAAGTAAGCTCCGGAATATTCCATGGAAGATCTAAATTATCAAAATTTTGGATAACATTTCGACTACTTAATTATTTCCACACTTTTAGCCTAGTCAACATAAGTTCAAGTTGGTGAAATATAGAGATAATGGGCGTAAAATACGTGCGATAGCTTGAATTCGGAATGATGTCTAGAAAAATGTGACGAAAACGTTTTTTAGCACATACAAAATTGCAAAAGTTATAAACAATTAAAGATGAAAATAAAAGGTATTTCGTTATTTCGCCAACATTTCATAAAACATTAATATTTAAGAAATTTAAAAAAAAAAAAAAAAAAAAAAAAAATTTTTAAAAGCGAGGAATGTCCAATAAAATAAAAAATAATTTAATTTTGCTCTACCACGCGCAAATTTTATCCAATTTGGATCAATCAAAGATATAATCCCACTAATTTTGGATCATTCTTTTCAAATATTACGTCAAATTTAACGTATCTTCAATAAATTTCGAAAAAACAGTATTGTGATTTGCATATTTGATATAAGGGCTAATATAAACGAATAACTACCATGAAAAATGAATAATCTGACCCAAAATTAGTGGGTTTCAAAAAATTAAACTCGTTTAAATACGATAAAATTTGACCAAAATATCCAAAAAGAAGATTTTTTTAAACTTTATGTCATAAAAATATAAAAAAATTAATTTTGCTCTACCACAAGCAAATTTTATCCAATTTGGATCAAGCAAGCATGTAATCCCACTAATTTGAACGGCTCTATGAACCCAAAAAATTTTACGCCAATTATTCAAACATTTTTTTATTTTAGTTTACAATGAAGACGAAAATTCGAGAAAGTTTAATTAATTAACAATTACCTAACTTGTTGAAAAATTAGAGAAATTTGATCTACTTTCAGCGGCATATATTAAAATTATAAATAATGGAGTTAGACTTTCAAGAGTGGGAGATTTTTATTGGAATTTTCCTGTTCTTTAAGAATATTTTCTTAGAATTGTCAAAGAGTTATAAAACAAATTTAAATTAACCCTTTTAAGGGATGTATTATTAAAATGGAACTATGAATCTTTTCAACGATTTAATAATTGATTATTAGACAACAAATATTTCGCATTAGCCTGTGAGATCCTTTAATAAAATGTTATGAATTATAAAATGATAAAATTGAAGATATTTTAAGGAATACTAACCCTGCCATTTTGGATCTTCATTCATTAAATTACGTTCTTTATCTAATGCATTTGGTCCATTTGCAGAACTACCCTCAGCTTCGGCATTCTCTAATGCTTGTATTTCTTTTAAATCATAGACGGGTGGTCGTAAATCATGACTGCCGTGTGCGAATGCACAATGTAAACCATTTTTAGCGCAATAGCCACGTGAATCTGTATCGTGAACACACATACATGTTTTATAATATCTTAAGTGATATCGACGTTCAGTGTCACCGGCAGTGCGATGTAAAAATTGACACCTGTAAAACAAATTCATATTATTAGTATCACATATTTACTATTAATATTTAAGGTAGCTGTCTTGCTACAATATTGTTAAAAAGTTTTAGTATATATGCGCGGTAAGAGTATATGAGCTTGTAGTGAGCTATAATTTTAGTCTAATGAAGTACTAGCGAAAGGTTCATACACACAATACTCACTGTGTGTTCAGTTGTTTACATAACTCTACTATAGTTGTTTCTGTTCAACTATAAAATAGCTTAACTTTGCGTTATTATATCTCAAAAATCAATAGGTCGATCAGAACAAATACGTCAATAAAAAGTTAGTTTTTCTTTATAGAATTAAAAAACTTTGCAAAAGTTTCGACGTAGAAAGACATGATTATTAACTACTACGTCATTATATTTTACTAACTTCGCCTTACGGAGTCTGCTTTATGAAATTCGAGTTACAGAGTATAAATATGTACTATCAACACCTCGCATTCGCATTCTTGTCTTTGCAGTAGTCATGTATTGCAGATGTTCAAGAGAATAGAAGTGCTTACCTTAATCACCAGGCACGCGAGGATGAGAAGTCTCTTTAAAGAAATCTCGTTTAACTCTTAGGTCAAATTCTGAGGTGAATTCCCCCGAGTTGGAGGAAACTGGAAACAATACACCTCTAACATCAGATGCTTCATCTAAACTCTTAAGAACGTCGCAAGACCGATCAACAGATAAAGTCTTAACTTCAAAAAGGCACTCAAGTTTAAAGCTAAAGATGAAGCGCACAAAGAAGGCGGATAAAAAGCAATGATTGAACAAGCAACTGCAATGAGCGGTAAAGCTCCAAGCGGCCCATTCACAGGAACAAGGTAAGGCAGAAAGGAAAACAACACCATCTGTTAACAGGCACAAAAACGGTGCAGTGCGGCTGGTCATGTCTTTACTGTGATCGCGAGGTTTTTTTTTTCATATTATCATTCGCGGTGGAAATGCTCCGTGAGACCATTACATAGCCTCGGCAGCTACACGGCCTTCGTTCTCCATTTTGAGAGCTTCGCCTCGAGAATAAACGATTCGATACAATAGCTACGTTCACTGTTTCCAGTGACTGTCTCATAGAGGAAGAATCAACAAGAACTGCCGAGAGCGTCAGACTGTGATGCGGTGGAAGATGTTAAACACAAAAAGTGTCTGTTTTTTTCACAGCGAAAAGGGAGTAGCATTCTGAGATCGAAAATGAGTTTTACGCATTTAGATGGGTAACACATTTTCATGAAAATTTTTATGTGCATCTCGCAAAAAGTGAGAATTGAAAGTACCTCTGTGTCACAAAAATCGCACGGATTTACATTTTAATATATACTAAAATGTAGCATTTTTTGTGACACAGAGATACTTAAAGCACTATAACTTTAAATAAGAGTCAAAAATATGCTTGAGCATAATTAATTTCAATTTTCTACCATTTATATTCCAGATTTCCCTAAAATTTTCAAAAATTTAATAACTTTTTAAAAAATAATTTTAACATTTTTTTTAACAAGAGCAAATTTTTATATATTTCATCTAATAGCAAACAAAACAAAAAAAAACATATTTTAAAATTTTTTACATAATAAGTATAAAAAAAAAAAACAATTGAGTATTATATTTAAATGCATAATAACAAAAGATGTATACAATCATAGATGTTTGATGTTTGAATGAAAGAAATGAATATCGTATTTTGGCGCCTCTTACTTGTTACTACTATTTTGTTTGGATAAATGTCAACCATGATTGTATATACTTTAGGTATTAGGTAGGTACTGATTAAATATTTTTAATAAATTTATGAATAATAATTATGAAATAACATGCAAATTTAATAAATTTATCAAATCAATTCAATATTTATAGCAAATAAGATAAAAAATGTATAATGACACTATGTAAATAATAAAATGTAAACACTTACTCGTCTCCATCCGGACAAAGACCTGTAGTTTCATCATATTTAGTGCAATAATTATCGGCACTATAATTAAAGGATCCATCTCTTTTTCTAACAGGTCTTCGACGTCGTTGATTCATAAAATGCCAATGAAAACATGTGAAAGGTCTGTGTTGTGTACATTTATGTTGTAGAAATTGTGAGCATTGTTCGACACGAAATTCTTTTAAATAGCTACAAAAATTATAAAAATAACGTACGATTATCTAACACAAATTGATTAATCTATTAATATAAATGAATTTTAATTATATAACATAGTTATACACAATTCACTGTTTACACTTACGAGTAATGATTCGGTTTTTCTGTTTGAGCTGTCAACAAAGCTTTTGCTTCCGACGGCATTTTGCTTATAACTATTGCGCATATAAATGAACGCAGGGCACGCTTTGTTGATAGCCAATAAAAATAATGCAAATTGCATCACATGACCATCGCTCTAAAAACTAATGACCAAGGTCAATTCTGTTTTGGTGCGATATGCAATGCATTCACGATTCACATATAGTATTCTGTTACATTTTATAATATTTACTAATTTTTTTTATATTATTATTATTATTATTAATAAATAAATTATTGCATTTTAATTCGCGTGATAAGAACTGATAAAGGTTTCTTATTTATTACTAATTATATATACTTTGATTTGATTTATATTATTATACACATACAGATTTTTAAACATATAAATTTATTTTAACGAATTTATTTTTTGAATTTTTAAAATTTATTTTACCTTTCTATTTACTACGCATTAATAATTATTAAATTTTATTACTCATGTATTAATTAAAGGGGGTATTCTAAAATTATTATGTAAGGGGTGGTAAGAATAATAAACAAATAAAGAACAGCGCGCATTTGTTTTGAAACAAAATAAAAGCGAGGGAAATTCACTTTAGAATAAAACTTTAGAAAAATTATTTGCATGTTGAGCACTTGTTGGGACCTAATATGTTGCATTTGCTCAAAGGCACAAGTTTCTTGAGATTATTTAGGAATATTTTACCAAATTTATTAAACAAAAAAATATTAAAAAGTTAACTTAAGAAATAATAGTCTTTGGAAATTTCCTTGTTTCTAAATATTCTTATATTTTAAGTAAATTAGAAACATTTTAGAAACTAAGATAATAGTTCGGTACAAAACAGAGATATAATGCCAGAGGTAGAAAATTTACCAAACTATTATAAATAATTCTCATTTATTAAATATTATAGGCAATGTTGTTACATAGATGGAAATTATTGTGCATAACTTTAAATAAAGAATATTCAAAATTTTGATAAATAGTAAGTAAACTAGTGGTCTAAATATGAATTACTGACGAAGCGGTTCAATTATTGTTTTAATTAGTACAAATTATTATCGCCAGTTGGCAGGTTGTAACTCTCAGGAATCAATAAGGGATAGAGTGCATGTAACGAATATAGTGAAATGCCGACAGATCATTATATTAATAAAACTTCAATAATTTTTGAACTTCCACCGTAATCTTGCGATTACGATTGATAGTTTTTAGCCAGTTGCCCAGAAGGAGCTGACACCTATGAAACTCGAATTTGCATTTCTGGTTTAATCTGATGAGAATACTTTAGTTTAATGTCACCCCATATATTTTGTGGCACTTTTATATTCGTCCTACACATAAAATTTTATAGGTGTCACATAAAAAAGTTTGGCTCTTAAATTTCATCAAAATACACTCATAGGCAAAATTAACCGCTCACTCCTTCATTTGCTCATTTGCCAATTTTTTAAGTGATTTTTGATAGGCTGTAACTTTATTAATACTAATCGCATCGAGAAGAAATGTTTTTAAGCTTAAAATGTCTAGTTTTGAAATCTTTGAAGGAAAATATTAAAAAGGAAATTCTTGGCCTAACCAATACTGCAGGCGTCAGTTAGCCTAATTCTTTGGCTTGAGTCTGGTATATTTTTCCTTCTGTGCGACCTTTTAGATATCAGCTATTGAATGAAAAGTAACCTATTTTTCACATAGGGCGTTTAGTCAACTTCAATCAATTTGGTATCAACTTCAACGTCATTTTGGAGAGGAAAATTTCGACAATTTCTAGGCCCTCTGAAAGGAAATTTTCCTGTTAAGAAAATTATCTGTGATCTACAATAAGTGGTGGGAGTCTGTTGTAATTGAAGGGCATACATAAAACATAAAATATAATAAATAACACAATATTTTTATTTAGGTAATATATTCATTATTCAGTCATTCTATTTTAAAATATTTACAAGCATTTGATAAATTTTTTAATATTCATTTCAAATACCCCATTTATATGTACAGTCAAAATTGCTTATAACGACATCTCTTATTACGGCGAATTACAAACGTCTTTACTGAAGCAAAATATAAGTAGATATGTGAACATACCGTTTATAACAATGTCAGATAAAACAACAGGTAAAAATGGTCTTCGGTTTACCATAACCATGACAATACTTGGGACCATAAAGTAAAATGCAGCGCCTCTTCAAGTTCACTTCTTTACCCTTAAAATGATCCCTGGTAGAGAATATTTTTAACTAAACAAAAAATGTCGCCTTTTTATTTTTTGTCACTGCCTTCAATGTTGTTATAAAAGGTTTTGACTGTGACTTTAAATCTTTGAAAAGCCCTGCAGTTTCTGCATTTTACATTAGAAAGCCAGCAGTAATTTTTTATTTTTCATAATATTGACATTTCCACTTATTTTTCATTATAGCTATCTTGAATAAATTTTAATATTTTATCCATATTACTGAAATGAAAATATCTGCTCAATAATCTCTTGAACTCGCATTTAAATTACGAGAATTTGGAACTATAATTTGAAATATCTGAACTGAAAAATTCTCAAATACCTGCTGAGTAACGTTACTTATATTTTCAAATTATAGCTGAGGACACACTAGGTCTTTTTTTAAAGATCCCGTAATAAATCTATCCTGAACTTTTTCTATGTACAATATCATACCTGGTTCGTGCCCCCTAGTCTGATGGTCAATTGTTTTATTTCGATTTCCTTCATTTCGATCGACTCGACGTTGATAGGGCATACTAGAAAATTTTAGGTGGCTCTGTGTGGGATATAAGCGTTGAATGTACCCCGTGGCCCGTATATATTGAATCGCCTGTGACCGGTAAGCAGCCCAAACTAGAAGGATTATATCTATCTCGTCTAGCCAATGAGATAAGTTAACTCCCGACATTGTACCCAGCTACTATTTAAGGCCCTTCCTAGTACCCAGCTTACTAGGAAGGACCATCTAGTTACCGAAGCTAGCAAACCTCAAGCCTACTTTGAGGACCATTCTTTAAATGTGTCAATATAAGTTCAAGTTACCTTGAAAGAATGGGCGGGATCCCGCTTTTTTCTCTATGCATCGGGGCCTTTATTCACCTAGCTACGCCCTGAAGAAAAGATAATCGATGAGTTGTAAGATTTCACTTGATCCGAAAAATTTAGTTCAATTTCTGTTTTAAAACTGCTTCAGAAAATTTAAATTACAAATTTCGAGTAAAACCATAAAAAATCATTGGCATAACAAGTATCTTTGGCGTAAAAACTTGAGTCCGATAAAACAATAGCTTCATACCAAATTTAAGCAAAACCACGTCCTTAATTTTTAATTTATAAAAAAAAAAAGTTTCAAATTTTCTCCTTAAATGCTTTATGAGTACTCAAATGAAGCAACTTAAGTAACAAGGTAAGCGTAACTAAATCGGCTTATTTTCAGATTTACTAAGCTTATCGGGACTTTGGACAGTAAACTTCAACACTCAACTTCCGTTTGATTTTCTTAAATTTTGTGCCCATAAATTTAATCAGTAATATGGAGGAAAAAACTTGTTTTTTAAAGCTTGAATATATACTGCCCCGTAAAGAAATTGACGAACTTAAAATAAAATTTTAAATTTTCTTGAAATTTCAAACAGATAATCTAGGCGAACATAACTGGATCTGAATGAAATATATATGATCCGATAATTTGTAGTTTCTAGTTCTTGAATCAATATCTCTATATTTTGTGATTACAGATTGTCTATATTTTGTGATTACAGATTGCAAATAGAAGTCAAATTAAAAAATATATATATACATATTTACACAGGTTTATTTCTGTAGACCATTATTTGAGGAGATACGACAGTTTCAATTGAAAATTTTCTATTTTACTTTGTCGGCGAATAACTCGGTTTTAAAAGCTCGGTTATAAAGATCAATATTTACACAAACTCAATTTCTTGTATAAATACTTTTGCACCCCATGTGCGCTTTGAAATTCATATCAAATTAATAAATAAATTTTCTCAGCACTTCAGCCCTGCGCATAAAATATTAAGTAATGATAAAAATGTTTGAAATATTGATTCAAAAACTAGAAAAGTACAAACTATCGGATGCAATATATTTCCTTCTGATTCAATCATTTTTCGCCGAGATCTACCAGTTTGAATTTTCGAGAAAATTAAAATTGCGCCATTTTTGTTGTGGAGCAGTATACTCATTGTTCTAATAGCTAATAAGATAAACGTTTTAAAAATAAGATTTTTCTTTCAAAGATATAATTTTTCTTTATAAAATTTCTTTTAATTTGATAACAATTTTTGTGTGTTTGTGTTTGGTTTGTACATCGATTTAAAATCCAGAACTAAGAATTTACTAGACAAGTTTTGACGATTAACGCGATTCACCAAATATTAAGAGAGGGTTATGCCATTTTTAAACGAACTTTGTGTGAGGTTAATTGTTAAAACTTGCCCAAGCTTTGATTAAGTTGTACAAACCAGGTTTATTCAAATATAAAAATTTTTTACGAAAAAAAATTAAAAGATAGAACGTTTTTTAACGCGCAAATTTATTGCTAAGCCAGACAAATACAAACAGACAAAAGCAAAGAGGATAAAACGTATCCTCATTTGTAAATTGTAAGTATCAACATTTTATAAGAAACCCGGAGACATAACCTTTTTAAAACACACGAAATAAATCAGGAAAAATAATTTAAAAACGCATTGCTTTATAAAAAAAAAAGTTGAGCAATGGACTTTGAGCAAATCTTTTATGAATAACGATCGTCGGGATAATTTAATGGATTATCCATTTTCGAATTTCAAGAGCCTCTTTCAAGGGAGCCTAGATTCCATAAATTGATGAATATTCATTCATTGAGCAATGCTTAAGATATAGGGACGCAGACTCCTTGCTTTGTCGGATATCGCCAACAAAGTATTAATTAAGGTTGCCACCTCTCCAGGTTAGATCGGGATTTTTCAGAAATCGTGTAGTTGCTCCCGACTCTCGATATAAACATAAATTCTCCAGAATTCAGTAAATAAAGAGACTTTTGACAATTTGTTTCATCTTAAAGAAAATTGGAGGGTTCCTATAATTCGGATTTATAATGGTGAGAACTGTGCATTTTTGTGTGTGTTTCGTGTGGGGACTCTTAAAAATTATTTTTCTACTATTCTTTTTTTCCCTTTTCATCGTATGGGGGGCCTTTTCCTTAAATTTGTTAAAAATGATTTAGTTTTTATACTCTATATATGATATATATTGGAGTCTGTTAAGTTTAATCTTAAGTTTGTAACGCTTCGAAATATTGATTCTACAAAATTTTTGATATAGATATTCATAAAATAAACCTTATTAGTCCCTTCCATTTGTCTCTCCGTCAACACGATAACTCAAAAACGAAAAGAGATATCGAGCTGAATTTTTTTTATATGGTACTCCAGACCCAAAAAATGTGTTTGAGTTTATAAATGGGAAACAACTAGTAAACAACAAGAGGAAGAACAAAAGTTTAAATGTAAAAATTGTTTCATAAAAAAAGTAAACAACTTTTTTTGAAATATTTTTTCGTAAATAATTTTGTTTTCCCGTGAGGCTCCAAATTAGAGCAAAAATTTAGTTCCCTTTTTCTCAAAAACTAGAAAAGATGGTGAGTTGAAAATTTCTAGATAGCTTCATTGATTTTAATTTCATGCTAGACCCACCCGATAACTGAAATTTTGAATTCAGTAGAAATTTACTTTTTTAAAGTTTGGACCATTTTTGTGAATCTCTAGGGGGTAGATGCACATACCTGCCCACCCTTGGCGACGCCCAGCCCATGCTTACAATATTATGATTCGGTGATATTATTACGTTAATTTCATTAGCTCCCGATTTCTGGAACTTTGAGATGGCAACCCTAGGTGTTTATCAAATTGATTTTTGCATTTATTATTCAATTATCTTCTTATTTGAATACCACTTTCAACAGATATTTATTTTAAACTTAAAAATTAAAAAAATTGCCAGGTCCCCTGGAAGAAAATTCGTCGGCTAAGAAAATTGTACACATTTTTAAATATTACGGCCGACTCTATATCTAATAAATAAGCCCTTGCAAAAGACAAAAATAGATTATCCTTTTGAACGAAACCTTTGGATGACAGACGCCATTTTGTAAGAAGATGATGAGAACTCGATGAAGATGATTGAATACAAAAAACGCATTGAATAATCCTGGTGTATAAACAAAACATTTTATTTAGATATTTTAAAAATTAATATAAATAATTTATTTGTATAAATAATAATTTTTTTTTTTTTACAATTATATATCGCAATATTTATATAATATATTATATAATATTTATAATATTATATAAATAATATTAAAAACATGTTTTTTTTTTTTAATAAAAAATATATAAAAACGATTTTGGTTACTAAATATATTTTTAAAAACAATTGTAATTGAAATTTATTTGGGCCGATTTATTCAATTTTCAGATTTTTAAACCGGGATCGCACATAAAAATTAATTAATTTCTCGATGGTTCCCAATTTTTAATATAATTATTCAAAATTTTTTCCTGACTAAAAAATTCATACAAATTAATAATATTCTCTTGTGGAAATAAATCTGTTCTGGAACTCTTTTGAAATTCAGAAAAAGAATATGTGAAGTAAAACTATTTCTGAAAAAATCTGAAGAAATTAAATAAATTATTAACCATCATTTAATGAGAGAAATTGGTCATAGATTGAAACTCTTTCCGAAGAAATATTAAATCTATTTCTGTCATTAAATTTAATGTTTTCAGAATTTTTTAGAGAAATTTTTCCTCGCATATTCTTTTCCTGAATTTCAAAAGAGTTTCAGAACAGATTTAATTCCATAAGGATTTGATCAAACATATTATTATGTTTTATATTTTCCTCATTGAATTTCAAACGATCTCCCGATAACGGTAGATATCGAATTGGCAATTTTTAAATTCATTCACCGTTTCATGATTATACTTGAACCTGGTTTTTGTGATTTAATCTAAGTTTCTTTTCAGTTTGAGATCTTTACGCTGCAACCTTTTTTAGCCCCCATTCGAAAGATCTATTCAAAAAATGAATAAATTGGCCATGAGTGATAAATATACGTTCAATTTTATATTATTGATGTTTAGACTTTTTTAAAAGGCTTTAAAATCGTTAGATTATTCGTTTGAAATCTTCTATAAAATAGGAAAAGTTCGAAATATTTATAAAAAAACAGAAATTATTTCAGCTAAATATAAAGATTGTAATTTTCTTATAAACACTCTGTGATTATTCGGTAAAATAAATGAATTTTTCTTCTAGTCACAGCCTTTTCATTCTTTTTTTTCGGCAATTCTAATCAATTTCAAATTTAATAAAACCAGTTCGGTCTAGAGCCAGGCGTATATTATATTGATAGTGATTTCAGAACGACTGGATATTTGTGAGGCTTGCAATTCGACTCTTAAATATAATGCCTGGCTTTAAACCGAATAACGGCATTGTAATATGGCACTATTTTTAAAACTGAACGTATATAAAATATGATCTGTTTTCGTCTTTCATAACTGAATAATTCACGAAAGGGAATCAATTTTTATTAAAAATGCGTCGTTCATGAAAATATTTGGCGTTTAATTAGCGAATTTTCAGAAAACACAAGTTATTTAGATGTCGAAAATAACCCTCATTAAAAGTTGTATACCCATATATTATACAAATTGATAATTTTTAGATTTCTCATTAAGACGTTCAATAAATCGCAAGATGTATTTTTTCATAATGGATTGAGATAAAAATGAAAACTATAAGGAGAACCTGTCTATTAATATTAATATCTCATATTTGGAGATAATTTTCTAGAGGTGCATAGCAACCATTTTTTCGACATCGAAAGTATACGAAAATAGTCTATTGTTATGACCCACCCAAGTCTAGAAGCAGATTCACCCTCTTGAATGTAATTGATATACAACGATTTCGATCGCTGAATTTTCTAAAAAAATTGATGCGTTTTTTTTCGTAAATTTTAATGAAACACAGAAAACAAATCCTATATATATGAAAATAATTTAAAAACACATAAATATTCGAGATTAAAAAATTGAAAATTCGTAAATTTAGCCAAAAATTAAAAAATAAAATCGCTTACTTAATTTGAGAATAAATTTGAGATAATTTGTTTTTTTGTTTTTATTAAATTACTCGTATCGTCTTTAAATATATTTTGTAATTCATTGGTTATTAGCTACATGCCATAAGAGCAGAAAAGAGATAGAGAGAGAGAAGAAAGAGATGAAAATATACTTAGAAATATAGTTAAGATGTTGATTTGTTTTTATACAGTTGTTCCATAAGGATTGAATACCACTTGATTACTGTCTGTATCTAATGTGACATCTTCTGGACTAGCTAAGTCAACACGCACTGTACCAGACGGAACACGTTTACGCGCACCAGGTCCCCATTGACTTAATGTCCATTGATAACCACCGGAGGACGTTGGTGGATCTGGTTCGTCTGGTG
Organism: Chrysoperla carnea; assembly: GCF_905475395.1. Taxonomy (NCBI): domain Eukaryota; kingdom Metazoa; phylum Arthropoda; class Insecta; order Neuroptera; family Chrysopidae; genus Chrysoperla; species Chrysoperla carnea. The sequence goes on along the minus strand of NC_058339.1, from coordinate 73,004,581 downwards.
TAGCGGGTTCAGCACTTGTTACAACATCACCACCAGGACTCTCCGATGTTGAACTTTGTGAATCGACGGTTGATTCATAACTACTTTCAGGACAATCACCACCGCCACGGTACCTTCCAATACCTGCCAAAATCAATAATTTACTAAATTTCCTGTCATGTCTAATAAGATAGCATACATGGTATTCAAAAATGAATTTTCTTCAAGGGCAAATTTTGAACTGTTCACCCCTTGATAGATGAATTACATAGTCGCTTCAAATAATAACTCAAAAAATAAAAAAGTTACAAAAAAAAACTTTAAAGGTAAATTTTTGCCCTCTAAACTTTTTTTGTAAATGTATTATTTTTCTAGTTATTTAACGACAAAGACATTTTTTGTTAGTTTTTTTTTTTTTCGAACATTTTTTTTGCATTTAAATTGCAATATTTTAAAAACTATATATCTAAAACTGCTAGAACTATTTGAGCTTGTTGTCAGTACCTAAATAAAGTAAATATACTTATTTTTTAGTTTTTCCCCGGTACGGAACCCTAAACTTACACTTGAAACATAGCTAAGAACATTCTCCATTAAATTATCTTTCAAACGAAACAAAAAAAATCAAAATCGGTTCATTCGTTTAGGCGCTACGTTGCCACAGACAGACAGACAGACACACAAAGCGGTTAAACTTATAACACACCTTTTATTGACTCGGAAGTTAAAAAAATGATCACTAACCTGTGTAATGAATAATTCCATGAGATTCTTCTAAACGTTTGAGTATTTCTAAGCATGATGGATCCGTATCCAATGGTATTGGATTTTCGCTATCACGATTATATACAATAACTGCAATATGTGATGGATGCGGTACCGGAAGTGGTATAATTAATTTATCCGGTGAATATGGTGGAATATGACTCTTCCATGGTGCCCACACGACATCTTCAATTTCTTCTTTTGTTTTTTTATTTTGCCGCTGTTTACGAGAACGCAACGATGTCATGGTATTGCTATCACTAAAAAAAAGGCAAATGTTATTGTTTAATACATGAAATAGGAGAAGTTACGGGAGAGGAGGAGACGGGTACAGCTCGTTGGAGAAGTAAAGCTATTCAAGATTATCTGGGAGAAAAGAGTTCTAGTAGATAACATTTGGAGGATTTTTAGGAAATTTACTACACTCGAAAGAACGGGACGCCGAATTGTAAATTTCAAGATGTCGGGTGATAGATTGAAACCTCAAAAATTGAAAAATTCAAGGTATTGGGTGATGGGACACTCTGCTTGTCGAACGCCGAACAAAATATTTTTTGGACGAAATTCAAGGAAAATTTGAATGGATATTTTAAACAAAACAAAATTGTAAAAAACTTACTTTTTCTTTTCATTTTTCTTTATTCCTGCGGTTGAAGTGAACCTACTACGTGGGTTAAAAGCAGAAACTTCTAAATATGGTGAATGAATTTGAATATTACCACGCGGAGCATATACTGCACCCAATAGATCAGGACCACAAACACCTAGACAGACAAATATATTTACAAAATATTCTAGCAGTTTTGGATCTGGAACCAGCCATAGGATTTAACGATCATTTCAGAACAACTGAAAACTTTAAAAAATGTGATAAAGGTCTTCAGAAATTTTCATGGCCGGGGTCATCAGACACTTGGCCTTTCAAGAAGCCTGTATGGGAATAGTATATTTTTAATTTAATAATAAATATAATTTAAATAATTTTGAAGCAGATTTTTAGCAAATTAAGAAGTTTTTTAGTATAAATGCGATTCTAACGATTTTTCTGGATCTACCGCTTTACGATCGAAATTATCTGACAATACTGACCAAATCCAGAGATTTTTTAGTTAAAATTGATGTAGATATACTACATTCCAAGACATTAAATATTCTATATCAATTTTAATTACAAAATCTCTGGTTTTGATCATGATTGTCAGATCATCAGCACAGGACTGCCAAACGTCCTAAAATGAGCTGGCGGTACAAATGAATGTAAATTTGATATGGATACCGGGACACGAGGACATTCCAAGGAATTGTGAAGCCGGCGAGCTTGCTAAAAATGGCACAAAGGTGTAAGAGCTGCTCTTGAATAACGATATCTTAAAAAAGACCAATCTTAGATGGAGAGAGGAACCCACTTGTGATACTACAAGATAGATATGACCTGAGCACAATCGTAAGCGTCCCGTAAGAACTTATATCGCTTCAAAGGGCCTCTATAAGCAAAATCATTGCGGCTAATACAGGACATTGGCTAGGCGGCAGACACGCGGAACGACTGGGCCTCTCAGTGTATCGCGATTATTGCAGCAGATGTCACAATCGGGAGGAAGAGAAAATGATATCTCTTCTTCTCTGTCACTGTCCAGCTCTTGCCATGAGGAGATGGATTCACTTGAGCTAGTCTTTCTTTGATGACCTCTCCGACCTAAAGTCCGTTGCCGTCAAAGCACTTTTGCTATCCTTAAGCAGCTCGAAATGGTTCATAGATGGCCGGGGATGAGACAACCCACTTTTCGGTATCACAACGGACGCTATGGTCTAAGTGTATCTCACCCCAGGACAGTCACTTTAACCTAAAACATTGATGAAGAATCGGGTCTCCAGAATTCAACTTTAGAGACTTTGCATTTTTTATCATTTCATTTCTTGACAATTGGTGTTTCAGATCGATCACCAATCTGGTACTATTTGCAAGAAATTAAAAATTTTCTCTGCCCTCTGAAAGGGAAATCACTGTCTGTGAAAATTATAGAATTTAAATTCTTAGACATGAATTTAACAATAGCATCTCAAATTTGCAGCCTTTTTGAAATGATTACCAAATATTTTGGCTGGTCGTAGATGTAATATTTCATCAGATTAAAAATTCATAAAATACCTAATTCAGCACTGTGGACTAAATCGGTATAGCGTGATAGATCCACACTACTATCCGGTTCCAATTTAAAACTAGTTTGTGTTTCGTCAAGTGGTGTTAAAAAATCTAAACTAAATATATCTGCATACAAAAGTCCCGCTAAACCAGCCCAATCACCATGCGATAATCCACGACTATCCCAAAACTCTTCTTCTGTTTGATTTAACATTAACATATGTGAAAAAATATTCGCCGGATAAAAGCGTTCCAACATGAGTGCGGCCTGTTGTATGGAAACTTTTAAATCTTGTGTACTTAATTTAATCTTACATCGAACAGCAACACTCAAACCCGTATGTAAATCACGTCGACGTCGTTCAAGTTTTTCATGTAAGCTCCCAATTAACTCTTGACATTCCTTTTCGAGGACACGATACGGACCAGTTTTTGCTAATTGTGCTGAGAATGGGCCAAAACAACCTTCGATAAACTGTGCAAAATCTTTTTGCGGTTGTAAGATTGTATTTTCGGTGATACGTTGATATATTGCTAGTTTTTCTAATTCCATTTTTGATTCGAATGCAGCTAAAGCTTGTTCTGGACGTATTTGAAAGAAGTAATTGGAAGCTAATCCCGGACCGGCTATACGACGTACGACAAAACTATCACTGGCTGGTATACGACCACGTTTTTTGATAATTGCATGGAATAGTATGGAATCCCAGCATAATCGGAACCAATATCTTACAACACCACCTGAAAAATAAGAACCAATAAATAAATAAAAATATTCGTTTTAGGATTCGACTTATGAGTTATACTATTTAATATATGCATAGAGACCTCCCCCTCCCCTTTAATTTTAATTTAGGTGTTCCTAAAATAATTTCTAATGTAACACGCAGGAACGTGTAATTTCACGTTCACTGCGTTTCAAATTTTATATCGATCGTGGTTGCTCAACTTTAGAAAAATTAAAATTCATATTAAATCACAACTACAATCTACACAAAAGATAGGTAAATTAATCCCAATGGTCTCCAAAAAAGAAAGACCACAAAAGGATCCATTGAAGATTTGAAGTTAATCAAAATAAAAATAGGATGCATTCGGTAATGAAAAATAAATTATGAAATTTGATAAAAATTAAAATTTATGTAGAAATATACTTAAATATTATGACTATGAGTCATAAAGGCATATTATTGTTTTATTATATTAAAATTAAAAGGCGTAATTTTTATTCTGTATATCACTTTACTTATACATATAACTTTATAATATACATAATATTCAACTTTATACATATAATAATTACATACACGAATGTTGTTTTTACTAATAATGTCACCAAAATGGCTGACAGCGTTTTTGTGAGAATAAATAATAATAATTTATTAGGAAAATCAAAATTTTGAAATATTGGATAGGCTAATTTTTTAACAAGTACAGCAAAAAAAAAGTATACTTACACGTTAAAATAATTAAACTAAGAAGTGGACAAAATAGAATAGCAACCAATAACGCTGCACATGGTTGTATAAGACCTTGTATCAATATATTCCATATAATCGCTTCAAATACAACAAAATAACGATTTCGTTCTGGTGCTGGACTATCAAAATCATAAACCAATCCCATAAATATATGCAATAACAAAGTAACGACTGGCATCCACATAAATGTTGTAATTGTAACGACAATACTACACAAACTAATAATGATACATATTAATGGGAAGAAGAATACAATCACAAATGTTCCTAATAATCCTTTGATTATATAATTCCAAAAACGATTCATATGTCGTGTGAAACCTTTACCAATGAAACCAGTATCCGGTTTTGTTTCGAAGTATGTACGTGATTTTGATATATGTCGCCATAAAGAAACTAATCGTGAACATAATGTTGGTGTTAGCGAACTTTTTCGTGGGAATAATGTACCATTTACCTGTTTTATCAACAAACAAAAAATTATGCGTTAATGTTGAAATTTTCGATGGAAAATATCAGTATAAATTTAATTTTGATTAGTCGTATAATTTAAATTAGCAACATATTTTTCAAATTTAACCACAAAGTTGATTTTTGAACTCTATGACGTCATTAAAATCAAAAAAAAATGTACTTTTGCTAAATTATACGCAAATTTTATTCAATTTGGCACATGAGGTATGTAATCCCTCTAAATTTGGATCATGTTTTTCAAATTTAAGTATCTGCAATCGCATTAAAAAAAACATATATCTTAACGACATAGGCGACGAATCCTGGAGACTTGATCAAAATTAAATTTATTCATCATTACTAAAAATGGAGCAACAACATACTTGTGAAAGTTCTAAATCTGGCATGAACGGTTGTATATAGAATAAAGCACGTAATCCTACAGGACTACACCATGGAACAACAATACCCAATAAAAACATAGCATTTAAGCTCCAAGCCCATGTACGTTGAGTATAATTCACCCATCGCCATAACGGCCATCGGCAGGTAGTCGTGCGTGTTTGCTCTTTCTCAACAAGAAATATCGGTTGACTAGGATCGGATCTGGGTGTCGTTATACTCGTCGGTTGATTACTCAACACCGTTGGTATAATTTGTGTTTCTCCCTGAAAACATCTTCGTACTTTCCATCCACTCGGACACCATATTTGTGTGGCCCATGTATATGTGCGTGTTGCAATACGAACTTTGCTTAGCTCCCGCAACAATGCAGGTTCACGCTCTCGCATAAATGATAGATCTCGATTTAAGAAATACACGGTTTGATGTAAGCGTTGAGAGTTACATAGCTCGATTGCATGTTCATGGGCGCTCCATTGATGTTCGATCGCATATTTTTGTTGAGCGTTCCGTAATTGGGCACGAAGCCATGGAGATACACGAGACATGACAGGATGACGATCGGCTAAACGTTCTTCTACGTTATTTAGTGTGATAGTTAAGTTTTTTTGAACTTCTTCAACTGCACGATGCATTAATACTACGGATTGAGCTTGTTGAACTAAAAGTTGTGGAATTGAATCACCCAGTGCTTGTAAATCGGGATGTGAAAGGACGCTGCTATAAACTCTTTGTAAATATTCACGCATAACTGCTTCATTCACTTCCTGCAAAAAAAAATGTATAAATCCTAGGTCAAAGTTTGGACGATAAATTATTAGTTTTCCGTTTTTGTACAAAAAGTGGAATTTCGGGTCAAATACGGCACAATTTTTGGAATACGTGTCAAAATTCGTGTAATTGAATTCGTATTCAGCGACCAAAAATACGTACTAGATGGCAATTTTAAACCAAAATAAGCATTTCAAAAAAATTTGGACTACATATGCCCCCCGCTGGAGCTGAATGTTCATTGGGATCTTATAAACACGTTACAAAAGTTTCATTAAAATGGTTGCTGTCAATTTCCACTTTCGATACTTTTTTCCGGCTTACTCATTGTATTAAATGCTACATTGTATTCAAAAACTGTAAATGAATTTTCCTCTTAGAATTTTTCTTTGTGTCCAAATCTAGCCTGCTCATAACCGTATAGTAGCAGTATAAATTAGTCGATGAATGTTAGCAATTATTACCGCTACAGTTTATTTACCCTGCTTAAGCAATTGTAAAATCTCTTTTTATGATAAATTTCACTTACCTGTTCAATTTCATGATCCTGCATTTTTTTCGAACGTAGTTCAGCAATAAGACGTTCACGAAAATGTAAAAACCAACCTCTAGCTTCACGCTCCAATATTGTAACAAGTATTGGTAATGCTTTACGCATTAAATCACGATCCATTAATCGTAAATCGATGAAACCACCTTGTGCGGTAGCATAACGATATGGGATACATATTGGAGAGGCTCGATTATTACCATTTGGTGATGATGATATTTTTTCGGTAGCTGCCCGACGCATTTCACGTCGTAACCAATCACATAATACATCCAAATTATCTGCATATTCAGACTTTTCAAAACAAAAATGATTAGTAAATGAATTTTTTATTTGAAAGTGGTTAAATTCTATGCTGTTGGAGGTTATTTTTTTTTAAATAGAGAGTCCTTTAGGTAGGTACTATTTTCTGGTGAAATAGAAATTTGCTACTTTCCAAATGTGTCTTCTGTTTCTTGAAATACTGCTGAAACAGTAATTCAAAAAAGTTTTCTGGCGAAAGTATTTGAATTAATCGGTTTTCGCCTCAATTAAACAATCAAATTTTCTGGCTAAATGTGGCTACACAAATTCATGTAAACTTGACAAGTTTGTATGTTTAAAAAAGCAAAATTTTTGGATTTGTCCAGACGTAGAATTTCAGTTATTTCAGGTAGGCTGGAATTTTTTTTTTTAAAGATGTCTTAAGATCGTGTCGTGATGGATATTCATTGAGGGCGATATGCAGACAAATTGAATAAAAAAAATGTAAAATCAATGGCATATTCGTTATCGAACCTGGAGGATAATTTCCCGAATTTCGCAGAGTAAAAAGTTGTTAGACATTATCTTAAAAGCCGCCACTCAAATTTCCAGCCTTTCTGAAATGACTCTCAAGAATTTAAGGATGAAAATACTTACAGGGCATACTAATTCAGCGACAAGATAACGACATCGTTCTTCACGAATTTTCGCATCTAAATTGTGTGCTTGCAATGATGGAAGGCCAATTAACACATCCAATAATATAAATAAACCAGAGCCTAAAGCTCGTATTGCATGAATAACACTAAAGAAATGTGAGCAGATACGATTACGCGCTGTAACAATGATAAATCTTAATGCCAATGCTAAATCTTTTAATAATGTTTCACGACTCCGTTCTGTTCCTTTTTGTAACAATTGACTAAGCTGCCATCGATGTACTTGTCCCGGAAAATTAATACTGTCCACTTCAAATTCTCTGTTTCAAAATAAATAAAAGTTTGTTTAGAGTTTAGTATTCAGCGTGGGACAATGAATTGTGCGATTTTAAAAATGTTCTAAAATAAAAACCTATGAATTTTCTTAATCATATTTTTATCATCTTAAAATGCATAAAAATTTTAGGAAATATGAAATTACATATAAATTGTATTATTGAGTAAATTTTAAGCTCCGTGAAAATAGCATTCCTAAATGCGAATTATCATAAAATGGTGATTGGATTCATTTGTCCATTATTTTTTGTCCACCCAGTATTTTGGTTTATTCAACCTCTAATTAAAAGTTATGACACAATTAAAAATTTTTATGATCAGAACTCCCACATGCAAATGTTTATAAAATCCAGTTTTCATTCGTTTGAAAACGATTTGTCCACGTTTGTCCAACCAAATTTTTTGTTAGTCTCCCCTTCAGTTTTTTGTTTTTCGTATTTGGGGATGGTATTTTCACGAAGCTTAAATTAAATTTTAAATTTTATGATATGAGTTTATTTAAAAAGGAGAGCATCAAAAGAGGAAGGCCCTTTTTTCCCATTGGACACTGTGCCCTCCCTCAATTTTTAAATCTACTGCCAAAGGACTTCAAAATTGTGTGTCCCCTGAGCCTGAAGTATCCAGGATTCCAATTCTTCCTCTTAATATTAAAACATATTTTAAATGTGCTGGATGCCCCTTGCACATTTTAAATGATGTGTAGTATTGAACCCTTTAAATCCTTCCATGAAATAATCATAGAAAACTAAGTGATTTCCTTAATATACTGTCTGAAACATTTATCCATCAAAGCTCAAAGTCCGATGTGTTCTATCGAGTATGCTTGTAAATGTGTGCAATAATGACTATCGAATTTGTATGCATCCTGGAGAAAGTGCCCAGAGTCTCGACTTCCATGGAGCCTCCAAATTGTAGTCAAAAATTTTTCCACGTATTTTAGACTCGACCGATCAAAAAAGATTTCACCAATGAGAAAATTCTATTCCAGGATTCCGAATACTTTAAAGAAGGTTCAGTTTTAGGCGGGATAACTGACCACCAGAAATTAAAGCACTAAACGCATGGAATCTTCAATAGATTATGAAATCTCGGGAAATGTGATAAATTCACGACAATCTTCCAGGCGACCTAATTTCGTACAACTGAATGAGCGTCACCTAACTGAATTTTTTTAAAACTCATTTAGTTAATTTTCTTGAATATTGTTTTATGTAATTTGACAACTTAAGTTGTTAAAAAGACAATTTATGATACTTGAAAATAAAATTTGTTATTTTCATAAATTTTTTTAAATTTATTTCAAGATGGTAGAAAATAGATTTAAAAAAATTGATAGATTTTTGTTTTACAGCGTTTTTAAAATCGCACAGTAGGTCTATAACTTAAACCAAAATTTGTAGAAATGATTTATTCTAAATGAATTAATAATAAAGTAATATCATTAAGACTAATAGACCTCGGGACAAAAAGGTTGCTTTGTTAAGTGATTATTAATATATACTTGAAACTTTGTGAGTGGCTTCCATTTGGCGAGTCTACCAAACTTTCTCTTTACGCGTTTTTTACAAATGGTCATGATAACGTCATATTTCAGCTATCGGTATGGAAAAACGCAGCAGGGAATTTGTCGGACACTATGACCACTTGATAATATTAATAATTATTAAACAATTCAGCATGTCCGAGGTGATAGACAAGCCCCCGCAGATGCAGTATTTTGTCGGACAAAATATTTTAATGTTTAATATTATTAAAGTTATCAAGTGGTCTTAGGGTCCGACAGATTTCCTTCTGCGTTTTTTCAGACCGATAGCTTAAATATGACGTTATCATGCTCATCTGAAAACACAACACTTTCGAAAAATGTCGTAGAGAGAAAGTTTGAAGGACTCGTTAAAGAGAGTCACTCACGAAACAAATTCACTCATTTAACAAAGCAATCTTTCTGTCCCACGGTCTAGAAGAACTTATATTTTAAATAAAATTTATTGAAATCAGACGAAAATTGATCCTAATGAATAACAAAAAACAGTTATTATAGTCCAGTCCAACTTCTTATTATTGTTCTGATTTTTTGCATACTTGTTTATAATGTTGGTCCAATGAATAAACCAAGTTTGTGACCCTGAACGCAACTTTGTCAAAAACTTTAACGAAAATTTCAAATTTTTTGTTATAATCCTAAAGGACTAGTTTTTTATCCTCTTTTCAGAACGTTTTGAAAGTAGACTAAATTTACTACAATATGGGACTAGAATAATTTATGTAGACCCAATAATTTACGAGATAAAGCTTTTAAAAGTTTATTATTTTTTCGAACTTCCTAATTTTTTGCAATATTCTGGCGCTTAAATCACAGACTTGAACTATTTATTGGAACAACATCATAAACAAATCTGCAAAAAATTAGAGCTACCGGATTTGATACAAACTACCCGGTACTAAGTTTACTGGATTATTAGAGAAAATTTTAAAATTTTACGAAGATACGTTTGTGTGGCAAAAATAAAGCGAAAAATCTAGAAGTGATGGCGAAACAAAAGCAAATTGAAAAACATAAATAACTATAAATTCTAAAAATGGTGATTTTTCTCCCACACTTAAAAAGAAATAATATATTCTACCCAAAATCCTTTGTTGATTTTCGAAAAAAAGCAAAAAGCAACCAAAATAAAATTATATACAACAGAATTTGCTGCATGGAAAATTTTGATATACAACAATCTTGTTAATTTTTAAAATTATGGACGAAATCAAATTAATTCATTTAATTAAAAAAAAGACAAAGACAATAAAATGATTGACTTTTGAAGCAAAAGCAAAATAGAAAAATAAAAACGGTTAACATCAAGTCATAAAATGATCTATTTTTTATCCATAAGCAGGGAGTATTCCAAAAAAAAACCAAATTATATGGAATTATGGATTCTTTTGTGGAATTCAACAGCTAATGAAAAAAAAAAGATTTTTAAGATAACCTGTATGAGAGTTTTGGTTTGTCCACAAAAATAAACAATTTTTACACGTCAACTGAACCAATCAACAAACAAAACAAAAAACATACCCCCACATCCGTATGCTTTCCAATTGATCATAATTTAACTTCTTCGGTTTTCCATACTTATCCTTGTGTAAGCTTTATAAAAATCAAAATACGATAACCATGAGACTTTATTTTTTTTTAAATTTTGGCACAAACATCAAAGACTTTAATTTCAACAAAACTACTGATAAATGTTTGGAGGGAATTTTAGCCAATAGACAAGTCAATTATTTTGTAATTCGGCTAATTCAATATTTTTTACAATCAAAAGTTATTCTTATCCTTAATCCAAGCAAATAAGCAATTGACGATTAATGTATTTTCTATAATTTCTGAAACGAGCAGTTTCTTAACCTAAAGTTGTAGGTTTTTGGGTTTTAAAAAATATTTTCAATCCTAAAATCAAAATGATTTTAAAAAAATCACTCCAATGAACAAAAGCTTTATTGTTTAAAATCTCTAGGTCTGCATGGTACAGTGTATATGTCACAGCCAACCAGCTTAATTAATCGTTAAAAAAATAGTCTAGCCATTTTACTAAACGACTTCGTTCAATATCCGCCTGAATATGTACTCAATCATTCAATCAAACATTTAGGCAAATGATTTGAATCGATAACGTTTAACTGATTGCCTAGCCTAGTCGTTTAAATTTAGTTCCATTTTCTGGCAGAACAAATGAATGTAAGCCTGGTATGGCTACCGGAACATTTCAGGAAATTGTGAAGCTAGCGAGCTTCTAGAAATGACATAATGCTGCCGGACATAAGTATCAATAAACATCCAGGAATTTCGTTTGCAAGCTGAAAGTTGCTCCTCAAAAAGGATATCTAAAAAAAGGCTAATTGTGGTAGAGTACAATCGTAGGCGATCCGAAGATCTTATATCGCTTTCAAGAGCTTCTATTAGTAAAAATTGTTGCGGCTATTACAGGACACTGGCTGGGTGACAGGCACGCTAAGCGCCTGAGGAAGAAACGTTGCCTCTTCTTCTCTGTCATTATCCAGCTCACTTGAACCAGTCTTTCTTTGACATCCCTTTCCGATATCACAACGGACTCTGTGGTCTAAGCGCGTCCCAATCCAAGACAGCCACCCTAACCTAACCTAAGCAACAATATTATTAGTTTTTCTCACAGTTTGATTGCGTTGACGCAAAAAATAACCCTTGCCCTTGGTTAAAATTTTTCCGTAGTTAGCGCGTTTTCTTTCGATTAAATGCAATAATTACATATTTTTAAGTCACTTTTCCTCCGAAAGCTGACGTTTTTTAAAAAAATTTTTGAATAAAAAATGATCGTTTTTTAAAGTATGGACTTTCTAATTTAAAGTGTTATTCTATCTCTTACCGCTGAGAATCCAAAGTGACCGTCCCCCATCAAACTCTTCAACTTTTGTTTAAGTTATTTTTTTATTGGTTAACTACAAAACGAGCTATTGCCATTATATATTAAAATGACCCAACCCGAATATGTGTAATTTGCCAGATGTTGTGAGAGTACGGGTCTCGAAAATCCTTTTTAAAACTTAGAAAATTTACAACTACACGTTGAGAAAAATGTTCGTTTCAGAATTTAAGTACCCAAAAGTCTATATTTGCTTGAAGTATCTGCTATCTAAATAAATTTGTAGTACCCAAACAAAAAATTTTGAAAAATTATAAAAGTATTTTGCGCAATTTGAAATGCCATGCTATTTTTTTTTTGTTCTATTCTACAGCAAAATTATTTGTAAATTTCGCTAAGAATTAGCTGAAGCAAATTAAATAAGATTTGTGGGTGAAATTTTCTGTTCTTGAAACAAATCCTTAAATTTCCAAACCATCCCATACGAAAAGGATTTTGATGTAAAACTAGCTTGTGAAATCTAATGAAAAAAAATTGTAATTTCTAGAAAACCTATGTTTCGAAAATACTAATCTAAATTTTGTATACACACAAAAACGCTAGCGATAGTTAATTTCGAAACGAAACTAATCAATATCGTATAATTTATATAAAAAATTACAAAATGATAGAATGGCATACCCTCTTTCTCGACAACTTTCGAGTTGTTTTCCACTCAATCGACGTGGTTCACCTTTGGAGTCCACAGCGACTGCATCTAATTCATCGAATGACGGTGCAACGAATAAATCACGTAGATTAGGTCCACGATGTCGACGGCTAAGTGAATGTGGGGAGCCACATGTTAAATCAGATCTGCATTGATCACGATTAGGTTGCGTTACAGATACAGGAGTAGGAAGCACTAAACAAAATTAAAAACACAATTAGGGATTGGGATTTTTAACCCTGGAATGGAAACACGGAGACAAAATGACTCAAGTCTACATTTTCCCTTCCAGTTACCTTCATTTAAATCTGATTACAGCTTCTTTCATTCGGAGAGCTTGATTCCTCATTTCCATAAAATTTGTTTTAGGTATTAAGGATTTAAAAATTATGAAAATCCCATATATTTTACCGTTAGACAGTCTATAAGATTTCGCTTAAAATCAATTCGAGAAATCTAGCTTCATATGACTTTTTGGTATTTTCTTTCTCTTCTCATCATCAAATGAATACGATTTTTGTATTTTTTGGGTCAAAAATACTATATATACAGCGTTTTATGGAAGGGGGTAAGAAAACTTTTTATCGATTTTTTGCAATTCTTTTTATCTCTTTGAAGAAATCGAAAATAACTTTATAGTCTCATTATCATACTTATCATACAAAATTGATTCCAGTAAAATCGTACAGATAACAAATATTTTCTTTTCAATTTGGATAAAAATCATTATCTTGGGTAATTATTCCTTTTATTCAAATAATTTTCGAGATCTTTTTCTATTTCCATCATTTGACTACCCCTCCTCCCCCTTTACTTAATAACCCTGATTCCGGTAGTGCTCTCATAACAGTGTCTTTGATTAAATCGGAATCAGTTAATACACATTTATTAGAATCCAAATTCTTAGACCACAAGAACGGATTTAAAAAAAAAAAGAAAAAAAGAAATGGGTTCATGTCAACAAGCAAGCCGTGGAAAGAGTCTGGTACGACCTTTGTGGTTCACACGAATAATATCCCAGCATAATCACGATATCAAACGATATCGATACTAAATAGAAAATTCGCCCGATTCGACCGAATGTTAGGAAATTCTTTTCGGATCATATTGTCGTTAATACGCTTCGATCGACATCTCAACGAAGTCGATATCATCTTTTCTTGTCCAAATTGATCTTAATGGCTTATTCTAATCATGAAAATTTCGATTTCGAAAATCGGACCCATTACAATAACTTCCTACACTGGGAAGTTAACCAAAGAAACGGACGAACCTATCATTTTCTAAGACAGTCAAATAAAAACTAGAAATTGTCTTACCAATTGGAAAAGTTCGCCAATGATATAGAAATGATTCCGCTACATGTTTAATATTATTAATGAGTTGTTCAACTTCAGCCGGAGCACCAACCAAATTTATATCAAATTTAATTGGTTCGCGTTCTGGTGTTAGACCAGAATCAGGGGGATATAAACCCAATTCTGGTCGATTACATGTTGTTCCATACAAACTAGTTGGACGTATCGCTTGTTGAGCATCTGATTTCATTTCAGATTTTTGATAAGCTAAAAAATAAAATAAAAATAGTTTTGGATTAATTTTCGAATTGATAATAACCGTTTGAAAAACGGTATCAAATACATGTATTATTATTTTGTGAGTTTTGATCCAAACGTAAAGAGAGACATATATAGAGTGCTTTTTTTAAGTTGGCATATTTTTGAAATTCGAAAAATAAGTTTTATCGATAAAAATGCTTCAAGCAAAAAATATTGATGAAAACTTTAAGCTAGAAAGTTTTTTATTAAAAAAGTAACATTTTTTGTTCGAAACATTTTTTCGCAAACCGTACAGTTTAGGCAAAAACGGACTAAAAAGTTTTACCCAAAGTTGTTTTCTCGTATCAAAATTGTTATTTCGTATAATTGTTTCTGCGAAATCGACACTCACCGAAAAAAAATTTTCAATAAATCCAATAAAAGTGGTTTGTTTTTTTATAAAGACCATTTTTGTTCAAATTGAATGAACAAACGCACAAAAAGCTAGATTTTTTCCGTCAATTATTGTCTAAACTATTCGGTTTACAAAAAACTGTTTCAAACAAACAATGTTTGCGTATTTATAAAGAACCACTTTCTAATTTAAAGCGTTCATCTAATGTTTTTCAGTTATGAAACAGAGTGAGCTTTAATCGAATCTGAAAACTTAGATAGTTTTCGATGCCGGCATAAGATGTGTGCCTTTGAAACCAACATTTTTCGTTTGAAGCATTTTCCTCGATTAAATTTATTTATCGAATTTCAAGCATATGTCAACTTAAAAAAACAATCTGTATTTAACAAAAATTTACAGTGAACGATTTTTAACGTCATTAAAGTCAATATTCGTCAATATTTTAACAAATTTTGGAAAACTCTTGAAATTAAAAGATACTTTAGATTTTGTTCTAAGCGTAATCAACAATGAAAATAGAGCAAAATCGTGTCATTAGTCAAAATTTTGAGCTATAACAAAATAGTGTATGAAATTATTTTTCATCAATTTTGTTACCTTGATTCTCTGCATTCGAATTAGCATCATCCCCTTTTGCCCACCGATTGCTTGTCGTTGAAGCAGTCCGTTGATATCCACCGTTACCGTTTTCATTTTGATATTTTGGTGGTTCATAATCGCTGCCAATTGAATTACCGGAATCAGTTCGATTGTGTGTTGGTTGATTTGATATGGGCCGCATGTAAGGCCCGTAATTGGGCCTACTCATTTACGTTGCCCAAAATTTTGTTTTTATTTTTAAGAAGTAATCATCTTTCATGCATTAATAATGACGTGTCGATAATTCCACCTGCAAAACGAAAATGGAGAAAAGTTAATAATGATGTCCAAACATTTTTACGCCGCTTACAATTGAAGGGGTTAGCGACCAAAATGAACCCCCTCAGGTCTAAGTAGTACTAAATATGTACAAAATATCAAAAAAGCAATTTTTGTATTAACTTGCCTGGCAGTAATTACAGAATTAACATTTTGGGCATTTTTTAAAATTCCTCCATGGTCACGAAGTGAGTACTTCAAGAAAGTTGCAAGAAAGTTGGTTTCCAAATTGAGGATCTAAACTAATTGATATTTTAAGTCATTTATAAATAAATAAAAAAACTGAAGAAAAGTTTTGGCAAAAATCACTGCCACACATGTTTACAGGATGTCAATCTGATATATGTTCGATATGCCTGAAAGTTATAGTTTAATTAAAGTTACCATAAGATGGCACTATTTGAGCGTAACAATTCTTGATCGATAAAATTTCTATAAGATTTTTTTTTCGAATTATTTAACATTTATCTCGTTAGAAAAACACTCTATTTAAGTATATTATTTCGTATACAAATTCTGTTACTTTTTTATTTGAATTTCATGACTTGAGAAATTTTGGGCATTCTTTTAAACATCTATTCCAGTTTTTGTAAAAAACAAAAAATAGAAATTATTGTAATCGAACCAGAAAATTTTTTTAATCCAACCGAAATTGTACCCAAATTTTTATTTAGAAGTCCGAAATTTTAGTAGTCGAAACCTGAAAAAAGCAATTTATCGATATGATTTTAGTTTCAGTCCGAAATTTTAATGCAAAACGGCGATAAAAGTTTGAATGGAATAATTTTAAATGTTTTTATAAATTGTGACGCAAATTCATTTTACAAAAAATTATCGCCCATTATAAAAAAAGAGTTATTGCCAAATTTTTCAAATTAAAACATACTGATAGGTTTATTAGTGTCAGACTTTTTATTTACGACTAATTATAGCTAATGAGTTCATTGATATCTTTGATTAAGTGCAAAAATTCGAAAAGTGAAAGTTTGACTGTCAAACTAAGGGTTCCGTATTATTTACAAAATTGATATGGGGTCATGCATTTGACAGTCGTTTCAGCGCAATTGAAATTATGAATAACTTCTCTGCTTGGCCCTAGTCTAAACCTTTGAGTTGATACACCCTAACACTATAAAATACCAACTGTAAATTGATAATTTGGACATGGTAACCGCACATAGTGTACTTGTTCTTATTCTTAAGTTGCATTTTCACTATTTTTAAGTTGTTAAACTTATGACTATTGATTTTACATTACTTAAGGTAGTACGTTCGAAATTAAAGTATTGTAAGGTAGTATACTCGTAATTAAATGAGTTACATTTTGTCCAAATAGATGTTACCACGTAAATATTAAGAACATAATATATGAGTAAAATTTTATAAAATATTGTAATGTTCTACTCTGCTTAGGTTCGATACAATAAAACACCACTAGGTGAATTCTTCGAAAACTTTTCTACATTTTAATTTTTAATACAAAGGTATATTAATTGTTCCACGCAAAATCAATTTAAAATTTTGATTTTTAAATATATTCAAAATTAATTTATTTAACAATAATTCAACAACTACTTTTAGCACTGTACTGTAAGCGTCCATTCACAATGACTGTCCGTAGAGAATTGATTTGTTATTTTCATGGTATCCAAAACTACCAATTTTTATATATGTCGCGTCCATGGAAACTATGTTGTATTTTTGTTATTCACACAAGCATCGTCGATGTCAGACATAAGATAATACGAGCACCAAGACAATTTTATATTTAGGGTTGAAATTATTTGTACCTTATTTTCAACTTTGATGATGAATTTTGTTATAACGCCATGAATGTAGATGAAAAATAAAATTACAATTTTACGATATCTGCCTTGATTTTCGAAATATCAAAAGTTATATAATTAAACAAAATTTTCAATTTTCGATATTTTGACAATTACTCCAGACATCGAAAATTTTTATTCTTATTTTTCGTCTTGTATTGTCCAGTTATACCATAATTCACCATCAAAATTGAAAATATATATTTTTTTAAATTTTGTGTCCCCACTACTCTGCTCATACATCCTAAATTAGTCGGGCACAACGGGTTTTTTTGTTTTCAATAATTTATTAAGATTTTAACTTCGTTTAATATTATCAGAATATTAATTTGATTGTTATTTTTATTGCGGGGGTACCATCTTCATACAAAAAAGGTATCTAATCTGCAATAATAATTTTGTAAGTGTAACCTTTGGCATTGTACAGATACTTATATCCGCCTAACTCAGTCAGTCTGTCTATAATATCATCTGAAAAAAGCTGCTCTAATGGATTCATTTAAAAATATGTGATTTGCATTAGAATACATCTTGATGCTAATGATGCAATAGTAACAGACTTAGTAACCGGACAAAAACATTTGTACTATAATTATTCAAGGATACACACATAAATATTATAAATGAGAAAATTACTCTGTCTGTCTGCTGTTACGTTTTCACGCTTAAACCTCTAACCAAATCAGACCCATCCTTTCCACTAGACACGCTTAGCACTTACCCAGGGCCCTCCGATCGACGGAAGGATTATTTATGTATGGTGGGCTGCCACTTCAAAGTTTGAGAAAGCCAAGAGAAATTCATTTCAAAATTTGAGAGAAAAAACGAGGGATAAGTGAGGGCAAGGAAAGTGAAGGATATATGTGTGTCTGTGTATCTGTCTGTGGCATCGTAGCACCTAGACGGATAAATCGTTTTGGATTTTTTTGTTTCGTTTGAAAGTTAATTTAATGCGGAGTGTTTTTAACTATGTTTCAAGTACGAGTTTAGGGTTCCCTACCCGGTACAACTAAAAAGTAGGCGATGGCTCTAAGGAAAAAGGCAATTTAATGAAGAGTGTTCTAAGATACTTTTCAAGTGTGAGTTAAGGTTCCGTACCCAAAAAATTTCACTTGTTAAAGTTAAAATTGTCCACCGAAGCGGGCGGGTAACTTCTAGTAACTTTTTTTTCTGCATATAAAATAAAATAATTTAAAAATTAAAAAGTCACAATTAAGGCAACCAACATCTTGTGAACTAATTATGATAAAGTTTAGTAATTTAATATTTTTAATAACAAACAAGTGAAAACAAAAAATTGATTGAGTTAATTGTTGAAACACTATGTATAGACAGTGTTGACTACTCTGTCACATTACGCATACATACATTTCATACATATATAACTGATATTTCCATATTAATACATACTATACAATTTGCTCATAATTTGCGCTCTCACGGGTAAACAGTGATGTTAACGAAAAAATGTTTCAAACAAAAGCTGTTTATTTTTTTATAAGAAACATTTTTTACATTTAAACTTTTGTTCTATCTCTAACGGTTTACAAGATGGGTCCTACGGACCCAAGACTCAATTGACCTATGTTGCTCATTTACGAATTTGACCTCACTTTTTACGTACCCAGCAGCTTGATATCTTTTTTCATTTTTGAGTAATCGTGATGACAGACGGACAGACAGACAGACAACCGGAATTGGACTAATTAGATGATTCTATGAACACTTATACCAAAATTTTTTTCGTAGCATCAATATTTTTAAGCGTTACAAACTTGGGACTAAACTTAATATACTGTGTATATTTCATATATACATGGTATAAAAAAAAAATTTGTATGTAGTACAACTTCTTCACTAAAGTCATGTTTTCCCATCATTTAATATTTCTTACTGTTAAACTCTTTTTATTAAAACGGAATTTTTGTGTTTTTCGCTCAAAACCTTGAAATATTTTCAAACAAAACTGCTTATCAGGGATGGACAACTTTATTAATCCCAAACTCTAGTATTTACTGATTATACTAAAAATTTTTTGGTGAAATGACCCACCAGGAATTTTGTTGAAAAAGATGTTCCTATATGTAAAAGTAAGTTTAAGCACCATGGCGTCAGTTTTGCGCGGTACAAGCGATTACAGAAGAGAATATGAATGTCACACCCGTGTCAACGCCGTACAAATATGTACGAATTACATAAACGGCGTACAAAAATAAATCAGGTAAGACTTCGGAAATTGACGGCAGATCAAAAATTTTTTTAAACTTCCCATACTGAACTTGGACTAAAAGAAGCGATGTCATAAGTTTGACCGCTATGTGTGTATGTCTGTGGTATCGTAGCGCGTAAACGGATGAACCGATTTTAATTTTTTTGGTTACATTCGAAAGGCCATTTAATGGAGAGTGTTCTTAGTTATATTTCATGTGCGAGCTTAGGTACCCGAAAAAACTAAAAACTTGGCGATGATCTTCAAAATCGATTCAGTTTGGAAAAGGCAAGACATATAAATAATACTATGGAATTGAATGGTCAAATAAACCTGGTTCAATTCATTTCGAAAAGGGAAATGGTAAAATAATTAGGTAATTTAAAACAATTCAAAAGAACAACTTGAAAAGTCAACTTAAATATTTCAATTTCAATTAAAATATTTCCAAAAATTTGTCCCAAAAAATGATAGCTCTCTTTCTTTTTTCTTTGAGATGAAAAGTATCTTTTTCATCTCATCTGATGTCCTTGGCCATCACTTTGATATTGATTTAAGAAGGAGTGTTATAAGTTTCAAGTGTTCACTGTGCGTCTATGTGTTTGTCAGCGGCATCGTTGCCCCTAAATGGTTGAACCGACTCGATTGAAAACATTTTATAGCAAAGTTTCCAAAAATCAGTTTCAAGGAATAAATCGCATTTGTCGGGGGTTTTTTAAATTTTGTAAATTTCACTTGTTACATATAGGAGCATCTTTTTTAACATGATTCTTGATGGGTCATTTCACTCGAAAAATTTAACATGGGCTCTTAGTCTATAATCATACGGAAGTGTATATCACGTGGATGTCTAAAAACTGTTGACGTTGTTATGAACAACAGGTGGTTTTTTTCGGTTCCTTCGACACCTTCGATACAGTGCATAAGTCTATATTTTCAGGGAAGATTTAAATAAAAAGCATGGTCACAATAAAAGCCATGTGTTCAATGATGTGAAACATGAATGCTTGTTAGTTGTTAGCTTGTAGTAAACGATGCGATCGATGGATGGATGCATGATGCATGAATCATCGCACAAAATATAATTGTTTTATACTGATTGTTTAATTTACATCTTCGCATAGTACATTTCTCACGAGTATGAGAGAGTAAATATGTATACATTAAGCAGTGTGTATAAGGAAGAGGTGTTATACGGGTTATATGAAAGAGGTGTATGTTTTCTTGCATGTATTGTAACTTCGGTTCGCCTAAAGCTGTATGATGGTTCTATTGCTGCTGTTTGCCTTTATCGACTTAAGGAAAGCTACATACAGCTCATGCAAAAAACATACC
The DNA here is from genome assembly GCF_905475395.1 of Chrysoperla carnea. Taxonomy (NCBI): domain Eukaryota; kingdom Metazoa; phylum Arthropoda; class Insecta; order Neuroptera; family Chrysopidae; genus Chrysoperla; species Chrysoperla carnea. The sequence continues at coordinate 72,983,461 of NC_058339.1, read as the reverse complement.
TATAACACCTCTTTCTTATACACACTGCTTAATGTATACATATGTACTCTCTCATACTCGTTGGAGATATAATATGCGAAGATGTAAATTAAACAACCAGTATATCTTTTATCTATTTTCACTAGTAGCACAGTCAATATATAATGAAAAATTCATATTGAGCTCAAAAATTACGTGAAAAAGATATTTTAGCTGTTTAAAACAATCCCTTCGAATGTTATGGAAGGGGCATAAGTGAGTGAGATCGAGAGAGGTGGAGCTAGTGAAGCGGACGAGTATCAAGCTAGTAATATATAAATTAAAATTATGTTGCCTTTTGAAAAAAAAAAAAAAAAAGTTGATATTATGTTAGTGAATTTAAACAACAGTTGATCATTGAATTTGACAGTTAAATTTTTGCCAACTCAGTTTTTAAAAATGTTATGATTTTTAATTATTGTTAATACGTTTTAAATTTGATCAATAAAATATCATTATTGTGTTATTTATTTACTATAAATTTTTTTAATCATTAATTGTAAAAAACAATTCGAAAACGATTACTGATTTGACTAAACTTTTTACAGTCTCGATACTGCTATACTACCTTAATTAAAACAGGATTTTTAAAATCGATACATAGTTTGTTATGTTTTTTTTATAACAATTTCATAAGTTTCCGCATTGCATTATTACTCATTTTTTCCCGTAAAATATACACTTATTCACTGTATCGAAGGTCAACGGAAAGGGGAGAGGGTGTATTATAAATCCATTTTATAAACCTTAAAACTTGATTTAAGGGGTTTATATATATAGCTATTTCTTCTCAATCAATCGTAAATAGACTAATTAGGTGATTTTATCAACAACCTAAACCAAAATTTTGTTCGTAGCATCAATATTTTTAAAAGCGTTACAAACTTAGTACTAAGCTTAGTATACCTTGATATATTTCATATTTACATGGTATAAAAACATTAAATAATAACAAGCATTCAGTGAGGGGAAATATGACCTTAAAGATGGATCTCTTCTGCTTTATAGTTTTTTTATTTACGTTATTAATGTATATCAAATGATTGATGGATGCATTCAACATTACTTACTCTAAACAGTCTAAACATAATGTTCAGAAAACTTTGATACAAATTCCATAACTTATTAAAAACATAAAATGTTGTTCTACAATTCATTTCATATAAGAAGAAAATCCTACCAAATTACGTCACAAAATACACTAATAAACAAATCAGTATGGGTTGTTCGTTCAACAAACTATGACGAAATTGACTCTGATTTTAATCGGATATTTTTGGACATTCTAGTTACGAAATTCAGTCTTTTATCAAGATTTCAACGTTCTTTAGCCTATGTTAACCGGAACAGTTAAAATATTTTAAAGTTTTAGATGTATAGCTATTTAAATAAACGGTCCGAAACATCGGACAGGACTTTATTATATTATAAAATTGATATATTTTTCTCGTAATATTTTTATTGAAAGCGCAGCCAATTGTAAGAATTATTTAAAAACAAGTAATGAGGAACAGTGAACAGGCTTAGGTATTTATTGGATTTATTATAATATTTAGAAGGGCGTAGTTTGGTAAGGGTGAGGTTGAGCAAAGATTACCAAGTTACAAAAGTTACTTAAAAAGACATTTTAAATAATATTTTATCAATTTTGGGTAGGGTTGATTCGACCACTTTTGACGATTCCATTCCCTCCAGCTCCACGGCTCCAGGGAGAGGGGTCCCAGAGGGGAGTTATATCAAACATAGGAACTTGTTGATATAAACCCTAATACAAAGTTTCACTGCTGTCTCCTCAGCCTCTCCCTAGAAAATCCCATTTTCCTGAGTTTGAGAAAATTGGTTGAAAATTGAAGGCTCCAGCTTGGTTACAGACATACTTTTATAAAATCAGGGACCCTCAAAACTTGTATTTCCGTTAAAACCCCGATGTCGTTTTTTTTTCGGTCGCAATACTAATAATTAATAAAAAAATAAAGCAGAAGGAAACAGACAGTGTCTGTCTGAATGGATTATAGAATAGAGCCCAGGAAGAAATAAAATATTCCATGTGTTAGTCCAGATTATAAACTATTTGATGTACGAAAGTTTTTCCCAATCCGTTCAGGTTTTTCAACGTGGCACATAAACAAAACTTCTCAGGATCCTGGATAGTTCTTACTATCTCAATTATAGTAGAAACTCAACTTGACAGGATCCTGAAAATTTTTGAATAATAATAAAAAAAAACATCGATTTACAACATTCGAACAAAAATTAAATAAAAATAAACCTTCGTGAAAACAATTTACACTCAAAGTGCTAAAATTTTGAAAATAAATACTACATGTTCCAGGAGTAACGTACGCCTTTGTTGCATCAGGTAGAAAATACAATTCTAAGACGAAAAGTCCTCTTATTTTTAATTATTTTTAGGGAGCAACTAGAAACAGGCATCCAAATAAATTAGTTTTTAACACATGATATTTTAGCTGAGAAAATTTCTAAATTTGACGAAACTTCATATGAGAGGGCAATATGATTTTAGTGATGGAATTCTGCTGCTCATGAGTTATTTTGTTGCATTTTTTTGTGCCTAATGAAATATATTTTCGCAACCTTATCAAAAATATGGTATATATAAAAATGAAAAAAACAAATTAATAATTATAGAAAAAAGAAGGGAAACACAAAAACTACCAAATCATTGTCGCCTTGTTGGCGGACGGAACGGGCTAGTCCTTGTTCTAGAATCGTATGTTTTGTTTATACAAACACAATATTTTAAAAAAATATAACAAATGCTTCAATTAACTTTCTGCGTAGTTTAACAATGTCAAGGTTACGTATTCTTTTTTCTACCTCGAAATTATATACAATTTCATGTGTTTTAACTTACAAATGTACGAGCGCCAGGATAATTTTGCATAAAAGGCTTGATATTTTTTTAAAGGAGGTTGGACTAAGTCTAAATCAATTTTGAAAATTTTAGGGGGAGGTTGCCCGCTTTTTTAAATAAATAAATGACTTCAAAAGTAGGCATATTTAACATCGATTTTAAGGTAAAACGGTAGATGAATGATATGTTTTCATAGATCTCTCCAAAACTAGTCGGTGAAAATTAAAACAAAAAAAACTGTTTAAATTAAAGTTAAAACTTTAATCAATTATTGAAAAAAAAAAGCGTTGAACCCGACTAATTAAGGATGTATGAGCACGGTAGTGGGAACACAAATTTAAAAAAATATATTTTTTCAATTTTGATGATGAATTCTGTTATTACTTGACAATATAAGACGAAAAGTAAGAATACAATTTTTTTATATCTGGAGTAATTTTCAAAATATCGAAAATTAAAAATTTTGTTTAATTATTTATCTTCCATATTTCAAAAATCAAGGCAGATATCGAAAAATTGTATTATTATTTTTCGTCTACATTCATGAAGTTATTGCAAAATCATCAAAGTTGAAAATAAGGCACAAATAATTTCAACCTTAAATCTAAAATTGCCTTGACGCTCGTACTACCTTAAATAACTACATCCAAATCAAGTTTTATTAAATGAAGTTCAAATTATATGAAATGTACTACACAAGAACAAAGCAGTCTTACCCAAATAGAGGTATAAAGTACGCATGCACTTGACGAGTTAGAAAACACATGTTAATGAAAAATTCATTATATTAAAACCTCGTGAGCAGCAGAACTCTTTCACTAAAGTTATATTTACCCTACATTTAAAGTTTCGTATTGTTAGAGACATTTTATTGAAATGCAATTTTTGTATTTTCATGCTTTTGAATAGCTATATTTCCTCAACATGAGCTCAATTTACATACATACCACGAAAAAACATGATATTTCGATAAGAAAACAAGTGCATAAGTCTATATTTTTAAGGAAAACGACTAAAAGAAAGCAATTTAATTATTAGATTTACAAATAAATCACAGTCTTCATATTTTTACTGCTTTTACACATGCAATTTTTTTTATTTTATGAACTAAATCATACTATGTCATCTTAACTGTGCGTTAAAATGGTGGAAGCGATGGCAAATCAACGAAGAATATTGAATGAACTTTTTTTTTAAATTAAATAAAATCGCAAAAAATTCATCAAGACATTAAATAAAAAAAACCAAATTGTGTAAGCAAATTTTCAACAGGATATAACAGGATAGATTTTTCAGCTGTTTAAATTAATGATGAATAATGTGGAACTGTCTCATATATAGGATGCTCTTAATGGAGAACCTCGTGTTTATTAAAATTGATAATAGGAGTCAGTTGAGTCAGTTCAATTATAATTAGTTATTTTTTACGTTTGTAAAAGGACTGAAGAGTCGCATTATTTTATTAAGTTCTCGATAGATAATTCTTGTTTTAATTCCGAAAATCGAAATCATAAACTTTAACTTTAAGGTTATTTGTCAATTTCAACTACAAGTCACACGATCTTACTCAAAACAAGTGAAAACAAACAATTGATTGAGTTAATTGTTGAAATATCATGTATAGACAGTGTTGATTACTCTATCACATTACACATACATACACATGTCACACATATATAATTGATATTCCCATATAATACATACAATACAATTTGCGCTTAGTTTGCGACCTCGCTGGTAAACAGTGACTTTTACGAAAAAATGTTTTAAAGAAAAATTTTTACTTTTTGATAAGGAAGATTTTTAACATTTAAACTTTTGTTCTATCTCTAACGGTTTACAAGATGGCTCCTACGGACCCAAGAAACAATTGACCAATGTTGCTCATTTACGAACTCGACCTTACTTTTTACGTCCTGGGTACGCTGTAAAAATTTCAACTTCATATCTTTGTTCATTTTTGAGTTATCGAGTTGACACATGAAGGACGGGCGGACGGACGGACAACCGAAAATGGACTAATTAGAAGATTCTATGAACACCTATACCAAAATTTTTTTCGTAGCATCGTTAAACGTTACAAACTTGGGACTAAACTTAATATACTGTGTATATTTCATATATACATGGTGTAAAAAAAAAGATTAAGTGCTATTTTTTTTATTACGAAAATCTTTCATTTTCAAGCCTTAAGACCAAGGGGCCTTTTCTTTAGGCCAGGGCTGAAACAAAATGTTGTTGTGTCTGTTTTTTTGTTTTAATCCTCGTAAATCTGTCTGGTAGCCTTCGATTGTCCACCTTTCCCACACGAGAGCCCTTTGAGCGACAATTTTTTTTAATGTTTTTTTGAGAGTTATTGTCTCGTCTCCTAAAAGCCATATTCATACTTTTGTTAAGTGTTTGAGGAGTTAAGAGTCACATTACATGATTACTGTTGTTACTGATTAGGTAGAAGGAGATTTGTTCTCATTTCAATTGACCAGATTAGTCGATGCGCTCAAGAGACTTTCGTGGTCCATTGAGGGGAAACTTGAAAACACGTTAAGTTATTTTAAAATTCATAAACTTTAAAACTTTTCGATTTTTCAGTCTTTTTTCAGGTGTTAAGGTAGTACGAGCACCAAGGCAATTTTAGATTTAGGGTTTAAATTATTTGTACCTTATTTTCAACTTTGATGAAGAATTTTGTTATAACATCATAAATGTAGATGAAAAATAAGAATAAAACTTTTCAATATCTGCCTTGAATTTCGAAATATCGAAAGCTAAATAATTAAACAAAATTTTCAATTTTCGCTATTTTGTAAATTAATCCAGATATAAAAAAATTTTGTTCTTACTTTTCGTCTTATATTGTCAAGTTATTACATATTCAAACATCATTAAACTTGAAAATATATATTTTTTTAAATTTTTACCCACACTACCATGCTCATACATCCTTAATTAGTCGAGCACAACGAGTTTATTTTTCAATAATTTAATTTTAACTTTATTTTAAATAGTTTTTTTTTTTAGTTTCCACTGACTCGTTTTGGAGAAATTTATGAAAACATATCATCCTTCTATCGTTTTCCCATAAAACGAATGATAAATATGCGTACTTGGAAAGTCATTTTTTTATTTAAACAATCAGACAACTTATCCTTAAAATTTTCAGAATTGATTTGGACATAGTCCAACTTCATATAAAAAAAATTAAGCTATTTATTTAAAATTTTTTCCTTGGTGCTCGTACATCCTTAAATAAGTCAAAAAATCTGTGGAACTTTTTTATTTATTGAAATAATCGAAATTTCTATATTCCTTGATAATTTTCGAATAACTCACATTTTTTGGGTGTGGGCCAGGAGAATCGCTCCTAGTGCTAGGACTATAGAGAGTTCAGCATCGGATCCTACACAAATTATCATATTATGTGTTGAATGTTTGATATGAGAAACTATAAATATCGTGAATGAGTTCGTCTTTTATTATATTTGAAAAAAAAAATAATCATGTCTGAATAACTTAACAACTTATTTACGGCAAGCTTTAAAAAAGAAGCATTCATTCAATTTATTATAAAACTTAAGGTAGTACGAGCGCCAACACAAATTTAGACTTGTGGTTAAAATGATTTGTACCTTATTTTCAACTTTTAAGTTGAATTTTGTAATAACTTCATGAATGTAGACGAAAAATAAGAATAACAAATGAAAACAAACAATTGACTGAATTAATAGTTGAAATACCATGCATAGACAGTGTTGATTACTCTATCACATTACACATACATACATGTCACCCACATATAACTGACATTCTCATATAATACATACTATACAATTTGCGCATAATTTGCACTCTAACGGGTAAACAGTGATATTTACTAAAAAAATTTTTCAAACAAAAGTTGTTTATTTTTTGATAAGAAACCCAATTGACGTATGTTACTCATTTACGAACTTGACCTCACATTTTACGTCCTAAGCACGCTATAAAAATTTTAGCTTGATATCTCTTTTTTGAGTTATCGTGATGACAGACGAGCAGACGACAGACAGGCAGACAATCGAAAATGGGCTATTTAGGTAATTTTATGAACAAAGTTGTGTAGATAGACTAAATCATGAAGGATGTCCAAGGCATACTATCATGATAGCAGCGTTTAATTTATACTAGAGGCACTCGGGGCTAGTGCCCAGGGCGGCATATTTTCAGGGACAGCAAAATTGGGAGGGTGTGAAAAATGTTTTAAAAAGTGTAATTATGTTGGAAACATCTTCCTATTATAATTAATAAAATAATTTTTTTTTCATTCATAAAGTATTTTAAAAATTATAAACATTGCAATTTCATCAAAAAAAATTGTCAAAAAAGATTCAATGATTTAACTAAGAATTACTTGTACACCCTGTATACAGCATGGACCATTTTAATCAGAGCAGCCACCTATTTAAAAATGACCTGAACAAAAATTGTTCTGACATCAGATTTGACCTAGTTCTTCGGGTTTCTTTAATAACCAATTTAGATTTTAAAGGGTAAGAGATAATAAGTCTTAAAAATAATAATAGTTTAAATTAGAACATTGATACTCACAAAAAAACTAACATTTTTTATCGAAACCATTTTTTAGAAAATTGTCAACTTTCGGAGCAAATGCAACTTAAAAATATGTCATTATTGCATTTAATCGAAAGAAAACACGCTAACTACTGAAAAATGCTTTTGCATGTCAATTAGACTTTATAGATTAACAACTCGCAACTGTATACCAATTCACACACCTTCTAACTTTCATAGTTTCGAAAAAAAATATTTGGAAACTAAACTACGCAATTTAGTGTCCTGAGGTTTTCAGAGCTCTTTCCCGAGACTATAATTGATCAAATTTTTATTAATAGAATTAGGAAGAACATAAATTACAATCGCTAAGAAAAGATATTAGGAAAATAAAGCCTTAAAGGTCTTAAATTATGACGACAGTTATATTAGGTATAGTTTGCCTTTAAAAAAATTTATTTTTAAGTAAAATGACATAATTATGATAATTAGTCAGTTACTAATAATCATCCATAATAATAGATAATTAAAAAGAATTTTCCATTAACAATTTTCTGCATTCTTTACATGAATTTATATTTTAATACAGTGGCGGATTTAGGTATTCGTTGCGTGCGTAGTCATGGTAGGGACAATCAAATCGATACCAGCGCTTCCGGTGAAAAATTTTGGCGTTAAAAGAGGCTGTAATGACTAATTTGCAATTCTTTATATGTTAATGTTATAGAAAATGTCAAATTAAAATTATTGAAAAATATTAATTAATTAAACTTAATGCATTAAAAATTGTGAAAATAAGAAATCAAATTGCACAAATATTATTTTTCAAATGTAAATTATCATAATTATTTATTTAAATTTGTGGGACAATAATATTAAATTTTCAATGTAAGTCATTAATGCAATCCATACAATTATATATGCATCCATACAATTCTATAATTAAAGTAGTGTGTCGTTACCATGGAAACGCCTCCAAAAAAACTCACGCACGGCGCGAATAAGATGAGTAGGAAATACTCAAAAGTGGTTCATTTCAGGAGCAGTAAAATTTAATGATAAATTAAATTTTAAAAGTTCCCGCTCACCGTCCGGTACCGGGTTTACGAGGCTCTGTACCGTAATAGTTATACTTCTCATTTAACAATATCCATTTTAAAATTAATATGGTTGGAGGGTTTTTCTTCCCGTGCATAGAAATTTTTGGTCCGGGAGAGCCTAGCTCCATAGCTATCGATGGTGCGGTGCTTACTGATGGGCATTCCTCTATCCTCCACCCGGAGATCGGGATGGCGAACGAATTGTATACTTGCGGACAAAAAAAAAAAGTGACACTTCCTTATTATCAGATATATTTGATGGTTGAAAAATACAAATTATTTAAAATGCTTAGTGTCACCAAATATACCTGATTTATATAAGTGTCGCATTTTTATTGACCACAAATACATCTTTTCTATTGAACAAAATGCAGCATCCCCCAATGCTAGGACGCAGAAAAAATGGATTAGCATCAATTAATTTTAAAATCATTTTCAATATTGTAAAATAAATATAATAAAATTATTAAACGGAATTAAATTTATATAAAGTAATGAAAGTGTGTATTTTGATTAGGAAGTCCGTTTCCGGAGAATCAATATTATATTATACATTATATTAAAAAAAAATTTATGTCACATAATTTATTATCAATTACAATTTTGATCATATTAGGAAACCGAATATCAGGTATGAAATGTAATATTATATCGAAAACTATTAGTTCGGGAGATATACGAGAAAAAAACGATCTTCTAAAATACAATAATTTTTAAGTAGGTACTAAACCAAAATATATCAATGTAGATTATATTTGTAATTTTTAGTTATCAATTCATTTAGTTGGTTAAACCACTGGTTCGGAATATCAGAGGTCGTGGGTTTGATCTCCGTTCGAATTTACTTTTCTCGTTTATAAAAATATTTAAATTCTTCAAATATATTAAGTTAAATAATGTCAAAATAACTATTTAAACAACGATCACCTCCTTTGGTAAAGGTATAACGTCCTCAAGGAACTAACAATAGATAAAGACTTAAAAAATCGGTGTGGCTATCCGCACAATACCGTCTACGGTCTAGACCGTCCACGGTATACCGTATACGGTCTATTTAGACGCGGTATGAAATTATTTTTGCCCTTTTATACCGTGGGGCCCTTATACCGTGGACGGTCTAGACCGTATACGGTATACCGTCTACGGTATACCGTCTATACGGTATACCGTCTAGACGGTATACCGTGTGCGGTTAAAAACCTCGGTCTAGACGGTCTAGACCGTATACGGTATACCGTCTACAGTCTAGACCGTCCACGGTATACCGTACACGGTCTATTTAGACGCGGTATGAAATTATATTTGCCCTTTTATACCGTGGGGCCCTTATACCGAGAAAAATAATTGCATACCGCGTCTAAATAGACCGTATACGGTATACCGTCTATACGGTATACCGTGTAGACGGTCTATACGGTATACCGTCTAGACGGTATACCGTGTGCGGTTAAAAACCTCGCACGGCTAAAAAACCTCTGTATAAACGCATACCGTGTGTTATAGCTTACCGTGTGCGGTAAAAAACCGTGTGCGGTACCGTCTACACGGTATACCGTCTACACGGTATACCGTCTACACGGTATACCGTCTATACGGTATACCGTGTGCGGTTAAAAACCTCGCACGGCTAAAAAACCTCTGTATAAACGCATACCGTGTGTTATAGCTTACCGTGTGCGCTAAAAAAATCTATACGGTCTATACGGTATACCGTCTATACGGTATACCGTCTATACGGTATACCGTCTATACGGTATACCGTCTATACGGTATACCGTCTATACGGTATACCGTCTATACGGTATACCGTCTATACGGTATACCGTCTACACGGTATACCGTCTATACGGTATACCGTCTACACGGTATACCGTCTACGGTATACCGTCTACGGTATACCGTCTACGGTATACCGTCTACGGTATACCATCTAGACGGTATACCGTGTGCGGTTAAAAACCTCGCACGGCTAAAAAACCTCTGTATAAACGCATACCGTGTGTTATAGCTTACCGTGTGCGGTAAAAAAATTGCACGGCAAAAAATCTCTGTAGAATACGCTTTCCCATCTGTATAATGTATACCGTGGACGAAAGTATACCGCACACGGTATGTTACATTTCTGTAGAATACGCTTTCCCATCTGTATAATTGTTGCGGGAATTAATGTTTTGGTGAGGAAATTAAAAAAAGAAACGAATTTTTTCTCTTGCCTAAATTTAAATACTTAATTGTTTCTCGACTTGCGTCGAGAACAAGAAGTAAGCCTCAGCCAAAATTCCTCGCAACCCCCAGAACACTCGGATTAATATTTACCAAATCAAAAAAAAAGAAATATTAAACAGTGTCACTAAAGGGAAACATCCCGGTCTGAAAATAAAACCGAAACAGATCAAACTGCGTGCTAGGCCCAAAGATAACGCCGAAGGCGATTACCCCCCCAGAAAGTATTAACAATACAAATAAAAAAGTCCACGTTTAAAATAAAAAAAATATAAAGTTTGTTTATTTCATTAATTCAAAAAAATATAAAATGTTTTACATAACGTAATTGAACTTGAAACTTACATGAAATTTCACATGTTGAATTTAAAGCCAAAATACAAAGTTTTTGAAAAACATCTTTCGATATAAATTTAGGAAAAAAAATTAACATATCTAAATATATAATAAAATGTTACCTGTATGTAGTTTGTGATCACTGTGAATCCAATTCCATAAAATTACATTTTATAAGGAATTGTGCTCACAAAAAAAAAATTCTAAACGCCACAAAAAACATACAAAGGAAAATAATATAAAGTTACACAATTTTTAAATAATTACAGAATGTCTCTTTTACATTCTGTATAATTGCGTGTTTTCAATAAACGACATTTAACAAAATATATGTATAAACTGTCGTATTCAAAAATATAAATTCTTGATAAGAATTAAATAAATAAATTATATAAAAAAAATTAAATAATTTAATTATTGCCACACACTAAAGGTGTGTTAAAAAAAAGAGTATCCATCTTGGAATAAATAATTTAAATTAATTATTCCAAGATGTTTTCCTTATGACGCTTAAAATTTAAAGAGGCTGATTGTACTTGAAAAGTTACTAAGCTGTATTTTTTGTGTACCGACTGGTGGTAATAAAAAGAACTAAAGTTGAAAAACAATAAGGTACAGTCGCAGACAGCGTAAACTTTTCAATTCAATATGTACCGTCACAGACAGATTTAAAGTTTGATATTTTACATTATTGTTGCATAATTTATTACTAATTAATTAATTATAATTAGTTTGCCAACAATTTGTAACATAATGTATACCGTGGACGAGAGTATACCGCACACGGTATGTTACATTTCTGTAGAATACGCTCTCCCATCTGTATAATGTATACCGTGGACGAGAGTATACCGCACACGGTATGTTACATTCAAATAAGCCTTCCAATCTATATTGTGTATACCGTGGACGAGACTATACCGCACACGGTATAAGGGCTCGACGGCATAAAGAGTATACCGTGAAAAAGTATACCGTGCACGGTATAAGGGCCCCACGGTATAAAGGGGCAAAAATAATTTCATACCGCGTCTAAATAGACCGTAGACGGTATTGTGCGGATAGCCACACCGTTAAAAATAGTTGATGGCAAAGAAAATAAAAATAGGTATCTACATAAAATCAAGATAAAGAAAAAATATTGAACAGTTATCGAACAATTCAAAAGCTTAGTTGATTAGAAACGTTGGAGAGGAATGTAGACGGTTAAGGGTTCGATTCCCGTTTGTATATTTTTCTTCCTGTCAAAATTATTAACTTTTATTATTTTGAACGATAAATATTTTTGTTATGGAACCCTCAAAATAAAACTATCTTTTAAACTTAAACTTGGTCTAATTTTAATGAACTTTCAAAATTCTTTAAAAAGTCAGATATAAATTTATAAATAAATAATTGATGAAGCTTGAAGAATTTTTTTAAGATAAATTAAAATAATTATCATTTCTATGAATTCCATATAAATTTAATGCTAAAAATACTTAGAAATTAATCATAATTTGAAAAATTTATCACGTGTTTCCTATCTCTTTATCTTTGTCTTCACCCCCTACCAAGAAAAACTCTTCCCAGGGGTTAATTTCAGGATTAACCTTGCAAAATGTCTGACCTATTTTCAATCTATATAATACACACATGAATTTTGTTATAAATCACAATTAGGTATATTAAAAAGAGAGTCACATGTAATTTACTTACATGAATTATTCACGTAAATGGCCTATTGTTTATAAACAGTACAAAAAAATATCGCTTTTATAAATCAATCCTGAACACACAAAAGGAATAATTCAATAATTTTGTTTCAGTTTACTTACAAAACAATTCTATCATCACAACTACAACACAAAATTCGACACCAAAAATTATTTCAATTCACTTTCATTTTAAACTAATTTTATCATAAATAAACGAGCATTATTAGAGTTTATTTGTTGTATTTTTTTAAATTTTTGTCGCAATTATTATAAAAATGATTTTTCTTTTAGCCACACCAAAAGGAGTAGGGATTGACAATTATAAAACAGACAGAGTAAGATGGTAGATGGATGTGTTTTATGAGTGCTTCTAGTTCTCATGTGGTAATCTAAAAGAAAGGGTAGTTTTTTGTGCGAGAGCCATCTTTTAAATGTTTTTTTTACTATAATATAGATTTCTGTTTTTGTCAGAAATATTAGTAGTAAACCATCGAATAAATTATTTATAGATTTAAAAATAATGATAGTTATTTATAGAAAAATTTAGTTGTTAACTAATTTAGTTAAAATGATGATGATGTTTAATTGTTTTATTTAAATGATTTTCAATAGGGTATTCTCGTTAGTCAAAAATAAATCATGAAATTTGAAAAAAGTTAAAATTTATGTAAAAATACACATAAATATTCTGATTTCGAGTCATAAAAACACATTTTTCTTTTAAAATCGTAATTTTTAAACTGTATGTCACGTGACCTAAAACGCGGGTAAGCCCTGCTGTGATGCCATAGCGGTATGAGTCATAGACCATCAGTTAGTTCAGTGTAGACAGCTGGGTGTAATATATACATAGATAATAAGTATTTATATTTATTATAATTAGATGTCTATGAATATATCTGTCAAAATTATTTGCGTTGTTTCGTACAGTGATACCCATATTACGTCATCAAATTGGATGCCCGCGTTTTTGACAGTTTAAAAAAGGTTTAAAATTTAATTTAAGTTTTTGGCAAGAAAGCGTGTGTATTTTTCCGAAATAAATTTTTGGTGGCTTTTTATTAGCAAAATCATCATTCTGAAGTACTTTTTCAAAAATAGTGGAATCCCCTATTGTTTTTGTCAAATGTAATCAAAGAAATACGAATACGCATAGTATTATTTACCGTAGCCTATAACGACAATTAAAAAGGAATGGCATGAGTCTACGGTCGTATAAAAATCAGCAATGGTGTATAAGACGCTAGTAAATTAGAACGCCATCTCATGTTTTATTGTGTAAATAGTGGTTATTATTATTAAAATAATAATTATTAATATTACTGATGATTGCAGATGTAAAAATCAACTTTACTTACCCTTAAGTACTGCCATAACTCACCCTTTTTTTCTCTTATAATTTCGACTTGTAATATATGACAGTGACGTTTTAGCCCGAGAGCTGAAAGGCATTTTTGGGTAAGTGTTTGAGGCATTCTGAAAATTCGTCAGATACCTCTCCCATAATATCCTTAACTTTATGTAATAAAATACAAATAGTATATGTTTTTGTATTTATTCGAAATAAATTTTGGATACATTCAAAAGATGATCATAAAACGAACATGTTCCAATATATTTTTGTTTGCTATCATCTTGAATATAACACCAATCAGCTCCATAACAAATACTCGCATGTTCACAATAGTTAGCGATAATTTCTGGATTTGAATGATCATCTACATTTAAAATATGAAACGAACCATACATACATGCAGCAAGAATTTTATTAAACGAAAAAGGATCCCATTTTAATCGCCATACACCGCCACTGGTTTTTATCGTTGATAATGGTCTTTTCATGGATCGATTATCCCATATTAATATATTTTCATCGTAACTATAAAATGGTTAAATTTTAATTCCGAATTAATTAATCGAGATACTATTTCACTATGATGCACAGGTTTTTTGCTACATATACAAAATTTAGCTTTCGAGATGAATTTGGGAGAGAAAATCGATTAATAAACAATTTGAAAAGTTGTACGGATGTTTAAATCTCTAAAAACCGCGAAAAACGTTACATTCCCATGTAAAAAGAGGAAAAGACGGCTGGGAACAGAGGCGAATTATCCGTAAGGCAAAGTAACGATTTGCTCACAGTTATTCAAATGTACGACAGTCTAATTCTTATAATTTCTGCAGAAAGGAAAAATTTCAATAAATATAAACAGCAAGCCTTGGAACTTTTAATAGTCAAAGAATATGAAAAGGACACAAAAAAGAGTTTAAGATATTAGTTCTTCATTAACTGTAAGGAAATTAGGGTTGCCGCCTCTCCAGATTTGATAGGGAGACTCCGGAAACGTGTAGTCTCTCCCAACTCCCGAAATCAACATACATTGTGGACCATTTTAATCTATTATGGCTAATAGCTCGTTTTGTAGTTAACCAATAAAACAATAATTTAAACAAAAGTTTAAAAAATTTAATCCAAAATTAACTCACCTGCCCGAAACAAAAATATGTTCAAATTTTGTATTAAATTGTAAACTAGTAACGCCAGCTTCATGATTACTTTTAACCAAAATTGGATTCATTAAATTTCGAATATCAAACATTTTTAATTTACAATCATCTCCCCCCGTATAAATTAAATTGCTATTCCAATAATCAAAGGCACATATCCATGCTTCAAAATCATGTGCTTTCCAGTTAAACTTTAAATTTAATTGTTCATTCTCATATTTCAATATTGTAATATATCCCGTAGAATCACTGACAACAATTTCAGGATTGGAATTTTCATATTTCCCAGTCGACCAATCTATCGATAAACTCAATAGATCTTTTCCTGGATCAGAATTTGGTATTTGAAAATTTGTTATTAGTTTTAATGTGTATGTTGGTTGTAATTCGAATATTAAAAGTTGTCCCAAAGCGTTTGCTGCAGCAAGAATTGATTTTGAGTTAATTTGATTATGACACCATTTTATATCCAAAATGGCTGCTGTATCAATACGTTGTAAGCATTTTAATGTATTTTTGTCGATTGATATCGAATATAAATATAGTCTTCCAATTCTAGTTTGTGGTGTTTCTAAAAAAAATGAAAGTAGTGATTTCCATGCATTAATAATAGTTTGTAGGTACTTATCAAAAATTTAGGATATCGTCAAACAACCTTTGTTTGAAACATATTTTCATAGATTTGCCACAATTCCAAGTTTAAAATTCGAAAAAACTCAAAAACTTTATGTTATGTGTTTAAAAAATTGTTCAGAATTTTCAATAATCGATACCTGTATTATTTTCTTGTAACTGATACGTTCCGCATACAAATAAATTTTGATTCGGTTCGTGTGGACACCATTCAACAGAATCAGCACTGTATTCTGTATCATCCGTAAATATTTTGATCCATTTTTTGGATGTCATATTGAGTTAAATTTTCTTTACTAAAAATTTTAAATGAAAAATAAAGAAAAAACTCAAGAGAAAATTCATGAAAAATATTTTAATAAAGATATAATTTTTAACATTGTGTACAAAATACTTAAAAATATATTTATTTATTTCTACAAAATTTATTTTATAAACATCTTAAGAAAATATTCCTGAGTCACATTTTTTTCATTTGGTAAGAAATGGACGACTTCGAATTCTATTTTGTACGTTAAGTGTGTACAAGCACCAAGGCAATATTAAAAAAAAGTTTGATTTTTTTTATATGAAGTTGGACTAAGTCTAAATCAGTTATGAAAACTCCGGAGGGAGGAGGTGGTTGCCCGATTATTTAAATAAATAAACAACTTTAAAAGTAGGCATGTTTAACATTACTTTTATGGTAAAACGGTAGATGGATGATATGTTTTCATAGATTTTTCCAAAACAAGTCGGTGGAAATAAAAAAAAACTATTTAAATAGTTAAAACCTTAATCACTTAGATAGAAAACAAAACAAAATCGTTGTGCCCGACTAATTAAGGATGTATGAGCATGGTAGTGGGGGGTAAAAATTTAAAAAATATATATTTTCAAGTTTTATGGTGTTTGTGTTATAACTTGACAATATAAGATGAAAAGTAAGAATAAAATTTTTCGAAATCTGGAGTAATTTTCAAAATATCGAATATTGAAAAATTTGTTTAATTATTTAGCTTTCGATATTTCGAAAACCAAGGCAGATAACGAAAAATTTTATTCGTATTTTTCGTCTACATTTATGAAGTCCGAGAATCTTTATGTTTGAAGGGCAATCGAATTTCGAAATTTGTTTGAATCGAAGTCGTACGCATTTCTCTTGAATAAAGTCATTTACAAAAGTTTCATTTTTAAGTAAAAAAATAAGTAATGACTTAGATTTAAGTAAAATGGCTGTTTAAAAACAAAAAATGCTTCATGTAATTTTATTAAACTAATCGTTAACAATTTAGAAATAACAAAAAAAAAAAAATAATAATTTTAGACGTAATTCGCACTTAAATTTCGATCTCGATATGATAAAAACTTTCTAGATTACCCATCAAAATTATTAATAACTTGATAATATGCTCGTCATCCCTAGTAGCTCAGTTGATTAAGGCATAACCAATTTATATGGTATGCCTAACGTAGCAGGTTCGATTCCCAGTTTATTATTTAAATAAAATTTGCAAACATTTTTTAAATAATTTTGTAAGTGTTTAATCAAGTCCGTGCGCACGGGGGTTTGGGGTCTAATCAAAATCGAGTACGGTGTGTGAATTATGTCTTAATTTAAATTTTGTACTCAAAGAGCACCAGAAATATAAACCGAATAATATTTTAAGTGGTCTAAAACAAAACTACAATTCGTTTACTGTAAATTAAATGGAAAATTTTCTAATAGCACACGAGACGATTGTACGAAAATCTATGAATCGAATAATTGATAGAAAAAATATAGCTTTTTGTGCATTTGTTCATTCTATTTGAAGAAAAAAAAATTTGTCAGCCCGTTTTTGACTAAACTGTACGGTTTGGGGAAAAATGTTTCGAACAAAACAATGTTTTTTTTTTTTTTTTTTTTTTTTTTTTTTTTTTAAATCAATAACAACTTTCTAATTTAAAGTGTTCATCTATTACCAGTTATGGAGAAGAGTGAGCTTGAAAACCTAGGTCAAGTTTATGTCTGCGTAAGATGTGCGCCTACACATCCAACATTATTTTTCAACTTTCAAGCATATGTCATCTTATAAAAAAGCATCCTGTATATATGGTATTTTTTAGTACACTCTTTTATTCAAAATGTTGAATGGATAACGTTAGAATTGTCCTGACATCAAGTATTCTAGGATATGTGGTGTCCAAAAAATTAAATTTTCATATATTGGATGAAAGAAATGACAGCCTTTTAGTTTTTACTTGGTAATCAAGAATATCGTACGTGTTATAACATGCACGAAAATCACAATCCTTCTTTTGAAGTTTTGTAAAAACAGAAATAAACTAATTTATAAACAAAAATATTCCGAAAAATGTCATATTAAAATTATTCTAAAAAGCTTTTAAATTGGCCATTAAATTTTAAGCCATCGTTTAAAAAAGAAATAATTCCTGAAGGTATTCGATACATAAACTTTTGAACGATCGTCCCTTAGGACTATATAAATACTGGACATCACAGAGCAGTCTTAGAATGTATATCAAAATTTATTAATTTTACGTTAACAGTATAATATTTTGAGCAAATTGTTCACAACCCACAAAACAACAATTGATAATCGTAGACTTTGTACTTAAAAAATTGGTAAAGGTATTTTACTTTATAGGCTAAGATTACACGAGCGTTGATTTTAACATACGTTCTCTTTGAAATACATAGTGTAGAGCTCTTACATCCATTGAAATTAATGTTCATGTCAACAACTATGTATGCTACAATATATTGCTAAAATGCATGTGATCTTAGCTTTAGTAATAATAATAACTGGGTTTAACCTCCGTTTCTAAGATCACGATTATAACAGAGACCACCCACATCAGTATTTTTAACCTTTATGTTTATGATGTGGGTGGAGTCGGTTCCTTCGTTCTTATCCAAGCGACGACAGTGTGATCAATAACTATTTTTATTCGCACTGTCAATCAGTGGTCAAAACAAGTAAAGACGCCTTAACTCGCTCGGCAACTTAGCCTTGGTAAAAGTACTTAGCCCTATGAAGACTCGATATTTATTACATTATTATTCTACAGTATATTACATAATTCAATTTTTTACTAAGCTCATTCACATTTGAATTTGATAAAGGAAAAAAAAACGTTATATTATTTTCAAAAGCTTCTTGCCCTGATTCCAAAGCCAACATATAAAGTAGTTGAGGAAATAAGGCATTTGAAGTCGGAATTTAAAATTACAACTATGATTTTTACGGGACCAAGTGCAAACTGTTTGTATGAGGGTGTAAAAAAAAGTCAGTTTGATCAGAAAGTGTGATCTTTAAAATTATGCACGTGATTTTCAGAAATGTTAAAATTTTGAGTTTTGCTTATGTTAAACCGTTAAAAAAGTTTAAATGTAAAAAATGTTACTTATAAAAAAATAAACAACTTTTGTTTGAAACAATTTTTCGTTGCTTTCTCGTGAGGAGACAAATTGGGGCAAAACTTTGGTGTTCATTTTCTCTAAAACTATAAAAGAAAGGGAGATGAAAATTTGTAGATAGTTTCAACTAGTGAGATATTATAAAAAAAATTTTGAAACAAACTTTCTAAAATATAATTCGAAAAATTTTCGAAAACTAGTACAAATGGCGATGTAAAGCTGCTTTCATGGTATGTTATTAAGATCTCTTAGAGGAGTGTGAGACTGTTTAGCAAGCAAAAACAGTTGTGCTACCTGCGTAATAGGTGAAAAAAAGAAAAAAGTCCCAAAATTTGGAGTACATTTTTTGTTTGCTTGCAAAATGTAGTTTCACACTCTCCCAAGTGGTCCAAAATCCAAATAACATACCAAAAACGCAGCTTTATATCACGTTTTGCGATTTTAATGTAGAATTTGACTGGCGTATAAGTATAACACGCACTTTTTTTATAATGAAAAACATTGGAGTTTTTAATTTTAAACGTATATTACACAGAAAAATTTTTGGGAGTGAAAGAAAAATTGATAAAACACGAGAAGCCTAAACACGCTCCCAACGATAACACGATTTTTTATTCATAAAAAATTTATGAATAAAAGTCATTGCCTAAGGAAATTTAAGGTAAAAAAAAAACATAATCTATATCGTTGAATAGTTTCCAAAAATTTTACCTCCCCTGCTTTCCATAATAATTCCCGATCAATCATAATCTCTGATAATTCTCCCTTTGTGATCACTTCTATTTTGTTAAAGTGACCAACTCTTGGATTATTATATGAAGGCTAAAATTATTTCATTCTCGTAAACAAAAAATACCATAAAAAAAACATAAACTTAATGAATACTTAAATTTAATCAGGTAAGTTATTGAATTAAACTAATTACAACGCGGAATTATTGTCTTCCACTACGTTCGGTTTCCATTAAACATTCTCGTACAAGAATTCTAGCATGTACAATACCTCGTTTCAATCGTTCTGCTGAACTTTTACTGCCCGAATATGTTGGACGTAATTCTTTACCCATTTCTTCGATAACACTTAACAATTGTGCATATTTTGACTGTCCCATAACTTGTTGAGTATGATTATGATGGCTAGTATTAGTTCCATTGGATTGTGGTGTTTTTGGCGTTATACAAGGAATTGCCGTGACTGTAACATCACTTAATTTTGATTCGACTGCCTGGATATCGATAACCTCCATAATGAGAGATATGTCTAAAAAATTATTATATTTCTAATGCTCTTTATTTTCTTATTTTTGTGAAATATTTTGTACATGTGTTTTCTAACCTCAAATTAAATTTTAAATTTAAAAACACTTACATGTGATTGATTTGGTAAATTTTGCGTTCAATTCTTGTTCAATTAAGACATTTAGATAAATTGAAAATTATTTTAACTAATAATCCTAATTAAGTGTTTAAGTAAATTATTTTAATTAATTTAACTAAAGAAAAAAACACTTCATAAATAGTATTTTATTTGATCAGTATTAGAATCGGTTCGGCAATGGTCAAAACATTTAGAATGTGTGGGTTGCATAACATACAGAAATAACGGCGAAAACGTGCCATTACTCAAAAATTGTAATTTCATAAAAAATGTAATTATTTTACAAACTTTTAAATTTATAAAAATTCGAAAAATTAAATTTAATGGAACTGCAATTGTAAAATAGAGTTTCCTACTTTTATAGTTTATGAAAATTACGCTAGATGGATTTACTTCTGTGTATAAATGGTATAAATATAATTATTGGATGGACCATAACTAGTACAACATATTTTAGATCTTCGAAGTCTCAGAGAAAAATTGAAGAAAAGAAAATTTTGAAGTCATTTATTGAAATAAGTTGCTCCTCGATATACCTCAATTCTCTTTTTGGCTTCTAGCCCTGAAACTTCTTCCACAACTTTTAACAAGCAAGATTTCATTATTACCTATATCCAATTAGTGTGGTTTTTTTAAAGCGCCATATATAAACGACGACACCTCAAACGGCACGACTAACATTTTCCCATCATTTTTCTGAAGCTTTGATAGCTTCGAGTTTCATAGTTTCTTTAAATACGCTTATTTTACAAATTAAAATATAGGTACCTACCGTTTCTAATGGTGCTATAACTTTTGTGGCTTCATGGCATCGTTCGAATGAGCGATTGGGCATAGAACGCATTGAGAATTTATTTCGCTATTTCAATGGAAGTAAATCCTAGATATAGGTATAATATATAATATACTCCCGACATGAAGCGCCCTTTCCTACCTTATTACAAAGACTTAAATTATACCCTGTATATAAAATATATATATATATCAAGGTATACTAAGTTTAGTCCCAAGTTTGCAATGCTTAAAAATATTGATACTACGAATAAACTGTCATCACCATAACTCAAAAATGAAAAAAGATATCAAGCTGAAATTTTTATTACATACTTAGGACGTAAAAAGTGAGTTTGAGTTCGCGAATGAGCAACATAGGTCAATTGGGTCTTGTATCCGTCCTTTTTGCTTCTCGATGACATAGATTATATTTCGTTCCGTACATTCCCTGTGTACTAAATCGTGTGTAACAATAATTTAAAATTCAATATTTAATAATAAAATCATAACTAATATTATTCATTTCTTTCTTTGTAGTTATTTATTTAAATAAAAATATTAATAAAATATAGTGCGTCGGTGACAGTCTCTGATTAGATACCATTCATCGATTTTGATTTTTAATAATAATGTATTCATTTTTATAAATAAACATTTATTACTAAAAATAAAACTTTATTTAAATGTTTATCTCATGCAATATGAAATCAATTCCTAAACTTTGTTTATAAATTATAATTTATATGTATTTGTTTATCATTACCTCTAGTGGAGTAAACCTGTTTAAACACAAGGTACGAGGTTGGACAATTTTAAAGAGCGCGGCTCAAGGGATATGAAAAAATATATTTGTTTTTGATAAAATAAATATCAACTTACTTTTCTTTCAAAAGCGTGTGGATCAACTAGGGCTGTCAAATCAAAATTTCAGAAAATCCGGAGATTTATGTTAATTTTTTTAGTCTTCTTCAGATGGTCAAGGATGGGAGACGCAAGGCTTTAGCCGGTCTGTGCATGCTTAGTGTCCACAGGAAGAGAATAAAGGATATAGATTTATCTAAAAGACGAAAAGTAAAGGACAGCAATCGTGATGCCTTAAGTTTTTATTCAAATGGTGGCTAAAAGAAATTGTTAATCTTTTTCTTTGTATTATCGTACCCGCGGTAAAGGGGTGCAAGTGCACCCCATCCTGGCGCCCATGATTGTGATAAAATTCTGTTATTATAGATAAGCTGGGCCTAAGCTATGAGCACCTTTGGATTCGTCTCATTATTTTTTA
The DNA here is from genome assembly GCF_905475395.1 of Chrysoperla carnea. Taxonomy (NCBI): domain Eukaryota; kingdom Metazoa; phylum Arthropoda; class Insecta; order Neuroptera; family Chrysopidae; genus Chrysoperla; species Chrysoperla carnea. The sequence continues at coordinate 72,960,687 of NC_058339.1, read as the reverse complement.
TTTCAGTTTAAATTTTTATCTGTTTTCTTAATAATATCGTTTCCTTATTTTTTACTTCAGGAAGTATATTCTGTTTCTGCTCCATAGAAATGTCAGATGACGCAAGCGCGGATCCAGCCCTCAAAAAAGGTGATGGGCACGGAACGGCATAAAATAAACCAAATGCTAATCGGAGTATGAACTCCGATGAACTCATGATCGAAATAGTGCATTTTGCTTGGTCGCATACTTCAATACAGTGCTGGATTACCCATTAGGCCGGACTAGGCCATGGCCTAGGGCCCCCGACGGGCAGGGGCCCCCACGAAAATCTTTTTTTTTTCAAATTTCGAAAAAATTTGTTTTCAACCAATTTATTTCATGATAATATGTATTTTGAAACTCAAAATATTCAAAATAACGATTAATTTTACAATTATTCAAAAAAGGGGGGCCCCAAAATTTTATTGGCCTAGGGCCCCCGATGGGCTTAATCCGGCACTGCTTCAATAAGATGCACTACCGACTCTGGTATAGTGGAATTATTTTCACATTCTGGGTCACCCAGAGTCAGTTTTCATTTATAGTAGTTAATTCATTAATTCACATTAATGAATCGCCGGTACATCCGAACCACTTTTTTCACTGCCTAGATATCGATATTCAAGTACTTGACACCAGCATTTGGTTCATTGATAACGGAATCTTATATAGGGGTATGTAAATTGATTTCCGAAAGTACCCTTCTACCGATTTCACTATAATTTTTAAGATTTTTGGAATGTACATGCTTTGAAACGAATTTTTAAATAAAAGAAAATGTTCTCCCCAAAAATTATCAGATGGGGGTTTAGTATGAAATTAGAAACAATAGACTAAGTAACTAATTAAAGCGATCCATTGTTTTTTTTTGTTTTTGTTTTTTTTTAATTTTATTAAATCTTAAGTCTATTTAGGTGATGGACTTTGAACTATCATCTACCGCAAAAAAAAAATGAACATTCACTGTACTTACTCAAACAGCCGGACTATACCTTAAAATCTTGGAGTCATCATTTCAAAACGACCGCTAATTTGAAAAATTGTTGCAGGATGGTAACAAAATAAAATATGTATCTCATACGATGATGTTCTAATGAATTTTATTAAATTTTTAATAACATCCCTGTATTTTAAAATTACAGAATGGGGAAATCATTTGTAAAAAGAGTTTTTTAACTTCAATTTTTGCCACTAAGAAGAATTTGTTAGATTTTGTTTTTCTTTTACCATTTATTAAATTAATTTTATTGTTATTTTTCATTTTATATAATAATTTTTTGATTGTTAAATATTTTTTTTTTCAATTTTGAAAGTTTACAGCAAAACAATTGATTGTATTACGCATTTGAGAAGTTGAATAATGAAAAAAAGGGAATTACTTTTTTTTACCATAATACATTTTTTTATAGAGAGATGTTTTAAGAAAATATTTATAATCTTTTATACATTGTTTACTATTGGCTGGCTCTGAAGTTGCCTTAAATTGTCTCAAAAAGGATTGACATATTAATTTTCTAGAAAATTTTTTTTTTGGAAGAAAAATTATAATCCCAAAGAAGTCATTTTTCTTAATTTGTCTGTCGTTTCCCAGAATTGTGCAACCAAAAAATGCATATTTTGTACTTTCTAAAGCTACGTCCGCAAGGCGTAAAAACAAAATATATTATCGAAAAATCGAAACAAATCAATTTTTTCATTGCAACTCCCCTGAAAATGGAGCAAACAACTTCCCCCCACCAACATTACGTTTTTCAGTTCTATACATGTTAGCAATATTTGCATTCGACATTAAAGTCAAATTAACAGGATAACTGGAACAATTATAATTTTTCTATCGAAACCACCTCGAAATAGAGGAAAACATTCCAAAACCAATCCTTTTCCCCCTTTACATGTTAGAAAGACGCGGAATTTTCAACGCAACCACGATCTTCCCTTGCAAGTCGAAAAAATCGCTTGAAATTATTTTGGTATTAAATTTGGTTCGCAATCATAGATACTAAACTTTAATTTAGTATAACTTATCTTTGATTCAAATTTACGTAATTTTAAATCTAAAATTTTCTTTAGCCTGAGTTATTATCGGTTCAATGACTATTGCTTTTAGAGAACAATGTATAAAAGATTTCAACATTATTTTTTTTTGGTATTATTTTAATAAAAAACAAGAAAACTTTTTTAATTAATTCAAAAAAAGCTGAATATAATCGATACTTAAAAAAGTATTTATTTAATATTGTATGTGTGTCAGCGCAGAAGAATGCTTCTAAACTTGAAAATAACATAATAAATAGGGTACTCCATATGAATTTCGCTTTATTATTTTTCTTCAACAAAAGGTTTTCGGCAAATAAAAATGACTAGAGTAAAATATGTTCTACTTGAAAGGAGATTTCTCATAAAGGCCTCACTATTTAACCGCGACTACTAAAATCGTTCTAAAGGTATGATTCCTTTTCCTATGCTTGACTGTTAAAAACTAAAGTAAAGTAAAATGAGCTATCGCGATATTCTATTACGCCTATTAACGCTGGAAGAAATTCTATTGGAACAACAGGATGACAAAAACTTCCGGAAATTTTTTAGGCTAAACGTCGCTCAGTTTTATTATGTTTTGAATCTTATAAAGGATGATATTAGAACAGATTTTTTATACAGATATCAGTACCCTACCACTCCTTACTTTGTTAATTATCTCGCAAACTAGGCCTCAGATCCAAAATTGGTAAATAACTTTTTCCTTCATCTTTATTAGCTTAGTCTGTAGGCCAACGATCTACAGTCAATAACAGAACGCCCTGTATATGTTGCGACTGCGTCAGTACTGCTCCAAGAAAGGTATAGCCGCACAGCTTCTTCCAGCTGCAGGCGCACCAGGCGCAGTGAAGCATTATATACAACACTTGCATTAGATTTCATAAGAGCAGTATAAAGCGTTAGCCGCATAGCGTCAGACGCAGCATAGGAATCACATTTTAAAAGTCCTAATTACTTTAAGTTTTAATTATTTCAGAATGGATAATTATCATGTACGAACTTAAGTAAAATTTTCAATGATCTTGAAAGTTATGATTAAATCCGCGTTTTTCGTAAGATGTTCCCCTTTAAATACAGCATCTTTTAGTCGGGATTATTTTCCCGAAAACACACCGTTGAAGAAAAATTTAACTGTGGAAATTAAAAACTGGAGCACACTATATATTATTAGATACAACTATTAATGATTTGTTTTAAAGGATGTTTGTTTTTAGTTTTAATAATGAGATCATTGCGTAAACTTACGAATGGTTTTAGTTTTTTTTTTAAATTTTCTACTACATTTGTTTTTTTTTTTCTTTAAATATGTTCGTTGCATTTTGTATTGAGTTTTTTTTTTCTTACTGAAATATAGTTTTTTTTATTTATAATTTTAAATGCCTACAAGTTTTAGAGCTATTTACATGTTTCAGTAAATATTTTGAGACAATTATTATTTTAATTAAAAAGCTTCATTTGATTTATGAAAAGAATTTTAAACATGCCATTAAAATTTTAAATAATTATCTTTGAACTTCTAATAAGCGGGAAGCCCGTGACAGTAAAACTGCACTTAGACGGATTCCGAAATTTCGCATATGAATCAATGCTATTTAACGATAGGTACAATATGGAATAGGTGTGCCAGGGTTTATCCTGGCAGAAATATTTTTTATAAATAATTTTTAATAATTACAAGTATTTTGCATTTTCATGGAAATTAATTTGTAAGAGACCATTTTATTGCAAATTTTTTCTATTTTCAGAAAATTTGGTTTGACAGCTCTTATCGTGGTAGAAGGGTCTGTCACATCGATTTTTAATATATAAAGGCAATAAAATTTTTTTTTTTTTTTAATTTGTTCGTTTTGAGTTCTATTTTTGAAATATCTTGATGTGGCAGCTCAGAACTTGACCAAAATATCTGTCACACCAATAAAAAATAAAAAAATTGTAGCAAAAAATATTTCTGCTAGGATCAACCCTGGTAAACCTAGTTCATATTGTACCTATCGTTAAATAGTATTGATTCATATGCGAAATTTCGAAATCCGTGTAAGTGCAGTTTCAATGTCACGAGCTCCAGGGCTATAAGGTTGATCGGACAGCTAGTACACTGTAATTTTACAGTACACTCTAAAAAAATTTTAACAGAAATAAAAAATTTAAATATGTAAATTAATTATTTAAATATAGCATCAGTAATCGTATTGTAATTATTTAATTACTAAAAATACTCATTTTTTAACTCTGTCCATCTTAGTAATGTAAAATTTTCGTGCATTTTTATCTTATTAATTTAGATATTTACAAAACTCTTCGCTGTACTATTTTTTTTATTATTATAACGTAATATACGAGGTTTAATTTATAAAAGGAGAAGTTCTTATTTTTTAATGTAGAAGAAAAAGGAACAACATTTTCCAACATTTCTAAAAATTATTTTATACGTATGAGATAGATAATAACATAAATTTCGATTTTTGCCCCAAATTCCTAGATCAAATTTTGTATTATATAAATAGTAAATACGTATTTTGACTACGAAGTAGTCATCATCAGTGTGAATTAATAAATGATTATAAACTATTAATATTTATGAAATTTAAAAAAAAGATTCTTAAAGAGAAGGAAATTTCCAATAAAAAACTCCCACTCCTGGAAATCTATCTCCATTATTAATAATTCTAAATTATCACTGAAAATTGGTCTTTTTGCGCCATTTTTAGATTGTTGTAATAGCGTCAAAAACGAGTATCTCATAATAAATAATTTTTTTAAGGTATTAAATATTAATTTAAGAATTTGAAAAAATTATAGTGTGTACTGAACTGACTTCTTAAAATGGGAGTTTGTTATTGAAAACCACCTCTCTAAGAATCTTTTTTTTTTAAATTTCATAAATATCAAATATTTGGATGACCGAGTTTAGTATTTTTTGAGTTAAAAAGACACAAATTTTATCACTAACATAATAACCGTTTAAAATGTCTCCACACAAGTACCAATTTGAATGTCCCGCTAAAATACTTCATTTTGTTAACTACGATAAACACCAATAGATGTCAGGAAGAGTCACAATTTACAGTCAATATTTCAGTTTTCCGGAAAACATGGCCAAAATGACGTTTTCAAAAAGTGATTCCTAGCTAGATCGACTTTTCGCTCCAAAAAACCCATGCATACCCATTTTCATGAAAATCGTTGGGAGCCATTTCCGAGATCGTTGATATATATATATATATATATATATATATATATATATCCTAAGTGTGTCCTTCGTGGACAGCCAATATAACCAAACCTAACCTAACCTAGTTTATGAAATATTGGCGAAAAACAAAATATCTTTTTTTTTTTCATCCATATTTGTTAATAACTTTTGCAAGTTTTTATGTTTATTTAAACATCATTCCGAATCCAAGGAACTATCAGTTCGAACTTGTTCACTAGAGTATTTCTACGATTAGCTAATTTCTACCGATTATGACTACATAGTAATCACAACACGTATTTACGAAATAAAAATTGAACTTAAGGTATATTGAAGAAGATTCTGAATAGATCAAATTAACTCCTAGAAAAAATTCTAGTAAGTTTTATAAATGAAATAAAAATATTTTTAAGCTGAATTTTAATGACATGTTTCTCTTCAAATTTAAAAAACTCAATCGTTTTGAATTAGTTATTTGATATAATTAATATTTTATTTAAATTACTATTCGAATTATTAATTCTAATTAGGAAATATTTAACAATTTTTTATTTATTTTTTTTAAAATTTTTCGCATTAATAATAAATTGGTGTTTGAATCAATTCTCACTCACAGCTGTATTAAGAATGTACGAAAATAAAATTATTTTATCATCTTAAATTTTACTCAACTACTGGGGTTAATTTCTAAATATATAATTAATCATCGTACGCAACAATTACAAAATATAAATTATTTTTATCTAACAATTTTTAAATATTAAATTTTTTTTCAAATTTTCTTTTCTACTCACAGATATTAGTTTTTTTTTTGTTTGTTTATAAACGATTTTTTTTTTTTTTTTTGGATACCTACTTCGGTTTTTAATATACATTCGTTTAACATTCAAATGAAACCGTTCAAAGGTTTTTATTTGAAAAAACGGTTGATCAAAAACCGCATAACAATCAATTTTTATTTACAAATATACCGACCTACTTTTTTTTAAAGTGTCAAATCCATTATTCTGGTTAGTTATTGGAATGAAAAAAAACCTTTTGTTTGAGCGACAATTTAATCGTCCATGTCCATGATATTCAAATTCAGAAACGAGTATTTTTCACAGGCATTCAGGACCCGAACTCTCACAGTACCTGGCAAATAATTTTTATTTTCGTTTCGATTTTTCAGAATTTTAATGTTTTTATCTTGAATATCGAATACAAAAATGAAATTATGAAAAGAAAATGATACAAACATGTATTTCAAGTATAATTTTAACAATAAAATACCAGGAAAAGCCTATAAATTTTGTATATACAAGGTGTTCTATAACTGACTGCAGAACTCTTAATTTCCTAAATAAGCTTATGAAGACAAACGAAAAAGTTCCTGACCAAATTTTGATCTGAGGCCTAATTTCCGAGATAATTAACCAAATCAATCAATAAATTTATCCAATGACAGAGCACTTAGAAATATAAGGATGTCTTTATCGTTGTATTTAATTATCAAATTATCTATTTCACTTTTTTAAATTTTAATTAAACCCTATCCAGTCACGACAAAGATATCCTTCTATTTCTAAGCGCTCTGTCAGAGGATAAATTTATTAATTGATTTGGTTAATTATCTCGGAATTTAGGACTCAGATGGAATTTGGTAAAGAGCTTTTTGGTTCGTCTTTACAATTTTATTTATAAAGTCATCAGTTCTGCATCTTGCATAATAATTTTTTCATTAATAAAGTTTTCTACATGTTTTTACACAAATATGTTAAAAGTTGTCTAAGAATGTTTAAAGATTTACAAATTTGTACAAACCTATCTAAGTTGCTTAAAAAAACTTGTAGCCTGTTAAATTGTAGGCATTTTGTTGTTAAAATAATAATTGATTTTTTTTCGTAATTGCGCGAGGGTACGGGTCCCGAAGTCCCTTTTAAAAATTAAAAAAGTAGAACAAAATTGAGAAACACCTTGTTTTCGGAGAATAAAGAAAAAATAGATCGCATATGAGGGTTATTGATAAATGGTAAGTAGCCTAGTGGTCTAAATTGGAACTTCTGAAAAAGGGGTCCACACCCTGTTTTATAAGTACGAATTTTTATTGCAAATTGGCGGTATTTATTTGATCTGGTAGTCTGGAAACTACTGAAATTGGACCGACTGCTTGTTTTAATTGTTATGAATTATTATCGCCAGTTGGCAGGTTGCAACTTCCAATTATCAATAATAAAATAAAATTTTAATGCTCAGCACTGTTTTAATGTGTTTTTAACTCTATCCCGAGTTGATAAGTCAATCCATATATCCTTCACTTCAAGTGAGAATCGGAGTTCTATTTAGCTTGAGCGTTTGTTAAATATGAATTCCCTCTTTCCAGGATAATTACAAGAGTTGCCGTACTAGATTGAGACTGAAAAAAATTGAACCACCTATAGCGAAAAAAATTCTACGCTTTTAATTTAAATAATTAACAGCGAATATCCCGAATTCATGGTATAAGAGCCTCTCATTGTATAATAATGCTCAAATTCGTTTTGTAACGTGATTTCGCTCACATAATGGGCGGGTCCTGGATATATAACGAACATTTAATGCCTATGAGCATTTTTATCTGTCATCTTGATTCCATAGATTTCAGACGAAACTTTTGTCAATTTTCTTTGCCACAAGCAGACCTATCAGTTTCCGCATCTGTACCTTCGTCTTAACCAAACAATTCCTCAGAATTGTTGGATTTGTTCTTCCTTGTCGATTTTAATCACTTTAGGCTTCCAAAGCCTGAAGCGTGTTCTTCTAAATTATTGAAAATCTAAACCACAATAATGGACACGACATTTTTTTCCGAATTTTTTTGTTTTAAGTAAAAAAATCTTCCACATAAACAATAATTATTTTGGAAATACGTTAACGAGTACATTTATATTAACTATAATTACAATGTTTTTTTTTTTTTCGAAAATAAAATGAAAAAATAATTTACAAAAAAGTATGCGACCAAAAAAAATTTTTTTTTTGGTAACAATAAGAATGATGATAATAATAATAGTCTAAATAACATTTTGTAAATATATTTAAAAACAGTATGAATTATTTAAAAATGTTATTGCATTGAGCTAAGCTGTTTTCACATATCAATTCAAACATTGTTTTTTTAAGGCAACCCTTATTCAAAAAAAACTACTTAAAAAATTATCAAATGATTTATATAGGTTGGGTATTCATTTATAATGCACTTGTTAAAAATATTTCGATACATCCAGTCTTGAAGAGATAACATTAGTAGAATGAAATTATAGGTACTGGCCTAAGTTAGCCATTAATAATATTACTTCAGTATCAGTACCTAATTTTTCAGTACCTAATTGCTTTAAGTAATCCGGCCACGTGACTAGTCGACTAGGTAATTTGTATGACATAATGTAATAAAGTGCTCTAAAAATATCGTAAAAGCGTCAAAAACCAAAGTTTTTTTTATGTTTTATTCTTGGAAAGCGCCGTAAGATAAAGTTTTTTTGCATAAACAGAATCGGTGATAAATTTTCTTCATGATAGAGCTTTTTTGAAGCTTAATCACCGATTAATTTTTGTACAATTAACATTATTGTGAGTTCTTCCATAAGGTACTGTGTCAAAAATCACAAATTTAAAATAAAATAATTCAAAATTTTGCCCCGCAATAGGCCCCAAAACTGTGTTTATTGTGATCAAAGGACTTTGAACTACAGTAGGACTACCTTACGTACTTGCTCAAACTGTCGGACTACCTTAAATGCTTTTTGTTGGGTGCGATATCCAAAAGGTACCCAACGGAATCATATAGCCAAGAAAATATATATTAAGTTAACGTAAAACTAGAGTAGCGAGGGTAGCAAAAAAAAGGCACCAATCTAGGCAAGTCGCTCATTTCGTACTTTGTACTTCGCATTAAGCTGTTTGTTTAGAATCAATTGAACAATTTCAATTGTTTTCAATCAATTAGACAACCTAATGCGCAGTACAAAGTACGCAACGACCGATGATTAGAACTCGCCCAGATAGGCTTCTTAAATTCAGCCACGGGCCGCGGGCGCTTATAGCTCGGCATAGGAGTTTTCATGTCCTTAATATATATGATCTATTCTATGAAAAAAATCAGCTGTCTAACAACTATACAATTTTTTTACTCGTGGCCATGACATTGACATCTTAGCATTAAAATCCCATACAGGATGGGGGAGAGATGTGTGCGATAATAAAAACGTTGCAAAACAAAAGCTCATAGATTTATTTTTTTACCATCTTACAAAAAGCATTTAATAATTATTGTATATTCGTGTCAATTATCTCTCATTTTAATTTTCTTGTAAATATTTTTAATAAATGCTACTATACTTTTTTTATTATTTCCATAATTTAAACAATTTTTTTAACAGGACTTTTTTTTGGTTTTAAATCATTAAAAATTTAATATCATTTGATAGTTCTTTGACACTCTATATTTAGGGGGTAGGGGGATGGGCTTACATTTAAATACTAATTATACATTTATTTTAAAAATAATTAATAGCTAATTAATAATTGACAATTAATGATGCGCAATTATATATTTTTTGTTTTTTATTTATTTATAAAATATACACATAATTATTTAAGTTCTCTTCTACCGCACAACATTGTTTTTTTTATTAATTATTACTATAAATAATTAATAATAGTCCGAGAGTCAACTATTAATTTCGTACGTCATAATATTGTGTTACCAAATTTTTGATGGAATCTTTACATATGTACACAAATTTAGCATCCGTATGTTTATATGACCACAAAACGAGAATTGTTTAAAAATAACTGAAAAATGAATTAAAATCATATAAATGCAAATAGTTTCGTTTAGTATTTATAGATGACACTATATGTATTGAATGATAGCTCTAATCTTAATTTCGTTTAGTATTTATAGATGTCATGTATTGAATCATAGCACATGTATAGTTGTCATGTATTGGATCATAATTGGATAAAAGTTTCGTTAATATCCATTGATGTCGTTAGGTGTTATATTATCAAATTATTTTTAAATATGAAATAATACATGAATATTTTTCAAAATAACACAAAAATTTTTTGGTAACAAAAATATTCAGATATCTCAATTTCTATGTATTTCCACATTCAAAAGTTCGCCATGAGATGATGCTGTGAAGTAAAATTGGGCCTGTATTCTGACATGTGGTGATTAAGAACATTTCGGCTAACGAAAATCACGAAATATTTGATACTTAAACGGTTCGGCAATCGAATAATTTCTTGCAACGCAAATGTTAATTAGCTCTCTTGTAGATCTTGCGATTTAACACCTGTTGTTTTTTTTTTTGCGCTTGAGTTTTTAAATATCTTTGATGTCGTTCAAGATATAAATGTGGAAATTTTATCCTAAATAGAACTATTCTTTATTCATACACATTCATCGATAGAATAATTCGCCATTTTCGTAAACCAGAATGTTTTCACGTCATGAATACATGACATATAAGTACAAAACACGAAAATGGAACACTATTTGTAAAGACTTGATTTTTTAAAAGTGTCTCAATTAGATTCTATAATACTAATAAACAATTAAAAAGGACACGATTTTTATTCAATAGATAAGTGCCATAAAAATACATTTAAATTTTACATTTTCAAATACCGCGCGTAATTTGACGAAAACGCTGGACGTAGTGGACGCCATATTGCTCTATGGTCATGACGTCAGTTGGCTGTGTAACAAATGCGCTTATATTTTGTATGAAAATTATTTATAAATTAAACTTTCTAGTTTAAACAGGCGTATGACGTAATAACATGGCGCCTACAATTTCATGGTGTTAAAAACCCGATTAAAATTGAAATTTTAAATTTATTTTCTTATTTTATGAACTAAAACTAATAGATTTCGATTGTTTTTTCGCTTAAGCTCTCTCAACAATATACTTTTTCTCATTTAGAGTAATATCTTATATACTATTACTCTAGCAAGTTTTTTTCTGTCCTACCCTTATCTTCCTTATTCCTTTATCAAATTCCATGATTTTCCCCTCATTTTCAAGCTTATTATGTCTAAGTTTGACGAAAAATATACTCACGGCCTAAAAATGTACCGCTTAGGAAAAAACACGCTAGACAAATAATTTGAACAAAAAAATATCAAAAATATTTAAATAAATTTAAATAATAAGTTTATTAGGCAAACATATTAGTTTTTACAAATGCTCTCCTAATACTCTAGACATAATTACTATTTTTAACATATGTTCTCCTAATATTAATTTAAGAACTTTTGAATTTTTTTCACCACTTTTCTACGAAATTTGTTGTTTGTTGTTTTTAGACACGAGTTACGGTAACTAAGGGATCAGAATTCTTCACGGGTCGCGCTAGTACCCTATTATTAATGGCTTAAAATCTTCATAATTTACAAAAATAACGGAATAAAACCATTTTAAAGTTATCATCAATGATGCTTTGAAACACCATCATTTTAGCTCCGATGTTTGCGGTCGAAACATAATAATAAAATATTATCTCAATATTAGGACGAACGAATTTGATAATTGGCTCCCAATGATAACTTATTCAACAAATTTTAATTAAATATACCTTACATATTTACCTCCCGTTTTTTTTTTATGTATATATATAAATTACAAATGTAGGTACTATTAATATAATAATTATACAATAAATATCGGACTAAAAATTTGTAAAAATACCTAATTTATCAACAGCATTTTAAAATGGTTAATCCAAAATTTGTTGAATTTAAATTTTTTTTTACGTACACCACTAATTTTGCTTCGGCAACATTTTTTTTTTTGTTCATCTAATTAACAAAACTAGCGCTTGGCACTATTTGTATTTAAAAAACATTTTTTTTCTATGATTATTTTTGTTGAAAGCGTTTGAATTTGTTTTGTTTGTTTATGAAATTAAAATTGTCAAATTCTTAACATTTATCGATGAATTTGATGACTACTTTTTTTTTTATTAAAGAGAATAATTTTAGTATTATTTTTAAAACTTTCCTAAAATGGATTAAAATTGTTTTTAGAATATTATTTGGTAGTAGATTGTTTTATTAAGAATTTAAGCGTTATAAGCGTTAAATTAAATCGATCAATAATTTGTTAAGAATTTGATTTGAATAATAAAAAGAACGTAAAATGATGTTTTTTTTAAAGGATATTATCAAGGCGACATCTATTAATGTCAATAGGTCTTAAAATGGGAGTCAAGTGGCTTAATAGGCCATATTATTTGAAATATCATAAACTGCCATGGTAATTGACACGATATGACGTCATCTGCAATTTACATTGTACAATAATGTAGTGTCTTCGTGCCAATTGGCAATTGTTTTATCGAACGGAACAGAAGGATTGATAGGATGTTAGCAGCATTTCGGCTTAAATTCACGATTAAAATTCGCTACCCTGGTAGAAAAAATATTTGAAAAAAGAATAAGTCTTAATAAGTCTTAAAAACTCTGAAAAAGTCTTAAGAACTCTGAAAAACTCTTAGGAACTCTGAATAACTCTGCATTTCTCAACCTTTTTGGACTGTCTAATTCAGAGTTATTCAGAATAATTAAGTCTGAATTAGACAGTTCAAAAACGTTAAAAAATTCAGAGTTGCTAAGACTTTTTCATAGTTCCTAATACTTTTTCATAGTTTTTGAGACTTATTAAGACTTATTCTTTCTTCAAATATTTTTTCCACCAGGTTATAGATGGCTCTGAGGTACTCAAGGGAGAATTAAGACCATATATTAAAGCCTGGTCATAAATGTATGTATGGCTATAGTTTTTATATTACCATAGATATCAATCCCATGGCTGAAGTGACGACATTGTTCTAAGGAAGAGCTATACTTCCTTAGAAATCTGTTTCTCTCGAAGCTTTCATCTGTGACCACCACTTGGCACCATGGTAGACTTTAATGGAGAATTAACTGAAAACTGTTGTGGCTTATTTGCGATATTCCCTCGAAAAGACTAAAAAACTGGAATTTTCAAGGTAAACGATTTATACATTATTGACAGTTAATAAATAGCCTTGATACAAAAAAAACGTTCAAAAATTTGATTGAAAATTATAACAAAAATGTTTATAAAAATAATAAATAACTTCATAAGATTGTTTGTTCATTATTTGGAGTTCCTGAAACGTCATAACTGCGCTTAACATCAAACAGTTTGACAAAAATCGCTTGTTAACCTATAATAACGAATACATACAATTTAATTTTCTTCCGCGAGTGAGCTTTGACCTCGATGTGAGAGCTTACAGTTTAAAAACATGTAAATTTAATTTTTAGGTATTTCATCTTCTCCCATTAATACCAGAAGTCCAGCTTACAATTAAAATTTGGCACGCTTGACTCGTGGTTTAATAGGGCAAAGCTCAATCGGGTCAAGAAAATTGATGAATGTATTCGAAGTTTGATAGTTAATCGTCGAAATAACGTTTTCGAAACTGCCAGCTTATAATAATTTGATGTGTAATTCTCGTATAAAAATTAATCATCAGCTTCCATACCGATTAGTTCCGCTTGTAATCGTCCTTTATATCGACAACACAATGTCATACAAAATATTCGTACAGCTAAACGAAATTGTGGACTTAACGATAATAAAATTAATGATTTCCAAAATGAATTTAACATACCCATCCAAACGATTGTAAAATGTAAGAATGGAACTTGAAATTTAACACCGGAAAAGAATTCGTACAATCGAATACTTGCGTACGGTGTCCACGATATCCAAAATACCAACACTAATACAAACGACATAATATGACTAGGATTACTTAAATTTTCAGCTAGCGCTGTTGCATACTCTTTATCGTGTATGGGCTCGCCGCTACGTAATTTTCGCATCATTGAAAATATATACGAATATGTGTAAATAATTGTAATTAGACTAGGTCCTAATACTAATATAGCAAGTGTTGCCGAATATGCGGCCATGTTACCCCAATCTAACATACATATATATGCTTCCGTATCAAATAAGGCTTTATCAAAACCTAATAATGGTGGACAGCATAACATTGCCGCTGAGATCCATGTGAATGCCATCCAACATTGGCAACGGGTTTTCGTTTGGACTGTTTCATATCGTAATGGTTTACGTATCGCTAAATAACGATCAACACTGATCCACATGAATGTATAAACACTAACTGCCCATAATGTTACTTCTAAATAGCCAACAATACGACATATAACATCGCCATACACCCATTGTTGTACAACTGCTGGATACACGGATAATGGCACAACGAACAGTCCGCATAATAGATCAGCAACAGCCAATGATAATAGATAATGGTTGATTACTTCATGTGGACCTGAAACAAATCAATTTTACCATATTAGTTACAAAACTTGAAATCAAATTTTTAAACTTCTAATCCCGTTTATTTTGACATGGATACGGTTATATTTTCATTTGTAATAGAAGGAATCATTTGGTTAAAGTGAACGAAATCGGTAAGTAAACTCCGTTTGAAACATTAAATCGTAGGGTTCTTCCAATTACCCGAATATCCTCTTATACATAATCCAAACAGGCATTTTTTTACATCAAAATATAAGTTATCGAGCCAGGAAAGAAATTTTAGCAGCTTTTTTTCAGTGTTTTTTCTCTGAAACTATAAGAGTTAGAAAATTGAAAATTGGTGTGTAGCTTCGAGTTATTGGTCTATAGAGCTTAATTTTATACTAACTTCTGATCATTCTGATTCATCTGATAATATAATAGCAGTGAAAGGGATGAAATTCGATTTTTCAAAAAAAGATTAAATTATAAATAATATCAAATAATGTTGGTATGAAATTAGCTTAGACCATTTTAGTACATAGACTGAGCATCGCCCTATCTACTTGTACAGTGAGAGGTGTGCCAACATCTGAAGTAATTGCTTGGGTCATTTATAAAAAAATACATTTATCAAAAAAATATACCTTGAATGTCAAATTTTCATATCACAAAATGTTTCACATAAAACATCTTGATTTCACTGAACTTTTTGGCTTTTTGACTTAAAAAAATATCACATATCACTTCCAGTTTTTTTTACGAATCTACAATGACAAGTATGACAACAACACATTTTTTGACATTTCTACACCGCCGCCATGATGGATTTGACCCAAGCAATTACCTCTGTTGTTGCCACGCTTAAAATCAATTGACGCTCAGTCTATGTAACTTAATGGTCTAAAGAAATTAGGTACAATAAATCAATAATTTGAACTTCATTACTAAACAGAAACTTACTAACTCTAGCAGTTTTGGGGAAAAGCTATGGAAACTTCAGGTCACTAAATAGCGTAATTTAGTACCAGTCCTATCTGATAATATAAAGAGGATGATTTTGCCAAGTCTAGTTTTCAGAGATTTTTTACGAAACTATAAAAGATAGATAAGTATAAATTGTGGGGAGTTTCGAATAATAGGTTTATTGATCCAAATATCATGCCAACCCCATTTAATATTTTTAAGGGGGTGAAAAAGGTAGTTTTCAAGTATAAATAAACAGGATAATCGTGAATAAAGATCAAATATTAAACAAATTAAATATTTATAAAATTTTTAAAACTATCATTTAGACTTATTTATACGTGTTTAATGCTTTCTATCATGAGAAAAAAGGATAAAATCAACACGATTATAAAACAAGCTTTTGTAGTTATGGCTTTTGAAGACTTGACCAATAAATTACTGTTTAGTAGTCTTTTGCCACTTTTTAGCAGAAGTGTTTTGCCAATCGAAAGTTTGAAAAAGCGTGTGTCGTGACTTGTGAAAAACGAATGGCGTGGAAATTAATTTGACCTTATTGTAGTCAATACCGAAATATTTTCATAGAAATTCCATATTTTGTATTTATACTTCCGCCTTAAATTTATTGAATCAAGCAGAATCGATTCTTATACAATTTTTTGTTAAGATGGTGAAAACAATAAATTTTCTAACAGAATGAATGTTTATTTTATTCAGTTTAAAATTCATTAGGGGAAACATTATTTTATCTAACTTTTTAATTTTTATTTCGTTGGTATATTATTTATTTTATTACATAATAATTATATATTTTTATCTATAAAAATGTTTAAAACACATAAATTATTTTAATAGAGCCGCAAACGAATTATTGTGGGTTCTAGCGAAAAATTTGAAAAATGGGTCAAAATATCTCATAGGCATTTATATCAATACAATACTGAAAGTGCTTAATAAAATGGATATGAGTTAGTATACTAACTTAAAAACAGTTTTGAAAAAGAGCCGAGAATTTGATATACATAGACTTTTGTTTAATAGTCTATCTGAGATAGAGAATTACATTGCCTAGAGACCCCGGGATGGTTAATCTGGCCCTGTGTGTCACAGTTTTGAACAATTTTTCAGGCTATGATCCATAATTCAGTCGATGTATACTTTTTACCTGGAAAGTATTCCAAACTTAATTGAGGACCTAGATACTAACTAAGGGTGGGGGTCCAAAAACCTCAAAATTTACGCACTTTTTTCAGTTATATCTTGTTATTTAAGCACCTTTTGAGTGCAATAGTTTCTTAAAAAAGTTTTAGAAAATTATATTTGCTTAAATTTGGTACGTAAATCGAATTTTTAGACTAGATATTAACCGAGATACAGCCGATCAAAGTTAAACAAAGTTTCTGGAAATATAAAAGAGTAGCCGAAAAATAAAGGTTTTGGCCCTGTAACTATTTATTACCATCATTTCCATGTTAATTATCGAAAACTTAGAATAGACATCTTGATTACCCCCAGATAACCTGTAAAATTTACATTAAGTTTGAAATACTTTCCAGCCATCCCTTATATGGATTATTGAATTATACTGGATTACCTGTCTATAAAGATAAAAAATTTGTGGGGGTTTAAAATAAAAATTCAAAACACGAATAAAAATGGCATACTTATTACTAGTTAAGTTAATGTAGTTAATTAAAATTTATAAATATCAAATGCCCTTATATAGTGCAGTCGCTGATCGCGATTGAGTTCGTTAGTCGTTAAGTATACGAAAACGTACAGTTGTAATTTACTATTTAATCTTGTGGTCCAAAATCACCGCGATTGAGTTCGTTAGTCGTTTAATAAACGAAAACGTACAGTTATCATTTACTATTTAATCTTGTGGTCCAAAATCACTGCTCGTTTGGTTAACTTCAAATTTTGTACACAATTTTATGGGTAATACTTTCACAAAAATCAGAATTTGTAATCAGCGACCAAAAATACCCCCGAGAGCAGAGTTTGGACGATCAATACTTAGTTTACCGTGTTTGTACCAAAAAGTTGAATTTCTGGTAAACAAGTGAAAACAAACAATTGACTGAGTTAATTGTTGAAATACCATGCATAGTCAGTGTTGATTTCTTTATCACATTACACATACAAACATGTGACACATACATAACTGTTAATCAAGTATAGTACATATTATAAAACTTCCGCCAAATTGGAGCCCTCACGGGTAAACAGTGATGTTTAGGAAAAAATGTTTCGAACAAAAGTTGTTTAATTTTTGATAAGGAACATTTTTTACATTTAAACTTTTGTTCTATCTCTAACGGTTTACAAGATGGGTCCTACGGACCCAAGACCCAATTGACCTATGATGCTCATTTACGAACTTGACCTCACTTTTTACCTCCTGAGTACGCTGTAAAAATTTCAGCTCGATATCTTTTTTCGTTTTTGAGTTATCGTGTCCACAGACGGACGGACGGACAACCGGAAATGGACTTATTAGGTGATTTTATGAACACCTATGACAAAATTTTTTTCCTAGCATCATTATTTTTAAGCTTTACAAACTTGGGACTAAACTTAATATACTATGTATATTTCATATATACATGGTATAAAAAAGGATCGATTTTCGAAATACGTGACATAATCTGTGTTATCTGACACCGGATTCGTATTCAGCGACCAAAATTACGTACTGGGTAATCATCTTAGGCCCCTATGCCCCTTCCCCCTATGTCTAGGTTAGGTTGGCTGAAAATTCCTTCCTATAGACACGTTACAAAAAGTTTCATTAAAATCGGTGTTGCTTCTCAACTTTTCCATTATCACAACTTTTTTCGGGTTATTCACTGTATTGTAAGGGATAATTAGCAAATTTCCTTCCGCCAACAAATATTTCCATGAATTTCAAATAACTTCAAAAATTTAATTATTTTTTTGGGACACAGTAGTGTTAATTGTTGCCAGCGCCTGCACTAACATATGTCGTTTAGTTTAGATGGATAAAGATATGTTAGAAGCCAACTTTATTGTCAAAGAGGGAATTCTATGATAATTGGAATAGTTTAGATGTGTCAAGGGTCATATTTGTATGATTGATGTCTAATTGCGCATACTATTCATTTTTAATATCATTTCATTTATTAGCTTATGTGTATTACCGTACGGGGGAAAAAGGGAACGTTTTGTTTTGGTTAAAGCTCATTTTACATTTTTGAGGTCCCAAATCTTTGGCACTAAATTACATCTGTTAGTGGGACAAAGCAAATCTATATATATGAGATTTGTTCTTGGTATTTTCATAGTTATCGTCATAGTTACCTGTATAACTGAGACAGCTAGTGAATTTTATATGCATTAACCTCTGTTACTGAGAACTGAGACAACATCGTTTTGTTTGTTTACTTACTTATTCTTATTCTACCCGCAAATTAAACATTTAACTAATTTTGAGCGTTATCAGTACGTGGAAAACTGCTAATATCCGTTTATGAAAATGGAAAGACACGCGATGAAGTCTATGTCGAATTTAATGTGCCAAAATCTACTCTTTGTAGAATAATTCAGAATAAAGATAAAATTCAGTTACAATGTTCTGAAGGACAAGAAAAACTAAAATGTGTACGTTTATTAGAATTGTAATCAGTTTGTAAACATGGATCAAGCAACTTTGTAACAAAAACGTTTCGATGATTAAAGAAAAGGTAAAAGATTTCGCGTGAAGGAACGGTATTCATAAATTTTGTAGCAGCAATGATATTGATAATACGTTATTTTGATATTGATAATACGAAATAACCTGTATTTTGACCACTATTAATGGAACCCTCTGTAAATGGGATAGATATTTATTTATTAGATCTGGATATCTGAGACACTGGGTAAGTAGAATATCTCCATAAGTAAGACCTATTTGTAGGTCCCTTGATGTCTCACTTAACCAGGTTCCACTGTACTCTAAAACTTGAAGTTTTGTCATGGCAATCGGAAATTAATATTTGTAAAGGATAAAAAACTATCAAGTTTATCGTTACAAGTTGTAATCAAAACTTTTGTTTGCACCACTTTACGTATAAAATCGACGCACATATTCGTAATCAGCGACCTAAAAACCATAAAGTCTACTCATTCCGGTTTTACTCCCTACGAAACCTTCTATCCCGCGTATGGACTATTAGCAAAGGGTACAGTTTTGGACAAATATGACGGTTGATTGATAAGAAGATAACTTGTAATATTCTGACTTACCTCTAAAATTAAGGAATGTAGCAATAATAATAACATTTGATATAATAATTGCTAATGCCATAACAAATATAATCGCTGCTTGGGTCAGTGATTCCAGTGTGAATACAATGTCAGTGTTTGTGCCAGTATCAGTTAATATAATCATAGTACCATCCCCACCACGGAACATTGCCGTTGTCACGTCATCCAATTGTTGTTGTGTCTGGCATATAATCGCTGTCGCTGCTGTTGATATATCTGCTGTCGCTGTACTATTTGTTGCTGACGTCGTAATGATTGCCGCTGTTGCTGACGCTTCTGTCGCTGCTGCACTTGTTCCGCTGGTTGCTGCTGCTTCGGTTGTTGATTGCACTTCTTGGATTGTTGATGTAATCGTTGTGGTAATTGCAGTAGGTATAAAGGATTTTGTGGATGGAGAATGTTGTTGATGATAGTAGGATAATGACGTTGATGACAATAATGATGTTGATGATGACGACGATGACGTAGATGAAGGGGTAAGGAGGGGAGATGCTGTTGTCAGTGACGTAGTGATTTTGATGGTGATATTGTATCATTATTCATAAGTAAAATATTTTGTTTTGGAGTGATTACAACACTTTTATTATGTCCTTTTATATCCTTATTATTATTCTCTTTATAATAATTTTGTAGTGGATTCTTTGTGTGATGATGAAATATTATTTTAAATTGTATCATCATCATGACAATTTTTTAATCCAGAGGGAAGCACACACCATACACAAAATATTTAACGGTTTTTTTTTATTTGAATATTTTTTTATTATTATTTATTTAATTTATGATTGTTTTTTAGTGGGTCCATTTTTTTATTTTAAATTTAGTTTTTAAAAAGTTTTGTGGAATTATTTAAGGTATTATTATCATCAACCACTTCGAAACTTGTATACTTCTGAAACAGAAGAAAAAATTTTCGTTAATTTTAAATTAGTGTACTTTCGGTGGTGAAAAAGAAATTATGAAATTCGATAAAAATTTATGTAAAAATACACTTTTGATATTCTGATTTTGAATCATAAAAGCACATTATTGTTTTATTATATTTAAATTAAAAGTTGTAATTTTTAATTTGTATATCACGTGACCTTAAACGAGCCGCCATGATGTGACATCATATAGGCAAAAATAATATGCATTTATTACTAATTTATAATGGCTTTCATAGTAATTGTAAGTTATGTATCCATTAACTGTATTTATATATATTATAATAATTACATACACGACTGTTGTTTTTACCAGTATTACGTCATCAAAATGACTGACAGTGTTTTTGCGAGAGTGAAAAAGGTTTAAAATTTAATTTAAATTTATGGCAAAAGAGCGTGTTTGTTTTGCCGAAATATATTTTTTTGTGGCTTTTTATTAGGAAACTCAACATTTTGAAGTACTTTTCAAACATAGTAGAATAAGTTACAAAATAATGAAAAGATATATTTCTTTTTATATTAATTTTTTACTTTTTTTGGTATGTTATTTGGACTCTTTCAGGGAGTGTGAAACTACTCTTTGCAAGCAAAAAGAAAGTTGTGCTACCTGTGTAATAAGTGAAAAACTGTAAAATTTTCGGACTTTTTTCAGTTTTGCATATCAATACAAAAACTATGGGTTTTAGACATTATACTTTCAAAATGAAAGTAGCAACTAATGCTAAAAGCTCATAGTTTTTGAATTGAACTGAAAAAACTGAAAAAAGTCCGAAAATTTTTCCCGTATTACGCAGGCACCACAACTTTTATTTGCTTGCAAAACGTAGTTTCACACTTTTCTAAGGAGTTCAAATAATATACCAAAAAATCAGCTTTACATCGCCTTCCGGCCACCATTTTATACAAATTTTCGAAAATAGAGTAGTTTCTTTATGTTAAATTTGCCGCATTAACCATAAAATTATAAAAGTAAACTCAATACTATAATAAAATTTGAAAGTTAAATTAAAATTGATTAAAAAATGAAGGAGGAACATTCAGAGATTGTTTTCTGTCTCTTTTTTGCAAAACAAAGTTTTATATGTAATCACTATGACGATACCGTGCAATGACGTCACTATAGTCGATATTTTCCTCTTTGTTTAATTAGGAATTTTAAACGTTCATATTTTGCGTACTTCTAAATATTTTTAAAAATCAACTTCACTTAATTCTTCATCAGAAGTGATAAACAAGGTCAACATCCCCATTTTGAAAATTTTTCGAAGTATTATCTTTTTTTACCGTTTTTACCAAAATTTTGCATAAGACTCACTAGAGTTGAAGCCACCTACAAATTTTCTCCTCTCTCTCGTTTATAATTTTGGAGAAATGGTCACCAAAGTTTTGCCCTAATTTACTCCCTCACGAGGAAACAATGATGCTTACGATAAATTGTATTCAACAAAAGCTTGAACCAATATTTGGCCTTAAAATTAAGCACGGTCGAACACACAATAATCTAGTTTTTTCTAAAGAATATAATAGTTTTTATTATACACGCTTGATGCGCCCGAGAAAACATTTTTTAGGCCAATGGAATAAAAGTTTTCATGTAGGGTATTTTTCTACGGTATCCTAAAACTATTGAAAATAACAAATTCAATTAAAAAAGGTTTTTTTCCTTCTATATATGTTATACACTTAGAAAATTGTTACAAACCCAATATTATAACAATATAATAGATATATAGACCAAGAAAATTGGTAATTGGTTAGTATTGTATCTAAAACCAGCCGTAAAGTAAAGAAAATGATATAAATATGTATGAAGTTTGATTGGAGAAATTTTTTGTTATTAAGGATGTACGAGCGCCAAGGTAATTTTATATGAAATGCTTTATTTTTTTTATATGAAGTTGGACTAAGTAGCTAAATCAATTTTGAACATTTTAGGGAGGGTTGCCCGATTATTTAAATAAATAAATGACTTCAAAAGTAGGCATATTTAACATTTGTTTTATGGTAAAACGGTAGATGGATGATATGTTTTCATAGATTTCTCCAAAACTAGTCGGTGGAAATAAAAAAAAATTATTTAAATTAAAGTTAAAAAAAATACAAGTTTTGTTTAAGTTATTTTTTGATTGGTTAACTACAAGACGAACTATTAGCCATAATAGAATAAAATAACACTCTGTATAATTTCCCAGGTGCTGTGAAAGTACGGATTCCGAAAACTTCCTTTAAAATTTAAAAACCTACAACTTTACGTTTACGAGAAACTGAGGTTTGTGAAGATGGCACCCCCATGACCGAATTTTACGTTCTTTGTGAGCTTAATCGTTTGACCATCGTAGGACCACTTTTGACCACCCTCAATTTTCGTTTGACCACCCTCCGTTCGGAAAATATTCACGATTCAAAATTTTATTTCTCGTAGCCTCCACCATAACCAGCATAGGGAAAATAACATGGTAGCACCCCCATGAACGAAATTTAATTTAATTGTGAGCTCAATCGATTCTAAATCGTAGGACCACTTTTGACCACTCACAATTTTCGTTTGACCACCCTTCGTTCGAAAAATATTTAGAAAAAACAATTTTTTTTTTAACGAAAAACAAAAAAGGCTGGATTCTAATGAATTACTACAAATTCTGGGGTGTTTTTGTGCTCAATCGTTGGAGAATCGTAGGACCACCTGGGAATATTAACAAAAAACGTTAGACCACCCTCCGTTCGAAAAATATTTAGAAAAAACAAATTTTTTTTTAACGAAAAAACGTTCCCTCCACCATCCAAAGATTGTAATAACGACAAAAACAAAAAAATCGATTTTCTACTAAAGGAGTGAAAAATTTAAAGATTTTTTCATCCAAATCCATTCAAAATCGTAGGACCACTTTTGACCACCCACAATTTTCGTTTGACCACCCTCAGTTCGAAAAATATTTACAAAAAACAAATTTTTTTTTAACGAAAAAAAATGAAAAATGAATTTTTATATAAGCAGCAGGAATTCTGGGGTGTTTTTGATGTCAATTGTTAGCGAATCGTAGGACCACCCCAAAATATTCACAATTTTCGTTTGACCACCCTTCGTTCGAAAAATATTTAGAAAAAACAATTTTTTTTTTAACGAAAAACAAAAAAGGCTGGATTCTAATGAATTACTACAAATTCTGGGGTGTTTTGGTGCTCAATCGTTGGAGAATCGTAGGACCACCTGGAAATATTAACAAAAAACGTTAGACCACCCTCCGTTCGAAAAATATTTAGAAAAAACAAATTTTTTTTTAACGAAAAAACGTTCCCTCCACCATCCAAAGATTGTAATAACGACAAAAACAAAAAAATCGATTTTCTACTAAAGGAATGAAAAATTTAAAGATTTTTTCATCCAAATCCATTCAAAATCGTAGGACCACTTTTGACCACCCACAATTTTCGTTTGACCACCCTCAGTTCGAAAAATATTTACAAAAAACGAATTTTTTTTTAACGAAAAAAAATGAAAAATGAATTTTTATATAAGCAGCAGGAATTCTGGAGTGTTTTTGATGTCAATTGTTAGCGAATCGTAGGACCACCCCAAAATATTCACAATTTTCGTTTGACCACCCTTCGTTCGAAAAATATTTAGAAAAAACAATTTTTTTTTTAACGAAAAACAAAAAAGGCTGGATTCTAATGAATTACTACAAATTCTGGGGTGTTTTTGTGCTCAATCGTTGGAGAATCGTAGGACCACCTGGGAATATTAACAAAAAACGTTAGACCACCCTCCGTTCGAAAAATATTTAGAAAAAACCAATTTTATTTTAACGAAAAAACGTTCCCTCCACCATCCAAAGATTGTAATAACGACAAAAACAAAAAAATCGATTTTCTACTAAAGGAGTGAAAAATTTAAAGATTTTTTCATCCAAATCCATTCAAAATCGTAGGACCACTTTTGACCACCCACAATTTTCGTTTGACCACCCTCAGTTCGAAAAATATTTACAAAAAACGAATTTTTTTTTAACGAAAAAAAATGAAAAATGAATTTTTATATAAGCAGCAGGAATTCTGGGGTGTTTTTGATGTCAATTGTTAGCGAATCGTAGGACCACCCCAAAATATTCACAATTTTCGTTTGACCACCTTTTGTTCGAAAAATATTAAGAAAAAACAATTTTTTTTTTAACGAAAAACAAAAAAGGCTGGATTCTAATGAATTACTACAAATTCTGGGGTGTTTTTGTGCTCAATCGTTGGAGAATCGTAGGACCACCTGGAAATATTAACAAAAAACGTTAGACCACCCTCCGTTCGAAAACTATTTTGAAAAAACAAATTTTTTTTTAACGAAAAAACGTTCCCTCCACCATCCAAAGATTGTAATAACGACAAAAACAAAAAAATCGATTTTCTACTAAAGGAATGAAAAATTTAAAGATTTTTTCATCCAAATCCATTCAAAATCGTAGGACCACTTTTGACTACCCACAATTTTCGTTTGACCACCCTCAGTTCGAAAAATATTTACAAAAAACGAATTTTTTTTTAACGAAAAAAAATGAAAAATGAATTTTTATATAAGCAGCAGGAATTCTGGGGTGTTTTTGATGTCAATTGTTAGCGAATCGTAGGACCACCCCAAAATATTCACAATTTTCGTTTGACCACCCTTCGTTCGAAAAATATTTAGAAAAAACAATTTTTTTTTTAACGAAAAACAAAAAAGGCTGGATTCTAATGAATTACTACAAATTCTGGGGTGTTTTGGTGCTCAATCGTTGGAGAATCGTAGGACCACCTGGAAATATTAACAAAAAACGTTAGACCACCCTCCGTTCGAAAAATATTTAGAAAAAACAAATTTTTTTTTAACGAAAAAACGTTCCCTCCACCATCCAAAGATTGTAATAACGACAAAAACAAAAAAATCGATTTTCTACTAAAGGAATGAAAAATTTAAAGATTTTTTCATCCAAATCCATTCAAAATCGTAGGACCACTTTTGACCACCCACAATTTTCGTTTGACCACCCTCAGTTCGAAAAATATTTACAAAAAACGAATTTTTTTTTAACGAAAAAAAATGAAAAATGAATTTTTATATAAGCAGCAGGAATTCTGGAGTGTTTTTGATGTCAATTGTTAGCGAATCGTAGGACCACCCCAAAATATTCACAATTTTCGTTTGACCACCCTTCGTTCGAAAAATATTTAGAAAAAACAATTTTTTTTTTAACGAAAAACAAAAAAGGCTGGATTCTAATGAATTACTACAAATTCTGGGGTGTTTTTGTGCTCAATCGTTGGAGAATCGTAGGACCACCTGGGAATATTAACAAAAAACGTTAGACCACCCTCCGTTCGAAAAATATTTAGAAAAAACAAATTTTTTTTTAACGAAAAAACGTTCCCTCCACCATCCAAAGATTGTAATAACGACAAAAACAAAAAAATCGATTTTCTACTAAAGGAATGAAAAATTTAAAGATTTTTTCATCCAAATCCATTCAAAATCGTAGGACCACTTTTGACCACCCACAATTTTCGTTTGACCACCCTCAGTTCGAAAAATATTTACAAAAAACGAATTTTTTTTTAACGAAAAAAAATGAAAAATGAATTTTTATATAAGCAGCAGGAATTCTGGAGTGTTTTTGATGTCAATTGTTAGCGAATCGTAGGACCACCCCAAAATATTCACAATTTTCGTTTGACCACCCTTCGTTCGAAAAATATTTAGAAAAAACAATTTTTTTTTTAACGAAAAACAAAAAAGGCTGGATTCTAATGAATTACTACAAATTCTGGGGTGTTTTTGTGCTCAATCGTTGGAGAATCGTAGGACCACCTGGGAATATTAACAAAAAACGTTAGACCACCCTCCGTTCGAAAAATATTTAGAAAAAACCAATTTTATTTTAACGAAAAAACGTTCCCTCCACCATCCAAAGATTGTAATAACGACAAAAACAAAAAAATCGATTTTCTACTAAAGGAGTGAAAAATTTAAAGATTTTTTCATCCAAATCCATTCAAAATCGTAGGACGAAAAAACGTTCCCTCCACCATCCAAAGATTGTAATAACGACAAAAACAAAAAAATCGATTTTCTACTAAAGGAGTGAAAAATTTAAAGATTTTTTCATCCAAATCCATTCAAAATCGTAGGACCACTTTTGACCACCCACAATTTTCGTTTGACCACCCTCAGTTCGAAAAATATTTACAAAAAACGAATTTTTTTTTAACGAAAAAAAATGAAAAATGAATTTTTATATAAGCAGCAGGAATTCTGGGGTGTTTTTGATGTCAATTGTTAGCGAATCGTAGGACCACCCCAAAATATTCACAATTTTCGTTTGACCACCTTTTGTTCGAAAAATATTAAGAAAAAACAATTTTTTTTTAACGAAAAACGAATATCAGTGTTGCACTATTTCTAATAAATTAGAGAAGTTTAAAAAATGGAACACATATATCAAGTTCCAGTATTAAAAAATTTAAAAACTTTTAAAGTATTTGCTAGAAAACCGTACACCACTATGTTAAGTGTACGCACAATAAATTAAAATTTTATTAAGTTTTTTAACATGTGTGCAATAATAGGCCAAAAAATGAAAATTTGTTCAACAAAGAAATTTTTATTTAAACATAGACATCAAAACAAAATTTGAAATCAGAAAATGACAAATCTAAAACACATTCTCAAAATCCGCTTTTAAAATTAGATTTAGACATTTATTTAAAATTTTAAATAAGAACGCTAACTAACAGAATAACATTTCAGAAAAAAAAAAAACGTTGTTATGGCAACAAAGGATCTAATTTGATTCTATTAGTCTTAAAAACTCATAATCTTAGATTCATTTGGAATAGGCCTATTGGGGATACCACATTAAAAAAAAGTCTACCTCGAAGGTGGTGTGGAAATGACTAACAAACTGGAACCTTCTTTTTAAAATTTTTTTAAAGAAAACATTCATAAATTCTTGCGTTTATAAAGCATTTTTGATAATTTAATTGCAAAAGCTTATCTTTTTCCTGTTAATTTAATGGATTTTATAAAAAGTAACTTATAGTCTTTCGTTTATGAAATACATTGGTTGATTTAATTGTAAAAAGTAATAAAAAAAACCACCATAAAACCAAATTTTTAATACTAATTATCGCTGTTGCTTAACTTTTATCGTAATATAGATAATAAGTGTAAAATAGTATAACTAGTTTTTCCGAACATTATTTTTTCACTAATTAATGAATCTAAACTGTATTCATTAACATCCTTGCGTATGATATAAATAAAATATAAGAATATAAAGTATCAATTTTCACCACCAGAATTTTTCAAACTAAGAGTGGTCCAATAAAGTTTGTGGTTTGTGGTAACGAATTTTCAGGTTTTTCAACACTGGTCCAACGATGGTCAAACGATTAGACGATTATGAATTTAATATTTATATATCTTTCGAACTGAGTGGTCAAAAGTGGTCCTACGATTTTGAATGGATTTAGATGAAAAAAACTATAAATTTTTCACTCCTTTAGTAGAAAATCGATTTTTTTGTTTTTGTCGTTATTACAATCTTTGGATGGTGGAGGGAACGTTTTTTCGTTAAAAAAAAATTTGTTTTTTCAAAATAGTTTTCGAACGGAGGGTGGTCTAACGTTTTTTGTTAATATTTCCAGGTGGTCCTACGATTCTCCAACGATTGAGCACAAAAACACCCCAGAATTTGTAGTAATTCATTAGAATCCAGCCTTTTTTGTTTTTCGTTAAAAAAAAAATTGTTTTTTCTAAATATTTTTCGAACGAAGGGTGGTCAAACGAAAATTGTGAATATTTTGGGGTGGTCCTACGATTCGCTAACAATTGACATCAAAAACACCCCAGAATTCCTGCTGCTTATATAAAAATTCATTTTTCATTTTTTTTCGTTAAAAAAAAATTCGTTTTTTGTAAATATTTTTCGAACTGAGGGTGGTCAAACGAAAATTGTGGGTGGTCAAAAGTGGTCCTACGATTTTGAATGGATTTGGATGAAAAAATCTTTAAATTTTTCACTCCTTTAGTAGAAAATCGATTTTTTTGTTTTTGTCGTTATTACAATCTTTGGATGGTGGAGGGAACGTTTTTTCGTTAAAAAAAAATTGGTTTTTTCTAAATATTTTTCGAACGGAGGGTGGTCTAACGTTTTTTGTTAATATTTCCAGGTGGTCCTACGATTCTCCAACGATTGAGCACAAAAACACCCCAGAATTTGTAGTAATTCATTAGAATCCAGCCTTTTTTGTTTTTCGTTAAAAAAAAAATTGTTTTTTCTAAATATTTTTCGAACGAAGGGTGGTCAAACGAAAATTGTGAATATTTTGGGGTGGTCCTACGATTCGCTAACAATTGACATCAAAAACACCCCAGAATTCCTGCTGCTTATATAAAAATTCATTTTTCATTTTTTTTCGTTAAAAAAAAATTCGTTTTTTGTAAATATTTTTCGAACTGAGGGTGGTCAAACGAAAATTGTGGGTGGTCAAAAGTGGTCCTACGATTTTGAATGGATTTGGATGAAAAAATCTTTAAATTTTTCATTCCTTTAGTAGAAAATCGATTTTTTTGTTTTTGTCGTTATTACAATCTTTGGATGGTGGAGGGAACGTTTTTTCGTTAAAAAAAAATTGGTTTTTTCTAAATATTTTTCGAACGGAGGGTGGTCTAACGTTTTTTGTTAATATTCCCAGGTGGTCCTACGATTCTCCAACGATTGAGCACAAAAACACCCCAGAATTTGTAGTAATTCATTAGAATCCAGCCTTTTTTGTTTTTCGTTAAAAAAAAAATTGTTTTTTCTAAATATTTTTCGAACGAAGGGTGGTCAAACGAAAATTGTGAATATTTTGGGGTGGTCCTACGATTCGCTAACAATTGACATCAAAAACACCCCAGAATTCCTGCTGCTTATATAAAAATTCATTTTTCATTTTTTTTCGTTAAAAAAAAATTCGTTTTTTGTAAATATTTTTCGAACTGAGGGTGGTCAAACGAAAATTGTGGGTGGTCAAAAGTGGTCCTACGATTTTGAATGGATTTGGATGAAAAAATCTTTAAATTTTTCATTCCTTTAGTAGAAAATCGATTTTTTTGTTTTTGTCGTTATTACAATCTTTGGATGGTGGAGGGAACGTTTTTTCGTTAAAAAAAAATTGGTTTTTTTTAAATATTTTTCGAACGGAGGGTGGTCTAACGTTTTTTGTTAATATTCCCAGGTGGTCCTACGATTCTCCAACGATTGAGCACAAAAACACCCCAGAATTTGTAGTAATTCATTAGAATCCAGCCTTTTTTGTTTTTCGTTAAAAAAAAAATTGTTTTTTCTAAATATTTTTCGAACGAAGGGTGGTCAAACGAAAATTGTGAATATTTTGGGGTGGTCCTACGATTCGCTAACAATTGACATCAAAAACACCCCAGAATTCCTGCTGCTTATATAAAAATTCATTTTTCATTTTTTTTCGTTAAAAAAAAATTCGTTTTTTGTAAATATTTTTCGAACTGAGGGTGGTCAAACGAAAATTGTGGGTGGTCAAAAGTGGTCCTACGATTTTGAATGGATTTGGATGAAAAAATCTTTAAATTTTTCATTCCTTTAGTAGAAAATCGATTTTTTTGTTTTTGTCGTTATTACAATCTTTGGATGGTGGAGGGAACGTTTTTTCGTTAAAAAAAAATTGGTTTTTTCTAAATATTTTTCGAACGGAGGGTGGTCTAACGTTTTTTGTT
This sequence comes from Chrysoperla carnea, assembly GCF_905475395.1. NCBI lineage: Eukaryota > Metazoa > Arthropoda > Insecta > Neuroptera > Chrysopidae > Chrysoperla > Chrysoperla carnea. The sequence continues at coordinate 72,930,180 of NC_058339.1, read as the reverse complement.
AATATTCCCAGGTGGTCCTACGATTCTCCAACGATTGAGCACAAAAACACCCCAGAATTTGTAGTAATTCATTAGAATCCAGCCTTTTTTGTTTTTCGTTAAAAAAAAAATTGTTTTTTCTAAATATTTTTCGAACGAAGGGTGGTCAAACGAAAATTGTGAATATTTTGGGGTGGTCCTACGATTCGCTAACAATTGACATCAAAAACACCCCAGAATTCCTGCTGCTTATATAAAAATTCAATTTTCATTTTTTTTCGTTAAAAAATAAATTCGTTTTTTGTAAATATTTTTCGAACTGAGGGTGGTCAAACGAAAATTGTGGGTGGTCAAAAGTGGTCCTACGATTTTGAATGGATTTGGATGAAAAAATCTTTAAATTTTTCACTCCTTTAGTAGAAAATCGATTTTTTTGTTTTTGTCGTTATTACAATCTTTGGATGGTGGAGGGAACGTTTTTTCGTTAAAAAAAAATTGGTTTTTTCTAAATATTTTTCGAACGGAGGGTGGTCTAACGTTTTTTGTTAATATTCCCAGGTGGTCCTACGATTCTCCAACGATTGAGCACAAAAACACCCCAGAATTTGTAGTAATTCATTAGAATCCAGCCTTTTTTGTTTTTCGTTAAAAAAAAAATTGTTTTTTCTAAATATTTTTCGAACGAAGGGTGGTCAAACGAAAATTGTGAATATTTTGGGGTGGTCCTACGATTCGCTAACAATTGACATCAAAAACACCCCAGAATTCCTGCTGCTTATATAAAAATTCATTTTTCATTTTTTTTCGTTAAAAAAAAATTCGTTTTTTGTAAATATTTTTCGAACTGAGGGTGGTCAAACGAAAATTGTGGGTGGTCAAAAGTGGTCCTACGATTTTGAATGGATTTGGATGAAAAAATCTTTAAATTTTTCATTCCTTTAGTAGAAAATCGATTTTTTTGTTTTTGTCGTTATTACAATCTTTGGATGGTGGAGGGAACGTTTTTTCGTTAAAAAAAAATTGGTTTTTTCTAAATATTTTTCGAACGGAGGGTGGTCTAACGTTTTTTGTTAATATTCCCAGGTGGTCCTACGATTCTCCAACGATTGAGCACAAAAACACCCCAGAATTTGTAGTAATTCATTAGAATCCAGCCTTTTTTGTTTTTCGTTAAAAAAAAAATTGTTTTTTCTAAATATTTTTCGAACGAAGGGTGGTCAAACGAAAATTGTGAGTGGTCAAAAGTGGTCCTACGATTTAGAATCGATTGAGCTCACAATTAAATTAAATTTCGTTCATGGGGGTGCTACCATGTTATTTTCCCTATGCTGGTTATGGTGGAGGCTACGAGAAATAAAATTTTGAATCGTGAATATTTTCCGAACGGAGGGTGGTCAAACGAAAATTGAGGGTGGTCAAAAGTGGTCCTACGATGGTCAAACGATTAAGCTCACAAAGAACGTAAAATTCGGTCATGGGGGTGCCATCTTCACAAACCTGAGAAACTGCTCGATTTAGAGTTTATGTAACCAAATGTCTTATTTGCTTGGTGTATAGATAGATATATGTATCTATGTATGTTATAACAAAAAGCATTCGTAACTGAAAGGCAGGCGTTTATCAAATTAGGTCAAATTTATCAAAAACTTTTTCCTCCTATGTTCAAGAAAATTTTATCATTGAAGAGAGATTTCACCAAGCGAGCGAATGTTTCATGTTATACGAGTATATTATATACACATATAGGATGTATGAAAAAAAACTCGTGAGAAATGGAACACCTTCACTGAACCAATATTTCCCCCTCATTTATTGAAACTATGTTCCTTATCGCACGTTATCGTTCTGATTTCTTCGCTGGTTCGCTGGCAAAAAAAGTACAACAAAAAAAGAAAAACGGCACCCAAAACCGACTATTTCCCTCTATGTTATCTAGGAAACTTAAACTTTTTCAATCGATTTAGCATGCCATGAGTTTTGAGAAAATGCAAAAATATTATTATAATTGTCAATTTGTATTTTCTGTTCGAAATTTTATGTTTTATCATTTAAAAAAAATTGAGTTGTGAAAGTTATCAAAAGTTAAAGATAACAAAGATAATTCAAAGTAAGTACAATAAAATTTTTATGTTATGTCATAATAAATATCCTGATCAAACCAATAGTAATGTACGCACATATTGGGTTGACTACTAAATCAGAAGTATATCTTTTTTAAACTAATATTTCAATTAATTCATATAGTAAAACCTAAAAGCAGATTTAAATTAAATTCTTCAAACAAGTATTTTACTGCTAAAATTAATATACCTTTAATTTTCAGAAAAATATCTTGTAAATACAAAAAAACTAAGTATTGCATTTATAATGTACCAAGGTACGAAAGGAATATAGTTCCTACCGAGTGTCTTACGACAACTCTCGCCCTTTTTCTTATTAAAATATGTTTTTTTTTTCAAATTTTTAAAAATATTAAATTTATACTACTACTATTTGTGAACTACCCGCTTCGCTGGGAAACTTTAAATACAAAGATTATAGTGTTATAACTTTCACTTCATATGCCGTGACTTATCCTCCTTCTGTTCATAATTTCGCCGATTTCATTAAGTTGGTGCGGAACCTAATCTTTCATGCTTACCATAAAAATTCATTGTCATTCGATTTAACTCAATCGGAATCAGGGAAGTTTGTCAAATTTAACTTGCAAAATTCCAGGACTTACAAGAATAGCGGAAAGAGACTTTTGGTTCACCTGTATATTGTAACTAAACTATGATGTAACATTAAAAACATACGTTTTATAAAAAATATCATACACATCAACTGCATTGGATTGGTTTAGGACATGAGTGTAGACTGTGGGTGTATTAGTTTGAACAGAGATTTACGACTGGACCATATTTGAGCAATTCTGAGTTCTGACCTACATTTAAAAGAAATTTGTTGTGAACGAACATGTTGATGTGAATATTTTACATAAGTTTTGTATAATTTTTTAGATATACTGCAGTTGAAACTGAAGAGGAATCACAAATCTTTTTTTCGCCAATTAAGGTTTCTCATTTAGTACAATTAAACTAAATATCTAAAAGAAAAAAATTAATGAATCTTTGAAATTTTCCACAGTTGTTTATTAGGGTGTAAAAAGTCGACCTCTCAGGGGCGTATCTAGCCCTCTATTTTGGGAGATTGTCAAGGGATTTAATCAATTTTTCAACTCTAAATTAAATTCAATTAAAGTTCTAGCTGAAATATTTGTGCACATTTTTGTTTTTCTTCGACTGTCTAGCTTCAAAGTTGATCGAGATATGCCAATTTTAAAAAGGAATTTATTTGCTCATTCAATCAAATGAAATAGTATCCATCTTGTAAACCGTTAGAGATAGAACAAAAGTTTAAATATAAAAGTTATTCTTTAAAAAAAAATTAACAACTTTTATTTGAGTCATTATTTCGTAAACATAATTGTTTACCCGCGAGGGCGCAACTTAGGAAAAAACTTTGGTGTTCACTTTCTTCACAGGCGAGTGTGCTCTATTCGCGCCAGGTATGAATTTTATTTGAGGCATTTCCATGGTAACGATACACTACTTTAATTATAGAATTGTATGGATTGCATTTATGACTTACATTGAAAATTTATATATATTATTGTCCCACAAATTTAAATAAATAATTATGATAATTAACATTTGAAAAATAATATTTGTGCAATTTGATTTCTTATTTTCACAATTTTTAATGCATTAAGTTTAACTAATTAGTGTTTTTCAATAATTTTAATTTGACATTTACTATAACATTTACATGTAAAGAATTGCAAATTAGTCATAACAGCCTCCTTTAACGCTAAACTTTTTCACTGTAAGCGCTGGCATTGATTTTATTATCCCTACCATGACTACGCACATTACGGATTGCCCAAGACAACTTTTGGCTGAAGCATTTTGTCGCAGTTAGCGTGTTTTCTCTCGATTAAATGCAATAAACACCTATTTTTTAGTCGTATTTTCTTCGAAAGCTGGCGATTTTCGAAAAAATGATTTTAATGAAAAATGGTAGTCTTTTTATGAGGATCAATTTTCTAATTTAAATTGTTATTCTATTTCTCACCGTTTAATTCTAAATTGGCTATTAAAGAAACCTGAAGAACTAGTTCCAATCTGATGTGAGAGCATGATGCCCCCCCAAACAAACTCTATAATTTTTGATGAAGTTTTTTTTTTTGATTGGTTAACTACAAAACGAGATATTAGCCATTATAGATTAAAATGACCCATCCTGTATATACATGGTATTAAAAAGAGCCTATGTAAACGGCATAGTATCATGATAGTATAATCATACATATCTAGTCTCAACAATAATAATGTGTAATTATTTTAATTCCTCCCAAGTTTTATAAATAGTTTTTTCGTAAAACTATCGTGAATAAAGAAATAAATTACATATCTATTTTTAAAATTCGATAGAAAATTACCACCTTTCAAACATTCGCATTTAACATTTTTAAAAAAAATTCAAATCAATACTACCAGAGTTGAATGATGCATACAAGAAAAATGTTCAGGGAGTTTGAATCAAGATGGAATTCTTTCCCAATGGTTTGGAACGCTCGGCACAAGTGAATATGGAGAAAGTAACGAGCTATGCCAAAAGCTTAGAATGCTTCACAGTGAATCATTAAGAAAGGCTTATGGATATTTAATACAGGACAGCATAATAAGCTAAGGGGCTCTCAAGTGGGTACCAACACTACTAATTATACCCTTTAATCTAGACTCACCCTTCTTTGCCACAACAAAGTCTCTAAGCCGATTTCCATTAAATTTGGAAACGAAATCGCTTTTCCTAGCCGCATTAATGAATACAAAAAAAAAGATTAGTGATTATTTAAAATGATATATATTTCAGAGGGGGGAAATAATTTGAAGGCAATGTCCCGACTAACATATATCCACGCCTCTCCTAAATCACTAATGATAGAAGTTTGAAATTTCGAACCGATATTAATTTTATACTGTATGTGGCATTTCAGAAAGGATTTTTCGAAATGTATCCGTTAAAGGGGTGAAACAGGGGATGGAAGTTTATATGAATATATACGCAAAACTTCATTTTAGAGTTCACTACTTAACCGATTAAAAAAAAATATTTTCCATATACTAGAATGCTGCATTATAAGCAAATAACATAGGCCGTATTTTATTTTCAAAAAAAAAAGATTGACACCCCCCCCGCCCACTTTCACCCTTCCCAAAGGTTTCTGATTTTAAATAATTTAGGCAGTTTTTAAAAAAATCATCAAAATCGAATTGCTATTGAGAGCTTTCGAGTAAAAACATTCATTGGTGCGATTATTGTGGATGATTACTAATATAAAGGAGACCTAAATGACTGGACTAGACAGAAACCGTGATTTTCTAACGAAATTCTAATACAAAAATTTAATTGATGTTTTCTACCAGATGTACCATTATCGATTTAGGCTTCGTTATTTATCAGTTTTAATTTTAAGAATTTCTCGATTATAATATTAGAAGAATGCAAATTTTTCAAGTAAAGTTATAAGAAATAAAGTTTAGTATATAATTTATCATCAAAAATTTTTCCGGTAAGTTTAATATTTACAGAGAATTTTAAATAAGTTTGAATTTATTATTTCAGAATTGTAAATGGAAATTTATCTGTTAAAATTAGCGAAAAAATTAGTCGAATAGTAAATTATAGTAAACTATATTTCTGACATCTTTGCTTACAAAAATTTTAAGTATTCCTAATATCAGGCGAGAAATGCTTCGAATTAAAAATGATAATTAATGAAACCTTAATCGATAATCGGTCGAAAAACGTACATTTTTTCGAAACTTTTCGAGATTTAAAAAGGAATTCATGGCCATTTTGTCTAGTGATTTAGGCACCCTTGACCTTATGCTTCGTGAGTGTATTTTTTGAACAGCTACAAATTTTATTTTGTATAATATTTGCTTGAAACTTAATCCGTCTCTGAATACTATCGGTAACATTATCATAATTATTTCTATGGAAATTATTCACAAAAAAAAAAAACCCGTATCTATACTTCCATAAATTTATTCATAATTATCATTAATATTATACCTTGTGATGATGAAAGGATACATATTATGCCTTTAATATATGCAACATACATTACATAATATGTATATAGTTAAAAGCGGATAAAAATGAACCGATTCTAAAACATTCTAAACGATATCATAATATAATTTTACATGTTTATAAATTAACATGAAACATTTAGAATGTGAGTTAACAATTTCACAAATATATTGTACTAGCTTGATACCCGCCCACTTCCCTGGGCTTAAAAGTAAGTTAAACCACCGCTTTATAGACTTCTCTTCATCTCACTTATCCCCTTCCATAACACTCGAAGGGATTGTTTTACGCAGCCAAAATAAATTCACAGTTTTCAATTTTTTTAAGTGTAAAATAGTCATAATTCATTTAGTATTTCAGAACAGGTGGGCATGAATTGTTTTACATACAGTTCAAAATGATGATCATAGATGGAGCAGTAAAATGTCAATTTAATTTATTTAAAAATATATCTTTATAAATTATAGCTCATGTGTTAATCTGATGTATGAGCTACGTTGTTGTACAGTTTCATTAAAATCCATTCATTAGGTTTTTACGGGAAAGCGTAACAAACAAACAAACAAACATCCTTAATTTCACATTTATAATATATAGGGATAGGGATTTGAAAGTAGGGAAGATTGTAGTACCTAAAATCAAAATATACAGAGCCATGCATTTATCCGACAAAACTCGTGTAATGAGCATTTTTCTCACGCTCGAATTAAAACATAAATAGCTTTTATTTTTCAAATGGTATATGTGTTTGAAACTTTTTTTATTTGCTTATAAGTCTATTTATTTTCGAATTATGACTTTTTCATATTTTTTCAGCCTATCTACAGTTTCTCAAAATATAGTCCTTCAGAAATTGTGACCGACCGTCAGATTTGTGTCAGAGTGTCAGAGTAGTGGATGCCACTATTTCTGCCTATAGATCCCAAATTACTTATTTGCAAAAATTTTTTTTTAATCTGTCTTCAGCTTATTTGCATTCTAGGATAAAGTACTCTCACTGCAATATAAATGCCGTCCAGTAAGTAATATTATCTGTATAGACACTATAGAATTATTCAAGGTACACTAATTGACTCAAGGTACAATATCTTATCCTATAATATGCATGCAGATGCATAAAATTTTTATAGCTATGTGGAGATACATAAAGATAGCACATTTCATCAGAGACTATTAATAATTGAACAAAAATCTGGTGTGAACATTACCCAACCTCAATATAGAAGTATACGTAAACGATCACACCTTTTTATGGGAAAATTTTAGGGGATTGATCATACGTTAGTAATGACCACAGTCATCTATAATAATATATTCAAGTCTTCTTCTGATAAAATATGGGTCTCTTAATGAAACCATAGATTATAGTTTTTAAATTAAAACAGATCTCAATATTTTCTTTTTATTCAGGGGTATTGAATATCGTTATAATTTTCATTTAAAAGTGCCAGAACATTTTTTGTTTATAAAATGAATGTGGACATTGCTCTCCGTATTTTTTTTGAGTATTCCAAGATAGACTTAATGCACTTGTATTACTGTCTATTGAAGCCCAACTAGTCCAAGAAATTAATTACGACGACATAATTGACGTTTTTGCACGGACCAAAGCCAGGAAAAAGAAATTTTCAAATTGATTAATATTAAAAGAAATATGAATTATTTATCTGTCTAAAGTTTATATATATATTTATCTGTCTTGTTTATCAGTAATTTAAAAAAAATTATATTCCAATAAATTAAGTTACTTTAAAATAAAAAACTGGATCAAAATTAACGATCCGCCCTTTTTGATAGAATTCATTCTATCAAAAAGGGCGGCGCATCGAACGGGGCTTAGGGCGGCAGCAAGCCTAAATCCGTCACTGGTTATATTACCTTAATCTTCGATCATTTTTCATTAACGACAATATATAGATAAAAATGTGAATTAACTAGTGTCTAGATGTACCATAATGGCGCTATAATTTTAACAATTAAAGAGCTCAATAAAGAATGGCAACTTATGAAGAAAATAATCGAACTCGATATTGAAATAACGTGAATAAAAATCTGTATATAGATGTATAATGACTATAACTGAACAATTGTCATTAAAAATCAGTATCGGTACGAATAGAGTATTGAATCTGAAGTTTAATATGACAGTAAACAGTACTTGTAAACAAAAATAATAATAAAAAAAAACTCGTGAGTGCGAAGCTTCATCACTGAGGTCATATTTCCCCCCTCATTAGATTCTTTAATATTTAATATTTCCTATTGAAATGGAATTGTTGTCTTTCCATGTTTTTGAAATGAAACATATGAAAGACAGTAGTGATACCCGCGATTAAAAGTTTGAGAGTTTTTTCGTTGCTGTGTAAATGAATCAAGTCTTCTTGAGAAAAATGCGCAAAAAATTTTTTTCACGAACTTTTACAAAACACTAAAAATCATGGTTCCTGTATGGTATTCCATAGGAACCGTGCATTTTCCGGGATAAAAATTAGCCTGTGTCATTTTCTGACTCCTAAACTACCACTACCTATTCAAAAAGCCATGTCGATCCTTTGCTCAATGAAAAATTAAAACAAATCTATCCTACGGGACAACATTTACTGGGATAAAAAGAGTAGTCTATGTGCTTTTCCAGACTATAAACTTTCTTTGTGCCAAATTTCATTCAAATCCGTTCGGTAGTTCTTGCGTGAAAGAGTAACAAACATCCATCCATCCAAACTTTCATGGTTATAATATAAATCAGATTTATATAACATGTGAAATTTACAAAATTTAAAAAACCCCCGACAAATTTTTCGGCTCGGAATCCTAAAGTCGCATTTGAAACATATCTAAGAACACTCTCCATTAAATTGCCTTTTTCTTTAAAGCCATTTCCAAACTGAGCCTATTTGGAAGATCATTTCCAATATTTAGTTTTTTCGGATATGGAACCGTAAATTTGCACTTGAAACACATTCCATTAAATCACCTTTCAAACAAAATAAAAAAAAAAAAACAAAATCGGTGCATCCGCAGGCGCTACGATGCCAAAGACAGACACACACATATATCGGTCAAACTTATAACACCCCTTTTTTAAGTTCGAGGTTTAAAAAAAGTTGATACTCGACACTATCAAAAGGCACTTCTTTTACAGAATTTTAATTTTTAGATAAATTTTTAAACTTCTAGCTCAATTTGGGGGAAATTTGGCGTTGCGCAAAACCTTAAGAATTACAAAAATTTTCGCGATTTTTCGATATATAAACTCTGAAACTAACTTCGAACCTTCTAGTTTAATTGAGATAGACACAAAGCCTCAAAAATCACTAAAATTCACTATATTTCGACAAAAAAAAAAAGCGAATGGGGATTGAGAAATTGACAACCGCAAAAGGCACATTAACTCAACCTATATACCGATCAAGCCTTTAGCTCATTTTAACGATGCTGTAAGGATGGATAAACCTTTAAAAACGTCGTTAAAGTGGTATTTCTTCAGGGAATCCCCTCAAACCTCGCTTTTTAAATCATCAATCAACTTTCTATAGATCCCTACATACCGAATTTTAGCGCATTTGAAGTTGTAAATACCTGATGATTCTATAATTTCTTTTTGATCTTATGCTAGACCAATGAGATCCATGGTTATCATCTCGCATATATTACTTTGGTTACACAAACAATCAATTACCCTCAGAAAATGGACTTCAAGACATCAACCAAGTTGTTTTCATTCCTCTCCACGTTTCAGAATTCATACACATCATGTATAAGAGCAACCTATTATAAACTAAAGAGGGCCATTGAAAAAGCTTAAAATCCCAAAAATAGCATTCTAAAGGGTCATAAAACGGATTAATAACATAACACATAATCCCACTCCGTTGACCTTTGATACAAAGCATAAGTCTATTATTTCGGAAAAAAATATGACAATGAAATGAAATAACAAACTGTATATACTAAAAAACTGTTTATTATGGTTTGAAAGAGACCACTTAAAAAAAGATCTTCCATCGTTTTATAATTACTATTTATTTTTATGTCAATTACAATTAGTTGGTAGTTTGGAAAATTACTCTTTTTCAATTCATTTACCTTGTTCAAATTAGTTATTATTTGCTTGTTATGGTCGTTATGAAGAAAATGCTATTAAATGACAAACTTTTCAAAAATTTACTTTCGGTAATGAAAAATAAATTATGAAAATTGTTAAAATTAAAATTTATGCAGAAAAATACTTAAATATTCTGATTTTGAATCATAAAACCAATTTATTATTTAATTATATTTAAAAGTCGTAATTTTTAATCGTGAACTTAAAACATGTGACTTAAAACATGAGCCGCCATGATGTGACATCATATAGGCAAAAATAATATGAATTAATTATTAATTTGTTGATGGTTTTCATATGGTTTTCATAGTAATTGTAGGTTATGTTATCACGAACTTTAATTATACATATAATAATTAAAAACACGACTGTTGTTTTTACCAATATTACGTCACCAAGATGACTGACAGCGTTTTTGCGAGAGTAAAAAAGGTTTAAAATTTAATTTTAACTTTATGTTTTCTTAAAGTTACTGTCACGATTTTTGCAAGATGGCCTTAGCTTTGGCAAAAGATGATTGGATTCAAAAACTGTAAGAAAGGAATTTTCTAAATAGAATTTTATTATCTAAAGCGCTCTACTCTTCGTATGCGGTCATTTTAGGCACCTTGTATAGATCGACATCAATTTAAGATTATCATATATTTTCATATTGATTATGTTTGGAATGGATATTCTCAATTCGAGGAAAAACAATAAACACTATATATCCCATTCCCACATGCGGTGTGTAACTATGTAATCATTTATAAGCGGGGAGCCCGTGAATTTGTAAGATATCATTTTAATGCAAATTTTATCTATTTTCAGGAAAATTTGATGTGATAGCCCTTATCGTGATTGAAAGGTCTGTCACACCGATTTTTAATATATAAAGCCAATAAAATTTTAACTTTATCATGGAATTAGTTTTATTTTTAGTTTGTTCGTTTTGAGTTCTACTTTCGAAATATCTCGGTGTGACAGCTCAAAACTTGACTAAAATATCTGCCACAACAATAAAAATAAAAAAATTCCTGGCAAAAAATATTTCTGCCAGAATAAATCCAGGCACACCTAGTCCATATTGTACCTGTCGTTAAATAGTAGGCATTGATTCATATGCGAAATTTCGAAATCCGTGTTAGTACATTTTTACTGTCACGGGCTCCAGGACCATAATAATGTGTAACTATGGTGACAAGTACACAATTTTTTAATTAAAAATAATTTAAAATTGTTTGATATTCTAGGTTAAAACAAAAAGCTCGTAAGCACCAGAAAGTTCTATTTCCCCCTCATTATATCCCTTTATTTTGTAAATGTGTGAAAGTACGGTTGTTTGTTTGTGACGCTTTCACGCAAAAACTACTGCATGGATTTGAATGAAATTTCTCAATAATATGAACCACAATTCATAAAGATATATTTTAATAAATAATTTCATAAAAATAAAATTGAAACAATGACATCTGTGAATAACATTGTTAAGCATTAATTACAGATTTCTGTAAAAAGAGTGAACGAAATAGAATTTATGGCCATCAATTCAACCAGGGTTTTCTGATATATTCCATTTTATTACTCTTTTTTTTAAATTGAAAACTGTACATATACTTTTTTTTTTACCTCCTGTATAAAACAATCCGTATCCCTATTTCGAGTGTTATGGAAGGGGAAAAGTGAGAAAAAGGGGGTTGTAGGTTATTATGCGGTGGTCCTTACTTTTAAGTAGAAGCAGCGAAGTGGGCTGGTATTATGCTAAAATTTGCTACAAAGATATTTTTATTGTCTCACTCTTCCAGGTTTGACTGTACCCCGAGTAATTTTCGAAAAAAACGATATTTCGGATCGATTTCCGGTATTATCTCGAGAATTATTCGCCCAATCGTTAAATGAAACCGATTTTTGTATTTTTTGGGTCAAAATTACCTTATATACAGAGTTTTATCGAAATTGGAGACGATAAATTTGTATCGATTTTTTGCAATTTTTTCAAGGGGTACCCCTTAGAAAAATTCGAAAAAATCGTAAAAAAATTATTTGTTTCGGAATTTGATGAAACTCAGTTTATAAGGTAATTTTGACTCTAGAAATTCAAAAATCGAGTTTATTTGGCGATTGACCGAGTAATTTTCGAAAAAAACGATATTTCGGATCGATTTCCGGTATTATCTCGAGAATTATTCGCCCAATCGTTAAATGAAACCGATTTTTGTATTTTTTGGGTCAAAATTACCTTATATACAGAGTTTTATCGAAATTGGAGACGATAAATTTGTATCGATTTTTTGCAATTTTTTCAAGGGGTACCCTTAGAAAAATTCGAAAAAATCGTAAAAAAATTATTTGTTTCGGAATTTGATGAAACTCAGTTTATAAGGTAATTTTGACTCTAGAAATTCAAAAATCGAGTTTATTTGGCGATTGGCCGAGTAATTCTTTTTTTTTATACCAAAATTTTTTTCGTAGCATCAGTATTTTTAAGCGTTACAAACCTGGGACTAAACTTAATATACTATGTATATTTCATATATACATGGTATAAAAATAACTAAAAATTCACAAAATTGTAATAAATTAAAATGTTCACATAATTATTACAATGTCCGTTCGTACAGGATACGTCATGTTTTAATGACAGCTGATCGTTAAAAGCACAGCTTGCACCATACAGCATAGAATAAATAGCTCTCAACAATATAAAACGAGGCAAGCTTTAAATCAATAGGAGAGAAGAGCTATAATACGATTTTGTATGCTTGATTTTATTTTAGTTTTTAATTATAAAGATTTAATTAAACGAAAAATGTTATTATTTGAAGGTAGAGGTTATGTAATTAAATAGTTATACAGGATGTTGTGCATGTACACTTACAACTTGTTGTAAATAATTAATTTTTTTTAAAATATAGGATGGATCAAAACAAAATGTTCTTTAAAATCATTTGAAGGGAATACATCTATGTTTTCGTTTGTGATTGAGATCATTTCGTGAACAGGTGCATGTTTACCAACACTATCTGTTGGCACATGAGTGAACACAGAGTACATGCGTTAAGCAATGCATCTGAATAAGAGGTATTATAGATGTTATATGAAATCGCAAAAGTGAATTGTATCGTGTCTTCGATGTCTTTTAAGCTATACAACAGTTCTATGTTGTGTGCCTGAAAAGAATGGGGGCCAACACATGTATATAATAACTCTCACTTAGATGCATTTTTTAACGCATGTATTCTGTCATACTCATGATATTTATATATGCCTAGATGTAAATCGAACTAGTGGTATATCAGCAATATTAGAAACAGCTCCAACGATTTTCCTGAAAATTAGTATGCAAGGGGTTTTTGAGGCGAAAAATCGATCTAGCTAGGTTTCATTTTTAGATAACTTCGTTTTATCCATGTTTTTAGGAAAAACTGCTACATTGACAGCAAAATATGACTCTTCCTGACATCGATTGGTGACGAAATAAAGTAAATTACCGGGACATTCAAATTGATATTTGTGTGGAGACATTTTAAATGGTTCTTATATTAGTGATAAAATTATAAAATTTGTGTCTTTTTAACTAAAAAAATACCGAGTAAAACTCGGTCATCCAGGTACTATCCTCTAATACAAAAACGTATCCACGCAAATTTTACAGCTGTTTCAAGGATACAACCAACCAGGAATTTTTTACTTATTGAATTAATTCCTTAATTTCAGTTATGAGAGTCTTTGCCTAGTACTTGAAAAAAGAACCACTGAAACATTAATATTGGGCGCTGTAGCTTTTTCGTGATTTCTGCACATGAACTATAATAATAATAATGGGGTTTAACTTAAAGCTTTTCAAACACCTCTATAACAGAGAAAACCCACATCATTATTTTTAATCTTTATTTATTTATTTTAACTACATCCAATTATACAATTAAATGTATGATGTGGGTGGAGTCGGTTGTGTGATAAATTTACCGCCCCGTTAATTAAAATTGTTCAGACTGCCGCTGCCTGGATTCGAACTCGCAACCTCTTACTCTCAGTATTGCACATAAATAAACCACTAACAATACGGTAGTTACCAGATGTCGAATTTACAACATTACCCATAAAAATATAAAAGTAGACTATAATAAAATACCATAATAAAATTTGAAAGTGAAATAATAATTGATTAAAAAACAAAGAAGTTATAAGCATTCAAAGATTATTGCTCGTCTCTTTTTTGCAAAACAGAGTTTTATATGCAATCCCTACGACGATACTCTTTATTTAAGTAGAATTTTTAACCGTTCAAATTTCGCGTACTTCTAAAGGTTTTCAAAAACCAGCTTCACTTTTCTGTCCGTGCAATGAGAATTCTTCACCTGAAGTGATAAAAAAAATTTGGTCAACATATCTATTGATGAATTCAAAAAAAATTAATTCAAAACTGCTAATTTTTTTGGGAATCATTCTGTATTATCATTACCCAGAGAGGATAATGAAAACTTTGTTGTTTGTATTACATAAAATAAATAAAATTGACGTTAATTATAAATTAATTAAATTATAAATTGATTCATTAGTTAAGTATCTTTGTATAGGTAGTATACCATATATATTAAAAAAAAAAAAATTCAAATCGAAAATAAATGAAAACAAGTGAAAACAAACAATTGACTGAGTTAATTGTTGAAATACCATGTATAGACAGTGTTGATTACACTGTCACATTATATATACATACATGTCACACATATACATATAACTGATACACCCATATAATACTATACAATTTGCGCATAGTTTGCGCTCTCACGGGTAAACAGTGACGTTTACGAAAAAATATTTCAAACAAAAGTTGTTTATTTATTTATAAGGAACATTTTTTACATTTAAACTTTTGTTCTATCTCTAACGATTTACAAAATGGTTCCTTCGGACCCAAGACCCAATTGACCTATATTTCTCATTTACGAACTTGACCTCACTTTTTACGCCATGAGTACGCTATAAATTTCATCAATTTCATCTTGATATCTTCTCGTTTTTGAGTTATCGTGTTGACAGCCGGACAGACAGACGACAGACGACAGACAGACAGACATCTGAAAATGAACTAATTAGGTGGTTTTATGAACACCTATACCAAAATTTTGTTGAAAGTATCAATATTTTTAAGCGTTACAAACTTGGGATTAAACTTAGTATACCTTTGTATATTTCACAAACATGGTATAATAAAGGAAGTAAATTCAATTTGAAATTTCCAATATAAAATTTAAAATCTTTTATTGTTTTTCACGTTATCTAAAAAATAGAAAAGAACAATTTTAATTAAACCAATCTTTCAAATAAATGTTTCGCTTGATTGAAGGCACAGACACATTCAGATAGTCGGACAATGAGAAAAACTCTTCTTTATAATATAGTAGAATTTCAAAAAGTTAAATTCTCCCTATAGAAAATATAGAAAAACCTTTCGTTAAAAAAATATCTACTCGATAGTGAAAGCCGTTTCAAAATCCGTTCCGTGGTTTAGTTAGCGGATAAACTCTAACAAATTTTTTTCAGTCCTACCATTCCCCTCCTTATCCCTTTATCAATTTTCATGATCCACCCCTTATTTTCAAGCTTATTATGTCTTGGCTTAACGAAAAGTATACTCACGGTCTAAAAATGTACCGCTTAGGAAAAACACGCTAGATAAATAATTTGAACGAAAAAATATTATAAATTTAAATAATAAGATTATGTTCTCGGAATATTAATTTAAGGCCTTTGGACTCCACTTTTCTACGAAATTTGTTGTTTGTTGTTTTCAGCCATTGGTACAGGGTAGCCACGGGTAACGGTAAGTACGGGAGCGGAATTCTGTACGGGTAGAGCTAGTAGATAATAATAATACATAATAATAATATTACATTAATGGTTGATAATGTAAATGAGTGTTAAAAATTAAATTATGATTAATTTTTATAATCATAATTACTTCAAATGTTATAAAATCAATATTAAAAATATAAAAAAGAAATATATGTTTTGATAAAAATCATCAAATTTAATTCGATAAAACCACGCTAATATTAAATTTATATTATTATAATTATTATTTCTAAGAATTTAACATAAAAATAACTTGTTTCAAATATTTTAATAGGAAAATCTTGAACTCTATTTAGATAATGAGCTTGAAAACTTGTTAAAAATATTTAAAGTGGGGCTATACTCGACCTTTAACCATACACACGCATCCATTGAAAAATTAAAAGTCAAAAACTATTATAATCAAACAGAAAAATTAAATATTTTAAATTAGTTTTTATGAAATCTGTTTGCTGTGTTTATGATCCATCACGTATTCATTTTAACCATCATAAGACAGGAGAAATGCAGTATCTACGATGGTAATTCTTAACCATTTCATAATGTTTGCTTTCATTCGATTATTTTCAACATACTGCATACGAAAGGAAAAAATAAAATTCAAACGAATATTACTATTGAAATATTTGATTGTATGAAAAAAAACTATTGAACAAAAGTTGTTTGTCTTAAAGACCATCGCTTTATAGCCGCCACCGACTTTTCTCTCATTTACCTCTTCTTCCATAATACTCAAAATACGGGTAGGCAATTGTTTTTCACAGGTAAAATATATACAGATTTCAATTTTTTTTAAATGTTATATAGTCTTAATTCATTGAGTGTATCAGAACAGGTGGCCATGAATTGTCCCACGTCATAAATATTTTTATAAATATCTTTAATTTATAGTTCAAAATGATCGCTCACAGATGGTGTGGTGAAATGCCATTGACTAAATTAAATATCTTTATAAATTATAGCTCATGTGTTATTCTGATGTATAAGCTATATTATTGTATAGTTTTTTCAAATTCGTTCAGTATTTTTTTGCGTGAAAGCGTAACAAACAACCTTACTTGCACATTTATAATGAACTTGCTTGATACCCGCCCGCTCCACTCCGCTTGAAAGTAAAAGCACCGCTTTATAGCCTCTACCTCTCTTGATCTCATTTATCTCCCCCCATAACACTCGAAGAATTGTTTTACACAGCTAAAATATATGCACAGTTTTCAATTTGTTTAAGTTGTAAAATATTCATAGTTCATTGACTATTTCAGAAAAGATGGCTCTGAATTGTTTTACATTTATTATTTTAAATTTTTACAGAAATGTTTAATTTATGGTTCGTAATAATGATGATAGATGGAGCAGTAAAATGTCAGATTAAATTTAATTAAAAATTTTTTTTTAAATATATCTTTATAAATTGTAGATCATGTTGTACAGTTTCATTCGAATCCATTTGGTAGATTTTGCGTGAAAGCGTAACAAACAAGCAAACTATCTAACTAACAAACAAACAAATAAACAAACAAATATCTTTACTTTCACATTTATAATATATAATGATAATAATAATAATTCGTTATTACTAAAACCTTGAACTATAACTTGAACATTGGGTCATCGTATATTCAATAAAATAACACATTATATATAATATAAATACTCTTGAACTTTATTTTGAAAGAATTTCTTTTCCTTAATACAAAACCGGAAAATGTGCAATGACCTTCAACCTCAGCATTATTTTGTTTATAAAATTCTATGTCAATAATTTTACATAATCACGCAAATGTTTCAACATTATTTTTTGTTTATATAAAATAAATTTGTGTGTTAGTAATAAATTTATCAGTTGATAACTTCATCGATTTAACTTTTTGTAATGAAAAGTACCATCCACGTTCGCTTAAGGTTAATCTGATATTAAGACAATGTATAGATAAAAATCTTTGAATTTTTGATATGTTATTAATTGCTAACTCATATAAAATAATATTTTGAAAAAATCTGACCAAGGGTTTTCATGTAATCTATCATTATTGGGAATTTAAATATATTGTGAATAGCAAATGTTAAATGGACGCATACATTATGTTAATAATGCTGTCCCACCTTCTAAGACTTTAAAAGTAAATTTCACTTTTTGTAAATTAAATATCGTATACATAGCGAAAAAATTTTAATAAAATAATAGTCTGACGATTAGTTTTGTAAACATCCGCCAAAACGGACAAAACGGACTTGCTAGAAAGATGCTCAAAATGTAAAAAATGAGTTTAAGTTCGTAGATAAATGAGCAACATAGATAAACCGTTAGAGATAGAACAAAACATCATTTCATCACTATTAACCGAATTGTGAATTTAATATTTACGGTCAATTTCGAAATGCAATTATAAAATGTATATTAATTATGCTAATTGCATATTTTTAATGTGTTATAAACCAAACTAGGTCACAAAATTTCCTGACGCTCTAACGAATCGAATGCCAAAAACCGAATTCAAATCCGACTTAGTGCTCAAATTTTTCGAACATTATTCCTTCGTTTCTTCGCGTCTACTTATAAATGTATTTTTCAAATTTTGTTTCCACGTAGTAATACAGCGGCAAAAAGCGATACGCTTATTATTCATTGTGCCTTTTCCCGGAAAAACGTTATGTACAAACATTGTATATTTTAATTCTTATTCCTGTCCCTATATATTATATATGTGAAAGTAGGAATGTTTGTTTGTTTGCGTGTTTGTTACGCTTTCACGAAAAAACTACTGAACGGGTTTGAATGAAACTTGATAATAATATAGGCCAGACATCAGAACAGTACATTAATAAATGAGTTATGATTTATTAAGATGTATTTAAAGAAAAAAATTTAAAAAATTATATTTATAGTTTTGACATTTCATAAAACAGGGTGAAGGATATACAATTTATGGACATGTATTCAATCAAGGTTACTAGACACAAAAAAACCACGTTCAATTCGAAGGGTGGAATCATATTAAAGGGTACAGTAGGTTACAAGAAGAGTAGGAGGTGTTTCAAAGAAGCTAGAAATGATCCACATATAGTTTATTGACGCACTCTTTTATCACAAAAGGATTTTAAAATCACAAATTTCCGCCTCTTTTTTCGGGAATACGTATTAATAAACTCAGTAAATTGCAACCCGCTTACAGATACCAGATGATAAGAAGAGTAATATCTAAAATCCAGCCGTCTTGAAACCAAGACTTTTTCGTGACGTAACTAGTCCACAGCAAAGACTACACAGCACTAGAGTATGATCCAACATAGTCACTATAGTCACAATAGTGCGACTAGACCATATATTTACTACAACATTACATTACTCTTTCTCTAACATATTACCATTTTACTTGTACTTATTGCTACCATCTTTTCATTCAATCAATATTAGGTCAATGTTTATTTTTCAATAAATAATAAGTTTTAATAAATATGAGGCAGCTTTTTATTTCATATACAGTTAAACCTGAGTCAGTAAGGGAATTTTATAAGCGAAAGTGATTGCCAGGTACCATCATTTTAAAACTCTTAAACCTATACAAGTGAGTAATAATTTTGAGTGTAAACTAAATTAATTAAAAATGCGAATTTTGTTATGAAAATCAGTATATTGGTATAAACAAATATTCTAAGGAACTTTTTTAATATTTTTTTTCGATAACTCTAACATCTCTGACGTTAGGCAAAATATTAATAAACGGCAATAAAATTTCAAATCGATATACCTATAAATAGTCAATAGTCATATGACTCGTTCGCGGTATGACTAGGGTAGCGGGTTCGATTTCCACCGTCACAACAAAAATTAATTTAATTAATATTTGTGATGGACTGGTGTAGTGCAATGTACATACATGAAGGCGGTGCACTTAGCCTCTGAAAATTTTAGAGGATCTGATAAATGAAATTAACAGCGAAAAAGGTGGTAAAATACATATATGGTATCACAAGGGGCCTATGGCCTAAGTGTGTCCTTCGTGGACAGCCAATAGAACCTAACCTAACATAACCTACCTATAAATAACGAAAATATGAGGGTGTCTTCTTAAATGCGACACACTGTCTATTTTCTATATTTTTTAAACATTCCTCAACATCTGTTAGCAAGAAGGTGGTTTAGTGAAAAATCTCGATAAACGAAAAAAAAGATTGCGATCCCTTGAATTTTCGCTTAGTCAGGTTCGACTATATTTATGACACATATGTACCTTTATACGTATACAATTAAATTTAATATACAGTCAAAATCATTTATAACGATGAATCGATTATAACGATATTGGTTATAACGACGGCTTTTTCCTTAAATCTGAGCGCATTTTATGTCGATAAAAAACTGAGAGTGCTTAATAAATCGCATCCGAGTTAGTTATTTAAGTTAAATCGAAAACGGATTAGAAAAAGTGCCGAAAATTTAATATACATAGACTTTTGCTTAATGTACTTACGTCATTTTAAGAATTTTTCTCATATAGAGTAAAATACTATATTTCATGTCTCTTCAATGTCGTTGCAATCGATTTTGACTGTATATTGTTTGTTAAAGGTAGAAAGGCGATTACCCTACTCGATAGATTTGGTTAATTCTTTTATTGACGTATTACTATTTAGGCAAACGTGGCTTAGAGAAGCCACTCAGACTTCTGTAACTAACATACGAGTAAGACAGTGATACCCTAACCAGTATCAACCAATAATACGAGTAAGACAGAGAGATAACATTTTTTTTCTACCTATCTCATTACTATTAGAGAAACTATAGATAGAGAGTCGTACACCCGTCTCGCTTCTTCCTCTATGAGCAATGCGGACTTGCATAAAGAGACACACAATAAAGTTTATGGCACGCAATAAACTTATAACAATGGTGGCTTTGACTTAAAATAACTCGCCCATGCGGCTAAATTTTAGCGGCAAAAATCTGTCATTTCTTTTTTTTAAACACCTATTTAAGGACATTTGGGTACACAAATTTATAGGATAGCATCACAAAGGGAATAAATACATACAAAATAGGCACAAAAAACATAATCACTCCTTGATAGTCGGGGAAAAATGCACTACTTATAGGAATAAAAAAAGTGCTATGAAAGAAGGCCATTTCCATAGTTATATTTTAATGTATTTTGGCTTTAAAAACACATAAATATAAATTTTGATGCATGATAGGTATTACAACATGCGCCGGCCGGTTCTATTATGAATTTCCGGTATTAACATATCGCCATCGGATGTTACCTACAACAGTTTATATGTAGTTTTGAAACTACATAGCAAATATGTTTCAAGTAACACAATGAAGTAAGTAAAGTACATAAAAGGGTGTTTCAACAAGAGTGTACTATTTCATTTAAATATAAAAACTCGTATTTATATATTTCTATTGCAACGTAAAGTAGATATGTTGCGATGAAATATGGAATAGCCCTTTACTCTTTTCATGAAATTTTCGATAACTTTGTAACAAAGATGTGGCTGTATGTCACCGATGATGGGCTGAATCTTGACCTTGAGCTCACGAATTGTTTTTGGTTTCTTAGTATAACCATGGAATTTCAAGAAACCCGAAAGAAAGAAATGACACGGAGTTAAATTGCATGATCTTGTTACCTGTTGACATCAGAATATTGTGAGATTATTTGATCTGAAAATCTTTGCTATAATAAGTCGATTGTTTCATACGCGGTTTGGTAATCGGCGTCGTCCTGCTGAAACTACCTATATATCTTCCGAGTTCAAGCCTTTCAGTTGGGGTCACCAGAACTCTTATATCATGTTCTTGTAACGAATGTCATTCACAGTGACAGTAATTCCGGACTCATTAAAAAAAAGGTAAGGCCCAATAACGCCATCTGAAAATAAAAAGTCTCAGGCAGTTGCTCGTTGTGGATGTATTTGTTTCTCATATATTGCGTGAGGGTTAACTGAACCCCTAATTCGACAGTTTTGTTTATTCACAAAGTTATTCAGATGAAAATGTGCTTCGTCGGTTAAAATTACAGGTACTTTGCTTAGTCTGCTAGTTTGAGCTCTTCAGTCATCTGACTCAGTTACGGATCAAGGTGGAACATTTTTGTTAAAATTAGCTGCATAGTGCTTCGTGCAATTTGATACTGACCGATACGTCAACGGAGAGGAGAGTAACTGTCCATAATCGACTCAGTCTGTGCAAATTTTTTGTCGAATGTACGAGTTACAGAAGCTTCCGCCATTTATTTAATCACAGTTGGCTAAAAGCTGTCAAATTGAAACTTGCACAAATATGAAAAATATGACAAACAAGTGAAAACAAACAATTATCTGAGTTATGAAATACCCTGTATAGAAAGAGTTGAATGACAATGCCTGCATTATTTTTAATAAATTAGAAAAATTTTACAAAACCAACACCATTTGTTTTGGTTTTCGAAAATTTTCAAAAGTATTTTCTAGAATCTTTTTCATTTTTCGAGAATCTTTCACAAGACCACAAGTTGAAGCTAGCATCAATATTTCTAAGCGTTACAAACTTGGGACTAAACTTGATATATTTCATATATCCAGGAATCCAGGATATAAAAATTAAATAGTGCACTCTCATTGAGACACTCTTTAGTATTACAGTACCAACTTGGTACGTAACATTTAATAGTGACGTAATAACACCGGTGTAATATGCACCAAATCATACTTTTATCGAAATTTTAAACCTTGAGAGCTTTTTTTAAAATGTTATATCATGTTTATCAAAACAAACATTATTTTAACTAAATTTACAAAATAAAAATAAAAACTTTAACAAAATTTAGAAATGTCATTTGACTTTAATTTTTGGAATGTTTTTCAAAAGTTTGTAATATAAACTGTGGTTTTTTTTTTTATAGAGGTGTCGTAAAATTCGATCCCAGTCCTGTAAATATTTGGGTTACCTTAAACGATATTCAAAATATAGTTAGTATCCAATGGTATTTTGAAAACGCCAGATATTCTTGAAACGATCAGATTTTTGTTAAATGAAAGTTAGTGTAGACGCTGATTGGGTTTCGTATGCATTTACAGGTCCTACCGAACAAGGAGTGTATTTCGACCATTTTATTCTAAATGAAAAGACAAATATTTGTCGTCTTGATACGACCAATAGAACCGGAGATATGGTTAAAATTTTAAACAAAAATGATACTGCATAAGGTTGGCGCGCAGCGCTTGGTTTGAAACGTCCGTAGCTTGGCCAATAAATAATATTTTTGTACTTTAAGGTACTCATTTTAAAGGTATGATGAGTCTATATTTTAATGCTATGCACATAAAAATACGTTTTAAGCAATAGCAACGAAGCACGATTGTAAGTATTAAGTTTTATTATTTTTTCGACCCGCTATTTGTTTATAAGTTGAAAGTGAGACCTTAGCGAAAGAAAACCACACATAGTTATTTATGAGAAAATTGCAAATTTGTTCTAGTTAAAGAAACTTTTTTGATTTTTTCAAATATCTCTATTAAAATTTTAGTTATTAAAGAAAAGCTGTATCTCAGAAACTATCGGTCACATAAAAACCGACTTGATCTCAAATTATTGCAAGTTTAACCTTTTTTAAAAATAAATTACAGTTTTTGATAAAAAACCAGTCCTTCCAGTTCAAAATCGGCAAAAACTGAAATAAGGTACAAATTTTCGATATTTCTTTATTTTTCGACATGATCCGGTCGTTTGTCGATGTCAAAAACTTGGATTTAATTGCCTTTACATTGCAAACAACTTATTAAAAAAAGATACATACCTGATTTGATGAAACGTTCACCCCCTTATAAGGTTTAATTTAATTGAATCAGAATATTTAAATCATTCGCGTTTGGTTGCAATACCTCAAGTTTTAATAGAGATATTTGAAAAAATAAAAAAGCTTCTTAAACTAACTAGAACAAACTTGCAATTTTCAACTATATGGGGTTTTCTTTTGCTAAGGGCTCGCTTTCGACTTATAAACGAATCTACAATGACAAGTATGACAACAACACTTTGTTTTGACCTTTTTAATATGCCGCCATGATAGATTTGACCTAAGCAATTACCTCAATTGTTGCTACACTTAAAATCGTTTGACGCTCAGTCTATGTAACTTAATGGTCTAAGATGTAAGTACTACTGTCAATCAGAAGTTCATCATACGATCCAAATTTGGCAAGCTTGGCTCCTGGTGTAAATCTATAATAAGTAATAGAGTAAGTAAGTAGATTGTATAGAACCTGAACACAGAATAGAATAATAATTATACCTGTGCGATATGATTGACCTTAAATACACCTGTTTGGTTTCATTTCAAATTATTATCAGTATTATATTCCTATTATTTTATTACCTATCTATTTCTATTATTATATAGGGGAGAGTAGTCTAATTGCGTACCATAATGCTTAAATCGTACCAGTCGAATTTTTCATCTAAACTGGTGATTTGCAAGTGATATATATCATGTGATAACGTTCAATTCATAAACTAAATGATAAATCGGAAATTTAAATAAAAATTTGCAGTTATGTAAGCGTATTTTCTTTCGATTAAATTCAATAATGACATATTTTTAAGTAGCGAAAAAATGGTTCAGATGAAAAATATTAGTTTTTAAATGGCGATCAAATTTGCTATTAAAGAAACCCAAAGAACTATATCTAATCTGATGCCAGAAAATGATGTTCCCCTTCGAAACTCTGCAACTTTTGTTAAAGTTATTTTTTTATTGGTTCACTACAAAACGAGCTATTAGCCATTATAGATTAAAATGACCCACTCTGTATATTATGTATGTGTTTGTTTGTTTGTTTATAGCATATACTATACCCACTGATGAAGTCAGAAGAAAAATAGTTTTATTACTTTGTGTGTAAGAGTCACTATCTTTTTTTACTATACATGACTTAAAATAATTGCGTAATCAACACTGTCTATACATGATATTTCAACAATTAACTTAGTCAATTGTTTGTTTTCGATTGTTTTTAATAATAATAATAATAATGGGGTTTAACCTCCGTTTTTGTGACGCATGCCTAATCACAGAGGCCACCCACATCATTATTTGTTAATCTTTATTTAATCAATTACAAACATATACAATTACATTTTTTGATGTGGGTGGAGTCGGTTACTACGTTCTTATCCAAGCGACGACAATGTGATCAAATCTGCACTCCAATTAATTAAAAATTGTTCACACTGCCGCTGCCTGGTTTCGAACCCGCAACCTAAGTCTAAATAATCCTACGTTCTAAAACTAGCGCTTTAAACCGCACGGCCATTTAGACTCTTGTTTTTAATATCGAAATTATACTGACTTTGACGGGACTTACTCTGGAAGATATAGATAATGTCAGAAGGATTAGCTTAGGCTGCTTTTATTTTACCAACAAAATTCAAACCCATGAAATTGTGAACAAATGGTGGGGGAGGGTAAGTGTTAGCAAGCTAAGTGAAGGCTATAATAGACCACAAGGCCATGCTGAAATATTTCGGGTGAAATGACCCACCAGGAATCATGTTGGAGAATATGCTCCTATATGTAAAAATATGTTTAATCACCATGGCGTCATTTTTGCAATGTACAAGTGAGTATAAGTGAGAAAATGAATGCCAAACCCCTTGGTGTCTCACCCCTGCACCATCAAATATGTACGGCGTTGATGGATACTAACTCAGCATAAGTATTCGAAGTGAATTACATAAATGCCGTAAATAAACACGTAGGGTTTCGAAAATTGACGAAAGATTTTTAACTTCCGATACCAGATTTATTTATGTAATTCGCTTCGAACACCTATGCCAAGTTAGTATCCAACAACGCCGTACATATTTGGTGATGCAAGGGTGAGACAGCAAGGGGTATGACATTCATATTCTCGTGACATTATAATTCATTCAATGACGCCATGGTGCTTAAACTTACTATTACATATAGGAGCATCCTATTCAACATAATTCCTTGTGGGGCATTTCATCCGAAAAATTTCAGCATGGGCTTGTGGTCTATAACGCGGTAGTCTTGGTTATTAAACTAAAAATTACCCGGTGAAGCGGGAAGGTAACTGCTAGTTGATTATATATAAATTATAGACAAATCAATATTCTATCATTTGCACTGCCTGCTTAAAGTTACAATATGTACAATTATGCGGCTACTCTCCCCTATAATATTATGATACACTTAGAAGTGGAGTAAATACATTAACAGCTATACCTAAAACATAATATATTATAATATGACAGAAGAAGACTCACTAATTTTAAATAATAATAAGACAAATTAAGTGATTATATACATATTATATTGCTAGGGGTAGAAAGAAAGAAAGAACTGAAAAAAATATAAATAAAATAGCAAAAAATAAATAAAAATAGTGTCAGCAAAAAATATAAATTAATATCATTAAAGTGAATAATAATTATATTAAAAAGTAGCTGCCATCATGGAAAAAATACCAGCTTAAAGTGAATATTACTCATAATACAGTAACCTTGTCGTTTAAAAGTATGGAGTAGTGTGCATCAAATCCAGTAGTTCCGATTGTTTGCAGACTTGTTTATATTGTTGGTCTAATAAATAATCCAAGTTTGTCACCTCGAGCGCTGAACGCAACTTTGTCAAAAAAAATTTCATAAAGTAGACTAAATTTGCTACAATATGAGACTAGAATCGTTTCTGTAGACACAATAGTTTCCGAGATAAATCCTTTCAAAGTTTATTTTTTCTAACTTCGCAATTTTCTGCAATATATTTCGTTTTGAATGAATTTTGACCCTGAACAACACTAGCACTAGCAGAGGTAAGTGGAAATACCTCCCGCTATAGTAGTTGGAGTGAGGTCTGGAAAAAATTGCGAAGAAAAAATGATGGATTTTGAACAGCTTTTTCTCGAAAAACTCTTAGAAAACTTAAAAAAAGGGTTAAAAAAAGTCAAATTATATTTTTTTAATTTTTCAATTTCATTTTAGTTATCTTTAGTTTTATCTTTAATCAAAAATGAACTAATAAAAAAAATGCGTAGCGCAGGAGCTGCTTTAGCTAAGCGAAATCCTTCAAAGATTGAAAAAAATAAAACATTTTTCTTTAAATCAAATATTGCATTTTTAATTTTTCAAGAATTTTATTTTCGACAACCAAGCGACTAGAGAAAAAATCACAAGAGTACTTTTTTGTTTAAAACTGATTAAAAATTACAAAAATATTTTTTATTTTAAAATTTTCCAAATTTTGTGTTATGCACACACCTCTCCCAACCCCCTCTTTTCTTACTAACGAACTTTACGTTTCAAATACCATAACTCTTTTTGATATCAAATTTTATTCAAATAGGACTTAAATTGCGACCACTAGAGAGCTTACAGACACATAAACGTATATATATATATAAATTTTAACGATGGTCATTTTTGACATCTATTAGGTAGGATCGATGAATATTTGAAGAAATTTTTTCAAAATTTCTTCATCGGTACAGAAGCAATAGCTTCATTTCTTTCCGCAATTCACTAAAAGTAAATAAAAAATCAAATGTTATAATAAAACACATAATCATAATCATATCGCGATCAGTGCGGATTAGTTGACGTGACGTGCTCTAAAACATTTTCACTCATCGTTATGTCAATTACGTGATATTGACATATCTGGTTCAACACACGATATGTACAATTTATATTACACTTGTAGTTCCATATTTGTTAAGGAGTTTCGAGACCAAACTGAAAGCATTACTAAAAATTTAATTTTTTTTTTGAAAATTAAGCCAATTAAATTTTTTTTATCACTTCAGATGAAGAATTCTCACTTCACGAATAGAAAAACGAATTTGGATTTTTAAAATCTTTTCTAGTATGCAAAATATGAACCTTTCAAATTCCTAATTAAACAAATAGGAAGATACTAGTGACGTCATACATGGGTATCGCCATAGAGATTACATTTAGAACTATGTTTTGCTGAAAGGAGATGGGTAACCTTTGAATGTAATCTTTGACTGCTTATAACTTCTTCGTTTTTTAATCAATTTTAAGTTCACTTTCAAATTGTGTCATGGTATCAAATCTAGTTTTAAATTTTTAAGGGTAGTATGGCCAATTCGATATCAAGATTATCCCTTATTATCTACGTCAGAGAATGAATCTTGGTACCTACATCTTACCCTACAATAAAGATAATGAATTAAAAAGTTCATAATCTGATCGTAAAAGACCATATTCGACACGGATTTTTTTTTATCGAATCATAAAGGTTGTAATCATTGTTCATTCTTATTTTTATTCGTATAATCATGATTTTAGTTTAATTTTATTTTGTATTTACAATAAAACTATTAACGGGGTAACAGGCTATTAAATTTTATTGTTTAGTTATAATCATCAACTGTTACAGTGTTTGTTACCTGATTATCAAGTTCAAGAACTGCTAGAAATTCGAGAGATTGTTATTAAGGCTGCGTTTTAAATATGAAAATTTTCATATTATGCGGGGTTTTTCTTTCAAGGGAGATTAGATAATTAAGCAACAAGAAGGTATGGTAATTAAGCAACAAGCTTCAAAAATAATGGTGATTAGTGATGCGACGAGTATTCGTATTCGCGAATATTCGCATATTTAATATTATATATTTGTTTTTATTTTTTGTTTACTTATATTTGGATAAAAAAATGATAGCTGCTTGTATACCCTGTACATATGAAAGATATATCAAGGTATACTAATTTTAATCCCAAGTATTTAACGCTTTAAAATTAAAAATACACATGCTACGAACGAAATGTTCGTATATAGGTGTTCATAAAATCACCTAATTTATCCATTTGCGGTTGTTTGTCCGTGAACACGATAACGAAAAGTGAAATAAAAGAAAATCGCGAAAAAGCGTAACATATAACACATCCGTTACACTAACTCAACTCTTCTAGCAATTTTCAATTATCCAGATCAGTTTGGAGAGACTGTGAAAGTATAGGAAGTTTTAAAAATAAATTATGTTCTGATAGTCATGAAACGGATTGACTTTCGATACAGTACATACGTTTATATTTTCGAAAAATACACAACTATAAATATTTATTATCCATGATGGGGTTAAATTAAAAAAGGTTTTTGAATAATATATTCCTATTTATATGAAAATCTATACACACTATTTTTCAGGTTGACTTGTTAAAATTCACACACAAAAAAATAAAAAAAATTTGATTAATGATTGAAATGAAATTTGTAGGAAAATTTATCTTTTCCATTTTTCAGGTAAATTATTTGCCTTTTATTACACTTAAACTTACCTATTTTTAGAAAATATTTTTCTTTATTTAAATTGTATTCAGAGTGTACCATTTAAATCTATTATGGCTATTTACTCGTTTTGTAGTTAACCAACTAAAAAATATACTATTCAAAGGTTGCAGAGTTTGATGTCAAAATCGTTAGCTTTCGGAAATTCGACTTTAAAAGTTACCAAGGACAACAAGGGTCATTCGTCTGTATTAATAACTTTTATGCCCACGTAAATTTTCAAGATTATTTTCAAGATGATGGTCAAATGACCATGAAACTAGAATTTCAGGTCAAAGTCATGGACAGTCGAATATACTCTATTGCCCTTGACAACTTTTGGCTAAAACAGTTTTCTGTAGCCAGTTTGTTTTCGTTCGATTAAATGCAATAACGACAAATTTATAATTTCTCTTCCTAATTAAAAATGTTATTCTATCTCTTACCTTTTAGGATTTAAAAGGTAAATATTAATGCAATCCGAAAAAATAGACTCAATCTGATGTCAGAACATGAAACCCCATCAAACTCTGCAACTTTTGTTAAATTTTTTCACTGGTTAATTACAAAACGAGCTATTAAAATGCCCACCCTGTATAAACCCAATTGTATAATAACCAAATTATTATTCTTCTTCAGAATACATCATAATTTTTTCAAATTTTTAAATTAATATTAAATACCTTAAAAAAATGATATAGTGTGACGTATTCATTTTTATCGCTGCTACAACAATATAAAAATGACGCATGAAGACCAATTTTTAGCGTTAATATCATCTGAGGTAACAAATGTAAGAATATTCCCATTTATTCAAAAATATAGGCAATGCTATAACATAAATGACGAAACTTTTGTATAGAGACTTAAAATATTTGAAAATATTGAATTGATGCAAATATTTTGTAGACTAATAATAATAAAAATTAAAAATATAAACAATTTAAAACTTTCTTACTAGCCTCACTTAAATATTAAACTGGTAATTAATCATTAAAAATAAATTTTGCACTAGGAGCTGATTATAATTTCTATTTTAAATTAAATTTCAATAATTTTGAAATTTTTTTTAAGTAATATAATTAAAAATATTTCCATGTCACTTTTGGAAACAAATTTTATTCAAATATTCCTAAAAAAATATATTCTAAATTTTAAAAAATATTCTAATCCAAACAAAATATGTGTTTTTATGCAAATTAGGTTTAAAATCAATATACCATATCAGAATTTGTTAGTTTTGTTTAAAAGAACCTATCTTAAATTTTATGAGAAAACGCATCAGTTGTCGTCAGAAGTGTACTCGAAAATCAATTTTCCAATTGCACTGGAACCACAATTTCATTGATATAAGAAAACGTGTTTCAAACGAAATTTTGTACATATTTGAAGGAAAACTCACAAACATACATATATATAATATATATATACACACATGCAGTCGATTTTTCGAGCTAGATCGCACAGAAAAGCCACTATATGGTACCAGACAGACCTTGAAACGTATAATATTTTAAAATGATGAAAATTTTTCAATTTCGATTTTGATAACTAAATTATCCTTAAATAATTTAAAACAATTTACAAAACTGAATAAATTTCACTCTTAGTGAAGTAAAAAAAAATTATTTGATTACATTTTTCGAAGATAATAAATTCCAGAACTAACCTTTGTCTTTCCATTGTTTTTCCTACTTTTTTTTAATATCCAAAAATATCACAACACTATTGACAAAAAAAAATAAAAAATTAAATAAAAACCCAAAAAAAATTGATGAAGACAATCAATGAATCCAAATCACTTTTTCTTAAAGGATTTCACAGAACACATCGTCATTATTTCAATGTTCCAATTTAAAGAGTTCCAAGTATTTTGTGAATTGTAACAACAAAAGTTCTATTTTTTTATTTATAGGTATATGAGGTTACTCTCTGTGCTATACACTTATATATTGTGTAAGAAAACACTCTCCAGGACTTGATATCGTTTGATGGCAACCGCGCTAAAGCACACGAACAGCTCCGTTCGCTTTACAAAAGCAACCATCATCATGTCGATCGGTGGCCCCGGCCATGAACGAAAAAAGTCCCAGGAGCGTGAAATGACGCTTGCGCTCATAAAATATATATGGTTATATATAATATTATGTTTTCACCGCTGTGGATGCTAGATTGGTATAGGTATTCGTTCGCTTGCCACCGTTTCATGGTTTTACAATGTCATTTAGATTATCTTTCGTATCCAATGCAGTCAGTGTTAGTCGTAGAATGTTGGCGATGTTTTTTTGGTTAGATGATGCTTAAAGTCGTACGGTCGTACCTAGATCACACACAAAAAAAAATATTGAAAAATTGGTAACAATTTAACTTGAAGTATTTATTCATTCAATATTATAATTATCGATGGGGATATGTAGATTAAAATCAAACACCATTTTTTAGTAATACTCAATTGTTGAGAATTCAGGTAAAACAAACTGTGATAGATATATCTTGGTGGAAATATTTTCTGCCAATAGTCTAATTTAGTCTTGCAGTGTTCTGAAAAACAATACTAGAAGAATGAAGTCTAAAAAATTCTGTAAATTGACTCCTTGACATGCGTAGAATATTTTAGTAAAGTCCTAGAAGAAGCAGATGTTGGCAAGTTCAGACAAGTATTTGAAACTTTAAAACGCATTTATCAAAACGCTGTATTCTTTAAGGATGTACGAACACCAAGGCAATTTTAAATAAAAAGCTTGATTTGTTTTTATAAGAAGTTGGACTAAGTCCAAACCAATTCTGAAAATTTTAGGGGGGAGGGGTTGATCGACTATTTAAATAACTAAATGACTTCAAAACTGGTAAATGAATGATATGTTTTCATAGATTTCTCCAAAACTAGTCGGCGGAAAATTTAAAAAAACTATTCAAATTAAAGTTAAAACCTTAAATTATTGTAGACAAACAAAACCGTGGTGCCCGAATAATTAAGGATGTATATACATCCTTAATTATATATGAGCACAGTAGTGGGGGCACAAATATATATTTTCAATTTTGATGGCGAACTATGTTATAACTTGACACTATAAGACGAAAAGTAAGAGTAAAATTTTTCGATATCTGCAGTAATTTTTAAAATATCGAAAATTGAAAATTTTGTTTAATTATTTAGCTTTCAATATTTCGAAAACCAAGGCAGATATCGAAAAATTGTATTCCTATTTTTCGTCTACATTCATGAAGCTATAACAAAATTAATCATTAAAGTTGAAAATAAGGTACAAATAATTTCAACCCTAATTCTATTATTGCCTTGCTGCTCGTACTATCTTAAACTTTCCTCCATGATAAAAAATTGTAATAACATAAGTTATTAATTTTTTGTTTTGGAAAGTACAAACGTTTTAATTTTCGCTTAAATCCTCGCGTCTAAAACCGAAAAATGGCAATCCTAATGACTAGACTTAAAAAGAGGAGTGTTCTTCCTCTGCGATTGAGTTTGTTTAAATCCAGAAATAAAACAATGCTGTACTAGTCTGCGGAATTGATTTATCTATTGTATACATAAATGTGCAAATTTTTTTATATTTTTGCGTATAATAAATGTGTTAATATTTTTCACGTGACGGTTTATTACTGAATAACATGAAATTCGATCACGAATCAACATAGAATATTCTAACATAGGCATAATAATTTTACACTGTGTCGCAAAAGTAACATTTGGGTCCAGCAACTTTCGAGATAAGTATTTCCAAACCAAATTACAAATGAAAACCTTCGATTTTTATTGTCACATCTTTGAGTTGGGAACATTCTTTTGTTTTGTTTTTATTACCATCTGGTAGTCTAAATTGGAACTGCTGGAAACGGGCCCACTTCCTGTTTTAATTAGTACGAGTTTTTATCGCCAGCTAGCGTGGTTGCAACTCTTAGTTATCAATAAACAGTTTTGTGTTTAGTTTGGTTTGGCATTTCGAAATGAATATATTCACGCCATAGAGCATACATTAATGGCATAAAATTATCTTTTCAATAAAGCCAGTTTCTTACAAAAAACATCCTATTTAAGAATGACCTAAGCTTTTTATAAAAATAGTTTATACACCTTACAGAATATCCATCTGATTCATTACTTCATAAGGTCGAATTTTGTATACGATTTCTTGCGTAACTGTTCGGGTTACAAAAAATGTTTCGAATAAAATGAGTTTTTTTTATCTTTAGCACGAAATGGTAAAAAAAGAGGGCTTCTATTTGAAATTTGAAGTTAATCGTCATAGGGACTTCGATAAGTACTTCCTTTTGTCACACCCGATAGGTATAATTATGTTTATTAATTAAAAAATAAAATTATATGTGTTTTGACACTGTTACTAGATTTATCGAATTCGTTATCTAATAGCA
This sequence comes from Chrysoperla carnea, assembly GCF_905475395.1. Lineage (NCBI taxonomy): Eukaryota > Metazoa > Arthropoda > Insecta > Neuroptera > Chrysopidae > Chrysoperla > Chrysoperla carnea. Next base: position 72,896,421 of record NC_058339.1, on the reverse strand, counting down.
TAATACAAAATAATTAGTATTCTTTAGTTTACATCCAGCGTCCTTGAATGACTTTTTAAGTTTCAAGTTTCCCTGCATCTACATTGACTTGTGTTCAGAAATTTTAACATTCTGTATAAAATGATTCAAATAAATAGCTTATCTGAAAAATTCAATAAAATCTGCAAAATATTGTTTAGTTAATTTTTTAGGAACTCCATTACTCTCCTAAATGATATTGGGGTATTTTGCATAAGGAACTGATTAATTTCCAAAATCAAAATTTTGTTAATAATAAAAAAATTAAATAATACAGAGTAATACAAACAAAATTGAATTAAAATTATAGTTATTAATAATGTATTCGCTGTTCATTAAAATGTGTCAAACAGTACCATTTGGGCAATTTTGATAAATCAAATATGTATAATCCTACTAAATTTGGGTCATAAGTACTTTTCAAATTTGTAATCAAAATTAATCTAGCTCTAATAGTTTTAAAGAATGTGGAATCCTGGTCCCGGAATTAAGCACATAAGTGATAGGTAGCGAAAAACTGACATAAAAGCTGAAAAGAATGACTCAATATTATTGGGCTTCAAAAAAATTCCAATAAAATCGGATCAAATTTTCCTGAGCTATTAAAAATCGAATTTTTAAACTTTATGACGTCATCAGAATCCAAAAAGTTTAATTTTAATTTTGACCCCAATTATATGATAGAATTTTTTCCGAAACAAGTCGGTCAATATCACTTATTTGTTTAAAACAATTAGTTTAAACCATATTCTGCCGGGTTACCCACCGGTAGCATACTTGTTTACGTTCAGGAGCATGGAGGTTTCTTTATAACCTCCATGTTCAGGAGCAAGTTTTAAATGGGGGATCCTGTAAAAATTTTCCATGAGATTAATCATTTTCAATAACGGATTTCTAAGTATAGAAATATGTGTATACACTGCCACCTGTGTTAAAAAAAAAAACTATAATTGAATGTAACGTTGTCAAAGAAAACTAAATGTTTATACAGCCGTCAGAAGTTCTAAAATGAACAAATAGATGGACAAAATGACCACGATATTTTTAATACATACACATATTTCATTCACATTCACAGTCACAGCTAAGTCTCACAGTGTTATCAATAATTGTGATGGCGAATCATCACGCACCTTTGTGATGTGTTGTTGGAAATTTTATAAGGTAAGACGTAAACAAATACTTATTTCAAATTTTATTTACATATTCATTAAAATTTTATAAAATTGTATGTAAATATTCGATTTTAAATTAGAATACGTTCAATATTTTGTAAAAATGTTTATTTATAAAATGTAGCAATCAGCTGTCAAAAACTTGTCTAGGTGGCACTTGTGAAATGTCATCATATCGTCAAAAATTTATTATTTTTTTGTGTACTTTATTATAGAATGCCAATACAGGCGCCCCAATGGACTGAATTTCTGTCCTGTCCAGTGTGTTGCAATGAATTTGATATCGCTTTACGTAGTCCAATCAGTTTGGGCTGCGGACATACAATATGTAAAGCATGTCTGTCAAATTTACATCGAAAACAATGTCCATTCGATCAGACAACCATCTCAACAGATATCACTAATCTACCAGTAAATTATGCACTATTGCAATTAGTTGGAGCCACAATTCCAAACGATTTAGATGAATCCGAACTCAAAATTATACCACAAGAACATTGTCAAAAATATTTACAATCAAAGAAATGGATCGAAGAATTAGCATTATATTTGAAACCATTCTCGAATGGGAATGTTGGTGGCAATGGAAGTTTATTATCACGACCAATGCAACGGAAATTGGTGACGTTAATCAATTGCCAATTAGTGGAAGAGGAGGGTCGGAATCGTGCAATGCGTGCTGCTCGATCACTTGGTGAACGTACTGTAACTGAGTTGATTTTACAACATCAAAATCCACAACAGTTGTCAGCGAATTTATGGGCGGCGGTTCGTGCACGCGGATGCCAATTTTTAGGACCTGCAATGCAAGAAGAAGTTTTAAAATTAGTGTTGTTAGCGTTAGAAGATGGTTCGGCGTTATCTAGAAAAGTGTTAGTTATGTTTGTAGTGCAACGTTTGGAGCCACATTTTCCACAAGCGTCTAAAACAAGTATTGGACATGTTGTTCAATTATTGTATCGAGCGTCTTGTTTTAAAGTAAGTGTTTTACTTTTAGTTACATTCAACAGGATGGCCCTCAAAACATATTTTCTTATGAACTAATAATATAAAAATGCGATTCAAAATTATCACAAATACTGTGTTTTCGAAAAAATATGTTACCAGCGAAAAATGTTAGTTACTTTATGCAGACATTTGAACTGTTTGAAAGAAAATCTGAACGCCGTTCATAGCAATTGTTAGGCTAGATTCACCACGAAACAACAATTCCAACCTATTTTGAATATTTTTATTCACATCGTGGTATATTGGATCATTTTATTCGCTAGTACTTTATAGTTCCGGAAAAATTCGTCTTTGGAAACGTGCGTCTGAATCTAAAAGTGCAGATTGCCGGTGGATAACTCGGGCGAAAATTGTTAAACTATTTTTTTTCTAAACAAATGACTAATTTTTACCAAATCGCTTCGGAAAAAATCTTATTATTATATAATTGGGGTCAAAACTAACAAAAACTGTTCTTAGACTTAGACAAAAACTGTATCTTAGCAATTTTTTCGAGTAAAAACTTTATAAAATTTGAAAAAACGCGATTTTTACGATTTTTATTCCTCAAAAAGTCTTGAGTTTTAAACGCTTGATTGTTAATTGTTAAGAGAGCGAAAAAAAAATAACGATTTTCTGTTCTTTACACGCTAGAAAGATGGGATTTTCACCAATCGACTCAAAATAAAGTCAAATTAAGAGAAAAGTTCGAAAAATTTCATTTTCCATATCGCAATCCCCTAGAAAATCGCATAAACCGTTTTCTCAATTTGCTGGAGGGTTGCGTTGACTGAGTTAATTGTAGAAATACCTTGTATAGAAAGTGTTGAATGTCAGAATTTGCATTATTTTAAATAAATTAGAGAAGAAATAAAGAAAGAAAAGGGAGAAATACAGGGTGGACGATATTTATCTATTATGGCTAATAGCTCGTTGTAGTTAACCAATCAAAAAATAATTTAAATAAAAGTTGCAGAGAAAAGCTCCGGAGTGCTTTATTAGTCAATTTAGATCCTAAAAAGTAAGAGATAGAATAACACTTTAAATTATAGGAAGTTGATCCTTTAAAAAAAATTAACATTTTTTATTTAACAATTTTTTTTGAAAATAGTTACATTTCGGAGGAAATGCGACTTAAAATTATGTCATTATTACATTTAATCGAAAGAAAATACACTAGAAGTTTATCTATAATTGTAGGTCAAAGTCTTGGGCACAGCGAATGCCCTCTATTTTTTACTGTTCTCTCAACTTCTGGCTAAAGCTTTTTTCTAAAAATAGCGTATTTTCTTTCGAATAAATGCAATAATGGCATATTTTTAAGTCGCTTTTCCTCCGAAAGCTAACGATTTTCGAAAAGATGTTAGTTTTTTTATGAGGATCAATTTTCTAATTTAAATTTTTCGCCTACCTCTTACCGATTAAGATCTAAATTACTATTAAAGCAACCCGAACTAGATCCCATCTGGTTTCAAAACATGATGTCCCTATTTTTTTTAATGGTTAACTTCAAAAAGACCATAATTGTACAGTTTTTTATTGAATTGTTTTTCTTTTGTTTTCAAAAGGTATCCAAACGTGAAGGTGATTCATCGTTAATGCAATTAAAAGAAGAATTTCGTACATATGAAGCACTACGACGAGAACACGATGCACAAATTGTACAAATCGCAACTGAAGCTGGTTTACGTATAGCACCTGATCAATGGTCAGCACTGTTGTATGGGGATACAGCACATAAATCACATATGCAAAGTATCATTGATAAATTACAAACTCCACAATCATTCGCTCAATCTGTACAAGAATTAGTTCTGGCATTGCAAAGAACTGCTGATCCTGGTAAATTATCTGTGTTACGTCCATATCTTGAACTTTTAGCTGGAATTGATCCAAGTACAGGTAAGCATTTAATAATACATAACCTGTTTATAGCTTCGTTACCGAATTCTAAATAAATTGAAGCACTTACGAAATTTCCGGTGGTATCTTAAAAACTACTGCGGGAAGTTAGTGTACTCTCTTCGTACAAATACTAAATTAAACTATCCTGGAACTTGTAAGAGGTTGCTCTTACTCTCGGATACCTGGCTCTCACCCAGAAGGCTCGGGTTCGATTCCCGATACCGGAACCATAATGTAAGAGGTTGCTCTTACATTTGAATGCTGAAATGTGAACTTGATTGACGTCTTAAAATCCACTTTCTGAGGATAATTGATTATTTGCGTAACCAAAGTAATATATACGAGATGGTAACCATAGATCTCATTGATCTTGCAGACGATCAATAAGAAATAAGAATCACCAGGTCGTTACATATTCTTATGAAATTTCCGGTAGTATCTTGAGAAATACTGCGAGAAATTTGTGTACTCTCTTCATCCAAATACTAAATTAAAGTGTTTCGATACCAAAACGAAAGTGTTACCGAAAAACTGAAATTTTGTGTGTCAATTAATGGGTAGTACTTGGACGAACGAGCTTTAATTGGTATTTTTTGAGTTAAAAAGACACAAATTTTACTACTAATATGAGCATTTAAAATGTTTCTATACAAATATCAATTTGAATGTCCTGGTAATGCACTTTACACGTTTTCTAAAAATGAAACCTAGCTAGATCGATTTTTCGCCCCGAAAACCTCTTGCATACTAATTTTCAGAAAAATAGTTTAAATCTATAAGATTAATACGCCTTCTGTATAAATTTCAAATGGATTCTCTGTACGGTTTATAATAAATTAATTATAAAAAACAGCCCATTTTACGTGGTGGTATCCATGGTGAAGAAGTCGTAATGAATGTTGGTTTTTTAGTCAGTAAGTGCTTTTAAAAATGTTTAACTATTTACATACAAAAATTTTAATCAATATTCCACGTTTTAAGTTTTAAAATCATAAAAGAAAAGCTAAGTTTTAAGTTTAAAAATCAAAATTAAAAACTGTGCATAAAAGTGAAAAACTTTTTTTGGTAAAAACTCTGACTTTGATAGTTAATTTCTCCTAAAACGTACAGAGAATCGATATGAATTTTTCAAAAAAGACGTATAAAAATTAAATAAATTTCCAAATTTTTTGAATCATTTTCATTTTTTTATTATCGAAATACCTTAAAGAATTGAAATAATAATTTCCAATTTTATTTATCAATTAATCACCCTTATATAGGTCTTTTGTGAAAAATTCATATCGATTCTCTGTACAGTTTATGTAAAATTTGCCCTTTATTGGTAAAAAAAAATGACTTTGATAGTTAATTTCTCCTAAACCGTTCAGAGAATCGATATTAATTTTTCACAAAAGACGTATTAAAGAATGATGAATTGATAAATAAAATTTCAAATTTTTGGAATCATTTTTTTTTTATGAAAGGTTTTGTTACAGAAAGGCAGTCGTCTATGGAAGATTATAATTTAGAAATTTTTCCTATTTTTTTTTTTCCAGAATCAACAGCTCCATCATGGGAAGATTGTAGCAGTGCATTAGAAGCTGTGAAAATTGTTGTGGCTGGTCTTGTAGATTTTATTCAACATCATGGTAGCCGTAAAGTACCTGATACGGGTCATACGCATAATACTAAATATAAGATTAGTATGTGTAGAGATTTAACGTTACGTGGTCATTGTCCCAGAGGACCAAATTGTACATTTGCACATTCCGAGGAAGAATTAGAAAAGTATGTACTTTTTATCACGCAATAATACTTTAATTATAGTTCTAGGATCAGCCATGGTATTTGTTAGGTATTTCAGAATGACTTGAAATTTTTGAAGGTGATGTCAAGGTCTAACAAGTTTTTCTTTTACGAAAAATATTCCTTTTAAAGATCTGAAAATTTTTAATAGTGTGGCAAGCTTTTATATTATGAAAATTCGATTCAATTGAATTTCCGATTGCCATGCAAGGCATAGAAAAGTTGCGTATATAAAGTTGCAATATTGCACATACAAGGCTGCCAGACACAAGCATCCCTAGCCATCTGGGAGTTCTCTTTGCGAAGTGTAACTTGCCTCCGAATGAGAAAATCTTAAAGGCCATTCTTAGATGGAGTAAGCATTCCGAATATCTCATCTCACTTCAAAGGGCCTCTGTAAGCAAAATCGTTGCAGCTTTTACAAGACATTGTTTTGGCGACAGGCACGGTGAAGAGACGACATATGTTACACATTCTCGTAAAATTCCAAGAAACGAGGTGTATACTGCCCGTTCTGGGCACCAGGTACCCGGGGGGCCATTTTTGTTATGATATTGTTGTGTAAGTTAAGCGGCCCCAAAAACCCCCGTGTTACAAAATTAGACTCATTTCCATCGATATTTAGTTTCCAGTTTTTCCTTTCACCCTCATCACTTTTATTCACAAAGTTTGCAAATGCCCTCACGTATCGAATTCAAAAAATCGCATCCTGATCCGTCTTACTGCTCACAAGATCGACAGTTTATTGCTTTATTTCTTCGACTATTACATATTAATATTAAGTTTCCCATCAAATAAAAAATTTTCTATGCCACTTGCAAGAGAAGTTTCTTAACGGTTCTTTTGTACGTTCTGAAATGATTGTCAAATACTATATTTGATCTTAGTCCTAAATAATGCAGCACTGTGAGTATGGGGTATGGAGAATTTCTCTTCAGAAATGTTACATAAGTATCCAAAGAAATATTTTCCACTCGAGTGTCTTTAATGTCTTCTTAAACATTTTCGAAGAAAAATTTTCCATACGTGAACCTGCCCACTGAACTGGATCCAAATTTAGGACATGTTTGAAATTTATTAAAAATTTTATTTCTAGATACCGTGCGAAAAATCGTAAATTAATGGTTCGTCATAATAATATTGGAGGCGTACGTGAATCTAGAGGGATTGTTGATAGTCAAACAGCAGATACTCCATATGTACCCCCCGAAGATATTCTATACAATACATCCCCTCAATCAATACCAACAGGGAATTTACCACAAACAACACCTATACAACTATCTCGTATCGGATATGATTGTCCACCCCCATTCCATGGTGGCACACCTTTCCCAAATACACCTACACCCACATTTCAAACATCCCCACCACAACCACAAATCTTTTCACCAAATCATCCTCCGCCAAGTGGTACAACATTTACTGGGGGTGCCACCGATATTTATAATACACAAACACCACATAATATTGTACTAAATACCGCTTATCCGCCACCACAAACTCCACATGAGTTTAATAGTCCACCAAATCAACGGCCAGAGATTTCATTACCGAAGCGACCGAATTGGGAGCAATATGTGCATGGCGTACAAAAACCGTTGCCACAGTTAATACAAAAACGACCAGCAAAAAGTTTAATGGTATTACAGCAACGTCGTCAGGAGATTATTACTCAATTGGAAAAAGTTGTGGGTAAAAATGCGGCAACAGCAATTTCACATTCAGCAACAAATCAAGCACGTGTATTACCAACACCTACGGACACAGAAAATTCCTTTTCGATATGGACGAGTAATAATTCATTAGGTCCGACATTTGTACGATCTGATTCAATTTTAATGGATGACGAATATGTACCGTTCGAGGCACCGTGTGTTAGTAAATATGGTCCTATATCACGTATGAATAAATCACCAGGTAAGCAAATAAACAATTACTTAAAATTTGAATAATTCGTTCAAGTTTGGCGGGAGGAAACATTTAACCTTCAAATCCTTCACTAAAGGTAGGTTCGATAAATCTCAGTAGGTCCCTATTTTCCACTGGCTCAGGGCCCCACGATCGACGGGGTCTTTGCAGCCGCCGTTCCATTTCACGCATTAAGTACACGATTCCATGATAAAATAATTGATTTGCAATACGATTTTCGAAGTTTCTTTTAATAAAAGAAACTTCGAAAATCGCATGGACGAGTATATATATATATATAGGAATCTCGGAAATGGCTTCAACAATTTTCAAGAAATTTAATATTCAGGGGATTTCGATGTATCGATTGACCAAAAAAAATTACTAGCAAAGCTATCTCATCCAGGTACTAAAATTTAATGCGGATAAAAATACGAATAAAAATGAGACGTAATGCGGCCATGACATTGAATAATTATCTAATCAGCACTGAGCACTAATTAATTGGAAAACTAAGCCAGGGTAAACTAAATGCTTATATTTTGTATCTCTGACCAGTGGCGAATCCACGGGGCGGGGAAGTTTTCAATGATACCTTTTATTACCTTTCATTCAAAATTCAATGATACCCCACTTAGCATTTTTTATTTTTCCATATTAAATTTTCATTACTACCAGATTAATACAAATCAACGGAGGTTAGATTCATCAAAATCAAAGGAACAAACATATACATATATAAACTGTTGCCCGTTGTGCCGCTCTAGAGACCAAACGCGTGAACTGATTTTCATTTTTGTTACGTCAATCGATTTGTTTAAAATAGTTCGTCGTTTTTAATTTTTTTTTTTTTTCACAATATATATATATATTGTTGGGAACCACTGGTTTAAACATCAAGACAGGAAACGGAGGAAATTAGTCATCAATAATACAAAATCATCCTCTCCACGAGCAACACATGTCACGTTGCTTCCAAAATCGATGAATTGCAATAAATTAATATATAAGCAAATCAATTCAATCAATTTTTGTTCAGTCTTTTTCAATATTTTGCATTGTTATAATATCGATAATTAATAAAGTTTAATTGTTAATATTTTAATTAATTGTTAATATTTTAATTAATAAAGTTTAATTATTAAAAATATTCAAGTTAATTAATTAGAGTCAGTGCAATCAACATTCTAGTCAAACAAGTTGCCTAACGTCGATAATTAATATTCAAAGATATAGTAATTAATCAACATTCTAGGCAAACAAGTTGCCTAACGTCGATAATTAGTATTCAAGAAATAAGTAATTAATCAACAATCGTAAGTCAACTTCGTAACTAGATAATATACTAGTAGCCTAGTTATATCAGAAAAGGACGTGCCTGCCAATACAAGGATAATTAACCAAGGACCTACATCCAAGGATAAGTTCCCTAATTATTGGTATACAAGTTTCGGAATCGTACTTCAAACGGTTGACCTGGTGACAGCCCTGCCCAAGCAGTCTAGTTTGGAAACCTAACGACGGGAATCCAACATAAATTGGTGACAGCGGTGGGATACATCACATTGGAAAAGGAAAATTTCAACATTCAATGGTTCACAGTAGTGATTTGGTTGTATTTTAACGAAGCAAACCTCCTTTTGGACTGCCTTCCGACTCAACTTCGTTGCGAGCCTACGAAAAGTAGCCCTTCACTCTCAATCGTAAGTTTTTATTTTAACATATTTGTGTTCATCCTCAAATCCAAATATTTAAATATCCCTTTAACAATATTTTAAATTCATATAAAATATTCAATTTAAATCAAAAACAAAATGTCACGTTCATCTTCTCCTGACGGTCAAAATATTTCAGAAGATGAAATCGACAATCAAATCGATAGTCATTTAAAAATGCCTATTTCATTCTTGTGCAAATTAATCACCCCATTCAATGGTGATCGCGAAGAAGTAGAAAACTTTTTACTCAACGCAAAACACGCACACGAATTCGCACAGCAAGATCAAATCGTACCTTTATTCGCGTACACTCTTGCCCAAATCTCAAGTTCAGTAAAAAATAAATTGAATTTATCTGAAATAACAAATTTCGAAGCATTAAAAATTGCATTGAGGAGATTATTCGTCGATCACACTCACTATACACAATTAATGGAAGATTTAGATACGATAAAACAAAAATCCAACGAAACCATTACAGAATATTACACTCGTCTCGACAAATTAACAAGTAGATGTATATCTGCTTTAAAAACGAAAAATGATAATCCGAATCTATTATGCGGTAAATTAGCATTTATCAAAGACACTGCATTAAGACGATTTATCTTTCATTCACATCCTGATATTTCACGCGTATTAAGAATTCATACAAAACTAGATAACTTAAACGAAGCATACAGTATTGCGATATCAGAAGAAAAAGCACTTCAGATGTACAAAAAATCATCTAACAATTCTTCTGAATCAAAATACTGTAAAAATTGTAAAACAAAATCTCATAATACAAAAGATTGTCGTTCAAAAAATCGTTCAAACCATCACGACAACAATTCAATTTCAGACAACAATTCAAAATTCTGTAGATATTGTAAACACAAAGGACATGAAATATCAGAATGTATAAAAAAGAAACAAAGTGACGAAAGACGAAATGCACAAAACCCTCACAATCCAAAAATAAATCATTTAAACTCAAGAATGTCCGACCTGAGTGTCGTAGAATCGGACAACTCAGCCAAACCGACACAACTAACACTCCAAATGCTAGATTAAAAAAATTAAAATTCTACTCAAACAATTCAAAAAATAAAGAATTTATCTTCCTTATCGATACAGGAGCTACAGTTTCTTTAGTAAAACATACTAACGTTACAAAAGAAACTCCATTCGATCCTAGACACGAAATTACATTAAACGGTATCGGAACATCAGACAACACAGTAAATACGTTAGGTAAAGTTCAATTAACGCTAACTGCAAACACATCTTTTGAATGTAAACATAATTTTTACTTTGTTGATGCAGGAAAAGTCAATTTAGAATTTGATGGAATAATCGGACACGATTTTCTTTCAAAATTTAATGCGAACATTAATTATTCAACAAACACTTTAACTTTATCTCACACTCCAAGTGAAATAATTATTAAACCTCGTATCCATCAAAACATACCAATTAATGTAATCAGTAATTCTACTGGTGTCATAGATAAATCAAAATTAAATCTACCTGAATCGATAATAATATCAGATAACTTCCTTATTGACAAAAATACAAAATACTATCCTATTATCAATATTTCTGAACAAGAAATCAAAATACCGATTCCCCAAATAAATCTAATAGAAATGGAAATAATTCCACAGGAACAAATCCTCTCGCTATCCAAAGAAAATAGCTCTAAAATCAATAAGGCCGATCGCCTATCTCTTTTAAATCAAAATCTTCGAACGGATCATTTAAACCGCGAAGAAAAAGAATCAATTTTACAAATTTGCAAAAATTATAAGGATCTCTTTCATTTGCCTGGTGATCAATTAACTTATACAAAAACTGTACAACATGAAATAATCACCACAGATCCGACTCCAATATTCACGAAAACGTATCGATACCCAAAAGTACACGAACAAGAAGTGAATAAACAAATCGAGAAAATGCTCGATCAAGGCATCATTCAACCCTCCTCATCTCCATACTCTAGTCCAATCTGGATCGTTCCTAAGAAACAGGACGCTTCAAAAGAAAAGAAATGGAGATTAGTTGTCGATTATCGAAAGTTGAATGACGTAACTATCTCTGATCCATACCCGATCCCCAATATCGAAGAAATCCTCGATCAACTAGGCCAATCAGTCTACTTTACGACGATTGATCTCTGTCAAGGATTTCATCAGATCAAAATGGCTGAAAAGGACAAAGATAAGACTGGCTTCACCATTCCCTCGGGAAAATCTGCGGGCCACTATTCTTTTAATCGTATGCCATTCGGATTAAAGAATGCTCCTGGAACCTTCCAAAGGTTAATGAATACCGTGCTTAGCGGACTTCAGGGCATCAAATGTTTCGTATATCTCGACGATATTGTGGTCTACGGGACTTCATTAGAAGATCATAACGAAAAATTGTGTTTAGTATTTGATAAATTACGCGAACATAATTTAAAACTTCAGCCAGACAAGTGCGAATTTCTTCGAAAAGAAGTAGCGTATCTTGGGCATATTATTACAAACGACGGAGTCCGTCCCAATAACGATAAGATTGACGCAATCACAAAAATAAAGCAACCCAAAAATCCCAAGGACATAAAATCCTTTCTCGGTTTAATCGGTTATTATAGAAAATTTATTCCGCATTTCGCGAACATTTCTAAGCCACTAACATGTCTTTTAAAAAAGGATGTTCCTTTCAATTGGTCAGAAAAATGTCAATCCGCTTTCGAAAAATTAAAAACAATCCTTACAACAGAACCTATTCTCCAATATCCGGATTTCAATAAACCGTTCATCCTTACAACTGATTGTTCGAACGAAGCATTAGGTAGTGTATTATCTCAAGGAGAAATCGGTAAAGATTTACCCATTGCATATTATTCTCGAACATTAAATGCCGCGGAAAGAAACTATTCGACAACAGAAAAAGAGTTACTCGCGATCGTTGATTCTGTAAAACATTTCAGACCCTACTTATTCGGTCAAGAATTTACCATTGTTACAGATCACCGCCCCCTTACGTACCTCTTTTCGTGTAAAGACCCCTCTTCACGACTAGTCCGCTGGAGGCTAAAATTAATGGAATATACTTATAAAATAATATACAAGCCGGGAAAAGTTAATTCAAATGCCGATGCACTCAGCAGACCAATACACAGCATAACCAATAACAACGTTACAATAAATAGCCTAACAAATAAAAATTTTAAAAATTTTCAACGTTTTCATCAAGAAAACCTCGATGTAAAAGTTCCTAGTAGAGAAATATCTACACTAGAAAACATTCGAAACCTAGTCGTACCTTATTCTTGCGACCTATCTGAAAACAATAATTATTCATACTATCTAGAAAAAAACTGTCCAACCCTTCATAGAAACTTCACGAATCACAGACCAGGAGAAGTAGCAATCATAAATTCAAACCAAGAGAAACAAAGAATAATTCTCTTGTTCGTAAAACAATTTTATAACGACATAATCGACTACAAAACCTTATTTAATTGTATGTTAAATCTTAGGTGCATTATGCATTTACAAAATTTGGACAACATTACAATAACAAATATTTCGTTCAATAACCCTATCATTAAACTAGAAACGTTCTATTCAATGATCCAATACTTATTCGAAGACAAAATCGTAAGAATTCTTCAGCACGTGAAAATTAAAGTCACTACACCGGAAAATATAGAAACGGTATTGAAAGAACATCACGATCATCCATTAGCAGGCCATCCAGGCTTCAATCGAATGTACGACGCGATTCGAGAAAATTATTCTTGGGACACTATCAAACAAGACGTACAAAATTATATAAAAAAATGTAAAATTTGTCAAACAACAAAAACAAATTTCAAACCCAACAAGTCCCCTATGATAATTACATCAACCTCTAGTTCATTCAATGAACAAATTGCGTTAGATATTATGGGACCCTATCCCGAAACGCCAAATGGAAATCGTTTCGTCCTCACCATACAAGACGATTTAACCAAGTTCATTCAAGCATACCCTCTATCTAGTCACAATGCTGAAATAGTAGCCATCCATCTCCTTAAATACTGTTCAATTTTTGGATTTCCTACATACATCCTAACAGACCAAGGAACGGAATTCACATCCAAACTATTTAAAGAGATCTCCAAACTACTTGAAATCAAACACAAACAAACAACGCCATACCGACCACAATCGAACGGAAGTTTAGAACGTACCCATCTTACCCTACGCGATTTCATACGATGTTACGTCGATAAAAGTAAAGACAACTGGGACGAGCTGCTAACATTAGCCACTCACTCTTATAATACCCACAAACACAAATCCACTCACGAAATTCCGTATACTCTCGTGTTTGGAGAAAAGCCTAAGATTCCATCACAAATTGAAAAGCCAACCAACAAACCAACTTACTCTAATTTAGCTCAAGATGTAACGAATAAACTAAAAGTAATACGTGACACAGCTAAAGAACAATTAATAAAAACGAAAAGTAATACAAAACAATACTACGACAAAACACATAATCGAACTCTGCCATTCGCAGAAAATCAGTTGGTTTTACTAAAGGACAATTTAGCCAAAGCGCGAAATCAAAAACTGAATCCCGAATATCGTGGACCCTATAAAATCATTCAACTCCACAACAATAATACCGCAACAATAGAAATATCAAAAGAAAAACGTCGAACTTTTCATCTTAACCAACTTAAACCCTTTGTTTCAGACTCAGAAACATCTAACGAAAGCGACAATGAGATCGATCCTTCTGCTGACAATCCTATCGATCCAGGTCCTAGCACTAGCCACTCATAAAATAGAACCCATCAATTCTTCAGCCGGGCTATTCTATAAAAATCTAGGTAACGCTAAAATTAGTAACCAAAAATTCTCTCTAGTATTATTTTACAATTTAACTCTCTTAGATAATCAATTAGAATTAGTTAAATATCATTACACAAAAGCCGTATCATTATGTCATATAACAGATGAGGAAAACTACAACGTCTTTTATTGCACTAACCAAATCAAACTCATTCATAATACCTTAATAAAAATTCAAAATAAAATAGACATTCTCGAAAAACATACAAGACAAAAACGAGGACTCATTAACGGAATATCATATGGACTCAAATGGTTATTCGGAACACCTGACGCAGACGACGCAATGTTTTATTCTGACTCTATAAACTCGTTAATTGATGATCAAAAACAAACACACACGTTAATGCAACAACAAATAAGAATAATCTCTTCAACAATTCAAAATTTCAACAATACATTAATGAATCTAAAAAATAATGAATACATTCTAAACTCAAATTTAGAACAATTCAATAATTTCTCAAAAATTACAACTAATCTAATAAATAAGGAAAGACACGGAGTTCAAATCGTTGAACACATAACATTACTTTCAAATATCGCAAACGAATTACTTTTACAAATTGAAAAATATCTTTTAGATCTTGCATTAATCAGACACGGTATTATCGACTATAACACAGTCAACCCTCAAACCTTATATGATGAATTAAAATTAATTTCTTATAAATATTCTCTTCCAATACCACTATCGCCAGAAAATATAGAACGCTATTATAAAATAATAGATATTAAAGCTTTCCTTCAAGACAAGAACTTAGTCATCAAACTAAATATCCCCATTAGTTCCATAAACGAATACGATTTATTCCAAGTTTATCCATTACCAACCCCACATTCAAATAACTCCTTTATTTTCTCATATATTCAACCAGAAAATCCATATATACTACTATCCAAACCCAGAACACAGTATGCTATGTTAAAAACTTTAGAAAAATGTGAAGAAGTCTACAATCTACAATGGTTATGTAAATCAATCTCAATATTTCACAAGAATGATCAACACAATTGCGAAATTCAATTATTTTCAAAAATCACGAAGAACATTCCATCCTCATGTCAAATAAAAACAATGCATGCGGACATCGAAATTTGGCAAAATATAAATCCAACGGAATGGTTATTCGTTACTTCAAAACCAACTGCATTGAACATTTTGTGTTATAATGGAAAAACACCAGACCATGAAGAAATCATCGATAAAATGGGAATCCTCACATTGAATTCAAACTGTAAAGCATACACCGATACAAATACACTGGAACCAGAAACTCTTTTAAACAATAAATCAACTACAATAAAAATTCCAATAACAGATATCACTCAAGATGATTGTTGTATCAAACATGAAATCAATACAACACTCAACACTCTTCATCTACAACCCATAAAATTCGCTCACATGGATCTTAATGAATTAAAATTCACCCAACATCGACTTCAGCAATTTGATGACATACTACAAGAGCAATTATCGAAACCATTCATCATCAAGCATTCATCCTGGTTCACAACGGCAATATCAATAACCACTGGAATAATACTTCTCACAATCCTATATAATGTATCCAAATGGTGTGGTCTATTCAAATTAGCATCAAACATTCTCTGCTGTACTAAGGCACCTCGGAATAATCAAAGCTCACCTTGTATCAAAATATTCAACCAATGTTATTCAAGCAAAGAAGATCAACCGCAAACTACATTGTATAACGTAAAATACAACGCTTCAGATGAACAATTAGTATCAGCACCACCAGTTTCAAATCCACCACCATATTATGTCACAAACAAAATTAGTTCCAGACGATCAACTTCATCTTCAGATCAAATCCGTCCACATAAGAAAACTCATCCCACACTCAACAACGACTTAGATTGAAATTTCAACCCGTAATTCCAATCTTCAACCCTGGGAGGTGTGTTGGGAACCACTGGTTTAAACATCAAGACAGGAAACGGAGGAAATTAGTCATCAATAATACAAAATCATCCTCTCCACGAGCAACACATGTCACGTTGCTTCCAAAATCGATGAATTGCAATAAATTAATATATAAGCAAATCAATTCAATCAATTTTTGTTCAGTCTTTTTCAATATTTTGCATTGTTATAATATCGATAATTAATAAAGTTTAATTGTTAATATTTTAATTAATTGTTAATATTTTAATTAATAAAGTTTAATTATTAAAAATATTCAAGTTAATTAATTAGAGTCAGTGCAATCAACATTCTAGTCAAACAAGTTGCCTAACGTCGATAATTAATATTCAAAGATATAGTAATTAATCAACATTCTAGGCAAACAAGTTGCCTAACGTCGATAATTAGTATTCAAGAAATAAGTAATTAATCAACAATCGTAAGTCAACTTCGTAACTAGATAATATACTAGTAGCCTAGTTATATCAGAAAAGGACGTGCCTGCCAATACAAGGATAATTAACCAAGGACCTACATCCAAGGATAAGTTCCCTAATTATTGGTATACAAGTTTCGGAATCGTACTTCAAACGGTTGACCTGGTGACAGCCCTGCCCAAGCAGTCTAGTTTGGAAACCTAACGACGGGAATCCAACAATATATATATATATATATATATATATATATATATATATATATATATATATATATATATATATATATATATATATATATATATATATATATATATATCTTGATAAACACATTACCATTTCTTTGCGTCGCGCAGTTGGGTAAAAAGGGCAACTGTAATCTTTATGTGTCCAGAACCTCCAAAAGATTAAAAGCGGTCCTGAATCTCAAATGTTACCCGATTAGTATTCTATGTTTTTATGCAACCCAGACCTGTACGAATCATTTCCTTCACAGACCTCAAGTAACATATATATTTTTACCGAATTTAAAGGTCATTCGGTTCAAGTATCATCTCCATTTGGTGAGAATACAATATCTACGTCAATGACACGTCGTCCGGTGCCAGCTCCAAGTCCTGTTAGTAATTGGTATTTAACAAACGCCGCCAATCAGAATATGCAAACAATTGCACCTCCAACGGCTGGTCTTGGAGACGGCTATATTACAATTGGACATGGTATCTGTGATCCACCACAATTGTATATTAAATGTCAATCACAAGAGCTGTTAGCTGAATCACAACGAGTGAAACAACAGATCAGAAGTTTAGAGCGTAAAATCAATGATTTACGTTTAGCAACACGAAGTCAGAGTGGTTTATCAGAGGGTGAACGTTTAGCACAAGAATTACAATATATTGAACAAGGAATTATTGTTGAGAAAGAGAAGGAAGCACGTTTGGTAAGTAATGCTTTTTGTTTAAAAAAAATAGTAAATGTTATCAGTAGGTTCTGAAAATTAATTAATTCATTTTAAAATTAAAATGCCTCTGAATCGAAAAAGCTTTGACATTGGCTCAAACAGATCAAATTATAAACTTTATGTTGTCTGCTAAATTTAGAAAACATAAACAATGATCCGGTAACCGCTTCAATTTTTCTTTTGACGAGTCGTAATTTAAAATACCCTTGTAAAATGAATCGAAACCCTTTAATAATTGTAAATTTAAAAATATAAAGAAAATAAGGATTAAAACTCTTCTTAAATGGAAATGCACATTTAATTTTTCTTAAAAATTAAATTTTTATTGAATCATTCGATTGCATTCATAATCCCTTCCTATTCGAATTTCAAATACGTCTTACAGTGTGACGTGTTGTGCGCAGACGCGAGGCTGAAAGATTATCGAAAATCATAAAACGTTAAATTATACATAAAATAAACAAATCGTTTTTTTCCAATTAAAAATTTTTTCCCTATCGCTTGGAAGAAAAAAAAAGTTACACCAACCGGGTGTAACTATAAAAATTCGAAGTTAAATGAGTGGAGGCTAGATTATAGACACCTTCTGTCGGCAGTATTTATTGCCAGACACTTTAAATATCGGAAACAAAAAACATAAAATCTCGGCAACCGCACAAAGCAAATTCCACTTGATAATATATGTTGTAAGACTTGCTACAAAATTGACACAACTTTGACCATTCGGAACACTCCCGGAAAATCTGAAAAACTCCCCAAAATTTTGTTTTCCAGATATACATGCTAGAAAAATGGAATTTTCGGAAAATTTCATTACCCACTTCGTAACCCTCCGGAAAATCAGAAAAACCCCCAAAATTACATTTTTCATTTCAATGCACGCTAGAAGGATGCATTTTTTTGCATTCGTCTCGAAATGCTTAAAATCTACGGGGGAAATCGGAAACACCCCCAATTTTCCAGGTATTTTTAAAAAAAATACTGTATTCCGTGTTTAGCCTCCGCTGGGTACAGTATTAGTAAAAAATTATACAACATTTCACCACGAGTTTATCCAACACTTTTTGACAATATTGTAGCAAGACAACGTCCTTAAATATACCATCTGGACAACTTTACCTGCTAACCATTCCCCCTTCACTTCTTCGGTACATCACTAGCATCTTTTTGAAATAATCACTTTGTACCAGTATCTTTAAGTATTCCGGCTGTCACGTGGCTAGTCAACTAATCAACTAGGCAAATTGTATGACGTAAATGTAATAAAATGCTCTTAAACGCCGGAAGGTAAAGTTTTTTTGCATAAACAGAATCTGTGATAAATTTTTTTCATGATGAAAACTTTTTTGAAGCTCATTCACCGATTAATTTTTGTACAATTAACATTATTGTGAGGTCTTCTATAAGGTACTGTATTAAAAATCACAATTTTAAAATGAAATAATTGAGAATTTTGTCCCGTAAGAGGCCCCAAACTGTGAACTTGTGATCAAAAGACTTTGAACTATCATCTACCCCAAAAAATGCACATTCACCGTACTTGCTTAAACAGCCAGACTACCTTAATTTGAAATGATGTGAGTTCTCTTAATCATGTAGTTTATTCTAATTTTTCCAGGGACAATTTGTTGGACCAGGTGGCGATAACGGTTCACCTGATGAAGATACATATGAAGCAAGTATTGCACATGATATGTGCGAATTAGAATTACGTTGGAAGACTGAATTGGAGGAACAGGAAAAACGTTGGTCGAGTGAGGATGATACTGTTAATAAATAATTACCATACATTGTACAGTAAAAACAATATTTTTATTAAACCCAATGGGTTTCCTTAATTTTTTTTTGCTTTTTGATTTATACACGTATTTCAGTTGTTTTTATTTAGGTATAATAATATATAGGAAAATATTAATTTTTCTATTATTAAAATATTAATTTTTTTCTATTGGATTTTATTTCAACAAATATTTATGGAAAATTTTCATAAATATTTTGGAATAAAATTTTTATAAAAAATTCAAAAAAAAAAAAAACGTAAATTACAGACTGAACTAAATAAATGTAATTTTCTAAATCCATTTTGAATATTGACATACTTGTATAAGAAAATTTTTTTTATTGAAATTATAACGAAATTTAACACGAATCGATATCATCATTCGCTATTTGAAAATCAATTCTTATTCTCTTCGTTTTTTATTTTTTTTAAATATATGACAATAAAATTTTATCAATGAAAATGAATCGAAAATTAACGAATGGGAATGCAATGGAAAATTAATTTTCCATTTCAAATGGAAAAATACTTCGGGAATCAAAACAATATTCTTCGATTGTAGAATGAAATAGATTGTAACGAGTTTGATACCGTGATTGGCTGTGAAGGTCGGTTCTAGAGGAATATGAATAAGTCTATGGTGGCTGTACGAATAATAATAAAAATTACATGGTTTCCCTGTTAATTAACAAATCAGTCCTCTGTGGACAATCATTGTGAACGGAGGCTATTACAGTTCTGTGCTAAAAGTGGTTGTTGATTTTTTTATATTTGAAAAATCAAGATTGTAAATTGATTTTCTGTGTAACAATTAATGTACACTTTGTATTAAACATTGAAGTACAGCAAAGTTTTCAAAGAATTCACCTATTGAAGCTACTTGAAGTAGAACGTTACAATTTAACACAAAAAATCAATTTACAATCTTGATTTCCAAATATATATTCATAAAATAATATAAATAAACGTCCATAAAAAATGATCTCAACGAAATAGTAGAGTTTGTTGAGGATCATCATGTTCTGACATCAGATTGGATCTAGTTCTTCGGGTAGCTTTAATAGCCAATTTAGATTCTAAACGGCGGGAGATAGAAAACACTTTAAAAAACATTTTCGGAGGAAATGCGACTTAAAAATATGTCATTGTTGCATTTTACCGAAAGAAAACACGATAGCAACGGAAAAATGCCTTATCCAAAAGTTGTCAAGGACAGTAGAGGACATTCTGTGTCCAAGACTTTGACCTACAATTATCGATAAACTTTAAGCGCATTTTCTTTCGATTAAATGCAACAATGACACATTTTTAAGTCTCATTTCCTCCGAAAATGTTTTTCTATCTCCCACCATTTAGAATCTAAATTGACTATTAAAGCTACTCGAAGAACTAGGTCCAATCTGATGTCAGAACATGATGCCCCATTAAACTCTACGATGTTTGTTCTGGCCATTTTTATTAGGTGACGTCTCTGGCGGGATATTTAGATGCATAGATTAAAATGACCCACCGTGTATAAGCCCTTTCCATGGAAAACATGTACTTCTTTATTATTATTCGCACAGCCATCTTAGATTTCAAATCCATTTGTATTCTTCTAGAAACGATTTTCATAGCCGCCCACGGTACCAGGCTCGTTACTATTAAAATGATAATACTTATTAAAATGGAACTGTGAAAACTGTGTTCAACTCGAATTGGCAACCATCGACAATAAATCGGTGAATTTAATCATTTGAGTCGATAATTTTCGATTATATAAATTTTTAATAAATGGAAATTATGTTATTCGTTACTAGTTTATATTTAAACAGTCTCGATATGATTTCGGTTTAAATCGACAATCTAAGGTAGCATATTTTCTGGCTACCTTTTTATCAGTTTATTTGTGATTTAAAAACGATATTGATATCGATCGATTAAATTAGTTATTTGAGTTATTTAGTTAATTAAATGACTGTTTGAAATAACAAAATTAATTCAAGGATACATTAAACTATTTTCTCTTATAATTTTAGAAGGGAATAATTTGATGGTTCCTTAAGGAATAAATAAATAAAAAAAACTCGTTGAAAAAAAGAAAAAATGTTATATTTATTACAACACTAAAAAAAGTGATACAATGTGCATTTGTTATTTTTTGACTCGAAAACGATGAGCGTCGTGAAACTTAAAAATGAAAAAGAATGCACTTGTTATATTTTTTTAAAAGTATAGCAGGACATTTTTGGAAAAAAATATTCTTAAAAATGACTAAAAAAAAGAAGCATTACGAAAAACTTGTAGTTTTTCGTAAAAAATAATAATAATAATAATATATACTATTTTTGTTATATTTAAAATAAAATTAAAAAAAACAACTTCCAGTTTTATTGGAAGGCTAAAAATACTAACAAGAATGTTCATTTACATTCAAATGATTCTCCACCCCCCTGCTTGGAGGGAATGGGTGGTAGACATGTATTTGAGCATGCTTGTATTTATATTTTTTATTAACTAATTAATATGTATGTGTATTAGATAGAAGGCTTGTTATAGCCATTTTTTATTAGCGTTGTTTTGACTTCTAAAATAAATTTACTACTTAGAACATTTTTTTTTAATAAAAATTTTTGTTTATAATTAGATCAAAACAAATATGTTAGTTTTTATAAAAATCGTTGAAGTCTTTTTAAAAAAATCCCAAAATTATACCGGAACAAATACCAAACTCAGAAAAATACGGTTTTAGAAAAAAAAAAGTTTCATACAAAGTTCTGACCTTGAGGGTGAGCTACGGTGAACTTGATTTTTAACTAACGCTAACTTTCAATTGGTAAGAGATAGAGGAAAATTTTAATTTAGAAAGTTGTACTTTAAAATATTTTGATGTTTATAACTTAAATTTCGAATACAAAAATGATATTATGGAAAGAAAATATCAGTAAAATCTTCAGCTCTATGTATACAAAATTTATAGACCGTGTTGAGGGTTTCAGTGGCATTTTGTATTTAAAATAATTCTTGATCATTTTTGTACACGTTATTTATGATCAAAATCAAAACATCAAACATCAAAATTCTGAAAAAAATAAGCGAAAATGAGGAATGCGAGTCCCGAAAATCCTTCTTAAAAATTAAAAACTTGCAAATTTAAAATAACCAAATGTCTTATTTGTTTGGAATATATAGATGGTTAAGAATTTCAAACTACAGAAGGGTATAGATAAACATAATTGGTTAAATTTCGTAGGTTATTCTTTCAAGCATGTCGAATTTTCACAATCGGGTAAAGTTACAAGCTATTATAGACAAACAGTTTATCTAGAGTGCGTTATAAAAGCGCGCTATTAATTTCAACATGATTCATTTTGGAAACTTATTTTTTTGATTTGATCTAATTCTAAAAAAAAAAAAACAAAAAAAACAATTGGGAATCTAATTTTTTTAAATTAACAACAAAATACTTGGAAAATGATCAAATTTCTTTTATAAAAATTACATTTTAACATAATTATTTTGATTTCATTAAATATAAAAGAATAAATAAATAAATGATTATAATTAAATTAGAAATTAAATCAATGCTAATATATATGTGATTTCACCTAATATTCATATTTATCTTTAAAATAATATCATGCTGTGTATGAAAATATATAAAAAAAATTATTATAATTATTTGTTTATCAATGTTGTTAATTGATATTTAATAATCATTATTCTTTAATTTGATTTTTTAAATTTAGTACTTGTTTTTAATATCATATGTGAACTGCGAACATTCAAATCCACCTAAAATCGCTAGAATAACCGCTTTTGGTTTTATCAAGTTTTTATAAACATTCCGTTAAAAAACGACGTTTTTTTTCATGTAAAGATGTCTATTAAGGATTTTATTTTTGAATGGGTCACCATTTTTTTGTTTTGTTATGCATTGTCGATATGTGACAAGTAAAATATTTCGGTTAACAAAAATGGTGCTCGATTTAAGGAAGTTCCAGCGTGGTGACTACTGTAAAATCTATTTTTCGGCAGGATTTAACCAATGTGTTTTTCACAGATCAAGAATAGAGCTTACTATTAAATAGCAAAGTTTCAGAAATTTTGATCGCTTAGAACGCTAGGTAATTAATTCCAAAGTTCCCAATTGGGATTAAATTATCTCGCGTTCCAAACGATCAAAATTTCTGAAACTTTGAGATTTAATATGAAACCCTATTCTTGATCTGTGAAAAAACATTCCTTGATAAAAAAAAAAACTCCTGAAAAACTTAATAGTTTATAAATATATACATTTTCAGGGTTCTTTTCCATCGGTCATATAAATAATTCATGGGTTATCCAAGAGTTAAACTAACTCGAACTTAACGAAGTGATGTTTCAAAAAGTTCTAATAAATAATTATAAAATGGAACATTTGATATTAAACAAAACTAAATTTAAAATCAAAAATACGCATTTGTTTGAAAATGCAATTTAAAAATAAAAAAAATATTTATTATATATATATACACATATATAGAAATTTCAATAATTCTTTGTTTTTCTCTTCAATCATTTCTTCTAATCAGTACTCTGTTTTACTTTTTATGTATAATTAATTGTAATAGTAATTGTTTTATTAGATTCGTTTTTGTTTTTGGATATCAAAATCCATCATAATCAATATTAATTACTCAAAAAAATCTACATTAGTGAAATATTTTTTTAGAGAAATCATTGTTCGTTTATTTTTTTACTATTTTTATTTTAGGGATGTACACGAGGGGAAAAAATGAGAAGCACAATCAAAAAATAGATCTTATTCATGATAAATTGTCAACTAAAAAGTTAAAATACTAAAAAAATCATTGATTTTTTTAAACAAAATATCAAGAAAGCACAAATGGGGAATATAATTAAATTAGTGTAGTATGAGTGTTCTATTTTCAATGTTATTTTTAAAGTTTGCCGCTGTTTTGTTTTTTTGTACTAGAAAGACATTTATTGATAACTGGGAGTTGAGCCCGCCAATTTTCGAAAATAATTCGTACTAATTAAAACTAGAAGTGACCCAATTTTCAGTAGTGAAAATTTAGACTACAAGATGAAAATACTTGTAGTTAGCATCGTTAAAGGCCAATCAAAATATTCAAATTCAAATCAGATAAATCCCGCCAATTGGCGATAAAAATTCGAACTAATTAAAACAAGAAGTGGTCCAGTTTTCAGTAGTTCAATTTAGACTACCAGATGGCAATAGTTATACTTACCATCTTTAAGGGCCAATCAAAATAATCAAATTTAATTCAGATATATCCTGCCAACTAGCGATAAAAATTCGAACAAATTAAAGCAGGAAATGGACCGCCTTTTCAGTTGTTTCAATTAAGACCATCATATTACTTACCTTTTATCAATAGTGGATCAGTGACAAGTGAAAACATCCCGATTTAGAAAATGACAAATATCCCATTGAAAAACAACTTAATTACCGAAATTTTTGATAAAAAATATCCTCAAAACTAAAGTTAAGCGCAAGATCTAGACGATCATTTCGTTTGGTTTACGACTGATTATTTGATCGCCAAACCGTTCAAATATCCTCAAAATTGGAATTAAGCGCAAAATCTAGACGATCAATTAACGTTGTCACATGTCAAAATACAGGACATCCTAGTACAAATCAGAAAAATGTCGACACATTCAAAAATAACATCGAAAATTTAATATCTTTTCTAAAGCAAATTTTTAATTTACAATTAGAATACAATAGACCTAAATTTAAGATCCATTTGAAATTTAATATCGTTTAGCATCTCTTTTTAGCTCGTGTTTCGTCCTTGGTCAATCAAATTCGAAATTTGATTGAATACTAGTGGCCTTGACTTTAAATATTATTAGAAACATGAAAACGATTATTACAATATGGTTAATGGTATCGAAGAATTAAAAACGGAAATAAAACAATTCAGAATTATTTAATTTTTAATTTCTTTTTGTATTAATTAACAAAACAAAAAACGGAAAAACAAATAAAATCATAAATCTATTTCTCTATTCACGTTATGTTATCGATATAAAAAATAAAATTGTTTACGACCAGGCGTAATATTTGACTACTCGATTATTTCAGAACGGCTGCAAATTTTAGAATAATTTTAAATAAAGTGCAATTTGCGGCCTTGCTAAATGAGTGAAACGTATAGAAAAACCAGGTTGTGGCCTTGTTTATTTTTATAAAATTTTTGTAAAAGATAACAAGCGATACCCGGCCCTCCACTAAATTTAATATTATAAAAACACAACAAATATCACAGTCCTGTGGGTAAAAGAGTGATTGCGCCCTTGAAATTTGAAGCGATTCTGGAATGACTGTCAAATACTAAGATGCCAGACCTAACAAATATCAAAATAAAATAATTAAATATTTTATTTACAATTATTTTTTTAAATATTTAAAACAAAAACAAAGCTTTTTGCTCCTCTACGTAATTTTTAATCGTGAATAGATTTAAAAGAATTAAATCGAAAGTTTTTTTGTTTTTAATAAAATAAATCACATTATCAAAATTTCGAAAATATATTATAAAATGCCGATGGGAAATGTAAAATCAAACATTTTTTTGTGTGTATTTCATTTTTCAAAAATTATAAAAAAATTATTGTAAACACAATCCTAAAATTTATCTGTCTTTTATTTTATACAGGTGTACACGTTTACGGGGTCGTCTTTAAACTATTGGGGCGCTAAATTTAAACCCTGGGCACATTTTCCTATTGGTATTCCTAATTTTCACAATGCGGGAATCTTTTTTTGGTCGGTCGAATCAATCTTCAATCCGCGAAAACCTTTTTCACAACAATTTGAGGGCTTAATGGAAATCCAGACCTTGAACTCTTTCTCACAGTTTTTTTTCACCCATTGAAAAAGAGGGACCCGGGGCCTGATTTTATCTAACCATTAGATTGTATTTTGGATGTGCATATTAGTTCGGCAGTCATTATACTCGATAGAAAACATTGAACTTCTGGAGTTCTGGTGGATAAATGATCCAGGCGTATTAATTATTTCAAGGCAGGGTTTATAAGATTTAATACTGGGAAGAGGGGGGTAGTATTAAGCGCATTTTAAACATGTTTTGATATTAACAGGAGAAAAACATTTTTACATAGGATATTCGAATCCCAATATTTTCTGGAAAGATTAGAAACCATTGAAGATTGGGAACTCTTGGAACCATTTTTTACGCACAATCTTGAAGTCCTTTGGCAGTTATTTAAGAATTTGGTGGCCCTTTGAATAGCGGGGCCTTGGACACTTGTCCACTGTGCCCAATGGGAAAAAAGGCCTGTACGTATATGGTTATGAAGGAGGAAATAAATACGAACAAAAGTGAAGCCTCAAATTTCTTGTTCAATATTTATTAGTGTTCGTTAAAAATGGTAAAGAGTAGCTTTATCTTTTCGTTTCAAGAAGTTCGATTTATTCACGATAATTGTATCTTCAAAATATTATTGGCCACAATATTTTAAAAACCGCTCATAATATCCACGAAGTGCAGCCATAGATTAGAATTTTATGGAACAAAATCGATGCGCTATTTCATGTAAAAGAGTCACCGTGTTATTACGCCTGCTAAATCGAGAAAGAGCCACTGATCTTCCAGGAGCTTTTTTTGATCCATTTTTACCCCAAAAGCGAAATACACACTGAAAGTAATTGGATAATTGGTGAAAAGTGCGGTATGTAACTATTGTTACTAGATTCTTAGTCTAATATGGATAGAATCTTTTTTGGTCGGCCGAGTCAATCTTCAATCCGAGGGGAACTTTTTCGCTACTTTTTGGGGACTATGGAAATCGACATACAAATTCGACAGTCGAAAACATTTCACTTTAAGTTTTGTTGGATAAATGATTCAGACAGTATTCTATAATTATTTTAAGGGTAGGAAGGAAGGCTTAAAGGGTTTAATACTGGAAAGAGGGAAAGTATTTTAGGACATTTTAAGCTCATGGGGTCCTCATACTATAAAATATATGTGGTGTCAAGGTTTTTTGGATCGAGACATGATCAATCCCGGGACACTTTATTATGATCCGGCCACCTTTGGATCCTTTTCTTAACACGCAATCTTGAAGTTCATTGGAAGTAAGTAAATAATTTAGAGACCTCTTGAATGACGGATTCCTAGCGACCAACCCACAATGCTCAACGTGAAAGAAGGACCTGATTACACTTTGTATAATTCAAAACAAAATAATTTTCCTAAATTATTTATTCCTTTTCAAATAAAAAAACGGCCTAAGTTTTTCTAGTCAAATAAAATAATTTCCTACAATATTTGATAACTTCAAAATTTTTGAAAAATGAAATCACTTTTTAAAAAAACAAAAATAATTGTTTTGGCTAAAAAAATATATTTATTGGTGGTTGCAATATTAGATAATTAAATTAATTATAGTAAATATATTTGTAATTATTGAGAAATTCTAGAGAAGAAAAAATCGAAAATATTGTGTGGTAAACATGAAAATGAATGGTAGAGCTGGGGTGTACCACATTACCACATAGTTGAATTTGTATTGATAATATTTTTTAATTAAATAAAAAATCATTGTGTGTGTGTATATGCATTCGAACAAAACAAAAAACTTAAAAAAAATATTTAGCAGAGCTTCTAATAAAAATAATTTTAATCTAAACAAAACAAGTCTTAAATTACGATTTTTGAACTTGTTTAATATTTGTAATAATGTTTTAGTACGAGAGTGATCTAATTAAACCTTTCAGTTTTGAAATATCCATCTCTCATTATAAAAGCAATTCCAAAATAAACGCAAAGCGTAATTTTACAGTTTTTTAATTAAAAGTTGTAAATTTTTTTTTGTTCTAAGTATTGAAGTATGCGATCTTGAAACCACATAAAAACTTTTTTGGCTAAATTTTCCTTAATTATTTTCTTAAATGTAGATGAACTGCGTTCATTGTTGACGCCATAAACCTCAGACATCTAAAAATTTCAACAATGTTAAAACACATAAGTTGGACTGTCCATTATGGTCTAACCTCTCGGAATTTTTTAAAAGTGTAGCTGCCAAACCTGTTATTACTTTTAAAACCTTGCCCAACAGTGAAAACAATTTCAATGCTATATTTAAAAAAAAAAATCCTAAATTTGTAGCTTCTCTTAGCTTTTTGAGATACCATTTATAAAGTTTATTGACAGTATTATACGATGTAATGACGTCATAGTGTTATATTTTAGTCCTTATTTACTTAAATATATTCGGTCATAATATTGGTTAAAAAATTTGGTTTTCTATCTAAAAAAAAATTTCAAAAGGTGTAACATTCTCCCAAAATAATTTTTCGTCTGGCATATGTGTTTGAAAACTCTAACCAGACTGTCTTAAAATTGAAAGGCTGTAGCTAAACAGTAGTTTTGCCGGTGGAAACGCGGAGTTTTATGAGTAGTTACGACACGAGATGCCTATGCCTTTTCTTGGGGTTTCTGTAGAGTATTAGCGGTGGTATTGTCAGTGTTTTCACGGAATATGAAGGGAGTATTACGGGTTATGTCATTCCGAAAGAACAACTCCAGACAAAACTCCGCGTTTCCTTCGTGAAAAATCTACAAAAAAAAGTATAAAACTCCGAGATTCGAACGGTTTCATCAAAACCGCTAAGTCTAACACAAAAAATTGGAAGAATAAAATAATGCAAATTAAAAATTCTACCTTAAAAAAACAATAAAGGATCGGACTAAATTTTTTTTATCACTTCATATGAAGAATTCTCACTTGACGAATAGAAAAGAGAAGTTGGTTTTGAAAAATCTTTTCTAGTATGCAAGATATGAACGTTTAAAATTCTTAATTAAACAAATAGGAAGATTCCCACTAGTGACGTCATACGTGGTTATCGCCATAGAGATTACATGCTAAAAGGAGATGCACAACCTTTCAATGCAATCTTTGATTGCTTATAACTTCTACGTTTTCTAATCAATTTTAATTTCACTTTTTGTCATGGTATCAAATTCAGTTTTTCATTTTAATGGGTAATATAGCCAATTTGACATCAGGATTATCTTCTATTCTGCCTTAAAAATAGAAATTAAATTAGATCACTCTTTGATAAAATAAATAAATGTGTTTTATGAATACAAAATCAACTGATCAAGTTAATAAATAAAACAGTAACACTATGTGCTTGGTTAATTACTATTTATATTTTATTTTTATATTAATATATATTTAAAATATATTAAAAAATAATTATTATACATAATATTAATTATTAATTAATTAATTAAAATAATAATAATGTGTATGTACAGTGTGTGTATTATGATGTGAGCTTTAGATCTATAGAGCTTTAGATCATATATACCTGCATCTATGCATCTACATCTATACTTACATGTCAGATGTCAGATGTCATGTGGATTCAAATTCAATGTCTAATTTATTTTTTATTTGTCTCTTTATATAATTCAAATAAAACTCGAAACTGATGCTTAAAACAACTATTCATAGATCGGACAATTTTAATTACGAAAAATAGAATGGTTTCTAATGCAGAATGTGAAATTTTATGCGGTTTTAGGTGTTACATAACGTAGGGGGGTAATTTAAGAATAACTGATGTTCGTAACTAGTTAGAGATAAAGGGAAATTTATTTTGCAATTTTATTTTTTATAAAGTAACAAATAAATTTTATTCGAAACATTAAATTTATTAAGTTTATGAAAGAAAATTTTTGGTTGCTTTATAAAGACCTTCCAGTTACCCGCCTGCTTCGGTAGTAAATTTCAACATTAAAAACTTAACCGCGATATAGTTTTCACTCGCCTTGCTCTCACTTTTGGTTCAAAATTTCATGAGTTTAAAATTCTTGGTTTGAACCCTAATTGCTTTGAAAATAATATACAACTTACTTATATACTCACTGATAAGATGATACCTTTCTATTGATAATTGGGAGTTGCAACCCGCCAACTGGCGATAATAATTCGTACTATTTAAAACAAGAAATGGGCCAACAAGATTTCAATAGTTCCAATTTAGACTACCAGATGGCAATATTTGTACTTTGTACAATTTTTAAAGTCCAGTCAAAATATTCGAATTCAAATAAGATAAATCTCACCAACTGGCGATAAAAATTCGTACTAATTAAAACAGGAACTGGACCGCTTTTTCAGTAGTAATAAATGAAAGAATTTTTAAAATCGGTTAAGTAGTCTTTGAGTTTATGCATTATAATGGCTTTTATAGATAAATTTTTGAACACAAATCTAGGTGTTGTTATTCGTTGGCTATCATAAAATTTTTCGAATCCGACTGGTAGTTCCAGAAATAAGCGCGTTTAAACAAACATTCAACTTTTTAATAGTAGTATAAGATAACGTGGTAATATAATTACTATTTTTTAGGCACCTGCTTTATGTAGTACCTACGATCGCATTATATTTTGTATTTCTCCTTTTTTTAATGAATTCAAATCAATAATAAATAATTATTATTAAAACAAAATATCATAGATGTCTTTTATAATTACACCTAGATGGTTAATTTACTGATAGAATCTGAAAATTAAAATTAATTTGATCCTAAAGCCTCAATTTTTAATTTTTAAAACATCTTTTTAAGAATTGAAAAATTGAGGCTTTAGAATGAAGTAATCTGTAATTACTCTTCAGAACTTATTTTAAGGATAATCAAAGATTGATTTTGATATGCACAAAATATTAATTTTTCAACTTTGCAAACGGTGAATTGTACGAAGAAATCCTAAAATACATTTTTAACTTAATATGACCCAAAAAAGTAGATTTTCTTTGGTTCAAAAAATTAACATTTGATTGTGTATAGCACACATTGAACCGTTTGTAGAACGAAATGCGAATCTTGACAACCGAAGGCAACATGAATTTCCTCATTCTTTAGGGTATTTCCTCATTCTTTAGGGATTAAGAAAAAAAGGAGCTTAGTTGACGATCCACATATTTTGCAAGTGAAACTCGTACCATCTAGGAAAACTATCTGATACATCTTTGAAAATAGTCTTTCGAATTTGCATTCGTTTTGACATGTTTCAGTTTTTTCAAGGATCTAACATCCATCATTAAACTGTTAGTAATCAGTAATCAGTAGTGTTAGCAATCTAGGTTTTTCGATATATATAAAAAATATCTATGATTAAAAATAAATATATTGAATTAAATAAAAATTATATTTAAAATTAAAAAAAATGGGGCATGTTGCACATGTGTTGATTCAAAATATATTAAAATGATTACATTAATCGAATATGTATTATAGAAATATTTTTTTGTGGGATGGAATATATTATTAATTAATAAAATTAATTAAATTAACGTATAATTTCAGTATACAACAAAAGAAAATCAATTTTTTTATTTTTTAACTTTTTTTTTTAAAATTAATTTTAAATAATAATAATTATATTATTATTATGTAAAAAAAAAAATACTTGCGGAAAATTCGATAATGATGATGAAAAACACAAAATATTACATAATACATTTGATGCTGTCTATGTTTAAAAAAAAAATCAGAATACATTTACATGTGTTTTAAAATTTTTTGGTAGTTTCTTTTGCCGTGAGTTTTTACAAATTTTTTCCTTTCCCCTACAATATTTCCTCAATTGACCTAAACAGTCTGTCCCACTCTTCCAGGATTCAAATTGAGAAAATTATAAGCTTGTAGAATCATCGAATGACACGACGAAATTTCAATAAAATAATCTCGAATGTGTTTTGACGTATATTTGAAAGAGATTCTCAACAACTGTTAAAAATGGTCATCATGCGTGCCGGAAGGAGGGTGCTCTTGCACTCCTCATGTCTTGAAGGGAAATACACAAAAATATTAAAAATTCATTGACCTCCTCCACTCTTTTCCCTTTAGTCCCATACGAAAAAATTCATGTCACATCATTAATTAAACGCACAGTAAATTCGCTCAATTCGTCAATAAAACCTCCTTCCTAAGGTTTTTCTGTTCTTTTTGTCACAGCCCACGATTCGCATGCATACAATAAAACAGGCCACACAATCTTTAGCACCCAAGTTTTCGTTCTTTTAGAAATATTTTTGTTTCCCAGTAACGGCCTGAATTTATTAAAAGCTACCTTTCAGAGGGTCATATGCCTCTTGATCTTATGTAAGCATCTACCCTCTACTATAATAGGAGCTCCAAGGTATACTTGTTCCATCATGGAGTTATGAATTCTTAATTTGCATTTGGTTTTTGTTTGCTTATCACCATGCACTTTGTCTTACTTGGGTCTGCCTAGAAATAGTTTGAAAAGCTTTCGAAAACTCGAATTTTTTTAGAAATATTTCCAAAAATGAATGATTTAAAATCGTATTTTCTAAGGTAATTTAAAAACTTCGAAAATCGGTATGCTTTGAACGTTGCTTACAAATATCGTTTAAACGCTTACAATAATCTAATAAAGAATAGAGACCATTTTTTAGATCAGTTAATTTTTCTTCAAAATGTGTATTGCCCATTTTTTGAGTTTTATTAATTAGTGAGTTATAAAATTAAGAAGAAAAAAATGTTTTCAGTTCTTCAAATTTTGTCTTTTAGTATCTTTTCAATATGGTTAGATTATTAGAAAATATGTCTACAGATACCTATTTTGTAGAACGTTCAATTTCCTACAAAAATATGTGTTGAGATTTGCTGTACGTTCAATAAATGGTATGGTAAGATATGAATTTTTTCGGGTTGAAGTAAAAATGAAAACTTTGATGGGGGACACACCCCCCTGATTGTAATCCTGGTTGCCATGAAGAATAGATAATTTGAGTGGCGTCTATATCGGGCTCATTTACGAGATACTGGTCTGCAGTACATATATCACAATTATACAGTACTATGTACTAATTTCATTGACACTTATTTATTATCAGTTAAATACTAATTAAATATGCAAACAAGCAGTTAATTCTTATGTAAAGTTATAAAATCATATTTTATACAACATTCAAATATTTTTAAATTATAAATTTAAAAATTTTAAAGTTATTGCATTTTACACTTATTTAAGAAAAAAGAAACAATTGAAAATCAAAATTGAGTAAAATTTCATAAAACAAAATAAGAATAATGTGGAAAATAATCTAACTTTCTGTTTTATTTAAATAGATGTCACTAATAATCAATAAAAAATGTATTAAACTATGACCTTGATAGCACGGTGTGTTCCTCGTTAGCCTTCGTTGGTTTTAATATGCGGTTTTTAGTCATAAACCATAGACTTCAAATATATAGGGGAAAGTATTTGGAAATGTCTTTTATGAAATACAATTTTATTTTAAGGCCGTTCCCAAAAAATCAACGTTTCTTAGGATCACTTTTAATCCTGTATCTGCATTCTCATTAATGCTCTTTATGTGTAGGTAAATTTGTTAATATCCTTTACGGTGCTATAAATTTATAGATTTGAGCTGTTAAAGTTTGCGATTTTAACATATAAATCCTATATTGAAGTGTTTATAAAGGTATCCTCTATCAGGATCTGCGTCAGCAAAGCGAGTTTCCTCAGAGATTGAAAAGATAACATATTTTTCTTAAAATCGAACATTGCATTTTTAATTTTTCAATAATTTTTATTTCGAAAACTAAGTGCCTAGAGAAAAAATCATAAGAGTACTTTTTTGCTTAAAACTGGTCACAAAATACGAAATTTTTTATTTTGAAAAAATTCAAAATTTTGTACTTTCCGCACTCTCCCATCCTATGTTTATCCGTCGATTTTTCTCATGAACGAACTTGACCTTTCAAATACCAAAACCCCTTTTTATGCCAAATTTTATTCAAATTGGACTTAAATTGCGACCGTTAGAGTTTAGAGAAACATAAACATACAAAAGCGATAGCTCCATTTCCTTTGGCAATTTGCTAAAAATAGTATTGATGATGAAGATCAGGTGACTCTGAAGATTAAAATTTTTTAAATTATTTGAATATTTAGAACTTGATTAAAAATTTTCTAAAATGAATAATACTATTTTACAATGAAATACTGGATGTTCAACTGTTTTCCCCTACCAAACTTCTTTTACACATTAATTCGATCGTTCACATTTTGTATCTCTATGAAATTGACTACGAGCAGCAATTTCATGATTTTCACGATATACGCCGCGTACTTCGCTTACATATCTCTCATATGTCAAAATATTTGTAGACGACATGTCGTGTTTGGCGCATTGCAGTAGAAAAAAATTTTTAATGTGAAAATGTAAAAAAAAAGTATTTCATGAAAGAAAATCATAACTGAAAAGTGTTTGTAATTTTTTATATAAAAGAAAGTGATGAATTAGTTTTTAGTTTAGATAGAAAAGTTTTTTTAATAAAATGGTTATTAGTGACAACAATAGTGAAATTGTCCAACCTCCACGACAATTTGACGAATTACCACATGAGGATGAGGAACGTTTAGAGAAATTATTTGACGCGATTGATCGTGATGGAAATGGAAAAATTGATATACAAGATCTGACAGTGGCATTACGTGAATTTGGATTACATCATCACTATGCTGAGGTTTCTTTTTTTTGCTAACTTTTTTTTGTACCGTTAGACATATAAATTAGAGTATTAATCATTCATAAAAAATTATGATATATACGTTGCAAAAAATTTATGTTAAAGAGGTCATTCACATTTAAATTAACACATTTTGTCAAAATTATTAAATTTAAATTTTTTTATAAATAGAATGATTAACATGTAGGTATTGAATTTTTCTTGACCTAAATCAACTTATCATTCCTGTAGGAGGTTATTTTTGATTTTTTAAATTGAGTATATTGAACGGGAGCCTTTAAAAACAAAAGCTACTTAATTTTGTTTTCAAAAATAGTATTTTATTTAAAAAAACTTGAATTTTTATTATCACGCTTTTATATTTAAAGTATTTGTTAGGTTCAATGGGGTGTTGAAATTTTTGAGTTTTTGAAAATTCGAATTTTTTAGAAATATTTCCAAAAACAAATGATTTTAAATCGTATTTTCTAAAGTAATTATTAAAAATTAAGCCTCAAGCTTTATTTTGTTATCATGAATTTTACTGAATTTTAAAAATTATTCGAAATATTCAGAAAACCTATCCTTGGAACTGTTAAAAAAGTAGCACAAACGTCTAACTATAAACATGGGATTGTGAAAATTGTCGTTTTCAGATTGGCGCGCAATATCACAGAATAGAAGTTTCTAAATAATTTGTAAGAAATTTCAATTATTCAAACAACGCGCCAAAATATAAATGTTTAAGGCGCGCTATTTAAATAAATCAGTTTCAATTTTGACATGTGATTTCAATACTTTGAAACATTTTTCTTGGAAATGAAAAGAATTAGATATACAGGGGTGGTTAAAATTAACGCTAGAAATAATTTTTAAATTTTTATTAAAATCACGATTCATTTTTGTTTCGGACTAAATGAAGACACCCTTTTATTTTCGTTATCTTATAAATTATTACTCTAGTAAGTTTTTTTCTGTTCTACCCTTATCTTTCTTATTCCTTTATCAAATTCCATGATTCATCCCTCATTTTCAAGCTTATTATGTCTAGGTTTGACGAAAAAAATATACTCACGATCTAAAAATGTATCGCTTAGGAGAAAACACGCTAGACATATAATTTGAACGAATAGATATCATAAATTTAAATAATAAGTTTATTAGGCAAACATGTTAGTTTTTACAGATGCTCTCCTAATACTCTAGACATATAGCTTCTATTTTTAATACATGTTCTCCTAATATTAATTTAAGGACTTTTGATTTTGTTCACTGTTACTTTTCTACGAAATTTGTTGTTTGTTGATTTTAGCCACGGGTTAAGATTACTACGGAAGCGGAATTTCGCACGGGTCTAGCTATTGTATTTATTAATTGTGTTGTTAACTTAAATCGTGTATAGAATATTTATTTACCGTCAAAGTCTCTCGATTATAATTGACGATTTAATTATAATACAAACAGCGTAAACTGTTTGAGGGAGCAAAAGAGTTGGTAAAGTCAAACAGATTTAAAAAAGTATGGGGATCACGGGGTAATGTAAGAATTCTGTGTCATAGTATTTGATTCGAAAGTTGGAATTGTCCAGCGAAGCGGGCGGGTAACAATTAGTTTATAGTAATATTGATTTGATATTTTGCACAGCCATATTAGGTGATGGGTCACATTTTTTAAGATACTGAACCGAAATCAGAACTTTAAATTCAGTTTACTACAAATTGACAAATAGGGCCGATATTTTGCTTAGCGTCAGAGATTTTTAGAGGTATCAAAAAAGTTATTGGAAAAAGTTTCTTATAATATTTTTTTATACCTATATACCATTTTTAATGACAAACTTCGCATTTTAAATTTTTTTATTTTGGTTTACACTCAAAATTGTTAGAAGTTTATTGAAATATTTGAATACATAACACTATTAAATTATCAATTTGTCCAATTTTTACATTCCATAGCACACTAGTAATAAAAGTTTATTTTTAAATTTTATAACTAGTGGTATGGAATATAAAAACTAGACAAACAAAATTGATAATTTAATATTGTTATTTATTCAAATATTTCAATAAACTTGTAACAATTTTGAGTGTAGGTCAAAAATTGTAAGTTTTTTCGATATCTCTAAGCATCTCTGACGCTAAGTTAATTTTTAATAATCGGCTCTATTTGTCAATTTGTAGTTAGTATCTTAAAAAATGTGATCCATCTCCCTGTATGACTGTGCAAAATTGATATTCCTAAAAACAACGAAAATATGAAGATGTCTTCATCTTAAATGCGACACACTGTAGAAATAAATTCTATTCCACTTCATGTAAAAAATAAATGAATAAAAATGATAATTGATGTTTGAAGGACAAATTTCTTGAAATCGATTGAATTCATGGACATAATTTATCTGTAATAGAATGCTTACCAGTCTCTTACTTGAGCCTGTGTATTAAAGCCACGACCTTTCATTTAAATTGTCGACAGTCGACGCTCCGACCACCGCCAAGAGAGACGAACCGTGTTACAACGTGGTGGTCTAATGTGGTTTTGCCGTCTTGCGTCTGTGCAACAATTTAATATATTGTTGAAAAATTTGTGGGTGTGTCTTTCACCATTTTCGCCGTCACAGAGTATATATAATAAATATATATTGCATATGTTCCTATTTTTTAAACCAGTTTACTGTTCAGTATGATATTCGTCATATTTGATAATGTTAAATACATCGTAATAAAACATTAAACAATACTGGCCAACATGCTGGTATTAAAAAAGAAACGCAAGCATTATGTTAGAAAATCAATTTTTATATATTAGGTAAGGGCCAAACGTAGTATTTGATAGTCATTTAAAAACGACTGAATATTTAGGAGGACATTCTCCACACGTTATTCCATTACGAAAATTTCCACGGTTGGGGTGAATCCTTACAATTTCGGCATGTTTGCCTGTCATGGAAACTATAAGACAAGGAGACTTGACTCTGGATCTCGGGCAATGTATTCGATGGGCCCATATACGCCCGGAACTTATAAGTTTGCTTATTTGAATTTGTCGGCGCTAATTGTGTCTCACGACCATGCGTACTAGTTCTGCGCAACTTCATATATACTATAAAGATTTACGCTATGGTCGTGAGATAGCACCGCAATCAGCACCGCCAAATTCAGATAAGCGAATTTACAAGTTCCGGACGTATATGGGCTCACTCAAAACCCAGAGTTAAGTCTTTTTCTCTTATAGTCTTCATGCAGCCTGTGTTACAAAATTCTTAAAACTCTTGTAACTTTGTTATTTGTCGCCCAATTTTGATCAATAGCATGTAATCAATTCATCTTAGTTAAAAAGTAAGGTAAACCTTGGAATTTAGTGGAATATGCTGAAAATTTTGTCTGAAAAGACACATATGGTCACGTGTCAGCTTCCTTAGATTTTCAAGGTTAAAGGTCGCAATGATCAGTTTTTTGAGAATATCTCGTTTCCTTTGGCTTCAATCGTATTTATATTTATTATCGCAGAAAGTGGAGCGCTACACCAACGAAAATTACTGTACATTAAAAATTCAGCCGATTCATTTGAATTGACTATCAAATAGCCCACGTGCCTCTAGACTAATAATCACATGGTCCTGAGGTATGTGAATAAAGTGGTGGTGTGTCCTTCAGAATATCATAGAAAATATTTGTGACCTACCTTATATGCCTTTTATAGTAGCATGTATTTCGCTTATCGATTAATTTTACTTTCGTTACCATCAAATTATTACTCAAATTGAAATTTGAAATAATTTTTAATGCGTGGTTTATTTCAACTTTTTGAGTATTTCGTGTACTAAATTTTATCGAAATTGGAAAAAATATTTTTTCTATTTTTTTAACTTTGAAAATCGAGTTCATTTCGCGATTTTCGAAGTAGTTTCTTATCGAAGATAATTCGTCTCAAAAACCGATCTCAATTAATCACTTTCTATAGGATTTTTTGTCCTGTTTTGAAAATTACCTTGTATTATCTTCTAAATTTCATGGAAATTGCCATTGAAAAATTTGCCTTATGCAAAGTGATTTTTTTAAAAGTTTCGATCTAATATTTTGAAAACGGTTTAGAATATCAAAAATTAGTATAACCCAGGTCTTCTAATATGCGGAGAAATGAAAAAAATGCGTCTGTTTATTTTCCGAAGACTCCCTTTTGGGTCAAGCGATGGTTAACTATGTTTTTTTTTTTTTTTAATGAAACCTATTTCTATAGCAGATTCTGATACTTTGCCTCAAAAAAAAAAAAAAAAATTCAAGACAGGAAAATTTTTGGTACTTTATTTTTTACGATTTTTAAAGCTAAATATTTCAGCTCAATATTTCCTTTCGTATTTGAGTTGTCGTGATGACGGACACAAACAATTTCATAACAAAAATATTTCTAAGCGTTACAAAATTGGAACTAAATTAATTATACCTTGATATATTCCATATAAATAGAGTATAATAAGTTTATGGATAGTTTATTATTGTATCTTGATTGTGTTTTTGAAAACGGTATTTGATAAATTTTATTCAGTTGGCATATAATAATAACTTCCCTCTTTCTTTTAACCCCCCCCCCCCTCAACGTTTAATTTGTAGGTAAAATATTGTATCTTAGATTCTCATTGCAGAGAATCGATATTTTAGTACCAGTATAATACCAAACCATTTTTGGAATTTTTCCAATAATTATTACTTTATTAATGTATTTTGCTCCACATTTTTGTTTGTATGGGAATGCCAAAATTATTAATCAATACTAGAATCTAGAAAATATATTCTGAATTGTTCTAGTGTTTTATTCAGTCTGTTTTTCTATAAGGATGTTATTTTTGAATGTATCGCCTTATAAATATTTGGTACATGAAGTGATCGGAGCTAGTAGACAATTCTAGCGGACAAATTTATTCTCCTCTCATGAATATACGAAACTTCCTGTACATCATTATAAATTTGAAAAAACGAAAATGTTATTGAAAATAATAAATTTTAAAAAGATTTAAGTCTCTGAAGTGGTGAAAAAATCTTTTTACAGGGACTTTAAGTATGGAATACCGGGATCCGTGTAGATGGCGGAAGAAAAACCAACTTAACGAGTTTCTTCCTAACGATTTAGTAATTTTTTATCTTTTTTATTAAGATATTTACAAAATTCTTCGGCAAACCATTTTTTAACTTTCCAGAGGAAGTTAATGTAATGGGGCCGATTTTAAAAATCTCCAGTTTTAAATATTTCCGCGGTTTCAAGGCCGCAATATACGAATCAAACCTTTTCAACGTGAAATCTCTGTGTGTGGTGTACGTATGTGCGTATGTTCGTTCGGATTCTTTCGCCTCGATTACCTCGCTAACCAGTTATGACATTAACACGTGACTGGGCTTATTCCACGCGTAATCTTGTATTTAAGAACTGAAAGAGTTTTCAGAAGAATTAGTTGAGCCGCAGTACATGTTCGAAGAAGAAGAATTAGTTGAGCCGCAGAACATGTTCGAAGAATAATTTATGAAGGCTAACAAGACCTTTTTTTTAATGTTTTTCCCCCCTCTGGGAAGTTAGTCGTATGGACTACAGGGGTCGCATTCACACGACTTCAGTACCACACCGACTATGTACTGCCAATTTATTTATTTATTTTTTTTTTTTAATTTCAATCTAATGTACGAAATTTAATTTTTAAAAGTAGAATTTTTTACTTTTTATCTATAAAAGGTGTAGCGAATCCTTAAATAAATTTAACATTGACCTTGTATTTTAAATTTAAAACCTTTTAAGTAAAATTAAAATTAAATAGATACGTACTAAACTAAATAGGTAACGTATACTTATTACATAATAAAAATAATTTAGCCAGTAAGTAGGTGTTATATTACATTTTATAAATGAATTACATATTTATAGTTGGTTTAGTATCGTAGAGGGAATGTCCTTAGCACATCCTAATTGAATTACACTCAAATTCATATAAAAAAATGATGTAAGCACTCAATTTAATAATCTACAGTTACTTAAAATAGTAGTGTGTTTTTGCTATGTGCGTTCACTGGAAAATGATTCAACTTTTACGGAGCATCCATAAATCACGTGACCTGCTCAAGTGGGGGACGATTATTTCAAAAGTTGAGCTACCTCAGTGCAAGAGGATAAACAATGGAGTCTAGCTACGTAATTTTCTTGATTTTTTTTTTTTACGAAATGAAAATAATTAGCAGTTTAAATTGTGGTATATGGATATTGAATAGGGTTTTCCAATATGTTTGAAAAAGTATTTCAAAATGTTGATTTTCCTAATCAAAAGCCACAAAAAAATAAATAAAATTAAATTAAATTTTAAACCTTTTCTATTCTCGCTAAAACGCCATTTTGGTGACGTAGTATTGGTAAAAACAACAGTCGTGTTTGTAATTATTATATGTATAAATTTGATGGTAACATAACCTACAATTACTATGAAAACCATCAACAAATTAGTAATTAATGCATATTATTTTAGCCTATTTGATGTCATATCATGGCGGCTAGTGTTTTAGGTCACATGATATACAGTCTAAGACTTACGAATTTTAATTTTAATATAATAAAACAATAATGTGCTTTTATGATTCAAAATGAGAATATTTAAGTATATTTTTACATAAATTTTAATTATTATTTTATCAAATTTCATAATATTTTTCACTATCGAAAGGATCATATTTTTACAATGCCGTAATGCCAGTGTTTTAGAAAATACAAAACGTCTTCTTGACTTGATAATAAAAATACTACGTTCTATTCGTGGGTGGGATTATAGTTAAGGCTACGGTAGATTACAAGGTGAGGGGAAAGATTCTAAAGAGGTTGAAATTGAGCCACGTAGTTTATGGACGCTCCCTAATGCAACATACGAAAAAAATAGTTTGGAAATCATAAGACCATAAGATTTGGATTTGGTGGGCATCAGCTAGTATTCATATAATAGTATAAATGTATTTATTTACCATCCATCAATTTTATTAAATACAGGATTATTCTAGTTTCTAAAATATGTATTTTTTCGTCCATGTTTTTTTTTTTTTTTTTTTTTTTTCTATAATAATTATATTTTTTATTTAGAGACGTCATACTTACATCAATGGCTGTTGTTATTTTTTAAAATTTGATTAACATTACATTGATAAGTCCGAGTTGTTTAAATACATTATTTATCAATATTATTAATTATTAATATATTAATTAATGTAATAAATAATTATTAATATAATACTTAAATAGTATATTACGACCCTAGGCCAGAAAGTGGGATTTCCTGGCGTGTGCGATAAAAAGGGCAAGGCTTGATACAGGACCGTAACGAGAGTGCATAGCGCCAGCGGCAAGTATTTAGGGTGCGTCTTATATTTATCAGGATCGGCTCTAACGATTTTGATGAAAATGCGTATACTGATAGTATTTAACATAAGAGTAAAGGCAAAATTGGGTAGAGTAGCCATAATCGAGCTATTTTACCTTTAAGAGTCTGTAAATTTAATTGATAAACTTTTTTAAGTTATTCAAATGATGTAGTATCAAATTAAAGTTTTGATTTCTCTATACGTTTCCGAACAACTATATTTTTAAGAAACTCATTACTTAAGAATGTGGAATCTTGGTCCCGGAATTAAGCACATTAGCGATAGCTAGCTAAAGACTGACGTCACAGCTAAAAAAAATGACCCAAAATTAGTGGGTTTCAAAAAAATTCCCATAAGATCGTATAAAATTTGTCAGTGTTATCAAAAATATCGAATTTTTTAACTTCATGACGTCATCAGAATCCAAAAAATATAATTTGGCTCTATCCCTTTATATCACACAGGCCAGGGTATTCAACAATCTGATTGTGGGCTGTATACTATTTTTGTATATGCCCTAACAGCTAGGGAATACAGAAAATGTCATTATCTTCTTATAATTGGCAAAATTGGGGTATTATATTAGTGAAATTTTTATTTTTTAACGGGTTTTTCACCTTGTAGATTGTTACATATATTGGTTCTTCAATAATCTTAATATGGCAGAATAATTTAATTATATATTCCAAGGATATATTTTTGTTAGCGATATAAATAATATATACACTCTGTAAAAATAAAAACGAGATACTTTTTATTTCGTTAAAAATTCACTATATTTGCAGGCATGTAACTTTGTTAGTCTTCGTCATTTTGGGCTCTAACAGGACTCATTTTAAGGGTTAGTTAAGATTGTTAAGGTGATACAGAATAATTGAACCAATAAAAACTAAAAAGTTAATAAACATTTTCTTAAACATTTTAAGAAATCGTTACGCCACAATGTCTGAAAATTATGTAAGTCCTTCAGAAAATAAGTAACCGTAAATTAACATAAGTTCTTATTATTAATTAAGTTATTTTCAGTAAGGGGTCATTCATTCATTCTTTCGTAAGGATGATTTTGGCTATTTTTGACTCCTCTATCCCCATGTAAGGGTACATAAGATTTTTCAAACCCTCTTCTTACGTAAGATTCCATCTCTTCTTCAGAGTGCATGCAGAATTTTTGTAGCCCAAATTTATTTAAAAATAATTTGTCTATTATTTGACAGTCACAATTATCTGTTAGCTCCAAACGATTCTAACAGATGGCGATATCTGTTGACTGGATTGAATAAGTATTCAATAGATGGCGCTATGTTAAAAATACAAACGTTTCATATAAGCTACAATTACCGATCTGCTAGTATATTATAAATGTACCCAACCAACTCGTAATTACAACATTAATCCAGGCCTATAATTTTCGGTTTATGTTTGTCTATTTTTTCGGTTTATTTTTTTTTATTACTCACGTGCCGTGCATTAGTCAGATAATGAACTTTTTTTCCTTTTACAAATTTTGTTGAATTTCCGATTTCCATGGCAAAAATTCTAGCCTTAGAGTAAATTGGAATAACGCATCCTCACCTTCCCCTTTTTGTCCTTAAAATAAGCGTTTTTTTGGGGGAAGTATATAACAGAATAGGATTAAATCGTGTAAAACGTTTCGTAACTAATGTACTATTGTTCGATATCAGTTAAACTGATACGGTGAACGTTTGTACTATAATTATTTATAATAATATGCTAAATAAATAATTGTTGATAATTTGTTATGTGTAATAAATTTTAATAATAATAATAATAATTCTTTGTATTTTTATTGTTACAGAAATTTATGCAACAATCTGATAAAAATATGAGTGGAGATGTTTGTTTATCAGAATTTATACATTATGTACGAGAACATGAAAAAAATTTAAAACTACAATTCAAACATTTAGATAGAAATCAAGATGGTAACTTTAATTTTTATTTTTTATCTTTTATAGAGTGGTCACATCATTAACAATCAAAATCGAAAAATAACCAGGAAATACAGGTTGTTTATTTTTAACTTGACATATGCTTGAAACTCGATAAAAATGGTTTGTTTTTCTATAAAGACCATTTTTGTTCAAATTGAATGAACAAACGATATAAGAATCGTAAATCGTCAAGGAAATTAAAAAAACTAATTGTTGTGGCCATTCTGTTTTAACACCTTGTTATATCATGATTTTTTTTTAAATTTGTATTTATTTGATTTGTTTGTAGGTAAAATTGATCTCGAAGAACTTATTAGGGCATTTCATGACTTAGG
Source organism: Chrysoperla carnea (assembly GCF_905475395.1). Classification (NCBI taxonomy): domain Eukaryota; kingdom Metazoa; phylum Arthropoda; class Insecta; order Neuroptera; family Chrysopidae; genus Chrysoperla; species Chrysoperla carnea. Next base: position 72,851,718 of record NC_058339.1, on the reverse strand, counting down.
AATTCATATGGAACGTACTGAAGCAACTAATTTATTACAAAGGTAAATAAATAATAAACTATCAAAAATAAATAAACATTTAACGACAGTTTTTGAATTCAAATAAAATAATACATTTAATATCCAATTTAATAATTTTGTAAATTAAATTTTATAAGACATTATTTTATTTATAGAATGTTTTTACGTAATTTAATTTGGATTCGAAAATTAGTCTTTCATTCAATTTGATTTTCCCAAAATTGCCAATAAAAGGTAGTTATATAGTGATAAATTTTCGAACAACTTAGAGAATTTTAAAAAATATACTCATAAAAAGTGTTAAAAGAAAATTTTAAAAACAAAAAATTTCAGACAGCTGAATCTCTGCAAAAAATCATCTGATTTGGAACCTCAATAGCTCATTTGAAAACTAGTACTTTCTAGTTTGGGAATATATTGGTCAAAAATTTTTACCACTCCTTGTCGCATTGAAAGTGTGAGAAATGTTATTCTTAAATTTTATATAAAAACAAAAGTAAAAGTTTACAAAACATTTTCTTGGAAATGAGCAATAAATAAAGTTCCAGTATATATATCATTCTGGATTTAAAATCCTGTATCTTATGAAATAATATCATATTATTCAAAAACTGATGGTGCCATTTTTAAGTCCTTGCATATTGTTTTGTAAATTAATTTGCACAGGTGCAAAAAAGGTCCAGCCGTCTTAAAATCAACTTTTCGTAGCTTTACCATCTCTTACACGTTAATAACAGGGACATTTTAGTGAATAATTTTTTTAAAATAAAGTTTGTTATTATTTTTCAGAATGGATCAAGATGGTAGCTTAAATATTAGTTTTAATGAATGGCGTGATTACTTATTATATGCACCAAGCACTGATATTCATGGACTTATTAATTTTTGGAGACACTCGACGGTAAGTCATTCAATTCATTTTTATTATCATGTGTAATTTGCATGAATTAACAAAATTGGTTCCTTTTTTTGTTTATTTAGAATTCAAAAAAGAAACAAATTTAGAAAGTTATTCAAAATAAATTCACTGAATGTTCCCTATTTAACACGCACATTTTGCGATACATCTTTAATAAAAAAAGTTATCGCATAATTTCGCATAGAAAATAAAAAATAGGGGTTGAAGTTTTTTCCTCGTTCTTTCTGCTGCTTTTTTCTAAAATTTGGTAGAATGTATTTCATAACACTTTTTTATCAACTTTTTTTTAAAATATTATGTCTATAGGACGTATAGTTCTGTTATTGGAGTAATTCAAACTTTAATGAAATTGATATATCAGTATATAGATAAAAGAGGAATTTTCTCGACCAAGTAGAAAATGTACCCACTTAACATAACGTATTTGTTTCTTTTATATATTACTGATAGATCAATTTCACTAAAGTTTGAAACACTCTCCAATAACAGAATTCTGCTCCCTACAGACATTATATTTCAACAAAAGGTTAGTAAAAAATTGTTATCTGAATATTAAAAAACATTCTACCAAATTCTTAGAAAAAAACAGCGGAAAGAGCGAAAAAAAAACTTCAACCCCTATTTTCTAGGCGAAATAATGCGATTACTTTTTAAATAAACAATATATCGCAAAATGTTAAATGACCTTTTTTGTAGAAAATTTTATTTACAATAACTTTTATCTCGTTACTTTTTTCATTAAAATTATGCGGGAACGATACACGGCGGGAAAACCGGACGCCACCCTAAAATACCAGATGCCGGTACGTTTCTTCAAAGGTATCATCCCAAATTTTGAAGATGAGCTCATCAAAAGACCTCCCACTGAATATAAAAATATATATTTCGGACTCAAATTATAATTTTTCTAAATCATTAATTTGAATGAAGTAAAACTATGATCTGTTTCAAAACACATTCAGTTTATTTATTTTTCCAGTGTAAGTACATATCCTGTTATGACTGAAAGTTTTCATTTACATTCAAAAAGAACAAATATCATTTTTTGTAGATGATTCTAATAAAAACATTTAAAGAAACATTCAATTTATCTGATAGTAGGATGTATATATTTTCCAATTTTCCAAATACTGTTAAAAATGATTGAAATGGTATTTATTTTTGTTTCATGAAAAAAAAGTAAATTTTTTCATGAAAAATAAGTAAATTTTTTGAATTATACTGTTATGACTTTAATCTAAATAAAAATAATTCTTCGCGTGGAGTAGACACAAGACGCTGTAACAGCTGACAGCTTACAATTTATCATCCAAAATGTTAAATATAATTCTATTGTAAACTGAATACCTATATCATTGTTATTATCAGTTTTAACACGCGCGGACCCACACAATTTTTTCAAGCGGGCAGTATAAACTTGAACAACAACCCGCCAACTGGCGATAGTAATTCATACTAATTAAAAGAAAAGTGGACTTTAGTTCTTCAGTTCCAACTTAGACTACTAGATGGCAATACTTGTACTTACTATTTTTAAAGGCTAATAAAAATATTCAAATTTAAGTCAGAAAAACCCCGCCAACTGTCGATAAAATTTCGTACTTATTAAAACAGAAAGTGGACCGCTTTTCAATAGTTCCAATTTAGACCACCAGGTTACTTACCTTTTATCAATAGCTACGAATTGATAAGGTTTTGATTGAATTCAAATTAAGAGTATTCCATTTTCGATGTCATTTTTGAATGTGCTGCAATTTTGGTGTATTGTACTAGAATGTCTTTTTCATTTAAACAAATAAAAAGAAACGAAAAAATTACACAGAATCCGGGACTCGAATCCAAGTCCTTAGGATATCCGGTCTAGGATCTTACGCGAAAATGTGGAAAAGGACGAAAGACTTTGTGTGGACATGCAAATAAATATAATTAATTGATGCAATTCAAGAAATAAATGTGGGAATGTGTCAAAATTGTAACCAAATTTTCGATACTTAAATTAATCACTCTTTCAATCAAATTTTCCTTCATTAAGGGAAAATAGAAAACCAGGTCTTCAAAAGTCAAGATTGAACACCAAGTAGTCGGGTTGGGATACCTCTAAGTAATTTGTTAACTACTAGAAGGGGAATTGTTCCAAGGGGCTCCCCTCCTCTAAATCCGCCCTTGATTAACTATTTAGTTAGTGTTAGCTAATAATATTACGACAAAGTGATTATCTTTTAATTAAAATCATAAATAGTTTTAGTTTGTCTTTGTACCTTGACAGTCACACATCAGCCAGCGTGTATAGAGTTAAATTTAAACTTTAATTAACGATTATTGTGTAATCAATTAAGAGTGTTTTATTAATTAACAATTAAAATCGTTTGATTGTTAATTATAAAGTTTAGTGAGATATAGTTAGTGGAAATTATGAATAAAAAAATTTTAACGCGTGTTGAAAAAAATAAGCAAGTACAAAATGTTATCGATTATATCGATGATAATATTAAACGAAGAACTATTACTCATTTGAATTCTATGATTCGAGATGAAATACTACAAAGTGAATTTGTTTATGAGATCAGTGATGAGGAGGAGGTAATCAATTATTGAAAATTTCTTTAATAGTCTTTTCATCATGTCATAAGTGCAAGGGTAGAGTATAATTGTTCGGACTGACAGCAATAAGTTGGTTATAAATCATTTAGTGCGAAACAAAAGTGAATCATGATTAATAAGCCTAATTTTTAAGGTTGTACTTAGGAAGATGACTAGCGTTAACTTTGTCATTTAAGGATTCTTAAACATACCCTTTTTACGCGAAGCTTTTAATTTACAACCCTTGTTGTACTGAGTAAAGAGGAAAAAATCAGGGATTTACAATGGCCTTAATTTTTAAACAACACACGTGAAGTTTAAATTACACTTTTGGCGCATAAATAGGTTTTAAAAGTATGGACAATATATTTATGTTTAAATTATCGTTTCTATCTTAGCAGTTTAGATTGGAGATTCTATCTAAGCAAATTCGGATCAATAAATATCATTTCATTTTTAACAGTATTTATAAATCAGTTATTATTGATATGCATGCCCTCAGGACCCCAGTCCGTATGTAACAATGGGAACTATTTATTATTTTTGAATCTATTGACAAAATATTTTATAGTTTAAATTTTCAAATAGTCGATGAAATAAAGGCATGAACCATCGATTTTTTTAGCGGTAACGGATTGGAATACGATTTTTTGCATTCGATCCTTAAAGGAGTCTACTAACTTTGTGAAGAAAAGTGATGAGTGAGAAATGAAAAAATGGAAACTAAATATCGATGGAAATGAATCTAATTTTGTTACTCGAGGGTTTCTGGGGCCGCTGTACTCGAATATTGCTACGAAAATGGCCCCCAAGATATGTGGTGCCAAGGTGGACGAAAAGGGGACGCTCAGAGACAAAATGTGTTACATATTTTTGAAAAACTCCAAGAGACGAAGTGTATACTACCCGCCCTGGGCACCAGGTACTTCGGAGTTCATTTTGTTGTGATATTCAAGTTCAGCAGCATCAAAAATCGCCTAATAAAAAAATTAGACTCATTCCCATCGATATTTAATTTCAATTTTTTCATTTTTTCCTAATCACTTTTGTTAACAAAGTTTGTAGACGCTCTTACGAATAGAATAAAAAAATTCGCATCCCGATCCGTCTTACTGCTCAAAAAATCGACAGTTAACCCGTTTTTAGTGCTTTATTTCTTTGTCTAAAAGAATTCGAAAAGAAAGTATACTGTCAACTTATTACGAAGAGAAAGTTTAAAATTTATCGAGAAGAGATCCCAAGTCTGAAAGTATTAATACATTGTAGAGAAAATTCTAATTACGCAGAATCTTCTTCTGACTTTCAGAAGATAAGGCCTGCTAAGGCTATGATTACCCAAGAAGACATAAGTGCCAACTTCTATTTCTAGATAAAAAAATAGTCTTTTTTAAAACTTAAGTTCCTGTTATTACCGATTTAGGAAGTATGAGTGTCGTATTGGGTGTACCATAAAGACTCAATTCAGGGAATATGGTAATAAAAAGAATGAAATTCTAAGAAGAAATTTCTTTAGAAGTTTTTTGATTCGACACAGCATTAATAAGACAATGAGATTTTCTTCATCCCGCTATTTGAGCAAGTAAAGAATGTCTCAGATCTCATGTTTGTCACCCTCAACTTCGGCTCGGGTGACAGTGAATGTGAGATCTGAGACATTCTTTACTTTTACTCCCTATATGTTTAATAAAATATGGAACGGTTCAAGATATGAGACTAGATTTTTCATGAGTTCAATGGAACTATAATATCTATCGCTTAAAGCTAAAACTATTCATCTAATCCTTCGAACATCGAATCGAAATAATTTCGAAAGGCTTTTCTAGTTAGAATTTTATTTTCTCTATATCACTGTATTCTCCGAATGCAATCAATTTGAGATTACATGAATTTATTTCTTGGATAAATAATTTTAGTAATAGTAATAATTATATTAAATGCTTAAATATTTTATAAATAATTAATTTTATTGTATTAATATTTAATTTTTCTGTTTATTTTCCAATTATTTTTCTTTTTTGTTTGTTTAATTACGTTCCTATTAGTACTAAAACATAATAAACCATGATGAGAACATCAGGAAAACCACAGGTAATCAATTAATCAATTAATAATATTTAATATTAATTATTAATTAAACAATAATTATTATATATTTAATTATAATAATATATAAACAAAATGTCATTATGATTATTAGTTAGTCAGTCAATTATAGATTCATATATTTAGTGTTAATGTTAGTTAGTGTTAGCTCTAGACATAATAGATTATTAGATTGGTTCATTTATTAAATTAAATTAGTTTAATTAATATAATATTCATTAATTCATTAATATTAATATCTCATTTATAATAAATTATTGAGAAATTTGAAAGGAGATGGTTCGGAATTATGCTTACAGTATTCAATTAGACCAGATTCTGTTTAGACTTTAGATCATTAAGTTACATAGACTGAGCGTCAAACGATTTTAAATGTGCCAACAATTGAGGTAATTGCTTAGGTGCTTAGGTCAAATCCATCATCCAATAATTTTGTGATATGAAAATTTGGCATTTAATGTATGTTTTTTTTTTTTTTTTTTTTTTATATAAATGTCCCTATATTCAATGTATATTTGTTTGATAAATGTCCCTATATTCTTTTAATAAATGTATTTTTTTTTTATAAATGTCCCCAACTGACCCAAGCAATTACCTCACATATTGGCACACTTCTCACTGTACGGAAAGATAGGCGATGCTTAGTCTATGTACTTAATAGTCTAAGGTTTAGACTTAAGGCGTATTTTATTGTTGACGCGGGGTTTGAGCGTCAAATTAAGACACGTGGTCAGTTGTAAACTGTGCTGCCATCTGGAAAACACGTTTTTCTTTTTATTCTCACGATTGAAAGACAAAATTTCTTTGTTCTATATTTTCTTATACATTTAACTGTTGTTTTTATTTGCACTTCACGAACTATTTTTTGGAACTGATAAATCCACAATTTTTGCATGGATAAAACCACTCGCTTCCTTAAATCTTTTTATCCCCTATTTTACTCCCTTAAAGAATTAGTTTTTATAAAAAAGTGAAACGATTAATTATCGTCTCAAACCATGAGCATATACAGGGTACCTTTTTAAAGTTTGGCATAAACTGTATAAATTAATCGATAAATAACTTTAATCGAGGAATGCTTCAAACGAAAAATGTTAGTTTCAAAAGCACACATCTTATACCGAAATCAAATTCGATCTAAATTTTCAAGTTCATTTAAAACCTCACTCTGATTCATAACTGACTAACATTAGATGAACGCTTTAAATTATAAAGTTGTTCTTTATAAATACGAAAACTTCTTTATAAATTTTTTGTTCGAATTTTTTCATCTTTCTAATTTAAAGTTTTCATCTATCGATTACCAGTTATGGAGTAGAATGAGCTTTTCATTGAGCTTGAAAACCTAGGACAAGTTTAATGCCTCTGTAAGATGTGCGCCTATAGACCCAACATTTTTCGCTTGAAGCATTTTTATCAATAAAACTTATTTATGGAGTTTCAAGCATATGGCAAACTTAAAAAAGCATTCTGTATATCAATTTTTATATTTTAACTTCAAAAATGGCAGAATTTCATATAAACTTTCACCCTCTAATTTGTTACAGTAAACTCTTGATTTGAATTATGAGCTCACATATCATTTTCTTTCTAACTTGAAAAATTGACCAAGTTTCATGCGTTCGTTCCGCTCGCGTTGCTCTACTGTTTTATCCTTCTTGTTATGATAGTATTGTAAACATAATATAATATAGATAAACATACAAACAGTAATGTAATACATATTGCCTATCCTATATAAACAAATGCATTCGGTTCTGTCGAGTTTTCTACATATAGCCAAAGCACTTAGTAACAAACTGAAAAATTATAAGAAAAAAAAAATTATATTATTAAAAAATTATCACAAATAATAAAAAATAAAAATTATAATTATATTTACAATAATAATTTTTATTTTAAAACATTCTTTCTTGTTTCATTTAAATAATAACATATTTTTCAAAATTTTACTTTTGATAATAACTACAATATAATAAATAACATCGCATTAAATTTTAAATTTAATAAGTTTAGGACCATGCGAACTAAAGAATTTTTTCGATTTGAGTTTTTTTTTTTTTTTTGAGAATAATACTTATGGCTCTAGACTTTATATTATTATGGTGTTAAATTTAGAATTTTAATGCATTTTTATTTTTAACAGAGGTATTGAATTTTGATAGAAACGGTTGCTTTATAACTTTATAAATGCACGTGTCTAAACATTACAAAATTTTTCCAAAAATAAAATACCATAAAATTATTACATAAAGTCGATTTTATGAATTTCGTCACAATTTTTTAGTATTATATTTCACATGTTCATTGATAAAATCTTTATGATTTTTTCGACTTTTAGCGTTTTTTTATTTTTAAGTTTTTATTGTAGGCAGTGCAGGCTCTACTACGGAAATTATTTTTCATATTTTTCGAAATTGTTCTTGTAACCTATGGCATGGAGCGCCCGCTCCACTTGCTCCACCCTTAACCCGACGCTTATTGTAGGTACTAAGAAATTTTCATAAAATTTAAACTTATTATTCTAAGGACACTCGATACCTGCATAGGTATGTCATTAGTTTTTTATAAATGAGATAATAATTACATCTTCAATTAGACCATAAACTATAAATTAAATTAACATTTTAGATAATTTTCATTTTGCACATAACTTAAATATTATTGATTTTTCGATATTTACAACAGCAACAAAAATGTTTATTTCATGCTTTAGTTTTTTTTTTTTATTTTTTTACAAATTTGATAAAGAAATTTTATAAAATTTATTTTATTTATTTATTCATTGTATTATATAAACATTGTTTTTTATTATTTCTTTATAAAAAGCATGGAATTTTAGACATTTTTTTTTATTTTTCTTGTTTTAAAAATTTAATTCTATTATGTAACTCTACTGATTTACAACTTTAAAAATAATTATTTGTTTCCTGAGCAATCCTTTCATGATATTATATATTGCTCTATCCCCGTAGATTCGATACAATAAGATACCACTAGGGGAATTTGTGAAAACTTTGATATATTTTACTGTTTATTGCAAAGCTACATTAATTCTACCACCAAAATCAATTTACAATCTTGATTTTCCAAATATATTCACAACCACTGGGTAAATTCTCTGAAAACTTTGATATATTTTACTTTTTATTGCAAAGCTACATTAATTCGTTAACCAAATCAATTTACTATCTTGATTTTCCAAATATATTTACACCAGGGGGTAAATTCTCTGAAAACTTTGATATATTTTACAGTTTATTGCAAAGGTACATTAATTCTTCCAAAAAAATCAATTTACAATCTTGATATATATTTAATAATAATTTGTGCCAAAAACATGATGGCAGACAATTCACAAAATTGTATATACTTTTATGGGTATAGTTAATTAATAATTTAATTATGGAAGTATGTGAGATATTTTTAGGATAAAATTTTGGTCGTTGACATTGATTATTTAAACGGAAAAATAAATGATTGAAGTCATAATAATATAAATTGTTTACATAAAATTATGTAAATTTTTATTTCATATGAATTATTGCATCATATAAATAATAAGTAATGTATGTAAAAGGTTTTTCATTTAAAATGATAGAATTGTAAAAATTTTAATTAATGAGATATCAAACATTTTTCTTCGCTAGGCAGTGCGTTTGGTCAACGCAAGCAAACTATTAAATTTTATTTTAAAACCTTTTTCCAAATTTTTCGAGGGCGTTGCTTTTTGTAAAATGAAATATTTCGAAATTTTTTGTTAATTTGACTTTATTTTGTGTCGATTGATGAAAATCCCATCTTTTTAGCATGTATCGAACAGAATATCGTTATTTTTAGGAGGTTTTTCGCACGCTCTCTTACCAATTAACAATCAAACACTTAAAATACAGTTAGGCAAAAAAATTACACTACAAATAAAAATTTTTTCATATACTTTTTGAGGGATGAAAATCGTAGAAATCACGTTTTTCCAATTTTACGAATTTTTTTATTCGAAAACTGAAGGACTTTTTTGCTAATTTTGACCCCAATTATATAATAAAATTTTTTTCCAAGCGATTCGGTTTTAATTATTTATTTGTTTAAAAAATTAGTTTAATAAATATCCTACCGAGTTACCCATCGTCTATCTGTAATTTTACGTTTCAGAGCATTTTTTAAACGGGATCCTGCAAAAATTTCCCGAAAATTATTCATGCTCAATGAATGACGGATTTTACCGAGTTTCAATTTTCCATAATCTGTTTCAAATAGAAAACAAATTTTTGCATAATACCTCATACATAAATTGTTTAATTTAAAGTTCTATCATTTTAAATGGAATACCCTTTACTATGTATACGTATGGTATATATCTTTTGACTTTTGTCGTCATCAAAGTATAAAGTCCATTTTTATAAATTATCATTTTTTATGCAAATTATTTATGAATCCTGAACTAAATCAATATTTAATGAGTAAACAAATTTTTACAAATGACAATTATTATTGCATTTGGAATTTTTGTTTATTTTTATCACAAAGAAATTCTATTTCGCGTGCTTCAACTACTTAGATTCAGCAATTTTTCAAACGAGAAATATGTAACAGATTTTAATTGCCTTGAATCACTTGAAATTTTTCTAGCGTACTCAGAAGGTAAAAAGTGAGGTCGAGTTCGTAAATGAGCAATGTAGGTCAATTGGGTCTTTGGACCGTAGAACCCATCTTGTAAACCGTTAGAGATAGAACAAAGGTTTAAATGTAAAAAATGTTCCTTATAAAAAAATAAACAACTTTTAGTTGAAACATTTTTTTGTAAACATCACTGTTTACCCACGAGGGCGCTAGTAAGGTGCAAATTTTATAGTATGTATTAATATGAGAAAATCAGTTATGTGTGTGGCTATTTAAAAGTGGATATCTTTTTTTATTTACGTGACGTCAAAAAACAAACGATTGAGTCATCAACACGTCTATACATGGTATTTCAACAATTAACTCAGTCAATTGTTTGTTTTCACTTGTCTACTTAATTAAAAAAATTACTATGTCTAAATTTTCCCAAAATGAGCCGATTTCGAAGATCATCACCAATTTTTTAGTTTTTTCGAATACGGAATCCTAAGCTCGCGCTTGAAATATAGCTAAGAACTCACTCCATTAATTTAGCTTTTAAACGAAACAAAACAAATCAAAATCGGTTCATCCGTTTAGTTACAAATGAAGTTAATGTAAGTATGTTAAAAAGACAGAAAAGTTCCGTTCTAAAATAACTTATCAAATATTACAGTTTTCCTAGACCGATTATTAAAAAAACTTCTTACAAAAATTTTAACGTCATATGCCACAATAAACATCTGTTTATATTATAAATTATTAATAATAATTATTGATTATTAAAGTAAAGGTCAAAATTTCTATTTGAATAACATTTTTTAATTATTGTAGACGGTTGTCTTTGTCTCGTGATTTCCCAATAATATTTTGATTTATTTTTGTTTATTGGAAAAATTGATTTTATTATGAAATTCATTTGGAAAATTTTACTATTTTATTTAATAGAATTAATTTGTTATCAGGGAAAGTTTTTTTGATTATGTTATCAATATCCGGGAACATAACTTTTTCTAAAAAAATTTCCTCGAATGTGATACTAGTTTTGAGGATCTATACGAATGCATGTTATTTATCTACGAATGCATGAATTTTTTCCCTCTTAAGAGGTATTTTGTATGTTCTTTTCACGTCATAACTTTTTTCGACTATCTTAAATATTATTACTCTAGCAATTTTTTTTCTGTCCTATCCTTATCTTCTAAATTCCTTTATCAAATTCCATGTTTCACCCATTCATTTTCATGCCTATGATGTCTAGGTTTGATATAAATATACTCATGGGCCAAAAATGTACCGCTTAGGAAAAAACATGCTAGACAAATAATTTGAACGAAAAATATCATAAATTTAAAATAAATTTATTAGGCAAACATGTTAGTTTTTACATATGCTCTTTTAATACTCTAGAAGTCTAGACATATAATTACTATTTTTAATACATGTTATCCTAATGTTAATTTAAGGAATTTTGACTTTTTTCCCCACTTTTCGGCGAAATTTGTTGTTTGTTGTTTTTAGCCTCGGGTACAGGGTAGCCACGAGTTACGGTCACTATGGAAGGGGAATCACGGGTCGAGTTAGTAGGTTATTAATATCTCTGAGAACACCACAAATTTTTTAAGTGCTGAATTGAATTTCTGAAGTGTTTATTCAAAGTGGTGTCAAAAATTTATTTAAAATTTTTGTTTGCTAATTTTAAAAATAACGCCTGTTGTTTAAAAATTTGACAAACTTTTGGCAATTTATTTATGTATTTCTATCCACTACGAAAAATCCGGCCTAGCGCTTCGAATATAATTTAAATACCAATAAGGAATTGTAATACTTTTTAGTAACACATTTCCCACAACCTTGATTGAATTCTGTAAGTAAAAGTATCATCTGCTTATAAAGAAAGTGAAATTATAAGAGTGAAATTATAAGAGTGAAATTCTCTTCATAGATTTTCTCTAACAGTCCAACAGTTTTTTTAACAAATACTTTCACAATTCTTGACAATCATAAATGTTGAAAGAATTTCAAATTTACATAAGTTATGAATTCAATAGCACAAAATATTTAAATTTCATTTTTTTAAACTGATGTAATCATATTTGTAATAATAATGAATATCCTCTGTTCGATGTCCTTTCCTATCTTGAAAACAATAAGATCTAGGAAATTGGAATATTTTTTTTTTTTTTTTTTTGTTACGTAAATTAAAGTCTTGAAACATATTTTAGAGCAAGTGATATAAAAGTCTTTGCAAATTAAATTATTGCCCTCTTTTCGAATCGTTTCCAAATTTAGGTTAACAACTAACCGATAAATGGCGCTCAGATATAAGAAAAAAAATTGTTATTGTTATATTTTTTTTAAATATATATCAAGGTATATTAATTTGAGTCCCAAGTTTGTAAAGATTAGAAATATTGATGATACGAACAAAATTTCAATATAGGTGTTCATAAAATCACCTTATTAGTCCATTTCCGTTTGTCTGTTCGCCTGGGAACACGATAATTCAAAAACGAAACGAGGTATCAAGCTGAAATATATAGCGTACTCAAGATGTAAGAAGTGAGTTTGACTTCGTAAAAGAACAACATAGGTCTATGGGTCTTGAGTCCGTAGTATCTTGTAAAGAGATAGAACAAGACTATAAATATGTACTACAAATGTCCCTTATGTTTCTTCCCTTTGAGAAAATAAACAACTTTTGTTTGGATATTTTTTTGTTAAAATTATGATTTATCCGCGAGGGCGTAAATTAAATCAGAACATAAGTTTCCATTTTCTCCAAATCTGTACAAGGTAGAGGTTGAAAATACTTTCGACCTTAATGTATGTAATTTCAAATAGTTAGTACTTTGATTTTGAAATTTCGAAAAGGCGGCCAGATGGGTCATCACTTTATTTACATAAATGTTTTTGTTTTTTTTGACTTTTCTAATTTATAAAACAATACAAGGTCAAATATCAACACTGTCTATACAAGATGTTTCAACAATTAACACAGTCAATTTTTCATTTCCATTTGTTGTATTAAAAACGATAATGTTTGATTTTTCGTCTTTTTTTTTAATCTCGGTCTAATAAGATTTTGAAGCATCGGATAGAAATTTCTTTTATCCGAGCATGTATCTGTTACTGCTTAAATTACCAATTGTAGTTACTGTAAACATTCTTAGGGGTCTGTGGAATTGATCACATTGTCGTCGCTTGGATAAGAACGAAGTAACCGATTCCACCCACATCATAAATGTAATTGTAAAAATTAATGTAATTTAATAAATTAAGATTAGCAAATAATGATGTGGGTGGCATCTGTGATAAGACGTATATGTCAGAAAAACGGAGGTTAAACCCCATTATTATTATTATTATTACTGTAAACATTCCTGGTTGTATTTACAGTGTGCAAATCTTTATAAATTTAAATTTAAAATAAATTAGTAAGTTATTTTAATTAAAAAGGTGTCCTTTAAAAAATAGTCCTGAAAATCCTTGAAATTGCCTTAAAATTTTACTTTTCATATTCACTAGCAACCTGTACGAAGTAGGCTAGAAATGTTTGTTTGGAGGATTTAATCTTCCAAACAACTAGTCTGCAATGCAATATTAATTGTTCAACGACCTTTTTGTCTTGTGTTCGTGTATCTAACAAAATAGAGATGCATTACCAAAAAACTCACCAAATTATTTTGTTTATTACATAAATCAGTGTTAATAATGACTTATAATTTGTCTGACCTTAAAATCATTTAAAATATTTAATATAAAGTGAAGCGACCGACAACGACAGACAAACATTTTAGAAATTGTTGCGACATATTTATTTAGTTGTAGATCAATCCATTTTTATAATCTTTGGGGCTTTTGTTTGTACAATCGTGTAACTTCTGAACGACTTTAGGTTAAATTCACAAAATATATCCATTTTGTCGAGACGGTGATTCTGTGCTGTATTTATTACCTCGCCTGATATCGAAGACCGAAGTCAGGTCAAAAACTTAATTTGGTCTATATGGAAAAGAGTTTAGGAAGACTTTATGGAGGTTAAGATGACAAGTGGGGGAATCATCTATTAAATTTGTCACTGCTTTTATACCCTGTATATATGAAATATATATCAAAGTATACTAATTGTAGTCCAAAGTTTGTAACATGATAACTCAAAAACGAAGAGAGATATCAAGCTGAAACTTTTATAGCGTGCTTATCTTGTAAACCGTTAGACAATAAAAGTTTAAATGTAAATCAACTTTCGTAAACATTACTGTTTATCTGTGAGCGGACAAAATTTTGGTATCCATTTTCTCCAAAATTATAGAAAATAGGCAGTTGAAAATTTGCAGGTAGCTTCAACTAGTGGTCTTGTGAAAGATTCTCGAAAAACAAAAACAAAATTCTTGAAAATTTTCGAAATTTAGGCCACCATAATTGTGTTGTTTTTGTAAACTTTTCTAATTTATTAAAAATAATGCAAGCACTGACATTCCACACTTTTTCTATAGGATATTTCCGCAATTAACTCAGTCAATTGTTTGTTTTCACTTGTTCTTTCTTTCTCACAACTTTTTGTGTTTCTGTTACTTTTATCGTCAGATGAAACTATTTTTTCACAAATGTTGGCCCTTGGGTTTATGTTTTTTGCAACGCCGTGAGCGGAATTCTTCTTTCCCAAAAAAATCTGCGAGACTTTATTCGATTGCCTTAAAAATGTATAGTATTTCTGCACAATTTGCAAATTTAGAGTGAAGGTTTCGAAACACCAGAGATACGATAGAATTGCAATATGAGAAATTTGGGAAACTGAAATGTTAAAAATCTCTCCTGGTTTATTTCCCTCCTGGAAAATTTTCTGTGACCGTCTAATATTCGCCTTCCATAATAACAAGTGAATTTGAATATATTTTTATAATTCGCAAATAAATTTTGGACTTTAAAACTTATACGTAATTTAAAAATGTAAATTTTCTATACAAATTATATTTTATGAATGTCATTTATGTAAAATTAAATAAAAAAAAAAGAAATTTGCAAATTAAATAATTCATCATCAAATGGCGCTACAGCCCGGGGTGGGCCTTGGCCTCCTCTACAATACGCCTCCAAGCAGAGCGGTCCTTGACTGCAGATATCCATCCAGTGACTCTCATCACCTTCAAGTCACCCAGCACCTGGTCCAACCATCTGAGTCGAGGTCTTCCTCTTCTTCTAGTGGCATATATCTTTGCTTCAAGTATTTTCTTTGGCATTTGTGTGTTTTCCATTCTCTGAACGTGTCCGAACCACCTGAGTCTTTGTGATTTAATGAACTTCACAAGGTCTTCTCCCTGTAGGATTTCAAGGATTTCTCTGTTGGTTCGGATACGCCAGTCATCTTCGTTCTCTCTGATAGCCCCATATATTCTTCTTATTATTTTCCTTTCAAATCTCCTGATTCTTTCTTGATCCTCCAATGTTAATGTCCAACTTTCACTGCCGTAGGTAATAATGAATTAAATAATTATACAAATGTATTCGTTAATGTTAGTTTTATTTATAGAATTTTTTTAAATGACTGACTTCTAATTATTTCTGCATATTTATTTTAAATAATTATATCTAACAATCGAATTCTGTTTTAAACACACGTCATGAGAAATTATGACTAAATGCATTTGGAGAGTTATATCAGATATCATTAGACATCATTTTAAGAACGAAATAAAAAGTTTTCAATGCCTTCTTTCCTTTCGTGAATTTTGTTAAAGATTTAATCACTCAAACTTAACTCTGAAAGATGTATACTAGTACACAAAATGTCAAGTAACTTTCTTTTTCAGGTGGACATTTGACGAGATTTAAGCTTATAAAATTTAAACATTGTGAAATTATAAGGACTTCACAATTTTTAATTTTACCACTTGGTATCGGAATCCTAAAAAGTGGTAGTGATCATCCTTGTGTTTTTTGATAAGGAATATTTTTTACGTTTAAACTTTTGTTCTATCTCTACAAAATACTTCCTACAGGCCCAAGATTCAATTTTTTACACCCTGAGCACGCTTTAAAAATTCAGCTTGATATCTGTTCTCGTTTTTTAGTTTTCCTGTCGACGGACGGACAGACAAACGGAAATGGACTAATTAGATGATTTTATGAACAACTATACCAAAATTTTGTTCGTAGTATCAATATTTTTCTGAGCGTTACAAACTTGGGACTAAACTTAGTACCCCTTGATATTATATTTTATATATACAGGGTATAAATACACTCAAAAAAATATTTTTTACCTTTATATATTTATTTTTACTGACACATTTGTTTTTAAATTTTGAATAAATTTCCAATTGCATGTTTAAATTCCGATGATTTAAATTAAATACGATAATTCTGCTTTATGTACGATAATTTTACGCTCTGGTATGATAAGTTCCTGACTTCAGGTTGTGAACACAGGGCCTAAGCATCAGTCAGTTAGTTAATTAAATGTTGTATTAGACGTTACGGCTGAATATCATTCAGGCCGCTAGTTGAACGGCGATTTTAGTAGGCTGTTAATGAACTGCTAATTAAGCTAGTTGTCTGCGACATATACATAAGAATTTTCATTTACCTATATTACCGACTAATATTTCTGATAACTTGTGTTCAGAGTCGGAAAAATTATGTTGGTTTATTATAACTTAACAGTATGTACCAGATCTTACCAGTTCTATTAATAAAATAAAATTTGTCTGCATTTATATTTGCAACTAATATCTCTAACCACAAAAATATCTTTTATACCCTATCATGGTCATATTATTACGTCATTCAAATCATTATTCATGTATAGATCGGGCTGTTAAGGTGTGCCATTTAAAACGGTAAAAATTATTAATTTTTTTTTTTTTGTAATCCAGGAAATTTCAAACACCTATTATAAGTTAAAATTTAACTTTTAAAAAAGTAATCAATAAAAATTTTGTATAAATATGAAGGTCGCCATACGACTTGATTAGACACATGTAAAACATATGATAAGATAGATATTTATAATACATTTATAAAGATATATGTAGATGATAAAAGACCTTGTTCAAGACATTCAATTCACTCATATTGTATAATTAATTGTAATACATTCAAAATTAAATCTATTTCCGCATATATTAAGATGCATATATGGGGCTGGCGCATAATATGTACCTTGATATTGGGAGTACCGGCTGAAAAAAATACTATTAATATCATTTAAAAGAGAGTATTTGAATCAATTATTTTGGAATTTTTCCAACTTTTTTTTTCCACCTCTATGTACAAAACAGAACGGCATATAAGGATGAATTTTTGTTGATTTGGAGTTGAGACACAGTTATTGAAATTAATACCACGATGGTGAGGTTAGGTTAGAGTTGCTGTCCTGGGGTGGGACACATTTAGACCATAAGGTCCGTTATGATACCGAAAAAGGGGTTGACCCATCCTCGGCCACTACTCCATAAACCATTTGGAGCTGTTTAAGAACAGCAGGAGAGCTTTGACGTCGACGGAATTTAGGTCGGAGAGGTCGTCAAAGAGAGGCTGGCTCAAGTAAGTCCATCACCTCATGTCACCTTTAGGCAGTGACAGAGAAGATGATCGTGAAACACTGCTAGGCCAAGGCTGTAAGCATGCCTGCCGCCCAACCAGTGTCCTGTAATAGCCGCAACAACTTTGCGAACAGAGGCCCTTGGAAGTGATATAAAATTATCCACCATTATACTCGATAATACCACGATACTCGAAATAAAATTGTAGATTAAGAAGTTTTATTTAAAAAATATAATTAAAAATCATACAACAGACTTACATTCCGCTAAGTATTGATATTTTTATTGCAACAGAACCATCGTCAGTAGCTAAATTTATTTATGTAACGCATTACAAACATTTTTTACTAACTTAAAAGTAAATATGGAAAAAATTATCAACAAATTACAGTAACACTTATAAAAGCAAAAACTACAAAAATACACAACGGCATGTTTTAAAAACGAAAAGTTGGAGAGAGGTATACTTTTTTTTGCAAAAAAATATGCTAGGGTTTAAAAGAATGCAGTTTCAATTTTGAATGATATGAGACAAATTTCAATACGATAATTATTTTAGAGATACAAGATTTTAATTTTAGAAATGTCAATTTTGCTTGAAAAGTGAAAATCTTGGTTTCGCTTGAGTATTTTTATAGATCATTTTCAAGAAAAATAAGCAAACTTTCGAACTGTTGAGTAGTTTTGGCAGATTTTATATAAAATAATTTTTAAAATTTTGGTACGCTTTTAAATTTTGTATAAAACCTGGGCTTGAAAGTAAAGTGTTTTTTAAATTTTTTCTTACTTTTAATGAGTATGTATTATATAATATTAAATTTTCTTATCATATTGAAGTAATATGAGAATTTCAGGCTAAGTATTTAAGCAATTTAATTATACAATCCGAATTTGTAATTTTTTTTCTGGTTTTATGTTATGATAATTTATTTATGTAAATTTAAAAATAATGAATCATAAAGTAAAAGATTCTAGAACAAATTTTTAAAAAAATTAAATTACAGTTACTTATGCTAAATTTTTATTCCATAGTGTAATCTGCTAGTGATTACATATTATCTTAAATTGGACAATTTGCGTTGTTGTCTGTCTGAAACTTAAGTAAGATAATGATATTTATGAGTCCTGGATCAATTATTTACCACACGATAAACTAATGACTGTCAAAAGTTTCTAGAATTTCTAGATTAAATTCGAACATGTTTATATATATATTCATTTTGTCAGGCGACCACCGCTGATTTAAAATTGAACTTACGATAACAGGCTTAAACTGGATTTCATAAGGCGTTGAATAAATAGATGTATATTAGGAAATTATAGCAATTTATAACAAAACTGTTTTAATGTGTGAATGAACTTTCTAATATAAAATATAGTTGGGTAAAAATCTACCGGATTTTGATCATAATTTTGGGACAATTTATCTCCACATTGTTTTCTTTGGTGACCTTTTCTTGAATATCTATGCTTCTATTGATCGGATTTTAAAAAAATTAATTGTTTTTTATGAATGCAAAATAACATCAAAATCTCAAGAAAACTATAATAAATGCATATTTTCAACTTTCTCTGAAATCAGGTTTTGAAAAACAATCTGTCCTAAAACCGTGTACTGAAGGTCGTGCGGATCGTTGCGAAACCGGAAAATTCCTTTTCTGTATTTTTTACAATAAAAGAAATCTATTTAAAAAAATTAGCCTTCTCGAAAAATTTACCGGATTGATTATCAAAATCCAGTAGATTTACCCAACTAATAGCTTGGTTATGACTGCCATATTGATTGTATCCTTGATACAGCCATAAATACGTGGATACGTCTGTGTATTAGTGAATCTTCAGGTAATTGGAAGAACACTACGAATTAATGTTTTCAATCTGATTTTTACCTACAGACTTTTTACTTATGTACCAACAGATCGCGTTTGTGTATAGATCTTATCAAATTGACCTATTAAAACTACATTATTCACGAAATAATCTCTTATTAAAACGAAAACATAGACGTGTCCACATCAAAATAATCCTTGAACAATTTGATAAAACCGAAGTTTAAATAAAAACAATAAATAATTATATTTAAATTGAAATTTAGATCCGTGAATCAATAAACAAAAATTCAAAATATTAATACTGATTGACGTCATTAGTCAGTAAGAATCTGATTGATAAGAGAGTTTAAGTATTAAAATGCTCTTTAACATTGTACTATAATTATGTATATACGTTTGAATGGGGGTTCCTGTCCAGGTCTTGATCTATTGACTTGTCCCCTTAAAGTCTGCTTTATTTAACATTTTTAGTGGTCATGTATTAATTGTGTTATGTGTACTTTTTAAGTAAATAGTGCGTAATTTAATAACAGTAAAACCATAATGAATCGTATTTTCCCTAAAAATATAGATTTATGCACTGTATTGAAGGTCAACGGGTAAAAGAGTAGGGTGTGTCGTAAATCCGTTTCTTGGGGGCATCCCCTACGACCCTTTTAGTTCAAATAACCTGGAATTTGATATTTATGGTTGTAATCGATCAAATTTACGGTCGATTTCCTGGAGAACTCCACATTTTTCGTTGTTTTTAAGATTTTTATCTATAAATTTCAGTGCAGCCTCCTCAAATTGAGCAAGAGGGGCTAAAATAGGTATAATGGTTGAGAATTTGCCTTTTGAGATTGTCAAATTCCAAGCCCAGTTCCTTTTTCATTTTTTATGTGAAAATATTATGTTTTTTTACCCCCAAACCAATAAATGGGGTGTTATATGTCTGACCGTTATGTGCGTGTGTCTGTTGTCTGTGGCATCATAGCGCCTAAATGGATGAACCGAATTTTTTGTTTCGATTGAAAGATAATTCAATAGAGAGCGTTCTTAGCTATGTTTTAAGTGCAATTATTTAAGGGCTGCGTACCCGGAACAACAAAAACATAGGCGAGGATCCTCAAAATCGATTAAGTTTGGTCTAAGGAAAAAGGTAATTTAATGGAGAGTGTTCTAAGATATTGGGGTGATTTGAACATTTGTATAGCCTCTCCAAATTTATCTCCCTTAACGCTCATTAATGTAGATATTGCATGTTTCCTAAAACTTGAAAAGACAATAATCTCACTTCAATAAAAATCATCGTTTAATAAAAAATATATAATGAGATGGGAATATGACTTTAGTAATGGAGTTCTCTTGCTCATGTTGCTCATTATTTTTTTTTTTATTTTGTAATGAATTTTGTAATTAATATTTAAATAAATTAATCAAACAATTGCCAAAAAAAAATATTGCGCATCGTCTAAATAAAATAATGAATGTCATTAAACATTCAAACTCAATGATAATAATTAATTATTATAGATATTAATTAGTTAAAACAAAATACTAAGGTAATAATATAATGAATGGTAATTTATGAAATATTATATAATAATATAAATATTTCAAAACAATAAAAATGATTACACATCAACTACTATCTCCATTTTCTTAACTAAATGTTTTCTGATCAAATTTTGACTTTTTTATCAACAATTTATATACTTAAAATTCATTTAAAAACCGTTTTTTCGATTTTACAAAATAAATCTATTTCTACTCTAAAAGATTAAATTAAGAAAAAAACAAAATTTTATATTATGTGTTTTTTGTTAATATCTAGAGCAAAAATGATCCAAAAAACCATGGTTAGCTTTTTTCTTAATACAGCTGTAAATTCTACGTGGATACGTATTTTCGCCCACCGTGAATTATCGATATAGTACATCTCATACCTACTGACTTCGTTCACTTATGCAATAACAGATGACATTTGTCGATATAGTACATCTCATACTTACCGACTTTGTTGAAACGAAATGATCCCTATTACAAACAAAAACATAGACGTAATCACTTACAAACTCAAAAATTCGATTCATTCGATCAGGGTTGTCCGATTGTGCTACTTATATGAAAGATTTTTGTGTGCTACTATCTAGCTATTTAAAAAAAAAAAACAAAACAAAACAAAACATCTCCAAAAAATACGAAAAAAGTCGCATTAGGCTCTTTTCAACCTAAGTGGAAACCCTACATTTGATGACTCGATGAGTCAAAATTTATCTCAAATATTCCCTTAGATGAATATCACTTAAAAAAATTACAAAAAATCAAGTGAAGCTTATGAACGTTTGTGTAAAAGTACGATCGATATCTTTATAAAAGTGTTAGTGCGCATTTAAAACTATTAGAAGTATTATAAAATAATTATTAATGACTACAAAATATTCTTTTTGAATTATAATTAACACATTTTCTATTTTATATTATATAATAAAAATTTAAAAAATGATAATATTGCATTGCTGACTATATTGCTAATTACAACAAGGTTACTTTATTTATACTTTTATTTTACATTTTTTTATTAAAAAGAATTTATGTATTTAATGTAGAAATGGTAGGGTTAACAGGTGGCTGGTGGCCTGTTTACCTAATTTATAAATTTTCTAAAAATATTTTAGGTTATGTCTATAGAGTTATAACTATAGACTAGAACTGGCAAGATCTCCCCAAATTGGAAGAAACAAATAATAAAATGTTCCTTTTCATTTATTTTTATTTTTTGGAAATTTTAGAAAAATCCATACTCTTTTCACATTTTTTAATTAAAATTTAAAAAAAAATATTTTTAATAACAATGAAACTGGCTTTTACTCCAAAAACGAGGAGAAAAATGGAAACTCCAAAGTTTGACCTGTAGCGCCGATTTCCATTAAAATTTTTTGATTAAGTTTTATTTACCCTCTAGATCATATGGTGCCTAGTGGTGCTTTTGCAGGTTTAGGTTTAAGCCTCGTTTACTGGAGTATTTATTGGAAAAATAATTTTTTATGCCATTAATGTTTAAAAATGATTTCGACCACCGCGGCTGGTGCATAGACGGCGCAGCCTGGATGCACAATTTTCGTAACAACTGCGGTCGCTTGTTGAACTTTACGTATCCTCAAAGAAAATATTTTAATGGGGTTAGGTAGCACAATCTTGGAGGCTAATTAATAGGTCCACAACGTGAAATAGACCTTTTCGTTTAAAAAAATGATAATTTTTGGTTTTGGTCAGATATCAAAAAACTGTTTAAGTAAAGACATAGCATATATATTCTATCTTTGTCAAAAAACGCTGTTTGATAAAGGTAAAAAATAAAGGCGTATTAATAAAACATTTCATAAATTTTCATAAAAATATAAAACTCTATAAATTTTTATAAAAATTAAAAAAATTTCAACAATATGAAAGCGTTTTCCTGTCTTTGAGTCTACTCAATATGATATTGGAAACGAAACTGAATACAAAGCAACTGCCTGGTGTCAAATCCATAGAGATATGAATACTATCTCTATGATCAAGAGATATTATCTCTATGGTCAAATTGGTTATTATGGAGGGAAGAGTGCGCCTCTACTCTCCATATCGGTTATTAAACAAAAAATTGTTGCCCTTAAAAAAACACCTTTAGCTCTCTCTATAATAATAATATTTCTATGATTATAGAAATTGATGCTACACCATCTGCAAATATAAATAGAGAAATTTTTGAAGGCAATTTCATAGCTCATCCACTATGACTAATGAAACCATTTATTGTTTAAAATTATTCGTTACGCCAACTGAAAGTTTTAACGGTTAAAACGAATATGTACTTATTAGCAACTCAAGCTTTTAAAATATAACCTCAATACACGCTTGTCTAGAAATATAACCTCAAATACTTGACATTTTTAATAATTCTTTCAACGGAATAAATTCCTATCAAATGTCAAAAATATATAAAAAGAGATAGGTATTTTATAATACAAAAAAATGTATGTTTGCACGATAACGTAGTCAGCATAAAAAATGATTTACACGTTAAAAAATTATATAATCCAAACATTCGTAGTTAGATGTTATATTTAAAAACTTTAGAGCACCTTACACTCAGTGTAAGAGTGCACACTGGAGTACAAAAAGAACATACGTTTAAAATTATAAATACCTAAGGTTTGCCCTTTTAAAGGTCAGGGAAGTTTTGAGAAAATAAATTAATAATTCATATTTATCTAATCGTTGAATCCTCCTATTTGTTATAAAAAACAAAAAACCACAAAAATTTGCCCCGAAACAATCATTTTTTGCGGTTTTTTTTTTAATTTTTGAAAACAGGCTGTTTTTTGGGAAAACTATTGATTTTCGCTGAAAACATTAAATTTGAAAGTAAATGGATAACATGAAATGAGAAAGAAAGATCATTCAAAAATACTTATTTTGAGCTAAGACTCGATCTTGTATCTTTATCCGTTCTTTAGTCACGAAATGTGTATCTCAAAAAAGTTTTTTCGAAATAGGGGGACTGACCTTTAAGTGTTTAAATTGTAAATCTCAGTTAGGATTCACTTACCTTTAGTCTGAATTAATTTTAACGTGTAAATCGTTATCGTGATGTTAGCTTGTAAATGTACACGATTATTTGAAAAAAAGTATTTGTACTTTGTAATACGACTCATCGATTCATCACATGCTGCCTATGTTCTCTCCACTGGAATATGATTTATGACGTCACATCAATGAGTTGTACTATACAGAATTGGCGCGTCTACCAACGCTATGACGAAATAGACACTTATGAATTTACACTATCAAAAGTGAGGAGGGGGTAACAGTACAGTAGAGCGAGCGAGAGGGAACATACAATTCACATAATCTAAAGAATTTTTTTAATTAGAAGTAAAAACCGTACTCAGTACACTGTGTTCAACGTTGTTATGTAGTCACACTGTGTACCCACTCCTCATAAACTTCAAAATTAATTTGGAGAGAGGTTTTATATTGTTAACAACAACTGTGAAGTGCAGTGAAATCGCTTCCCAATTTTTTTTTTTAATTTTCTTCAATATTTCCCCCAAATTTTCATTATTTTGTGTGCGTGTGTGAAATTGAAAAAAATAAGAAGAAAATCATCTGTGATTTCCTGTGACGTGCAGTTATATTAGTTTAATTTAGATAAAATTTTCTTAGTCTGTGATATTTAAAAAAAATAATCAAAATGTTTGAACAAGAAGTCGTTGCCGGTGCTGGTACCGAATTCCTGGAGGATTTAGTTTTACTTTTCCGTTATTTATATTTACGGGTAAGCATCAAATTCCAAAAATTTTAACGATGATGTAATTTTTATCAATTATTTCAATTGATAAAAAACTTGAATTCAAATCCATTTCAATTAATTTGACGTCAATTTTTTTTTTTTGCGTAACCGATAAAGCATTATTAATTTTCCATATGGGTCCCCTCTGCCGGGTTTTTGATACAACCTTGTAATAAGTAACCACGTGTATAATTAACTTTCATTTGTTAAGTCTGACTTGCGCATCAGTCGTTTATTTTTGACAAGACACTTACCATGCTTCAACCATGGTATGCAGAAGTCAATGTATGCAATGCAATAAATATGGCGCCAAACTCGTTAAGGATGTACGAGCACCAAGGCAATTTTAAGCAAAGATTTCTTTTTTTATGAAGTGGGTCTAAGTCTAAAACAATTCTGGCAATTTTAGGAAGGATTACGCGACTGTTTAAATAAATAAATGACTTCAAAAGTAGGCATTTTTAACATTGGTCTTATAAGGGAAAACGGTAAATGGATGATAAAATCACATAGATTTCTTTAAAAGTAGTCAATGGAAATTAAAAAAAAAAGTATTTAAAGTTAAAACCTTAAATAAATTGTGGAAAAAAAAAACCCGTTGTAAGAATGTGTAAGCACGGTAATTGGGACGATTAAAAAAATATATATATATATATTTTCGGTTTTGATGGTGAATTTTATGTTATAACTTGACAATATAAGACGAAAAGTAAGAATAAAATTTTTCGATATCTGCGGTAATTTTTAAAATATCGAAAATTGAAAATTTTGTTTAATTATTTAGCTTTCAATATTTCGAAAACCAAGGCAGATATCGAAATATTTTATTCGTATTTTTCGTCTATATTCATAAAGTTCAAAATTCATCATGAAAGATGAAATAAGGTACAAATAATTTCAATTCTAAATCTAAAATTGCCTTGGTGTTCGTACTACCTTAAGGAAATTTCACCTACAGTTTAATAAAAAAATGGTTTGTGGATAAAAGGGGAAGGGATAAACGAATGCATTATTTGATGGTCATAGGTCGGCATAACATATGTTTGAATTAAATTAAATAAATCATATGGCTTGGCAAAGATTAATAATTTTTTTTTTTAAGTTTAAAGAACGGATTTTATTTTTAAATAAAATAACTTGTGACTATATTAGTATTCATTTTTATACAATCTTGTTGGAGCATTTTTTTTTTTTTAAATAGTAACCCTGTATATAAATAGGTCCCATCCCTTGGAAGCGTTCTCAAAAGCAATTATGAGATTTTATTAAAATTTATTTGAAATAGTTTATTATTGCCAATTATCTGCAAAATCGAATACTGGTCAAAATTTTCTGAATAATTAATTAATTATTTTCTGGTTTCTAACCAATACTTCACTAAATAATTTAAAATTAAGCACTTGTCAAGGATAGAAAATCCCTGAGAAATAGGCTTAGCTATCCAGAGGTTTAAATGAGTTGTATATGCAAATTATTAAATGTTGATCAGTTTAATAATCTTTTTTTTTCCAAGAAACTGTGTCTTTTACAGTTTAACCTAAAACAATGAAATTTATGAAAAAATACTGCGTTTGTTTTGAATTCAGGTTAGCTTTAATGGGGCTTCAATCTCTTTAAATTTTCATCCAAATCTAACTTTAGTAAAAGAGAGCTTCTAGAGTGAGTAAACATAGAATTTTGGCAAATTACTATTACTAATAGGAAAATAAAAATATTTATCATAAGCAAATATGTTAAAAATAAAATTTACTATAATTTATCAATGAAATCATTTTCTAAATAGGGAAATTATTACCTATTCTGCTGGGTAAGAATTATTTTTTTACCTGAATTGTTTTCTGTTCTTTTGCGAAAAAAGAAATTCTTGAATCAATAATATTGTTTTGTTTTAAAAGGGAAAATTTCTTGAATCGAGAAGAAATTAAATTTCTTACTTCAAATGGGCCCTATGACCTAGGTGTGTCTCTCGTGGGCAGCCAATATTATCTAACCTAGAAAAATTTCTTAGCTCAAAAAAGAACGAAAATTTTACCTTAAAAATAAAAAAGTTTTTGAGCCAAGAAAACTCATTAATTTTTCTGTGTTCTAAATGGAAAATTATAAAAAATAGTAATTAAATATAGAAAGTCGAGGGGATGTGGCTTGTAAAATAATAAAAATTTTGGTTATTAAAAACTCATTACTAATATATAAAAAATTTATAAATAATTATTTAGGTAACTATATGTAATAAAATAGTTAGAATCAAGGCCAAAGTAATCAGTTACCGACCAAGCGAACAATAAACAAAAAATAACTTCATTCAAAAAGGAAATAAATTACAAATACTGATAATAATTTATTATCTTCAAAAAAATTCATTTTCATAAGGTTTTGGCATTCAAAGCATTTTAAAATTAATTGGCAGTCGTATTACATATGGAGATATGAAAATTTTTATTTTCCCATTGTGAAAGAATATATATTATAATCTTAAATCTTCGACCAGCTGTGGTTTTTGACAGTCATTTCACAACGACTAAACATTTAAAGAAAGAGTTTTTATTGTAATGGGTCTGAAAATTCAAATCGAATTTTTCAACATAAATCTTTGTTTCATTATCTTGGCAATATATTAACACCACTTTTAAAATGATGTGTGCACGCATTTGCGTTCCTATTTGTTTGTAGACATTTTTCGTTTACGATTACTTGTCTTTGGAAGGTGATATCAATCTCCGATTTGCCGAATATCGTTTCGTGAGTCACATTTCCTTCGAAAGCTATCGATTTTCGAAAAAATGTAAAGTGTATTATCTCTAACCTTTTAGGAATTAAATTGGCTATTAAAACAACCCGAATAGATCCAATATGATGTCATAACATGGTATCCCTATATTTCTATTTTTTTTAATTTTTAAAAATTTTTATAATTAAAAATTTTTTTTCAATTGCCGGGTGTTTGATCCCGATGAGTCTTTGTTATAATAAAACAATTAATACTGCATTGTTTAAGGCAACTTATACACTCATATGAACTGCTTGTTTTATTGAATGTCCGAAAAAAATATGAAATGTGTCATTCTCAATAAATATTCTTCAATTTTAAGAAAATTTAAAATTAAAATTTTTCAAATGTGAAGAGTGCCTGCTATGAAAAATTTCTATCCCTTTTGAAATGACTACGAAAGTCTTTGTATGGCTCTCGACTTAGAAAAAAAATGTTTATTGAAACGTGATCTCCAATTAGAATTATAAATAAAGAGCCTTCAATTCATAAATTTAATTTTAAACTAAAATTGGTTATAACTTTATAAGAAGTGAAAGACAACCAACCATAGTCATGGAAACGTGACACTGACGGTTTTATCAATCTTATTTTAAGCGATTGTGTTTGATTTCAAAGTTTATGTACATTTATTAAAATTAAATGATTAGACATGACAGTAATTTTTACTTCCCGTTCTTTTTCCATTTTATTTTGAATTTCTAAAAAAAATTTTAATTGTACTTAACTAGTAATCCGTGCGAAATTTTCGCAAATGCCAAGAAAACACCATTAGTTGTTTTTTTGTCAAAAATGCTACCATTTACATAAAAACTGATATCAATCAATATTCCTGAAGTTAAGCTTCAAACTTATAATCAAACCCGGTGGCGGATTTAAGAAAAGAAATCCAGTGGGATAAATCTCCCTAGGTGTCCTGGCGTTTTTTAGTTTTCGTTACGAACTGGGTGCCCCCTTGTCGTTTCCTCTTATACAAATTTTGTCTTTTCCCTACCTTTTTTTTAGTCTTCCTAAATTCGGGTCTTCAGGTCCTCTTTTGGTGCCCTATTTTGAGGGCCCAGACAACTGTTCCTTAGCCTCCCCTTAAATCCTCCACTGATGATACCAAAAGTAAGAACTTTCTCAATGTTATTGTTTAATAATTTAAATAAACTCATTGTCAGTCAAAACTTAATGCAAAACTTAAACCATTCTAAGTGTTATTACTATAACATTACATGTCATTCACATATAATGAATAACAATAGAGTTATAACACTTAGAATACTCAAACAAGTGATTTTTTATTTAGAAAGAGTTGAAATGAAAATGATAACAAAAAATTAAAATTTTATTTATCAATTAATCACTTGTGTATAGGTCTTTTCTGGAAAATTTATATCGATTCTCTGTAGTTTTAAAAATGGGCCCTCTTTTTGGTAAAAACACTGACTTTGATAGTTAAAGTTTCTCCTAAATCGTGCAGAGAATCGATATGAATTTTTCTCAAAAGACGTATAAAAGGATGATTCATTGATAAATAAAATTTAAAGTTTTTGATATTTTTTTAAACGATATCGAAACACCTTAAATATTTTCCTTAAAAAGTATCTCCAAATAAAATTTTCTTCTATATTTTCTAGGCTGCGATTTCATTCATTTACAGACATGCGTATATTATATTCTAAAAATTATTTAAACTAATTCTTCCCCCATTAAGTGACCTTAATATTGATTTATTCCTTGTGCGATAACAAAATAGTTAAGTTGTGACTAATTTGTTTAAATACCATTTTGGAATAATTTGTATTTCGCATCAATTTTTTGAATAGATTTGATTTTTCATATATTTTTTACAGATACTTTTTGAAAAGACTTTTGTTGAACTTGTAAGTAAGAAATAAACCCTCCGATTTTGTTTTTCTTTCATTAAAAACTTCATTTTATTTATAGAAAAATTTGTAGGAAAATTTCATTTTCTCATTCTTAACTTCCGTTTGTGTGTTTTCAATTACTAATGTCTTCATTTCAAATTCAAATTAGAATAAATATTTTTGACATTCTCTGCTTAAAACAAAATTTTTTAGATTCTTTCAAACATCACATTCAAATTTCATTTAACTTTTTTTTTTAAAGATTAAATTTATTCAGAAGTTGATATCATTCATGAGTCACGATTGGAAATCACGACAATACAGTATGAAGTTACAACTAAATAAGTGATCATGGACATTTGTGTTCATCTATGAGTCAATAATAACTCATTTTTATTGATGATACGCGTACGTAGTTGGATCAAAAAGTGTATGAGCCTCGTTCAAAATTCAATTTTTGAATATCCCCAAAAAATATATAAATGACTCCCTCCAATCTGAACGGATTTTTGTGAAGCTTAACTATAGAACAGTCTCGATCAAGAAATTTCATCCGTTTAGAACCTTTGTTTCCATAGACAAACACTCAGATACACAGATAAACACACTTCAAACTTATAATACTCCTCTTATTAGTGCGGGGGTTGGGCCGATTTTGATAAAACATATCTAGGAACCATCACTAGAAAACCTGCTTTCAAATAAAAAAACCACATTCAAATCGGTTCACCCGTTTAAGAGCTACGGTGCCACAGGCAGACACACATAGTGATTAAATTTATGGCACCACCCTCTTTTTGCATCCGGGATGAAAAAAAATTTTGAATCCCCATTGCTCACATTGATGGAATCTATACTACCTTAAATAAAGGATCTTAGACTACATAACTTCTGATATATTTATTAATTCGTAATTTTCGTGGAGTACACAATGTCTAATTTTGAATAAGTTTCCATAAAAAGTCCTCTCACAAACACTATGTTCTTATCATTATATTAAAAACATTAAAATATCTTTCGAATTAAGCAGAAAATGCTATAGAAATGTTTTGTTTATTTTTAATCTTAGAAGTTTTAATTTCAACTAAAATAAAAAATAATATTTTGGTTTATAAAATTCGTTTATGTTGAATTAAATTATAAATTAAACATAAACGAATTTAAAAAAAGGTAAACCAAATGTTTTTCATATCGATTTTTATAACTTTCGAACTTTAAAAAATTCAAGGACTAGGAACATATTGCTTGTGAGAGGTTTGTTTTTAACAAGAAGGTCTTAGAATTTAGAAGATTTATTTATGTACATCATATCTCTTTTTGTATTCAGACAAAATTTTTTATTTACTTTTATATCAACTAGATACGATTGATGGGCATTTGAAGAAAATTTTTGCTATTTTCTATGCACTTTAGCCACAAAAATTCGCTAAAAATAAACATAATTTCATTATATTAAAAAAAAAAAAAAAAAAAAACATTGTGAAATTGATATTTGCTGAATGACATCATACAATTTTTATAGGAATTATTACTATTATTGTATTATTATGTCTTTTTAGATAATCTAAATCCATTATTATAGACTATTTTTGGAACAAATACCTAATATTTTGACGTATTTACCGATAGCTATATTAACTAAAATAAAGCAATTCTTTAGAAATAAAAAGTACGCGTGTAGAATTTTTTTCAATGGATCCACAAAGATTAAAATTTTTCAATAAGATAATGCATTGATTGATTTCATTGATTATATTTTGCCAAAATCCAATCTTTAAAGAATGTACACTGATATGCAATTTGTTTGAGTCAATTCATTATATTCTAAACGATTTTTATCTTTTTACTTTTTTTTGAAAACTTTTAATAATGGCTTCTGCCCACGGCTTCGCTTGTTATAATGATTCATTTCAATGGATTCCATACATGATTCATTTAGAGAACGCATCTTTACCTCACTTATTCACTCTATACCATATATACTACTCTCCATAGGTATATTACTGACAATATAGACAATGCCAACTTCGAAGATACACATGGTATCCTTCAACCCGTTTGTTCTTAGCCCGCCCCTGACAAATCAACTTTATTTACATCCATTTGGAAAATAATGCGGCATTCAGCCATGGAGTTTACTGCGCTTACTTAAAGAATGCAATTTAAAAAGTGATACAGTAAACTTTCGTCTGTCTCACATCATAAGCACAGATATCAATTTGTACATTTAACTTAAAAAATGACAAAGTTTCATAAAAACTTGCACCTTATATTTTAACCCCTTGATGAATGAATTTTTTGAAAGTAGTAATACAGAAAAGTTTTATTTTGAACCATGAGCTCGCATTTTTATATTCCTAACTTCAAAATTGACCAAGTTTCATGCAAACTTTCAACCGTCATATAAAGAAAAGTTTTATTTCAAATCATGAGCTCGCATTTTTGCATGTCTAGGGTATTTGGTATCTAAGACGGAAATTCCACTTAACCGCCATACGTTTTTCTCACTTATCTCTGGTTTCGATTATAAAAATGAATTATTTTAAAGTGTTTATTAATAATTGTTTTTGTGTAATATTCAGGAGAGGATTCTTGGAAAATTTAGAGTGTAAATTGCGATTATATAAACAATAATAAATATAATAATTAAATAAATAAAACGTCAAACCAAAGTGAGTCTGACGATACGATACGTAAATAAATAAATTAAAATAAATTAATTTGTTGTAATAAAAAGGCATTGAACATCATTCACTATAAGTAATTACTCTGATAATGATAACAATAATAATATTATGATCATGATAATATTTTTTTTGGTGTTACTAAAACATTGTTTAGAAATAGCTACCTCTACCATCATTATTTATTTAATTAATATAAATTGTTTATTTAATAAAGGACCTAAACTGACTGGTGCTCTGGTCAATATTTACAATTACTTTATTTATTATATTTTTTTATAATGTTTCTTTTATTTTAAATATGTTGTAATCAACGTTGGAGAAAATTTATTATTTAGGACAAAAAGTAAAATATTACATAATATCGATCTCTTCTTGAAGCACGAAAATTTTCGAACAAGATTTCTCAAGCATCTCGTAAAATTTTGAAATTCAAAATAAAGCACGATGTTAATTTCAAATTTTTGCTTTATTACAAATTAGACTGATTAAAGAGCTCAATTAAATCAAATGGTAAATTTTTGGTTACCATAAATTGGGAATTTGCATGATTTTTTTTTTTTTTTTTTTTTGCTTTATTAAAAACTTATTTATGTAACAAACACCGAGAAAATTTTTTGTTCGAATAACTATAAAACAACCAAGATAAAAGTCATCAAAGTTTTGTTCTTATCTCATTCTAGCAAAACAGTATTTGACATGGAGTAGCTATGGCATACCATATGTAGCTATGCTATAGCATATTTCTGATTTCTGACTGACGATAAGAACAATTATCGGATCTCTCTGTTTAATATCTGTCTTTAAAATGCTTTTACCATTCGTATTTCTTGGCCGAATTTTAATTTTACTTTTTGTCATCCCGCTTACGGTTTTTTTTCATATATGATTAAGAAATTCGAAAAATGAATTTCATGCAAAAACCCAATTGCTCTTTTTATTTACCCTTTCAAAAATAAACAATAAATTATACAAAGTTTACTCGGCTGAATAAAAAGTAATAAAGAGAGAAGAGTAGTACTTAACTATTTTATAATTACTGGGTTCCTACCGGTTCCCAAAAGTACAAAAGTCTTTAATTAAATAAAAAATAATTAGTAAAATTAAATCAACAAAATTACTGATACACTATTTTAGATAACTATAAAAACTAAAAATGTCTTTTCATAAAATCATAATAAACTTTCTTTAAAAATTAAATTTCTTTATAAAAATAAAAGAGCTTCGTAGAAGAAACTTTTAGCTTTCGAATGGCTCCCGGTAGACTTCTGTACGATAATTATTTCAGGAAAAAAAGCAGTGTGACACAATGCACCGACTTTTATCCCACATACGCCAGGGCTTCAACATTCTGGCATTGGTTGTATATTATTTTCTCTGTTCCCTACTCGAAAGTAAGATCTTACTAGCTGTATTTAACTAAGGGAAGAACCATTTTTGTGGCATATGTGATATAAAGACCAAGGCTATATATCACAGGAATTATTATTTTCTAACCTAGGATCAAGCCAAAAAGCTTTTCCTGGAGTTACAATCGAGAAGACCGTACTTTCGTCTAGAGATCTGGGAAAATACTTTTTTCCCTGGCATATTAAGGCTAACAAAAATTTGTATAAATTTTAACATGAAATTTATGATTATATCACCAAAATATTTACATGATTTATAAAAAATAAAAACAGATAATGAGTTAGTTCTATCTTAAATAATAATTAAAAAAAAAAAAGTTAGGAAAAATACTGTCGAAATATTATCACACATTTTGAATTAAAATTATTATTTTGGGTTATTTATTTACTTTAATAGTTTAATAGCTACTTATAGCACATCTTACAGTCAATGGAGAGATATGTTTAGAAAATCTAGAGTCATACTCGTAGAACAATCTAGAAACATTAGGACCAGACCACAAAGTAATGAGTTGTGTTACATAAAAATAATTTAACAATATGTACACACAGACAAAATAATTGTCTGCTAACTATGAATGTGAACTTACTTACTGTATGTTTGTCAAAACGACGCGACGCTAAATCAAATCTAAAAATAGATTTAATTCTCATGTTCTGAAATTATTCAAACGTATTATGAAAATTTAAGTCTGTCTTTTCAAATAACCACTTTTAGATAACAAGCAAATATTTTCTAATATTAGAAGTATAGGATTAAGTTTTTTCTTTTTTGTCTCCGCCTGGGCTAATAAGTGACATGGATGTAATACATATTGCCTATAAAAACCACTGATCTGAAATTGAAAGATGACAAGAAAGGTTTGTTCAAACCACTGAAACTGAAGTCAAATCGATATGGTCTAACAGATGGTATAAGGTCGATCTTCAGCCATCTGATAACCAGATGGGACTATTTTTGTTTGAAGTTTTATTGATTTTTAAATACTCCTATCATAATTTTTCTGTCGAAAAGTGTTCATGGCTATTTTTAATTAAATTAATTTTAGTCAATTTTTTCATGAACGACTTTTTTCAGGCAAGCGTATACCATTATTTTCGTAATTTAATTATCTTTCTTTTGATACCAATTTCGATTATTAACAAATCGGTGTGGTTACCTATATTGACTTACCTGTTCATATGGTATAAGCAGATCTACACCGATCTGTAAACCAGTCAAAATTGGTATCAGAAGAAAAATAATTTAATTACGAAAATAATGGGTCAGGCTTGCCTGAAAAAACCGTTCATGGAAAGAATTAATTACATTAATTTAATTAAAAATGGCCATGAACACTTTTTTTTAGAAAAACTATGACAGGAATGTTTAAATTTCATAAAAAATATATCTCATCAGGTTATTAGATGGGTTTAAATCGACCTTATACCGTCTCTTTTACTAAAAAGGTAACACAATTTCAATGATTATATTTTCAAAAAAAACAATAGGTCTATTTTTATCTACGGACCGCAATGATTGTGCATACATCATATATACATTTTTTACTTTGATTAGAAAAGAATATCAAAGTTCAAATGAAATTACTACAAGGTTCAATTTTATTTGATATTTTTTTATGAAAATTAAAAAATTGTGAAGTTTATTTAATGTTTGTATGGAAATTAAAATTTGTTAGTCTGTAAAATTAATTATTTTATCAAATAATTAAAGAATTTTGCTTTATCATCACAATAGATTATGTACTTTGGTTTGAGAGGGTTTAATATTTAATCTTTTATAGAGCTGTTAATTGGCACACTTAATTTCCTAACAAAAAGTTGCATGCTGAAAATTTCTTTTGTATTTATTTCTAAATGCATTTTATGTAAAATTGTATGTGTCACAAAATGCATAAACCTTAGTTAAAAAGAAAAAATTTCCTTAGATGAATGATAAAAATTAGTTTTTTTTTACTGTGAAAAACGGAAGCTAGCAGACAAATTATTTATTCTCCTCTCATGAATGGACGAAACTCCCTGTACATCATTATACAATTGAAAAAACCCAAATATTATTAACAAGTGAAATTTACAAAATTTAAAAAATCCCCGACAAATTTTTCGGATACGGAACCCTAAACTCGCACTGGAAATATATCTTAGAACACTGTCTATTAAATTACCCTTTTCCTTAAAGCCTTTTCCGAACTGAACCGATTTTGATCATCGCCAATTTTTTAATTTTTTTTTTTTTTTTTTTTGTAACGGACCCCTAAATTTGCCCTTGAAACATAGCTAAAAACACTTTTTATGAAATTACCTTTCAAACGAAACAAAAAAAATCAAAATCGATTAATCCGTTTGGGCGCTACGATGTCACTGACATACAGACATATACACAAAGCTGTCAAGCTTATAACATTCTTTTTTTAATTCGGGGGTTAAAAATAATAAATTTTTATGAGTTTATACTTCTTAATATAAAATACTGGGATTTGTGGAGATGGGGGTCGAAAAACCAACTAAATGATTTTCTTCCCAAACGATTTTGATTTTTTTGGATTAATTATATACTAAAGAAAGATTTCTGAGCATATTAAGATTTTAAAGTTGCGCACAGGTATTTTTCGGGAAGTTGGAATTGAAGCTAGCAGACAATTTTAAAAATTCGTTAAAACTGGCATTTATAGGATTTCTCGCCCTAACAGTTACCACAATTTTTATTAAAATTGATTGATTATAAAATAAAAAATGTTTATTGAGCGTTTTAAAAATTTGCACGTAAAACTCCTAAACTTAATAAGGATGCTCTCAATTTGACTACAGAACCCCCATTAAATCATAACAAACCGTCCGCAGTCATATGGAAGAATATAATCGTACAAAAAACGTAGAAGAATCTTGCACAAAAAAATATGTATCACCAAATAATTGCATGCAACTTGCACAGAAAATCAATAAAAACATTTTCTCCAAATTATCTTGTGTAAGCGATTTCAAAATTTTATTTTTAAATTAAGTACCAAACAATTGAAAGATAGAAATAAAAAAACTTAATATGTCAAAAAAAAATTGTTGTCTCTCAAATGTCATGAAAAATAAAAATGTTTGGGCGAATATTCCAATACACACATTTCTATTTTGAATTTTTTATAACAAAGCTAAAAAAATTTTTTTTCAACTTTTCAAACGAAATATACCAACCATAGACATGAAAATTTATGATATAAAATTAAAAATACGTTTAAAATTCTCGTAATAAAGTTTAAAAGCAGTTGTAAGTGGGACGGTCCACTATCATCCTAAATGACGTTATTATGTCGAATCAAATTTTAGAAGAAGGTTTTCTAAAGTAAAATTGTATTTAATGTATAAGATGAATTCAACAATGCCATCTTCATCTAACTATAATATATCGTTTTCTCAAAGTTCATTTGAGTCGCCATTTATCATGGATAAAAATAATAAATCGTATTTTGGTACCAATAATACCAATTTAGACAACCCATTACATAAAATTAAAAAGGTAAACGAAATATTTCAATGAAATCGTTCACACACATATATCGAATTGCTTTTCGCTAGCGAAGATATAGTTGTATTATTTCAACTTGAAACTAAAAGCAATAAGGTTTTCCAAATTTCACTGCTTAATGTCTTTAGTTTTCGAGTTCTGTCTAGTTTTTAGTTTTTTTGGAATTGAAAAGTTTTAAAATGATTTTCTTTTCTTTTTTTGTAGTACCTGGATATTGGGGAGGATATGAATGTTCCTGATGATTTCACTCAAAGTGAAATGCAAACAGGAAAATGGTGGCGTCATTTAGCTGCAGGTGGTTTTGCTGGTGCAATTTCAAGAACGTGTACAGCACCGCTTGATCGACTCAAAATATTTCTACAGGTAAATTTTATTATTAAAACTTATATCTGCGCAAACTATCTGCAAATTTCGATAAATAAATTTAATAGAGGAAATTGCTTCAAACGAAAAATGTTAGTATCAAAAGCACACATCTTATACCGGCAACGAATTCGATCTTAGTTTTCAAGTTCAATTAAAACCTCACTCTGATTCATAACTGACAAAAATTAGATGAACGCTTTAAATTAGAAAGTTGTTCTTTATTAATACGTAAACATTTCTTGTTTGAAAAATTTTTTTTGGAAACCGAATAGTTTAGACAACAATAATTGATAGCAAAAATCAAGCTTTCTGTGCGTTTGTTCATTCAATTTGAACAAAAATGGTCTTTTATTGAATTTATTGGAAAAATTTTTTCGATTTCGCAGAAACAATTATACAAAATAACAATTTTGATACCAAAAACAATTTTGGGTAAAGCTTGTTAGTCCGTTTTTGTCTAAACTGTACGATTTTCGGGAAAATATTTACTTGTTTAATCAATAACAACTTTCTAATTTAAAGTGTTCATCTATCGATTACCAGTTTTGGAGTAGAGTAAGCTTTTTATTGAGCTTGAAAACCCAGGTCAAATTTAATGTCTGCGTAAGGTGTGTGCCTACACACACAACATTTTTTGATAGAAGCATTTTTATCAATAAAACTTATTTTTCGAGTTTCAAGCATTGGTCAACTGAAAAAGCACTCTGTATACCTTAAGCAATTTAATTTACGCCATTTTATAATATGGTAAACTCGCTTTGCTCGATAGGTGATTCCCACCTTAACCCCCGTGGCGTCCTTTGGCCTTGGCTCCGCGTCACAGAAAAAATCATCAGGTGAAAAATAACTGAATATTTCTAGTGTGTAAAGAAGAAAACGGGTAGCTTTGGGAGTGTTTTCCCCATTTTCGGGGAGTTGTGATGACTATAAACATGTTACAAAAAGTTTCATTAAAATCAATGCTGTTTCCATGCTTCCCGGCTTATTAACTGTACTATTAAACATCTATCGATCTCTTAACTAATAAAAATTTAAATTTGTTCTAGGTGGGAGCTGAACGACAAACAATTCGTGAAACACTTTCGTCCATGTTAAAAGATGGTGGTGTTACTTGTTTATGGCGTGGTAATTTAATAAACGTGATAAAAATTGCACCAGAATCAGCGATAAAATTCGCTGCATATGAACAAATCAAACGTTTAATACGTGGTGATTCAAATAAAACTCTAGGTATATACGAACGATTTATTAGTGGAGCATCTGCGGGTGCTATCAGTCAAACGGCTATTTATCCATTGGAAGTGATGAAAACACGTTTAGCATTACGTAAAACTGGACAATATAAAAATGCATGGGAGTTAATACGAAAAATGTATAAACATGAAGGAGCGTATACATTTTATCGGGGATACATACCAAACATTTTGGGAATTATCCCATATGCGGGCATCGATTTAGCTGTTTATGAAACATTAAAAAAGAGTTACATTAAAGCGTATCCGAACAATAACGAACAACCGTCATTTTTTTTGCTATTAGCTTGTGGTAGTGCGTCCAGTACTTTAGGCCAAGTATGTTCGTATCCATTAGCGCTAATACGTACACGGCTTCAAGCAACAGACTGTTCGAAAAACGATCTACAAAAATGCACGATGCGTGGTGTTGCTAAAACTATATTACGTAATGAGGGCATCACTGGCTTATATCGAGGCATCACACCCAATTTTATTAAAGTTATACCTGCAGTTAGTATTAGCTATGTTGTTTACGAATATTCAAGTCGAATATTAGGTGTTAATATGACGTGATACATTTTAATTGTATCATTGTCATTTACTATTTAATGCAAAAATTTAATAAAAAAAAAAAACCAATACCAATTGGTGGTCGTATTCAAAGTCTGGCAAGTAATCGATTCGAAAACACCATTCCATTTTTAAAAGTACTAATCGAACTTAATTAGTATAAATTTTAACTTCAAATTATTGATATATTTGTTGTTAATCGTGTTAAAACAAGTTAACATCTTACTCGAGCTACATAAAACTACGTTTTAAAAGGAATTGCATTCTGCTCTGCTATAAATTAACCCGAATTCGATTTGTTATCGTTGCAGATGTATTTTTTTTAATCTCAAAACAGGCGTTTATTTCGTAAGTGGCAAATTAATAATCCTGAGTAATCGAATAATGGGTAATATGATGAAACCCGATTTTTTGACTTCTAGAGATCTTTCTTTTAAAATATTTAAAAACAAAACTCTTAAATAGTAAATTAATCTCGCTAAGTTATCAATAATGGGATTTTTATAGATATTATAAAAATTAATATATTTAATTTGGTATTACAACCCCCAAATATTTATCCGTAAGTGGCTAATTAATTGGAGGGTAGTTTGTAACGATTGGCCCACTTACGGATGTTATTTTTTTTTTAATAACCTCAAAATTACATTCACTTATTTATCGTATTTAAAACGTCAAAATAAAATAAAAAGATTCAGAATCCTAAATCGCAAATTGAATCAAAATCGAAGACATATTCAGTGGTAAATCGATCACTGCAGCCGGGAATAAAAGAAAATCGTGTTTTTTTAAATGTCATTTATTCGTAAGTGGCTGATTAATATTGTATAATCGATTGTGGGAGAGAGGGGTTTGTAACGATTTGCCACACTTATTACGAATGTCAACGTCAAAATTAAAGAAAAAATGATTCAGAATCATAAATCGCAAATTGAAAAAAAATCGAAGATATCTTCGATAATAAATCGATCACTACAAAGCCGAGAAGAAAAGAAAATCGTATTTATTTTAAATGTTGAATGCGGCAACCTGGGCTTTTTATTAACACCGAATATGAAAACTTGAATTTAACAAAAAAAAAAAAAAAAAAACGCATCTCTAGTTTTTTTGTTTTTATTTAAAAAATAAACTATTGTGACGCCAAGTTTTTAAATGAATACCATTTTGTCAAATCATCATATAAAATGTTCAAAACAAAAAAAAACCATTCATCAATGTTGTTAAATGTTGTTATTTAATTAATTTATTTAAATAGTTAGTTCAAAAATATTTAAAAATGAACACAATTTATGTGTAAAAATTAATGAATAATAATAATAAATTAAAAAATGGCGGCGATCTGTATTTTACAGATGTAATAATGAAGGAGACTTAAAAAAAATAGAATGAATTTTATTTAAGTAAATTTAACTTTAAAGACAAACTCTTGTATCTGCGCGCGTTTTGTTTTTTTGAATGAATGTTGCGATTTATGTGGAAAATAATTTAATTCAAACAAAATTTTCTGGATGGACGTGTGTTTGTGTGTGTGAATGGAACCGGAAGTGTGTGTATTTAAATATCATTTGTTTGTTTTTCTTTTTGTTTCAATTTGATTATTTTTTTATATTTATAATTTTTTTTGACGTGTTTCATGTTCGCTTCTTTGAAATAATGTTGTAAACTAAAATGCTTTTTTAAAATGAAAAACTATTTTTACTATTTAAAAAAAAAAAAAAACTATGTTATTATAAATGTAATTTACCATATTTACCTTTTATTCTCTTAATTCTTCCGCCATTTCCTTCTCTAAACCTTTGAATTAAATCAATTTATCCTTGCATTTACCAAAGACGACATGGCAGTCAATAAAGATATTTTAAACGTTCATGGAATTGTGTTATTTTATTCATTTCAACCTTATTAAACTCGGAATATTTTGTGGAAATAGGGAGATGATCAAAATCATTTACCCGTAAGTTAGGACGAGGCCTTCATACAAAGTCATTTCAATGCTTGGGGCTTAATCAATTTGTTCTTGTAGCAAATGATCTTTCCTTTTTAAAGAAAATTTAGAAGATGTCGAAAAAAAACTAGAGAAATCAGATAAATAAATTGCTTATTTTCATAACAAATGAAAACAGTTAGTCAAATGTTTTTAGCTTAACATGGTCGTCACAATACTGAAAATGTCCGGGGGGGGGGGGTG
This sequence comes from Chrysoperla carnea, assembly GCF_905475395.1. Classification (NCBI taxonomy): domain Eukaryota; kingdom Metazoa; phylum Arthropoda; class Insecta; order Neuroptera; family Chrysopidae; genus Chrysoperla; species Chrysoperla carnea. Next base: position 72,810,208 of record NC_058339.1, on the reverse strand, counting down.
GATGAGAAGTCTCTCTGTAGTTGAAAGTCTCAATTTTTCTGGTTTAATTATTATTATTCAATATTATACCTACCTTATTTTTTATCATTTACATCGATTATATTTTTAACAAAATATTACTACAATTATTGATTTATGGGTAAATTTATTGAAAAAAGGTGAGTAAAAACAAATACATAATGGGTATGGAAAAAAGTCAGTAAAAGAAAAATAAATACTAAGTTTAAGGAAACAAGTTAATTGAAAAAAAGGTGAGTAATAGGTATGTTTATTACATTATTGATAAATATAGCATGTCAAAGGTAGAATAGTGGCTAGCCCAGTCGCTTGCGGTTACGGAGTACCTCGGTTCGTATCTAGCATTGTCCCGATTATTTTTTAATTAAATAAATTATTAGGTCGAGATAATGTCATTTTTTTAGATTATTATTATGAGAACCAAGAGACATATAAGTAAGAGAGGGGGGTATATTTTATGTTATTTTAATTCCCACCCTCTCTCTGACAGAAGAATGATTTATGACATAAGTAGGAAAATGGAACTAACATAATTAATTTTTTGTTATATGTTTTAAGTAACATGTTCTCCTATTACAAAATCTTGTAAAATTTCATTTAACAAGAATAAATTATAGCATGTACAACAAAAAATCAAGCAATATAAGTAGTTTTTTAAATATTTTGTAATAGGCGAATACGTTATTAAAAAAGGGGAGAAAATATATAACATGTTCTTCTGTTACAAAATTTCAAATTTGAGTCTTAACGAGCGATTTTTTAATTTATAAATACTAATTTTAATATTTTGTAATAGGAGAATATGAGTGAGATAAACTATATGACATGTTCTCTTATTAAAAAGTTTCAAATTTTAGCATAACCAAGCCATTTTAGCTCCGCGATCTTAGCACCTCATGTGCGGAATTTCGATTGACCAATTATACCATCTGAAAGGTCAGAAATTGGTCATAAAAGGTCAGTTGGTCTCATTAATTGGTCAGCATCAGAAAATTTTTTATTAAAGATTGAAAAAACTCCACCTATGCGCGATCGGGAAGCATTCGCTGATAATTGGTCAGCTAATATAAATAATTGGTCAGTTTAATTTTATATTCAAAAAATAATATAATTTCGAAAAAATTTTCAATTTTTTCAACATTTGTACTAGGAGAACATAAGTGGGAATTAGTAGTTCCTGATAAGGAGAAAGGTGAGTAAGTGTTTTCACCCCGAAAGTCTAAAATTTTATTTTGGCAGAAAGTTATTGGTCTGCCCACTAGAGGTCACACTCACCAAACACGGGTGTGCAGACCACTAACTTTCTGACTTACGAGGTGACAACAATTGCCTTGCTATCAGGTACTACTTATTCCGTCCGTCCTTGATGTTCTCCTAGTAGAAATGTGAAAAAAATTGAAGTTTTTGAACGAAAAAAAACTAATTTTTTCATCATTTACTAGGCAAACATGCTGTGGTGGAAATTTGAAAAAAAATGAAAATAAAAATCAGATTTTGCTTAAAAGATTTAATGAACTTTTTATTAATATATGTCTTCACCTAGTTTCGAACCAAGAGACTATTTATTCGAAGTCAGATACGCTAACCATTATACCATTAGGGCTCTGTTATTCGTATTAATAAATAATTATATTCATATTTTCGACTTTCTTAAATTATAACAAAAAGTAAAACTCATTTTCGGAAAATTTTGAGTAGTATTATTACAAAAAAAAATGGCAAACGAAGTTTGAAATACTTACCTATCGTGAAGTTCGAAATACTCACCTATTTTTAACTGAAATAATATTGTATAGCTACAGAGAGATGGGGAAAAATAAAATAAAAACAGGGTTTGAGTTTTCAACTTTATTTAAATGAAATCAAAATACATAAAAACTATTTACGAATTATCATATAATTAATATATCATATAATTAATTTCATCTTAAAAAAAAATTTTTTGCATCAACTTTTTTTTTACAAACCAAATACCACACAAAAATAAAATGAAAATCCAAAAAGAATATTACGTATTTACAATCCAACTTCTTTATCTCACCTATATTTTATAAGAATTTGTTTGTACCTTTACTAAAAAAAAATTAATTAGTTAATTAAAAATTTTGTTCTGAAAGGAAAAATGGGATAGAATAAAATAAAACAAAATTTAAAATATATAACGATATTTATTTATTTATATTAATTTGAAATCGTTATCCCGAAAATTGATTTTTTACTATATAAAATAACCATTATTATTCATTCAAATTTTATTAAAAAATTTTATTCATTAAAAAATTATTATTCATTCAAATTTTTTATAGGTGACATATGTACAAATATATATAATACAAGTGAAAACAAACAATTGACTGAGTTAATTGTTGAAATACCATGCATAGTCAGTGTTGATTTATTTATCACATTACACATACAAACATGTGACACATACATAACTGATAATCAAGTATAGTAAATATTATAAAATTTCCGCCTAATTGGCGCCCTCACGAGTAAACAGTGATGTTTATGAAAAAAAATTTTACATTTAAACTTTTGTTCTATCTCTAACGGTTTACAAGATGGGTCCTACGGACCCAAGACCCAATTCACCTATGATGCTCATTTACGAACTTGACCTCACTTTTTACGTCCTGAGTACGCTGTAAAAATTTCAGCTCGATATCTTTTTTCGTTTTTGAGTTATCGTGTCCACAGACGGACGGATGTCCACAGACTCATTCTGCGAATGAGGTGCTAAACTTATTAATTGACCTTGAAAAACTTTAATCTTTAATAAAAAATTTTCTGATGCTGACCAATTAATGAGACCAACTGACCTTTTATGACCAATTTCTGACCTTTCAGATGGTATAATTGGTCAATCGAAATTCCGCACATGAGGTGCTAAGATCGCGGAGCTAGCCATTTTAGTATATATTTTTAATATTTTGTAACAGGAGAACATGATTTTAAAGAGTGAGATATATTTATGATTATTTAAATTCCCACCCCCTGACAGAATAATGATTTATGACAGGAGTTATTTAAAGCAAGAGGGCGGGCTATATAGATAATTTAAACTACAAAAAGAGTGGAAAATTTTTAATATCAGGAAAAATTCATTTAATTTAAAAATAAAAATTTTAGCCCCATCAGGATACGAACCAGCGTACCTTTGTTTCATAGGCAAGTGCTATATCCGTACAGCCACACTGCTTTTTAACAATAATATAATTAACTTAATAATACTTTTGCTAAATGTGATGTGAAAAATGAACTACTTCATAAAGAATAAATATTTGTTTTTTCTGTTTATTTAATCGTAGTGTCACAGCTGAACAGGAGGCGTCACAATCTGTGTTGCACGCGGGCGCTTAAGCACCCAGCGGCAGGTGGACTTCCCGAATTTGAATATTTTTATTGGCCTTAAAAAATGGCAAGTACAAGTATTGCCATCTGGTAGTCGAAATTATAACTTCTTAATTCGGGTCTTCTTCTGATTTTAATTAGTACGAACTATTATCGCCTGTTGGCGAGCTGGAACTTTCAGTTATCAATAGTAAAAAATCAAATGTTTAGAGTTTCTTTAATTTCATTAGTAAAGATTTAAGCCAATTTAAATGCCATCTCTGTAACTTTGTGTGAACTACGAATAATTTTCTCCAGTATTATCTTGAATCACGTGGTTCATGTTTTGATGTTCTGTACTGTTGTATGACCTCCAATGACCATTCAAAAACCTTTTCTAATAAAACCAAAAGAAATTCTTGCAATTCATTTAGGTTAAAATTATTACATTATTAATAGTTTTATTGTTTTCCATATCAATTATGGCCCAAATATTCGTTGCAGAAGATAATGACAAATTTCAAGAACGTTTACTAACCGTTATTACCGAAAACGCAAATAATGCAATTAGTACAAAAGACAAATTTTATATTGGAATTTCAGGTATTAAAAAATTTACACTAGAATTTTTTTTTATTAACTCGCTGAATAAATTTTAGGAGGTTCGTGCGTTAAATACTTAGTTAAGGTAATACAAGATACAAAGTCGGATACATCGAAATGGGTATTCTTTCTTTGCGACGAACGTGTTGTTCAAGAGGATAGTGCCGATTCAAATTATGGTGCAACGAAATCAGCATTAGAAGCTGTAAATATAAACATTCCAGAATCACAGTTTGTACGAATTAAGCAGGGCGTTTCAGGTTTGATTTTATTTATGAATTTTTATTAATTGCCAGCCATATATTGTTCCCAATCCCAAAAAAAAAAAAAAAAACAAGTGAAAATTGTTAAAATACCTTGTATAAAAAATCAACACACTAATGGCGGCTTTGGCCCGTCATTTGTTATGGTTTTCAAAAATTTACCGTTTTATCTTATATGGAAAAAATTTTTCAAACAAAAGTTTATTTTTTTATAAGAAACATTTTTTAAATTTAAACTTTTGTTCTATCTCTAACGGTTTACAAGATGGGTCCTACAGACCCAATTGACCTATGTTGTTCATTTACGAAATCAAACTCACTTTTTACGTCTTCAGTACACTTTAAAAATTCCTGCTTGATATTTATTTTCGTTTTTGAGTTATCGTATTCACGGGCCGAAGGACAAATGAATTATATGAACACTTATACCAAAATTTTGTTCATAGCATTAAAGTAGTCTGGCCGTGACATTGCTAGTCAATTAGGCAATTTGTATTATGTAAATGTAATAAAATCCTATGAAAATATCGTAAAGGATAAAATTTATACGTCAATTTGGCTAGTTTTTTTTATGTGTTCTTCTTGGAAAGCGCCGTAAGGTAATGTTTTTTGCATAAACAGAATCTGTGATATTCTTCATGATGAAAACATTTTGAAGCTCAATCATCGATTAATTATTTTACAATTAACGTTATTGTGAGTTCTTCCATAAAATATTGTGTTAAGAATCACAATTTTATAATGAAATAATTAACAATTTTGCCCCGCTAGAGGCCCGAAAACTGTGTTTATTGTGATCAAGGGGCTTTTAGCTATCATCTACCGCAAAAAATAAACATTCACTGTATTTCTCAAACAGCCTGACTTTCTTAATATTTTTAAGCGTTACAAACTAGAGACTAAAATTAGTATACCATGATATATATTTCACATATACAGGGTATAAAAATTAAATTAATATAATTTTTTTTTTAAATATGGAAACAAAACGGCGTTAACTTTATAACTTTGATTTAAATTTTTTTAGCTCAAGAAGCAGCAGACGATTACATTGCAAAGATTAAAACATATTTTACTAACGAAAGTATTCCACAATTTGATTTATTATTCTTGGGAATGGGACCGGATGGTCATACATGTTCCTTATTTCCCGGACATCCCTTATTAAATGCTACAAGTATTGTAGCATCAATAACAGATTCACCTAAACCACCAAGTGAACGGATAACGCTGACATTACCCGTCCTTAACAATGCGAATTGTGTTTTATTTGCTGTTGCAGGTGAAGAAAAAGCTCCTATCGTTAAGGTAATAACAAATAATATTTTCATGTTTTCTCTTGTTGTACAATATAATTTTTTTTTTGCAGAAAATACTTGTAGATGGTGATAAATCGTTTCCAGCCGCTTTAGTAACAAATCCTGGAAAATTATTATGGATATTGGATCCTAAAGCTGGAAAATATGTTAAATAATAAAACTTATTTAATTTTTTTAAATAATTTTAATTTGTTATTATTATTAAATATTAAATTTAGTTTTTAATGAAGTCTGAAGTCATACAGTTTATAGAATGATTAGAAATATACAGTGTGTCTGCTTAAGTTGGCTACATATGGAAAAATTTTATTATAAAGTTTACGAAAAAAAAGTTTTCTTTTTACAAATCTCTGCTTTCGAAAATATTAACATTCGGATATTAACTTGACATTAAATGTACAGGGTACCCACAAATTGAAAAAGTTCGATAGAAATCTTAATGGTTGTTTAGAAATATAAACCGTTTAGAACAGATAATAAATAAGGGAAACGGTTCAAGAAATCATTCTCGAAATATGTAGGAAAATATATAAAGAATTCAGAAGTAGGAGTGTAAATAAGGAAGAATTACATTTATGGAACGCGAAGGTTGGTACGTTGAGGCAAAAACGAACTGAATATAACTGATTAGGAATGCATTTTTAACGATAGGAATGTTTTAACCACTTCAAGAAAATTCACTGTAAACACGAATGTCCAGTTGAAAATCTTGGTGTTTTAGAAACGGTATTCTAAGTCGAACTGATACTTTGGAAATGAAATTTTTGCCAGTGTCTCTTTAACTGGGCGACTGAATGCTGTAATTTAGTTGGTACATAATTTTGTGGACTCACCTGAAAGAAATCAAATTGAAAAATGATGATGAAAAAGTATTTTCCTCAATGTGAATTCGTTTATGTTATGCTCATATAAAGACATAAACGGATTCATACTGAAAACAACACTCTTAAAACCACGACTCCAGTAATTTTTGAAGCGACATAAATAAGCGGCGTTAACTTATGGTTTCGCGTCACCTCGGAAGCGACATGCATACCACACGCTGAAGTTAAGCAAACATTGCAAACCCAGTACTTTGATGGCAGACCTCTTAGGAACACTGTGTGCTGTTGCCTTTTTATTATTTATAATAGTTATACATACCCATTTTGTTAATAATTTCAATTTACAAATTATGAAATTTTAATTAGCCAAACTAAAATTAATTTTTAAAAAAATGAGTGTGCTTTAGACCACACGACTGAAGTAAAACTTCTTTAGCTCTGTCTCTTGGTGTAGCTACATATTACAAATAAAATAAATATTATTGAGTAATAAAAACAAAACAAAAAATTTAATATACTAGAGCTGGTTTCGAACTGTGTAAATGTACAATATTTTATATACTTATATATCTCCCTCTCAACTTGATCACAATTTTCGTAACAAGCTTGATCTCTTTCTATCTTCACTAACTTGTATCTCTCTCTCAACTTGATTACACTTTTCGCAAAAAGCTTGATCACACATTTTCGTGACATTCTGTTCATACATTCTACAGTTTACTCTTCAAATCAAGCGTGCCAAAAGAAGTTTTAGTTCAAAAATTTAAAAAAACACAGTTATTCCAAAGTTTTAACTTCAGTCGGCAGTTCTTATGACTGTATATCACTTCTTTTTTTTTTTTAAATAATCTTACCTTTTGTCGGGTAGAAAATTGTTGGAAGAAAAAGAATTCTCCCCAATGTGAGTTCGTTTATGTTATCCTCACATAAAGACATAAACGGACTCACACTGAAGACAACACTCTTAAAGATATGCGCCAAATTTTTTTTACCCTCGCCAAAAATTTTTTGACTTGTCTTATGCTTGGTGCAATAATTTTACTTACCCTAAGGAATTTCGAAAACCATGGATGAAAGGGAATTGTACTCACTGTGAATTCGTTTATGTTAGGCTCATATACAGACATAAAAGAATTCACAGTGAAAACAACACTCTTAAAACTACTGCAATTCCTAAGGTTCCTGCTAGATTTTTTCCAGTCTTCTATTCTTCTTCGAAGTATTCTGGAAATTATCACAATTCTTAGCGAAAAAATTGCTGACTAGAAAACTATTAATGGAATAGCATTCTGTTCAATGTGATTTCTCACATTCACAATTGCTAAGAGCAAATCTCTTTCTGGTTTATTTTTCCCGAAACCTTTGTATTAGATTGAAAGTATGATAATCGTCTTCGATGCTGTGCCCGTGCATTCCTAAAAAAGGAAATTTAATTACTAGCCGATGTGTTTACAAAAACAAAATATTAATGAACTTACCTGTATTCGGGAAATCGAATTGAAAATTGATGATAAACAAGAATTCTCCTCTATGTGAATTCGTTTATGTTGTACGAATTTAAAGACATAAACGGATTCACACAGAAAAGAAGACTCTTATAAAATTCAGTCACCACTACGAGAAGCCTTCATTGTTATCTTTCTTATTAAAATTTTGATAGCTCTCCCGAAAACATTTCTTACAGTTGGAATAAAAAACAATCCAAATGATTTCGAGAGTGAAATAGACGCGATTAAAGCAGGATGGTATGAAATGGATGTTTCTAGCAAAATTTAAGATCAATTAGGGTATTCAAAGCTACTGGAAACACACTAAGCAAAGTACTTTTCGCATTCCTCAATACAAAAACAAAATCCGTCTTACTCGGATCTTACGATATATTTGCAAAGTTTTTTAGGAAGAAAAGGATCGATCACTTTGTAGATGGCAATTTTGTCTTTTTCACGAAATAAAATCTATCACGCTTTAAGTCACTTGATTTGAAGTCAAATTATTAGGTTGTTTCAAAAGTTTTGTCCGTTTATATAAGTCTATTTTAAACTGAAGTATCTCATTGAATACTTTATGAAATCAATCGAAATAAGCGCCATTTTAATCAGTCCACTTTTTCCAACGTAACACAAGTACATTAATTCCGTTGGAATAAAAATTGGGTGCTCGTGATTCGATAAAGTCTACGAAGGCGCTTTTGTCAAGTCTTGATTGGCGAAGATTCTACCGGTGAGAAAGTGATCGAAGTGCTTGAAAAGATAGTAGTCGGTTGGCGAGAAGTCTGGTGAGTATGGTGGTTGAGACAGAACTTCAAAACTCAATTCATTTAATTTTCGGAAGATGATTTGTGAAACGTGCGGGCGGATATTGTCGTGGAGCAGGATCGAACCTCTTCTGTTGGCCAGTGTCGACTGCTGCTGACGCAATTTTCGGTACATTTAGTTGATTTCCTCACCATAGGACTCTGCTGTGATGATTAGGCCCGGTTGCAGAAAGTTATAGTGAATCACTTTTTTACCTTTCCAATACGTTTTAAACCATAAAAAATCACATGGCAGCTGACCCCAGTTCTTCCGCCATCCCACACATTGTTTGTGATGGCTAAAATCTTCGAAACGAAATTTCGCAAACCAACGTCGAACATTCATTAAAGCTATCATTGCCAAATATCAGATTAATTTTTCGGGCTGTTTATATTGAAGTAATACAACGTCCTTAATTGATAAATGGTAAGTAACCTGATAGTCTAAAATGGAACTACTGAAAAAATGTGCCCACTTCCTATTTTAATTAGTACGAATTATTATCACCAGTTGGCGGAGTTTATTTGATTTAAATATTTGTATTGGCCTTTAAAAATGGTAAGTACAATGTCATTAGTCTAAATCTGGAACTACTGAAAACGGGTTCACTTCTATTATTATCGTATTAGTACGACATATTATCGTCAGTTAGCGGGGTTGTTATTCCCAGTCATCAATTGATAAACGGTAAGTAACCTGGTAGTCTGAATTGGTACTACTGAAAACGAACCCACTTCCTGTTTTAATCAATACGAATTATTATCGCTAGCTGGCGGGATTTATCTGATTAGAATATTTTGATGGGCCTACAAAAATGGTAAATACAAATATTGCCATCTGGTAGTCTAAATTAGAACTACTAAAAACGGGTCCACTTCCCGATAGTATGACATATTAACTCCAAGTTATTATCAATAGTAGAAAATGAATTCAATTTTTAAACGCGTGCGACATTTTTGCACCATCCTGTGTATAACGACTAGACAAACAAAAATAAATTTTTCTCGTTAAATTATGAAAAATCTTTAATAAATTAGTTATCAAATTGTTAACACTTTTATAAATATTTATATATAAATATATATTGCTATTAAATTAATTAATTATTAACTTATTCTTGGCCGTGTCATTGTTATTTTATTATTAATAAATATATAAAAGGTAGAAGGGGGGGGGGGTAGAGTCGTAGCGGAAGCGGAGGGAACAAATATATACTATAAAAAATGGATTGAAAAGTAAAAATAAATAAAGTATATTATGCTGGTGTAGTACGATAATGACTCCAACCATGAAAACATTTAGTAAATCGTCTTGATTCACGATTCTTTAATGATAGCATTAATTTTCGTGGTCGATCTGGTTGTTTGACTTTCATATGTTGGACGTAAACTTGAGCGGATTTAAATGCTAATTTCTTTTCAACTTCACTACATTTATCACCAAACCATAAGAATACTTGTTCACCATTATCCAAGATCATTATATCTTCATCGGCTAAATCATCCTAAAAAAAATCAAATGGTATCCACTTAGAATCATGTTTAAGTACGACATAGGGTCGTGTTTAACATAATTATAAGATAATGATTAAATGTCATTGCCGCATTTAATCTCATTTTACGTATTTTGATAGTTGGCAAATCGAAGAATTTCTTTCAATGCTCAATTGAACTATATTAAATTAATAAAACCCAGTTATTTCCAGCATGAAAGCACTTGCCGCCAGATGCGGTCTATTTCTTTCACAAACTTAGAATAATGTTAGCTGTAATGTCCAGAATTTTTGGTCGTTTAGATCGCGAAATAATCAGCTGAAGAGTTCGCGATTTCGAAGATAAAAGAATATAAAATTCACTATGCTCTCAGATATCTTTTACGATATTAAAAAATTATCACGACGAATTGAAAAAAAAAAGTAGTTGGAAGGAAAAAAAATAGCACCACGTCGTTTTGTTTTCGAGATATTAATTTTGACGTAAATTGGTCAAAATTGAGTACTTAGGCATTAATTATCTCGTGTTTTAAACGGTCAAAATTACTGAAACTTTGGGATTTAATAGAAAGCCCTAATCTTAGTCTGTGAATAAAATTCTAAAATATACTATACTTTTAGCATGGAAACTGCTAATATCGTGCTAGAAATACCTTAATGCGTAACAGGGAAAGGCGGCTGCAAAACTAATTTTTCGAGGGGTCTCCGTCTATCGCGAGTCCTTGAGCATTAGTGAAAGAAGTCTCTGCTTAGAATTGATTGTACGACAAAGACGGAATAAAAGACTTAATTACAAAAGTGCACCATCGCAAGGTGGCTAGAAGAATCAATAGTTAAAATTCTCAGATGATTCCCGATTTCCCAGAATAATTTATGAAACTTTTTCCTTGATTTTTTAGTCATATGGATTAAGGTCACACTGAAGTTTAATGTCATAAGAATGTAGAATTTTTGACCAAAATTTTCTTTTCCACGCAAAATTCCAGCTCAAATGGTTCAAAATTCCTACCAAAAAAATTTTAACAAATCTATATATTATAAAAAAGAAAAAACTGCCTGACTGACTGATCGATCAACGCAGAGCTGAAACCGCTGGGTTTAAAAGCATGAAATTTTGTACACACGTTCCTTAAATGACGTAAATATGTATTATAAAGGAATTTTTTAATCCTAAAGAGTTAAAAGGGGGTGAAATATTATATATGAAAAACCCATGTAAATAATTGTATAGACAAATATAGATCAACCTTTGCTATAGTGTTGAAATCGAAAATCTGAAACGATTTTATCGTTGTACGATAAATTATGAAACAATTGCAATGGTTATAAAGCTGTATATATTAAGTTCGAATCGAGGACAAACCATTGAAGATTGAATTGTTTTAACAGATTTCTCATAAAGAATCACAGAGTAAAACTTTTTTTTTTTTCAAAATGAAATGTCATAGAATGAATATTTGAAATAGAACTACTACTAATAGTTATGGTTCTACAAAATATTGGACAACTGGAATTATTTCACCAAGATTTGTTCATAAAAAAATATAAATCATAAATACCTGACAGAAATCAGTACATTTCTCTGATACCGTAAAATATCCTTTCTCATTCGAACATCGAAACAATCTTGTATAATTCATAAATTCAGCATCACGATCATACGGTTTCTGTCCATTTAGTGCTACCCAAAAGAAATTATTTGGTTCTTCACCTTCGTTTAACACTTGTAAGCTAACCCACGGACTATTAAACATTTCGTTAGCGATTTCTTCAATTAATCGTGCTTCCTCCGAATTGGATTTGGAACCAATCCATACGTAGACAATACTTGATTCACCATCATCTTGTTCGAATGGGACATTTAAAATGTAGCTAGAAAATTAGATTTAAACGATTATTTGAGAGAAAAAAAGTTCCATATTTTAGAGTAAGACCCAAAAGCCATACAAATCCAATAGGGAATATTAATGTATTTTTTTAATATTTTTAATTCATTGTTTACACCGTTATAACAAAGTAAAAAATATAAATACTGCTTAAAAATGCTGTATTTAAATGTAAAAAAATATTTCTCAAAATTATAAAATACATTAGAATTTTGAGATATTTAAATGCAGTTTTTTGGTGCTCTCTGTCGATGACGTATAAGTACGTGATCTGTCAATTGGTGACAGATCAATGTATAATTTACACTTAAGCATTTATTTACAAAATAAGCATTTCAAAAAATTTTGAACTACATATGCCCCCCGCTGGGACTCTATGCCCCCTTATGACTAGGTTAAGTTGCCTGAATGTTCCTTGGGGTACTATAAACACGTTACAATAAGTTTCATTAAATCGATGCTGTTTCTACACTTTTCCTTTTTTCCAGTTTATTCTTCGAAAAATCGTTTTGAAACTGCATACGAAGGCATATATTATTTCAAAAGATTTTCGATGATTATCGTAGACTTAGTCGAGAGGATTTACCACGTTTCAAGAATAAGAAGCTTTTAAAATACTTACCAAAAAGCTGAATTTAAATTAAAAGCATCTGGTTTAACTTGAATCAATCGTGTACATAACGCACTACCGTTCGCACGTAAATGAAAGAATTGCACCGGAGGTTTTTGTCCTTTCTGCAATTTTTCACCACGTTTTCCTTGATGTATAATAAATTTTCGTTTAAAATGCGCTAAAAATTTAATATTCTCCTGCTGTTGATGCGTTCGAATCACTTCCAGCTTATCATGGAATAAACTCATAAATTTCTTTTGTAATGTAAACGTAAATGTAAGCCAACCCATATTTCCAGCATCACGACCTTGCCAAAAATATACAATACATTGAAAATCCGATTCAATCGGTTCTTCCGTTGGATAATCTTCATCATCTTCCGGTGGTATCCAATATCGACATAAGAATACATAACAATCCTTGCTATAGAAGTGACCAATTTCATCTTCTGGTAGTCGCACGAATTTTTTTCCTTCTAAAACAAACGCTTCCATACTATCTAAATCATCGTTCCATTCGTCGGCTAATTGTTGTGCTTCAGCAAAAGGTACAGGTAATTGACGTGGTTGGAAGAGTGCGGCTAAATCTGTTTTGATTTCTTGTTGACGGGCCCATTCTATTAAATCTGCACCTGTTTTTCTTACTGATTCAGCTGTTCGTGTGAAATCCACGGCGATTACTTCATCCCAATCGATGAATTTTGATTTGAATATCTGTGAGCGGTTTTAAAGAAAATGATAATCTAAGAATCGATCGAAGAACATGTAAAATTGAATCAGTGAATCGTTTGATTTAACGATCGTTTCGACTCTCGGCGTTATTGTTACATTCCGATATTTAAAAAAAAAAAAAACGAGTGGGCTTTAGACCACACGATTAAAGTAAACATTCTTTAGCTCCATCTCTTCGTGTAAATACATGTTATAAATACATGAGCTGATTTCGAACGTTGGTCTCTAATATCGGAGTTCAGTGTTCTGCGACTAAGCTACTGGGTGTAAATGTATAATATTTTATACACTTATAGTATGAAATAGATTTTGTTATGCTTTTGAAACGTAACTCTCCGTCTTTCTATCTTTCTCTCAACTTGATCACACTTTTCGTAACAAGCTTGATCACACATTTTCGTAAAATTCTAATAATAAATTCTCCAGTTTACTCCCCAAGTCAAGCGTGCCTAAAGAAGTTTTACTTAAAAAAAAAAACATTATACTCTTTTTTGAGACTAACGGGAAAGAAACAAATACGCCCACAAAAGTTCTGTTCTTTCATTCTCAAAGGGCATTTCTAGTGAATTAGAAAGCAAGGGTAACTGTAGATTTTGTAACAAATACTTCAGAATTGCAATATAGAAGGAAAGAAATTTTTTTTTAGGTATTTCTAATAAAAAATATTCAGAAACTTACCTGGGTTTCAGTTCCCTCTTGAACACGAGTCACTTTTGAGTAGCTTGGTCGATTGATCATATTAAATAGCTCCTGAGATAATTTAATTGCAGCTGCACGTACGAGTCGAGTTGATTTTTTACCAAACCTTAAAAAAAAGTTTCAATATCAAAATACAAACTTTCATACTTTTGAAAGGTGGTCCATTAAATGGGCGTCACGTCAAAATCTCACTGGCGTTTAAAATTTCAAATTTTGGAAAACGAAAAATGGGAGATAAGACTTTTTACAAAACAATATGAAAGGACTTAAAAGAAGGCAGTTTAAGGTTTTTTACGATATGAGAAAAATTTCAGTGCGATGATTATTTCAGAAGATACAGTATTTTAAATCCAGAAGTGTTAATTTTGGTCCAATATCTTGGTCCAAAAAGCACGTACGGAAATTTTTTATAACTCATTTTCAAGAGAAATAAACAAGCTTTCTAGCGTTTTTAACAAAATTTTTAACCCTCCGTGCAAAGCGGCACAATTTTTTAGCAATGGATTCTAAAACTAGCAAGTACAAGTTTTCAAAAAAGCTATTGAGCTTCCAAATTTGATGGTATTTCGCGGAGATACGACTGTTCTTGTTTTGAAGTTGTGAAGAAATAAATTTTTTTAAAGGTTAAAACCTTAAAAATATATCCTTAAACGGATTTTTCAAATTTTAAATTAAAAACTACTAAAAAACTTACCAAACAAAAACATCCAAATAACAATCCAAAATATACACATTCCGATTATTCAACAATTTGCTAATAAGTTTTCCACCAGGAACTTCAACTTGTGGTAGTTCCAAATAACCAGCACCAAGCCGCACTTGATATAATCGCGGTATATTTGGTTCAAACTCTAAACTTAAATGTTCTTCGATCGGTTCATCAGGTGGATCTCCACTTGGTATTCCCATCAGCTTCCAAAATTCACTACTCTCCTCACCAATTTGTTCATTAATAATTTCCGCTTTATTCTTTCGTTCGTTTTTATTAATTTTCTCCGACATTAAACGAGCTTTTGATTTTAACGTATTTTTTGCTTTTTTTCCATACCATAAGAAAATTTTCAAACCCGTATCGAGTACGAACACAAATCGTGGATCTAATGATTTATATGTAACCGGAACGGATTCTAAATAAATTGATGGACCTGTTCCATGGACACGATATAATCGTGTATCGTAAATGACCTCTTCAACGGTAAAGAATCCACTGCTTGTCCGCCCACCAGCTATGTACGTAATTTCTGTATCAAATAATCCAAGAAATTCTTCGGATTCATCATTTTGTTCTTCACGTATTGTGCGACATTGTGCGCCTAAATAATTTCGTAAATTTACTGCATGGATTGCTGCGCATGCTCGTTTATCTAACTAAAAAATTTAAAACAAAATCAAATGTATTTTGCATGGAAATTTTGAGCTCGATTGAAAAGAGAAATCGATCAGGGCAGAGTCTATTCACAAAATCTTTTAATACATTTGGATCGGTTCGATTTTCAGCTAGTTTAGCAATCACGTAGACCCGAAACATTTATGTCGAGACTTTTCTCCATACAGGTGGCTTAAATCCTAGTATCTTTCCCTGACACAAGAGGAAGGAAGAATTTTCCCGCTGAAAATACAAGCTCATTTAATGGAAATTAAAACTTACCGTTGCTTTTTCACCAATCCAAAAAAATATTTCCCATGTTAAAGCACGGTTTTCATCTAACGATGTTTTCAAGACAATATAACAATCTCCTTCATAAAATTTTCCATGAGTAGCCTCTTCAATTCTATTTGGAAGGAAATTTTCAATTTCCCATATTGCTAGTCCAGGTACTTGTCCAGCATCATCATCGAAGAAATCGGAATAATCTAATGGTGGTTTCTCCAAAGATTCATCCCAACGTTTTGGTCTAGATAAAAATTTATAATAATTAGTGGAGTTGAATTTCACGACAAATAAATGTTCAAAATAGACGGAAATGTTCGGAATAGACTGTTTTATGAAATGCAAAACAATAAATTTTTTAAATTTTTTGTTCACTCCTTAGCTTAGGCAAGTCATTCGCCCAATTCAATTTTCACTTCTTTGGTGACGTAAATTATATTGGAAAAAGGGGGAAAATATTACATATCACAAGCAGATTTTCAAATTCAACCTGGCACCACCTCCCACTCCCGTAACAGGAATGTTATCCGCCATTACCGAAAAATGTTTCCCACAATTCCTTTACATAATGACAACTACATTGGAAGGACTACTGATCACGAGCAAAACTCGACTCTATCTCTTAGACTACAAGAGTTAGTTATTAGTTAATTAAGAGCAATTTCTTTTTGACAGAAATTGAATACCGCCGGCCCCCATAGATTTTACTAGCTCGATCCGTGCGGAACTAGCTGTACCCGAGGCATAAAACAACAATAGATGTCGTAGTAAATTGGTGAAAAAATTAAATATATTGCTTAAATTAGTATTAGGAGAACATCTTTTAAAAATAGTCTAATAGTTTGAATATTCTGTTGTTACTACTACTTAATGATGTATTCAATATTAGGAGAACATCTATAAAAACTGTTACATTCGAAACATGTTGGCCTACTAAATTTATTATTATTTAAACTTATTTAAATTATTTTTTATGATATTTTTGTTGTTGAAATTATTTGTCTAGCCTGTTTTTTTCTAAGCGGCACATGTTTGGACTGTGAAGCTATTTTTCGACCGAAGCCAACATAATAAGCTTGAAAATGAGGGGAGAATCATGGAAATTGTTAAAGGAATAAGGAAGATAAGGTTAGGACAGAAAAAAATAGGCTGGAGAAATAATATAAGGATATTGGCCGTTTAAAAATTAAAAACTGAAAGCTACTTTATAATAAAATTTTGAGGGTCGAAGATAAACTTACTTTAACGATTCTGCTTTTAAATCGTCATATGACATGTCATTTTTCTCTTTGGCGATGTCTTCCATACCCTTCAACAAAATAAGCACTTCATAAGATTCATGGATTGATAAATTTTTAACGAAATACCTACTTTTAAGATTTTAGCTTGATCAGCTTCTTCTTGATCTCGACGACTTCGTTTTAATCGCAACTTTCTTGCAATTGGATCCTTACTAGATTCTACAAACAACAGAAAAAACAAAATTAAAAAAATTATATTTATTATTTTATTGGTTGCAATTAGAAAAACTTACGATTATTCGGCAATGGAATGGGTACATTTGCACCAGCTAAACGTAATTGATTTTGCAAAGAAAAATCTACATTATAAAATTCCATACCCGCACCACGTTTTAGAATTTCTGTGGGTTTTGGTGGCATTATTAAATCGGGATTTCCATTTAAAACTAACGCATTCAAATCTGTTAGTAAATGAATTGCTTCGGGTAATGTTATTAAGCAATTTGAGCTTAAATTTAATTTCTTCAACGACCCACATCTGAAAAAAAAATCGATAATGTATAACAGTCGTCAAAGAAAGGCTGACTAAAGTAAGCCCTCGTTTCTTGTTCCTCTTCACTGTGCCAGCTCCTGTAATAATCGTGATCCACTGTCAGGCCCAAGCGTTCAGCGAAATTGTCTTTTAATACCAAAAGTTCGTTTCTACCCCCATCTAAGATTTCCCTTTTTCCCCTAGAATGTCCCTGAGTTCTGATACACATACCAGGTTTACATTCATTAGTTCCATCAGTTCATTTTAGGATGTTTGAAAATCTAGAAATCTGGTTACATAGAATAATAAAACTTACCGGCATAAACCTTCTGGTATCATTTCCAATTGATTATTGGCTGCTGAGAATACTTCTAATCGACATAATTTACCAATCCCTGATGGTATACCATCAAAATCTAATTCGTTATCATTCACATACAGTCGTCGTAACGTTGTAATCTTACAAATTGATGCTGGCAAAGCTTTTAACTTATTTTGTGATAAATTTAACGTTTCCAAATTTTGCCAAAATTCGATTGCTACAAAAAAAAATTATCAACGTTTTAAAAAATGTTTTTCTGGAACTAATCGAACACACAATATTTTGATGTAAATTTTACCTGTTGAAAGTTCTGTAATTTCATTCGAACTAAAATTTAATCGTTTTAAATTAGATAATGAATATAAAGCTTCAGGAATTTTTGGTAAAGCATTTTCCGATAAATCCAAATCCGTTAAATTCGTTAACGAATCTAAACTTGCTGGAAAATTATTCAATGTTCGTTGGGTATTTCGCATATGTAATGTCTCTAAATTTAAAAGTGATGGTAACTGTCTAAAAAAATCAAAAATAACTTTTTACTAAACGTTTTCTCCAGAGGTTACTTACACCTGGATCAAACTGTACCTTAATTGAAAATGTCCTAATGGATTATTACTTAAGATTAACGTTTGTAAATTAGCTAAACGGCGTGTTTGTGGCGGTAACGTTTCTAAATTATTATTACTTAAATCCAGAAATAATAAATCCGTTAAATTTACAAACAATGAGCTTGGTATCGCATCAATACTGTAAAAAAAAATTAATTAAAAGTAATTTTACTAAGATTGAACGAGCACCAATTTTAAATAAAAAGCTAGATTTTTTTATGTGAAGTTAGGCTGAAGTCTAAATCAATTCTGAAAATTTTAGAGAGGTTTCCCGATTATTTAAATAAATAAATGACTTCAAAGGTAAACATATTTAACATTGGTTTAATCGTAAAACGGTAAATGGATTATATGTTTTCATAGATTTCTCCAAAAATAGTCAGTTAAATTATTAAAAAATAAAAACTATTTAAATTAAAGCCAAAACTTTAATAAATTAACTGGAGTAATTTTCAAAATATTGAAAATTTAGTTTAATTATTTAGATATCGATATTTCGAAAACCAAGGCAGGTAAAGAATTTTCGATATACTTGTTAAGTATATACAGTGTGGGCCATTTTAATCCCGGGTTTCTTTAATAGTCAATTTAGATCCGAAAAGGTAGGAGATAGAATAACATTTTCGATTAGAAAGTAGATCCTCCTAAAAAACTAACATTTTTTATTTAAAACATTTACTTTCGGAGGAAATGCGACTTAGAAATATGTCATTATTGCATTTAATCGAAAGAAAATACGCTTAAAGTTTATCGATAATTGTAGGTCAAAGTGATGGACACAGCGAATGTCCTCTATTGCCCATGGCGACTTTTGGCTACTGCATATTTCTGGAGTTCATGTTTTCTTTCCATCCAATGCAATAATGACAAATTTTTAAGTCGCATTTCCTCCGAAAGTTAATGTTCTTCGAAAAAATGTTTTAAACAAAAATAGTTAGTTTTTTATGAGGATCAACTTTCAATTTTAAAGTGTTATTCTATCTCTTACCGTATAAGATCTAAATTGACTATTAAGGAAACCCGACGAACTAGGTCCAATCAGAACTAATGATGCCAGAACATGATGTCCCCCAAACTATACAAACCTTTTGTTGTAAACAATAACTTTTGTTTAAGTTATTTTTGGTTTGTTAACTTTAAAACGGGATATTTAGGTGTATATATTTAAATGGCCCATCCTGTACATACTTAACAAGATTACGTCAAAAGAGTTTACAAAATTTAAATACTTTGATTAATAATAAAAGTTAACAAAAATGCATAATTTTTTTATTGATGTAGAAAATTAGGGAAAAATTTAGGGCAGGTCGGGCTCCCGTTTGCAGCGGGATACTAGAAAAGTACCCAGTGTTAACAAGAAAATTCAAAATAATGATATATCCGTTTTCCGTCATCTTAAAAATTGACATTTTCAAGGTGTTCATTTTTTATTCAATTATCTTCATATCTGAATATCATCCTCAACGAATATTCTCAAACTATAAAGGTTGCTCGACTACTACGACTAACCATGGACCATAGGCCTATTTGGGAACAAAGTGAGCTCTAATAAAAAGAATACTTACTGATTATGACTTAAATTTAAGACCAATAATGATCGTGCGTTATTTAAACCATCCGGCACTTCTTTTAAATTATTATGACTTAAATCTAACGTATTTAATTCTTCTAAATGAAATAATTCAGATGGTATACCAGATGTTTTCACTTTATTATGTCGTAGATTTAAGGTTCGTAAACTTTGTAGTTCTGTTAATTCACCGTATAATTTTTCTAAATTATTTCGTGTTAATGATAAATGTTCTAATTTTTGTAATGTTCCCATTTCTTTTGGAATTTCTGTTAATTTTGTTTTATCTAATTTTAACCATTGCACACCGGTCATTAATTGCACAGCACCCGGAAAATTTTCATTCTGGAAAAAATATATATAATATAATCTTCGGTGGAAATTCGTCTTAGGGGCAAACCGAGGACTAACTGAAAATCTCAGATAGAATAAATTCATCTTATTAGAATTTGATATAGTCAGAGAAATGAAGCCGCTTTAATTTTTAACTAATGACACTGTAATATAAGTCTGATCATGGGATAGCAGGTAGCTATGACTAGTCAACCATATTTAGTCAAAAATATAATTACCAATTAAGTAAGACGATTATAAAAAAGACGGGCGGCGATTTTGGAATAGGTGTTCATAAATTCACCTAATTAGTCCATTTCTAGTTGTCTGTCCACCCATCGCCCCGATAACTCAAAAACGAATAGAGATATCAAGATGAAATTTTTATAGCGTCCTTAGGACGTAAAAAGCGAAGTTGAGTTCATAAAAGGTCAACATAGGCTTATGATATCAAGACTACTTTTATAATTTTATGGGTAATGGGGCAAATTCGACATCAGGAAACCCCATTGTGTAGGTTTTTTAATCTTTCCTAATTTATAAAAAAAATAATGCAAGCAATGACATTAACACTTTCTATACAAGGCATTTCAACAATTAACTCAGTCAATTGTTTGTTTTTACTTGTTTTTTAATAGAATGTCGGTAAAAACCAGTAGACAGCTTTGCACCCTTAACGAGTTTCATTCGGACTCTGCTTATGCTAGCGTTGCGTTTTTCAAACACAAGTATCAAAAATGATGCACGTAGTTTTCAACGTGCACTAATTCAACGAGATTCACTTGGTAGAAATTGACATTCGTCATTTATGACGAATGCACGTAAAACTCCCGCCTGGCTAAGATAAAAAATCTAGTTTTTAATTTTGTGTGTTAAGTCGATCGAAATTCATGGGAAAAAACAATATTGCATAGGATTCCACTATTTGACATTTAATGAGTTTTTTAAAGTTGGTGGAGCTTGAAGTGAAAATAGGAGCCAATTTTTTTGCAAAAAAGTTTAATTAGGAGCTTTTGTTTTAAATTTCATAGTAAATAAACTGCTTTTGCTATCAATTTACAGATAAAAGATAACAAACTCTTAGCAACAAAGAAAATGAAATTTTCTGGATTTAGATTTACGAAATGGAAATTTTTATAGAAATTCATATAAGGATCGTAAAAATAACGATTTAAAAATACTTACACTAAAATCATAGCTTGTAAAA
This sequence comes from Chrysoperla carnea, assembly GCF_905475395.1. Classification (NCBI taxonomy): domain Eukaryota; kingdom Metazoa; phylum Arthropoda; class Insecta; order Neuroptera; family Chrysopidae; genus Chrysoperla; species Chrysoperla carnea. Next base: position 72,788,669 of record NC_058339.1, on the reverse strand, counting down.
TCCACTCCTCTAACAAATGGTAATACACCTGTGTTTGCCATTATTTAAAACTTAACTTTTAATGCTTGTTAACTTATTATTATAAAAATACAGAATGGTTTTTTTATTTTAAATATGAAGAAAGTTATAAAAACTATTTTTGATTACATAAAAATAACACTGAATAATAATGTAACCCATTTACACATTACAAAACATAAATATAATTATAACCTCGTAATCGTGCATATTTTTGGGGGACATCGAACACCAAGCGATGACATTTCGTACTAAATAACTAGGGTACATGCCCGGTGCAAAGAAAACGCCTTCATATGCTAATTTTTTTTTTAAATATTGGATTGTTGTAATAAGCGGTTGATATTTAAATCGGAACTGATCCATATAAATATTTACCTTTATTTTATTAAAGATTCCAAAATTTCTTTCAAAAATATATTCCAAATTGAAATATAATTGATCAGGTTAACAAGTTTTATTTCTGACAAATATTTACAGCATTTACATGCATTAGTGCAAAAAAATGCATGTAAATTTTTGTCAGTTTTTCACCAAATTTTGAGGTACTTCGTACTTTCCCTGAAGTTTGTACAAATTTTGATGTAATTTCAAAATTTTCTATGGTAACCGTTTGAGTTGTATGTAATAATTTGGCCAGGGAAAACTGACTTCTTTAAAAGTCAGGACATTTCATTTTGGAAAAACAGTAGTCACCGTAATTGATCAAAATATCAATTAAATCAAATCATAACAATATCGCATATTATTGCTTTCATTTAAAAAGTTTTCCAACTTTTGTTAACTGTTCACAAAACTGGAATTATGTATTTACTTACTCTAGGCAACTTACATTTCATACTTGCGTACTCCAAGTATATATGCACAACGAAGTATTTATGGGGACGTTTCCAAAAAAAAAATGAGTGTATGAAAATCTACAATACAATCTCAAACAGCTCAAATCTACAAATTTCGTACTAAATTTTACAGCTCTAGCAGTTATGTTTAATTACTGTAATTTCTTCTCCTTTTATTAATTAAACTTTCCACAAAGCTGTTTTATCATAGTAGTGTAGGCAAATTACGTTAAATAAACGCAATGTAAATTGTCTATATTAAGAAATATATTAATAAACTTTGTTTTTTTAAATATAAATTGCTTGTTTACAAAATATAAAAAACTTGTTTTTAATTCAAAACAATGAGATGATTGTTATACAATGTATATGAAATATACCAAGGTATACTAAGTTTAGTCCCAAGTTTGTAACGTTTAAATATATTGATGTTATGAACAAAATTTTGGTATAGGTGTTTATAACATCACCGAATTAGTTCATTTCCGGTTGTCTGTCCGTCTGTCTTCACGATAACTCAAAAACGAAAAAAGACATCAAGTTAAAATTTTTACAGCGTTCTCAAGCTTTGAGCAACATAGGTCAATAAGTCAATTGGGTCTTGTAAACTGTTAGAGATACAAGAAAAGTTTAAATGTAAGAAATGTTCCTTATAAAAAAATAAACAACTTATATATTATATTTTTTATTATTATATAAAAGTATTTCAACAATTAACTCAGTCGATTGTTTGATTTTACTTGTTTTTGTTATAAAAACCTCACTCTCATAATTACAGCAACGAAATATTAAAAAATAAATCATAAAAAATGCAAAATTAATAAATTTTTTCTGACATTTTTTTTACAATTTTGACACTGTTCGTGCTTTTCAGGCATCCTGTATATAACCAAAATAACCAAAATAATTTTAAAATATACAGCCAACAAACTTCCACTAACCCGAAAAAAAAATTTTTTAAAACAAGCATTTTAGCCATAATTTTTCGTGTCGTTTCACGTGAATAATCATGTGTAAAGATTATTGAAGGAATACAAAATATCGAAGGCTGATTGATTAATGGAATAAATTTTTTTATTTTATTTATTACTTTTCCAGTATAGGAAGTTATTGTAATGGGTCCGTCAATAGCACCAATTTGGAGAAGAAGTATGTGTGTGTGAACAAAAAATGATATTGACTTCGTTGAGGGGCCGATCGAAGCATATTATCAGGAATATGATCCGAAAAGAATTTCATAACATTCGGTCAAGTCGGTGTGAGTCGGTCGAGTTTTGTTTTTTTTTTTAAATTTTTTATAACTTTTTTATTATATTTTTTATTATACTGGGAAGTTGCTGGGAAGTCATTTGTGTGGGCCTCAACGGTCTCACCAGACTCTACTCACATCTTGTTTTATTTTATTTAAAGTCGCTTGAATAAATTTTACTACACCCGATTTGTCTGAAAAACTGAAAGTTTTATCAAATTAGTGTAGGCAAGTTACATTAAATAAACGCAATGTAAGTTGCCTATATTCAGAAATATATTAATAACTTTTGTTTGTTTACAAAATATAAAAAACTTGTTTTTAATTCAAAACAATGAGATCATTGTTTTTGTTTTCCAAACTCTCATAAATACATCAAGGAAATATTACAAAATAAATTTTTAAAAAAAAGGCAAAAATAAATATATTTTTGCAGACTTTTTTTTATTTGTTGAAGGAATAACATGCGCATTGAATTCAATTTGAATCAATATTGATGCTGCGTGAGTCTATTTGTGAATGAAAACTGAATGAATATAAAAGAGCTGCCGTACATACAGCAAGTTTTTATTACAGTTGTTAATTTAAATCAGAATCAGTAAGAACGTATTTTATAAAAAATTAATTAAACATGATAAGTATTAAACAGCGTGCGATTTCTAATACGTTATTAACAATAATTAAAAGAAATTTAATTAACACGAAAGGTAAAGAAAATTTATTCTTTATTTTTTTCTTTCTCAAAACATAAAAACTATTTTTAACGTGTTATTTAGTATATTTACACTTTGCACATTTCTTCAAAAAATGCAAGAGTTATTTTTGTAAAATTGTTTCTTTATGATGGTTCGTCTAAAAGAGTTGTAATGAATTTTAAAATTAACGATATAGTCGATTCAGAAAATTCTACCTAACTCAAATTTAAAAAAAAATCTGACCTAATTTATTAAAACTATTTATTTTTATATAAATTATGTTTTATCATAGAATCATTAAATTACTAAACTGTTTTGTTTATTTTTTTTAAACAATTTTTCATTTAAATGTTTCATTTAAATGCCTTAAGGACGTTCCCAAAATATCACGTTTTATTAGGATCATCTTTAAATCGTGTATAAGCATTCTCATTAATGCCCTTTTTAAGCAGGTAAATTTTTTGATACCCCTTTCGGTGTTAAATTTATAGATTTGAGCTGTTAAAGTTTGCGTTTTTAACTGCAAATAAATCCTGCATTGAAGTGTTTTTAAAGGTGTATGCTTAATTATGTAACAAGGCTTATTTTCTTAAGATTAATTTGGAAAACTTAGTTAAAAGCATGAAAAATATTTTACTTTAAAGAAAATTATAATAAGCGGTACTCATTTTCCCATAAAATACATTTAAAGTGATGAAATGAATATCATTTGTGTGTTATAGAGTGATTTTCTTTAAATATTTAGGCATCAATATTTTAAAAACTATAGTAAATATCGAAACATTTTATTCTTAATTTTCGTCTAATTTTCTCAAGTTCTAACAGAATCCACCTTCAAAATTTAAAACATTAAGTTTTATCAATTATTTGCATACACTAATTTTTTTGGTACAAGACCATTTAATATAAATTTTTTTAACATTATATTTGTCAATTTTTTTAATTGTTTTTAAACATTTTTTCCTTCAAATGTAAAACATTTAAATAGAGACAAAAACTGTCATAACTTTTGAGAATTTAGGAAAAAATAGGCACGGAAAGAATAGATTGAAAAAAATTTCTGTAAAAATTTCAGAACCCAACCAAAACCTCTATTATAGTCGACAAACTCAACTCAACTAATTACAACAATACTCCGAATCTATAAAATTTTAGGTCTATTTTTGCGGTCTATTTTTTCCGGGTCTATTTTTTTCGATTTCCTCTATGAATGAGCTAATGCCTAATGAAACAATACCAAATTATTTGACATGCTCCGGGAAAATGGAAATATCTTTTAGAAAATTTGTTGAAATGTTTTTAAGAATATTTTAGATTGCTCGAAATTTCTCAAAAAAAATTTGGGTTTCTCAACAACGTAGCTTAGAAAGGTACAAAACTATTCTAAATATATTTAGTGGTTAGGAAGGCATTTATCACTTTTGTTAGCAAAATTTTTCTAGATATTATAAATTAACGGTTGAAAATTTGAGGCGTATATACGCACACTTTTCTGTGAGTGAAGGTAAAGTTAAATTTACCTTATCATACGTAAAGTTGCATAAAAACTGATCTCTTTGAGGATTAACAACTTTAAACAGTAGCAGTCATTAAGTGTACGAAATTGCAAGTCAATCCGAATGTAAAAGGTTTGTGCAATTCCTCCCAAAAAATTTTGATGTATTTTTTTAATAGCATAACGAACAAATTCTCTTTTGTAAAAAGAGTTCCAAAGCAGCTACAACTCAATTATTGTTTTTTGTGTTTTTAGATGCACAAAATCGAGTATTATCAACTGCTGTCCAAAGTGAACCAAAGGAACCATCAGTGAAAACAGAAATACCAGGGCCAAAATCACAACAGCTTATGAATGAACTCAACAGTCTTCAAGTAAGTTGAGAAAAAATTGAGGCATGCAAATGAAAAAAAATGCTTAGCCCAGGAGATTGAAAAAATAACATATTTTTCTAAAAATCGAATACTGCATTTTTAATTTTTCAAGAATTTTTATTTCGAAAACTAAGCATCTAGAGAAAAAATCACAAGCGTACTTTTTTTCTTGAAACTGATCAAAAATGTATACATATTATATAAAAAATTCAAAATTTTGTACATAGCAAACCCCCACCCCTTGTTTATCTGCCGATTTTTCTCATTAACGATTTTTCTCATTTTCTCGACCTTTCAAATACCAAAATCCTTCTTGATACCAAATTTTATTTAAATCGATCTTAAATTGCGACCGCTAGGGAGGGTACAAATACATATACGTATAGATACATAAAATTTTTTTTTTAAATTCCATTATCAGCACAAAAGCAATAGCGCCATTTATTTCGGAAATTTTCGAAAAGCAAATAAATGGCGTTCGAAAAGTCGCCATTATTGTTTTGGTTTTGAATCTCATCTAATTTATAAATCAACACTCAACACTTTCAATACAAAGTATTTCAACAATTAACTCAGTCAATTATTTGTTTTTAATTAAATCTCGTACATATATATATTTTATATTAATAATATTTTAATTAAAAATCAATAAAAAAATTCACCAAAACTTTCGTGCGCTAAGACGGGCAGAGTCAAAATAGACGATTACATTAATTTTAGTAATTAAACAATTACATAAATCAGATTAGTACCTACTGATGAGGTTAGACGCTATCTAAATTTAAATAATTTGTAGTGTACTGTCGTCCGATTAACTTTAAATGAATAATTCAATATAATTTGGAGTAGCCAGATCCCTATTCAAATAACATTTATTTAAATTAAAGCTTATTATCAATTTCCTTGAACCAACTATGATAGTAAAAGCTAACAACATGTTACAGTTATACAACAAATATTTTTTTTCAATTTATTATTCTCAAAAATATAGACAGTTATAAGGAGAACGATCACCAAGGCAATTTTAGATTTAGGGTTGAAATTATTTGTACCTTATTTTCAACTTTGATGATGAATTTTGTTATAGCTTCATAAATGTGGACGAAAAATAAAATTTTTCGATATCTTCCTTGGTTTTCGAAATATCGAAAGTTAAATAATTAAACAAAATTTTCGATATTTTGAAAAATACTCCAGATATTGAAAAATTTTATTCTTACTTTTCATCTTATATTGTCAAGTTATAACATAATTCATCATCAAAAAATTAAAAAAATATATTTTTTTAAATTTGTGCCCATACTACCGTGCTCATACATCCTTAATAAGTCGGACACAACGTGTTTTTTTTTTTTTTTTTCAATAATTTATTAAGGTTTTTTTAATTTCATCGACTAGTTTTGAAGAAATCTATAAAAACATATCATTCATTTACCGTTTTACCATAAAACCAATGTTAAATATGCCTACTTTTGAAGTCATTTATTTATTTAAATAATCGCCACCCCCCTCGCCTAAAATTTTCAGAATTGATTTACACTTATGTCCAATTTCATTTCAAGAAGCTCAGCGAAGAGGAGTGGGAATGCGTTACGAGCCCGTTTTATAAACTTATAAACACACTACTAGTTTCTAACAGTTTACTAGGCTTATAAAAGTGTCAATTGATTCCAGCTATTTGAGAGAGAAGGGATTCTCAAAAGGAATTTATCCGCGAATTAATTTAATGTTAGTTAAGAAAGTGCCGTATTTTAGTATAGGTCGTTCTAGCCAAAATGGCAACGAACAAGCGAGAGGTGCCATTTTGGTTTGAACGACCCATAACGTTGACTACCGGGGCCCCATGCAGCCCTTTTATATAAAAAAAGCCCTATTATAAAATTTCATTTATTCAAAAGTATGAAAAGATAAAAATTCCATTTCAATAGAATTAAAAAATAAAGCATCTAATGAGAGAGAGAAATATGATCTTAGTGGTGGAGCTGTGCTGCTCATGAGCTGTTTTTTTTTTTATTTGTTCAATCAAAATTGATTTAAATATAATGGTTGCTAAGTACCTAATTCTTAACTTAATAACAATCATTTGCATACAAACACTATTCAAAATTTATTTATTACTTATAAACAAAATTATTAAAAACATTTTTTATTACGATTATTAAATGATTGTTTAAGTTTTCATTATTTATTTGTTTATAGATACAGTCGAAATATTTTATAGCGACATTGAAGGGAACAACAATAGAGAATGTTCTAGTTTTTTTTTCGAAAGATTACTAAAAATTATTAAGAAAAATTAAAAAATGGTTTTTCTAAACTATAAATTCAAATCGCAGTGACGTCAACACCTCGCCCCCGTAACGCCATCGCACGGAAAAATGATAAAATAAATGGCTCACAATCTCAACGGAGGTTAATATGTCACTACCATTTTATTTATTCAAAAATATAATTATTTTTTATTAATAATTAATCAAAAATAATTTTAAAAAAATTACTTATATATACTTTAGATGAATTATCCTTTCATTTATATAAAAAATCATGGCAAAAAAAATTAATGCAACTTCTCTATTGTGGTCCTTATAACCGATAATCGTTAAAAGCGATATTAACTTTTTTGTATTAAAGTGAAAGTATGTACATATGAACACATGTTGGTCTTTTTTGCTAAATAATTCCAATGGCAATTAGGTCGCTATAACCGATTTATACGTTAAGTCCAAAGTATAAATAATAAGACTGAAAATAAAGTTTATAGGATTTAATTTAGCGGTGTAGATACCGAAAGGGTTAGACGATGCCGTGTACCGGAGCCCCTCGGACTCTGGCCAGCAAATCTTGAATTGAACTAGCAAACAATTCTTCCACATTCGAAATGTAAATAAAATAGGTTGCAAGACAACTTTAATCCCAACAAGTTTCTCAACGAGTTTGTGCGAAACTTGTGGAGAATTTCCCTATAATTTTCATGTTGTTTGTGCAGTGTTGTTTCGTGAACTTGAAAGATTCACCGTCACATTTAGCGGGTTAAGACAATAAGGAAACGGTCTATAAAAATAATCCGTTAAAGTGGTTCGGTGACAAGTCAACTAATAAACTAGGTAAATTGTATGACGTAAATGTAATAAAATGCTCTAAAAATATCGTAAACTAGGCAATTTGTTTCGGAAAACAACGATATATCAAAATACTCGCCCAAATGTTAAATTGACCAATTTTTTAATTGTTTGGATAAAAGTAATTAGTTGCTATAGCCAGTATGTCGTTATAACCGATGTCGTTGTAACGAAGCAACTCAATTTGACTATGTAGATTAAACTTAAATAAATAAATAACAAGGTTATTGTAATCCATGTGTATTATGTCGACGCATGCTTAAAAATAATAAATTATTATGTAATAGGAAAAAAACTTTCTTTAACAATACAAATTTGAAATAGATAAAGAAAATTTTATTTTAATTAACAAAATAGGTCAAACTTTAAATGTAACACGTTTTTAAACTGATGACATATTAATAATTAATTAAAATAAAATTTTAATTTTAAAAACAAATTCTTTATCATTGTAAACGCAAATTTTATTACAAAAATGTATTAAACATTGCCTAACTAAATAAAAGATAGAGTATCCTATGAAAATGTATTTCGTTAAAAATGTTTAGATTTTTTAAATTATCATTAATTTATTAATTTCAGCAAGGCGGATCCGTTCAACTCTTTGCAGATTACGATAAATCATTTGGAAATTATTTAGTGGACGTTGATGGAAATCAATTACTTGATGTATTCACACAAATATCTTCAATTCCCTTAGGATATAATCATCCAGAATTATTAACAATATTCCAGGATTCACATAATGTGGTAAGTTCTCAAATAACATAATTCATAATTTGTGCATTTTAAACTTTGAGATTAATAATATTTTTTAATTTTAGAAATCATTAATAAATCGACCTGCTTTGGGTGTATTTCCAGGTGCTGATTGGCCAAAAAAATTACAAGATGTATTATTGAAAGTAAGTAAGATGGTCTGAAAAAAGCTTAAGAATTGATTCCTTGGATAATTTTATGAAAATCAGCTGTTTTAGTGTTGTTTAGAAATGGACTATTATCTGGCGATAATAATTAGTACTTATTTAAAAAAAAATTGAGCCCCTTTCAGTAGTTCCAACTTAGACTACCAGATGGCAATACTTGTACTAACCATTTTTAAAGCCCAATAAAAATATTCAAATTCAAATTAGATAAACCACGCCAACTGCCGAATATAATTCGTACTAATTATAAAAGTAGACCCATTTTCAGCAGTTCCAATTAAGGCCACCAGAATGCTCATCATTTATCAATAGTTCAGTGAAAACTCATATATTACCTTTTAAAACAATTCAAAAATTTAATTTTACATTCTATGTCATTTTAAAAAGGTTTTGAATCGTAGCAGACAATTTAAAATTATTATTCTTAAATTCTGGAGGAAAATATTTAAAAAAAATATAATAAATATGAAGATGTTTCGAACATAACAATATTTTTGCGGAGTTTTCTAAAATAGGCAATTAAAGGAATTTAAACTTCGTTGATGTCAAAATCCTTTTGCTATTCCTCAATTCGTATTCTTCTTTATCGAAGCCGATTCAAAGGATAAATACTAGTAGAAGAATCTTCAAAGGGTTAGATAAAATATCATGCCATTTAAAAAATTTGTAAAAGGATCACTTCTTCAATTTTTACCCCAATGTCGGTGAGGGCTATATGTATGTTATAGCCCTATAATAAAATAATCTGTTCCCTCATAACTTCTAAACTGCTTATAATCATAATTTAACAAATGTGATATCGTTGGATACCATTGAAGCACCTTGAACGTCCGCTAGTTATGGGCTATGTGTGACGTCTCATTAAATTGAATATAGCGCCTTCTAGAGGACATAAAATCATAAACGAAAAAGAAAATTTTTAATTATAAATACCGTATCATATATATACTTAAAAAAATTTTTTCGTTCATGATTTTATGTCCTCTAGAAGGCGTCATGTTCAATACACGCTCAAAAAAGTATAAAACAAGATAATATCATCTGAAATTGTTATTATAAGTAGAATCATCATTACAGTTGGGGGTTCGTTCTCTGAATATCTTTTTAATCTTAGTGGTCCCTGAACTGAAATGACGTTTAAGTATACTACCAAGGGTATACTTAACAATTTTAGATAACATTATCCTGTTTTATATTTTCTAGAGCGTGATTTGGTAGTCGTCGCGGGGTTTTGAACTTTATTTAATCCATTTTATACATTTTTGATGGCAGGTTGCACCGCCTGGGATGAAATGTGTGACTACAATGATGTGTGGATCATGCTCCAATGAAAACGCTTACAAAAACATGTTTATCTGGTATCGAAACAAAGAACGAGGTGATGCAAATTACTCCAGCGAAGAATTACAAACATGTCTAGTAAACCAAGCACCTGGCGCTCCAAATTTAAGTATTCTCTCATTTTCGAATGCATTTCATGGTCGTACTTTAGGCGCATTAGCCACAACACATTCCAAAGCAATTCATAAAATTGATGTACCAAGTCTTGATTGGCCAATTGCACAGTTTCCACAATATAAGTATCCATTGGTGGATAATGTTTCGTACAACAAGAAACAAGACGTAAAATCTTTGGCGCATGTTGAAGATTTAATTGAAATATATAAGAAGAAAGGACGGCCTGTAGCAGGGATTACAATTGAACCAATTCAATCGGAGGGTGGTGACAATGAAGCTTCGCCTGAATTTTTCCAAAACTTACAACAAATTGCGAAAAAACATAATTGTGCTTTGTTAATTGATGAAGTACAAACGGGTGGTGGACCAACGGGGAAATTTTGGTGTCATGAACATTTTAATTTACCATCGCCACCAGATTTTGTAACGTTTAGCAAAAAAATGCAAATTGGAGGATTTTATCAGAATCAAGATTCAAAGTAAGTAGTCTTACCAGTGAGAATTCTCGTGAAGTTTTTTTTTTGTGATCATGCTTTTTGGGAATTTAAATTGTATCTGTCGCCTTAAAGGAAAACTACGGTTACAATTATTTTTGATTCAACACCGTTCCGAGTTTCAAAAATCAGTTTTTTGAGAATATCTCGTTTCCTTTGCCTTCAATCGTATTTACATTTAGTATAAAAGTTTTAATCGTATTTACACTTAGTATAAAATATCGTCCGAAACCTTTTTTATACGTTTTCAAATAGGAAGCGCAGAAGATGGAGCACTGGTGAACCTCAGCCTATTATACTTCGTGATATTCTATACAGGGTGGTTTTTTAAGTTGACATATGCTTGAAACTCGATAAATAAATTTAATAGAAGAAAATGCTTCAAACAAAAAATATTAGTTTCAAAGGTAAACATATCTTATACCGGCATCGAATTCGATCTAAGTTTTCAGGTTAAATTAGAAAGTTGTTCTTTATAAATACGCAAACATTTTTTTGTAAACCGAATAATTTACACAATAACAATAATTAATAGCAAAAATCTAGCTTTTTGTGCGTTTGTTCATTCAATTTGATCAAAAATGGTCTTTATAGAAAAACAAACCAATTTAATTGGATTATTATTGGGAAATTTTTTTTCAAAGAGTGCCTAGATTTCGCAGAAACTACGAAATAACATTTTTTAGTAAAACTTTTCAGTCCGTTTTTGCCTAAATTGTACGGTTTGCGGAAAAATGTTTCGAATAAAAAATATTACTTTTTTAATAAAAAACAACTTTATAATTTAAAATGTCCATGTATAAATTGCCAGTTATGGAGTATTGTGAGCTTTCCATCGTGCTTGAAAACCTAAATCAAGTTTAATATGTCTTCGTATTAAGATATGCGCTTATACTGCACACTCAACAGTTTTTGTTTAAAGCATTTTTATCGATAAAACTTATTTTTCGAGTTTCAAGCTATGTCAAATTAAAAAAGACACCCTGTATACTTATAAATTTCTCTCATTGCTTGTGTATGATGTTTTCGGCGTGGTAAACCTTTCTTATTGGAGATGGCTTCAAAAAAATTGCTGTAGCAAATAGTCTGGTATTTTGCTTCAGCAACAATCAATTCGTACTCGTAGAATATTCGAGCATTCACAAGTACTCCCAAAATATCATTTCGTTTTTCTGCTCTTTTTAAAAAACGAATCAAAGTATACAAAAAGGTTTCAGACGAAATTTGTAAAGAATTTTATCCTTTACAACTTTTATAATAAATATAAATACGAATGAAGGGAAAGGAAACGAGATATTCTCAAAAAATTGATTTTTGCGACCTTAATTGACCTTGAAATATCTAAGAAAGCTGACACGTGACCTTATGTGACTTTTGAGTCTATCAAATTAAAGTTTTGTACAAATATTCAGCTTATTCTGTTTGATTCCGAGGTTAAACCCCTTTTTTTGGCTAAGATGAGTGGATTATTAATTTTTTTCTAAAATTTATTACTGATTTTTTGCAGGGTAAAATCTGCATATCAAATTTTCAACACATGGATGGGTGATCCTGGTAAATTATTAATTTTGGAACGTATATTAAAAGTAATATCCGAAAAGAATTTATTGGCAAATGTTGAAAAAACTGGCAAAGTATTATACGACGGTTTACGATCCTTAGAAAAAGAACATGGTCAATTAATAAATTCAGTTCGAGGTCGTGGCACATTTTTAGCATTTGATGCTAAAGATGAACATTCACGTGATAAAATTTTGAGGAATTTAAAAAAGAAAGGTAAAATTTAAAATACAAAATATTGTTGTGATCGAAATTTCAATTTTTTTTTTGCCGTAGGTGTTCAAGGAGGTGGCTGCGGTAAAACAGCAATACGTTTACGACCAGCTTTAATTTTCGAACCGAAACATGCAAATATATTTTTGGGAAAATTAAATGACGTATTACGTGAATTGTAAATAATTTTAAAAACATAATTGTTGATAAATCGATTTAAAAAAAAAATTAGGCAGTAAGATAAAGATACTCAAAAGATTTCAATTTATTACCGTTAATTAAAGCCCGCTTCAATTAATATATATTTATGTGGTTCAAACAGTATTTTAAAGGTATTAGGGCAAAAGAAAATTTATTGAAAATGTTTTAAATTGAAATTTTCATGGAAAATTGTAATTCATTCCAGTGTCTTCCATAGCGAAACGATGTCTTCCATATATATATATAAACTTAACGAAAAAATAAACGTGGCAATTTTTGTTTTGTTAAAAATACACAATATTTACAGATATGTATGTATTCTTGGCCCTTTTGGGCTCTAACAGGGCTCAATTTAAAGATGTAAGCTTAAAAAAAACTTGGAACTTGACTCTTTACAATTGGTTTTAAATTTCCGATTACCATGACAAAACTTTTAGAGAGCCCTGGTAAGCTCAAAAGGACGAAGTAACAAAGTTACATGCCTGGCGAAACAAAACATGTCTTTTAACGAAACGAAAAATGTCGCGTTTTTATTTTTGCGAAGTGCATTATATTTATAAAAATTTAAATAAATGTATATTTTATTCTGTGTAACAATTTTTTTTGTTTTTAACCCTAAGAATCCTCTAATCTTGAAATCTTTGATCTTGTGTTGAGGACGGTGAAGGCAATAAAACAAGTCAAGGCCAATTAATTTTCGATAGCTTTTTAAGGTAAGGGGTAATTATTCACCCCATATAACTTCCCAATGGCTCAGTGCTAAGCCAGGAATAGGTGTTCCCTCTAAAAGGTCTTTAAAATTCTCTACCACATGTAGCTTAGCTCAAAAAAGGCGATTCAGCTAAACATATCCTAATAAAAGATGCTCCATTTTGGCGCTATACGCTCCAAAAATAGCTATTCAACGATACCCCATTTAACATGGTTCATCGAATTTCATTTTTTCTTTTTCACAATATGGCGTCAGCTGCTATATTGAATTTTCATTAGTGTCATATCTGCATTTAATCGAAAGAAAATTCGCTATAGGTTTAGAAAAAATTTTTAGATAAAAGTTATCAAGGCCAATTAGTCATTTGTCTGTGTTAATAACTATCCAGTCCAGGTAAATTTTCACGATCATTTGAAGATCAAGGTTAAATGACCTTGAAACTAGAATTTCAGGTCAAAGTCATGGACACAAGCGAATGTCTTCTCCTTCAAACTCCGTGGCTATCTAAGAATGACTATCTTTCTTTTCAGCCCTGGAGCCCGTGACAGTAAAATTGCACTTAGATGGATTTCGAAATTTCGCATATGAATCAATACTAATGATAGGTACAACATAGACTAGAAAGAGTGGCAGAATTCCAATACTTGGGTAGTATAGTTGCGAAAAAAAGGCGCCACTGGTGAATATGTGGCAAAAAAAAATTAATTAAGAAAAAGCAGCATTTTCCCAGTTACGACCAATATGGAGATCACCTCAACTCAGAAGGCACACAAAACTGAGAATCTTCGAGGGCAATGTTAAATCTGTGTTGTTATATGGATGTCAAACCTGGAAAATGTCCAAATTAATATCAAGGCAACTACTTATAAACCGTTGTCTCAGAAACATCCTTAATATCTACTCCTGGCGAAGAACCATAGACAAGGAAATCTGTATTGTTATATGAATGTCAAACCTGGAAAATGTCCAAAATAATAACAAGGCAACTACAAACCGTTGTCTGAGAAGGATCCTTAATATCCACTAGTCTGAAAGAATCTCACATGAAGATCTATGGAATATATGGCAACAAACACCAGTGAATATCACCATAAAACAACGTAAATATGGGTGGATTGTATACGTGTTAAGAGGGCAAAATATCATTGTCAAAGAAGCACTGGAATGGAACCCAAAAGAAAAAGAAAAATAGGCCGCCCTCGACACTCCTGGCGAAGAGCCACAGACAAGGAAATAGCCCGACGTCCCCGCCGGGATTAAAGAACATAATTCAAGTAAGTCAATTTGCTTGGAGTGAATGACTAAAAATAAAGACGAACACAGGGTATAAAAAACATGAAAAAACACGCAATATTTTTATAAATTGTTTGTAATTTTTGTCTCTTATAAAATACATTAGTACTTGTACAACATAATATTTAATTACCTATAATTAATTAATAATGATAATGAAAATTTATTTATTTTTTACACAATAATAGAAAAAAAAAACACTAAAAGAAAAGCACATTATTTTTTATTTAACAACAATATATATAATTAAAAATCACAATGGCACAAATTATTATAAATATGTGTGTAATAATAATAAATTGAATGTGCTTTAATAAAAAGAAAAGTATGAAAATGAAAGCAAAACCTTTAAAAATGATAATATTATTTTTATAATGGTGAAAATTTTTAATGAAAAATCAAATTAATTTTGTTTTTAAATATAATTTTTTTCTTTTTGTTTTTTATACAATATTTAAGTGCTAGATAAAACTATTTATAAAATATATACAATGTTGATAAGAACTAAGGGATTTTTTAAAGAAGGCTAAAGGGGAAGAATAACTTTTGTTCGTTTTGGGATATGGACCTTCGATTTTTTAGTTCTGAAGTCATCATATAACAGAAATTTGGCAAATCTTAAAACCTTCCCCTTTTTATGAAATATGTTAACTAAAAACTTTAACTGTGTTAAAGGGAATGAAGCAGCAGGCTCGTTAGCAGGAGAAGGGTCGTCTCAAACACCCCTTTCACCTGAGCCTGTCATTCCCATAGCAAAATGCTCTTTAATTTACCGAATCAAAAAATAGCTACGATAAGTTCATCTTGATTACTGGGACTTTGCGCAGGGCATGCTACAGGTCAAGCCTAACTGCGTAAAACCACAGCTAGACCATTCGACTGTGCTCATCTATTCTAAACTTACTAGAGCACAGTTGAGAAGAGTGGTGGGACTATTACCTTCATAACATGGGGATCTCTAATGATTCCACTTGTAGAGCTTGTATGGAGGATGACGAACCTTCAAACATGTTATTTGCACATGCAGGGCATTAGATTCAGAATGTACGAGTCCGAAACCTTGGATCCATCTATCCTGGGAGAGATCCCGACGGAGAAGCTGTGGGCTTTCTGAAGACGTCGTGTCTTCGGGTAACAGGTCGTTCTCAAGGAGGGTACAGAGGACTCTTGGTCAAGATGCTAGAGATCCATTTGCGAAACCCCTCTTTTGTTTTATTAATATTGTTAACTGAAATGTGAACTATATGGTGATAGATATATTAAAACCTTAAATTAGAAAGTTGTTTCTCATATAAACACCGACAACTTTTGTTCGAAACAATTTATTGAGAATTGGTAGAAATCGAACTCGAAATTATAGCTTTGTTTGTTTTTGCATTCGATTTCCAAATTTTCAGAACTATAGTCAGTAAAATTTTTCCGACGAATTATTTTCAATGGCTTTTTTTGCTGATGGGCCTAAATCACTATTTGACCTTAACCATGACCTTCAAGGTTATTTCAAAGCAAAATCGAAAAACAATCATAAATAGAATTTCGAGTTCGATTGCGAAATTATGTTTCGAACAAATATTGTTGGTTCTTTTATAAGAAATACAATTTCAAAAAGTTAAAAGGGGTTACAAAAAACCTAGTTAAAGTTTACTTTTCAGTGACCTTGATGGTCCTCTTCAAGACCAGAACTTTGACAATTCCTTTAGATATACAACCTTTGTATGAAATTATTTTTTATAAAGCCATTTTATCTCGAGTTTGGCTAATGTTCCGGATTTTTAACACCGAGTCTATACATGAATTGTTAAGTCCTGTGGGAGTACGAATTATGAAAATTATTTTTAAAACTTAAAAACTTACAACTTTACGTTGAGAAATTGTAATTGTTCTATCGTTTCAAAATTTAAGGGCTAGGAGCCCGTGTTAAGCTTTGTGAAATTTCTTTTGTATGATGGCTCCAGAATTAAAACACTCACTGATAAAAACCAATGGATTATCGTTAAATCATTTGTTACGAATGAATTCCTGAAACTATCCCAAAAATACAATTTCTTCACAATCATCCTAAAATTTTTCATAAGAAAAATTTAAGATATAAATTTTTTTTAATTCCAACAAAATGAAACGAAAAGAGAAAACTCTTTTATACAAAACTTTTATCAACAAAAAAAAGTGTTATCATAGGTCTTGGGCCAGACTCTCTAGCGTGACGTTAGACCTACAATAAATAAAGAGAATATAAAAAAAATTCAACTGAAAAAAGAAAAATTAAAATTCAAAATAATACATTATTTTATTTTTTTTTTATATAATAATTATATACAAAGCTTAAATATAATTTAATCTTAAAAATTACAGTTTAAATAACTCTTATTACATTTAAGTACAGTATCATACAAAAGGTGGTATTCATAAATACAAAATATGTCTTTACTTCTGTATCATACTGTAATTATTTTTTGTATTTTTTTCCGTTTTCTGAATATGAAATACAATTTATATATAATAAAACTATATATATATATATATATATATATATAATAAATATAATATATTGCGGGTTTAGAAAGGGGGGAGGGTGCGCAGTGTGTTACAGGTGGGTGGAACACTATTTTTACAGTTTTATATTTTAGTTACTTAAAAAAAAAAAGCATTACATTTATAGGCTACAATTTTTAGTATCCGTCTATAATTGCTGTATGAATTCCTATAGCCTGAGAATGAATTTTGCTTAACGCAAGAAGTATGTCTGTTTTACAGACATCACAAATTCTGTGGAAGAGAATTGATTCTCGAATTAAAAACGAAATAAAGCACTAACGAATTTTAAAACTTCAACAATCTTGGGGTACTCTAATTAATGAATTCTTGATTGCAGTGAGAGATAGAAAATGACAGAAATTATAGGCGTATAGGAGAGCCGAAGACAGCTATACGCGTCTACTTTATCTACCTCTCTCTATTGCGATTAACCGTTTGGTGACGACTTTGCAGCTCTATAGTGTTATCTCTGTGGACTTTATTGAATAATATTAGTTTACAGCCCTGGAGTCCGTGACAGTAAAACTACACTTACACGGATTTCGAAATTTCGCATATGAATCAATACTATTATTTAACGATAGGTACAATATGGACTAGGTGTGCCAGGGTTTATTCTGGCAGAAATATTTTTGACCGAGTTTTTTTATTTTTAACTGGTGTGACAGATATTTTGGTCAAGTTTTGAGCTTTCACACCGAGATATTTCGAAAGTAGAACTCAAAACGAACAAATTAAAAAAAAAGATAAATAATTCCGCGATAAGAGTAAAATTTTATTGGTGTGTAAGTGCAGTTTTACTGTCACGGGCTTCCCGCTTATTAATTTTCAATCCACAGAGCGCCACGGTTTAAAAATATTACAAAATTAATCTTTTTCCTTGATCTGCGAGTTAATGGCGTCTTGTTAAGGCTGCGTATTAATCATAAGTGAAGCTTGGGGAGTCAGATAAAATAGTTACTATTATTTTAAAAATTTTTTAATTTCAAATTTAAAGGGAACCGATCACTTTCCTTTCTATCTTTTCTGCATTTCATGTTTCTTATATTTTTTAAATGTAATGCATTTTTTGTTTTTGGTCTAGAAATATTCAAAATATAAATTATATACAAATATTTAAAACAGGGAGGAGTGAATAAAAAACCGTTATGTAAACATAATAATTATTTTGTAGAGATCACTAGGTATATTTTTCACGTGCACTAAAAAAAACAAAATCTTATTTATGTGCCCACATTATTCTTTTAATTCTACATTTTTTTTGTGTTTGGGTTTATGTGTGAATGTGCTTTAAATTTTTGAAAGCTACAGATTTTTATTTAAGTTTTTCAAACTATTTTTTATCTATACAAACTTAAATAATATATGTAAACAAAATTTTTCTGAACTGTGAATAGACTTCGACTTTGCGCAGAACATGCGACAGGCCAAATTGTGTATAGCCACAGCTAGGTTATTCGACTGTGCTCGCCTGAAACTTACTAGACTACAGTTGAGAGGGGTGGTGGGACTCTTGACAGGACACTGTCGATTGAAATATCACCTTCAAAACATGAGAGTCTCTAATGATCCCATATGTATAGCCTGTATGGAGGATGAAGAAACCTCCATACATGTCATTTGTACCTGCAGGAATCTGCAGGACGTTAGATTCGAAATGTTCGGGTCTGAAACCTTGGATCCATCTATCTTGGGAGAGATCCCGACGGAGAAGCTGTGGGTTTTCTGTGTGGAATCTGACCTCGACAAAATTCTTTAGCTACAACCGACTTTAATAGCGCCTTCTACCCGAAGACGTCTTCTCTGGGTGACAGGTCGTTCTCAAGGAGGGCACAGACGACTTTTGGTCTAGGTGCTAGAGACCCACTTGCGGTACCCCTCTTTTGTTTTATTATTTTTATTATTATCCAATGCACAGTTTAGTTTCCATGAATTGCCTATCTAAGCAAGCCGTGAATCCCACTATGAGTATGTTCTTAAGTTCACGGAGTCGACCGCTATTCTGAACAACCTGTATATACCTGTTTTCAATTGATAATTATAAATAAAATTTAGCTTGTTCTGCTTTGTCATAAATTCATCATGCACAATAAACTTGTCGGTCAGGACAAAGAGTAGTATTTGTCATTTCAGAATTACTCCAAGCAAATTAGACATTTTGGTTCCTTAAATTCTGAAACGCAACTTTAAAGTTGTAGATTACTAAGTTTCCAAAAAGGATTTTTTGAACCCGTAATCCCGTTAAATATCGAATACAAAAATGAAACTACAGAAAGGAAATATTCAGTTATTATTATTTTAACCGTAAAATGTCAGCAAAATCCTAACAAAGCGCTACCAAGTTTCGTAAAGAGTTTCTTTATCCTTTAAATACAAGCAATATTTTTACATAAATAAGTTCTCTACAAATCTTCAAAGATACACAAATTAACTACAATAAGGGCTTAAAACATTTTTTTGAGGGTTTTATCAAGGTAAATGTAAAAAATTTCGAGTTCTCGATTGAACACGTAGTTTGAAATACAGAGGAGTTAAGTACTAAATTTTCGACTCAGACAGGTGCGATTTTCAAGGAAATATTTATTGCAACAAGTACATATTCGAGTTACAGGAGTATAAACAATGTACCTACTATCAATACCTCGAAGGGAAATAACATTTTGTTCGAGTTACTAAATCTAAATAATTCGAGATACCACGTATTTAGGTGTTTTGCGGAAGGGAATGGCGTTTTTTTTAGACTTAATAAGGATTACAGTTTACGAGGTTCTGTGAAAGAACGGGTCCTAAAAACTCCTTTTTAAAACCTAAAAACTGTTCGTTTTAGAATTTAAAGAAAATATAATATTAACCAGTTGCTTATTTGCTTGGAAATATAAATATAATAGTAGTACAAGATCCGAATTAGGGTCCACCTTCACTCATCTGTTTACCGAATGAAAAGTTATTTTTTATGAAAGAAATATAAAATATTAACAAATATTCCTGTAATGGATTGCCTAAAAAAATATGGTCATGACTATTTTTAATATAAACATCAAAACTTGGAAAACTTGTAAACTTTATTTTTGACCAATATTTCGTGGCCAATCATATGCCACCGTATTTGAAACAAAATTATCTTTATTTAGAAATGCGAATCAATGAATTAACAGATGCACGAAAAGATGGAGACAATTCAGGTGCGGCATATCTTCTTATGGCTTTTACTTTCTAGTAAACCAAAATTCGTTAGGTACGCAAGTCAGAGAAAAATTTCAAAAGATTTTACTCTTGGTATTTTCACTAAAAGTAGTCTTGACACATTTCTTTAGACAATCCATTACAGGGATATTTGTTAACATTTTATACTTCATAAAAAATAACATTCATTAGGTAAGCAGATGGGTGAAGGTCGATCCTAATTCTGATCTTAGACTATAAAAATTATCGTTTTATCAAATTTTCAGTTGTACCATGCCTGGCCCAAAACCAATTGTCATAACAACAATAATTATTTGCTTTTTATATAATTATTTAAACAAATATATAAATATGTACATGTCCTTTTCTTATTCACACAAAAACAATAAAAAAAAGAGAGAAATTGAAAGTAGTAAAAAAAAAGTAAATAAAATGTTGAATGAATTTAGATAATTAATTAAGAGTAGCTAGGTAGGGGTCTAGTAGATAGTTAATTAATATAATAACTAATAATGATTTGTTTGTAATGTTTTTTTATACATGTGTTTCAAATAATTTCTCACGTAAAAATTTAATTTTATTTACAAAATAACCTTCTAATGATTCAGCACATTTAAAAAATTGAGATTCCTTTGGATTGTAATAACGACAATTGTCAAATATTTTTGTCATATCACCAATAAAATCACTTAGTTTATTATAAATACGATCGTTGATTTTATTCTCAATTGTCTGTAAATCTGAAACACAAATCAAATACAACCAAATCAAATATAAATTATTGCAAATAATACACTCCGTAAAAGTTAATAAACTAAATAATTAAAAAAATAAAAAGTCCGACTACGATAAATAAAATCAGAAAAGAAAGAAACAAGTTCAGTAGTTTACATAGCGACTAGTCGGGGTCCATTAATATCTAGACCGATTTAAATATTATGTAAACTACGAGTCTTGTTTCTTTCTTTTCAGATTTTATTTAACGCAGTCAGCTTTTTTCAGCAGTAAAAAACCCTCTTATTATACTATATTAAAACAATTTAAATCAATTTATTATTTCTAATTAAATCTATACATGTAACTTATATATATTTTTGTAATCCCGTTTCAATTTTCTTTATTGTGATACCCTACTCGATAGGTTTTGTTAATTTGTTTATTAACGTATTACTTTTTCGCTCCAAAAATTTCCCTTTTTTCAAACACCTACCTAAGAACACTTGGGTTTTCGAGACAAATATAAAGATACCTTAAATGATGAAATTCATTGAGCCGTTTGGAAGGTACGAGATAACCATTCCTTAACAGTCGGGTACAAACGAAACACTTTTTGTTTCGTTAAAAATACACCATACCAACTTTGTTATTCTTGGTCCTTTTGAGCTCTATGAGGGTTAATTTTAAAGATACAGAAGTGAACTTGCAAATGCTCTAATTATATTTACTCTAAGGCTCGAACTGTTGTCTTGGAAATTGAAAATTCAAGGTAAAAGAAAAAAAAAATTTATAAAAACTGTTACGACCATTATAATTAACCATTTTCGTAAAGAGGCAGGAAAAATCCGCCATTTTGTTTTGTTTTTTCAAACACCTATCTAACTTGGGTTTTTGAAACAAAAATAATGATACCTTAGATGTTGAAATCCATTGAGCCTTTGGAAGGTACGAGGTAATAAAGACATTTACAAATTAATATACATACAAGATATGTATGTATGTATATTAATTTGGCAGTCGGGTATAACCTACACTTGGCAGTCGGACAAAGCCCAACACTTTTTGTTTCGTTAAAAATATACCATACCAAATTTGTTATTCTTGGTATTTTTGAGTTCTATCAGGGCTTATTTTAAAGGTACAGAAGTGAATTTGCAAATGCTCTAATCCAATTTACTAACACTCGAACTGTTTTCTTGAAATTTGTAAAAGAAAGAAGATGCGAAAAGAATAACTTTTTCCTGATACACGATACGTGTCAAATCTTTTATAAAAACTGTTGCGACTATTATAATTTACCACTGTTCTCCTCTAATTTGATGTGCAAAGGAAATATCTACATAAAAAGGCGGCAAGGGAGCTGAAGTGTAGACACCACCAAAGAGAGCTTCTTTAAACTATTCACATATAAATTTTTAGCTGTCTAATTCAGTTTGGAGGGACGAAATGAATACCAAAACCTTGCAAATCACGAAAAATAAAATAGTTGCCGTTTGTCGAATTCCAGAATTATTATCATAAAATAATAAACAAAAAATTACAACTTACCCATTGGCTCTTTTATAACTTTATAATAATCAGGTGCTTCATTTGGATCAACAGGTTCCAAAAACGGCCAGGCACTTTTATGACTCTATAAACAAATAATGAATGAAAATTAATATTTTTAATGAGTTAAAAAAGTAATTTATTTAAAATTACTTGAATTTGTTTGATTAGTTTTCGTAAACCATCGAAATCACGTTGTGATAAATCTTTCATATTTGCAAAATTCACCGATGAATTCTTTTGACAATTCGGACAAACATATTCATCAATGTTATCTGCTTCTGATTGTAAAATTCCAACACAACGTCCATGAAACCAATCTTGACACCGATCACAGCATATATAAAACCTAAAAAGATAATTTTAGTTTCATTAATTATTACAAGCGGCGCTCTTTATAATTATTTTATCGGTACAATGGTTTATAAATTGTGAAAGAGGGTCGAAGTTCTACATAAAATCAGATAAATTAGAGAGATTTATCGGTAGTATTTTGAAAATTACCCACCTTTAGTCGTCAAATACTGAATGATATTTAAACGAAAAATGTTATTTTCATAAGCACACATCTTATACCGATAACGAATTCGATCTAAGAATCAGTTATGAATTCGATCATAACTCGATTCATAACTGACAAACATTAGATAAACGCTTTAAAAAAGAGAGGTGTTCTTTATAAATACGCAAAAAATTTTTTTTGAAACATTTTTTTGTAAAACGAATAGTTTAAGACAGTAATTGATAGCAAAAATTTAGGTTTTTGTGCGTTTGTTCATTCAATTTGAATAAAAATAGTCTTTATAGAAAAACAAACGATTTGTATTAGATTTATTGGAAATTTTTTTTTGAAAAGTGCCTAGATATGGCACAATCCATACGAAATAACCATTTTGGATAACCGTTTTACCAGTTTCAAGCATATGTCAACTTAAAAAAGAAGCACCCTGTAACTGAATTTTTGTCTGCTAGAATTTTGCCAAATATATGAATGCTAGGCTCGACCCGTGCGGAATTCCGCTCCCGTAGTTACCGTAACCCGCGGCTACCCTGTATCCGTGGCTAAAAACAACAAACAACAAATTTCGTAGAAAAGTGGTGAAAAAATCAAAGTTCGTAAAATAATATTAGGAGAATATGTATTAAAAATAGTAATTATATGTCTAGAGTATTAAAAGAACCGATACATTTTTTAGATCGTGAATATATTTTTCGTCAAACCTAGACATAATAAGCTTGAAAATGAGTGAATCATGGAATTTGATAAAGGAATAACAAAGATAAGGATAGGACAGAAATAAATTTGCTTGAGTAATAACATATAAGATTACTTACTGTGATTCGTCGTACGGTTGTTTACATAAACAATATAATTCTTGGGTGTCGCGCGCATGTCGACACTCGGTACACACAAATTCCGATAACGATTTACTCATCTCCTCAGTAATACCAACACAATCGCCATGAAACCAATTATTACATAAATCACAACCCACATAGAATTTAGTTTCGTCGTATGGTGTGCGACATATACAATATAATTTCTCTTTACGATTACCACCGGATTTTGGACCACCCGGTGATAGCATACCAGGTGGAGGTTGTTTTTGTTGTTTTTTAGGACGTCCTGAATGTCTGTTTGCCTGTTGTGCCAATGTGGTTGTCGCCGTTGGTATGGATTTACGTTTCCCACTGCCCGTTCGAACTTCATCCTGTTTTGTACGTTCGGCTTTTGTTCGTGTTGCCAATTCAGCGGATAATTCCTTCTAAACAAAAAAGAAATAATATTTGTCTAAGAAACATTTGTTTTAATCGAAAGAAATATTGTATTTTTCGAATACCGGTTCCAGTAAAAAAAATCAATCAGCGAGAGATTAAATTAAGTAGAATAGTTCCTAGCTTTTTGTTGTGCCAACATATGATTAAATGGTTCTCATTATTTATTTACCTGAATGTCAATTTGTAATTCTTTTTCTAATAATGCTCGTTTCTTTAATATTTCCTTTTTCAATTGCTCCTTCTGCCTAAATAATACTACTTGATTTTTACTCCTCGTTGCCGCTTTCCGTTTTTCTTCCAGTATTTTATTATTTCGAATTTTCGCCGCATTCGATGATTCTTCTTTTACAGGTTCAGGTAGCACTCTTAAAAAAACAAAATGCAATTTATTAATCAAGGAAATGATAATAAAAAAACAGTTTAACCAAAGAATTCAAGGAAATTGTGACAGCTGGTGGAAAACGTTTGTCTCAGTGTACTCATCAAAATCATGTTCATGCGATTTTTATACTCTTTCGATTTACAGGGTGGGGCAGAAGTACCCTCGGCATAATATCCCTGACATTTTTCACTTAACCTCACCGTTTTCGAGATATAATCATTTTTAAAAAATGTGGATTTTCGCCGAAAACTCGTTATTGACGAAAATAAAGATTATTTTGCGGTTCCGGTCAAAAATTGAATTTGAAAGCCATTAGATATTATATTTTGGACGATTCTAAGTATTTTTGGCTCATGGCAATTTTTACCAAACCTCACCGTTTTCGATATATAAGCGTTTAAAAAGAATAAAGTACAAATTTTTGCCGAAAATTTGTTACTGACGAAAATAAAGATTATTTTATGGTTTCGGTAAAAAATTTAACGTGAAAACCATGACTTTATATTTTAAACAGTTCTTTGAAAAAGTTTGAAAAAAAAGAAACTGATTTTTGTCAAAAAATTTTTTATTTTATGGTCGAATATAAAGATTATTTTGTGATTCTTATCAAAAATTTGATTTTAAAACCATATGACTTTATATTTTTGACAATTTTAAAGACTTTTTGATTCTTGCGTTTATATATCGGAAACGGTTAAATATCAAAAAGTCTTTAAAATTGTCCAAAATATAAAGCCATATGATATTCAAATCAAATTTTTAATAATTCGATAACTGTAGTTATTTCGTACCTAGTGATTAAACTGTATACATACTTGGATGGTTCTTCTTTAATTTTAACATCGTGTATAATTGTTTTGGAAGATGATGAGGGGGGTGGACGTCGTTTTGTTGGTGTTTCGTTCCATTCCTCGTCATCGTTGGATGATTTAGATGTACTTGGTGGACGTTTCCTCTGAGGCGGCCGTACAGATTGTATATGATGCTGTTGATGGGTCTGATGATGGGTTTGCGATGAATGATGTTGAATCTGTTGTATTTTTGGTTGGTTTGAATGATGTTGAATGTTATTATCCGGTTCATGTTTCATCTGTCTCTCTTGATAACGTTGTAATTGTAATAGTTTTTCTTCTATTTCAGGATTTAAATTTTCTTGTTTTAAAGCATTTTTTATGGCTGATAAATATGAATTTGAAATTATTTTTTTAATCATATTTAAATAATTTTTCACTAATTGTGTGTGATGTTTTTATTAAAATTAAATGATTTCATCTGTTTCTATAACCTTGATAATCATAGGTATCAAATTTCGATTCCACCCGAGAAATCGCTCTTCGTATAAGATTTTTATAATTTCAGAAACTGTGCATACAATCATCAAATGAAACCAATTTTTGTATTTTTTGGGTCAAAATTACTTTAAAAACAGAGTATTATCGAAATTGGAAACGAAAAAGTTTCATGGTTTTTTTGAAACCGGTACACAGGGTGAACCATTTTAATCTATTATGGGTAATATAGTTCCTTTTGTAGTTAACCAATCAAAAAATAACTTACAGAGTTTGATGAGGGGCATCATGTTCTGATATCAGATTGGACCTACTTCCACGGGTTGTTTAAATAGTCAATTTAGATCCTATTAGAAAGTGAATCTTATAAAAAAAAACTAACATTTAAAATTTTTTTTTGATAATCGTTAGCTTTCGTTATCAAAAGATAACACGCTAGTTACAGAAAAATGCTTTAGCCAAAAGTTGTTATGGGCAATAGAGGACATTCGCCTGTGTCCACGACTTTGTCCTGAAATGTTTCTGTTCTAGTTTCAAGGTCATTTGACCTTGAACTTCAAATGATCGTGGAAATTTACCTGGGCTTAAAACTTATTAACACAGGTTTATTTAAAATTTTTCTAAAGCTAGCGTATTTTCTTTCGATTAAATGCAATAATGACTTATTGTTAAGCCTTAAGATTTAAAAAAAAATGGTTTAACTAAAAAAATGTTTTTTTTTATGAGGGTCAACTTTCTAATTTAAAATGTTATTCTATCTCTTACTTTTTAGAATCTAAATTGACTGAGCTAGGTCCAATCTGATGTCAGAACATAAGATCCGCCATCAAACTCGGCAACTTTTGTTTAAGTAATTTTTTTGTTGATACAAAATACAAAATGAGCTATTAGCCATAATAGATTATAATGATCCACCCTGTATAGTATATATTATACCAAAAAGTAGACAAATTGGGATCAAACAACACAAACTTTAAACTTGTTGGTTTCATTTACGTACCAATAACTCTAAAAATCATTAAAAGTTTTCGGGATAAATATTATAATATTCAAATTAATTGTCTAAGATATTTAAAACCGAGAAAACTTATGAATCCACTTTCCTGTTGGTTTTTTTATACTTCTTAGATACTTTCCATTTTTTCTCGGTTTGTGGACGCATAACAATTTTTTTTTCATTGTGAAACAGAACGTCTTATTTAATTTTAATAAAAAAATTAACACCATGTTTAAGCAAAAAGCTTTCAAGAAAGGAATGAAAGGGCGATTAATTTTATTATATCGGCAAATGATTTAAGCCGATAAGCGAGAATGAGCGACAGTTTCGAGCCGATAAAAATTTCTTCATCGAATCAGATTGGTTACAAAAATATTAGCTGAGAATTTTCTTGGATTAAATTATTCCCTGATTACATCCGTCAATTCCACATACGTTTGCTTATTGAAGATCGTACAATAGAAATACCGATAAAATCAAATCGATTTAATACTAATTATACATTTTAATGTTAAGTTAATACGATTCGAAATTATTTAAATTTGATTTTAACGATTCGAATTAAAACTGCAGCTCTCAAAGGAGCAAATACGGGAATGCGTTTTCGGTTTAGGAGAAATTGACTATCAAAGTCAGTGTTTGTACCAAAAAAAGGACACATTTTTCATAAACCGGACAAAGGATCGATATGAATTTTTCTTAGAAAACCTATACAAAGGTGATAAATTGGTAAATAAAATTTTTAATTTGTGTTATCATTTTCATTTCAACTCTTTAAGGTATTTCGATATCGTAAATTGAAAATGATACCAACGATTTGAAATTTTATTTATCAATTAATCATCCTTTTATACGCCTTTTGTGAAGAATTCATATCGATTCTGGTTTAGTAGAAATTAACTATCAAAATCAGTTGTTTTTACCAAAAAGTTTTTCATTTTTATGTACAGTTTTTAATTTTGGGTATGATTTTAAATCTTAAAACTAGAGAAATATTGATAAAAGTTTTTTATGTAAATGATAAAACATTTTTAAAAGCACTAAATAATCAACTTTTATTACGATTTCTTTATATATTATATATACCACAAAGTTAAAAGGGCTGTTTTTAATAATTAATTTATCGTAAACCGTAAAGAGGAATCAATCCAGTTGAAATTTATACAGAAGTCGTATATTAAATAATCATCATTTGATACACAAAATTTCAGTTTTTTAGCAACACTTTCGTTTTGGTATCGAAATTCCTTAATTTTCTTATGAATTAATATCGGCTCCAAACTCAATCAGAAATCGAAAAAAAAACAATGATTGGGAATTTCAGTAAAGTCAAATATGTTCGTAACGCAGGTTAAGATTTGTTACTTGAATATGATTCTCAAAATAATTCAGGGTTACCACCAGAGATACAGTTTTTTCTAGA
Source organism: Chrysoperla carnea (assembly GCF_905475395.1). Taxonomy (NCBI): domain Eukaryota; kingdom Metazoa; phylum Arthropoda; class Insecta; order Neuroptera; family Chrysopidae; genus Chrysoperla; species Chrysoperla carnea. Next base: position 72,760,170 of record NC_058339.1, on the reverse strand, counting down.
AATTTTTTCATCTAAAATACAAATTTTCTGTAAAAATTGCTGCAAAATACACACAAATCTGGCATAAACCCTGAAGTAATTTGTCAAAAAAAAAAATTCCACTTACTATGTTGAATATATTCAGGCGTTAAAACAAATTTATTTGATGATTTTGCTTGATCTTCGGCTGTGGCTGTCTGTTGTTGAGTATTCGAAGACGATGATGTCGTTAAAGGCGTTGTCGTACTCTCACCAATTGTTTTTGTAGGTACAGGTGTTAAAATTTTTTGGCCATTTACAACGACACGAGTTTGCGGCGTATTCTACACAAACAATATTAAAACGATTTTGAACATTTGAATTATTATAAAATGAGTACTTAGGGACTCTAAAAGCTAATGTTAAATTTGTAGAAAGCGATGGACAAAGAGATTTTTGTTGTTGGCATTTTGACTTACCTAAATTTTTAACATTCTAAAAAGGGCCATTCTTTGAAGCAAATATTAAAGACCTACACTCATATAGGCCTCATTGAAAAAGTAAGGCGGGAGGGTGTACAGAAACGTATGTTCATTTCGTACAGTGTGCTAAGATGAATAAAACAAGGTACAGGGTGTAAAAAACGCACTATCTGCCATTAAAAAAATATGTTTTCATATTAAAGTTAAAGTATTAAATTCCACTCTGAGCTGATCACATTCTTCCTGCTTCCCTGACTACTAAGCGAAGATCCAGTGTCAGTAAAATTGCACTTACAAAGATTTCGACATTTCGCATATGAATCAATGCTATTTAACGATAGGTACAATATGGAATAGGTGTACCAGGGTTTAACCTGGCTGAAATATTTTTTATATTTTTAATAATTACTAAGTATTTTGCACTTTCATGGAAATTAATTTGTAAGATATCATTTTATTGCAGATTTTATCTATTTTCAAGAAAATTTTGTGTGACAATTCTTATCGAGGCAGGAAGATATATAACCTGGCACACCTAGTCCATATTGTACCTATCGTTAAACAGTATTGATTCATATGGGAAATTTCAAAATCCGTGAGGTGCAGTTTTACTGGCATGGTCTCCAGGGCCGTAAGCAAATAAACAAATTTTAATATATTGTGAGTGACAACAATAAGTAGTGTCCGACCCTTAAAGGTTCGGTTTCGGCAGAAAATCTGTCGAACCTTCGGTCGCATCGAAAATCTGCGCTCGTGAATTATCGCGCGTCGGTAGGCTGAATTCGTGGCTTGTGTGTCACCCAACACCATTTTATCATTAACATATTTTGTTAATTTTTATAATTTTTGTTTGTTTTAAAGCAATAAAATAAACAAAATAAATAATTACTTTTACTTATATTTAAATTATTGCTTTTTATTTCATTTAAACACGTGGAAACTGTCTGAATTAGTGTAAAAAATAAGCCAAATTTCAGTAAACATTTTAACATGTCTAAAAAAGTTTCGGTTTGGGCCGATACTGATACAAATACCGTAGATAAAGTTCCGCCCGGACACTGAATTGACCTATGATACAATTTAACCTAGAAAAAGCCTTTAAAGCCATTTTCAAAATAAAAAATAGGATACCACTGTCGGACTTTCTGCCTCCCAACAGAAGCTACTTTCGGCTGTGGATATTAAGAAACATAATAATTTCAGTAGTTAAATTAATCGGATCATGGGATAAAGTTGGGCTTTTAGGAGCTCTACTAATCAGGTTATGTGTTGCAAGAATTAACAGTGCATTTTTTTTCGTACATATTTCCACAGCTGGTGTATAATTTTCGTTTGCCAGATAATTGCAAGCCATACATAAGTGAACTTTTTAAATGGAATTTCATATCACATCATAACGCCAAAAAATTTTTTTGGAATCTTTTATCTGTTAGCTTTAAGAATTATATCAAATTACTATCAGATCAAATATTTAATATCGTAGGTAGATTCGTCATCGATTTGTACCATAGAGATAATATCACAAGCGAGATGCTAAGTCGCTGCCAAACGGTTGATCGCAGTAAAGAGAGGCAGCTAAATTAGACACGTATAGGTGTCTTTGGCCTATATATACCTCTTATACACCTACAATTGCTGTCTCTTTCTACCTCTCTCACTGCGGTTAAGAACTGACTTACTGCGTTTCCTATGTCTATACAACTCTATGGTATTATCTCTATGGATTAAGGATCAAAGAGCATTTTATTTATTAAAATATGTATCAAATTTATTGATTTTTTAAATTAGGCACAGGACTTGGTCCATTAATGAAATATAAATTTTCAATTTCACGATACAACGTATCCTTTAAATAAGTTCACTTAAGATTGGCTGGTTAATTGTTAGTAAAGCGAAAAAAAAAAAAACGCGATTTTTTTTAATTCAGCAATTGCCTTTAGTTGAAAAATAAAAAAAAAGTTATATTCAAAATCTAGGGATAATGACTTCTGTTCGAAAGGGTAAAATATTTTATTAAGGATTATGAAAAAAGAATAAGAGATCAAAAAAACGGCTAAATTTTGAAAATGTTTACTTTATTTTTTTCGTAACAAAAACAAATGAACAATAATAAATAAATGTTTAAGTTTGTGTGCTTTTAAATGCTATTTTGTAATTCTTTTTTTGTAATTTATAATGTTTTTTTTTTTTTTTTTTTCAATTTAAAAACTAAAGGCAAGTGAATTTTTATTATTTAAAAAATAAAATAAAAAATAAATTAAACAAATTACAGTCTGTGAGAATTGCAATAATTTGTGATAAAAAAAGTTGTAAAATTGGAGAAAGATTCAAAACGTGAACAAATGTGGTTAATACGTGTTCAAAATTATCGCATTACCTCTTCAGTTATTTAATCAAATGCACCAATAACAAGACAGGATTACCGTTAATTATCGCAGTTTTGAGAATTTAAAGAATTTTAAGGTATACTAAAATTTTTATAATAAGCAAAGTCGTATAAAATAACATTAACTACAATTTAATTTCTAAGCATTTTTTCTCTAAATTTAATTAGTTACAGAGATATTTAAGTGTTTAATATGCAATTCAAAAATTTCAATACCTTCTAAAAACCTAAAACTTGAGGAACAGGAATAAGCTTACTGGCTTATTATATGGTCCAGAAAAAGTTGGGAAACAAATTTTAAACGTGTCTTCCTCAAAATGTAGTTTTACAAAATGGTTCCCACAATTCTGGAAAAATCATTTGATTTTATCGCCTTAAATCTTTGGAAAATGTTTTCTTCGAAATGTGGTTTTACAAAATGGTTTTTACGATTTTGAAAAAACTATTTGACCTAACGATATTATTTAAGCTTCATTGGTTGACTTTTTATGAAATTCACATTTCGACAGAATTTTATCAATTTTTTTCACAGGCTAAGAAAAAAGCTTATTAATAAATCCTTAAATTTCAGAAATATTGACCGTTTAAAAAGAGAGATAATTAATGCCAAAGTTCCCAGATTGGCATTAATTATCTCGTATTCTAAAAGATCAAAATTTCTGAAACTTTGGGATTTAATAAATAGTAAGCTCTATTCTCAGCTTATGAAAACTAATTCGTTAAATTCTGTCGAAAAGAGTGTTTCCCAATAATTCAAGCAATGGAACTACCTTAAATCTTTGTGCAACTTGTTGAAAATAACTAAAATCAGTTCCCAAACCTCCAAAATTTGGCAAAAAGTGAATATTTTTATTTTATTACCATTTTTATTTCAATTTTAACCAAAAAGCTTTTTTCACAAAACATGTGCAGCTTTTGACATTTAAGGGCCAGAAGACGATATTACTAACAAAATTTTGTAGTTTCTGACCACTGAAAGCGATGCCAGAGTGGTAATCAATTTTTAGAACTAATCACTGTCAACGTGAAATACTCTTCAAATATTTTTTCTTGTTCATATATAATGTTTACCCAAAAAACAATAAAAAAAAACGCAGATTTTTGTCTAAAAATTAAGATATATCCCTTAAACGTAAATATCTTTGTTAATTGTTAAACTTGGAGAAAAAATGCAGAAAATTTTATTTTCTTTAAATTGCAGAAAAGTTATTTTCTACAACTTTCAATATTAAAAAAAAATTCTATTTGACTGATAATAAATGAGAAATCCTCAAAATTATAAACGTTAATTAACGAAATCCTATCTTGTTAATGATACCTTGGATTCAAAAACTGAAAAAGAAACTTTATTTTCAGGATTATCATTTGCTCATGCGATAGTTTTGAGACACCCCATTTAAATTAGAAGCTTGTAACGTGAAATATGGACTTATTTAGAAAAATTTTGGATTCTAAAACTTTGAATTGAGTAAAGGCAATATTCAATGCCAAAGTTTACTCAAAACACCAAATTTTATGTCACAGACTCCCAAGCCATAATATGAAATGTTAAAAAAGCAATTATTGATGAGATGCAAAATATATACACCTTTCTTTATCACACAAGTTAAAAATAAATTAGTAAATTAATTAGTAACAAATATTAAACAAAAGATTTACCTTAGTTCAAAAAGATTTCACTGGGAGTTAATAGAATAATAAACCAAGATTAATGAATGACTGAAATTTAACTTTTGTTGTGGTCTAGGACCAAGTGTATTAATTTCAGAATGGCTAGAAATTTGAGATTTACTATAATTTAAGCTTGCTGCGCAAAAACTTTTCGGATCTCCTAAAAGAGAAGTACCAGGCTCTGAAAAAATTTCAGTACGTTAACAGTTGTTAGCTAAGACCTTTCTTGTGACAACAGTCTCTCAAATATCTAGCTGTTCTAGAATGACAAGCAACTTCTAGGCTCATTGTATCATTTATTAAACAAATTAACGGTCAACTCACAATATTTTCTGTATTTTTTTGGAAAAATACACCTTAATTGAACTTGGAAGTCTTCTGCAACGAATTATAATAAACTGTTTTCTCGTAACTATAATTAATTAATACAGTGAATAAAGCCGGAAAAAAGTGTCGATGGTGGAAAAGTTGGGAAATAGAACGGATTTTAATGAAACTTTTTGTAACGTGTTTATATAACCCCAAGGAACATTAAACCAACTTAACTTAGTCATAGGGGGCATGGAATGCTTATTTTGGCTTAAGATTGCCATCTTGTAATTTTTTGGTCGCTGAATACGAATCCGATGTCAGATTACACGGATTCCGAAAATCGTCCAACTTTTCCAATGCATCCAGGCCTATTAACTGTACTAAATAAGTAAAAAAACAGGGCTTGATTTCATAAAAGACGTATAAAATTCAAATTTTTAAGAAGTTTATATTCAGCCAAAACATAATTCTGTTAAATATAAATTTTATGAACCATTAAGCTTTTTATTCTATGATGTTGTGGAAAAATTTTATTGTGATTGTGCAAAATAAAAATGTTATTTCTTAGATTTATTATTCCATTGATATTGCTTTATAAAATCTATCCACTTCAAAAATCTTAAGACTCAAATCTAATGAACTTCAAACAAATTTAATTTATTAAAAATTATTAGATTAAATATATATACAGCGTCATTATGATTGTCAAAATAATTATTCTATTTAATACAAAAGTTATATACAATTGTTTGAATCGTTCTCAGTTTATCATTTTTTGAACTACAGTAAAAATCTTAAAAATTACTTAATCCTAATATTATTTTTGTTTTTTTGTAAATGCAGCACTGTTAAAATATACAAAGCAAGACAGAAAAATTAAAACACACTTTTATCTTAAAATTTAAAAATAAGTCTTTTTTTGGTTTTAGTTTAGAACCGAATTTTTGATTTTACATAAATGTTTTTTTTTTAGTTTAAGAAATTCTGTAAAAACTGAAATAATAATTGCAACCCAGTTATTCCTTTTTAAATTGCAAAAAAAAAAATTGTTATGTTCTCTTTGTAAAATTTACAAAGTGTTACGTTTTCTTTACAAAAAAAAAAGCCTTGGAATATTTAAAGCAATATTAATACTCAGCAAAAGTATTAAAAGAAAATTTTAAAAGCACAAAAGGTTACCAACACTTCAATAGCTCATTTTAAAATACGCACTTTCGAAATTTGAAATCTATTACTCAAAAATTAAATTTGCCCCTGTCGCTTTGTACCAAGGGTTGAAAGGGTGAGAAATGTTACCTCTATACCTTATATATATATATAAATAAATCTTCTGTGCGTGTGTATGCCACTGAAATCCCCCTAAACGTCTAGGCCGATTTTGATGAAATTTAGATTCGATTCACAAAAGATTTAATTCTGCACCAAAACATTAAAATCCATGAAATTGTGAACAAAATGGGTAACAATTGAGAGAAGGAGAAGTGAAGACCAAAGCGCGGTAGTCTGAGTCACAACAACGCGTCACCGGGCAGCAGCTATATAAAGTATAAAAGTGTACCCAAATTTTAAAAATTATTTCACAACAAATCTGCTAAAAACCATTCGACATTTATTTTTCTTGCAAAGGAGCTATAAAAAAGTTCTTGTGCGAACATTTTGCAAAATTGACACTTTTGATTACTAATCCTGTTTCTTCTGAAATAATCATCGCACTAAAAGTCTCAATTCATTCGGGAAACGGAAAAAAGCTCAAAAATTTTTATTATTCTCTACCCCTACGACTGAGTAGAAAGGGTGAGTGCCAATTTTGGAAAAAATATTTCTGTCAAGATAGACCCTGACACACTTAGTCCATATTGTGCCTATCGTTAAATAGTAGCGATTCATATGCCAAATTTCGAAATCCGTGTAAGTGCAGTTTTACTGTCACGGGCTCCAAGGAAATTATATAAAATTTAGGATTAACAGACATTTCTCAACCTTTCAACACTCCGTACAAAGCGGTAACGGGTGATTAATTGATTTTTGAGTAATAGATTCCAAAAATAAAAAATACAAGCTATCAAATAAGCTATTGAGGTTGCAAATTCGATGTTTTTTCCCAAAGATACAGCTGTTTTAAATTCTGGTAAAATTTTGTGTTTTTAAATTTCTTCAATACTTTAGATGAGTCTTTGTGGAATTTTATAGAGCTGAGGGCTAAAAATTTTTTGAGATAATGGACTGTCTGAAAAATGCGTATTCAAATAGAAGAGGGTGGTAATTGTTGCTGATGTGAAACGAAAATACTCAGCCAAGAAAAACGTTTTTTTTACAAAAAGAACATACCAAAAATTGATATGAATAAAGTGGTATAAAATTTTAAAATACCTGTTGTATTGGTGTTTGATTTGGTGTAGTAGCTGACGTAGCCCCTAATGGCGTCTTTAATTTATTTGCCGCGATTTGTTGTAGTCGTTGATTTTGTAAATTTTGTTGTTGCTGAACCGGTGTTAACGGTGGCGGTTGTGTTGTTTGCACACCTCCTTGTTGTTGAGCGGTTGATTTAAACTGTTGTTGATTTGCAGATTGTAAAGGTGTGGAAGGAGTTGCTGCCGTACCACCAGGTGTTGCAGCCGCTGGTTCTCCAGCACCCATTTCGTTTTTAATTGCTGGTTGTACAGCTAAATAAATTTTCGTTGGTCCTAGAACACCTTGTTTGCCTGTTGAAGCTTGCGCTGTAGGAGAAAACAAAACACAAATTACAATGATGTTCAAACAAACAGGGGCGAAAAGAAAGCGCTTATATTTAAATCCAAATCAGATATAAATCCTGCCAACTGGCGATAATAATTCGTACTATTTAAAGCAGGAAGTGGGCTCGTTTTCAGTAGTTCCAATTTAGACTACCAAGTTATTTGCCATTTATCAATAATAATAATAATCATAAAACAAAAGAGCCTCCTAGACCAAGAGTCCTCTGTGCCCTCCTTGAGAACGACCTGTCACCCGAGGACGAGACGTCTTTGGGTAGGAGGCGCTATTAAAATCGGAAGAAACTAAAGGATTTTGTCAAGGCCAGGCGCCATGCTGAAAACCCACAGCTTCTCCATCGGGATCTCTCCCATGATTGATGGATCCAAGGTTTCGAAAAGGAACATTTTGAATATAACGCCCTGCAGATTTCTGCAGGTGCAAATAATATGTATGGATGTTTCGTTATCCTGCATACAGGCTTTACGAGTGGGATCATTAGAGATATCCATTTCATGAAGGTAGACTAGTTAACAGTGCACTGTCAAGAGTCCCACCACTCTTCTCAACTGTGCTCTAGTAAGTGCCATTTATCAGTAGTTAGAACGTTTTAAACACACTGAGCAATCGTTTTAACACATACCTTGTAATAACTGTTGTTTAACTTGTTGTTGCACTAATGCCAGTTGTTCCGGTGTAAATTCAGCGCCCTGTAATCCTTGTAACACAATTCTAGGTCCTTGTGTTGTTTGTATCACTTGCGCAGTCACACATTTGATCACAGTTCCTGGTGGTTGACCCGCTAACAGCGATTCTTCAATACTTTGATTCTGTTGCTGTGGCTCATTTTGTAAATTCGTTTGAGCCTATAAAAAAAAAAAAAAATTAGAACTATTTCTACAAATTCGTCAATTCATTAGTCTGTCCGTGAAAACAGACATGAAAAGTGGCCAAAATCATTAATAGTTAAAATCGGTAATCGAAAAAAAAAATAGACCGAAATTTTTATAGACCTGAAGTATTGTTTTAATTACAAGTTTGTTAGATTGTCTTTGTCGACTATAGAAGATTTGGTTGGGTTCTGAAGCTTTTAGCCCTTGCGTTCAAAAGTGAGACATTATTACAGAAATTTTTTCCTAAAAACTGAGGGTCCGCGCCGCTTAAACTTGCTCAGTGAGAGAAATTCAAAATTTCTAAAACGGAAATTCAAATTTTAAAACGGACGTAACGTCATAGTATTGGCTTGTCAAATTTGTTGATTAACTTAATTAACGCATTTTTAAACAGTATTTATATTTTTTTACTATGCAAACAATGAATTAAAGATATAAAAAAAATACATTAATATTCCCTATTCTTCTCGATTGAATATTTCAGCATGTTTGTTGTTTTAGCCCCCGAATTAAAAAGAGGGGTGTTGTAATATATTTTACCGCTATGTGTGTCTGTCTGTCTGTCTGTGACATCGTAGCTCCTAAACGGATGTACCGATTTTGATTTTTGTTTTGTTTGAAAAGTAAATTAATGGAGAGTGTTTAAGCGAGGAGTCCGTGAATGCTATTTAAGGTTAGGTACAATATTGAGGGTTGGGGTTTCGGTCTAGCTAATTAATAATAATTTTATAATTTATCTAAATATTTTTATTGTGGATCCTGAAGGGGATATATTATTTAAACAAAATTCTTATTTGTGTTTCAAGTGAAAGTTTAGAGTTCTGTATACGAGATATTTGTCAGGAGTTTTTTTTTTAATTTCACTTGTACTTACATTTGATATAACAGACTGTTGTTGGACGGACTGTTTAATAACTGGTGTGGTCTGTTGTTGTTGTTGAACGATTTGTTGCTGTTGAACCATTGATTGTTGGGGACTCATCATTTGATTAGTGACTTGTTGAGATTGAGGTTGAGGTGTTTGAACTGGTTGTTGATGCTGCTGCTGCTGAGGTTGCTGTTGTATAACTGGACCAGGATTTAAGTGTGCAACAATTGTTGCTTGATTATTACCAGTTGGTCGTATTAAAACTTGTTGTCCATTGATTGTTGCCACTTGTACTTTACCAGATGCTATTTGTTGTGCTAATTCTGGATTGCTTACAACTATCTGACTAACATTACCAGCTGGGCCAGTCGAGGTCACCATCTAGAAGATCAAAATATTTATAATCCTGTTCCCAAAAAGTTCAGTTTTTTCGACAAAAATATGTTCAGAATTTTTGAATTAGAATCACAAAGATTGTGTGTACAATCAGGAAGGTGTTTTTCTCCCAGGTGATATTTACAAGTTTTTTTCTCCCAGACAACTAGGATTATTATTCTGGGATATAGCGGGTCAAAAAATCAATGAACCCTAACTTTCTGCCGCGTGGTAAATAAGCTCCTGAGTCTATTATGAGCATTTTATCTCATAGGACATAAATATGGCAGAATCTGGGGAAAAAACAGTCTGGAAGCAACGGTAACTTTTATCTATTTTTTATAAACCCTGGCAAATAGTGGCAAACAAAACTTTATGTCGGTTTCGAAAAGGGGTGGGGTTGATGTAAACGGAGAAAAAAAGTGGATCCTAACCGGATAAACTCAATTGCGATTTTTTTTGCTACAACATGTACTTCTATGGAAAAATAGTGGCAGACACCACAGACTGACAGACTATGGCAGTATGACAGTAATTTGAAATCAAGTGTGGGAGAATTTCCGAAACTGCTGTAAAATAGTATACAGTATAAATTTCTACCGCTTGCCAAATAACTTCCATAAACGCACAAACGTTTCACAATCTTGGCAGACATTCTCCCTCTTCTCCAAAACAACACCAAAAAGAGTGAAAGTGGTTCGTTTGGCTTTGAACAAAGGTATATGAGTAGATAGAAATAATGATATATTTTTCAATTGGAAAATTTATTTACCTGTGCTGTTGGTAATGCTGGCGTTCCCGCATTCACCTGCTGTTGTTGAGGTGTATTTGTTTGTTGTATTGTTGGAGTTTGTTGACTCAAAACCTTTTGCAATGTGGGCGTATTCGTTGAAGGTGCAACCACCTGTTGTTGTCGAATCATAACTTGTTGAGGTGTTTTCGGACTTTGTATAACTTGTGTAATAGCCGCTTTGATTGGAGCATTATTTGCACTATTTTTAACCACATTTGGAGTAGATACAGCTGCTGAAGATGCTGTCGACACTGATGGACTATTTAATGCTTTTGTAACCACTTTATTATTCGGTGAGTTCACAATATTTTGCAATTGATTTGTACTTAAAACGTGTAATTTTCCATCAGACATTTGTACGAGTTGTTGACCAGGCATTAGACCTCGTACTTGGATTTTGCCATCTGGATTTCGTATGATTTGAACACGTTGTGGAACGTCCGATGATGATTTTGATTGGATTACTGTTCCAGATGGCGTACCTAGAATGATTTTTGGAATTACACTACTGTTGAGATTCTATGCTAGTTTTCCCCTCTAAAGGCGCCAATATACTACAGGATATATTTTTTAAAAGTGACATATGTTTGAAACTCGTAAAATAACTTGTATCGATAAAAATGCTTCAAGCGTAAAATGTTGGGTGTGTAAGTGCAAATCTTACGCAGCCATTAAACTTTACCTTAAATTTTTACTTTAAGTTTTCAAGCTCAATGAAAAAATCACTCTACTTCATAACTGGTAATCGATAGATGAACACTTTAAATTAGAAAGTTGTTATTGATTAAAAAAGTCAACATTTTTACTCGAAACAATTTTCCGCAAACCGTACAGTTTAGGCAAAAACGGACTGAAAAGTTTTACCCAAAATTGTTTTTTCGTATCAAAATTATTATTCGTTTAATGTTTCTGCAAAATCTAGGTACTCCTCGTGATTTGTTTTTCCATAAAGGCTAGATTTTTTGTATCAATTACTGTCGTAAACTATTGCGTATTTATAAAGAACAACTATCTAATTTAAAGTGTTCATCTAATGTTTGTCAGTCATGAATAAGAATGAGGTTTTTAAGAATTTAATCCAAAAACTTAAATCGAATTCGATGCTGATATAATCATATTTGAAGCATTTTCCTCGATTAAATTTATTTATCGAGTTTCAAGCATATGTCTACTTAAAAAAGACACCTTGTATAATACAATTCCCATGACACAAGCAACAAATTTACCAAGTACCAGTTAGGTATTTAGTTTTAAACTCCGCATTTTTGCGGCATACAAATATTCATGAAAAGTTTAATACGTTATGGTATGTGTCTTAATTGACAACCTTCGAAAATAACTCGCCATTATCTAAATAACGAGTTTGTTATGTGACGAGTTCGTCGATTAAAGTAGTCCGGCTGTTTGAGCAAGTACGGTGAATGTTCTTTTTTTTTTTTTTTTGGGGTGAAGGATAGTTTACCCTTTGATCACAATAAAAACAGTTTTGGGGGCTCTTGCGAGGCGCAATTTTGAATTATTTCATTTAAAATAACATAGTACTTTATGGAAGAACTAAAAATAATGTTAATTGTACAAAAATTAATCGGTGAATAAACTTCAAAAAGTTTTCAATATAAAGAAAATTTATCACAGATTCTGTTTATGTAAAAAAAAACATTACCTTACGGCGCCTTTCAAAAAGAAAACATAAAAAAAAACTTTAGTTTTTGGCGCTTTTACGATATTTTTAGAGCATTTTCTTACATTTACGTCATACAAATTGCCTAGTTGACTAGTCACGTGACGGCCGGCCTACTTTAAACCATTTTAAAAAGTGCTTAAAGCGATAAAAAAATTTTGTGCTAATATTTGAAAGTAGTTTCTGTTTGACTTACCTTGTGATTGATTCTGTACTTGAATCGTTTGCACAGTAGTTCCGCCAGGTGTTTGAACTTTGATAATAGATGGACTCGATGTAGATTGTACGGCCCCACCTGGTGTACTACCCGCTTTAGGTAAAATACTTGTAGGTGTTGTGATAACTCGTGAAGTACCATCGGCTCCTTTTGTCATGTATATTCGTCGAGTTCCAATTAAAGTTTTATTTCCTGATAGAGGTGTTGAATTCGACGTTAACAAGGATGTTAACGCAGATTTTCCAACACTATTTGAATTCGGTGTCATTGGTATTTTGTTAACTATTTTTAATGTGCCATCTGGACCAACTAAAATAAAAAAGGAACGAAACATTGATACAAATTTTGAAAGATTATAATAAAATCATTTAAGGGTCTATATCCACTTGCGAGTGCAAAAAAACAGGTTTTTTTTTTGGAAGATCATTTATTTTACATAAATATAAAAAACGTATAAATATGGGACATTTCTTTAATTTTAAAATCCTGTTGTCAGTTTTCAAAAATTTGCTGTTGTACTGCTCCTATAGATGATTTTCTGATGGTCCTCCCAAAAAAGTGTGTAGCAGTGAGCACTATATCTCTGGTTTGGATTATTCAAAATGAAAAAATCCAGATAATTTCTTTAGCCGATAGATGAATACAGATATTAATTGAAGAAATAGTCAAAAATATGATTTTTGACAAAGTGGCGGCTTCCAAAAAAAAATAAATTCAAAATTTTTCAACTTAGAAGTCTAATATATCGAAATAATTTTCAGAAATCTTATTCCTTCGATTAATAACTGGGAAAAATATCTAAGAAGATTGTGAAAAAATTCAAAAATTTTTAAAATTTAAAACTTAGTTAAAATTTTTTTTATTTTTTTGATGCGTTTATCTTCGTGAATATTTATAGGATCAATTTGAAATTCTCAGAGAATATACTTAAATATATGTACATTCCGGAAATGGAATAAAAAATCAATTCTAATTGGATATAACCCCTTAATTCTTCGAAGGACAAATTAAGGATTTTTATATTGCTAATGAAGACCAGGTCTTTGAACTCAACATAGCTCGTCAACGATCATAATCGGAAAATTAAATTTATCGCAGTCATAAAACACCAAAAATTTTGGAAAAACATACCTTTCGATTTAATCACTGTGTTATTAGTTTTAGCTTGTTTGAGAAAAAAGTCAAATTTTAATTAAAAAATCTAGATTTTGGAAAATTGCTCAATAAGAAAAAAAGACTTACTTTGAGCTGCGTTCGCAACCATTTTTACAATTGGCGATGATTGTCCTTTCATTTCCAACGCCCGCTTTTGTTGATGCGCCAAACGTTGAATTCGTAGCTGTTGTTCCATTTTCTCTTTAATTTCTTCGGATGTAGCTTTATTACTAACTGTATCAGCGACTTTATTAATTCCGCCAGGACCTGGTAGACCTTGAGCGGATGGTCCAGTAGCTGGTGAAGTACCATCATTTGTGATGGCAGCACGATTCGGTGGTAAATTACCGGTACGACTCCTAGTGATAACTTGTGCATTAGCCCTTTCAAGCCTGCACACAGCAAACACACAACAAGCGCCACGTGTTAGTTTAAGCAATCCATGTGTGCAATACATTCATACCCCAAACATCACTTTATTTTACATTCAGATTTTTCAGGAAATTAGAACAATTGTTTTGTGGGGATAGAAATAGTTAAGAAAATTTTTGGGAAAGACAAGTCACAACAAAACAATGCAATTGAGTTCTTTTCGTATTACAAGTTTAAAAAAAAAAGAAAAAAAAAAAAACGAATATTTACAAAAGATTAACGGAGGTTTATAAAACACGATAAATAAAAGATAATTCATTCGATTTATTCAATAAAAGATTTCTAAGGATTCCCCCAATAAAAAAATTATTAACTCAAAATATTAATTCAAAAATTAGGGTATTTTTGATGATTCTACTTGTAGAATATCATCGTAAAGTTCAAGGAATCAGGTATAAAAAGTTTTAATAGCAGTACAAAGTCTTTGACAAAAACATATGATAAAAATCAATCGTTTATTAAACAAATCATTTCATGCATACTATTTATAACAAGCTGAAGATTTTCTCGTAGATTCCTCTGCGAGTTTATTATTAGATAAGCACGCATTAATATACTCATCAAAAGTTTTAAAGAAAAATTTTAAAAACACGGAATTTTAATGTATCTCTTCGAAAAATCATCAAATTTGGATCCGTAATAGGCTTGAAAACTTGTACTTACTAGTTTTGGAATCAATTACTCAAAAATTTAATTACCTCCAATCGCTTTGTACTAATAAACCAGTAATTTTTTACATCAGAGCTTGCGTCAAATCCGGTAGTTCTGATTTTATGAGTTATAATCGCCAAAATGTAAAAAAGCCGAAATTTTCACAATTTTTTTGATTTTCGACAAAATTGCGTTTGGCGCTCGTACGGGAATTTTTTAGCTCATTTTAAAAAAAATGAAACATTCTTTCGAGTGGTCTTGGCAGATTTGTTGTAAAGTAATTTAAAAATTTGATTACACTATTACAAGTTCATATAAAATTAAGGAATAACACTATTCACCCTTTTAATCCTCAGTACAAAGCGGCAGGTGGCGGGGGTGATAAAAAATTTTCCAAATAGATTCCAAAACTAGAAAGTACCAAGTTTTTAAATGAAATATTGAGGTTTCAAATCCGATGACTCTTGTCCGAGATACAATAGTTTGAAATTTTGTGTTGTTAAAATTTTCCTTTAGTACCTTTTTTTGAGTATACTGCTATGAGAATACTGCTTGTTATAAATATTTTGTTATAAGGATTGCATAATCATATTTCAAATTACTACAATATAAAACATTTTCTGTGAGAATTTTACTTGGAAAATATTTGAAAATTATTGTTAAAAATTTAATGATTAATTTGGTTTTAGAAAATTGTACTAATTTGAATAATAAATACAATTTTATCAAATCTAAATTTTAGTTTTTCATTTTCATACAGATATTACAATTTTTTTTTAAATTTGCAATACTAAAATTATTTTTCGAGTTTAGTTTATTGGGAAAAACATTTAATAAAAATCAGATTTAATAAATGAAAAAAGAGTTTAAACAAACATAAAATGAAAAATTCAAATCATTCGCTCAACACTTATGAACAAAAAAAATATGATCGCATACCTTTCACCATATAATTTAATTTCCCATAATTCTAAACTATTTTCTTCAACCCAATCTTCTGTTACTTGTGGTTCAGTTGTTTGCGGTGATTCTGGTCGTTTACGTTTCCTCAAACCACTTCGAATCGATGTTACTTCTACTTAAAAAACGAAAAAAAAAAAACTCAATATTAAGAGTGCAAATTATTTGGGCAAACCTCTATGAAAAATCGCTAAGGTTATTTTTGAGAAATTGAATTTTTTCAATAATCTTTCAAAATTACCATGTAGAATTTATAATCCTCATATTTCCAAAAGACTACCTAAATTCCGTATAACTTCCGTTTCTAATTAAAGCATTTATTGAATATTTCTCGTTTTTTCAAAATTTTGCAACCTTTAACCTTTTGGAGGCATTGGGCACATAAGGAACACGGGTTCCTTTTTTTTGTAAAACTTCATTTTACAATCATGTCATTACTGACATTTAGAAAATACTCAGGGTCACTCTGTATCGAAGTGTACCAAGAAATTAATGTGTTAATATTTAGTAAATATCTCATTTTTCTATCTCGAAATACAAAATAACCATAAAACGCGAAAAATGACCAAAACCTCGGAATTTCAAAGTACACCTATTTTTATGGTACCGGGCGCATATTATTCGTATGAGAGTGTAGAAAATCAGTTTGGTCAAAAAGAGTGGCCTTTAAATTAAGTTTAAAACGTCGACATCTAGAAAATGGTGAGGTTAGGTCATACAACAAAAAGGTGAGGGCGCAAATTAGGCGTAAATTGTATAGTATGTGTTATATGGGAATATTAGTTATGTATGTGTGGCATGTATGTATGCGTAATGTGATAGAGTAATCAACACTGTCTATGCATGGTATTTCAACAATTAACACAGTCAATTGTTTGTTTTCACTTTTTTTTTTCTATTTTTATGACTTTTCTCACGCCCGTAAATTAAAAGACCACACTTTCTGACTAAACTGACTTTTCTACACTCTTATATACGAACAGTTTGCGCCTGGCACCGTAAAATCGGAGAAGTACTTTTAAATTCAACCTCAAAAGTTTTATTTCCTCAACTAACATTTTACGAATTTTGATAGTTGGCAAATCGAATTTCTTTCAAAGTTCAATTGAAGCTAATTAAATTATATAAAACTAATAAAAGAAATATAATTCTAATACTTCATAAATTTGGGGGCTAGAAACTTCGAAATCCCATTGAAAATGGATTATTTTTCATTGTATCATGTGCAGATCGATCACGAAGTCTTGGGAAAAAGCCCAGTGGAAAAGAAGGGTCTGATTAGAAGTATTAACATCTACTTTGAGCAAAAAAGTAATTGGCTATAAAAATTTAAAAAAAATATAAAAGAGCAAATACCTCGAATTGTTTTAGGTAATTCCAATGGAATAACAACTTTACGTCTTAAATATTGTGTACGTTCCAAAAATTGACCAACATGTCGATGTTTCAACATCTCCAATGAAATAATTTCAGTTTCCGTTGTAATTTGATGTTTACCATCCGTAGTAATTGGTTTCATTTGCATATCATCCCATCGTAAACATGTCCATAAAATTCGTAATTGTAGGGCGGCAGCTGATAAAGACTTCAAGCCAACACTGCGATACAGCCAACAGGTTTTAAAGAGGGGTCGCGGACATGGATATGGCCATATACTTGGATTTGCTTTGGCTAAATGATGGAAACCACCAATTTGGAACCGACCAGCTTTACGGCTTAATTTCCGTAATTCATGCTGTGGTAATACCAGCAACGTACGTTGTCCACGCTTATTTTGGAATGTAGAACATAGCGGATATTTAACGGGTGTTCGTTTTTTACGACGATCACCCACTTGAGTATTGATAATTTTCTTTAAATAAATTTTACCCTCCGTGCATGCTGTGGAATAAATTTTTTCTGTACCATCTGCAGCGCGTTCCGATTTTATTACCTTTTCTTCACGTCGAACTGTTTTTGTAGTACGAAATCGACGATTCTCTTGAGCAATATACGTAGCTGCTCCACCACTTTTTGTAATAGTTGAAACCGTTTTTGTTGAACCGTTTACCGTGGATGACGTAGTTATTGAATCTTTTTGAGTCTGAGATGTTTCGGCGTTTTTAACAACACCATCTAATAATTTAACAGAAGATCGAGTCGTTGTGGTTCGAGTTGTAGTTGTAGTAACAACTACTTCATCCTTTTTTCCTGAACGTCGTGTATTTGGTTTTTCGGGAGCGGAAGGCGTAATAATTTCTTCTTTAACTTCTTTAATTGTATCCACATTAATGGTATCATCAACTTCCATATCGATGGGAGTTGTATCATCACATTTTTCATCTTCTTTTTTTATTTCAATTTTTTTCTCTTCTTCGGGATTTTCATTTTTCACTTCAACTTTAATCTCTTCCACCTTTTTCGGAACAAACACGTTATTTTTTAAGTTATCTTCGGTGCATTCCGTAGCCGATGCGACTGCACTTTCTAAATCGCGACGAATAGCTGCATTCATTTTTTCTTGACTCATCGGACTAGTTAATTTCTGTTCAAGAATTGACTGCGATGCCTGTGATAATGATTGATGTGTTGATGCCGATGTTGGTGCACCAGGTGTTAGTGGAGATTGTGTCAGTGGTTTTTTGTTCAATGGGCTTACAATATTTGATTGGCTATTTACACGTCGTAACAATGCTAGTAATTCTTTTCGAACACGAGCTTTTTGCAAACACATTGGGGAATAACAACTCGAACTTTCAGTTGTACCTAGTGCTCCACTGTTAGAATTACATCCCTTGGAGTAACATTGGAAATCTTTTCCAATTTTTGATATTGCTTGATACTGAATTCGATATGTTTGAATTTTTTTCGTTAAACTTGCCATTATTTCCCTGGATATTGTACTATTAGGATTACTTGCAGCAATTTGAGGTACTCCAGTGATGTTTGTGTCCATATCGTTTGAATCACTTTCAATGTCAACGTTAAAATCTTCGCTTGTAGGTTTAATATCGACGAAATTTGAATTATTCACCAAATTCGCCTAGGAAAATAGAACAAAAAATGAAATCAAATACATTCATCTTCGTACAGGATATCCTATCGCAGACAAAAGTAGTAGTAACGTAGTAGAACCCCACGCCCCTTCTTTGTTGATCTTATGATTGTCCGAGAGCTGGTAAACAATTTGGATACGTTCTTGAGGCACTACGGAACATTTTGTAATTGTCCTTGAAGGACCCCTAAATAAGAAAATCGAAATCTGATTGAAGGGAAGCACTTCCCTACGAAGAAAAATTTCTTCATTAAAACATAGTTCCTGAGGTATTTTAAGTTAGGTATTTAAGGAATTAAAAAATCAAAAAGCCAGACAGGTCTAAATGTTAACCAGGCTGTTCCAAATTCCCAAAATGAAGCTGACTGACTTACTCACTCAATGACATATAAAAATTCTAAAGCACTTCTAGGGCATGGTAGAAAGATGCTGTTTCATTTCAACCCCCTGGAAAATTGAAAAAAAAATCCCCAAAAATTACGTTTTTCTCAATCGACTCGGAATAAAGTCAAATTAACAGAATAGTTTTAGAAATTGTATTACCAACATCACAACCCCCCGGAAAATCAGAAAAACTCCTCAAAATTGGGTTTTTCAGTTCTATACATGAAAATATTCCCAGCGATTTTAAACGAATAAAGAAAAAATTAGTTTACTAACCTGCATAGCGGCTTTTCGTTCTTCAATAATTTTCAAATGTGTTCGTCTACTTAGAAAATCATCTAACCGGGAACGTTTTGCAATTTTTGGGTACAATAAACGACCTGGGGTCGTTAACGCCTTCTTTACGTCTAATTCTTCGAATTCTTCAACTTGTTGAACAAGTCTTAAATTTTTCAATGCTAAAAATAAAAATTTGGCTTTAAGTTAAGATTTACAGATAAAAAAACTTAAACTTAAAACTTCTCGTCAGTTATAGCAAACTTGGACACTCCCATCTCACAAACGATACCGAATTTTAGATATAAATTAAGGTCGATAAAAGAATTTTTCAAACCCACTAAATAATTTGTTGTGCAATGTTTACAAAAAGTTTGGTGGTATTGAGAAATTTTTTCTTCAAATTTGTGATAATTTTTGTAATTTTATTTTTTGTAAATCGTTACTGTTTTGTTGGTAATGTTTTGTTTATTTTTAATTTTGTGTAAAATGTTTGTAATGGGTTATACGAATAAATTTTGCTACTGACGATGATTGCGTTGCAATCGAAATATCGATATTTAGCGACATGTAAGTCCGTTGTATGTTTTTTAATTGTATTTTTTAAATAGAATTTCTTAATATACAATTTTATTTCGAGTATCGCGGTATTTATTTCAATAACTTATTGATCTTATTTTTCTTCTCTTTTTGGGTTAGAAAAGACAAAAATTATGTATTTGATTGATGTTTTGGAGATCTGTTTTAAAGGAAAATTTTATTTCAGTGTCTTCAAGCCTAAAAGATTTCCCTCAAGTACTCATTTTTCAAACTGTTGCACAAACTATATTTAAAAAAAAAAAAAAAAAATTATATATATATATATTTACTTACTGTCATTTTCTTTTTTAACTTTATCATTTTCACTATTTTCTTCATCTTTCTTCACGTCATCTTCATTCGAAGTTTCCGAATTACTATCTTTATTTTCTTTAGCAAAAGTTGATTTTAAGTATTTATACGTGTTTGGATCCACAGCTAAAATTTTTAAATTAGCACCATCTTTTATTTGTACCATCATTTTCTGTGGTCCACTCGCTAAGCCCAACGTGTTTGCATCAACCGATCGCACTTTACGATTCACTGCCATCCAAATCCAACCCCACTGACCGTGCACACGATATTCTTCACCTTTTTGCTTCCACACTTGATGTTTTAACCCTAAAGTGTACTTGACGAAATTACATGTAATTCGATTACGTTCTTCTTCCTCCTCTTTTTCCTTCTTTTCACGTTTATCAATTTTTTTGCGTTCTTCGCGTTCCGCAGCTGTGACACGATATAATTTAACATGTCCTAATTGTTCATGCCAAACGTTAGCGAATACCACTGGTTTGATACACGCTTGAAGGACAATCAACGCTCGTGCGAAATCACGTGCGTTAATACAAGCACCAACAGCGGAAACCCATGGTTTACGTAGTAACGGCCAATTTGGATGCATAAACGGAGCCGGAATTGACGATTCCATTTGTAGCATTGTTTGTCGAAGTGTATTAACTAATAGTGCTCTGGGTCCATTTAATGGTCCAATCCATTTAAACTCAGATGCAGCCGTTAGAGAAAATTTATGAGATAAATGTCGTTTTTTATCACGTTCTTCATTACGTTGCGGTTTATTTAACGCAATTATGTTTGTCGTGTACTGATTTGAATAATTCTTGTACAAATTTTCCATACCCAATTTAAATAGGTATGTTCCATTCGCAATTTGACTTGTTTTTAATCGGGTCATTCGTGAGGAATCAGGTGTATCGATTTTATCTAGCTGTTGTTGAAGAATATCATCTTTAGCCCCACCAGGTGTTACAGTGCTCGTACGTCGTTTAGATTCATCGATTGTAGTACCACCAGAAGCTATTGAGCGTGGTGTTAACGACCCGGTTTTAGATCGTGTTTGAATATTTTTGTTATTATCATCAAATTCTTCGATTTCCATATCTTCAGGTTGGCATTTATCTTCGTTTTCCGATGATTTATTTACTGGAATAAAAAAAAATTAAGTCCTCGATTAATGAAATGATCAAATTTTTTTTTGGAGCAATAATCTAACGTGAAAATTTGAATTTTCTTTACCTGTGGTCGTCGTTGTTGTAGTCGTTGAAGTAGTGACTACTTCCGTTACCGATGCAGTAGAATCACTCGTGGTTACGGTTGTAGCCGTTTTTTCAACAGTTGTTACTGTAGTAGTCTGCTCTACTGCAGATCCACCTAGATCTGATTCAGTATTCCCTTCATCGTGCATTTTCGCTACCATATCTTCAGCTGCCTGCCGTTGTTTCTCTCTTTGCGCCTCTTCAACAGCCTTTTTCTTCTGTTCTTCACGATCTTTACGTTCTTTCAAAATCAACGCTACCCGGAAAAAAAAGTACGAATTTAAAAAACATTGTTACATTCCCCTGTTTTTAATCACTAAATCAAAAAAAGAGGTGTTATAAGTTTGACCGCTATGTTCGTGTGTCTGCCTGTGAAATCGTAGCGGAATTTTTTTTTTTATTCGTTTGATATATAATTTAATGAGAAGTGTTTTTAGCTATGTTTCAAATGCAAGTTTAGGATTCCGTACCCGGAATAACTAAAACATAGCCGATGATCTTCAAAATCGGTTCATTTTGAAGAAGGCTCTAAGGAAAAAGGTAATTTAATGGAGAGGGTTCTTAAAGATGTTTCAAGTGCAAATTTAGGGTTCCGTACCCGAAAAATTTGTCGGGGGATTTTTAAATTTTACTTGTTGACTTACCATTTTCTACATCCAAATATGATTTTCGATTTCCTTTAGCTTGAGCTGTAAGCTTTTCAGTTAATTCCATTTGTCGAACGATTTCTTCTTTGTATTCAGATATTTCACGCCATAATGACGCTTCCATTCCGGTATGATCCAAGACATCTAGTAATTCATCGAATTGTGTGGGAGTTGTATAGTACGATACATCATCCGTTCCCTCTCTTTAAAATTAAATAAATTTTCAAAATTAAAACATTATTTTATGCTTTTTTTTAATATTTGCATTAAAGCCACATTGAAATTTAAACTCATTAAATCTTAGGTTATTTTTGCAATTGTACTCCGGTTTTTGAAATTTCTTAGTATAATGTATAATTAGGCCAAGTCCAAATAAAAATCACGAAAAGCTAGTTTGAATATTATAAAATTATTTATATAAGTTTAAAATCGATTCGAAAAATCCCTGTTCTTATGGAATTATGTGACGAAACTCATTAACCATGCAGCTATGATTTTTGACTGCTAAGCTTTACTAAAGAAAACATTTTCTATATAAATTTTCAAATACCATGAAGGATAGACTAAAATTAATAATTATAGAAAAGGCATAAAATTTACTTACACAAATATACGCCTGGCTAGAAACCAATATTTACGACCATGCCTATCATATCCGAGAATTTCTTGTCGACATAGTAATCCTTGTTTTTCGTGATCAATAACACAATCGACAACACCGCTCACTTTGTGGGCTTTACATATGGAACATTGCCAATCTTCTTCAGGAACATCAACCAATGGCGGATCCACACATTCCAGATGAAATACGGCCGGGCATGTTTCACAGCATAATAAGTCGCCAAGTTTATGGCATACTCGACAGTGATCGTCATAATGAATCGGTACTAGAAAATGTAAAAGACAATTTATAAAAATAAGATATTAGGAAGCGCAAATTAGGTCTCCTTAAAAGGATAACATGTATAAGGACTGCTTATGCATCTCAAATCGAAATAAAGTGAATTTCAGAAACACACTTTGGAAAAGTTGATGGATTTCTCAAGGATCAGAAAACCCTAGAAAATCTTACGTAAGTTTTTTATTTATGTAGGGGATGGGGTCATCTCCAAGGTATTACTGGAATGTTGCGCAGTGCATGCGACAGATCAAACTAGGCCATTCGACTATGCTGGTCTAAAACACAGTTGAGAAAAGTGGTGGAACTCTTGACAAGACACTGTCAATTGAACTATCACCTTGAACATGAGGAACTCTGATGATCCCACTCGTAGGGCCTGTATGGGGGACGGCAAAACCTCCATTCATATTATTTGCACCTACAGAAATCTGCAGGGCATCACATTTTGAATTTTTTGGTCCGAAATCTTGGATCCATCAATTTTGAGCGAGATTCTGACGGAGAGGCTTTGGGTTTTTTGCGTGGCGCACGGTCTTAACCGAATGCTATACCTTCATCTATTTTTAATTACATCTCTTATCCGAAAATATTTCATCTTTAGGCAATAGGTTGTTCTCAAGGAGTCGATTATAAACAGAGGACCCCTTGGTCTAGATGGTAGAGACTCATCAGAGATTTATTGTATATATATTTAAAAGAATTATGGAGCTTTTCACATCGATTTTGAGAAAATGCGACACCATTTTGATAGAATAGTACAAATTAATTACTTCTCAGAAACTATTTTACAAATACCTAGAATTTTAGAATGTTTAAGAGATATTCGCTGACAAAAAAATTTAAATTTCATATCATATTTAGATATTTTATTATTATTTTAAGTACTATAAATTAATTTATCAAATTAAAATATTAATTTTTAGCATATACGAAGGCAAATAAATAAGCTTTCAAATTTCCAATAAAAAATTTGTTTCTTAAGACAGTGAAACAAAAAATGAAGCCTTTTTTGGAATTTTTAAATATAGTCAAATTTTAATTTGCTCGCAGTATAAACAAAATTTAACAAATATACTTTTTGCATGATTGATTTGATTGGGTTATAGCTAGAATAAAATACTCGAATAATAAATAGACTATCGGACACCTATTAAACATTTACGAAAGTTTTTCCTATGCGAACGTTACCAGATCCATATCTGAATCCAATAATATTTTATAAAATACCTCAAATTTGATTCATTGTTTGAAGGACTAATGATATCAAAATATGACCCAGATGAAAAATAATTATTTAGGGGGGGGGGTGTTATATTTGATTTTTTATTATTTTCGAGAAACATACAGCCCTAGAATCTTGAATACTTTTTCTAATTCAACAGCATCAAAATTATGTATATTTTAAAAATTTTAAAACAAAATTCGTCTAATGTGGGACGAAAAATTTCTATTTATTTCGAATTCTACATGGCGGAACATTAATAAGTAACAAATTTTGCTTGGTTATCTATTATACAGCAAAATTTTGGACATGAGGGGAGCATGAGCCTAATATTTCTTAGATTATCCTGAAATTTCAGGTCAAATTCAAGATATCCAAAAGATTTTAATTAAGTCAAACATTTAAATTTTTCTGTATAATAGTTATCCTGAAAGATTTTTTTTAATGTGGATAAAATAGTACACCTAGTATATATTCAAGAAGAAATGATTATGTAAATCGATTACCTTCATTTAATAAATCATCACGAACTGGGTTTGTAGTTAGAAAAAGATCTGTCAAAAATTTTAACACTTTTAAACGATCTTCAACCTGACAAAACGGGTATTCACATGAACTCAATATATTTAAAATGTCCTGATCAAAATTTTTATCACTTTCCACATACGATCGTAAAACTTCAGGCCACGTAATATAATCGATCAAAAACAACGATACATTCACACTATCTTTCTGGTCCAAAGGACCAAAATGCGTCTGTTGTGAATCTTCTTCACGTAAAATCGCTTTTAATAACATTATATGAATTTCGGCTAATAAACTACTTTGATCCTCGCATGTAAGGGCCGCACAAAAATCTTCTAAACGGAATGGAGATAATCGGACTAAATTTCTAAAATGTCTTAACACTTCATAAACACTTAGCGTTTGCATAATTAGGTCTCGAGGTATCAGCAGATCATCGGAAGAACGAGGTAGATCTAACGGTGGAATTTCTATATTTTGTAACCATAGAGGTTCTGGAGTTGGTGCTCTTCCATAAGAACGTCCGTCAGCCCTTCGAGGGGTTCCACTCATCGTACTGAATGAACTAAGTGAAAAATCACTGTCACTCGAAGGATCATCGACTACACTTGCCTCGGATTCGCTATGACTTAATTCTAACTCATTTTCAACATCACTCTTATTATCACTAGACTCATCTCCGAAATCTGAGCCATAATGATACTCCGAATCATGATTCTCAACATTTGGATTATAGCCACGTCGATGATACTGACTTCCAGCTAGCCCACCTCGACGATTACCTTTATCTCGACCTCGAATTCGTGTACTACTTCGACGACTGCCCTCACTACCTTGAGGAGAAGACGTTCTCGAAACTGTCGGAGTACTAGTTTGTGAATCTGAACCTTTATTTAATAAATATTTAGGTTTTTTCATTAAATGATATTGAAACTTTTTTGTTCGATCTGCTACAGCCACTTTTGGTGGCCTTCCACGTTTTTTCACTCCTCTGGCAGACATTTTTGGAGGCTGTCAGAATCAGATGAACACACGTGGGGCCGAACTATGATTTGAAATGATTGTATACAAATACAGATGACACAAGTGCATTAAAAATGATAATATCATGTTTATTTTCCGATGTTTGCGCCATTCTTCGGTTTGGTCACGTGATAAACGAAGTTAAATACATTTTTTTTCACCTATAATTTAATTATCTTATAATTTAATTGTTTTTATCACTTTAAATATCACTTAAATCTTATATTTATTTATAATTAATTATATCGATAAGTATATTCAAAGACGCACAAAATACTCTCTGTACACTGACGCGATTTATGAGCTGAAATTTACAATGCCCAAATCCAGTTGTAAGCTTCAATGCTATTGGTTGATTAGTTCGACGCCATGACAACACATAAATGTGTTTATATTTTTCCTAAATCTCCAGAGCTTTGATTGATTATTTTAATAATTTTTTTCAATATTTTATTCTAAATTACACTTTAATTTTAATTTACTTTAATTATTTATTATTATTATTTATTTTAATTACACTAAAAAAGATATTACACGATGGTCGACCAATCATAAAGCTTCTTCTATATTCTTTTAACTTATAGCCATCACACCAGAGTGCAGTCATGTTGCACCATATATTTTTCATACTATTTTTTTTAGAAATTATCATCAAATATATTTCATTTCGATTTCAAAAACTCTCTTACGATTAAATATTTCCAACACATTCATTTTGAAATGAAAAAACTATTTTTAAATGTTTTTCAAGAAAATAGTATATGCATTTCCGTTTATAAAGGAAGTTCTATCTATATACCAATAATAAAATTTTTAATGCAATATTTTTTAAGCGGCAAAATTTAATCGATTTTAAAAATATTTTTTTAATAAATAAACACTTAAAAATTTTGTACACTATTTATAAATTATTGTTTTGTTTTAAAAAGTAATTAAGTTTTAACTCTTTTCGGTAGTAGCATTTAATAAGGTGTCTCTATAGTCCGAGCTTTATTGGGTACTTTCCAATCACCAAACTGTGGACGTTCATACTAAGAAAAATGACCGAATTTTTGCTTATTCATAAATTCTACTAAGATTTTTTTGCTAAGCCGAACAGTATGTTTTGAAATATTTTAAAATATATAAAATAAATTCTGAGAAGCAAACCGTGCTTTGTTTTAATAAAAAAATGACTAAAAAAGGTACCAATCTTATCAAAATAAAAAGGCACTCCGAAATTTAAAAAAATAAATTCCTGGAAGATCCCCTTCTTCTATAAAATTACCAACCCGTGATTTTCGATATTTGACCTGTTGAATTGATCATATTATATTATTGCTTCTTCCCTAGCATAACATGAAATTTTATTTACCCCAAAAACAAACAAACAAATTTTCGAAATAGATTTATCGTTATTTTTCATGGAAAATTTGATGATATCAAACGCAATAATTTTTAAATATCAAATTATTAATATTTTTATTTTTTCAAAAATAAAAAATAGAATTTAGAATTATAATTGAAAACAAAAATAATTAAAAAATTTGACATTAAAAAAATTAATCTTGTTTTTAAAAGGTATACAATTATAATTGCATAATACGTCAGAAATTTATTTAGAAAACAAGTGAAAACAAACAATTGACTGAGTTAATTGTTGAAATACCATGTATAGTCAGTGTTGATTTCTTTATCACATTACATATAGCAACATGTGACACATACATAACTGATAATCAAGTATAGTACATATTATAAAATTTCCGCCCTAATTGTCGCCCTCACGGGTAAACAGTGATGTTTACGAAAAAATGTTTCAAAATAAAGTTGTTTAATTTTTAATAAGGAATATTTTTTACATTTAAATTTTTGTTCTATCTCTAACGGTTTACAAGATGGGTCCTACGGACCCATGGCCCAATTGACCCATGTTGCTCATTTACGAACTTGACCTCACTTTTTACGTCCTAAGCACGCTGTAAAAATTTCAGCTTGATATCTCTTTTCGTTTTTGAGTAATCGTGACCACAGACGGACGGACGGACGGACGGACGGCCGGACGGACGGACAACCGGAAATGGATTAATTAGGTAATTTTATGAACACCTATACCAATTTTTTTTTTGTAGCATCAATATTTTTGGGCGTTACAAACTTGGGACTAAACTTATAATACTATGTATATTTCATATATACATGGTATAAAAATAAATAAATAGAATGAAAAATGAAAGACAGTGATTAAAAGCCTTGCTGTGTTGTGCACAACTGTGTAACCTAAGTGCTAGTTTCAGACATAATGGAAATAGCCTCCAAGAGAATTAAAGTGTATTCAAATAAGGAAAGATGTCGGAATTGGTCGGGCAAAATGTTGGCAAATGACTACTGTGCATAAAAATCATAACAGATTTTAAAAAAATTTGAAAATTAAAATAAGTGAAAAGTAAAGGAAATTCATCTAAAATAAACATAAAAATGACAAAAGTTTTAAATATGTATCAATTAAAACCGATAATCGATTCATCTGTGACAGTTTCTGAACCAAAGTGCATGTATAAAATGAAAAATATTCACGAGTCCATTAACCACGTTCAAACATCACAAGTTTTGGATATTTCCGATAAGGTTAACAAGTTTTTAAAGGTTTCATTTCAATTTCAAATTATATTATAAAATTTAACGCCAATTGCTTAAAATATTGAAAAATAGTTTTGTACTTACTTTTTTTCGCACTTAGCTTGAAATATTTTTTTTTGAGTAATTTTTTTTTCACAAATGTCCTGTTAACACCATTACTAATAAAGAACTTCTGAATAATTCTTTAATGGATGCTCGTAAATTTTTTGCCTTTGCCCTCTAGGGTGCATACTGATTAACAATTTTTTGTAATAAATATACCGTTGATTCATATCCGAAAATTATTCGAATCCAAAACGCTATTTTAATAAATAAAAATTAACGATATCGAATTAATAATTGTAAAATTAATTTCGTATTAGACCCAACAAATAATATTACCTGAGATGGCTGAATTAGAAGAACGACAAAAGAAAATACTTGAACAGTTGGAATTATTGAAAAATCAAATGCATAATTTACGATCGGAATTAAAAATAACACCAAAAA
The DNA here is from genome assembly GCF_905475395.1 of Chrysoperla carnea. Lineage (NCBI taxonomy): Eukaryota > Metazoa > Arthropoda > Insecta > Neuroptera > Chrysopidae > Chrysoperla > Chrysoperla carnea. Next base: position 72,731,348 of record NC_058339.1, on the reverse strand, counting down.
ATTGTGAAGCTAATTTACAAAATTCTCAAGCTAATATCGCACAAGTGAAGTTTCAAAATGTAAAGTATATTTTAACAAAAAATTTAATTGTTTATGCAAAATAAAATAATTTCGTATGAAACAAAAATTGTTGTTTTTCAGACATCGAATTTAGAGAAAATTGCATTAAAAATTCATCCAAATTATATACCATTTTATTTGTTAGATGTACAAAATTTATGGAAAGGTTTTATTGATGTCATTTTTGATGTACACGTGCATTCATCAGTGAAAAATTTGCCAGAAGCTAATCGAAATTTTGCGAAACTATTAACGAATACTAATGAAAATTCAAATTTACCACAATTACGTGTTACTATCATTTGGAAAGAAGGTAAGAATTTTTTACTTGATCAAAATTAAACAAATTTTTAAGCATATTTATTATAAGCGGGGAGTCCGTGACAGTAAAACTGCATTTAGACGGATTTAGAAATTTCGCATATGAATCTATGCTATTTAACGATAGGTACAATATGGACTAATTGTGTTAAGGTTTATCTTTGCAGGAATATTATTTATATTTTTAATAATTACAATTATTTTGCACTTTCATGGAAATTAATTTGTAAGAGATCATTTTATTGCAAATTTTATCTATTTTCAGAAAAATTTGGTGTATCAACTCTTGTCGTGGCAGAAAGGCCTGTCAAACCGATTTTTAATATATAAAGCCAATAAAATTTTACTCTTATCGCAAACTTACTTTTATTTTTATTTGTTCGTTTTAAGTTCTACGTTTATTATAACAATTTTTGTTATGATCGTTAGAGAGAAATTAAAGAGAATTGACAAAAATAATCCTGCACTCGGAATTGAACCCGGACCTCTTAGATTCATGTCAATTCGGCCATACGAGCTCTAGACATTGAGTGTAATTTTTTTTAAACCATTGCATTTTTATTTTTGCTGAATGTTATTACTTAGAGATACTTTTTCTTTTTTTTTTTTTTAATAATTACTACTCATCCAAGATTCATTGATTATTTTGAGTATTACAAAACAATTTCTTTCACCCTTAACCCCAAAAGTGTTGGATATGAATTGCAAGAAATAATTAAATTGATAATAAATACAGTATGTCCCACAAAAAATAGCCTTTTAACTCTCTCGCAACTTATTATGTATCACATATATCTTTTTTTAGACAAAACTAAATGACATATTATTTTAAAACTCATACAAGATTATTTCAGATATAGTTATTTTAAACACGCTGTATAAATATAAAGAGTGATTCGATTTAAGTTAGTTATAATTTTATTAGTCGAATATTAAGTAAAATTGATTAAACATGAAAAATGATGTCAACCAAATGACCGCCTCTGGGGGATAACAAAGACTCAAAAAATGGCAAGTCCGAATGAATATTTTCGGGTGTTCCGTTACGGTATCAATCACAGAAGCAATATTCTCGGCTGAATTATTTGCGCACATTTTCCTCGACAATTTACACAATGTTACGAATTTTTCTTCTAATCACAGTTCTTCCTGAATATGTTTAAGTGTTTAAGGATCCAGCTTTAATTAATCGATTAATATCGCAAATAGGCTTGGACAGTAGTCGCAGGTTTCTAATTTACAGAGTTGTAAAACATATGAAACTGGAATTAGATCACCCTTTGTTTAAAATTTTGTTTTCAACGGAATTCAATGTTATTACTAAGCACTTTTTTTTTCAATAACAAATTTATTAAGAGATAATTTTAAATGAGTTTTTTTTTTTTTTCGTGTGCTGATAACAAATAAATTAAAGAAAGGCTGCTTCCGAAACTTAAACATGTGAAAAAATTTGTTTTGACTCACAGGCCAACTACTACACTTTAAACGTAAAAAAGGCGTCTTTAAGATCTTATCAACTGAAGTATTTAAGACTTAGAAATTAAATATTGAATTTAAGAAAAAAATAGATCGCAAAAATTTCTGTAATAGTGTCCCCTTTTTGAATGCAAGGGTTAAAAATTTCAGAACCTAACCAACTTCTCTATAGCCGACAAACTCAACCCTACCCATTCGTAATTACAACAATACTCCGGGTCAATAAAATTTTTGATTTATTTTTTTTCGATTACCTTAAATATTATGTACTTTCTAGGTGAACCGACGAACTTCGTACCGCCTAACAGTCAATGAATGTCTTGTGGGCAATTTAAATTTTAAAAACAAAGACTACCGCGCTATGGCCTTTAATTTCCCTGCCCTTACTTGTCTCACCCTTTGTTCACAATTTCATATAGGCGAATGATTTTTGTACAAACCTCGCTCTTTAGCAGGGGTTGTGGTAAGAGGGTAACAAATACTTTACGACCTATTCTCATACCTACCAAATATGCAAAGAAAAATATCATTAAAATCGGTCGAACCGTTTCGGAAGAGTTTGACTCCTGTTCACGAGATTTTTATATTTTAGATTTTGTTTTAAGCTTCTAGTAGACTATTTTAATCGAGAATGGGAAAAATCATACAAGATTTAACAAAAATACATTAAAAAATTTTCTAAATTCTTTGTTTAATTTGCAAATGAAATCTTCTAGAAAATTTTCAGGTTCTGGAAGAAGCATTTAGGGATATTTAGGGATGTTTGGAAATTCATTGAGAATTTTAATAGAAGCTCAAATAAGCTCTCTTCCTCTTTAGGTTGATAAGACAGTACATTTAAATTTTTTTTTAAACAGAAATTGTCTTTTTTTGTTATCGCTAGTGATTTAGATCTAGCAAACAACTTCTCCAAAAGCAAAATGAATATTCAAGAGATAAATAAATTTTGTTTATTTGGTTTCAGTACAAAATGTTGCAGAATTAGTGGTATCAGCATTACTTGAACCAATAATTGGTGATACGAATATATTACGATATTTAGCACGAATTGAAAATTCACAAAAATTAATTTATGAAGAAAATCAAAATCAATTTGAAATCAAATCAATACATATTGATAACGTTTTAGATATTTGTTATCGTTTAAGTCATCGACAATGCTCTTCGAAAAGTAAAAGACAAGAGTTACTACATCTAGTCGATAATAAATTAGGTAAATCCAATACTATTCTTATATTTTTTTTAAGTTTGTCTACAATTCGTAAATCTATTATTAGTAAATCTGAAAACCCTGGAAAAAATTGGTTTAAAAATTGAAAATTTTTAACCAAAGTATATTTCCAAACGACGAAATCCTGCAGAGCTTTAGATGGGTGAAAAATAATAATCTTAATGAGTAGTAAACTCAAATGAAACTTTTAAAATTATGAAGCTCGAAATGTAGGAAATGCCGCCATCGGATTCAGTTTCATAACTATGAAATTTTAGATAATCCAAATCGCAGAATCCGAAACGGAAATCTTTCAGATTTTCTGGACCTTTCTGAACTGAAAGATATTAGGTCAATTTTTGAGCATTTTCAGAACACTTATATAAAATAATTGATCTAAGAATTGAAGCAAATTTAGAGTTTAATTTGATTTTGTGTAGAATTCTGATTGATTGTCTTTTTGATAATAATCTTTATAGGTAAATCACAATGGTTAGCTGGTACGGATTCCTTATCAATTGCTGATATAGCTTTACATTCAGTTATACAACAATTAAATTTATCTAATTTATTGAATGTTAATCTATCGAATTGGTTAAAACGTTATCAACAACTTAATAAACGAAATTAAAATGTTTTTTTGTTCTGAAAAATTGTGTTTTATTTTTCAAGTACATTATTATTAAGATCTATCGCACTATGTCTCACAGAGAAATGTGCACCGAAAAAAAAATTTGCATCCACGAGTTTTGTAAATAGAAAACCACCTTTTTCATTTTTAGAAAAAATACACTCATAGATAAAATTAACAATCTAACTTTATCAAGAATGATCGTATCGAAATAAAAATAAAATTTAATTAGCATTTTTAAGGTGAGTTTAGGCGAGTACGAGCGCCAGGGTAATTTTGGTTAAAAGGCTTGATTTGTGTGAAGTTGGGCTAAGTCTAAATCAATTCTGAAAATTAAGTGGTGGGCACATTTAACATTGATTCTATGGTAAAACGGTATATGATATGTTTTCATAGATTTCATCAAAAACTAGTCGGTGGAAATTAAAAAAAAAAAAAAAAATATTTAAATTAAAGTTAAAACTTTAATAAATTATGACAAAAAAAAACACTTTGTGTCCGACTAATTAAGGATATATGAGCACGGTAGTGGGGCACAAATTAAAAAAATAAATTTTTTTAATTTTGATGGTTAATTATGTTATAACTTGACAATATAAGACGAAAAGTAAGAATACAATCTTTCGATATCTGAAGTAATTTTCAAAATATCGAAAATTGATAATTTTTGTTTAAATATTTAGCTTTTGATATTTCGAAAACCAAGGCAGATATCGAAAAATAGTATTCTTATTTTTCGTCTACATTCATGAAGTTATAATAAAATTCATCACAAAGTTGAAAATAAGGTACAAATAATTTCAACCGTAAATTAAAAATTGCTTTGGCGCTCGTACTACCTTAAGTTGGCAATTGTTCGTTTTCATTCAAATAATCAATGGATTCCGAAAAAAGTAAAAATCGTAATTGTCTATATTTTAAACATAGGAAAAGTTTTATAGTGTATTCATTTTCTGCTGGAAGGGATAGATTGGAAACCTACGAAATCTGAACACGTATAAATCGTTACGAATCTGTGCCGTGATCCGTAAAAGTTATTATTATCACTACTTCTTATGTCCTTCTAAATTCTTTCGTCAGTTAATATTGTTAGAAAAGTACGAATCCTGAAAGGGAAATCAGGAAATGGCTCTCTAAAAAAGAATCAAACTTTGATATCATAGGCAGTCGGGTAGTTGGATACAGATGGTATGTATAATTTGAATTTGTTTATAATTATTTTAATTCTAGAATGAAAAAAATTTGCTGTGGATTAAGAAGAAAAAAACAATACTTGCTGAAAATTCAGAATAATCGAAAACTTCTTTCCTAAGTCTACTTTGTACAGTTGAAGGTAATAGCAACGTATTTGGAATGATCACATCCGAATTATTTCAACAAAAAGAAAAGAGTTCACTCCAGTATGACTTCGTTTATGTGTTTTACATAAAATTAACATAACCAAAGTCATACTGAAAAGAATTCTTTTTCAGTTCGTCACAATTATTTAGTTTTCTTTTTCCATTTCTAGTATACGGTAAGGTTTATCATTGTATTATATGTACGGACCAAGAGATCGTTTTGCAGTTTTGATTTTGTCTATGCGGACGAAAATTTTCGTGAATTTTTTATCTTTCTAGCTAAGATATTTATAAAATTCTTCGTTAGATTTTTTACGTAATAGTCCGTCGTATAGCAACCTTTTGCAAAGAACTGAAAATTTCCAATTGTTGGACCTTGTAATGATGTAAATCTGGATTTTTTCGAGTTTTTTGTATTTTTGTTTTGTAATGCTTTAGGTTTTGAAAAAAAAAACCGTTCTCACTATCCGAAAATACATAAAAAAACCTGCAATTTAAAAAAAAATTAGTTAAAATCTGATGATTTGCAGCTGTACGAGGTATAGCCTCAAAATTGAGGCTATGCATCGGGCTAAAATTGATCACACTTTTTTATGATCATAAGTTACATCTTTTTCCAGAATTTTAACTCAATTCCTTCATTTTTTGAAAAAGCTATTAGAGAAAGTTAAAAATATGATTACCGCGGTTTTCTTGAGATTTTGAGATTATTTTGCTATGTTCTAAGTTCGATAACAGACAAGGTCGATGCAGAAATTCAAAACAAACAAAAAAATTTTTTTTTATTCGTCTCAATCCGGTCAATAGAAGCAGAAATATTCAAGAAAAGGTTACCAAAGAAAATAATGTGGAGATAAATTGTCCTAAAACCGGGTGCGGAACGTTCAGGAACTGGAAAACTTTTCTCTGTATTTTACAACGAATGAAATCTATTTTTAAAAACTTAGCCTTTCCCCAAAATTTTCCTAATTGATTATCAAAATAGTGTAGATTTACCCCCCCCCCCCCCCACTATAATGAGAAAGATAATTATTTTATTTCTTTGATGATGGAAACGGTTTGTAATGAAGGAATTTATGATTGTTTTCAGGTGATGATTGTAAGAACAATTCTTTCCGGTATGAGTTTGTTTATGTTTAATTAATAAGATATTAACATAAACAATTTCATACCGAAAGGAATTCTTTTTCAGAAATTCAACTATCAAGTTTAAGTACATCTGTGGATAATAGTTTTAGACTTTTCTTTTCAGAAGTTATTTTCGTTCACGTTTAAAAGAAGATTCTTTCCTAAATGAATTTGTGTTTCCTTTGATGTCTGCATATACGAATTTGTGTTCGTCCCTTCGTAAGCATGAAACTGAAACAAACCCAAAATAATAATTTAAAGAACCCATATTTAATTATTATTATTATCTAGCTATCGCAAAACACTACAATCTTCAAAAAGTTTACGAAAAGTCGTTATTTGAGTTTGCGTTTTTGTTTTTTTTTTTTTTTTTTTTTTTTTTTGTTTAGTGGAAAATCGGTATCAGCTACACATCTTTGTTATAATACAAAGCCATTTATGGAAAGTTATTTTCATCATCTGAGCAGTTAATAGAGCCCGAATTCCAGACGGAGAATTGACAAATTTTGATAACGTAATCGAAGAAATTATAGTTACTTTTATACCACTAGCGTCGCTGGTTTTCTTTTGCATCGAAATGAATATAGTATAATAAATAGGAGTGGGGTAAGCAGGTAACCAATTTTATTTTGTAGTTTATAAATTTACGAACTACATATTTACGGAGACTTACACAAGGAGGCCGAACTAAAGCGGGAGAATTGACAAAATTTGGCAATGAAATGGAAAAAGTTATTTGTATCACTAGCGTCGTTAATTTTCCTTTTGACCCGAAGTGCATTGCACGAAATAAATACGAACGAAATACTACAAAATGTGTCAAATTTTTAAAATCAAACTTGCGCCCTACACTTGCTTTACTATCCCGATGCAAAAGAAACACTACTGACAAAAGAAACACTACTGACATCTTATATGTGGCAGCCATTTGGTTAAATAGATTTCGGTCTCCTTGTGTAGTTTCCATGATTATATCTTTAAAGTCGCGGTTTACTATCTCGGTGCATAAGGAACACTATGACATTTTATTTATGATAGTCATTTTTTTACACGGAGTTCGGTCTCATATGAACATCTCGTTACGAAATATGGAAATCCATAGATTTTTCGCTCTTTGGTGGTCGTTCCATCAAGTAAGCCATCATAATTGTAAACGCCAAAACTAATAAATTATAGTAATCTAAATTCCGTATACAGGAGTTAATGATCAATCTTGAAATCGATGGATAACTAAAAAGGATGTTAGAAAAATCTCGACAATTTGTTGTTTATAAAAAAAATTTATTTAATTTTACAATTTTTTTAATAAATATAAAATATAAAAATACGTATCTTGGTAATGAAAGATAATCGTAATCATTGATAATTTTATCATAATTTCGCTTATTTTAATAAACAAACCTTTCCCGTGTTGTTTGGGAAAGATTTGGAACAAAAATCTGTCAAACGATTTACTAAAAAGTTGTTTATCTCAAACTAAATTAATTGATTTAACGATTATGTCCAGCACCGTATTTAAGTTCGGCTAGTTTCTTTTGTATTGCGTTAATTTCTGCATCACTCTTGTTTGAAAATAAATTTGTTGCTTTTTCATTCAATTTTAATAATACTTTGGTGCCTTGAGGTTCTTGAACAAAATCACCGCCATCATCTTCTCCGTCTTCTGAAGCTGGTTCTCCTTCATCTTTTTCACTATCTTTTTCATCTTAAAAAAAAAATTATTACAAATTAATTTTGACATTCTAATCAAATTGGTAGAAATATTATTTGTGAAATTAACATATTGACTACATATGGATAAAGCCCCCAAGGACCTTGCGAGCGTGTCCGCCATATGAAGCCTTAAAGGCGCAAATATTATTTTAATTAATAATTTTTATCGCCCTCCCCTGGACCTAAATTACCTTGGCACAAAGTATGTGTTTATGCCAAAATACTATTGATAAATGGTAAGCAATCAGGTGGTCTAAATTGGATCTACTGAAAAAGCGGTCCACTTCCTGTTTAAATAGTACAAATTATCGTCAGTTGGTGGGATTTATCTAATTTGAATTTGAATATTTTTATTGGCCTTAAAAATTTGTAAATACAAGTATTGGCATCTGGTAGTCGAGTTTGCGATTTGGCGAGTTGCAACTCGCAAGTTATCAATTGAATTCATGAAATTTTTAGTCATGGCAGTCAAAATTAAATTAAGTGAATTTTATTCTCATAGACTCATACCATCATCATCAGTTATGTCAGGATCTTCATCCGTTGAGCGTACTTCTCTCACTCTTTCGAAATCTCTGAAATAAAAAAAAAATGACTTAGATATTATGCAACTTACAATACATGAAAGTAAATATTATATAACTGGAAATCAGGAAAGATTTTTTTTTAAATAATAAGGAAATTAAAAAAAAAATGTTTTCTTTAAAAAAACGAAATAATTTGAATAATCAATTCAAATTATATTATAATGTTTGGCAGTTTTCCAATTTTATAATATTTGTTATTTGAACATTGCTCTATATAGTTCGTAAAAATTTGACCTTGAATTATTGCAAAATTGCACTTAATTTATAAAAAGTATTAAAATTAGTTATAAATTTAAACTTACGGTATTGAAACACCTGCTTCGACACTGTTAAAATATAAAACTAAACATAATAACGGTAATAAACACAAAATTAACTTCATTTTAGTAAACTTTTTTGTTTTTTTAATTTAATAAGAAATAAATAAATTGTTTGGATAGTTAGTTGTAATGCGATTTTATTTTGAATGATACAATTTTAACCGCGATGATGCTTTTATATAGTTCCACATTAATTCTTATCGTCTTTAATAGAAAGAAAAGAATGAGTCAAGTATAGGTATGGATGGACCACGTAGTTTTATCATTATACAGAATATTCCACGATAATCAATCGTTATTAATTTTCTTGATGAATATATTAAATTTTTTAGTCCTTTTGAGATATATGCATTTTTATACCATGAATGTATGAAATATATCAAGGTATATTAAGTTTAGTCCCAATTGTTTGTAACGCTTAAAAATATTGATGCTACGAACAAAATAGGTGTTCATAAAATCACCTAATTAGTACGTAAAAAGTGAGGTTAAGTTCGTAAATGATGATTCTTATATGTCTTTGCGATCAACATAGGTCAATTGGTTCTAGTAAACCGTTAGAGATAGAGCAAAAGTTTAATAAGAAATGTTATTTTTAAAAAAATTAACAACTTTAGTTTGAAACATTTTTTCGTAAACATCACTGTTTATCCGTAAGGGCGCAAATTATGTTATTAAGCAAAATCAGTTATTTTTGTGACACCACAGTCGTGTTATATTATATACACGACTGTGACTATCTAAGAGTGTCTATATTTTTTTACTTACATGACGTAAGAAGCAAAGGATTATGTACGTTAAGACTGTCTGTATATGATATTTCAACAATTAACTCAAATTTCGAAATTAAATATCTCGATAAAAAAAAAAGAAACGTTCAGCTTACCCCCAAATTTTTCTTCTTTTATATCCTTTAATCATGAAGGTAACACAGCGGATGTCTTTTGTGAAAATTTTTAACTAGTGTGCTACCAGTACAATCAAAGCATTGACCTTTAAAAAAGTATTTTTTATTTAAAATTAAAAAAGGTATGTATATTAAATATGGTGGAAGCGATGGGCAAATTAGGTCATGCTTATCATAAAAATGCATTGTCATCCAAACTAAACGTGTTCAATCGGTTTTGTATATACATAAATTCAGTTCAATCGGTTTAAGATATCTGCTTCAAAATTGAGTTGCAAGATTTCACCGGAACAAACATAGTTACATATACTTGCATACATTTACGTCTTAAAACCATATGTTCTGTAACACTCTGTAAGATCCAATCTAAAAGTTAAAAAAAAAACCACACAGGAAAAATAATTTTTTAATTGAATCATTCCAAGATTCTGTAAATTCCATAATTTTGAAGGAGTTGAAAATATAATATTTCAGCTTCTTGGGCATTTTGATTAAAATTTTCAATTATCAATTGTATTTTGATGGCTATATATTTTAGACCAAAACTACAAAATTACTAACTAGGTAAAGAAATCGGATAAAGTCTAGGATCGCTTGATTTTAACCTACGGAGTCCAAAAGTAAAAATTATTTTGTAAAAAATAAAAATTCCCAATTTTTATTCAATAATTTCCTCTTGGTTATTCACCATATTTAACTGATATCAGTGTAATAAGTAATAAGCGGATTCGGGCAATGAATTTTCCCTTTTTTTATTCAAAATTTAGCTTGTTTATATCCCTCTTAATTTATCTAAAATTAGATTACGTCTTTGTTCTTACTTCGTATATTGAAACAAATCGCAATTTATAAATCATATGTGGATTGAAAAGGTCAAAGATCTTATTTTAGGATCAAAACAGTATATTATTAATAAATGATGCAAATTTGGGAATTCCGCATGTTGAACAAAATAAGATATGTCTGAAACTTTTGTTTTAAATGCGATAATATTTATTATTGAGATGCAAATTCTACGTAGTTTGTTGAAAAAAAATTTTTAATACAGATCTGAGGACATTAATTTGACAGTATTTTCGGAATGTTTGTAAATTTAGGAGGCTGTTGGTGAGTTTTTAATTTATCATAAGCGGAAACTTCTTTTTCAGGAAGCCCAATTTTTTTTTTAAAGTACCAGATACATTTATTAAGAATATAAACATTTTTTATGAGTATCATATCATGACTGTTTCTACAAGTTAGTATAAGATGGATCCACAAATTTCGTTTTGTCCTGGGGTCTTTTCAACTCTACTTTCGATCTTGACTATCTTTAATCTATCTTTGCCCTTTTATGCAATTCCCCCCCCTTTTTTTTAGTCTTCATAAATGCATTTCGGGGCCCATTGTGTTGCTAAACTTCGACAATTGCTCCAGTGGACAACTGCTTCTTTGCCATCCGTTATATATACCGATTTTTAATCCTCTACCTCAATTTGTACAAATGTTAAAAGGCATAAAAAACCGTGATAAAAAATATAATATAGCGAAATCTTTCTAGGGAAATTTTCAAACAGAAAAAACTTGTTATAGACACGACCTTAAAAAAAATCTAAAAAATTTGTACCCGTTCTGAAATTACTGTCAAATACAAAACCTGGCCCTAGATTTAATAAGGAAAAAAAAATTTAAAAAAAAAATGTGTGTTTACTTTTATTAAGTTTGTGGTCTTATTAGTGGGAAATAAAATATACCTCAAAGGAAATGTTGAATCAAAAAATATACACAATAGTCATTTTCTGCGGTTTTTTCCTAGTGTATTTAAATATGCAATAAAAATTTTCAAATAATTTTTCTTCCCAGATGAATAATTCACGAAATGTAAGCTCTTAAAATATTAAGAAAATTGTAAGCTCCGCTTCGCCCCTAATTAATGTTCGAATAAAAAAGTACCAAGATTTCTAAACGTCTATTTATTACTGACATCGTATGTTAATGGGCATCCAGATTATAATTCCCGAAAAGTTATTTTAAATTAGCCCCAGTATAAGTTTTCTAATATTGAAAATTCATTTTATAATAAACATCCCATAGATTTGAATATATTATTTCTTATCACTAAAAAATGATCGTATGGAGCCATAATATTTTTTTAAATATAAACATTCTGGTACGCCATTTGTTGAAAAATAATATGAGTTCATTAAGGTCATGATCTTGAAATGAAAATTTACGCATATAATAATTAAATGAATGCAATTAAATAATATCATTTATATTTCCTAATGATGCAAAAAAATTAAAAAAAAAAAACAAATTCACACACAAATTTTCACAAATGTTAGAAAAAATCCAATGGCATTTAGATAAATTGATTTTCCTATATATTCATTAATCTTAGTGTGGATTTCCCATGAAAATGTAACATTACATTTCGAATTAAGCACTTGTGAAAGCAAACAATTGACTGAGTTAGTTGTTGAAATACCATGTATAGACAGTGTCGTTTGTTTTTTTACGTCATAGAAGTAAAGGAAGATAGCCAGGCATACATGCATGTCACACACACATAACTGATATTCCCATATAATACATATTTACGCCTAATATGAGCTCTCACGGGTAAACAGTGACGTTTACGAATATTTATTACAAGATGGGTCCTACGGACCCAAGACCCAATTGACCTATGTTGCTCATTTACGAACTTGACCTCACTTTTTATATCCTGAACACGCTATAAAAATTTCAGCTTGATTATCTTCTTATCAAAATTTTGTTTGTAGCATCAATATTTTTAAGCGTTAAAAACTTGGGACTAAACTTAGTATACCTTGATATATTTCATATACATGGTATAAAAATACATAATTTTCCAATTTTAATGCAATTAATTGTTTTTGCATTATTACCCAGTAGTTTTGGAGGATATTTTACGCTGTTTCACTATCTTGAAATTCATAACGAATAATATGGTTATAGTTAAATCAAAAATCTTGGGAAAAAACTTGGTTCAATCGTTTTGAAATTATTGTCAAATACTATGACTATGGCTCTAGACTATGACATAAATTATCTTACCATTGTTTCTATAGAAACTATAGGATCTTGTTCCATGCCTAAATACATTAAGTCCACGGGACAGCATCCTCTTTGTTGAATGATTAATACATACTAGAAACTTCTTGCGTGACTTTCTTATGGCGAGACTACCAAACTTTCTTTCTGCGACGAGCACCGAAGGGTCTGTACAAGGTATGCGCCGACGGAAAGTGCCTGACGATAATTATTATTAATTTTTAACAATATCATCTAAAATATATGTAAAAATCAGCCCTGAGACTTTAAGAAAAGTGAGGGCTATATTTATGAATGGTTAGAGCTTCGTAGGCTTGAATTGGCGGTCGACCTAAGCTAGCAGCTATATACACACTCACAGTGTGTACATACCTGATTTATACCATGTTGATTACTTTTGAAAAAATAAGTAACGTCTGGGGGCCCTGGGATCTTGGACTATTAGAAAAAAGTCGTAGAGAGAAAGTTTGTTTCATTCAACAAAAAAAGTGTTGACCCGTGGACTACATTCATTCACTCTTGTTTATAGCGTTTTTTTTCTTAGAAAATTTAAAATGTTTTGTCATAAACACAAAAAAAAATGGACAAAATTTTCAGTAATGGACCGTTAAAATTTATTACACACAGAAATTTAATAAAAAATAATAAAAAATTAAAAATTATTGCTCTGTCATTATGTAAGAATACTAAAGACAATTTACCATCGGAACTATTACACGGCCGTCAACAGAACTCACCAGATTATGGTGATTTACCAGAACCTCCAACTCATCAATGTTGTGGCGGAGGATGTTCGAATTGTATATATATTACGTATGCAGAAGAATTATTAAAATATTTTAAATCGAAAGATATTTCAAAAGAAGATGCAAAAAAAATAGTTATGGAAAAAATTACTGATCCCAATCTAAAAATGTTTTTATTAATTGAATTAAAGTATTTTTAATCAATCGTATCGATATTATGTTTTATTTAAAATTACAAGTGGAATTTACAGACTTTAAAAAACCCTCGACAAAGGTTTTTTCCTTAAAGCTCTCTCCAAACTGAACCTATTTTACTGAAACATAGTTAAGAATCTTCGCTAAAAAAGTTGAAAGTTAAATTCGTTTAGGAGCTAAGATGCCACAGACAGACACATAGGCACACTAAAGTCGGAGGTCCGACATAGATGAGAAAGAAGTTTCTAGCGTCAGCGATAATATCTGTACTCACTTATGAAATCGCTATCTGGGCTGATACACTAAAGACAAATGCATTCCGAAGGAAACTCGCATCATTCTATAAATTGAGTGCACTTAAAATTTTCAGGACGCCGTATCCTAGGCCGCTGCATGTGTTATTGCAGAAATGCTTCCCCTTGAAATATTGGCTGAAGAACATGGTGACGTCGACTATTACTTGCCGCAGTTTCTCACCGGGCATGGATGCTTTGGAGCTTACCTTCACAAGTATAAAATAGCGCAATCCTCGGAATGTCTGAAGTATAAAGGCCAGGTGGAGGATGCAGAACATGTATTCTTACATTGTAACGCGATTCTTTTACCAACGAAGCTATCTAAAAGAAATTCTGGATCATACTATAACTCTAGAAAATTTAAATGAAAGTAGGGTATCAGGATCTGAAGAAGCTGAGCAAGGAAGAACGCAGCAGGAACACCTAGTAGCGTAACAGAATATTAGCTAACGTATACCTAACTTATTTGGAGGAAGAAGTCACTGCTTAAGCCTTCTCGCGAAATAATACCTAGCGGTTGTACCGCAGTCTGAAACCTTGGAGCCATCAATCTTAATAGAAATCTCGGCGGAGAAGCTGTGGGCTTTCTTGTTGCTTCATCTGCTTAAAATAGCATCTCCTATCCGTAGACGTCTCGCCTTTGGGTGACAGGTTGTTCTCAAGGAGGACCCAGAGAACCCCTTGGTGCTAGGGACCCATTTGCGGTTCCTCTTATTATTATCTTATATTCTTATTTACGCGTCTTATTATTATTATAGTTTATCGAAATTATTATAAAAGTTTCAATTTTACGAATATTAATCGAGAAGTTGTAAATGTTTCAATTTTACCCGCGAACAAATTTTGATGGTATTTGTTTATAAAATTGAAATTGTCCAGCGAATCTGATGGGTAACGGTTAACAAATAATGAAAAGCAACAGTTTCAAAAAAACTCCTTTATTTTATAAAAAATGCATTTCGTGATTCGTATAAGCCATTCTGTAAATTTGATTGCTCAAACAGCTTTTTGATTCAAGGCTCCTAGACGTAATTAACAGTGAGAAAGATATTTGTGTAAGGTCATATCAAAAGGTTGGCCTGTTTAGAATCAAAATGATGGCAGAGAGATTTTGCGCGAAATGCAAAATAAACAAATAATGACTTCCACCGAACTCAAAATTTCGTAAAAAAAAAATAATAATCTTTTTGATATTACAAAACTTGTTTAATTTTTGATGTGAACAAAATGATCCAAAATGGTCAATAAAAGCTATAACCTTACTTTCTTTCTTCGATCAAAACATCTAGCGATATAGCACTTATGATGGTTGCTGAAGTTGCTGTTGTTTTAATAATTTATAGGCTTTAACAGCTTCATCACGATACTGTTCAAGTTGACGCCGTGTACCAACTGGTAAATCTTTCCGTTTTCCTTTTTTGTCTATGATAGTTTTCGATGAAGATTTTTCTTTAAGTATGTTGGTTTTCTTCTCCTTTTTCTTATCGTTTTCCTTATTATCTTTTAACATTGATTTTAATATTAAGTCTTTATTTCCAATCTAAACAAAATAATTTTCTTAAGTTGTGACAACCAATTACTGACTACGGTATTCAGGGGAACAACAGTCGGACCTAACATCTTGATATACCAATTTTTTTTCGTCATACTTCCCACAAAATTCTTACTTTTGTAAGAAAACTCTGTCTGTTTGTATGTTACGCAATCACGCCTAATCTACTGAATCGATTTAAATGAAATTAGGTACAGATAGCCTAGACCCTGAGAAAAGACATAGGCATGTAAGGGGTTGAAAGACGTGTGCTTTAAAAACTTAAAAAGTCCTGCATCGATTAAGCTCAAATTTTGACACGATATACAACCAGCTACAAAGAATTGTTTTTATATATTTTTAACATTCGGGGGATAGAAAGTGGGGCGTGAAAGTGGGAATGAACAATCGAATACCCAAGTATGATATCAAATAAAAGGGCATGATGCGTACATTAAAAATAAATACTTCCCTAGAATAAAATTGACTAGATACTAGATATGTCCCACAGCGAAGGGACAAGCAGAGTACAGAGTACAGCTAGGGCTTTTCCCTTAAAATTAGGACTCCGCACCAAAATAATAAAATCGACGAAATTATGACGGTCAACGGTGAGAGTGTTAACTCTAAAATGTACTACGCAGTTATTTGTCATACTAAATAGTATGTACCAAGTGCTGCGTTAATATAGATATCTCTCTTCAACCACCAATACTCTAACTAAAGTCGTTTCTGTTCAACCATAAAATTGATTAACTTTGCATTATCATATCGATATTTAATTAAGTTTATCTCGAGTTAGAGGCGATCAATTGATTTCAAATTTTAATGGTAATTGGTGGTAATGGTAATATAATATACTTAATAAGTATATACAAATTTAGAACTTTCGGACAACAGCCTTAAGAAAAAATTGATTATAGATCAATAAGACCGCAACCATTATCATCTGTTTATGTTTAATTGTTTGACGACGTATGACTGCCGTTACAGGGAAGCTTGGATATCTGGACTATAAACTTACCCTTGGAATATTAATATTGATTTTTAATTTTGGATGTTTTAATGTTGGTGGCTCATGAGCAATTTCACCAAATTTAACTTCATCTTTATATTTGCTAAATTCATCGGCACCACTATTTGATAATTCCTGTTTTTTACGTTTCCGTTCCACCAATTTTATTTTACGCTTTTGTGCTTTCGTTAAACGTACTTCGCCGTCTTTTTTTTTAATTTTCTTCTTTTTCTTCACTTTACCATCTGCGGTGGTTACAGCATCTTTTTTAGCTTTTTTTACTAATTCATCAATTTCATCTTTTTCCTTTTTTGTTATTCCTTCAACCTATAAAATCAATATTATGGTGATAAGACTTTTAAAAAGTTTCACAGAAAGTCATTTTCCAATCTAATATTGCGGAGTCCTTTCATAGAATTTGATAGGACTATAATAGAAGTAGTTCCTGGATGACCGAACTTTACTCGGTATTTTTTGAGTTATATAGGCGCAAATTTAAGATTATAAGAACCAATTAAAATGTCTCCACACAAATACCAGTTTAATAATAATGTAATGTACTTAATTTCGTTACCAATTGATGTCAGAAAGAGTCATATTTTGCAGTCAAGGTTTCAGTTTTCCTTGTAAACATAGATATAAAGCAACATTTAAAAAAAATGAAACCTGGCCAAATCGATCGACAAGAATTGCTGGTTTAAATATATAAGATACGATAAAAAGACATTAAACAAACCTGTCCAGTAATTGGATTTCTATGCACATCAACACCATATTTTTGTTCGAATTCATTTTCTACTAGAACACTTTGTACAATATTATTTACACGATTTAAAAATACTCGATCATTTTCACCAGGTTTTTGTTTGAAT
Source organism: Chrysoperla carnea (assembly GCF_905475395.1). Lineage (NCBI taxonomy): Eukaryota > Metazoa > Arthropoda > Insecta > Neuroptera > Chrysopidae > Chrysoperla > Chrysoperla carnea. Next base: position 72,713,943 of record NC_058339.1, on the reverse strand, counting down.
ACCGGTATCGGTTTTTCTGGTTTTCCTTTACTATATTGTTCATTACGTTTCATAATTTGTACATTTTCTGTGTTAGAACCATCTTTCTTTTTACGTTTCCCTTTTTTAAAAAAAAAAAGTAAATTTATAGACCGAATTCATTATCTTTATAATTAATATAAGAAGTAATTTTGGAGGATTTATGTTATATTTTCGAGGTTTTAGTCGCTGAATTTATCGTTTTGCTACAATATTGGTCCAATAAAATTTGAATACATACTTTTACGTTTTAATGATATAGTTCCATCTTTAACTTTTTTTGTTAAATCCATAACCCGTTGAAGACTTTTTGGGACATGTTGTTCATCCGGATCCTTGGGTGGTGCATCAATTTTTGTTATGATTCTATAAAAATAACGAAAAAATAAAGATTTTTTGGCTAGCTAAATTTTAAAAAAACATTTCATTCACTAACTTTTTTAATCGATTTTCTTGTTGTACATTTGGATCTTTAATTCCTCTGTGCTTCTTACCAGGAATTTTTCGTCCCATTTTTATCAAAAACTTAATTAAATTTATCTTCTACAATGAATTTGTGGTCATAGAAAATTTTCAAATAAAAAAATTAACCATTTACAGAATTATGGGAAAATTACATAAATCTAACCTCAAATTAATAAAACCACGTGTATTTGACATTTCTCAATCATACGTTTGAAAATTTTCTAAAAAGTTTGTGCCAAGAACGTAACGTTTGTATTAATGACGTAAAACTCGAGTGAATAGGGTAGCAGAGAAAAAGGCGCTTAGACGAGGTCTAGTCCACTCGGTCGTTGCGTACTTTGTTTTCAATTTTTTGTATTATTAATCAAAAATTCCATAAATTTTTTAAAGTAGGTGGTCTATCTATAGTTTCATCGGTATTTAATTATGAAACTTTCTTAAAATGGTAAATTTTGATTCATTGACCATCCAAGATCACGAGAATCTAAATTTAAGAACTTTTTAGCTTTTTTTATAATTAACAATTTATTTTAACCCTCGAGCATATGAAGCATGACCATTAATTATCTGACAGAAACCGAAAACTATTAGATTTGGAAGACCTCCTTTTTCGAAAAAAGCAGCACTACATTTACCATCGATAGGGTATTATCGTTAGTCAAAAATAAATCATGAAATTTGAAAAAAGTAAAAATTTATGTAATAATATCTTAAATATTCTGATTTCGAGTCATAAAAGCACTTTTTTCTTTTAAATATTTAAATTAAAAATCGTAATTTTTAAACTGTATATCACGTGACCTAAAACGCGGGTAAGCCCTGCTGTGATGTCATAGCGGCATGAGTCATAGACCATCAGTTAGTTCAGTGTAGACAGCTGGGTATAATATATACATAGATAATAAGTATTTATATTTATTATAATCAGATGTCTATGAATATATATGTCAAACTTATTTGTGTTATTTCTTATAGTGATACCCATATCACGTCATCAAATTGGATGCCCGCGTTTTTGACAGTTTAAAAAAGGTTTAAAAAATTTAAGTTTTTGGCAAGAAAGCGTGTGTATTTTTCCGAAATAAATTTTTGGAGGCTTTTTATTAGCAAAATCAACATTTTGAAGTACTTTTTCAAAAATAGTGGAATACACTATTACCTTAACAAATTATTTAAGTTTCACATATTCGAAATTCGATATAGTTGGTAAGGAATATTGGAACGTGGCCAAAATTCAAAGTCAAAATAAGGTGTCAGATTGAAGAAAAATAATATACAATATGACTTGAAAAGAGAATGAATAAAATTACCAGTAACATCTCATTTAAATATCGGAAATTACCAATTTTGAATAGCACAATATTTAAAGTCTGTTCGACGAACAATAAAGATGAAGTATTAGAAGTGACAAAAAAACCAGATGATGCGTTTCCCGAGGAACCTACAACATGCTGTATGTCAGGATGTGCAAATTGTGTATGGATTGCGTACGCTGAAGAGCTAACAAAACATTTCCAAGATGGGGGTGATGAAGCTCAAAAACAAATTATGGAGAAAATTACTGATCCAAATCTTAGAATGTTTTTATTAACCGAACTGAAATGTATATGCAAATAAATTTTTAGTCGTATTTACTCAAATGTTTAATTATTTTCTAGTTTGAAACCCGAGAACCTAATTCATTTTTAAAGACACTCGCTTATTTCCCGGTAAAATATCGACTTATGTACTGTATATTTGTATTTTTTATCAAAGATCAACGAGGAGGCATGTTTTATAAATACGTTTCATGATCCCTACAACATAATTTATGTGGTTTTAGGGATGTCTGATATATATATTTGCTCGAAAAGGATATCGTGGGTTAAGCGTGAGTCTCACATTAAGAGGAGAAGTAGATAATTAGCGTGACCAGAATATTATTTAAGTTTTTTTAGTAAAAATTAATAGTATTCCCCTTTTCATTCAATGATCCACGGGATGGCCATGACCAGTGGGGAAACTAGGCTCCTTTTCAAAGTTTAGGGGGCGCTCTGAGCTTAGCACGGGTCTGCGGGTTGTGTTGACTTTTTGATTAACCCTGTGATTACGTTCATTCACATAATCCTCAGAAAATCTGAAAAGACCAGGTATTTTAATCAATCATGCGGTTGCGCTGCCAAGAGGGCGCCCGCCATACTAACTGACTGTCAATTAAAGTACTTCCATACTAACCGGCCCCCATAATAATAAATATATTTTTTAATTTATTTATTTTATTATTCGAATATATATAAAAATAACAATAATATATTCGAATTTCTTTGTTAAAAAAATTAAAGAGCTTCATTGTTTGGATGAAACACCGTCCTCTGATTCCGAAGTATGTGAAAGAGTAATTAATTCTCCAATACCTTTATCAAATGCAAGCTTTGACAGTTGGCAGTACAGATGTAATAAATCGCGGCCACTTAAAGCATCCTAATGAGGCAGTATATCAACTTATGAAAAAGTTTTCACTAGCTATGGAAAATCATTATTGCATCTGCAGAATGTTAATGAGCTTTAAACAAGAATTATTCAGGAATGCTGTTAAACATTCCCTTTCCTGAATGCCACAAAATACGCGAGAAAGTTTTGAAAACATTTATTTCCTTACGTCTTCACATTCTTGCTAAAGAACGGTGCAACCAGAGAACTAAAAATTTATTTGTTCTTAGTATTAAGAATACTTTAGATATCCATAAAATATAATAAAAATATTTATTTTAGTTGACAGTTAAGGGGTAACGATATTTCTTGTTCATAAGGGCGCGGCCATGTTTTTTTCCTATTTCTGACATCTGGCGTCGAGAAAAAAACATGTATATAAAGCTACCTACATTTTGACATTATGGAAACGAACCTTTTTGAAAGTATTTTGTGCAAAATGCAAATTTTTTATCTGGTCTGATTTAAAATCATAACTTACATTAAAATTTAAGTCGAAATCCGATCGAATAATCTACTCTTACATATAAATTTAAATAAATAAATAATAAATTTCTACATAAATTTAAAAATTTTAAAATAATTCTATTTTATAAAAAACTAACCCCATAAAAACCAAGTTTTTAATATAAAGCTACCTGCTAAATCTTAGGGAAAATAAATCAGGTTACTGTTTTCACGTATGAAATTTTATATGATCAATTGAAAATTACAGATCTGACCCAATTTGAGTAAAAATTGACTCAAATTATAACTTACATATCATATAAAAATGCAAGTCGGTATCCGATCAATATTTTTAATAAAAAATTTATTTGTAACTAAGGTCTGGCCTAATTGAATATAGAATTAAAAATAATTTTAAGCAAACTTAACTTACATTAAGGGTCTATTTGGCTAGGTGCTCTGAACCATTGCTTCGAGGCGCGATGCTCGAGCATGGGCCACTAACCTCCTATCGAAATTTTTAATAAAAAAATGCTTATTCATATTACAAATTGTATTTAGAAGGGCTAAAGAGTTTTCACATTTTATAAACACGAATTTAAAATATTAACAAAAAATAATAACCTCACATAGGATCGTTAAATAAATTAAAATTTTTTTTTTATCATTAAAAGTTACAAAATTTAAGTTTTTAGCCCTTTGTAACATCATTTTGAACATGCATGCAAATTTTCAGGTCATTTTATTGAGGACAACATAGAAAATACTTTGTTTAAAAAAATGTCGATAATCTTCAAAAGACTATAACCCCTTAATATGCAAAGATAAAATATAGTAGTCAAACGCTGGACACATTTCCCATCATGCTACACGCAGGATTAGAATACCCGTCTTTTATATTATCCTAATCCCTGATACTTTTTAATATTTATTTATTTATTTAACGACAACCGGGTTTGACATTTTTTAGTTGATTATTTTCGATTGCCGTAAATTATATTTCATTTTGTAATAAGTTAAATTTACTATTAATTTGTCAATTAATACTTTTAGTTTAAAATGGATGTAGATTTAATAAACAAATCAAATAAATCAGTTATTGAAAAGTGGCAACCTACAAAAGAAACAATCAGAAAACGTTTTAGTTTTCTTTTTAATAATGAAAAATTTTCAGATGTTTATTTTATTGTGGGAAAAGAGAAACAACATCGAATTCCTGCACACAAATTGGTACTAGTAGCCGCTAGTGATGTCTTTGAAACAATGTTTTTTGGCAGTTTAGCAACAAAATCGAACGAAATAGAATTACCTGATGTTGAACCATTAGCATTTTTGGCTTTTTTGGAATTTATTTACTCTGATGATGCAAAAATTGATCAAAACATAGTAATGCCAATAATTTACATTGCAAAAAAATACAATGTACCAGCTTTAAATAAATATTGTGAGAATTATTTAAAAAAGAATATCGATAGTCATCATGCGGTTTTATTGTTAATGCAAGCCAGGTTCTTGGATGAACCAGAATTAGCAGACATGTGTTTGGAATATATTGATAGAAATGCAACAAGTGCATTTTTTGCAGTTGACGATTTTATTGATTTGGATTTGGATACTTTAATTGAGGTAAGTAGCTGAAAAATAAATGCATTGAAATTTTAAATCGGTTTATCCCTGGTGGAAATATTTCTCTGCTAATAGTCTAATTTAGTCTTGCAGTGTTCTGAAATTAAGACTGCATTATTACAAGTTTTTGGACTCTACTAGAAGACTTTTTCAGAATTAATCAGACATTTTATGAAAAATTAGCTGAAGTAGGAGTAAGACTTTATCAGAATTAATCAGAGTAAAATTTTTAAAAATTTCATTTTTTCGAAAAATTAATTATTGTAGGTTTTATAATATAGTTATATAGTTTTTCAGACTAACTCGTTCTTCTAGAATTGTTTTTCAGAACACTGCAAGACTAAATTAGACTGTTGGCAGAGAATCCAATCCTTTTTCGATATCAAGAACAACAGTGATTTTGTTGTTTCCAAGGACCACAAAGTTATCATATTCGCTGTAGATAACTTGCGTATAAAATGTCTACATGGAATGTAGACATGGAATTCACACTTTCCATTTTCTGTGCAGTCTATCTTAAGAACCAATCACAAGGTAAGGGGATGCCATTTGAAATTTCAAAGTTGAGGTGGTTGGGGGTGAAGGTAACCTAAAATTCTCTAGGTACCATTTTTGCTATTTAGGACTTCCGAGTAAAAACACTCATTGATGCGACTAAAGTTGTTTGTAATGTAAAGGCCATATTAAATCAGTTTTCGATCTTGGCTAACGACCGAGTCATTCTCAATAATAAAAAATATTTATCCATATTTCCGTTTCCGTTTTAAAAAAACACACTGTATGTGATAAACATCGATGAAAAATATCGGTGAAAAACTGATAACAGTTTTGAGGATGTATTTATTTTAATGATTTTTTCCCTCGTCATCTTTTAAGATGTCAATGAGAGTTTTGAAGAATATCCAGGCGGGCACCGACAACTCTTAGTTATCTTCATCTTCGTCTGGCATGTCACCTTTGAAACCGCCTTGGGACGCCAAATTTCTTAATCCATCCCAGGTTACATTTCCAATGAAAATGGTTTTCTGTAAAACTTTTTAAAACCGCCCCAAAAATGTTATTCGGATCACATAAAGTTATAGAATGTGACTACCATCTTAATAACGATACATCGTACAACACACCAACTAACAAGACAACACAACATAAAACAACAATACACAAACCCACATATACATATCACACACGGTAGTCATATACTATAACTATAATATATGTGTGCTTTCACGGCCTGTAGCTCGAAAACCACTCGTTAAAAAATTTAGTGCTATTGAGAGCTTTTGGTCAGAACCATCCGAAGAACATTTTGGGAGCGGTTTGGAAAAGAAAGGTCACAGAAAGCCATTTTCCTTTCTAATCGTGTGGGGTCGTTTAAGAACTTATGATATTTTTCTACAAAATTTTTCCCTTTTCTAGATATTAAAACGTGATACTTTACATATTGAAGAATCAAAGTTGTATGAAGCTGTTTTAGCATGGACAAAAGCTGAATGTGCTCGAAAACAATTACCCTTATCACCAGACAATCAACGTTTAATTTTGGGTTCAGCATTTAAATTAATACGTTTTCCATTGATGACATTAGAAGAATTTCATTCTGGTCCGGTACAAAGTGAATTATTGACTCATCATGAAATTGGAGAATTAATGTCATATTTTACAACGTATCCTAAACCTTCTATAGAATTTTCAGATGTACCTCGACATTGTGAAAATTTATATGGTAAAGAACTAGCTGTTAGTCGATTTAGACATGCAAATCAAGTGATTTGGGATTACGATAAAAGAACTACTGAAGGTGATTCAATTCGATTTATGGTTAATCGTCGTATATTTGTTGTGGGATTTGGTTTGTATGGTGCTGTAAGTTCACCCGCCCAAGATAATAAATTTGATGTAGATATACAAATATTACGTACGGAAACGAACGAAGTGTGTGGATCAAATGCTACTTCGTTTAGGCCCAATGGTTCGTGTCGAACGTATGATGTACGATTTAAGGAACCCATCGAAATTTTATCGAACACTAATTACACGGCTAGTGTTGTAATTAAGGCAAGTTAAATATATTTTGCACTTTGTTACCCTGATAGAAAAAATATTTTAAGAAGGAATGAGTCTTAATAAGTCTTAGAAACTTTGATCAAGTTTTAGGAACTCTGAATATCTTTGAATTTCTAAACGTTTTTAGTGTCTAATTCGGATTTATCCATGCTTATTAAGTCTGAGTTAGATAATCAAAAAACGAAAATTTTTAAAAGAAAAAAAATTAATGCATCTTTTAAATTTTTACACAGTTATTTATTAGAATGTAAACACTTCGTAAAACAAAGTCGACCTCTCAAGGCCGTACCTAACCCCCATTTTGGGGAGTTTTAATCAGTTTTATACAAATAACAAAAAAACTGTACATCAAATAAAAAAATTTCAATTAAAAGTTCTAGCCGGAATATTTGAACACATTTTCATTTCTTTTCTACTTGCTAGCTTCAAAATTGTTAGAGATAGGACAAAAGTTTAAAAGTAGAAGTTATTGCTTTAAAAAAAATTAACAACTTTTATTTGAATCATTCTTTCGTAAACATCATTGTTTACCCGTGAGGGCGCAACGAGGAAAAAACTTTGGTGTCCATTTTCTCCAAAACTATAAAAAAAAGTGTGTTGGTTTTTCTCAGATTAACTTCAACTAGTGCTTTTGTAAAACATTCTAGAAAAACAAAAAAAAAAAAAAATTCTAGAAAATTGCAAAAATTTTGAAATTTTCGAAATCTTTGAAAGTATTTTGGAGATGCTTTCGCGGGTAAAAAGGGATAGGATGATATTCAACCAGAAGTTTTTTATTTGTTTATAAAAAATCTCTTCTCTATCTCTATATATTATAAATGCGAAAGTAAGCATGTTTGTTTGTTACACTTTCACGCTTAAACTAGCGAATAAAGTTTTTTTGTAACTTGTAAAAAAGTGATTGAAACCCCCAACTATTCCGCAAGAAGGGGGTTTGGCTCCTGAGAGGTCGACTTTTTTTTACAAAGAGTTTACTGCCTGTGGAAAATTTCAAAGATGCATTAATTTTTTCTTACAGATGCATTAATGATATTCTATTTAATTTTATTAGACTGTAAAATAAATATATATTTGATTTTGTTTAAACAGCGTCCAAATACATATGCATGGTGTGGCCATAAAGGAGAAAGTGAAGTTACATTTGATTTTAATGGTGAATCCATCACTTTTCAGTTTGCATCCACTGGAACAGGCGTTACAGATGTGGACAAAGGACAAATTCCGGTATTTATGTTCTATACGTAAAATATAATTTATTAATCAATTATTCATATATTCAAAAATTGTATAATATTGAAGCCATTGTAATATTTTTTATATTAAATTTATAGTAAAATTAATAAAAATTTTTAATTTTGAAACTAACATCCACAACTCATTTTTGATATAATTAAATATAGGATCAGGTCCCTCTTTAACACTGGGTTCTAGCCCAGGATCCCGCGAACCACGGGGGCATTCTTTGCAGCCGTCGTTCCATTATACGAATTAAGTACATGATTCAATTACAGAATAATTGATTTGCAATGTGATTTTCGAAATTTCTAGCCTCAAACTTATGAAGTATTAGTATTATTTATCTTTTATTAGTTTTATTTTATTGAACTAGGTTCAATTGAACCAGAAGAAAAAGACAAAATTTCTAAATTTTGACCTATAGCATCGATTTTGATGAAAACTTTCATAGCATCGATTTTCATTTTTTTCAGTGCCCGAAACTGTAAAAGACAGGGAATTAAAAATTTGCAGGTAGCTTCAACTAGTGGTCTTGTGAAACAATTAAGCGAAAAAAATTCTAGAAAATACCTTCAAAAACTAAATAAATGGCGGCTCAGGCCGCCATAATTGTGTTGGTTTTTTAAACTTTTCTAATTTATAAAAAACTATTGCAAGCACAGACATTCAATACCTTCTATACAGGTATTTCAACAATTAACTCAGTCAATTGTTTGTTTTCACTTGTTTCATGTATTTTCTGATCTGCAAGTATCGTTGTAGACTTGGGGGGGGGGGGGGGTGTGCCGGTTTGAGTAATGTGTTATAAAAACGAAGAAAACGTCCGTTCGTTATGAGATTTTTCCGTCAAAATGTAAGTAAGCTTCACAGGAATTTTTTTAATTATTTTAAGAATTCATTTCTATGGAAACAAAAGCCAAAGCAATCTTATTTGATATATTTGAAATTTAAAATACCAGATGTCATTACTAAAATTAGTTAAAATGATTAATTTTTAAGAATAAATTCACGTGTCAATCATGTATTAAATAACAAAAAATTTTGGCCCTGTTTTTAAAAATAAAAATTTTTTTAAAATGTTCCAAAAAAAATAAAAAATGAATAAATTTATAAATAATAATCGAGATTTTCCTAAAATTCCAGTGCAAAACAACGAATCGACTACATCATGTCGTTCCAAAAAAACAAAATCATCGTGTTGTTATAGTAAAAAAACCCCTGATAGTCCCGGTGAAGATCTACCTAATTGTTCTGGTGACGAGGAAGAATTAACATGTGTCGGTAAACCAGGGGCATGTCCGCATCATTTGTATTTTGAGTCATGTGAAAATTGCGATCCTATAAAACCTAAACCAGTTCCAAGTGTATATTGTAACTTAGGGGAAGAGTTTACTTCTAATTATGGACCGTCAGAGATAGTGGTTGCGCAATGTTGCGTATCACAACCTCCACCATGCCCTCCCAAAAAAAAGAAAAGTTGTTCCAAATGTTGTAAAAAAAAGCCGTCATGTCCTCCACCTCCATCAAACCCACCTCCAGAAATGGATCCATGCTGCGTCCCTAAAAAGAAATCATCGTGCTCCAAATGTTGCAGAAAAAAATCGTCTCAAAGTTGTTATAAACCAAAAAAAAAATCTTCTAAGTGTTGTAAAAAAAAAACAAAAAGTCCCAGCCAAAAATCTTCGAAATCCTCATGCTGTTCCGGTGGCTCAAAATGCTGTAAAAAAAAAGATCCTCCTCCAGTATGTCCTCCGAGAAAAAAATGCTGTGGCAAGTCAAAATGTGGTTGTGAAAAAAAATCATCTAAATCATCCTGTTGTTGTGAAGAAAAAAAATCAAAATCGAAATGTTGTAAAAAGAAAAACAAATGCCGTTGTAAGCCTGCTTGCCAAGAATCCAAATCGAATTTAGTTCCGCAAGAATGTTGTTGTGAGAAAAAAAATAAATCTAAATGCTGTAAAAAGAAAAGCAAATGCCGTTGTAAACCTGCTTGCCAACAATCTAAATCGAATTCAGTAAATTCTATCAACACTACATCGTCGGTATTTACGTGTTGTGAATCACCACCAGAGTCTTTTGAAGCTGCTCCTCCTCCAGAGCCTAGTAAACCTACAATTAAACCAAAAGAAACTAGTCCTCTTATCCCAGTTAAATCGAATTCTATTCCATGTACTTGCAAAGGAAAGACACAACAAAAGTCTAAAAAGCCTCCTTGCTTGAAAGATAACAGTTCTCAATACGAAGAACAAACAGACGCTAGCGATTCAAAGAATAAATCAACCATAAAATCCTGTCGGACGTCTACAGCATGTGATTGCAAATCTGAGTGGGAAGAAAAAATGACAAATGCTAGTAATAGTAGCAAAACGCCAAGCAGTAGTTACAACACTGTTTTCCCTGCACCCACTAATGTAAATGATAACAGTCAAATAGATGATGAAAATTGGCCCAAACCTCCTGGATCACATCCATGTTATGTCAATGCCTGTCCAAGTTGTACATGGGAATCGTACGCAGATGATTTATGTAAATATTTTAATGACAACAAATTTTCAAAGAAACAAGCGAAAGAATTCATAACAACAAAAATCAGTAAAGAAAGTCTAAGAGATTATTTATATAATGAAATATCGTGTTAAAAAATACTGAACATTTTAAATTTTACTGTAATTAAATTGAATCTAATTATATTTAAATCAAAAGTCATTTTATTTTTGGGGGAAACTATTGATTTCCGCTGATATAACATTAAATGGAAAAGTTGAATTGATAATTCAACAAGTGAAAACAAACAATTTACTGAGTTAATTGTTTAAATACCATTTATAGACAGTGTTAAGATGACGCAATCGTTTGTTTTTTGACGTCGCGTAAGTAAAGAAAGATGTCCACTCTTAGATAGCCACACATTCATATATAGCTGATATTCCCATATAATACATACTATGTATAAAATTTGCTCCCTCGCGGGTAAACAATGATGTTTACAAAAAAAAGTTTCAAACAAAAAGTTGTTTATTTTTTTATAAGGAACATTTTTTACATATAACTTTTGTTATATCTCAAACGGTTTACAAGATGGGTCTTGCGGACCCAAGACCCAATTGACCTATGTTGCTCATTTGAGAACTGGACCTCACTTTTTATGCCCTAAGCACGCTATAAAAATTTCAGTTTGATCTCTTTTCGTTTTTGAGTTATCGACTGGCAGGAAACCAGAAATGAACTAATTAGATGATTTTATGAAAACCTATACCAAAATTTTGTTCGTAGTATCAATATTTTTAAACGTTACAAACTTGGGACTAAACTTAATATACCTTGATATATTTCATATATACATGGTATAAAAATACGTATTTTGAGCCAGGACTTGAACCTGTATAAGCATTAGATGTTTTGACATTGACAATTTTTTTTTCCCAGAAACGGCGGGATAGGGGTATAATATAATAGAATGATATATATATAATAGTATGAAAAGGAAGTTTTTTTTTTTATGTACGTAAATGAGCAACAAAGGTCAGTTGGGTCTTGAGTTCGTAGGACCCAATTTGTAAATCGTTAGAGATATAACAAAAGTTGGAATAAAAAAATGTTCCATATGAAAAAATAAACAACTTTTGTTTGAAACATTTATTCGTAAACATCAGTGTTTACTCGCGAGTGCGCAAATTAGGTGCAAATTTTATAGGAATATCAGTTATGTGCGTGTGGCTATCTAAGAGTGACTATCTTTCTTTACTTACGTGACGTAAAAAACAAACGATTGCGGCATCAACACTGTCTACACATGGTATTTCAACAATTAACTGAGTTTTTTTTGTTTTCACTTGCTTTTAGCAGTTGTAGCTTTTTTTATAAAACGTCCAATTTTTAAGTTTTTTGACATAAAATAACTCGTAATATGTTGACTTTTTAATTACACTTAAGTAACACAAGGGGTTGTTCCAACCCCCTAGGAAAATGCATTTCATAACTTTTATATCTTAAGTCTTATCTACTTACCGTCAAATTTTCAAGACAATCAGAGCTATAGGACAGAATTTAATGGTCTAATCCTCGTTTACTGGAGTGTTTGGTGTATTTTCTTCGAATAGGAACAGGATAATTACTTACGAGTATGGATAAAAAATCAAAGGTACAAAAATTGTGGTCACATTGCGAATATTTTTATTACAATAACAAGATCGTAAACATAACAAATAAATAAAATTTTAATTTAGCTAATTAAACGTATCCAGCAAAAAATTGGTACATTTTTTTTTTGTCTAAACAAAACAAGAATCGGTGCGATCATTTAATCATCGTCGTCATCATCGTCAGATGGCACAAACAAATCATTCTCTTCTAAGAAATTAGCAATATTTTTACTAATTGCTGCCCCAATCAATAAACCAGGTACAACAGCACATACTAAACCAATTAATCCAAATGGTGTCCGTTGCGGTTCCGCTAATATCGCTCCACTTTTAGTTTGAGTTGCTGACCGTGTTTGAACGATAATTGTTGGATTTCGAAACGGTGTAAATAATGTTGTAAAACTTCGAATAAATGCCATTTTTTCTGCGTTTTAAGATATTTTTGACAGTTAAGAAATTTCTAAATTGGTCCGATTTCTAGATTTATTGTAACATAATTATTTAATTCATTTTATTTAAATCATTTGATTGAGACCTTAAAAATTATTCATTTTTCAATTAATTTCAAGTAAAATTGATTAACCTAAATTTCAAGTTTTTCTGTACTAACCTTAAAATATTGTACAATACAAGTAAAAATAAACATCGAATAATAAATTTTTATGCGATTGCGTAATATTCGATGATTCAATCTTTTCCGAATGTAATTAACCGTTGCCGATTAATTTTCGTTTATTTGAAAATTTTTTGTAAATTATTTCATAATTCCTTTTTTTGTTTTCAAATGCTTTTTTGCGTTGTGAACATCATATTATTTGTTTAAACAAATTTTGACTATATTCTAGAGCCGTCATATAAATATAAAACTCGTGAGCAACAAGCTCCATTTTCCATCACTGAAGTCATATTATCCCCTCATTTAACGTTTCTAATTGTTAACGCTTTGTACTGAATAATAATAAATAAAAATCGCGAATATAAATTTAAAAAAATTGAAGATAAAGGAATGCTTATATCCGCCAACTTCTCAATAGCTCAGCGCAAGGTACCTGAAGCTTTCGTTCCCACTCCTTTTGGACTTTATTTATATTACAGAAAAAAGGTTCTCGCTATTGAAAAGTTTGGATATACGCTTTCCTTTATCTTCAATTTTTTTAAATTTGTGATTTGGAAAGCTTTTACTTGAAAACAATAGGGGTATGGGTTAAAATATTAAGGTACAGTGCGCTTTGTACACAAGAACATGCGATGCGTGTTTAGCCCTTAAGCTTGACACATTTTTATACCATGCATATATGTAATATGTAAGGTATACTAAATTTATTATACCATGCATATATGTGATATGCAAGGTATACTAAGTTTAGTCCCAAGTTTGTAACGCTTAGAAATATTGATGCTACGAATAAAATTTTGGTAAAGGTGTTCATAAAATCACCTAATTAGTCTATTTTCGGTTGTCCGTCTGTTCCTCCCTCCGCCTATCAACTCGATAACTCAAAAACGAAAAAAGATATCTAGCTGAAATTTTTACAGCGTACTCAGGAAGTAAAAAGTGAGGTCGAGTTCGTAAATAAAAGAAGCTTTTGAAATTTTAGCATCTCGTTTAAAAAAAAATTTGCTTACTTCGGAAACCAACATTACATTTTATCTAGTTGCCCGAGAAAAAAATCTGTTATCCGAGAAAAGAATCTGTTGAAGTGTATCACGAGCATAAAAATTCACTTCCTGCACTCGCATTTAGACCGATTTCACAAAGTGAGGACATAAATGAGGAACAGTTGAATGGAATGGCGTTATCAGGGGCGATGGGAATTTCATATGATGGCAGGCTACTGCTGGAGTTTTCAACGAGATCTACTTAAAGTCGTTCTTTCAAGGAAATCTTACAAAAGATCATTTAATATCAGAGACTATATCAGTAAACTTTACCGATATATTCTCTGTTTAATATAGTGTTGTTCAATAGAAAATTTGTTAACATAATATATTAATTTTCTGTAATTTTTTGGTCAAAATTAGAAGACTGTATATTTCAAAAAGTAAAGCTGTTAGAAATCTCCCAGTATTTTTGTTATAGTCAGGACCATAGAAATACACAATAACAGAAAAATAAACAAGAGAAAACAAACAATTGATTGAGTTAATTGTCGAAATACCATGTATGGACAGTGTTGATTACTCTGTCTGATACTATAACTGATATAACCATAACATACTATACAATTTTGTGCTCTCACGGGTAAACAGTGATGTTTACGAAAAAATGTTGTTTAATATTTTATAAGGAACATTTTCTACATTTAAATTTTTGTTCTATCTCTAACGGTTTACAAGAAAGGCCCTACGCAGCAAAGACCCAAATGACCTTATGACTCCTTAGAAAAATTCGAAAAAATCGTAAAAAATTATTTGTTTCGGAATTTGATGAAACTCAGTTTATAAGGTAATTTTGACCCAAGAAATTCAAAAATCGAGTTTATTTGGCGATTGGTCGAGTAATTTTCGAAAAAAACGATATTTCGGATCGATTTCCGGTATTATCTCTAGAATTATTCGCCCAATCGTTAAATGAAATCGATTTTTGTATTTTTTGGGTCAACATTACCTTATATACAGAGTTTTATCGAAATCGGAGAAGATAAATTTGTATCGATTTTTTGCAATTTTTTCAAGGGGTACCCCTTAGAAAAATTCGAAAAAATCGTAAAAAATTATTCGTTTCGGAATTTGATGAAACTCAGTTTATAAGGTAATTTTGACCCAAGAAATTCAAAAATCGAGTTTATTTGGCGATTGGCCGAGTAATTTTCGAAAAAAACGATATTTCGGATCGATTTCCGGTATTATCTCTAGAATTATTCGCCCAATCGTTAAATGAAATCGATTTTTGTATTTTTTGGGTCAACATTACCTTATATACAGAGTTTTATCGAAATCGGAGAAGATAAATTTGTATCGATTTCTTTCAATTTTTTCAAGGGGTACCCCTTAGAAAAATTCGAAAAAATCGTAAAAAATTATTTGTTTCGGAATTTGATGAAACTCAGTTTATAAGGTAATTTTGACCCAAGAAATTCAAAAATCGAGTTTATTTGGCGATTGGCCGAGTAATTTTCGAAAAAAATGATATTTCGGATCGATTTCCGGTATTATCTCGAGAATTATTTGCTCAATCGTTAAATGAAACCGATTTTTGTATTTTTTGGGTCAAAATTACCTTATATACAGAGTTTTATCGAAATTGGAGACGATAAATTTGTATCGATTTTTTGCAATTTTTTCAAGGGGTACCCCTTAGAAAAATTCGAAAAAATCGTAAAAAATTATTTGTTTCGGAATTTGATGAAACTCAGTTTATAAGGTAATTTTGACCCAAGAAATTCAAAAATCGAGTTTATTTGGCGATTGGCCGAGTAATTTTCGAAAAAAATGATATTTCGGATCGATTTCCGGTATTATCTCGAGAATTATTTGCTCAATCGTTAAATGAAACCGATTTTTGTATTTTTTGGGTCAAAATTACCTTATATACAGAGTTTTATCGAAATTGGAGACGATAAATTTGTATCGATTTTTTGCAATTTTTTCAAGGGGTACCCCTTAGAAAAATTCGAAAAAATCGTAAAAAATTATTTGGCCGAGTAATTTTCGAAAAAAAAAGAAATTTTGGATCGAATTCCAATCGATTTACCTATACCAAAGTTTTTTTCGTAGTATCAATATTTTTAAGCGTTACAAACTTGGGACTAAACTTAATATACTATGTATATTTCATATATACATGGTATAATAAAGGAAATAAGACTTGTGTTGACCAGTGTAATAGGTAATATAAAAGTATGAAAAATTTAAATTTCGTCTACAAGAAACGTTTAATTTATTACTTAGTTATTTAGAAAAAAAACACATATATACAGACAGAGATTTATTAAAAATTATCTTTATCTCATTGATAAATACTTTCAAAAGTTTTTAGTCAAATTTTTTTCCAAAATAAAGCTGATGAATTAAAAATCATTTAGTATGAATAAATATTATAAATTTAATGTCCTCATTATACTTAATTAACATTCTTTATTTAAAATAAACATTTTTAATTTTATAAAGTGATATTTAATTTTGTAAAAATTTGTAGATAAAAAAGTTTTTATTAGATAGTTTTATTAGTTATTTAATCTTTGGGTAGTTTGTTTAATAATAGTGCAAATAGATCTATCTATATCTTTACCCCACTGGTGCTGAGTGTCTTGACTTGAAGTACCTACGTAATAAAACCAGACTTTGGTAAGTAAAGTGTTTATTTTTATAAAATAATAATTATTTTAACAAAAGAAAAAAAGAGGTTATAAACATTTTATAATTCAAAAATTTTCCAATTCAAAACATGTTGATTACAGAAATATTTCTCAATGTAATTAATATTAAGAAGACATGATTTTATGGTCTAGATGAAATTCAACTAGGTTCAATATTCTTTTTTTTTTTATTTTGAGATAAGTAAATTTATTATTTATTAGTTAAGTCAGAATTATACTAATGCTGAATGCATACATAATTCATTCACCGTTGTTGTTTATGAAACAATTATTATTGACTGCGTTTAGATGAACTGAGCGCTCAGAATTTCTTTAGGGTTAATGGCACCCCATGTATTTTAAGGTAGTTGTCTTGCTATGGACATAATAGTGTAAAAAAATTATAAATTTATTTGTACTTACTTTGTGAAGGTGTCGTCTCACAAGACAACGCTCTTAAAGAAAAAATGGATTATCAATATACGGAGTGCCTCTGCTAACTGAACGCTCATTAGCGCTTATTACGGCTGGATGCAGCCATTGTATCACCAGGATTGCGTTTAGTTGAAAGCATCCCTCGTATATTTAGTATCTCAAATATCAACCTTATTGAGACTCGAGGTCGAGAATAAAGTATATCAACTTAATTGGGACTCAAGTACAGAAGCCGTGACCTCTAACTTGCGAGTTAAAAAAAAATTTTATATATATGAAATATATATCAAGGTATACCAATTTTAGTCCCAAGTTTGTAACGCTTAGAAATATTAATGATGCGAACGAAATTTTGGTATAGGTGTTGATAAAATCAACTAATTAGTCCATTTACACGATAATTCAAAAACGAAAAGAGAAATCGAGCTGAAACTTTCATAGCTAGTTTACTCAGGACGTAAAAAGTGACTTTAAGCTCGTAAATGAGCAACATGGGTCAATTTGGTTTTGGGTTCGTAAGACCCATTTTGGAAACCGTTAGAGATAGAAAACAACAACAAAAATAAACAACTTTTGTTTGAAACTTTTTTTTGTAAACATTATTTTCTCGCAAGGTCGCAAATTAGGGGAAAACTTTGATGTCCATTTTCTGCAAAAAAAAAAAAAATTGGAAATACGGAAATAAATATATAACGGGAATAAATATTTCGAATACTATAACAAACGATCAATACCGTCAATTCAGTGTATTTCATCAATTAACTCAGTCAATTGTTTAATTTTACTCGTTATAATTTTTCTATAATCGCAACTTACAGTACATATGTGTATACAAAGTTGCCTATTTTAAAAAAGATATATGAAATATTTTCAACAATATTTAAGAATCATTTATAAGTTAAAAATCTTTTTAAATAAATACAAAGGATTAAGGGTATCATTTAGGTACGGAACAAAATTATATGACCTTGATTAAAGTTATTAAGTGATACTTAATAGTACAAGCGTTGGGAAGTTTGTAATATAAAAATTTCGATATGTTTCTTTTTCTAAAACCCAACGAATTCAACAAAAATTCGACACATTATGCAAAATTTCTGACGCTTGTTCCACTTTTTCCATATATCACAAGTGAAATTTACAAAATTTAAAAACCTCTGACAAATTTTTCGGAAGTGGAACCCTAAACTTGCACTTGAAACATATCTAAGAATACTCTCCATTAAATTACCTTTTTTCTTAAAACCTTTTCCAAACTGAACCGATTTTGAAGATCAGCGTCATTTTTTTTAGTTTTTTCGGGTGCGGAACCTTAAAATCGCACTCTCCATTAGATAACCTTTCAAACACAACAAATAAAATCAAAATCGGTTGATCCGTTTAGGCGCTACGGTGCCACAGACAGACAGACAGACAGGTTGACACACACACATATCGGTCAAACTTATAACACCCCTTTTTTTAGTTCGGGGGTTTAAATGCTTTATTTGGTGAACTTTATAACGCCCTACGTAAAAAAAGAACACTTTATAAGAGACTTTCTCGTAAAGTCCCGATTTTAGCGATTGATATTTATACTTCAGCGCCTGTACTATAAATTAATACATGTAATACATATATTAATTACTGTAAGCAAATTAACTCTTCAATATTTTTACCTACAGAACCTTAAAAATTATAACTGTAATTACATTCCTGCACATGTAATTAATATAAGTAAATTTTTGAACTAATTCAAGCTACTTATATCCGTTTGCAATTTTTTTTTTTTTAACTATAATTCACATGAACTCTATAAGACCTTTTTCTCTTCTCTCAAAAAAAGCGAACTCATTTTTGAGTTGTGTAATATGTAGCAATTTTTTCCAATGTTCTAAAAACACTTAACACATTTTAAAATCCTCCAAAACGAAATGTAAGTAGTTTTTTCTCTGTTTAAAAATATATTTTATATATATGATTGAACGTTTTCACCAAAACAGTTAAACAGCTTAAACTTTCTCATAAATCAGTTTAGTATTTGTTATTAGCAAAGTGAGTACGCATTATTTTTTATAAAATTTCATTTTTTTTTTTTTAAACTCAAAATGAATAACAATAATCAAGAAAAAACTACAATATTATTAACAAAAGTTTGTGAATTATTGAAAAAAACAAACATCTTAGAAGTACCAACAACTGAACCTATTATACAATTTTTACAACCAAATGAATTACAAAAAACTATTAACATCACACTTAACGATCAATGTTTGAATGATGAACAATTTGAGAAAATATTGAGTGACGTCTTAAAATATAGTGTTAAGACTGCACATCCATATTTTTTTAATCAACTCTATGGTGGTACGGATTGTTATGGATTGGCTGGGGCATGGATTACGGAAGCTTTGAACACCAGCCAATATACGTATGAGGTGGCGCCAGTGTTTACTTTAATTGAACAAACTGTCATTACGAAAATATTGGAGTTGGTTCATTTTGAAAATGGTGATGGAATTTTTGCTCCGGGTGGAAGTATTTCGAATATGTATTCCATAGTTTTAGCACGTTTTAGAGCTTTGCCTAATGTTAAAACTCAAGGTAATTTTCTGGAATAATCATTTTTTCTTCAAGACAATTCCGTAAAAGTTCTTAATTTTTTTATGTAATTAGAGGATTCAAAGTCTTTCCTATTCTTAAAATTTTCCTGAAACAAAATGGTGAGGGGAGGTTTATTGCAATTGTTATAGCCTGTATATATGCAATATACATTAAGGTATACCAAGTTTAGTCCCAAGTTTGTAGCGCTTAAAAATGTTGATGCACCGAAGAAATTTTGAGTATAGGTAGTGTTCATAAAATCACCTAATTAGCCCATTTCCGTTTGTCTATCATCGCGGTAACTCAAAACGAAAAGAGATATCAAGCTGAAATTTTTATAGCGTACTCAGGGCATAAAAAGTGAGTTTGAGTTCGTAAACGAGCAACATAGGTCATTTGGGTCTTGAGATCGTAAGACACATCTTGTAAACCGTTAGAGATTGAACAAAAGTTTAAATAAAAAAATGTTCCTTATAAAAAAATAAACAACTTTTGTTTGAAACATTTTTTTTATATACATGACTGTTTGTCCATGCGGGAACAAATTAGGACAAAAGTTTGGTGTTCTTTTTCTCCTTTAAAAGATAGGGAGTTGAAAATTTGCAGGTAGCTTAAACTAGTGGTCTTGCGAAACATTTTCGAAAACTAAAAACAAAATTCTAGAAAATATTTTCGCAAATAAATGGCGCCATAATTGTGTTGGTTTTTTAAACTTGTCTAATTTATAAAAACTAATGCAAGCATTGACATTCGACACTTTCTATCAGAGTATTTTAACAATTAACTCAGACAATTGTTAGTTTTTATTTTTATTGCAATTTTTAAATTTTGAATTTTGATATAAAAGTTTGGAACAAACTTAAGTTAATTTCAAATAAGGATTTTTTTTACAAAAAATTTAAATCGGACACTTTAATAGACTTTTTTTTCCGAATTAGAACTCTTTGAGATTTCCTTCATTAAATTAATTTTACAATAAAATAACAGAATTAATTTACCATTTTATGGATTTTTTTAAAATATGATGGTTGTTCCAAACTTTTAACCAAAGCAAACTTCTAGTTTTGAAAAAAATTACAAATAACTAATTATTTTGTCACTTCAATCGACTGCTATTATTTTGTTTCTGGAAAAATTTAAAAGTAAGAAAAACTCACTTCCGTCTTTTTTATTTAATCTACAAATTTTCCCCAGCCTTGATGTTTACAATTTCTTTTGCTAAAAACGTTTCTTTTGATCACAAATTTCCTATATTAAGGTATGAAGGGGGTGCAATTGGTTGCGTTTACATCTCAAGATGCACATTATTCAATAGAGAAAGGTGTCCATTGGCTTGGAATTGGAACGGATAATTTAGTAAAAGTTAAAACAAACGATTATGGTCAAATGATCCCCGAAGAATTAGAAAAAGCAATTATCCAATCAATCCAAAATGGAAATAAACCATTTTACGTGAATGCAACCGCTGGAACTACAGTTTTGGGTAGTTTTGATCCATTTACAGAAATTGCAAGAATTTGTACGAAATATCAATTATGGTTACATATTGACGCTTGTTGGGGTGGAAGTTTATTACTTTCGCGAAAATATCAAAAACAATTAAAAGGAATTGAGCTTGCGGACAGTGTATCATGGAATCCACATAAGATGTTAGGTGCTCCATTACAATGTTCCGTATTTTTGGTGAAGGAAAAAGGAATTTTACATCAATGTAATTGTGTTGGTGCCAAATACTTATTCCAACAGGATAAATTCTACGATGTATCGTACGATACGGGTGATAAGAGTATTCAATGTGGGCGTAAGGTTGACGCATTTAAATTATGGTGTATGTGGAAAGCACGCGGCAATTTAGGTTTTGAATCATTGGTTGATGTTGCAATGGATTGTGCGGATTATATTAAAAGGAAAATTCAACAAATTGATGGTTTTCGTTTAGTACAAAATGATTTTGAATGTACAAATATATGTTTTTGGTATATTCCAAAAATACTACGCCATCAAAAAGAAACAAAAGAATGGTGGGATATTATACATACGGTTGCACCGAAAATTAAAGAACAAATGACCCGAAATGGTTCGTTAATGGTTGGTTACACGCCACTGTCACATAAGAATAAGAAAAATTTCTTCAGAGTTGTGGTGACCTGTCAACCTTCACCCTGTTATGACGACATGGACCATATTATTAATGAAATACAATCTTTAGGTGAAAGGTTATCGTTATCGTTATAATTTTTTTTTTATTAAAATATTAAGAGAGACCTACAAAAATTTTTGTATTATAATTAAATATGTTTTATATTAGATAATAAAAATAATCGTTTACTTCCTATCAAACAAAGACAAATTTATCTCATTATACAGTTTACAAAATTTTTCCTTCACAATCGCACTCACGTCATAAATATTAGTTTTATGATAATGCACTTTTTTTTAAATGAATTTAACCTAATTAATTTTAACCTTGAGTTTAGTTTTTTTATTATTATCAGTTGCCACCAGCAAAGGAATTAAAAAGCGTTAGTCAATCAACGATCGTACTACCGCCTCAAAACGTTGTAAAACTCCTTTTTATCCAAACCGAGTTAATGAATTACGTAATTTAACGTGCTCTATAGTTTGCCCATAAAATCAGGCCCTTGCATAAAATCAGGCCCATGCAATCGTTTCTTCACTTTAAAATAGCCACACTCCTATAACTTCCCATATTAATACACACAAATTAGCACCTTATTAGCGCCCTCGTGGGTAAACCGTATGTTTACAAAAAAATGTTTCAAACAAAAGTTGTTTATTTTTTTATAAGGAACATTTTTTACATTTAAACTTTTGTTCTATCTCTAACGGTTTACAAGATGGATCGTACGGACCCAATTGACCTATATTGCTCATTTACGAACTCGACCTCACTTTTTACGTCCCAAGTTCGCTATAAAAATTTCAGCTTGATATCTCTTCTTTTTTGAGTTATCGTGTTGACAGACAGAGGGACAGACGGATAGACAAAGCGTTACTAACTTGGGACTAAACTTAATATACTATGTATATTTCATATATACATGGTATAATATGTATATTTCATATATATATGGTATAAAAATGGACTAATTAGATGATTTTATGAACACTTAATATACCAAAATTTTGTTTATATAGTAACAATATTTCTAAGCGTTACAAACTTTGGACTAAATTGAATATACCTACTTCATATATACAGGGCATAAAAAGAAATTTTGATTCCAGATAAGTATATGGTACACTATCCCATGTATTTTAAATGCCTCAAAAGTTTTGTTGAAAAAGCGCATGCGTTTAAATAAAAATTTATGATGGATTATATTATACACTTTCGTGGGTAGATTAATTGTTTATCTTGAAATGCTATTATTGAGTTTAAAATTACAATAAAAATCTATTGGATAAAAGCAACAGTAACTAGATTCATATGTAAATGTTTTTTGAAATTTGCATATGAATTAATGTTATTATTTAATTAAATTTGTGTTTAATGTATTTATAATTAATATGTACACGGTGTTTACAATGTTTACATAAAGATTTACCGGGTTATTAGAAGTTTTTTTAAGAAAAATAATACTAAAAATAAACTTGTATCTTAGCGAATTGGATTAATTAATAATAAGATAATAAGGGTGAGATATAGTACCTAGAGTCAAATGTACCTCGAATCATTCTCTATTTCTCGGCTGGTATTCTTAGACCATTAAAAAGTACATTATTAAAAGAATGTAGAGACATTTATCAAAAAAACATACATTGAATGTGACATTTTCATATCACAAAATGTTTTACATAAAACAACGTGATTTCACTGAACTTTTTCGCTTTTTGACTTACAAAAAATACTTATCACGTATCACTTTACATTTTTTCTTACGAATTTACAATGGGCTAGACCTAAACAATTACCTCAGATCTTGACACGCTTAAAATCGTTTGACACTTAGTCAATGTAATGTCCATGTACTTATAAAATTAGAATTATTATTATTAAACAATCATGTCAACAAATGTCAACTGTCAACTATCAAGTCTAAGTCTTGAGTGTCAAACGAACATAAAAAATATTTAAGTAATGGTCTAAGGGGTATTTTATAAGAATTCAGGTAGGCTGAAGACTAATTGTCTACTAAAAATATTTTTTTTTATTTATATTCTTTTGACTGTCTTTTTACAAATTCACAATTCAACTCAATATAAAAAGCTGGAGCTTAAGTTCATAACCATATTCCAGTTTTAAACATAATAGTCTAAGAGCTGAGTGGCTTTTTTGAGTACATATTTGAGGCACATTGAAAATATTAAAGTTGATAACTTGCGAATGTGTGGATGATGAAATCGACAACCTGGCTGGGAGATTGGGGGGGGGGGGGGGGGTTAGTGACCTATGAAATTTTTAATTTGCAATTTTTCCTATGCAAAAAATGTTCTTGAGGCACTTTGAAACCTACACCATTTTAAAGTGTAAAGCCTGGCAGGTGATTTTAATGTGCACTTTAAATTCCTATGTAAATTAAAACCACCTGCCAGGCTATTTTAGTCCCCACCAAATCATGCCAGGCGATGATATTTCGTATGATTGAATATTAGACTTTAAAATAGTGTAGGTTTCAAAGTGACTCAAGAACATTTTTTGCATAGGAAAAATTGCAAATTACAAATTTTATAGATCACTAACGCCCCCCAACCTCCCAGCCAGGTTGTCGATTTCATCATCTACACATTCGCAAGTTATCAACTTTAATATTTTCAATGTGCCTCATATATGTACTCAAAAAAACCACTCAGCTCTCCAGCTATAACATTAAGATAGTCCGCAAGAACATATATAAGGACGTGAAACTCCAGTGGAAAGGGAAGTAGGAAAAAATACGCCTTTCTGGGCTTTCACGTCTTTGTCATATGAGTTCTTGACTGTAAAATTGCAATGTACGTGTCCGAACAACCTTAAGACAGTTACAGTTACAGATAATTATGTTCATCATCTGGCAGGTTGATGCTGTAGACCGTAAGTGTCACACTCACCTGAAAAATTTATTTTCGCTATTAATGATAATACCCTGTATAAGCAAGTAATTTACCTACACTTATTTTCCAATTAAAAATATGATCACAAATGCAAAAAATAATTATATCCTAAAAAACCTTGATCCGTTCGAGATACTAAAGCCTCCCGTATGGGGTATAATAAAAGATCTAGAGCCAAGTGTAGAATTTGATACTCATTTCAAAACGGTTGGGGAGGACGACGCACAAACCTTATAGAAAATGGTTCTCACCTAATTGTCTGAATTTTTGATGGGCACAAAGAAAAATCATGAACAGTATTATGCTTTTTATCCACTGATAAAGCAATATTTTTATCCCCAGTTACAATTATTGTTATTTTTGTAGTCGGTGTCAGCCAAGGGAACAACTCTGACAGAACAGTTTGCTACATTAACTTGGCTGACACCGGCTCCAAAAATAACAATAATTATAACTATATTATATTATATGGTTATTTTTTTACTTTTTAGTGCATATTATAATTTGTTTAAGAATTTCTTTTTTGAGTTCGGTTTTTTTATTTTATAAAAGTTTTTTATTTTGTGACTTTTAGTGAATCTGAAGTACACTAACTAATTTGTTACTAAAAAAAGGATAATCGAAATCGGTTGGCGTGATATTGAATTATTCGTCCATTTGTCGCGCACATAATTAATTCAAATTTAAGACTTATATTGTTTTCTCATGGATGCCATTGTCAGAACTGGATCAAATTGAAATGGGACCACACGAGGTTCAAATAAAAAAGAATCATCATAATCGGTTCACAAAGACGAAAGTTCTGAGGAAACAAAAATTAACAACAAAAAAATACAGTCGAGCCTTCTCCTTTTTTGAAGTCGGTTAAAATTATGTTAATTTCAAAATGTACACATAGCTCCGTGAAATAGCACCTCTAATTTTCTGATTGGATTCGTTTGTCCATCATTTGTCCACCTTCTAATTGAAAGTTTTGGCACAATTACAAATTTTTATACCGCACACCCAGATGCAAATTTTCATAAAATACAGATTTCATTCGTTAGAAAGTTTGACCACTCTGCAATTTTAATTTATGAGGAAAATTTTATTTTTGTCAAAGCTTTGTTTTTTCCACTATTCTGAAATGGCTGTCAAATCGTACACCTGATCCCACACCAATATTGGAAACTTTGCAAAATAGATTTATAAAGGATTTACAAATTAATGATTTTGTTTTGCTAATTTTGTAAATGTAAATTATATTTTTAGAAATTAATAAAACAATACTATCATAAAAAAACGTGCATTATTTATTTTTTTATTACCGTTTAAACATTTATTTAATTTTTTTATGTTAAAATGCAATTATTTTTAAATCCTTCTGGATTACCTGCATAAAATATCACAAATATTTTCGTTGAAAACCAAATATTAAAAAAATTTGGAAATATTTTTATACTATAAATTTAATATAAGAGTTGAATCCACAAAAAAAAATAATGAAGACTCTTAATTGGATATTCATAATGATTGTACCATTGGTTGTTTCAATCATAATATTTTTAATATTTTTTAGAACAAATATGGCAACTTTAAAATTATATCGAAGCACAAGCGTTGTGTTACCAGATAGTGTCGAAGAAGCTGGAATTGTTGTTGATCAGGATGGTAAAATATCTAAAATACTCACGAAACCAGATTTAGATACAATGGATCCAAATTCATTTGAGGTAAATTAAAAGGAACGTTTCTAGATTATTGTAATTTTTTTACGTCCTCGAGACGTTTTCGCTGTTTATTAAAATGCATAAAAAAAAGATAGTCAGTCATAGGGACTGTCAACGGAAGTGAAAACTTAAAACTTTGGAATAACTGTTTTTTTTTTTTAATTAATTATAGTATAAATAATTAAAATTTCATAATTTGTAAATTGAAATTATTAACGTGTGTATAAAAAACTATTGTAAATAATAAAAAAAGCAACAACGCACAATGTTTTCAAGCGGTCACTCATCCTAGAACTAAGTGTGCGCAATGCTGTTTAACTTCAGTGATCGGGCGAGAACCGCTGTTTTCAATGTGGTATGTATGGAGCGTGGCGATAACGCGAGTTTCATGATTTTTGTTCATCAAAAAGTGCTTAACGTGCCTAAAGAAGTTTTCACTGCAAAAACACCATATTCATAAATGGCCTTTACTCATTATAGTCTCATAGTCTCCTAAAAGTTATACTCCGTTGTTATACTTATAGTCTAATCAAGAGGTTCAAATTGCTGAAATATCGAAATACTGGTCGTAAAAATTCGTTTGTTAGCTCGTTGGATTCGGAATGATGTCTAGGAAAATGTGCCAGAAGCGTTTTTTATCACATAAAAAATTGCAACCGTTATAAATAATTAAAGATGAAAATAAAAGGTATTTCGTTTTTGGTATATATATATATATATATACATATTGAATTTTGAATTTTTCCAATAGCAATATCTCAGAAATTAGGCCTTGGATCGAAATTTGGTAAAATGCTTTTCATTCGTTTTTATATGCTTATTTAGGAAGTGCGGTGTCTTGCAGTCAATTATAAAACACCCTGTATGCAAATATCTTGATTTTACATATCTCTAATCTATTTTTTGAAGTCATTTTTGGTGTCTTATTTTTCGATTCTTTACCGAAGGCGAATGAAAATTAGATCAATCGAATTATGCAGCATAAAACACGCTGTCTAAAAGAAGTATACATTACCCATTTCTTTCTACCCGCAAAAAATTTATAACGGGTGCTGATTTGAACAGAATCTGCGGGCTCGCTTTTTTTCTGACGAACAGATCCAATATTGACTTATATAAGGAGAAATTTGCGACAGAGAAAAAGTCTTAGGAACTCTGAAAAACGTTAAGAAATTCACCTATATTCTTTATTCAATTTTTTTTCACCAGGGTTTTTTGATTTTATTAAAATTTTAAGGTAGCGAGTTCGATAAAAATGCTTGAATGTTTTAGGTAATTGATTTTGGAGATCTGGTAATAATGCCAGGAGTTGTGGACTCACATGTCCATGTAAACGAACCAGGGCGAACCGACTGGGAAGGATATACCACAGCAACACGAGCTGCAGCTAAAGGAGGTGTTACAACAATCATCGATATGCCATTGTAAACCAAAAAACTGAGAAAATTATCCAGAAAACAACGAATAAAATTTAATTGTAAAATTTTTCCTAGAAACTCAATTCCACCAACCACAACGATAGAAAATTTTAACACAAAATTAAAAGCTGCCGAGGGTAAAAATTATGTGGATCTTGGATTTTGGGGTGGTGTTATACCTGGAAATCAAAATGAGTTGGTCAAACTTGTGGAAGCTGGTGTTGTTGGTTTTAAATGTTTTCTATGTCCAAGTGGTGTTGATGAGTTTCCAAATGTTAATCAAGAAGATATTCAATTAGCCTT
Source organism: Chrysoperla carnea (assembly GCF_905475395.1). Taxonomy (NCBI): domain Eukaryota; kingdom Metazoa; phylum Arthropoda; class Insecta; order Neuroptera; family Chrysopidae; genus Chrysoperla; species Chrysoperla carnea. Next base: position 72,685,675 of record NC_058339.1, on the reverse strand, counting down.
GCAAGCTTTGGAAGGGACGAATTCTGTATTAGCGGTAACCAAATTTCGTAATTTTTTACAATTTGAGTATTTTTAACATACAGGGTGGGGTGGATCATTTTAATATATTATGGCTAATAGGTCGTTTTGTAGTTAGCCAATAAAAAATGGTCCAACCTGTATATTTAAAATAAGGCCTTGGAATTGGCTGGAGGAGTAATGCGAAACCTATCAAGTAAAAGGCCTTTTAAACCAACCCGGTATTGAGCTCGTGACGACACTCGCTCTTTTACCCTTTACCATACCTGATTCGTTTTCTATATAGCTCTTTGAGAGTTGAAAGGATGTGCATCAATTCTGGTGGAAAAAATATTTGAAGAAAGAATAAGTGCAAATTACTCGTAGAAACTCTTAAAAAATCTTAAGAACTCTGAAAAAGTATTAAGAACTCTGAATAATTCTGGATTTCTCAACGTTTTTGAACTGTCTAATTCAGAGTTATCCATGACTTATTAAGTCTGAATTAGCCACTCCAAAAGACGTTGAGAAATTCAGAGTTATTCAAAGTTTCTAAGATTTTTCAGAGTTCCTAAGACTTTTTCAAAGTTCCTAAGACTTATTAAGATTTATTCTTTCTTCAAATATTTTTCCACCTGGGTACTCAGTCATTAGGAGAGTTGAAAATATGTCCCTGTCATTTGGGATCGCCTTTTTCTTGTTCTTCAACACGAATAAGCTTTTTTAATTACTTGTAAACTAAGTACATATTTTTTTAGTTTCATGCCGAATTAGAACTGAATAATACAACACCAATCGGTAAGTCATTCAAAACATACCTCGAAAACTAACTTTCCCTAACTGTGCAAATGTAATTTCAGGTGATCCCACAATTTACGAAACATTTTTGGAAAGTCGTCCAGATGAAATGGAAGTTGAAGCTATTAAAATTGTCACCGAATTATGTGCAAAACATAGGTTTGTATGCATTTTTTTATACTTTTTTACAATTTGTATTTCCTGTATATATGTAATATATGAAGGTATGCTAAGTTTAGTCCCAAGTTTGTAACGCTTAAGAATATTGATGCTGCGAACAAATTTTTGCAATGCCTGTCTGTCTGTCCGTCTGCGGACACGATAACTCAAAAACGAAAAGATATATCAAGCTGAAATTTTTATAGCATGCTCTGGATGTAAAAAGTGAGGTTGAGTTAGTAAATGAGCAGCATAGGTGAATTGGGTCTTAGGTCCGTATCTTGTAAGCCATTAGAGATAGAACAAAACTTTAAAAGTAAAAAAATGAACAACTTTTGTTTGAAATATTTTTTCGTAAACATCACTGTTTACCCGTGAGGACGCAAATTAGGCATTATATAGTATTTATGTACTGTATTGTATCAAGTATACTTTTATCGTATATATGTATGTGTTTGTTTATAGAAAATAATATGTTCACTGAGGAAGTGAGAAGAAAGATACTCTTATTACTTTGAGTGTAAGAGTGGCTATCTTTCTTTACTTACATGACTTAAAAAAACAAACGATTGCCTAATCAACACTGTCTATATATGGTATTTCAACAATTAACTCAGTAAATTGTTTGTTTTCACTTGTTATTTAATTTTTTGGATTCTAGTGTTCGTTGCCACATTGTCCACTTAGCAGCTGCCAAAGCATTGCCTATTTTACGTAAATTTAGAGCAAAAAATAAGAATCTAACTGTCGAAACATGTCACCATTATTTAACATTTAGTTCCGAAGAAATTCCACAGGGTAAAACGCAATATAAATGTTGCCCTCCAATAAGGGATCATGAAAATCGGGTAAAATTATCAATAATCAAAATCATAGAATACTTCTTAAATTTTATGAATTTTTCTAGGAACTCTTGTGGGCAGCCTTACAAAACCACGATATCGATCAAGTTGTATCTGATCATTCTCCATGTACACCAAATTTAAAATTTTTGAACAACACTGAGAAACCCGCAGATTTCATGAAAGCTTGGGGTGGAATTGCATCTGTACAATTTGGATTATCATTATTTTGGACGGAGGCTCGTAAACGTGGCTTAAATTTGTTGGATGTTTCACATTTCTTATGTAAAGGTCCATCAAAATTGATTGGTTTAGAAAGTAAAAAAGGTCAATTAAAAGAAGGTTTAGATGCAGATTTTGTCGTATGGAATCAAAATGAAACATTTGTAGTCAAACAATCTGATATTGAGATGAAAAATAAGGTAAGTCATAGACTAAAAAGGTTATCCCTGGCAAATTAGGCAATACTACATTAATTAATTCATAGTAGCGTATAAGAACAAAGTCGCTTGCCGCAGTTTATACCTATCATGTCCCTTAAGGATGCTTAGATCTTTAAAGGATATATTGCTGTGGTTTTTTCTAATAGATAGAGTGATTTAAGAGGAAGGCTTTTATGAATAATACATGCATAATTTAGAATCAGGGGTTGAAATAAAGATTGAAAGGGATGTGCTTAAAAACTTAAAAAGTTGTGCATCGATTAAGCTCAAATATTAAAAAGATATACAACCAGCTTCAAGGATTATTTTGTTTATCTTTAACCTTCAGGGAGTGGAAAGGTAGAGGGAGAAAGTGGGGACGAATATGGGGTATCAAATAAAAGAGAATGGCGCGTGTACATATTACAAGACTATAACCCCTACGCAAGGGGCTATAGGGGAGGGATGAAAGTAGGAATGTTGCCTAGCAAAGCGGGTAGTTCATAGCTAATGCCAAATAAACATCAGTTTATTAAACATTTCAATAAATTTTGTGACAGAAAACTATGACCAATGTATAAAAACAAAAAACAATTTTTTAACGAAAAATTAAAATTTGAAATTTTTTTAATGAAGTATTGTTTTTCAGATAACGCCATATTTAAATATGGAATTTTATGGGAAAGTTTATAAAACATTTGTTCGCGGTCTGAAAGTGTACGATAAAGATGAAGGATTTTCGGAAACACCTTTGGGTAAATTAAATATTAAGAAAGGTGTAAAAAATTAGTGTTTTTTTTTTAATATTAAATTTTAAATATACTTTTTTTTAAATATTTGTCTAGTATATTATTCCCCTATTTTTTAAAGCTTTTATTCAATTGGAATTCTTGACCCCCCCCCCCCCTTCCTTCATGGATGATTCCTTGGTGTGGTCCAAAAATACTCAACCAGTTCTTACAATAAGTATAAAATTAAGTGTTTTCTAAATATTTATACAAAAAATATTATTAGAGTGAAAAACATTGAGATATTGAAAATTATCTAATCTAAAAGTGGCTATACAGACATTATCATGCTTTGACAAACATATTTGTTCAATCTTTTTGTACAAATTTGATAAATTTTACGTCACTTACTTTAGCAGCTTTTTGTTTTTCCCAGAGAAAAATTTGTAACAAGAAGATATATGATTTGTAGTGTAAAAAACGGTTAATGAAAATAAAAACCTAGTTCCATATTTCCTTACTTTGTGAATTGAAGATATATCCGAGTATTTAGTAATTCAAGCATTATTTTAAGCCCTTTTATTGCAGCTTATATTTTCTTTGCTAAAAATGTGTGCAACTTTGATCATTTTTAGACATTTTTATACTATATTTAACATATTTGTTTAAATAATTGCCTATATTTAAAAACTTTTTGGATGAAAAAATTCGTCTTTATATACAAAATTTTTAATCCCTGATAAGGTTTTTACTGGCATTTTATGGTTAAAATAATGCTTGAATTACATATTTATATTATTTACTTTCCATAATTTTGTATTCGATTTTTAAGATAAACATCAAAATTCTAAAAAGCGAATCAGCGAAAATCGATACATACACATATGTATCCCTATATATTATAAATGTGAAAGTAAGGAGGTTTGTTTGTTTTCACGCAAAAACTAATGAATAGATTTGAATAAAACTTAACTATAATATAGCTCATATATCAGAATAACACATGAGCTATAATTTTTAAAGATATATAAAAAAAAAATTAAATTAAATTTGACATTACCATAAATTACAGATTTCTGATTCGGAATTGTTTTTGACGTTTGCTTTATCGATCGATATTGTCGATATAGTGTGAATACACCTTTAAAATAGTAATATTGTTGCTAGGCAATATTTGTTCATATAAACATAAACATATAAACAAATATGCTTAAATAATTTACGCTGTCTAAATGTTTTAAAAGTTTTATAATAAGTTTAGTTACAAATTTTAATTAAAATAAAGCTTAAATAAACATGATTCAAACTTTAAGAGACATTGCAATAACTCTGTCAATGAAAAATGATGCTGAAAAAGAGATTACTGACAAGGCAATACTTATTCTTGGAGCTTCTGTATCGGTAAACAAATAAAAAGAATACATGTAATAAGTCATAAACAGCGAATATTTTTTAGAATGATTTACAACAAGCTAAAAAATTAGTTAGTCCGACAACACTGAGCAATTCGCTATTGAGAAAATTGCACTTTTAAATACTATAAAAGCTCGAGAGGTTTTGTAGTACACTACTCACCAATCTTAAACTCACACTTCAACCCCAAAATAAATGTTCCTTAAATATTTTCGAAAAACGCGTATTGTTTTGACAGAAATGTTGACATTCCAACGCGCACATAACTCAAAAACGTTGCTGGGTCCTTTAGTGCTGACCCTTTCAAAGGAATAGTAAAACGCAATTACTAGGTATTGATAATTAATCGCTATGCATAAAAATTGCTCCGATATTAAATTAGCAACTTATTTCATCCTACTCAATGAAAAAATTTCAAGGTACAAATGAGCACGGAATTTCTACTGATCGGCAGTTTTAGGTGCTTAGAAAACTTCAAACGCTCAGTATCGATTTATTGTCAATGTCTACGCTGATTTTAAAAATTAATAATAAAATAAATAAATGCGTTTAATTTTACTAGGGTAAATCATCAATAATTGCTCAATGGCTAGGCAAAAATCCCCCAAATGGAAAAAGAGCACCAGGAATAGAATACTCATGGAGCCGAAAAACAAATAAAATTTGTCACATTTGGGAAATGCTAGAAACAATATCGCCAAAAGTAATATCGACAATTCTTAAACCAGAAAGACAATTTAAACCGGTTTTATTTCTGATAGTTTTCGATTTATCACGACCAAATTCAATTACTTTAGATGCTCAACAAATTTTCAATAACGTATCGGGATTTTCTCCAGAGAATATTATTATTATTGGTAGTAAATACGATATTTTTCAAAATTTAGGTAAGTTTCAGAATAGTGCATTTTGATAGACTAAGACTAAACAATACCTACTTGCAGGGTGTTTTTGGAATTTATCCACAGAATTTAAAAATCAAATTTGTTTATTTTCTTGTTTTTAGAATCAGAAATGAAAAAAAATGTGTGTAAATTTTTACGTGGAATAGCATTATTGAGATCAGCACATCTTATATTCTACAGTCATGAAATTCCTGCATTAGTTAAACGATTTGGTGAGCTATTGAATAGTATTATTTGGAGTTCAGGAAATTCTCGTGCCGCTCTATCTAAAGATTATCATACACCATTGTACATTACTCCATCGAGCGATTCATGGAGTGATTTAGGAATAAACGCATGTTCATTAGAACAATTATGTAATGCATATAATCGACAATTTTAGGGCTCCTACCCCTTCGGTTTTGGGCCGGAGTGTCGGGTTTTCGAGGCGTGTCTGCGATTTCCGGGCAAAGGTATAAATTCTCTGGATTTGAGCAAAAAATATTAAATTTGTTCTTTCCAAAAAAAATTTATAACTTTTATTGCTATCAAAGAAAATATATTCCGAATAAAATAATTCAATTCCGTTTAAAACAAAGGTAAACATAACCTCCGTTCTCTGTAATACTTCGTGTCCCATTTTTGAACTCAACGGTTAAAAATATTTCAGAACCCTAGTGGAAATATTTCAAATGATAGGCTTAAAAAGATTTACTAATTCTGAAAAACTCTTCTTTTGAATTAGTAAGACGTTTTAAGTCTCATCTGAAATATTGGTGGCTGGATTCGAGCTTAATAGACTATAGCTGGAGAGACACCACTGCTGGATTCGGACTAAGTAAGCACTAAAGTCGTAATCAATTCTATAGCATGCACACTCCTACCGAATCTTTTAATGATAGTATAATATAACATCCTAATTAATTAAATTAATTTCATCAATACATCTTATCTAATGAACAAAATGTAAATAGTATATATGAGAATACATTGTTTTTACAAAAATAAAGAACTTTTTATTTCACTGTTTCCTTTGTAGGCAAAGTAGGCAAAAAATTCAATTATTAAAAATTTTTTTGTTTAATAAAAATGTGAATTATTTTCAATTTTAGTCAATTTTGCGTGAAACAATCATTTGAAAAAGTCGCCACTTCACTTAAACTATATCTAGTCACTATGTTCGCGAATGTCACTATCCTGGAAGTTTTAGAACGTTTCTCAGAAATACTATAACCTAACCTTCCGTCTTGTTTTGGTCAACTGTACCATGTCAGAGACTAGAATGCTAGAATGTTTACTTGCACTGCAGTAGCAAATTGTACTCAGTGTTCCCAACTTAGTGGTTTTACTACTAAAACTAGCAGTTTTTATATTTTGTTAGTGGGATTATTTACTTTTTAGTGGTTAGTGGTTTTTTTTAGTGGTTTTTATTCATAGATGAATATAGGTAAAAATTGTTTGCTATAGAGTAAAAATGTGTACTCTATTGTTTTTCTATTTTATATAAAGAACTGTTTTCATACATATTAATTGAATTTTTATTAACCTCAAGTTATTTGAACATCATCATAAAAATCTAAATAGAATTTCAGAAATATAATTTTTAAATTTTCAATTATTTGCTTCATAATAAATTAAAAGTTTTTAATTTTTATTATGGCAGAAGTCTTAGTGGTTTTCTAGTGGTTTTCTATCGTCTGTTTAGTGGGTTTGAGAATTGAAAGTTGGCAACACTGATTGTACTGCGGAACGTTCATTTTGAGAACAGACTAAATTCTTTGGCTATAATATGTATTGAAGTTGAAACTTTGCTACAAGTTGATCTGAACAAAATCATCGATTCATTTGCTGTTGAAAAAGTCCGGCGTAAAAATGTACATTGAAATAATTGAAAAATGAATTGTTTTTTTGTTTTGTAAACCTTACTTACGATTAAAAAGTTATTTCATATATTATATTAAATATTTTTCAATTTCCAAATAAATAAAACAGATTTTTGTTTATAAAAAAAGGCGGCACTTTGATGCCTGCCAATGGGCAGCAAATTCGTAAATCCGCCCCTGTTCAAAGATAAAGCAATTGGTAAATAGCTTAGATCATATATTTTAAATAGTGAATTTTCAAGTATTTTAAGTATTATAAGTAGTGAATTTTCAAAGGTAAATAGTCTTTCTTTAACATCTAGGCGAATTCAAAATTATTCAGGATAAAAAATAAATTTGATTTAAATTAAAATTAATTTTAATCGTCTATACTCTATACTATTCAGGGAAACATTTTTTTTTTAATTTTAAACCTACATTATAATTTTAACGTTATCAAAATCAGAGTGTGCGCATAAAGCATAAATGTCAAATCGAGGATTAATTTTTAACTCTGGTTAAAACTATAAATTAAAAATAAATAATTGTATTTTCATTAAATTTATCGAATTTAAAATAAATACATTTTTTTTAAATTTAAGGCGAGTTATAAATTCATTAAGCTTGAATTTTTTTTATAAGACATTAATATATAAAAATTTATGTTATCCTTTAGGCGTTTATGTTTATACTTAGGATTAAATTTCGTATATTATTCGAACCAGAGATCATCAAGATTTTTATAAATATGACCGAAACCGATAATTCAATGAAAAAAAAACGTGCTAAAAATTTTTTAGATGAAGAAAAAGAATTTTTAACCCAATTAGTAAAGCCATATAAATATATTGTTGATAGTACAAAAACTGATCATGCAACTAGCAATTTAAAACAAACAACTTGGCAAGAAATCGCTGAGCAATTTAATTTACATTCAAAAACTGGACAAAGATCTATTAAACAAGTCAAAGAATTATATGGAAATATACAAAAAAGGGAAAGAAGGAGATTAAGAATTGCCGCTAACAAGGTGTATATTTTTGTGTATCTGTTAAAATTACGTAATAGAGGTATATCAATATTCCAAATTATTCCTTTTTATTTCACAAAAATATACCGTTTTACGATTTAAAGACCTAAAAACGAATATTAAATGGACTAATTTAGAAGTGGAAATCAGTTGACCACAATTTGCGTATTCAACGGACGCCTTTGATTTTTGCGTTTAGCTTAAAACTATATTCAAAATGACCAGAGACATATAAAATCACAACATGGATAAAGAATAACTATTAACGTTCTGAGTGTGCGCATATAGCTCAAATGCCAAATCGAGAGTCATTATATAACTTTGTTATATGTTATACTTTAACTTTGTGTATTTATACTAGGCTTAAATTACGAATACCATTCAAAATTTTTATTAAAATGTTCGATAACAATAGTTTAATGAAAAGAACACGTACCAATTTAAAACTAGTAACTTAGCAAGAAATCGCGAGCAATTTAATTTACTTTCAAAAACTGGATATAGTCAAACAAGTCAAATAAACGGTCCGAAACATCGGACAAGACTTTATTATATTATAAAATTGATATATTATTCTTGTAATATTTTGATTGAAAGCAGCCAATTGTAAGAATTATTTAAAAACAAGGAAAAGCTTTAGTTTATTAACTTCACTAATTTGGCTTAATTAAGTTTTACGTTAAATTAAGGTCTTTTTTATTATACGAAGTTTCACTGCTGTCCCCTCAGCCTCTCCCTAGAAAATACCATTTTCTGTATTTTGAAATGTTTTCCCTAGGGTGTGGCCTTCTCGAATTTTCCCGGATATGTGGCTTATACCAATCCTAAGAACACCTTATGGCCTATCCTTGTGTCAAGTTTAATCGAAATCGTGGTTCCATTTTTGAGAAAACCCCAAAAAAAAGGTTTTCCCTAAGGTGTGGGCCTTCTCGAATTTCCCCGGACGGTGGGTTATAGCAATCCTAGGAACACCTTAAGGTCTAACCTTGTGCCCAGTTTAATCGAAATCGTTAGAGCCGTCTTTGAAAAAACCCAAAAAAAAGTTTTATCCCAAGAGTATGGGTCTTGTCGAATTTTCCTGGATATGTGGCTTATACCAATCATAGGAACACCTTAAAGTCTAGCCTTGTGCCTAGTTTAATCGAAATCGATTGAGCCGTTTTTGAGAAATCTCCAAACAAAAAAAGTTTTTCCCAATGATGTGGGCCTTCTCGAAGTTTCCCGGATATGTGGCTTATACCAATCCAAGGCACACCTTAAGATCTAGCCTTGTGCCCAGTTTAATCGAATTCGTTAGAGCCGTTTTTGAGAAAACCCCAAAAATCCTGTTTTGGCCTATAGGGAAGTACCCTTAAAAAAGGCCTAGGAAAAAAATGAAAAAATCGTCTGGAATTATGATCAAACTGAACCTATGTATCGAGTTTGAGAAAAATCGGTTGAAAATTGAAGGCTCCAGCTTGGTAACAGATATACCGACGGACGCAACATACTTTGCGTCCGTCTCACAATACTTTATAATATAATAAAGTAAAAATTGTATGCGAAAATATACAGAAAAATATTTTTGTTTATTTGATAAAATTGTGTTATAGGCGTATAACTACATTTCAAATTATTTCTTTTTGTTTCTCAGAAATATACGATCTAAGATTTCTAAAAAGGCCCTAAAATTGAAAATTAAATGTGTTAATTTTTTTAGGAAGGTGAAGGGATATTTGTTTATGATCATGACGACCACAGTGAAGATAATTTCAGTAGAGTATTAAATGGTAATTTTTACATTCTTTTAACTTAAATTTTGTTAAAAAAAAGCAGGTCAGCTTATTTAGGATGTAAATTTAGTTAAGTAATGTTATTCATTGTTTGAAAAATAATAACATTCAACAGTCGCCATTTTGTTCTCAAATTCTCATTGTTATCAAATAGTTGCATCCATACCTCTTTTAGTTATCAAATTAAAATTTTCTAAAAGCTTCTCTCTACAAGTAAAAGTATAAAGAAAAAGCCACATCAGATTTTATATTTTTATTTTACAGAGTCTGTTTCTTACGAAAATCTTTCTCACCATGAAGATTTTAAACCAAGTATAAATGGCCAAGATTGTATTTCTCTTGTTGACGACGATGACCCCCTTAATTCTAACACAGAGACTAATAATATAAAAATCGAACGAATATTACCGTCAACAAACGTGCTGGCAAAAGAACAAGCGGAGAAAAATGATCGAAATAATATGATACATATAAAACGAGTATCTCGTGACTATTCCGAACAATTATTTCTATTAAAGAAACAAAAACATGAAAAGAAACTAGAAATTTTAGAAATAATTAGGAAAAGAGAACAAGTTGAATTAGAAATTAAAGAAGTTGAATTAGAAATAAAGAAAAAAAAATTATTAAATAAAAGAAATTAAAATAAAATGTATTTTATATATAAAATAACTATCCGTTATCATCCCGCTTCGCTGGACTATAAAACTATAAAATAAACAAACATTACTTTTAGTATCCTTGCACTTTTAGACTCTCATTCCTTCGATTTCAAGTTTTCACTTATTTCTATTTTTAAAAACGTAAAGGAACACACTATTTTAATATAAAACTTTTTTACTTCGTTTATATTCAAAAATCAAAGTAACTTATGTACACAAGGTTTTTTAGGCACCCCTATACGGAATTTTATCAAAATCGGTTTACACGTGAAAGCAAACAAACGGACAGTAACTTTCGTATTTAAATTTATAATATTAGTAATTTAATGAAAATACAGTCCAAAATATGTTTATTATTTACTCAGAACTCTGCAAATCTAAGCAGATATTATTACTGTTTCATTAATTCCCAAAGTGGTCCAGGTAGATCCATGTGAGCTATAAAAAGAATTGGAGGTCTGTGAGATGTAAACGAGAATCCACGATAGTCTTAATTTGACCTGAAAACATAAACAGATCGACGACGATTTCCCAACGAATTTTCCCAATTTGTCACAGACTAAAATGGTTATTAAAGAAAACCGAAGAACTAAGTACAATCAGATGTCAGAACATTAACTTCTCTGCAAATTTTATTTAAGTTATTTTTTTATTGGTTGACTGCAAAACGAGCTATTAGCCATTATAGATTAAAATGACCCACCCTATATAATAAATAGGTACTTAATTTTATTTTGGTTTGATTAAATGTATAAAAAATGTATTAGAAATGAGTCAAAACACATTTGAAGTTGATGAATTTTCAAAAATGAGATATTAGCTTACCCGGGGAGTCTACACAAAACGGTAAAACATGGCGTGGTCTACGAGACCACTAAGAATTTTGGGGACCATTGTTTTAAATGTACCATTCCAGCTAGATTAGCCACTTAAGTGTTACTTGAACCTTCACCTCCTCACCACCCTCCAGTTATATGAACTTATCTTTCACAATAGACCTTTTTCACATTTTTTTTTCTTTTTTTTTAAATGAAAGTAAATGTCTTAATAAATGGGCTAATTTTATCCCTCGATTTTTTTGAAGCCATATGACCGAGAAAACAGACAATGAAAATCATTAAAATTCAAACTGGCGAAAACGATCCGGAAACACACGATGTTACACGAACGTTGGTTTGGCGTCATTTAAATTTGATAACAGTGATATATTAATACAACTGTTGACACTGTTTTATTGTCATTGCTTGTCGGATTGACATCACAGATAACGTGTGCGGTGGAGCCAAAAAAATAGTTTTAAAATATTTCAAATATTGTGACTTTTTAACAATTTTGTTCATAGTGTTTTTATTGTTAAAAATGCGTAATGTTTGAGTTACAGGCTCTACTCGACCTATATTTTCATAAAAAATTATCAAAAAGCATTTTTGTTTTTAATGAAAAAGGTCTATTCGAACTCCATAAGAGACAGATTTGAGATTAATAACAAAAGAAAGTTTGATTCAACAGGTGTAAAAAAAACATTGACATTTTCAATTGATTTATTTTAGTAAATTAAACGTTATTTATTACAAATAATATATGAAAAATTTAAGCAAAAAAAAGGGGGGTTAATTGTTTTTAACAGACAAAAGATGTTTGTGCACACATTCCTCTTTGTTGATCAAATGCGTTGTTTTATTTACAAGTTGCATTAAACTGGATAAATGATTTGCCCAATCATTTAATATATCATTTGGATCTTTTGAACGTGTAAAGTAAACAACACCAGCTGGTCGATCAGTTTTAGCATGCACTGATCCACAAACGACCAACGATGATAACGAAGTTTCAGCTTCAGCCGGTGTTAAATCTAACAATTCAGCCATACGTTTTAATGATATTCGCGTGTAATATTTAGCCATAACACGTATATTATGCTCAACAATACGATCTTGTAATTCTTTCCAATGTTGTTTTGCCTTTGGAGTACGTGTCTCATCGAATACATCATTTAAACGTTCCGTTCCAGTTGTTTTCTCACATAATGGTTGTTTATATAATTTACAAAAACTTGTCCATTTTATTAATTCTGGATTCACAAATAATTTTAATAGTTCTTTAAATATTTGTATTTGATCTAATTCACGTTCTAATAGCATTCGATGCATTAAATCGGACTGTTCGTTGTCGTGCGGGGCTAATATTAAGTACAATACAGCATTACATAATGATGTTAAACGCATTGTTTCGGATTCTTGAGCGTTCATTAATGCCCTAAAATACAAAACTTAGTTACAAATGTTTCCGTTTTTTAAATTCTCTGGAATATTTTACTCTCACAAATATTTTCTAAGGAATTGCCTGAAATCGATTCGAGAAACCGTTCTTCATATGAGATTTTGGTAGATATCTAAGAAACTTTGCATATTTGAGTCAAAATTAATCTATACCGGGTGCATCAGAATAAATAATCAATGTTTGAGAGGGCTAATAAGGTAAGTAAAACAAGCAATTTGGTATAACTAACATGTGTGCCCGGAAACGATTCCCTTCGGAGCTAGAAACTTCAGAACTTTATTTTTTTAATTTTGTATCGAATCTACCTCGTTTTCGAAAAAACGTTATTGGTATTTTGATTAGAAACACCATCAGTCATCAGAAAAGAGGAAAATCGAAGACAATCTGGAAAAGGTGGGTCAGTAAGGAAATCGAGGAAGAGGGAGAGCTGGAGTGAAATCATGAAAATGGCACAGAACTGTGTACGGTGGAAGGCTGTTTGTGGCGGTCAGGAACTAAATGATTGATTGATTTTGATTAGTAACAAAAAAATCTCGTTGATATTTTTTGTTGCAAAAGGACAATAATTATAGTAAAACATAAGAGGGGTACCGCAAATGGGTGCCTAGCACATAGACCAAGGGGGGACTTCTCTGTACTTTCCTTGAGAACAACCTGTCATCCGAAGGATATACGTCTTCGGGAGATGCTATTTTAAGCACTTGAAGCTATAGGATTCTGTCGAGTGAGACTCGACGCACAATGCTCACAGCTTCACCGCTGGGATTGCTTCCAGGACGGTAAAGCCTTCATACATGTTATTTACATCTGCAGAAATTTTCGGAGAGTCAGATTCAGAAGGGTTCGAAACCTTAAATCTTTGGAGCAACGACGGAAAGGCTGTGGGCTTTTTGGCGCATGCCCCGACAGAATCATATAGCTTCATCTGCTTAAAATATGATTTCTTATCCGCAGACGTCTCGCCTTTGGGTAACAGATTGTTCTCAAAAAGGGCACAGAAGTCTCCTTTTCCTAGGCGAAGAAACTGTGGGCTTTCTGCGTAGTTTCATCGTCCTCCATATAGGCCCTATAAGTGGGACAATCAGAGATCCTCATGTTATGAAGGTGGTAGTTATTTCGACAGTGTCCTGTCAAGAGTTCCACCACCCGTAAAAAGGACAAACTTACTTTTGAATTAAAAATACATATTTAAGCATATGATTTCTCACCTGTAATGTTTGCAAGCAGCCAAATGTGCACCTTCATGTTCATCTAATTTCAGCATAAGATTGTAATATTTCAATTTCAAATCTTTAGTACTTTCATCATCGAAGAATTTCGCATTAACTTTCTTCGATATAATTTGTGTACGAATATAATCCTCATTTCTCAGACACAAACGCATTTGTTCTAAAATCATTTCAACTTTCTCTCGTTTATCCATTGAACCATATGTTTCAACTTGTAATTCAAGAATTGTTTCAGCTGCTCCGGTAATATCTTGAATACTTTCTTTGTATTTCGCTAATGCTAAAGTTAATCGAGCACGTTCAACTTCTACATAAATTTTACCCTCAGTTACCTGTCGTAAGGTTTCAATTACTTTCAAATATGTCGGTGTATCAGGCATTAATTTTTGATCTTTTGCATGTTCGTGTACATAGCTACAGCATTCTTGCACCATTTTCCCAATGGCTTGCTTTAATTGAGATCTACGCTTACTCAATATTGAAACATGTTCGCATAAAGCATTCCAATCTTGTGCATCCTTACATATTTGAACAATTGCAACAAGTACACGAGCTGTGGATGTAGCATCAGCTCCTGTACGAGTTTGTTTCTCCAAAGCTAAAAGTGCATCTAAAGCCCCGCGTAGATCCCCATTAGCGGCCATTTTCTGACATTCGGGAATCTTTCCATCACAAGTTGAACTATAATCTACTTCCATTTTTACAATCCGACCGGTATCGGTAGCAATATTTTCGACGTCAGTCATCTTTGTTGTGGATCTACAAATTTCGTTAAATCATTGTTATTATGCATCCTAACCTTAATTTTTAATAAGTTTCGCAAATTTTATGTAAGTATGAAAATAAAATAAAAACTATAATAAAATAATGTTTAATAAACTTACTTATGTTAATAATTTAAAATAATTAATACAATTTTTATTAAAACGAGTACTAAATACGAATGACAACTCAAGTTGTGTCACTAAAACTCAATTGAAGGGAACACCTCGGTTAAAATCGTGCAATTCGCACAGTCATGTTTAAATTTTTAAATAAAAGCGGGAATGTTTTAAAATTATTTGCCAAATTAATATTAAAGTAATAATTTTATATAATAATAATAGTAGTATAACACAAAACAGAAATTATAATATATAGTATAATTTTGGATGTGTAATTTTTTAAACTTTCTCTGATCAATATCCGATAAAATATATCTGAAAAATTGTAAAATCAAAATTTCGCGTGACATGTATAACTCTAAAGTCAATGTTCGCTATACCTACCTATCTATCTTCCAATAAATCTTTTTCTGTAAAAATATCCCTGAAGACCAGGAAATTTCAAACTAAATTAAAGTCGAAAGGCATGGATTTTGGTTTAAGACAACTTATTTTTCTGAAATTATGCATTTCTACCACACTTAATAGTTTGTATTCTTTGGGTGCAAAATAGAGTTATCGCTTAAAGCTAGCGAATATAATAATTTCATCTTTTACAAATAATTCTCATTTATTAAAAAATATAAGCAATATTATTACATAAATAATTGTGATAAACTCATAGTATTTAATGATATTTAAATTAACAATTGATTTTTAATAATTTTTTTTTTAATCGTCTCCTATTAATTATAATTAAAGATATAAAAACGGAAAACGATTTTTACAAATCCTATTTGAATAATGTACTAAAAATAAACATAATGGGATTTTAATCCTAAATTTTCAACAGGTTTGATCTACTGGTATTTAAATCAAAAATTAAGATCCCAAAATTTGAAACTTGTGGGAATACCAATTTTTTCTCTTTTGTTCACAAGGGGAAATACAAAAACTAGAATTAGGAGAATAGAAGAACCAGAGTTATTGACATTTAAATTAGGATTCTTTTTATTTTGCTTGGCTCACGAAGGCATCCTCGAACTTCGAGCTATAAGAAGATAATGGAATCGTGAGAGATTTTTCATAGCTTCATAAAACAAAAACATATAATTTACAGAGGTAACAATAGTCGTAAACACTAAAGACGTAGTAAAAGTTTATTCAAAATTTGATCAAATAAACAATGGGATTTTGTTGATTATTGCAAAGTAAGCTATGAAGTTGTAGGTATTTCTTTTCAAGTAGTTTAACTTCACTAACTTCATGTAATACAAAGTGAAAGTACGCAAGAAAATATATTTTAAATTAGATTAATAAAATATTTTATGCAAATATAATAAACAATATAAATCTATTTAAAAAACATTTTGCGTACAAAAACTTTTATAAATTTTAATACTTTTGTACTATGGACCATATCATTATATACTAAAAATAGTTGTTAAGTAATAGAAATTATGTCGTCACATAATAAATTAATTTTTCCTTTATTATTGCGAAATACACATTGTTGCATATGATAATAATAATTTTCTTTTTAATCGCACAACCCAATTTTGGCCTTTTAAAAACTCTCCTTCCCTTCCCTTGTTATTACCATTCTAAATAAAAATGATGCTACTGACCAACATACTAAAAATTCTATAAAAACAAGTGAAAACAAACAATTGACTGAGTTAATTGTTGAAACACCATGTTGATGACGCAATCGTTTGTTTTTTGACGTCATGTAAATAAAAAAAGATATCCACTTTTAAATAGCTTCACACACATAACTGATATTCCCATATTAATACAAACTATAAAATTTGCACCTAATTACCGCCCTCGAGGGTAAACAGTGATGTTTACAAAAAAAAATACAAACGTTGCTTATTTTTTTATAAGGAACATTTTTTATATTTAAACTTTTGTTCTATCTCTAACGGTTTACGAGATAAGACCCAATTGTTCTATATTGCTCATTTACGAACTCGAACTCACTTTTTACGTCCTGAGTACGCTATAAAAATTTCATCTTGATATCTCTTTTCGTTTTTGAGTTATCGTGTTGACAGACAGACAGACAGACAATCGCAAATGGGCTAATTAGGTGATTTTATTAACACCTATACCAAAATTATGTTCGTCGCATCAATATTTTTAAGCGTTACAAACTTGGGACTAAACTTAATATACCTTGCATATTACATATATGCATGGTATAACAAAATATATTACTCTTTCTTTTTAACATATTTAAAAGTGTATAGAGCTTTCTCATTTTTATTGTAGTAAGTATAATATAGGAAGAGTTTGACATAAGTTTGACCTTTGTGTACGAGTTTTTTTTTTTTAGAATGGTAACCATATTGAAAAATCTTCAGTGAAGTGTCTTATAATCTGTCAAATGTTATTTCAATCCTAATTACAAGAATGCCCGTCAAAGTCGACATAACACCACCACCTCCAGCAAATTCAAAACAACCAGGAATTACAAAATCACTTTTATACAACGGTTCAAAATTTCACGGATCACAAAAATCAAAAGGAAATTCGTATGAAGTTGAAGTGGTTTTACAGGTTAGAATTTATATTATTTATTTTGTTATTATACAAATAATTTTCATTTTTTATTGAATTCTAAATGATTTTTCCTTAGTATGTTGATGAAGAAAATTCATATTTATGTGGCTATTTAAAGATCAAAGGTTTAACAGAAGAATTTCCCACGTTAACGACATTTTTTGATGGTGAAATTATCAGCCAAAAATATCCTTTTTTGACGAGAAAATGGGACGCTGATGAGGATGTTGATAAAAAACATTGGGTATGTAATATTTATACACAGTTTTCCTAATGGAAAAATTTTCAACTTAGGAAATTTACAAAAATATGTTTAAATTGTCAGTGAGTATTTTAGACACTAATATCAATAAAATTTTATATAAATCTCATTGAAATTATATTAAAACTACGCAGTAATCAAATTATTCCTCCAATTTTGTTATTGTAGTAATTTTAAGTTAGAATTTTTTTCCCGCCCTTTTAAGAAATGTATCAGAACATCAAGCTATGCCATTTTTCGAGTAGGAATCTGACAAAGAAATAACTGTGATTATTAAAATAAAATTTTTGTATTTTAGAGTAAATTTTCATCATTCTATCAGTATGCAAAGACATTTAATTCGGATAGTTTCGATTATGACGCACTAGCACAAACGGACTTTGTATTTATGAGATGGAAAGAACACTTTTTGGTACCAGATCATAAAATAAAGGATATAAATGGAGCATCATTTGCTGGATTTTATTATATATGTTTCCAAAAATCAGCGGCAACCATTGAAGGTTATTATTACCATCGAAGCTCTGAATGGTTAGTTTTTTCGATAAATATTTTTGCTTAATTTTAGTCTAATATTTTCACCTCGAAAGAAAAGTTTGCGTTTATGTAAATTTTCTTAGACACGCCCACGCCCTCTTTTTAAATTTTCCTTAATAGTTATACAATTTAAATTAGAATCACAGATTATAATTTATTACATAAATAGATAGGCAACTCTACTGTACATGAAATGTTTTTCCATAGAGTCATCTGGAAAAAGGCACTTACAATAAACTATTTTTTTTTTTTTTAAATGGCGGGAATTAGATACTATTCGAAATATCTTTTTAAAATTTTAAAAGTAGATTAAATTTGCTATAATATGAGACTAAAATCGTCTCTGTAGACCCAGTAATTTCCGATAAAAACCTATTCAAAGTTCATCATTTACTCCAACTTCGCAATTTTTTGCAATATTTCACACATCACTCGAACTACTCTAGCTGGAGGTAGTTCCACTTATCTCTGACGTAATGTGCTGGTGTTGTTCAGGGTCAAAATTATTTCAAAACGACATAATATTGCAAAAAATTGCAAAGTTCGAAAAAATGATAAATTTTAAAAGGATTTATCTCGGAAAATATTGGATCTACAGAGACGATTCTAGTCTCATGTTGTAGCAAATTTATTCTACTTTAAAAACGTTATTTCAAAAACTACCCGTTTAGGGTTATAAACGCCAAAATCTAAATAGAAAACTGAAAATTTCACGGATTTTTTCGATTTTGACAAAGTTGCGTTCGTCGCTCGAGGTCACAAACTTGGATTATTCATTAGACCAACATCATAAATAAGTCTGCAAAAAAATCGGAACTACCGGATTTGAAGCAGACTACCCCATACTTTCAAACGAAAAGGTTACTGTATTATTTAATCTATTACAAACATTTTGTTTAAATTGAAAGGTCCGGTTTCTTACTGAAAAATCATGTATTGTCGAAATTCTATGAGGAAAAGTTAAAAAATCCTTATTTGGAAAAAGATACTATCTTCTAGTAACGTTCAACTTACTATTAAAATGGTTTTAATTTAATTCAATTAAACTCGCTTTGCTCGTAAGGGGCGGCCATTCGAGCCCTTAACTCCCGTATTAAACTTTTCTAATAATAACCTTTAATCGTTATAAATTAATCATAATCAGGTAAAGTATAGTAGTAAATTAGACAGGAAAATTCGAAATCATCAGAAGATTTTGAAAGTTGATTCTTGTGGTCACCCTGAAAAGGACAAATTTTTGTGATCTATTTCCCATAATAATATATTTTTTTTGTCCAATTTCATTGGACAACAAATTATTAAACCAAAAACTTTGTTTTTTTTTTTACAGGTTTCAATCGTTAAATTTAACTCATGTTCCAGAACACAGCATACAAATATATGAATTTAGATAAATGTTAACAAAATTAAATCCATACAAAATACTTATTAACAAGATCGCAAACACTAAAAACAAAAAACCAAGAAAAAAACAAAAAATAAATAAATTATGAATTCTAATTGAAATAAATGAAAAATAAGCTAAAAACTAATTGGCCAATATTTTTTATTATACTTTTGTACATTTAAAGAAAAAAAGGCACATGTAAAAATGAAAATACGAATCGAACAAATTTGCTTTTATTTTTCTTTTAAGAAAATATAAGATGGTATATTTATTAACTGTATAGTTAAAATCGGTTATAATGAGGGTGAAGGAACCTACAATCAATAAAAGCATGCATATACACATCTATTTCGAATAATTAACTGAGAGAAATATCACTAAGACCCAATTTGGTGACTCGCTAAAAATAAACCTTCTCTGAACAAAAATGAAAACTCGATATTCGAAAGACAAACTGGAATACCAAAAAGTCGGATTGGGAGCGCCCTAATATATACATTTTATCCAGAGACGGATTAAGAAATTTTGCGCCCATAATCAAATTAAAAAATTAGCATCCCTTGTAATAAAAATCTGTCAATAAAGATCTTTCTTTTAGTTCTTTAGTTTAAAGTTCTTATTTCTTAGAACCTGTAAATGGTGTTGATTATTTGGAGTTGCTCTTCGTCTCTGGCTGTCGTTGTTAAATAAGAACGTAGATACATTAAACAAAAAACTACGCACGCGCTCCTTTGTAACCTCCCGCTTGTAGGCATATACCGCCTGATTTGCCTTACGGACCCGCCTCTTATTTTATCTGTCTAGAATAATTATATAGTGAGAGAAATGTCACTAAAAGTTAGTTTGGCGACTCTCACCAAAAGTTATTGTTCTTTAAAGAAAACCTTTTGGTATTTTAGATTGTCTTTTGACGATCATGTTTTATTTTTACTCGGAGAAAGGATAATTTTTGCAAAAATATCATCAAAAGAGGTCCTAAGTTGAACCTTACTAAAAAAATGAATTACTATAAGAGTGAATTTTTATTGGCATCGAATTGAGAGATGGTTATTGAAATAAATCGTTGTATTTATTTTAATAAAAATTAATAACTGCTAGCTGGTCTTGTGTTTCAGGGCTCAATGTTTGTAAGTCTCAAAATTAAGATCAAAATAATATATGTTGATCGTTATCGTCTACTAATTCTAATAACGGTTAGTCGGCTATAACCCATATGTCAATATGTCAAATGTTATTATATGTTTCCAGATATATTTGGATTCTGCTTGTACCTTACCAATTCTTCGTTATAACCGATTTTTTTGGCTGTATTTCCATCAATTTTTTTCTTGATGAATAGAAGTAGGTTTTTTTTTTTGTTTTTTAAGGATGAAACTGATTTGTAGTAACGTTCAGAAATTTTTATTTTGTTTTTTTTTTTTTATATTTTTAAAATTTGGTATATTAATTATTACAATATTTTTTTTATATACATAAATAAATCGATTTTAAACTCTTTTATCCACGTTAAATATATTTTAAAAATGACTTATTGAAGGCCCGTTAATGGTTATGTACATTTTAAGAATAGTCTTGTTAATTTTAATGACGAAATATGCTATATTTTATTAGCTCAACAGCATTATTTTCAGTTTTAATTAAGGAAGTTACTCCTCTACCTCGTCAGATAGAAATGATATATTTTTGATTCTAGAAAAGGTGTGTATAAGAAATCTAAGCACCTGATAAACGGGATGTTTTTTTTTAACTAGACATGTATCTGAAAATCGAAAAATAAGTTTTATTGAGAAAAATGCTTCAAGCAAAAAATGTGCTTCGACATCTCTTATCAGTTACAAAGCGGAGTATCATTTTAATTGACCTTGAAAGTCGAGATCGGATTTAATGTCTGAGTAAAATGTGCGTGCATTAATTCAATTTTTTTATAAACCATTTTTTGTTCAGTAAAACATATTTTTTTTGTAGTTTCAAGCATATGCCAGGTTAGAAAAAACCACTCCGAATAAGGTGCACACAAAGTTAACAGATAAAAATTGACTGTGAGTGGGATAACTTTGGATAGGTTTTTAAAAATTGGAGTACTGTGTTTGCTGATTTACCTTCTTAAGTCTTTTCTCACCAAATCATTATCTTATTATTGTCTATTTTTTAATTTGATGGCGGCTTTCCAACTTGGGAGTCAATTTTTATTTTCTCATAAGGTTGTGCTGGATAAAAAAATTTGGATTCATAACAGTCATATTTTTTTGACTGACGTTAAATTGGCAATACGGCAACTTTCGCCAGAGTTAGGCAATGGGCATTTTTAATTCATTTTGACTAATATATTATGATTATACTCTGGCGATAATGTGACGATTTCGCCAGTTTGATGCCACACAAAAAAAAAAACATGACTCATATATACTATTCACTCGGTATTAATGGAAGAAAAGAAATATTTTATTTGGCGTGGCTACGGAGCTTCTTAGTTTTTATCTACCCATTAATATTTGTAATTCTCTGCGATTTAGAATTGTATAATTATATTGATTGATTTTGAATGGAATTCATGATTTGAAAGAGAGTTACAAGACTTGAACTGAACTGAAGTAGAGGCATCCAGAAAAGAAGAGTGTTTGATTGATTAAATAATTAACTGACTGATTGTTGTACATCGATATAAAAAATTTTCTACAAAATTACCATTCTGGTTATTATACCAAATTTTTTTTTTTTTTGTATTTTGAATCATTTATTTTGTTTTAATTTATGTACAAAGTTATGAAAATATGTATATTTCGTATGTTTTCTATTTTTATTTAAATTTCTTCGTTAAATAATGGATTTTTCTTTAAAAAAAAATTTCTTTAAAACTCCTTTATATTATGTTTGTACAATTATGTATTTTAAATTTTTTTGAATAGCCAATGATGGTTTCGAACGCCTCACCGATTATTACAAGTGGTTTCAATTGTTTGTCTTCTCAGAAATATTATTCTTTTTATGATCGCTGCACCGGAAACATTTTTCATATCAAAGAAAGAAAATGACAAACCAAAAAATCAGTTTAGTTGTTTCACCTAACGAAACATTATTTCGAGGATATTTTACCAGAAGATTAATTATATTCCCCCATCGCAATCCCGGGAAGGTTGCAGTATCCTCCTGCCTCATGAAGGGTAGATGCCTTTTGATTTTAGAGTTTCAATTGATAAAATTTATACGAGTAAAATTTATTAGTAATTCTTCACAGCTTAGGTTATTTAGATTTTCTAACATTTCGATAACTTCAATCGGTAAACTAGCAAACCATTTTTAGTGTCCTTCTAAAAGTTACGGTGTGCAGCTCCTATAACATGGTGGCCATATTACTGAAAAATTGGGAAAAGTCAGGGAATTTCATTTTGGAAATACAATGGCCACCATGTATAAATACAGAGATAAACCGCAGATTAATATTGGTGAATACAATCTATCGAAATCACTTGGAATATTAAAGATGTTAGATAAAGAAGGCTCGATTATGTTTGGCTTTTGGATTATTGTCCAGTTCTCATAAACATTCTTAGTATTAACGGGCTATACTCAAGAAATTCACTAGTTCTCGAAAATTATGTTCATTGGTAGTATTATTATCGGTCTAACAACCCTAACATGTAATTACAAATTAGCTGGAGGAGGTAAATAATGACGGTTTCGAGGACAATATAAAAAAAAAAGAATGTTTATGAATACGAAGAGACGTTATCCCAGTGAATTACATATCTAGTAACGATTTCGAAATGTTTTATGTTCTTTATTTTTCGATCGGACTAATAAAGTGATCCATTTAGGATATTTTTAAAGGTAATATTATTGTTATCCAATATTCGCTTAAAATAGTTTCGTGACATTGTAGAATAAATAAAATTCATATCATTAGTTGCTCAAAATCATATTTTTCCAATTTCGTTTATCACTTTATTATTCTGTTTTTGTATCATCTAAAAAAAATTAATCTGCTTATTTTTTATAAAATCCCTAAAAATATTGGTCTGTACTAAAAAAAAAATAAGCAAAATATATTCAGACACGACTTATGTAACCCGCGGCTTAGTGTTACTGCCTCATAATAAATTCGCTCTTTTTGGAATGTGAAATTTTTAAACGATTTATAAAAACTTATCTAATTGCCAAAACAAAATTTTTCTATACATTCACAATGATTTTTTATTGGTGTTTAAAAAGATAGATTTCGGACTTTGATATTCACAAAAAAAAATTAGGAGATGATGTTTTTGCTATTAATATTTTCAATTGAAAAATTATATTTTAATAAAAAAAAGGGCAGTAAACTGAAGCATTTATTAAATTGTAAAGACCCTGTGACATAAAATTCCATAATTAATGTTTATATTTTAATTATGCTTTGATTTTAAAATTTTATCTCCATTTTTTAAAATTATTTATTCGTGTTTTGTTTACAGTTTAAAATTTAATTCATTCACTAACATTATTTTATTTTATTGCATAATTGGATATTATTGTGTAATAATTAATTAATAATTGTATAAAATAAAAATATTAAAGGCATTAATATTTTGTTTTATTTAAATTTTCTTGCTTAGCAACTTTTTTTAAGGACCAAATCAGCTCTAAGGAGTAAGGAAGCTAACTTTTTATAAGCAAATTGTCAAACAAATAATAATTCACAGGCGCTACCAGAGGCGGATTCAGAAATTTGCGCCGCCGTAATAAAAATAAGTATTTCTATAATTACTAAATATACTTTCACTCTGAATGTTTCCCAACCAGATAATGTCTTCGGCAGATTCCATTTGCTGTGAGTTTTTTCTTGTATATTCCCTTTGTGTCCTTTTTCATATTCTTTGACTATATAAACCTTTTCATCATGCCATAAGCGAAAATGCAAACTTTATTTTTTCGTTCATCAATAAGATAGATGGAAAATATTTGTTATTTTACCACATTGGTTATAAATCATTTAATCCGAAACAAAAGTGAATCGTGAGTTTTAAAATGAAAAGGTTTCGAAATTGGTAATTCCAAGCCTTGCTGTTGTATCTCGAATTATTTAGACTTGGTAACTCGAACAAAATGTTATTTCCCTGCGAGGTATTGATAGTACATATTTCTACTCTGCAACTCGAATTTCAAAAAGCAGACTCCGTAAGTCGTAGTTAGTAAAATATAAGCGCGCCTTTCTAAGTCGAAATTTTAACAATTAAATCCTCTGTATCTCGAACTACTTGTAAGCCGAAAACTCATAAATTCTAAATTTTTTGTATTTCAATTGAGGTTCGAGTTATCGAGGTTCCACTGTATCAATTTTTTTATCACACCCTTTTTGCTGTGATTATAAAAAAGAGAAGATTTCTTTAAACTCAAATGACCAACTCCAGTCTTTTTTTGTAAAAAATAATATTTTGACCTAGTTTCTTTCCTATTTTTAAACAAACTACAGTTAGAACAATAAAAAGAAGAATTTCTAAAGATAAGGTTAAATAAATCAAGTAGACGAAATGTGTTCATTCTGATTTTATTTTTCTTCTTCGAATGAACAATACATAAATTAATTTTAATTTTACAAACAATCAATAAGTCTTGTAAAAAAAATTAAAAAACAAAATTAAATACACCAAAAACAAGCCATTTAATGCTTCAGAATCTAAATTTTTAGAAACGAATTAAGTTTAGTACGATTATATATTTTACAACAAAACACATAAAACATTTAATTCAATTTTATCTAACACATTGATTGCATATAGTGAAAACTAAAGGGAATCACATATGGGATTTTAGTGTGATCTACACGTGAGAATAAGTTATTTCTATGTTGTATTCTATGAAATAAAAAGAAACTTAGAATGATCGTTTGTAAAATTATTAAACATACATAATAAATTATGAACTATACTTAAGATGACGTAATTGCATGATTATAAATAAAATGAAATGAAAATGATTTTTTTTGTAAAAAAGATATATTTTATGAAAAAAATTTAGTTCAGAAGCCGGTGATCAATTTCATACGTTTGTAATATAATTAAATCTTGTGATATCAAAAAATGGCTATAAAATGTATGATGTTATAGTCTACAGTACAGAGAGGGAGTATAGTTTCGTGATTAACACTCTTACGGAACTTCGTAAGTGGCTTCATTCCATTGAAATCTACAACGTTAACATTTACGAAAACTTTGAAATTGAGCCGTTTTCAATATAGAAGATGGGAAACATGTCAATTAAACGACTTATTAAAAAAATATGAACCGTTTGCTTTTTTCTCGAATGTAAGATAAATGAATAAAATAAGAGAGAATAATAGTGGCCTAAAAAAATATTGGGCCGTTTAAATTTACCAACAACCGGCAAATATTTACAGAAATGTTCAATAAATATTAGTAAAATTGAGCCGTTTTCTCAGACTTATCCCGGAGGGTATATGTTTTCTCACCCTGGAGGGTGTGTTCTTTGTATGGCGTATGCATTCGATAAAAAAATGAGCATCCGATTCCGATTTTCCGAAATTTTACAGCTAAGGGAGTGAAAAACGGAGGCAAAGTTTGTATACAAATTTGTCATTTTAAGTCCACTACTTAACCGATTTCAAAAATTTTCACCTATAGAATGCTACATTGTCAGACAAGTAACATGGACTGTATTTGATTTTCAAAAAAAAAAATTAAAACTCATTAAATTTTGAACAAAAGGTAAGTTAAGTGAGGTTAAGTCAAGTGAAGATTATAAGAGGGTATTCTCTATTTTTTCAAGTTGAAATTGCCCATTAAAACGGGCGAGTATCTGCTAGTAATGTATAAATCTCTGCGCTCGCTAATAACCAAGTTGTTAAACAGCGACCCTAATTAAAATTAAAAGTCTTGCTATTCTAATAATTATTTTTTTCTCAGTTTAAAATTACAGAGAATTAAGAAAATGTTCATCAAAGATATAAGAAAATGTTACGAAGATCTAAAGCACTTACGTGGGTATTTCTTATGCTACTTTTCAAGTTTTCCGCAGCCTCGTTTAAACTTTTTGAATTTTCAGAAAATTGTGACTTAATATTACGATGTATGAAATTAATCAACGACTCACTGGTTTATTTGCATTAAAAATCAATTTGTTATGACGAGTTAAACTGTATGTACTTGAAATAAAAAATACTAAGGTTATTCATAAAAAAAAAACACACGTAGAAAAAATATTACAACAAAAATTTAGGCCAGACAATTGGAAACATACAAGGCGAAAATACATTATGAATATAATTGGAATTTTTTTTACTATTAAACTGACTTTGAAAGTTCATTAGTAAATTCAATGAGATACATTAGTGAGAAAATATTTTGCAGGAGACAAGGGAAATTTTCTCAGATAAAAAAATACACAACTGTATATAACTCGTCATAATGAAGCCACATATGACGTTTAGAATATGTGTAGAGACTCAGATCTCGATCAACAGTTGTCATTTACATGTAAATAATAATTATATAAAAGGTCAAAGCTGTCTGCGTTTTCTGCTGAGAGATATGACACACATTTCTAATATGAGAGGACTCGTTCCACCAAGTTTTTAATAACTTACCGTTACAACGAAGAAATTTATGTTTAACCTTCGTAAGAAGGTCTTTCAGACTAATTACAAATGGCAATCCCTTCTCTTTAAGAAAGTGTTTATCGTATTAAAAATCTCTCGGCAACCTTTAACCTGAATTTTAGAAAGTTATTAAGCTCTAAAAATCTTTCTTAAATTCCTATAGCGACAATTGATGTTATGTGGTTCTGTCCCTTAAATGATTTGAGCAATTTTGAAGTTTAAACTATCATCAATAACAAATTGAAAAACAAAAGAAATAACAATACTTATGGGTTCCATATATTTATAAATATTGGATACTTTTTCAATTAAAAAAAAATTAATTACGTAAATTCTTCACAAAATTTGTAAGATCAAATTCTTCTTCATATTGTTTATGATCCCAAAGATCTGGAAGGCCTTCTAAAACTGACTTCATTGTAGCTGGGCCATTTCCACCATTATTTGTTTGATTACCGGAATTTGATGATTCAGGTTGATGAGAAAACAAATCTAATAAATCACCGGTACCCATTGTATTTAGACTAGAATTTTCTCCACTAATTACAGTGTTTGCAGTCAATAATTTGAACTTTTGTAATCTGTAATAAAAGAAATTTTATTTATGATAAGATTTATGACTGTTGTTACTGATTTATGCTCTCTGTAAAATTATAAGCAAAAGTTGTAAAGTTAAAATAAGTATAAGTTGTGTAAGTTATATAAAAATATAATTATAAAATTATAGTATAAGTTTCCCTAGTCAATCGTTGATTTGGGAAATTGTGGAGCGCATCTTGCTATAAAAATTAATTGCTACAGCAAGACGGTATTAAGACGATTCATCCCATAATAACGAGTATGTTACACCGAGTCTTTCACGCTAGAGTGACTCAGTACCCAAATCATCCTGATTTATTATAATGCATGATGAAACCGTGAAAACAAAGAAAAGCTAGGGAATTATAAACTGTTACAGCTTGTAAATTTCCGTTTTTCTTTGCGTTTTATCTTACATTTACGAGATTAATAATTATGCAGAGGTTTTTAATTGGTGCTTTTCCGAACCACCCAATTGCAAATTGTGCGGAAACTTGTTATTTTCCGACGAAAATTTTTTACAAATTTATTAATAGCTACAATTTGAGCCCCGAACGGATTTTCTGCAAGTCATACAAGCCGAGAAAATAAATGGCGAAAAACGCGAACAAATCGTGTTTTCCCGTAAAGTTTCGAACGGATTTGAATTCATTTAGTTCATTTTTTTTTTTGCGTTTTTTAGGGCTAGAACAGCCTATTTTTTTTTTTTTTTTTTTTTTTTTTTTTTATTAAAATGCTTTTTTCGCAAAAAACTAGATATTTTCGTACCTTTCTAATTTTAAAGTAATTTTTTTTAAAACTACTATTTTTCTCCTAATTATGGCGTTGACCGCACTAATTAATCTCTCCTAATTAACCACACCGGTTAATTTATAATGAAACTGAAGTACTTTTGCGCCGCACATACTGCACTGATTGTGTTATTTAGCACAAAAGGGTTCGGTTCCTCTATGCTTTCATAGGGATCCTCAATTGAAATCTTGAAGTTTATAGATAATTATCTTGAAGAGTCAAGTATTTCGAGTGTTTGAGTAAATGATTATTAAAACACTGTAGCCTTGTGCACCGTGTTCCATTGTAGCCTTCCAATTAATATATCTGAGTACATTTCGGTAGAGTGAAAATTTCGCTTGAAAAACAGTCATATACCAACAAGACTAGAGAAATTGTTTCCTTAATTCTAGACCTTTATATTCAAAAGTTTCAACTTACCCCATAATTTTTTCCTCTAATGTATGTCTAGTTATGAGTCGATAAACATTAACAACACGTCGTTGTCCAATACGATGTGCACGATCCATAGCTTGTAAATCCCGTGTTGGATTCCAATCATGTTCAACAAATATAACCGTATCGGCACCAGTTAAATTCAAACCAAGACCACCTACCTGGGTGGTCAACAATAACACATCAATTGATGGATCATTATTAAAACGTGTAACAAGTGCATGTCTTTGTGCTGGTGGTATGCTACCGTCTAAGCGTAAGTATGTCACACCTGGTAAGTGTGTTTTAAATAAATCCTTTTCTAAAATGTCTAACATTACTTTTAATTGACAAAATATTAAAGCACGATGTTGATTTATTATTATTTCAGTGGATGTTGATGTTGGCGGTGTAACTGCTCCAATACCAAGGTCAATTAATAATTGTCTATAAAGAAAGAAAAAATATTTTGATGAATAAAAATGAGAAATTCTATATCGACGTTTCTCTAACTTCTCCCATACCGATTGGGTTTAAGATTTTGGACTTAATTCTGTCCCCAAGTACGTCAAAGCTTTTACAAATACAAATACAGGGTGGTCATTAATCAATTTTCAAACTTACCTAAAGATTTCTGATTTTGCAGTATAATTTATCATCTTATGATTTTTTAGAAATTTCTACAGATTAAGGTCACGCTAAAATACAATGCTTTTAGAATGTAGAAATTTAGTCCAAATTTCGATTTTTGTGTTACCCCTCGTAAATTTTCAGACAATATCTCAAAAACTGTGTATTTAATGGACAAATTATCGTGTTTTTGTAGAAAGTCTCGGTTTGTTCACGACAAATATTTTTTGACAAGAAATTATCTGAAATCGATCTGAGAAATTCGCTGTTCATATGGGAACTCAATTATCAAATGAGCCCAATTTTTGAATTTTTTGAGTCAAAATTATAATACGTTCTAATTTTATCGAAATTGGAAACAAAATTTTTTTTTTTTGGAATGATAAACAATTTTTTTTTTTTTTTTTGAATTTAATAAAACTCGAGTAATTTTAACACAGAAAGAAGTATTAAAATCGAGTTTATTTTACGATTGGTCGTAGATTTATTCAACGATATCCCTCTAAATCCTCTAAAAAAAACCCTATTTTTAAGATATTTTCGTCACCAACTCGTGAACTACTGATTTAGTCGTCAATGAACGATATCGCTCGAAATTCTGTAAAAAACCCTATTTTTAAGAGGTTTTCGTCCTCAACTCGAGAACTAATGATTTGGTCGTCAATGAACGGGAATGGAATAGAAATTTTGTGTTTTTTTTGTGTCTTCTTTACCCTATATGTTCCAAAAACAGATACAAGAAAAATTTTGAATTTCTTGGTTTTCTCTTCAAGTATTCATTCCGTCAATCATATTAATCGTATTATTCCGATTCGATCATATTCTATGAAAATTCTCGATTTCCAAGTTTATAACCACTCTGAGTATAAAGTTTTGATGAGTTAGTAGTGACCACTACTAATTAAAAATGCAGGAGTTAACTCACAAAATTTAATTCATGAAAAATATTACGACAAAATCCTTATCTAGTAGTCTATGTGCACAAAAGATTATTCTTAAAAAATAAGAGACAGATATTTTAAAGAAACATTAAAACTTACTTTAATGCTGGTAATTTAGCAGCATGCTGAATATTATCAAGTGTCATGTTCTGTTGCTGTAACTGATACATCATTTGTGTATACAACGGATGAGCGGGTGTCAAAACTAGTTTTGGATGATTACAAACATTTTGTAAATATCGAAGTGCTTGGAAAATGTGATTAGTATGTCCTGTTGCATTACTATTACTTCCTGTTGAAGCCGTAAACGATTCTTGTAAAGATTGATGAGCTTGTGATCTTGAAAAATCTTCATATAACTGTTCTTGTAATGGACTCAATTCACAATAATAATCCTGTGTAATCTTTGGCGGTAAATCATCCAAAACATCTTCTTTCATACGTCTCAAAAGAAACGGCAAAACTTGTCGATGCAACGATTCCATTGCAATGGCACCAGCTTCTTGTTCTTTTGGTGAACTTTTTGGATCACGACTAGCTAGTATAGGTCGGCTAAATCGAGCTGTAAATTGTTTTTCTGTTCCCAAAAATCCTGGCATTAAGAAATCGAATAATGACCATAATTCTAATACATTATTTTGGATAGGTGTGCCGGATAAAATTAATCGATGATTGGCAGTTAATTGTTTAATTGCTTTCGATGACTTGGTTTTACCATTTTTAATAATATGACCTTCGTCTAAAATACAATAATTCCATTTAATTGCACTAAAGAAATCAATGTCTTTTCGGACGATTTCATATGATGCGACAATTAAATTATGATGTTTAACTTTATGGCGTAGTTTTTCACGTTCCGCAGGTGGACCAACAAATTGTAATGGTCTTAAATATTTAGCAGATAAAAATTTTTCTACTTCATATACCCAGTGGCCAGTCAATGTTGGTGGACATATGACTAGAGACGGTAATGGGGCACAATCAACTGCTTGAGTTTCTTTATACTTTTGGTCACGATAGTAATGGTCACTAGCCAACATGCAAATCGATTGAAGAGTTTTTCCTAAGCCCATATCATCACATAATATTCCATGTAACTTATATTGATTGAGAAATGCTAACCAATTAATACCAGCCTAAAATAAAATTTATAAATGTAAAAAATTGTAGTATAGTCTATGTCATTAAAAACGCTCGAATTAAAACATTCTAAGTGTTACTATTATAACATAACATATGATGAGTACGCTTAGAATGTTTTAACTGTTGTAATTTTTATGGAATCAAGTATACATAATTTTTGAGGAAACCTTACTTGTTGATAGCTTCGAAGTTCAGCCTCAATTGGTATTGCAATAGTGTAATCTGGAATTGTACTTGGTGTTAAAAGTTGTCGTAAAAATGATCTTTCACGTTCTCTTTGTCCACGTAACGACTCAGAGAGAGCATTCGGTTCAGGAACAGCGCCATCTAATGGCATTAATTGTACAAGTGTTGCAAAACTATGTGTCGCCATCAGCCGTACACTTTCATTTTGATCACTCATACGACCTAGAAAAAAATAGGCAATATAAAATTAAATAATATCGATCGATCGAATAACAATTTCGGAATATAGACAAATTTCGAACTCACCTAGAAGTGGTACAATTAAAAGCGTAACGTATGGTACAATATTAAATTGCAAAGAGTCTACAATACACGCAATAGCTTCGACTGCACCTTGACGATGAGTATCAAAATGTACGGCGCCTAATAATGGTAAAATTTTTTCAACAACCAATTCCATGACACTAACTGGGGCTAATTTTGCTATAGATGCTAAACATCTTGCGGCTAAATGTCGTACAGCACGATATGTGTGTGTTAAAAGTTTTGCCAGTCGCGGTAAGGCGATTTCCAAAATTGTTGGTAGCAACGCAGAATGTACGGATCCTGCACATACTTCTAATACTTGTAGCGACGATACTAATGACTCTGCTGCTGCTGCACTATTTACAGTGAGTTCTATGAAATAAATGTTTTAATAAGATTAAAAGTTTTAAAGATTTATTTCTGAATACAAACCATTATATTCTGGATCAATAGTCTTCGACAGATCGCTAACAATCAACTCCCATAGTCGAGGTAGTTTTGTTGGCAAATCACTGCCAAGATATTCTGTGATGGATGTTAAAGCAAGCATTGCACCACGCCTTTGTATTTGATTGCTTTTTTGGGCATCATCTTCTGCAAATAAATCTTCAACTGGTACATCACTAACTGGTGGACGACCAGGTCCTCGACCAGTTGAACTATTTGTTCTTCGCAAAGCTGCTTTTTCTGCAGTTTTTTGCATATTTGTTAATGTTAATATTCCAGAAAATTGATCACCAGATATAACTGGCGTAGCTGCCCTACTGCCTTCATCAACACCGCTATCAACACTACCGGGTGTTTCAGATACCTAAAAATCGAAAATTTAAAACAAACGCTTTGACTACCGTTTCTAAATTCACTTTTAGGTCTCAGCCCTAACAAAAATTCGACAAGTAAAATTGAAGCGCATACTTACAACAATTTTAGGTGTAAAATCTGGATCAGAACATAACAATGTACACAAATTTGAAACAATTTTTGCATTTGGACATGGTTCTCGAGTAATACATTGCTTAACTAATTTTGCTAACGAATTTGCTGACGTTGCTTGTAAACGTTCTTCATTTTCTCGTTTAATCGATTCCATTAGAGGTTTTACAACAGGATTTAATTTTTCAGGAAGCGCTTCTAAATATGTACACGCTCCAGCTAATGCTGATAACGATCTGAAAACAATTTTTTTTTAAATTCCCGTTTCGTTCAATAAATACTAATAAATATTTTTGAACTTACGATATCGTTAACACTTGTTGATCTTTGACTGTGCTTTGAGCAGATGAATTAATTGAACGACGCCGTTCTTCTAGACTAGCCATCACTTTTGGTTTTAACCTAGCTTCGGTAATAATATTCGCCATAGTGTTATCACTTAAACGTGATATTTGATCTAAAGTTAGAACAGATCCAGCATTTGAGATGTTCTCGGGACAAATCTAAAAAAAACATAAAATTTAGACAAATGTAAGATTTAAACGAAATCTTGTAAACAGGTCTTATAATCCAGTTACTTTGTACATTACAGTCTGCGTCAGAATTACACAAATTTGCTACAATATGAGATTAGAATGGTCTCTGTAGACCTAATAGTTTCCGAGTCTTTCAAAGTTTATCATATTTTCGAACTTCGCATTTTTTTGCAATATTCTGTTGTTCTTCGTCGGAGGTAAGTGAAACTACCCCCGCTAGAGCAGTTCGTGTGAAGTCTGAAATATTGCAAAAAATTTCCGACGTTAGAAAAATGATGAATTTTGAACAGTCTACAGAGTCTAAAGGGACAATTCTTGTCTCATGTTTTAGCAAATTTAGTCTACTTGAAAAACATCTTAAAATGGTACGATCAAAAACTAGCCCTTT
The DNA here is from genome assembly GCF_905475395.1 of Chrysoperla carnea. NCBI lineage: Eukaryota > Metazoa > Arthropoda > Insecta > Neuroptera > Chrysopidae > Chrysoperla > Chrysoperla carnea. The sequence continues at coordinate 72,651,544 of NC_058339.1, read as the reverse complement.
AGGGTTATAATCGCCGAAATCTGAAAAAAATTTCACGGTTTTTTTAGATTTTTGGCAAAATTGCGTTCGCCGCTCGAGGTCACAGATTATTCATTGGACCAACATCATAAACTAGTCTGCGAAAAATCAGAATTACCGGATTTGACGTTAGCGGAATAGTCGGAAACTATTGGATCTACCGAGCCTATTCTAGTCTCATATTGTAGCAATTTTAGTCTACTTCCTTCCTGGAAAACGTCCTGAAAAATTACTATCAAAAACTAGTACTTCGCCAAAAATCTGAAAAAGCCGAAATTTCCCGATTTTTTTTCGGATTGTTCATCAGACCAACACCATAAGTCTGCAATAAATCAGAACTACCGGATTTGATACAAACTACACCGTACTTTCAGACGACAATGATACCGTATTATTAGCATTGCATAATGTATCAAATATCGATCACGAGAGTTGTATTTATGAAAGTTTACTCTAAGATTTTAATGCTGTTTACTCTAAGTTTTGCCAGTTGTTGGTTTGAGAGCGAAGACCTATTTACATTATCGTGAATTAAATTTTACCTTGTAATGTTTTAAAGTAGCAATAAAATCTTTCGTTTCTTGTAAAAGTCGTGTAAACGAAACAGCAATTTCATCAAAATATAAACACTCAGTTAAACATAAATGAAGACGTTGTTTAAGTGCCTCTGGACATGGACGTGTTGTTTCTGTATCAATTCGAGCCCATTCAGCAATTATGAGACCAGTCATCATACGCTGAAATGCTGACTTGGATTGTAAATAAGCGACTAGAACTTTCACATAACAATCTACGGGTGATTCTACATCTGACGTATAAATAATTCCGGGTGCTGGTTTTACAATATATGACGATAATAAACCTAGCATTCTAGCGGCCATACATCGTGCTCGCATTACATTCGCTTCTCGTACAGGTAATGGGGTTGTTTCGCTACCACCAATAAACCATTTTTGTTGATGATTTAAACTTTCTTGACTTAAATCTGTACCAGATTGTGAATATAGATCATTTGACATTCGACTTCTTCTTTCCTGAAAACAAAGATCGATTGTAAACATTAATCTGCACACATAAACCACAAGGTCCCTTGAGTTTAATTAGAACATAAATTATAGACATCGCTTACTTTTAAGCTCCTAGATTGGATCAACAAAGATGCATCAAAAGGTAATTTTGCCGGTTGCATTGTTAAACAAATCCATGTACTAACAAATGGACATGCGGCATGTAATAATTCAGCTAGTCCCGAATTTTGTACTAAATTATTCCAAACTTCTTCCACAATTTCCTGAACATCACTAATATGTTCGACTAATACACGTTGGAATACATGTCGTAATGCATCTTGAAGTAATTCGGCATTCCAATGTAGATTAGCATTTGTAGCTTCACCAATATTCGATTGAACTTGCGTTAACGTACGAAGTGTTTGCAATGTGGCACGACGAACCGAGGATGTACTGTGACATAAATATGGCCATAGACGTGGTACAACTTCAGCAAGTGAAATAGGACTGGGAATCAAAAATAATAAAATAAATATTGGATAAAGATTTGGATTTTTCAAAGAAACTTACGGTAATAATGGCTGTGATTCTGGTAAGCTAAGAATAGCAGCTAATAAACCCATAAAACTATTACAAGCAGCCGCTAACTCATCTTGTTCCCCTAACAGTTCCCATAAACGTGAAACAACAGGAGCTACAGCTTCTGGTAATAGTCTTACAAGTGCTGGCGCGACTGGTATTAAAGCAGCAGCCGCAACTGCTCCAACATCGTCAACTGGATCCGATAAACCAGATAAAATTGATGGGAACGAATCTGGTAACAATAAAGGAACTAAATCCTCTCGCACAGCAAGCATATATTTTAAACCTAAAAGACCTCCATGTCGTGCTTCCCATTCTTTTTGTTGGAGTAATTGTAACAGTAATTTTTTAACGTGTTGAACTGCTTCCGGTGTCATTATACTCATTGTCGTACCAAGACATTGGGCAGCAGTTTCTCTAACGGGTGCAACGACAGCATCCGACACAAAATCACCAAATCTATCTAAAGCTAATACACATAACAATCGTGTTGCTGTATCCTCCAACCAAAGTTGATGGTGTTCTTCCATCTACAAATAAAACAAAATTTCAACTTACCCATCAATTTTTACAATTTTGAACATACCTCTTCAGCTGTAGAATAAGCTAACCGCCCAGCTCCTTTACCATGCGTTCGTAATAATTCTCGCATAGTTGTAGCAGCCCCATGACGTGTTTCCCATGAAGAACTAAATAATCCTATACATAAATTTTCAAAAAAATTTTCTAATGGCCATTCTATGGCATCTGGACCCCAATTACCCGTTGCATCAGGTGTACAATCTAAATATAAAAATAATATGTAAAAAATAATCCCACAAAAACAAAAGTAACGGTTAAATTACCTCCTAATATAGGAAATTCTTCTTTTACTTTAAAATCATTTTCGAGTTTAATACGTTTTCGATCTGGATAATCATTTTCATTTGATGTCCCGCAATCATCATTATTCGGCGGTTCTCTAGACCGTTGTTTATTAACTGCCTGTCGTGCTTTTCGTCTGGCTCGATTTATTTCTCTTGAACTTAAACCCGCATCATTCGATATTTTGATTACTTCACTAATATGTTGCTAAAAGGAAAAAAATACGATAATTATATTCTGTTCCAAATTTATTTCTAAAATTTAAGCTTACCTTATTAAGATTATTATCGTTACTTAATTTAGCTTGTGGCGTATGACTATTTATCAAATCTTCGTTACTCAACATTCCCGACATGTCAATACCAATTTTTGCAGCAAAATCTAAGCCAAGTTTAGCATTAAGCTGTTGTCGTTGATATGCTAAACGTTCCTTTCCATCAAGATGTACTATAAAAACAAACATTAGAAATATTTCAAAAGAAATTCAAACGAAAAGTCTTTTAGAAATAATTGACTGATCAGATATAGTTTTTTATTCAGATTTTTTATTTGTAAGCGGAAAATTGCCTTCTTATGGAGGCGATTCTAAATGGAAAATGTTCTTCAGAATTATCAGAAATAATACAGAATCGGAAATTTGGACAGAAAGAATTATTTGTTATATAAAATAATGTTTACTTACAAGATTTGGTATCTTCATCCAAATCATATTCATTCCCTTCCGACCCCATTAAGTGATTACTTTTTGATAATACTTGTTCCATATCTAATTGTTGTAAACGTAATTTACCCGTAAATTGTGGCTTTCTATCTTCGTCATTATCTAAAAAAAAAAAAAAAATGAATTTTAATTTATTTTCAAATTTGTGTGTTGGTACTTTTAATTTAAACAGTTACCCTTTTTGATTTCAATAGGTGTTGGATTCCATTGTGGCGTGGCTGATAATATAGCTGCAACAGCTTGTGAAGCAGCCACTCTTGTATCCCATGATGGAGCACGTAATAATACAGAAATGCGACCCAAAAGTGTGTGTAACTCATGTGGATGCAGTCTCTGTACTTCACCCAATTGCTTTGCAGCTGCATTACGTGTTGCAGCTGATGACCCTGATTCTAAAAGTACAAATAATCGATCTAATCTGAAAAGAAAAATTTTTCAAATTATTAATTTTGTTGGCGTGATGTTTAACTGCAGAAACATATAAAAAAAAACCCAAGCACTATTACTCCTAAACACTAAGCATTTTGGTTGGAGAATTTAAATTTTAAATATCGATAAAAATAGTTTTTATATTTTATTTATTTTCGATCCATGGTAAAAGATCATAACGTACTATGTACGTTCGCACTCGAATGTATCTAGAATCACTCCAATCGATTTTACCTGAAGACACTCTCAGCATGTCTTTACAATACACTTTAAGAGATATCAGGATAGAATGCATATGATTTTCCAACAAGTACTAGTACGCTAACCTATACAGAACGCTTTTTGATCTAAGGTACATGACGGAGCGTTTTTTAAACTAAATAAATTCAGTCACCAGTTAGCAATGATTACGATAGTGTGATATAAAACACGAAACAGTAAAAGCAAAACTTTTTACTCTACTCTAAAAAATGCTTTTTTATTTTACTCGAAAACAAAAGCATATATTTTCATAGAAAACAAATGCTGTCTCATAAATAGAAGCAATTTCACGAAACTTAAACGAATCCAGGGACTATTTACCTTATTATTTCGACATTCGAATAGTTTAATACTCGAATAATTACATGTGTATTGCTTTTTGTCAACATAAACGCTAGGGTTATCTAAATAGTCGATTAATATTAATTATTCTTTTCAATTTCCTTCCATTTAAACTATTTTAAATTGAATTGAATTTAACTTTTTAAAATCACTTACCTAGAGGTCATTTTGTTTCAGTTGTGTATACTCTTTACATCTGAAAGACAAAAAATAAAATAAAATTATTATTTCTCATGAGTAACATAAAATTTATATTATTTACAATAATTTTTTTTTTGCAAAAATAAAATAGGTAATTCGTGAAGCTTAACACTACTCTAAATAATTACTTTCACGAGTTCGTTAATGTGAAAAACTTGGGTCATAAAAATATTATTAATGTATATAATGTTAAACTTGTTAAGATAGATGATTTAATTAAGTGGGAAAATAAATTTTCACAGTATATCAATTGCAAAAAGTAAATTATAAAACTTTTTAATTATTTTAAGGTCAAATTTATTGTATTATATATATGACGTTTCTTGATTCTTGATGGTTTTGTTCTCCGGATATTTATTTCCGAAACTTCCTTAGGCAAAACATCCTCAGTAAAAGAAAAAACTCGAAATTTTGTTTTGTTACATCCTCGGCAAAAGTAAAAAAGCTTGAGACTTTGTTTTGTTAAAAATATACAATATTTTACCAGAGCACATTTTAAAGGTAAATAAATGATTTTGAAGATGCACTCCAAATTATCTTTGAATCGGAAGTGTCATTCAGACAATTGGAAGTTCAGAATCATTTGAAATTGAAAAGTTATATATGATTTTGTGTTTATGTTATATGTCTCTTTTATCAATTGGCCCTTAAATTTCGACTATTGCCTGGATGACACTTTTAGTGACCAGAAGGTACTGATGGAGCCCTGCTGGCGAAGAAAGAAAGCCTGCTGAAGAACTACTGCCAGTTTGACACGTCATTAAAAAGTGTTGACCATTATTAAGGACGACGTCATCATACTGGACAGCATACTCACACAAAATTAAACGACTATGTAGATGTATCTCCATTATTTCAACATAATCACAAAAGAAACACCGTCATTGTATATAATTTTTATTGTATCAATATTTTTGAGCGGTTTATAATTTAAATTCAATAATCGAATACAACACAATGGTTGTTTGGTATTTTCCTTTTCAATTTGAAAGAAAACAAAATTTATATAAACTAACCCGTGGTCGTCGCTTAAATTAGTATTAGGAGAACATGTCTTAAAAATAGCTCGATTTGAAATATATTCTCGCAATAATAATTAATCTTTATTTTGTCAATTGTTGGATTCTGTATTAGGAGAATATTTATAAAAACTGTTTCATTCGAAACATGTTCGCCTACAATTACACTTAGTTTTGTTTCTCTTGGTATGGATTTGAAGATTTTAAATTTTAAATTAAAGAGAAGCGATACATTTTTAGACCGTGAGTCTATTTTTCGTAATTAACCAGTACGATAATCTTGAAAATTCGGGAATTTTATAAGAAATAAGTAAGATATCGCCATGGGAAAAACACGCTAGAGAAATGATATGTAAGATATTTGCAATAATATTGTTGGGAGAGAAATGATTAGATAGAAATATTTATTTTTTCATATCATTACTTTTCGGTTCGGCCATATGCCACAGACAGAAACACAGCGGTGAAACTTATAATACCCCTCTTTTTGAGCCGGGGTTAAAAATTACACAATTTGGATAATGTTTAGTGATTGATTTTGTAGTTTTGGCGCCTCGAACCTTTTATGAAATTATAATTTTCACAAAATTATGATAATTAAAATTATTTCAAAAAGTATTCTGCATAAATTTTATGCAAATTGTGGAAATAAAATCTCCAAAACATCCTAAATATTCAAGCCAATGAGCCATTTTTGGAGTTGTATACTGGATGTATATATTCGGCGTTTGTTCCAACTTCTTCGATATTTGAACGTATTTTGCCAAGGCCAAATTTACATGCGATTTGTGAGAGATCATCGTTTCCTACAATATGTTTAAAAACACATCCGGTATACTGCAAACGCAATCTAAAAATGATCTAGTTTTCATTTTATATAAAGATAATATTTTTTTTAATCATAGACAATAAAAAACCCACTTTTTCCGCATAGAAAAATATATTATTCACCCACGAACATTATGAATTATAATGAACTATTATAATTCTATTAATATTTTTATTATCTGGCGTTATCCGGTGCATTATATGAAATGACATTATCCGGTGCATCTCATATTCAGTTCGAAATAAAAAAAATTAATATTTAAATTTATGCATAAATTAATAGCATTAAAATTTATAATTTTTTTAATTCATTTTTAGAACAATGTAGATGGCTTTAAAATATTATAGTTTGATTTTTCAAGACCAAAAATCCTTATACAATTTTTCAAAACTTTTCAACTTAATGTTTATCATTTTTTGAAAAAGCAATGATAAATAGAAGATAAAAATAAAATAGAATCAAGGAAAACTATTTTAACCTTTTTAAAATTTTAAAGTTTCGGGTTTTAAAGAAAGTGGAATGTTATTTTAGCGTCTAATTTTATTTTATTTTCCAAAACTATAAAAGATTAATGTTGCACATTTATAAATATCTCCAAGTTGCTGGTAAATTAAAGCTAGTTTCGTACAAACACCATTTAATAATTATAAAATTAAAACAGAGGGTAAAAAAAACCTTTTTTTCTGCAAATACAGAAAGTTTTTCGTATTCAATTTCTGCCGAATGTTTCCAACAACAAATGCTAGATTTTTACGAATGACTACTTTTTAATTTAAAAGTGCTCTTCTATATCTTATCAGCTGTGAACTTCAAATGACATCTTTGGTAAACTCCAAAGTTACAGGTTACTATAAGATGCCCAAGCCTTTTTGGAAATTCACATTCGCGGGAAATAGTTTGTTCCTATAATTTGAAAGTAAAAATTTGCTTTTTATTAACTCGCTAACAAGTGATAGCCCACCGGCTATGGAGACTCTTCCAAAAACAGTAATTTCGCTTACACAATAATGCACTTTGCACTCTAACGATAATAAATTAACGATTTAGATAATTAACATTAAGTCAAATTCTTTAATAAGTTAATAAATAAATAAAAAAAATTTTATTATATTCTATCAAGGTCAAACCATATTTTTCTTTAATATATTTTTCCACATTAAATTCTATAGAACAATAATTAATTAACAAATTTAATTTTTTGGTAAACGGAAGTTAATGATCAAGGATAAATAACAAAGTTCATGTTTTTAACTTCTATATGACAGAATCCGCAGCGGTATTTTAAATTTTTGAACCCTTAATTATTTCCATTTTCGAAGCATGATAATTCTAGAAAAAGAGTCCTCGGCTTATCCCGGCTTAGTGAGTACTCAACTTATTCCCCATTTATTTAATAAACTTAGCTTTTCGAATATCAAAATATCTTCAAGCATCAAATTTTAGATCCGATTGGGCTAAAGATGTGGGCGCATATCAAAAATATTTTCTGCCATACAGTTAAAAAAACCGTAGGAATATTATATTAATAATGGAACAACCTACACACCTGTTTTGGATGCAAGATACTAAAAATTTACCCGAACAATATGAGATATCAGCGTAGGTAGAGTTCGTTTAAACCCAAGTGGAACCGAACAAGAGAGAGTGTACATATAGAGTACACATACATATGCATCGACCACTCTCTTGCTCTGTGTCAACTTGGTTTGAACGAACTCTAAAATTTCGAATTATTATACCATGTTCATGTACAAGGTATACTAAGTTTAGTCCCAAGTCTGTAACGCTTAAAAATATTGTTTCTATGTACAAAATTTTGGTATAGTTGTTCATAAAATCACCTAATTAGTCCCTTTCCGGTTGTCTGAAAGTGAAATAACTCAAAAACGAAGAGAGATATCAAACTGAAATTTTTATAGCGTGCTTAGGACGTAAAAAGTGAGATCGAGTTTGTAAATGAGAAACATAGGTCAATTGGGTCTTGGATCCGTAAAAAATGTTCCTTATACAAAAATAAACAACTTTTGTTTGAAATATTTTTTCGTAAACATCATTGTTTACCCGTGAGAGCGCAAATTGTATAGTATGAATTATATGGGAATATCAGTTGTATATGTGTGACATATATGTATGTGTAATGTGACAGAGTAATCAACACTATCTATACATGGTATTTCGACAATTAACTCAGTCAATTGTTTGTTTTCACTTGTTGACAATAAATTTTGTATAAATTCATTTAACTTTTACCCAATTTTTTCTGAAATAAATCTAAAAAAATCGCTCTTTATGAGATTTTGAATGATATTTCACAAACTATGAATTCTGAAAATTAATAAATCAACAAATAAGCCCCGATTTTGTATTTTTTTGGGACAAATTTACCTTATGAACTGAGTTTAATCGAATTTTCAGGCAACAAATTTTTTCTCGGTGTGTATGGTAGTAATTTTAAACCAAAAAAAGATAGGTATCGTTGAAAGCGCCATGATCTTCCGCTGGTTATAGGCTTGACGTTATCTCAAGAACTCGTCGCCCAGACATCAAATGAACTAAATTTTTATGTTTGCTTTTCAAAAACAGAGAACTTTTTTCTAACCGAATAAAATTCTACCCATAAAGATTGAACACCTATTATTTCTATGCATGGGAGTTAAGTTAGTTTTTGCTGTTTTTTTTTTTGTCATTTTCAGTGGTTTTTTTTTATCTCAATGTAATTAACATAATTAATAATAGTTAATTAATTATATTAACTATTGTTTGAAGTTGTATTTTATTATATTTGCCATTCTTATTAAGTAGGTCATCATATAGTATAAAAAAAACTTTTATTTTATAACTAAACTTAATTTAGCTTATCATAGTTTTTTTGCGGCTCGTTGGAAAAGGGAAGTTTTTATTGTTATTAGGTCAATAAAAACTAGTATTGTGTTTGAGAGAATGATTCTAATAGAGGAATTAATTCATTCAGAATATCATATCGGGCAAATCTTGTGGTATGGAGCCCGCAATAAAATTTTGATTGAGTGAAGAATTTCTGTCATTAGAGTATGAACGAAGTTGCATGATAACTTCATCAAGATTTCGACATTTTAAGAAGCCTTGATTATGGCAGTTGTTAAAAGGGATACGGTAGTATAGCAGTCAAATCTTCGACTTTGGTATCCAAAACGAAAAATATTATATGTCTATCTTATATCTTTGTGCATTCTGCGTTACGAAACGGTATAATATTCTTCTACCTTCTACAAGATCTACCTTCGTATTTAATAAACAAAGTCAGTTACACGTATTAGTCCTTATCTTAAAAATTACTGAACCGATTTTGATGAAATAGAGATCCCCTGAAGATTATGTATACGTTTGTATAAAAAAATTCAAAATCAGTCCCCAATTGGTGGAGAAATCGGTAAATATTCATAAGAAGGTTCAAAGATGAAAAATTTAGTGGGTGAATTATTCTACGATATGACACGTAAAAAAATTCACAGCGTTTTCGGAGAGAGAGTTTCCATTATGGCAGTTTTGGAGAGGAGTAGAGTTTAAGTCAACTTGAAAATGTGGATTCTAACCGGTTAAACTCAAGTGCGAGTTTCTTGTATATGTACTTTTATGGAAAAATAGTGGCAGACACCGCAGACTGGCAGTATGACGGTAATTTGAAATCAAGCGTGGGAGAAGTCCCGAAAACTGCTGTCAAACAAAGTAAAAACTGAAAAAAAATTCTGTCGCTTGTCAAATAACTTCCAAAACGACCGCAACACTGGTCGACAATTCTAAACTTTATTTTTCACTAACAAATGGTTCAGTCGCGAGATTATCACTTATATTAGAAATGTTAAACATTTTATGAAAATTTGACTCGTGCAGTGATTGTTTCCTATTTCGTTGTTTCAATTAAGCACGGTTTCAGAATAGTACACAATTGCTTCAATAAGAGTATGATTACCGATAACCATGATTCAAATAAAAATTCTTGATGGCCCTTCTGTCTTAATGCCTGAAAGGGGGTTCAGAAATCTATTTGCTAGAAGGGTTCAATAAATACGCCACTGTTTAAACTTTAAATGAATCAATTTCTGAGTCAATGTTACTTGGTTCAACACTAATTAAAATTAATTATTATATTGGATCAGTGCGGACTGATTTTTACTTTGTGACATTTAAAAATAAGTATAATAGTTGGTTATCATCACACCTTAATTTGAATAATAATAATTTAATAAAAAAATTTATAACAGTGGAATCAAGGACAAAATTATACTTTTAATAGTATGACTATGATTTGTATTTTTTTTATTAAATAGTTACACAAAACATATTTTAAGTGATATCACAATTTATCTATTTTTATAAAACACTGCATTTTTTTAATTGTTATATTATTTATAATTTCTTTCATAAAATTATCGTTGAGTGAAAGTTTTAATACTGTGGAAAATTTACATATCATAATGGGTATTAGGACACGGAGACATTCCAGAGAATTGTCAACCCGGCGAGCTTGGTACAAATGGCACAAGGCTGTGAGACATAAGCATCAATAGGCCTCCGGAAGTTTCGTTTGTGAAATGAAAGCTGCTCCAGAATGAGGATATCTTAAGACAGATCAATCTTAGATGGAAAGAGGAACGTACTTGTGGTACTACAAGACAGATATGGTCTGAGTACAATCGAAGATCATATATCGCTTCAAAGAACTTTTATAGACAAAATCATTTCTTCTTTAAAGGAACAACGGTGAGACGGCAGGCCTGCTGAACGACCGGGCCTACCAGTGTATCACGATTATTGGAAGAGCTGTCACAGTGAGAAGGAGAAAACGATCGTTCGATGTCTCATCTTCTAGGTCACTGTCCAATTCTTGCCATGAAGAGATGAAGTCATTGGAGCCAGCCTTTACTGACGACCTCTTCGATCTGAAGTCCGTTTACGTCAAAGCACTCTTGCTTCTTAAACAGCAGCAAAGGGTTCCTGGATTAATGGCCAAGAATGGGCCAACACTCTTTTCGGCATCACAACGGACCCCATTGTCTAAGTGTGTCTCACCCCAGGACGTCCACTCTAACCAAGCCTGACATAGAGAGTAGAAAAACAGTGAAAACAAAATATTTCTGCATAAAAATAATAACAGCAAGTAGGATTTATACTAATTTATAGATAATAATACTCTCAGGAAGCACATAATCTCTAATTTAATTTAGAAAGGTAGTAAAGATTCGCAAGATCTTTAAAATCGCAAACAAGTGAAATTTACAAAATTTTAAAAATCCCTGAGAAATTTTTCGGGTACGGAATCCTAAATTCGCACTTGAAACATATCTAAGAACATTCTCCATTAAATTATCTTTTTCCTTAGAGCCTTCTCCAAACTGAACCGATTTTGAAGATCATCGCCTATTTTTTAAGTGTTCCGGGTACGGTATCTTATACTCGCACTTGGAACATAGCTAAGAACACTCCCCATTACCTAACCTTTCAAACGAAACAAAAAAAAATCCAAATCGGTTCATTCGTTTAGGCGCTACGATGCCACATACAGACAGACAGACACACATAGCGGTCAAACTTATAACACTCCTTTTTTTGGTTCGGGGGTTAATAAATGAAGTTTCTAAATAAAAGAGGGGAGACTGATTGGAGGGTTAATTTAAACAATTACTCAGTTTTACTCTCATGAAATAGAAAAGGGTGGGTAGTTTTCTCCCAAAAGACTTTCCTTCGGTTTTCGGGGGAAATATGACTAAAACTTGCTTAAAAGTTGAACTTTGGTATTTAAAAGATGCTGCAAAATGCTTAAGAGGAAATGACTTTCTGCCAATTTAACTGAAAATTTTATTAAATCTTTCTGCATTTTGCAAAATATAGTTTTGTAAATGTTTTTGTTTCACTTCGTGTACCGTGGTTTTTAATGGCCAGAATTAATAATAATCTTAGTTTGCAATATATTGAGTTAAATTTTTCAATTCATAAATGGGAAGATTATAAACAGGATGTTCAGAGCTTGCATATTAAGTAATCTCTTACACGTGTTTTCATCAATACACTTCCTGCATATCAAAATGCTCAGTTTAAGTAACAGAAATTATGTGTACAAAGTTTTGATTAGATTAAATGAAAGGTGATGTTATACAAAAATTGATTGCGGTCAACAAACTATTCCAATTGGGGAGTTTCCAACGTTTTCGTATACTGAGATGATTCACCCAAAACAAAAATATTTACTTAAATGCCTCTCAAACTTTAAATGCTGTTTTCTCGAAATGATATTCTTGATACTGACTTGTGAAGCTGACATAACAATTATACTTCAATTAAATAAGTTCATTTAGACCACATATGACAAAAAAAGTTTATTTTTAGGTTTTGGAAAATCGCTAAAACAAAAAGAAATGATTCTAATACGTGATTTTATTTCGGGTACTGGGTCAAAAGAAGTTATTTTCGCCACGATAAAACATCTTTGATGTGATCTTTCATACGTTTTTATACCATGCTTATATATGTAATATGCAAGGTATACTAAGTTTAGTCCCAAGTTTGTAACGCTTAAAAATATTGATGCTACGCACAAAATTATGGAATAGGTGTTCATAAAATCACCTAATTAGTCCATTTCCGATTGTCCGTCCGTCTGTGGACACGATAGCTCAAAAACGAAAACAGATATCAAGATGAAATTTTTATAGCGTACTCAGGACCTAAAAACTGAGGTCAAGTTCGTAAATGAGCAATATGGGTCAATTGGGTCTTGGGTCCGTAGGACCCATCTTGTAAACCGTTAGAGATATAACAAAAGTTTAAATGTAAAAAATGTTCTTTATAAAAAAATAAACAACTTTTGTTTGAAACATTTTTTCGTAAACATCACTGTTTACCCGTGAGGGCGCAAATTATGCGTAAATTGTATAGTATGTATTATATGGGGATATCAGTTATGTATATGTGACATGTATGTATGTGTAATATGATAGAGAAATCAACACTGTCTTTGCATGGTATTTCAACAAGTAACTCAGTCAATTGTTTGATTCACTTGTTTTTATTTAAAATTTACATTTGAGTTTTTCTTATAGATTCTCGAAAACTACATCCCGAAATGCTGTTTTAACGGTAATTTGTTAAATAAAGAAAAAAAATTTCGCGCCAAGAGGAAAAAAACTTGAAAATAAAAACGAAATTATTCATTTCTTTTTAACATAATTAATAACAATACAATTTGTGGAAACCAATTATGTAATTAAATTATATTATATTACCTATCACAAAAATGTGCATATTACGAAAATGTTAATTACTTATATATTATGCATTTAATATACAAGTAATTAATGTACTGGAAATTGATAGCTAATTAAAATTGTTTTTTTGTTTTAAATATATATAGTTTGAGTTAACTAAATATAATTAGCGTATATAATGTAATAATAACATAAACTTTTTGTTAAATCATTTAAAATTTTTATAATCAAATTTACTAATATAACAAAAATAAAAATTTGTTTATATTTACGGAGCTAATAAATATATATAAACATTTTACATACAAATTTCAAATATTTTGCGTTTTAAATTTTTTAATCACCTTTAAGTAACAAAAAAAGCTTTTAAAATATAACTTGAAAGATTTACTTGATACGTTTGTGTTTATTTAATATTGACTCCCGGGCGGCCTTGAATCCACACCCGAGGAAAATAACATATTCAGCCTATGCAAAAAATTACATTTTTGTAGCATGTATAGAAACAACAAGGGTAGTTTTGGGTTTTATTCTATTGTCAAGGGGATTGCTTTAGAGAAATTTAATTTTTAAATTTTTTTTTGTGTTTCAAAAGCATAAGTATATTTTTACAGATGAGCTTCACAAAGAGGTGTGTTTATATTAATTCGCTTCGCTCGCAAGAATGCGTAGGTTATTTTAACTTAATAGGCTTTTATCCACTAAATATAAATCGGATGGATAAGAGTTTCTAATGATTAATCATTAGAAACTCTATAACAAAATACAAAATTATTTTTTATAAAAAATAAAGATTATTATTATTTTTAGAAATTCAATTCAATAAAATTAGACATTCGGTCACGTGACAGCAAACACCTATCAGAAAGTGTTACGCACGCCATGCCAAACAGTACATTTTAATAGAACGAAGCAGCTTACTTGATTATTGTCACACACAAAAATGTTTGTTTTCTTACAACTTTCATACACAAAAATGATTGTTTGGCAAGTCGTGATGTCATTCAGGACGCCATGACAGTGCAGATCGTTTTCGAAGTAAATTTGAATTGGTTTTCAAATTGCAAAATGCAAATAGCGTTTTTTTTTTTTAAATAATAATTTGTTTGGTGTAAATCAGATATTAAGGTGACGTATAAACCAATTTTTGAAATTAAAGACAAAGGCCTTTTATGGTAATACAGATCCCTGCAATAATCGATGTCCTAAAACAATTTAAATTATAAATTTTGTTTTATATAAAAAAAAGTTTCGAAAACCGTGAAGATTCTGTAGAAATTTAATGCAAAATACTACTTAACAACGGTTTTCAAAATATGTTAGCTTTTTGTATGAAGATCAATTTTGTAATTGAATAAATTTTCAAGTATATTAGGTTTTTGCCATCACTTATCGTATATGCATTCAAGTTCACTTTTCAATGACCCTAAAGGTCAATTTTGTTGTATTCAATGTGACCATACTATTTTATTAGTTCAACTTTTATTTAAATAATTTTTTCGATTATTTTTCGAATTATTTGCTTATGTTGTACAAAATTTAAAAAAATATATCTTGTTTTACATTATTTGTAATATTTGGTTGTATATTCGAACTAGTTTAACTTCAAATTGATTTAAAGGATTTTGATGAAACTTTTCTACTAAATATTCTTTATCATTCTAGAAGTATTTTTTTGGAGTTATCTACTACTTCTTTTATCAAACATTCAGGCGGCAAAGGTGCCTTTTTATGAATGCAATTTTTTTCTATAGAAATTAATTTTTAATTAAATTAAGCGTTAATTACAGACAGCTATATCAATAAATGGTGGCGTTAATTAGAAATAATAAGAAATCCATATCAATAAAGAAAACCAATAAATTAATTTGTGAATAATTTAGTTTATTTAATAGGTAAAATAAATTTAACATACTGCCCACCAGAACATTGATTTTAATGCATCATTTGATGTATACGGAACGGAAATGGAACGTATAGTATGACTCATAATATTTTAAGCGTTTAATTTATTCTAAAGATATCACATTTTGTCGTCATGGAAACAATTTTGCCCCATAAAGATAAAACCATAATGAGCAATTATTGAATTCCAAAAGATAAGACTCTTTTTTAAATTTTATTGGCTAAACGTGACCATAATTTCTATAATTTTTTTGTAGAAATTACGTCATAGTAAAGTGTGTGTACTGTTCATTTACATTCATTTTATTATTATTTTTTTTTTTTTCTTTTCAAATAAAATGCTTAACATTGTTCGAGTATATTGAAATTGAGGTCAACTAATTGGAAGATAAATCCTACAGATTGTTTTTGAAAATATTAGATTAGGGGGCGTCCATAAATTACGTGAGATGATTAAGGGGGGGGGGGGGTCTCGACAAATATCACGCAATTTTTTTTTCTGATTGAAACAAAAAAATATTATACTATTTTGTTGAATTTAATCCAAATTGTATGTACATGTTTAAAATTTAATCTTAAGCGTTAACGTAATATGATTACGATTATTCAATAATTATATATATCGCGGATGATTTTACTGAAAATCATATGGACATGTTGGTTCCAATAGTCTCTCTTGAGACCGCGCATAATTCTCCATGGACTGAATTAGAGTAATTCTTTTTTTTTAATCACAGTAGACATAATTTAAGTATTCTATTCTTAACTTTTTATTACATTTATAACTCTCAGCAATATTGATTGGTAGTCTTAACTAGTCGTAAATAAAAGCACAAACCAAATTGTTTTTTTCTTTTTACAATAAACAATCTAACGCGTTTACGTAATAAACCCACATTCTAAAAAATCTCACGTGAGATTGGGGGACGGAGGAGGGGGTTGACTAAAACCTCACGACATCTCACCAAGGGGAGAGGGAGGGACAGAAAATTTAAAAAAACACCTCACGTAATTTATGGACGCCCCCTTATACTCCAGTGCACTTACGGGTTGACCCAAAAGTTTTGACACCAGATTTTTTTTATTTACTCATTCGATAGGGGGTTGTTTGAAGATCTTAAATCTGATTTCGGGTATTCGGGAAATTAACCCTTTTGCCGCTATCTTGGAAAATGACTTTTTTATGTTTTGGCCTATATTTTGCGTTTTATTCATTCAAATTTGATGATTTTGATGTCGTTGGACTTGCCTGTGTTTTATCTTCAAACCCTTTTATGTCAAAGATTTAAATTTAAATTTTCAATGTAAACCATAATATAATCCATAGACTTATATGTCCACCCATACAATTATATTAATAAAGTAGTGTGTCGTTACTATGGTAACAATATGAAAATAAAAATCATTTTCAAAGTTATTTAATCCCAAAATATTAAAAAATCCATTCTTTTTTTGGTATTTCTTAGATTTCCCGGATTTATATGATAATAAAAGACCAATCAGATTATCCCAAAAATTCCCGAATTTTCTGATTTCATACAATGTATATATTTAACAATAATTTTAAAAACATGTTGTATAATAATTAATAAATTTATTTGTTAATATAATATTTCTGATTATGAAATTTTGCTTTTGATTAATCAATAATATCAATTATAAATTTAGTGTTATTACACGCATAATCAATTATTTTTTATTGTTCTATTTTAATATTCATAAATTTTTACCACAATCATAATTTTGCGGAACTTAAAAATATTCTTTTAAAATATTCAAAATCAAAATTTTGTGGCACAAATTCAAATTAGACACATAATTAATTAAATTCAAAATTGTCTCGATTTCAAATAAATGACTGTCAGCGAAACGATATTAACAAAATTACCTTTAAAAGTTTAGTTTCGAACAAGTTTTTGTTTACTAAAAATTATTTTCAATTTTCTGCTAATTATACAACATTTTGTAAGAACAGGAAAATTTTTTAATTAAAAATTCATTAATTTATAAGGAAATTTTATGTTACAAATTTTCTACTAATTATAATACTAAATATAGCTTAGGATTTTTACATAACGGTTGTTTACATTGGGGGATATTGGCGTTGCTTACTTGAATTTTTAATTTTTTTCGAACTAAGCAAAAGTGAATAGAAAAAATTTTAATTTGTTGCTTTGGCGAATAGGTTAAAAATTTATAATTATTTTTAATCAGAAATCTTCGTACCTACAAAAGGTTGGATGAAATTTGATATCACTACATAGTATAAAACAAAGTCGCTTTTTCTGTCCCTATGTCCCTTTGTACGCTTAAATCTTTGAAACTACGCAACGGATTTTGATGTGGTTTAATGTATAATAGATAGAGTGATTCAAGAGGAAGGTTTTTATGTATAATACATCCATATTATAGTAGAGTAAGGGGTTGAAAGGGATATGCTTCAAAAACTAAAAAAGTTGTGCATCGATTAAGCTCAAATATTGACACGATATACAACCAGGTTCAAAGATCTATTGTTTTTATCTAATTTTAACCTTCGGAGGGTAGAAAGGTGTAGGGAGAAAGTGGGAAGGAATTATCGAATATTTACAAATATACCTAAGTGGGGTATCAAATAAAAGAGCATGACGTGTACATTACAAAACTGTTATACCACGCAAGGAAATGTGGTGGGAGGGGTGCAAGTGGGGATGTTGCCCAGCAAAGCGGGTAGTTCACAGCTAGTAAAGACTAAAAACAAAACAAAAACTAACCCATAAAAATCAAGTTTTTATGATACTCCCTTCCTCAATTTTGCAGTACTATACATTTTTTTTAACGGAAATCTGTTAGATAATTTTTACTGTCGCTACGAGTCTGCCTGCAAAGTTTCAGCTTTATTGGATCACGGGAAAAATATTACGTTAAATTATTAATATTAATACCTAGCACAGTCTGTAAAATACATAATGTTGAGTATTTAAACGTATACTCAACATGATTCAGTTTTGAATATTTTATTAACGTAATCAATCGTTTATCGCTAACTTAATTAATCTTTTGTTTTGTCTAGTATTGAAATTATTTGACTGATGTTGATTTTATTAAAGATTTATTTATCCGGTCAAATTAAATGAAAAAATATGAGTGAAGGTACGAAAATTCGCACCTGGCTAAAATTTGGTAGGATTGTTCAAAACACCATCATAAATGAAATCTAAAAAGTCTTCATCAGGTCAAAGGTCACAAACACGGGGAAAAAATTTTAACTGCTGTTTTATTTTAATTATTATACCATGTATATATGAAATATACATAGTATATTAAGTTTAGTCCCAAGTTTGTAACGCTTAAAAATATTGATAGAATCATCATTCATAGAATCATCTAATTCCGTCCGCCCGTCTGTGAATACGATAAAAAATGAAAAAAGATCATCATAGGTCAATTGGGTCTTGTAAACCGTTAGAGATAGAACAAAAGTTTAAATGTAAAAAATGTTCCTTATAAAAAAATAAACAACTTCTGTTTAAAACATTTTTTTGTAAGCATCACTGCTTACTCACAAGGGCACACATTATATGCAAATTTTATAGTATGTATTAATATGGGATTATCAGTCATGTATGTATGCCATGTATAGGTATATGTGTAATGTGAAAGAATAATCAACACAGTCTATACATGGTATTTCAACAATTAACTCAGTCAATTGTTTGTTTTCACTTGTTTTTATTAAATTATAAAATATGTGACGTCACAACAAGGAGGGGGCTTTAATAATATGTCCATCTGTGACAAGAGGAGGCGAAAACTTAAAAATCGTAAAATTGGTGTGACGATATCTCCTAATGCATATATGGCCCAGTTGGTAACGGTTCTTGGCATGAATCCAAAAGACCCGAGCTCGATTCCTGGTATACAGGGTGGACCATTTTAACCTATTATGGCCAATAGCTCATTTTGTAGTTAACCAATAAAAAAATAACTTAAAAATAACAAAAGTAGCAGAATTTGATGGGGGGGGCACCATGTTCTGACAACAAGTTGGATCTAGTTCTCCGGGTTGCTTTAATACTCCTAATTTAGATCGTAAAAGGTAAAAGATCGAATAACACTTTAAATTAAAAAGTTAATCCTCATAAAAAAAACTAACATTTTTTCGAAAAACGTTAGTTACAATTTTTCTGAGCAACAATTTTATTTAATGTACAAGAATTTACTTGGTCACACCAGATTTGATATGACTTACCTTGAAATAAAAACAATCGCAAAAGTTTTTTTTTTAAAGAAACTTTATTTATAAAATTTCCAACATTTTTTAATAAATTGTATGAAATTTAAAAAATGTAAATTTCAAGGATTTTAAGTAAATTCAAGAAGTTGCACTTAAGTGCATTCATTGTAATCACTTGTTGACTATTGAACTAATTCCGGGAGTAATTTAAAACGTAAAGGTGTATTTTTATCTTGTTTCGAATGTATAAATTTAAAACGTTATAATTTACTGGACCCAAGACTTAAAAAGCGTGAATCTCTGAATAACACTTTTATTCTGACTGTTATGTTGTAAGACTAGCTTAAGTCGACGTAAATCTAAACACAAATTTTGACTAACCCTTACTTCCTAACTTATATTATTCGTTGTGTGCGTAGTCATGGTAGGGACAATAAAATCGATGCCAGCGCTTCCAGTGAAAAATTTTGACGATAAAGGAGGCTAACTAATTTGCAGTTCTTTACATGTTAATATTATAGAAAATGTCAAAATTATTGAAAAACACTAATTAATTGAACTTAATTAATGCATTAAAAATTGTGGAAATAAGAAATTAAATTTATTTAAATTTGTGAGACAATAATATTAAATTTTCAATGTAAGTCATAAATGCAATCCATACAATTATATATGCATCCATACAATTCTATAATTAAAGTAGTGTATCGTTACCATGGAAACACCTCCAATAAAACTCACGCACTGTACGAATAAATGCAAAACTAACTCTGTCTGTCTGTAAGTATGTTACGAAATCATGTCTAAACTACTGAACCGATTAAAATACAATTTGGTAGAGATAGTCTAGAGGCTGAGAAAGGACATAGGCTACTATTTAATGCGAAAAAGGGCAGTCAGGAGTTGAAATAGGGGTTGTAAGGTTGCTTTAAAAACTTAAAAAAGTTCTGCATCGATTAAGCTCAAATTTTAACACGTTATAAAACCAGCTTCAAGGATTATTTTTATCTATTTTTAACCTTCGGTGGGTGGAAAGGTCGGGCGTGAAAGTGGGGATGAACAATCGAATAATTTCAAATATAACCAAGTGGAATATAAAAAAAAGGGCATGACGTCTATATTACAAAACTTTAATTCCGAAACAAGTTGATATGGGGGGGGGTGAAAGGGAAAGTGGGGATGAACGTTCGAATATTTTCAAACATACCCAAGTTTGATAGCAAATAAAAGGGCATGATGTGTACGTTAAAAAACTGTAAGTTACATGAAAATCAGTTCAGCCGTTGAAAACTTGTGAAATCTGTTATCGGGGATTTATCAAATTTCATAAAATTTACTAGATTTGCTACCCAGCGGAGCGGGCGGGTATCAAACTAGTTTAAAATAATAGCAAAAAATTTAAGTACGCTACCTGTACGATATCTATAAACAGTTGTATTATAACAATTGAAAAAGCGACACACTGATTTAAACTTAACGCAAGAAAATCGCTCTAGTTCGATGTTCTTTAAGGATTCAAATCCTTGCCATAAAATAAATTATAAACCATCACTTTAATTAATTATGTTTCTTGCACCAAATAATTAGTAATTAAAACATTAATTAAAAATGTTCATTTATAAAAAAAAATGCAATTCGAGAACTATAAAAAAATTGTTGTTCGCTCACAGAACACTACGTCTTGAATGACTGTATGTTAAGATATACCCTCTAACATTGTGATAAATACGTTGCATCTGTATCAAATACGAATACCAAAATGCTACTATAGGCATTGATATTTATCCAGTCAAAATAGATATTCAATTTGGGAAAAATTCAGAAAGAGCAGGGAATTGATACAGAGACATATTTCATTACAAATGAAAGTTGACAAGTTCCAAGAAATGCCACTTACAGCAAAATATATATTGAAGGTCAAAAGTTAAAAATATCAAGTTTTTTCAGAAATAAAAATTTTTTTTTAAGTCACGAGTCTAATAATTTAGATCATTAACTTCCTGAGCTTATGAAAAATATTCACTTCTATTTTTCTAACTGTGAATTGATATTGCCCTAACTGCTCTCAAATTTTATCAATTTCCCACAAGTGAAAAGCCAGCAAAAAATCACCAAGGTATTAAGTAAGTTAGAACTGTCAGAATGAATTGATCACTGCCACGATGGAAAAGCATTCCTAGTGATCACGACATGAATTTAATTCCTTATGATCATGATAAATTAAAAAAATTGCAAAAAATATAAACTACAATCTTGAAAATCCAAAAAAAAAGAACTTTTTTCTTGGTTTTTTGGATTTTCAAGATTCCTATATGATTTTAGACGATATCCAAGAAACCACGCATCAAATCTTAACATGAAATCGATCATTGAATTTTTTTGGGAATTGTTTCTCGATTATTTGCAATTGGAATTATGTTCCTTATCCGCACGTTTAGATTTGTTTGCTGATTGGGAGGTAAAACCATAAAAGTGCAACAATTAAAAACTCTCCCAAAATCCGACATGCAGGTTACCTAGGAAACTAAAACTGAAGGTTACCTAGGAAACGATTCTTTGTACGAAAGGAACATAGTTCCAACCGGATGCCCACGACACCTCTCGTTTTTTGTTTTTTTTTCTTAAGAAATTTCGAAATTTGTTAGAAGTTAACTGAAAAACACTAAAATGAAATTCATTTACCGTTTGGTCTTGTATTTTCCACAGTTTCACCCGAAATCCGATATGAAGCTCTATATTTTGGAGAGTTTTTTGAAAGTATTTCGAGAAATACTTATTTAGTCGTCAAAATAACTGGATTTTTGTCATCTGTCGAAGCGTATCGATAAAATCCGTAAAAATATTGGTAAAATCAAAAAGAAGAACATAAAAAGGATTGTGATTTGGATAAAAATTATTGTTTGAAGTAATTTTCTTTACTACTTAAACTTCTACGTATTGCCATAATAATTCTTACTTCATAGTTAGCCGACAACCCAATAAATAGGTAATGTTTTAAGCTAAAAAAAAAACGGATTTTTGGACTGCTGGGATTATCTAAATACATTTTTTTAATTTTACAAGTAGGATCGAAGAGAACTTTTAAATTTCATTTCTGTTAATTTTTAACTCTATTCGAATCTTTCGACGATTTGATCATTTTATGTTTATTTTAACTGTATAGAATATTATATTCAATGCACAATTTTAACATGTAAAGCACAGGATGTTATAAATAATTCAAGCTAGAAGCATAAGAAGAGCAAAGCGATATAGAACTATGTACTTTACTTAATTAATGTTTTGAACTTTAAAAATCTCGACTAAAATTAATCAATACAAAAATTTTATCAAAAGCCAGAAATAAAGTTTTCGGAAATAAATGCAAACGCAAAAATCGTATGGAAATTGGCTCCCAGTTAAATTGCCTCAATTTTTTGTTAAATAAGAATAATTTTTGATTCAATATTACTTTCATGAAAATTTTGCTTTACCAGTGAAGAAAATAGGTAATAACTCCAAAAAAGGTGAAGTAGATTTGATATATCAAGGCATACTTATTTTAGTTTCAAGTTTGTAACGCTTAGAAATATTAATGATACGCTAAAAATTTGGGTATATGTCTTCATAAAATCACCTAATTAGTTCATTTACGTTTGTCCGCCCGTCAACACGATAACTCAAAAACAAAAAGAGACATCGAGCTTTATATCGTGTTCAGGACATAGAAAGTGAGTTTGAGTTCGTAAATGAGCAACATATATGTAAATTAAGTCTTGAATCCATTGGACCTATTTGTAAGCCATTGGAAATAGAAAAAAAGGCGTTTAAATGTAAAAATGTTATCCGTGAGGACGCAAAAATATAAAATAGAGAGAGTTGAAAATTTGCAGGTACCTTCAACTTGAGTATTGTGAAAGATTCTCGAAAAATAAAGAAAATTTCTAGAAAATATATTCGAAAAATTTCAAAAATGAAAAAATAATTATGTTGGTTTTCAAACTCTTATAGTTTATTAAAAACTAGCTGTGAACTACCCGCTTTGTTGGGCAACATCCCCACTTGCACCCCTCCCTCCACATTTCCTTGCGTGGGATAACAGTTTTGTAATGTACACGTCATGCTCTTTTATTTGATACCCCACTTAGGTATATTTGTAAATATTCGATAATTCCTTCCCACTTTCTCGCTACACCTTTCTACCCTCCGAAGGTTAAAAGTAGATAAAAACAATAGATCTTTGAAGCTGGTTGTATATCGTGTCAATATTTGAGCTTAATCGATGCACAACTTTTTTAGTTTTTGAAGCATATCCCTTTCAACCCCTATTTCAACCCCTTACTCTACTATAATATGGATTTATTATACATAAAAAGCTTCCTCTTGAATCACTCTACCTATTAAAAAAAACCGCATCAAAATCCGTTGCGTAGTTTCAAAGATTTAAGCATACAAAGGGACATAGGGACAGAGAAAGCGACTTTGTTTTATACTATGTATTGATAATGCTTCTGATCAACACTTTCTATACAGGCTATTTCAACAATTAACTCAGTCAATTGTTTGTTTTCACTTGTTTTTTCCTAATTGTAAAAATTTCATTTTAAATAAAAACATACAATTCTTAAAATATCTCGTTAATAATGTTAATTCCCATCCAAAAATTGTAAAGGAACTCTGTTTAGAATTGCATCCTCCATATCGCTCTACTCTTCGTATACGATACTTTTAGGACATCCTGTAGATGATAAAAAGAGCTTATTATAAATGTGTGGGTTTTATACATGAACCTACCACCTTTCATAAACGATCACCATGGTAATCGTACATAACCCTACAAATGAAATCTGTAAAGTTAGTTATTATATTATATGTGTTTCGACGTAAACATATTAGATTTTTCTAGGAATGCAATTACTAGAAACTAATAATATCCGATGTTATAAAAATATCATAAGGTAATTTTAAATTTAAAACGGATTTGAGAAATGGCTGCGAATATGATTTACATAGACTCTTGTTTTAATAGCCTTTTTTGCACTAAAATATATAAAAATCCGAACACCATTTATCAGTTTTGCATTTATATACCTTGTACATATGAAATGTATATCAAGGTATACTAAGTTAGGTCCCGAGTTTCTAACGCTTTAATATATTGATGACACCTAATAAGTCCATTTCACGTTGTCTGACCCTCCGTCCAAAGACACGATAACTCAAAAACGAAAAGAGATATCAAGCTTAAATTTTTATAGCGTGCTCAGGACACTAAAAATTGAGTTCTTAAATGAACAATATAGGTCAAGGTCTCGGGCCTGTAGGACCCATCTTGTAAACCGTTAGAAATATAACCAAAATTTTAATTATACAAAAATTAACAACAACTTTTATTTGAAACATTTTTTCATAAACATCACTATTTACCCGTGAGGGCGCAAATTGGGACAAAACTTTGGTTTCCGTTTAGTTTTACTCCAAAATTATAAAAGATAGGCAGTTGAAAATTTACAGGTAGCTTCAATTAGTGGGCTTGTAAAAGGTTCTAGGTTTTTTAAACTTTTGTAATTTATTAAAAATAATGCAAGCACTGATATCCAACACTTTCTACACAGTGTATTTCAACAATTAACTCAGTCAATTATTCGTTTTCACTTGTTAAATGGCAAAGAGTAACGACTACTGCCAGAATAATTATTACTATACCATGTATATCGAATATCGTTTTGACAGCCGTTTTAAAATGACTGTCAGATTCTACGCCTGGCTCCAGGAGTCTAGGCTAAATGGAGTCTCTTTATTATTATTAATCTGCCCACTACTTTCTTGTCTACAGCAGATACATTCTACAATTGAATAACTTTATTAAATTTCTATAAATAAACAAGTGAAAACAACAATTGACTGAATTAATTGCTGAAATACTCTGTATAAGAAGTATTAAATGTCAGTATTTGTATTATTTTTGTATAAATAAGAAAAATTTTCGAAAGTATTTTCTATAATTTACTTTCGTTTTTCGAGAATGTTTTACAGGGCTATTAGTTGAAGCTACCTGCAAACTTTCAACTCTCTATCATTTGTACTTTTGGAGAAAATGGGCACCAAAGTTTTGTCGCAATTTGCGCCCTCACGGGTAAACAGTAATGTTTACGAAAAAATGTTTCAACTTTTTGTATAAGGAAAATTTTTTAAAATTTGTTCTATCTCGACGGGCGAATGGGAAATCGAAAATGGGCCAATAAGGTGATTTTATGAACAACTACTCCAAAATTTTGTTCGTATCATCAATATTTCTAAGCTTTACCAACTTGGGAGTAAAATTAGTATACCTCGATATAAGTATACATATTTAATGTATACTGGATATAAAAATAAAGTTTAGATTCTAGTCAAACAATATGTTGTAAAATTTTGGAATATCTTCTTCTAGGCCTGTTAAAATGCAGATGCAAACTAATCTGCTTTTTTAAGAAACCATATTGTCAAAAAAATAAGTTTTAGGAGTTTAAATATGGCAATGAAATTTCGATTCCATTACCTTCATTTACTTGGAAGTAAAAAAAATCAATAACTTGACTGGAGGTGGAAAATAAAGAAATAAAAATTCAAAACTTTTTAAGCTAGAAACCTTAAATTGAATATCAAAGGCTTTTGGCAAGAAATAAAAATCATTTTTTAATTCGCTAAGTCCCTCAGACATAAAATATTCATTAACAACTTTTATTTGAAGCTTTCATTTGTAAACTCAAGATTTTAATAAAAGCAAAATATTCAAACAATTAAGTATGTTAGTTGTTTCATCTCTTGTAATTTATTAAAAATAAACATTACATTCACTTTAGCAAAGTCGTCTAATGGCAAAGACTAATTGTAGGCAATTTTTTACGCAAAATTTCCCTTGCTTATATTTACAGTATTGCTTTCAACTTTTTGATCTCCGTTTCGTGATGAAAAATTTAATTTTAAATATTTTATTTATTACGTGTCTAGCATAAAAGTTTTGAAACATTTTGTTTCGGCAAAAATTAAGCGAGACCACCATGCCAGTATTAAATAATTAGATAGTCAATTGTTAAAATAGACCAGGAGCGTGATGTATTAATAACCCAAACATTCATAATGTAAAAAACCCTTCATGAATTAATATTATTATACTTTTCTTGAACATCCTGTCCTTAAAATACGAATGCTCAGCGAATATATTGGAGAAACCAAGGTTTCTTGTATAATCTTACATAAGCTCAGAGAGCAAAAACCTAGAACACTGTTTTACTTTTTCTTAGACCCTTTTTTGATCAAAAACTCAACTCGAAAGTCTAAACTCATACAAACTAAAATCTTGAAAGCACTTGCTAGAATAAAGTTTGGTACTTGTAAAGCTTTTCATGGAAAAACAGAATCATCTTTCAACTTTTCGCAAACCTTTCTGGATCATTAATTCTATACGGCATGCACTAGGAAAAATGCATTTTTCTGTATCACAAATTGTACCTTTAGTTAAGCGTTTACGATTTCCCCTAAACACTTTGTTAAGCTCCTGGTCTAATATTAACTTCCTCTCATTGAAATATAAAATTATGGACAAACAAATTACTGCTTCAAAATAAAAATTCAATGTTATGAATTATAAATTGATAATTATTAAAATTAATCGGTGACATCAGAATAAAATTATTGTAAACAAATATAAAATATCCAATCATAGCTTTTGAAAAACACGCGTTGCTCTACTGTCAAATTTGATATGAATCGAATTATTCTTACAATATCAATATTTTCTAAATTAAAATTATATTCAATTCAAAATCAATTTTATTATATTATATTTTGATTAAAATCTTTTAATAAAATATTTGAATATTATTTCATCGAATTAAATATAATATTTGAATGGGCACATTTACAAACAAGCCTACACAGAAAATTGTATAAGATTGTAAACAAAAATTAATAATAATAAATAAAAAATGCTACCTATAATTAATTTTATTATCATGCAAAAACTAATATAGCATCATTTTCAAAAAAAATAATAACAAAAAGGTGGTACCTATCAGTACCTACCACATAGAAAAAAAAAATTTGTACCTTGTACGCTAATTTAATTAACTCACAATTAATTAATTAGACTAATTGCACAAAAAAATTAAAAATGGTACTAATGAAAAATAAGTTTTATTGAAAATAACGTCCTTACGTCAAAATAATTTACCCGATATCACAGCGCATATACAATTTTTTTTCTCTTTTAAATAGTACAATTTTATTGACATGCATTTTGTACATAAGAATGTAAGTTCATATGAAAATATTAATTTATAAAAAAAATTAATAAAAAATAGGGTGTTATTTAAATGTACGTATTGTGTAATATACACAAAAAGATGATATAATACCATTTTTTTAAGTTCAGTGACCGTATTTACTAAATAAGAAAACATTAGATGCAAGCAAGATGGCATATTCCTCCATATGGTTTAATCAATTTGTCATAAACAGAAGTTATTAAATAAATATTAGATGAAAAAACTATTTACAGTTAAATTATCATAACATTACAAACATAAAATTTTCCTAATGTTTTCATGACAAACAATTAGTCAGGCATCAAATATTTATTCGCATATTTTCATATTTAAATAATTTTTTTTTTAATAATCATTTCCGAGACCCAATTATTTTATTTTAAAACGTGATTGTAAAATCAGTAAAAATGTACTTACATATTGTAAATTCATTTGAAAAAAAATATCGTATCATCCAATTTTTATGTACATTATGTATAATTTTGGGTTGCAATTTTCATATTTGTTTTGATATTTATCACAAAAAACTATTATTTTATTTTCGGCTTTCACGGGAGGGAAGTGCATTCTTCAAGGTTCAAATTTATACTGACAGCCATACTGCTGATGAGTCCGACTTTATGCCACAATTTTCTTCCGATTGGTGGAAAAAGAATAAAGAGAGTGATAATCATGTGTGGACTTCTTTGTCTATATGAAAATTTCATTCAATGTGTATACCTGCACGCTAATATACAATAATTTTAAAAGTTATTCACACGTTAAAACTTTTGTTTGGTATAGAATATTTAAGTGCCTTTTCATACGGTGGTTGTGAATGATCGATCTATTTATACCAAAGGATTCAATATTCAATTTATCAAATAATTGTTTTTATCTTTTATAAGTGATATTTCGATAACAACTCGTCCAATTGCCAAATGAATACGATTTTGATAGATTTGGGTTAAATTTACCTTTAAAACTTTCATCAAATTCTGAAATAAATTGTTCACCCTTTCTTTCCTTTTTAAAAACAACTGCAAAAATTAAAAAAAAATTTGTATTTCCAATTTCTGTAAATCACAGAACAAGAAACATTACATCCCAAAAAATATGTACCATGATTAGTACCTATATCTATAACAGGTTCATTTAACGATCGATTGAGTAACCTCCAAATAAATCATATTTTGTGTTTGGTTTGTGATTTAGACAAAAATCACTTTTCTAAGGCAACCGAACAGCCAAAAAATACAAAACTTTAATTCATTTAGGTTTTCAGCGACTTTAGTCACGAAGTTTAGATTATTATAATATCTAACCTTTGTGAAATTTGTGTTTAGCCACCATTTTGTAATTTTAGTGGAATACAAAATGGTGGCTGCATGATTATCCAATTTAGTGTATTTATGGGGAATTAAACAATACTAATACTTTCATATATCAAAAATTTAAAACATATTATTTCGCAAAAAAATTTTTAGACTATATATTCAAAATGATTTTAATTTCTTTTGTAATTATATTAATATGTACCATTTGGTTAGGTTAGGTTGGAGTGGCTGTCCTGGGGTTGGACACACTTAGACCATAGGGTCCGTTGTGATACCGAAAAGTTGTGGTACCATTAAACATCTTTATTTTATTTCTTTCAAGAGTATTATTATTGTTCATTAAATTTATTTAAAAATGATATTAAATTTGAATTATCGCAATATTATAGATATTGGGGTATTAATAGGGTTTTTTTTAGCTACTGGTGAGAAATTTTAACTTTGCAGGTGAGGATGTGAGGTAAACGCTGACGGCAACAGTGCAACACTGTGATTATTTAAAAAAAATTTAACGTGTAAATAAATTTAAATATTTAAACGTTGGCGTATAGTAGACATAGTTTAATTAAGATTTGTTTTCTCAATAAATTTTTCTTAATAAATGTGTTTGAAATCGGTGTTTTGTTTAAATATTATTCAAAATCATATTTAAAACAAATATAATTGTGTATATTATTAATTTGATTAATTAGTTGTTAATTTTATTGTTAATAAGCTAACCTCAAAATTTAAAAAATGGGGAAAAAACCGAAGAACAACAAAAATAGAAAAAATAAAATTACTTTAGTATTTGATGAAGAAAAGCGGAGGTACGTTGTTAAAATAAAATTTATCGTTCATTTTTTGTCGCTTAGGAAGTATTACTTAACCTTACTTTTCCATGCACATGAACTCTTCTTCTCGCCTAAAAATAAGAAGGATCGTTACAAGAATTCGAATATTTTCCTTATGATAACTCTACTTTAAGTACCGGACAATTTTCTCAATATCATGGTCATTATTAAAAGAAATAATGATATCAACAAAATTAAATGACTTACTCCGAATCGTTCGAAATATACCTACAGTTTTTTTCGACTAACGACTATTGTTATTCGCGGGGCTGAAATCGAAAATACTATCTATTCTTAGCTGTACCAATTTGATCATGGTTTCCAAGTCGTCTCGATTTGACGATGTTTTTCAGGTTGACTTCATTATAAACCTAGTTTATTACAATGGAAACCAGCACAATCTTTTAGTAAAAAACCGAAAAAAACCCTGATAATTCTGAGTGAAGGAAGCTATTATAATCCAAACAAGAGTTTAAAAAAGCCATTCGACTCAGAGTAGCTGCAACTTTCTAGCATTTATAGCAAATAGCATTGGCAAACGTAATTTTGGGGTGTTTTTCCTATTTTCTGAGAGTATGTAAAAAATCGCATCTTTCTAGCATGTCTATAAGTCCCTTAGAATTTGTATACATGATTGAGCTTCACTTAGGATTATATATTATTATAAATTATTTCTGTAAACTTAATAAATTCGATGGAAATTGAAGGTTTCGAACGAAAGTTCTTTATTACTATCTTTTAGCAGCCTGTGCTATGTAACACTTAGGAACACATAAAATTGCGCATTCCGCATTAAGCACTATTTCTATTTTGAGTTTGCATGATGTATAATGTAAGAAAAAAATTATTCTCATTAACTAAAAAATATTTTAGAGAATTTTTAACTGGTTTTCACAAAAGAAAATTACAACGAAAGAAAAAAGCACAGGAAGAACTACAAGAACAATTAAAAGCAGAACGAAAACGTTTGAAACAGGAAGCTAAAGAAAGTTATAAAAATTTAGTAGTGTCACATCGACCTATACCAGAATTAGAACATCTTTACAAAGAAGAATACGAAGATGATGGTGTTTCAGTTCAAGTTATGGAATTATCCGAAAATTCAATAGCAAAACAAAATAATTGGATTGGTCCAAACAAACCTCAATACGAGGAAAATGATAAAGAAAACTCGGAAAATGAGGATTCTGATACAGAAGAAATTGAAGGAATGGAATTGAAACAAAAAAAAATATCCTCGAAAACGATTCAAAAAGAATTACCTGTATTTAAAACTGAAAAAGATGTTAAAAAATTATTGAAAAAACAAGCCACAAAAAATGTACAAAAAAGTAAACCATTTCAAATAAAACACAAATTAGAAAAACAGAAAATGAAAAAGAAATCATTACAACAGAAACGATTACGTGCAAAAGTCCAAGGGAAAAAAGGGAAACATTTGAATAAATAATTTATGTATTTAGTATATAGGCTCATAGGTTAGAGACTGTGGTAGTATTTGTTTGGAATTTAAGAAAGACTGGAAATTTCACAGGCTTTTGTAAAGTTAGACACGGTCTTGTCTTAACAACGGCCAATTTTTCAGCCGTTCTTAAATGATCCGTCAAATATTACCCCTGATCCTAGACTATGATTTTTTTTATTAACGTTTATGTAAAAAAATTATATATTTAAAAAAAAATAACAAATATGATTTAATTCCAAAATTGTCTTTTAAAATTTTTAAAACAATAGCTTGATAAAAAAAAACTAATTCATTGTACGGATAACATAATTATTTTCAGGAATTTATTTTCATTTATATAAAAAATTCGCCTATTTAGCACAATACTTTGTACATACGTAACAGATTATTTTTAATAACAATATAAAAAATTATTAAAAAAAACTTAACAAATAATTCTAGAATTATTTTTTTTAAATTATAGAACAAGAAAAAAAATACTTTATAGTAGGGAAGAAAAAAACTTTAAGTAGGGATGGAATGTTTGCACTTTATCTCAACACTTGTTTCCGTACGAACTTCCTTTATAATTGGAGCAAGATAGTGGTTATGGATGGAAATTACGCATCCCTCGGGTGATAAATCAATTAATCAATCCTGAAGAGCAGGTTAGTTCAATCTCTACAAAGTTATGTGTTAAAAATAACAGGAATAAGTCTTTAAAAACAAAATTAATTTAATAAGCAATTGTGAAAATAAATTTCTCGGGCTCTTCTATTTTGGAATAGTACCTGTAGAAGCAAGGTAGAAATAAACAGAAACATCAAGTAGAAAAAGTTTTTACTTATTCTATTGAGGTAGATATTTTTCATCTTGTCTTTGACTTCAAAGTTGCAAACATGGGAACAAAAAATACACAAAGATTATTTTTATACGGTTTTCAATGGTGCTTTGAAATTTTTTAATTTTGTTCTTACTGATTTAAACAATTCGTGCTTTGTTTTATTTGAGAACGATTTTTTATTGAAAATGAGATTTTTGCTTTGAAATAGTTTCGAATAAATGAACCAATTTTGTTCCCTACTTTTAATACAAAATAATACTGATAGAAAAAAATCAGAATCTAATATCAAGTTTGGACTCGAATTTCGACAACTCTTGATTCTCGCAAATCCTTTAAAATTATAAGAGATAAAAAATAAAATGATAATAAAATCGATTATGATATGTTTTTTACTATTTCATTTTTTTCAGTTTTTTATTCTTTTTTATACCCATATTAATTTTTACATAAGGGCATATATCAATATTCAAACAATTTGAACATTGAGGACCAACTGGGCGACATATTGTCTGTCCAAATCCCACCATTAGATGATTGACTTCACTCCATAATTCTTTTGGCAGCCATTTTTCCAAAGCTTTACGAGTATCTTCTGGTGTCTTTGTTTGAGGATTCACCCATGCTAATCGATTTGATATTCTATGTACATGGGTATCAACACCTATAATTTTACCAAGTATGAGCAATTTATTATGACCAAAAAGATTTTGAAATACGTACCAATTCCTGTGACTACGTTCCACGCAGAACTCATACATAAATGTGCTATTTTCGGCCCAACACCAGGTAATTTTAGAAGATCTTTTAATGTATTCGGAATATCACCATCATATTCATTTTTAAGAATTTCTGTTGCCTTTCTAATACTTTTTGCTTTTGTCTAGAATAATAAAAGTCTTAAAAATCAATTACAAATATAAACAAGTAAAATTTACAAAATTAAAAAATTTCTTCAAACTTAATCGTTTTGAAAAATGGCTATAGAACAAGTCAATTTATCCGTTTAGGAGCTACATTGCCACAGACAAACTCACAGATACATAGATAAACACGTACAACTTTTAACACGGGGGGGGGGGTTAAACACACCAAACGTATAACATGAGGGTGGAACCAATTTTAATAAAACATGTCTAAGAACTATCGCTGATGAAGAACTATACCTGGTGCTACAGAAAGACACACATAGTGGTTAAAGTTTACAACACCTCTCTTTTTTTGATTCGGGTTTTAAAAAAACGCAACAGAGCACTAATCAACAAGATCATCATATTTTCTTACTCTCATTAGATGCTTATTATTTAATGGTTACTTTTGAAATTAGTTTTTTTTTTGTCTCTTCATGTTTCTCAACAAATGGAATTATTTATAGGGTTTGAAAAGAAGACCGGGATAACGACACTACCAAAAAACACTCCTTTAACATAACTATAACCTTTGGAGTTGCGTAAAGTCTTAAAAACCACAAAAATTCAACGTTTTCGACATAAATTTCAGGATCTGATTATATTCATAATGTGGGAGTCTTAACACGTTGACTCCCAACAGAAAATATAAAAAACATCCCATACTTCAAATTATTTGTTTAGAAGTAGATAAAAATATAGGTTTTGGCTTTTGGCTAGCATCAGAACGTTCAACTAATAAACAATTTGAAAAATCCCAATTTTTTTACTTACTTTCCAAAATCCAACGGGATAAATTATTTTTCCCAATTTCTCTTCACTAGTATTTAGTATATTGTCAACAGTTAAACCATGCGATTTAAGTCTAGCCATGGCATTATAAGTAACTTCGTCCTTTGTTTGAGGTGATAACATTAACGATATTAAAACATGATAACGGATGATCTGTAATGAAAATAAATTATAATTTTAATAAATTTCAATCTAAAAATAGTAGAAAAGCTCAAAAATACCGGCTCATTCTGAGCTAATTTAAAGGCAAATTTTTTAGATAGTTGTAGTTTACAGTGAGTACCTATAGGTATTCATTATGACAAACTTAAAACATAATTTACTTGAGAAAATTCTTAGAAATGCGTCTTTTTCTTAAAATTAATGAAGAGCCGTTTTATAAGAT
This sequence comes from Chrysoperla carnea, assembly GCF_905475395.1. Classification (NCBI taxonomy): domain Eukaryota; kingdom Metazoa; phylum Arthropoda; class Insecta; order Neuroptera; family Chrysopidae; genus Chrysoperla; species Chrysoperla carnea. The sequence continues at coordinate 72,617,099 of NC_058339.1, read as the reverse complement.
ATAATTGGTTATAAAATTATCTATAAATTATGTGAGCACTAGAAAAGAAAACGTCACATTTTCAAAAAGGGCATCATCAGCCGATGGCAAAGAAAGGGGGCAAGTTACTTTATGGAGAATGGGAAAAGTATGGGTAAATTTATTTTTATTGTAAAATTAGACCTTTTTTACTATTAATTTACCTAAAGACTGGAATCCGGATTTATAGTAGTGAGAAACGCGGACTTTTTTCTAGTTGGGGGGGCCCTTACCTAAAAGTTACTTTTTCTAATATTCCTTTTCTTTTCCTTTCATCGGACAGGCGCCTTTTTTATAAAAACTTCTTATTAAAAATCATTTTATTTAGTTTTTATACCCTATGTATTAAATATATAGAAAGATATAATCGATGTAGAAAGATATTCGTAAAAGTTAACCTAATTAAGTCAATTCGTGTTCGGGATTCAAAAAGTAAGTTTGGATTCGTAAAAAGGTTAAGAATGGTCCATTGGGTCTTGTAAACCGCAAGAGGAATAACAAAAGTTTAAATGTACAAATTGTTGCATATAAAAAAGTAAACAACTTTGAAACATTTTTTCGTAAAAAACTTTGTTTTCCCGTGAAAGTCCAAATTAGGGCAAAAATTTAGTTCCGTTTTTCTCAGAAACTATAACAGATGGTGAGTTGAAAATTTATAGGTAGCTTCATAGACAACTAATTATAATATAAATCAATCGATAAATGAAATTTTGAATTAAGTAGAATTTTACTTTTTTTTAAAGTAAGTGGGTGCTTTGAAACCTTTTTTGTGAATCTGTAGAGGGAGGGAGTAGCCTCCCTCCCCTTGGAAACGCCCATGAATTCTTTACCACCTAACGTTGGCCATTTACTCCTTAGTCTTTGTACCAAAACGTACTTTTTCAGAAGCATTTTCATCCGGACATTGATCACATCCCATTGTATCAACTGGTGCATCTTGATTTTTTCTCATTTCTCGAATATTATTTAACATTTCTTCCCAGAATGGTGGTACATAATTATCGAGTAAAGATTCTTCTTTTATTTCTTCTTTAATTTCCTGTTTTATATTAATTACTTCTTGTTCTGTTTTTATTTCTTTTTTTATGTTTTGGAACTTTTCTTCTTTAACTTCTAACAATTCCTTTTTTATTCCTTGTTTTTTTTCTTTTTGATACGATTCCTCTTTGATATCTTGCTTAATTTCTGTTGGTTCTACTTTTAGTTCTTCTTTAATATGATCGATACCACCCCAAAAAGGTGAAACAATGTCTGCCTCTTCATAATCTATCGGTTCTGTTTTAATTTTTACATCTGTTACCATTTTTAAAGGATTTTCTTTCTTTATATTTGTATTTGCTTCTTGAATTTTTGTGGAGCTTTTCTTCTGAATTTGTGGTACTTTTGATGCACCGTATTCAATTGTTAAATGTTTTCGTTTCGGTGCCTTAAATTTACAAAGAGTATTTGTTTCATATTTTTTGGTAGAAGATTTGGGTTCATTTTCATTATCGACACAATCATTTTTAGTGGATCTTAATTTTGATTTATAATTATTTGTAGATCCTTCTATTTTCTTTGCTGTTGAACGTTTCATGATATAAGTTTTGGTGAATTTTTTTATAAGATGCGCATAAGAAAAATTGTAATTTAAAAACATAACATGTGCTTTTGACATATGGACGCTTACGTCTAAACAAATTTGCTTATTAAAGACTGTGCTACATGGCAATCACGTTAAGGCTTTCTAAAATTCAAATCGGAAAAACTACCGTTAAAAATTCATTATTTGGGTAAAATTTGATTGAAAATAAAAAACTTCTGAATTTTCAGATCATTTAGAAAGCCATGCCTTAAAATATTCGAGCAGATCAGTTTTCTAGTATTATCTGAGTTTTTTAGTGAATAAAACTTGCATATGAAACAAGATAAAAAAAGACGGCTAAATTTAACAGAAAACTTGAACTATCTGAACCAAATTTAGTAGAATTTCATAAGAATATAAGAACATTCATACATGATTTGAGTCAGAAGAGCCTTCATGAAATGTGGTTAATAACGCTGACTACAGTTGACTAGTCAATAACAAAATAATCATTGTGGTTAATGGTTTCACTACAATGCACTTGACTAAATGAATAATTAAACCAGTAATATAATATATACATTTCGTTAGCGCTCTTTGCGGAGACATAAAATATTGCGAAATATAGTGTGAACTGATCTTTAGGCAAGTAACTGTTTAGATTCTATGACAAGCAAGCACGAGGATGGATGTGGAAAAAATTTGACAAGAACCAAACGTAAAAGACTAGGTTGTTTTGTTAATGCAATTAAAATAAATAAAAAGCGGAATGGCAAATAATTTAAATTTGTTCATTGATGGAGAAAATCCTGTGTGCATTAAGGAGGAATGTATAAAGTTTAAAGGCCAAGATCCTTTTTATAAAATTAATGAACACGTAAAAATAGAACAGCAGCGGGTTACAGAACTGGCTATTAAAGATGAAGTGCTGGAATTAGAAGCACTTGTCAAAGAAGAAAATAATGAATTTGAAGGAAAATCAAAGACAGATTACAAAGATCAGATACACACTGAGTTGATAATTAAGGATGAAGAACCAAAATCGGAAGAAACTGTTGTAGTTGAACGTATTAAAATAAAATTTGGACAAAAGCCTTATTCGTGTGATCTCTGTGATAAAACATTTATCTTTCAAAACAGTTTACTCCAACATAAACAAGTTCATAATTTGGAAAAATCTTATTCATGCGATGTTTGCAAGAAAGAATTCATCAAGGAAAGCAATTTAATTGAGCATGAAATAACCCATGCCCCAACTGGAGAAAATAATTTTCCTTGCGATAGTTGTGATAAAAAATTCACTGTTAAATATGATTTAGATGTACACAAATTGGAACATGCTAACACATTCGCAATTCATTCTAAAACATTTATACATAAAACTAGTTTAGTTGAAAGAGAAAGAAATCATCTTAGAAAAACACTTTTTTCTTGTGATATTTGTAATAAAAGATTTATCTTCAAGAAACATTTATTTTCTCATAAAATAAAAGTTCATCACATCAAAGTAAATTATGATAAAAAGATACTTTATTGTCGTATTTGTTTTAAACGATTTATTAATAGAAGCAAATTATTTGAACATTCAAGAAGTCACGTTGTAGAAAAACCTTTTATATGTTATATTTGTGATAAAAGATATGGTTGTAAAAGAAGTTTAAATTTACATGAAAAAACACACACGAAAAAAAATCATATTTCATGTGAAGTATGTGGTATGAATTTATCGTCAAAACGTTGTTTAATATTACATAAGAGAATTCACACTGGTGAAAAACTGTTTGAATGCGATATTTGTGATAAAAAATTTCTTCAGAGTTCCAATTTACAAGTACATAGACGAGTTCACACGGGCTACAGACCTCATAAATGCGATTTATGCGATAAAGCATTTATCCACCGAAGTAATTTAGTTTCCCATATTAGAACTACTCACATTCGAGAAAAATATTTTTGTGACATTTGTGATAAAGGATTTAGGTACCTAAACAGTTTGAGTAAACATAAAAAAAATCATAGTGTTGATAAATCATGTGATGATTGATTTACTTATCAAATACAAATATTAATATTTATTCAAAGCAAGAGTCTTATTACATCCTATCAAAATAGAATTCCACATTATTTAAAAGAGAATTCCACAAATTGTTTTAAACCCTCTAATGTAAAGATCCGCTGAGTGGCAGCACTACCCAGTGAACACATGACCTTAATATGACGTCATACATAGGTCATAAAAAGATCATAGGTCATATGTCATATTTTAAAACATGTAAACATGATATAATGGTGACTCAATTTATGATGTTAATATGATGTCATATTAACATCACTATTATGTCATAAATATATTATAGAAAGGTATTTGACATCATTTCCAGGTCATTTTAATTACAATATCGTGACATATAATAACGTAAGAAATCGAGTTTATTTGGCGATTGGCCGAGTAATTTTCGAAAAAAACGATATTTCGGATCGATTTCCGGTATTATCTCGAGAATTATTCTCCCAATCGTTAAATGAAACCGATTTTTGTATTTTTTGGGTCAAAATTACCTTATATACAGAGTTTTATCGAAATTGGAGACGATAGATTTGTATCGATTTTTTGCAATTTTTTCAAGGGGTACCCCTTAGAAAAATTCGAAAAAATCGTAAAAAATTATTTGTTTCGGAATTTGATGAAACTCAGTTTATAAGGTAATTTTGACCCAAGAAATTCAAAAATCGAGTTTATTAGGCGATTGGCCGAGTAATTTTCGAAAAAAACGATATTTCGGATCGATTTCCGGTATTATCTCGAGAATTATTCTCCCAATCGTTAAATGAAACCGATTTTTGTATTTTTTGGGTCAAAATTACCTTATATACAGAGTTTTATCGAAATTGGAGACGATAGATTTGTATCGATTTTTTGCAATTTTTTCAAGGGGTACCCCTTAGAAAAATTCGAAAAAATCGTAAAAAATTATTTGTTTCGGAATTTGATGAAACTCAATTTATAAGGTAATTTTGACCCAAGAAATTCAAAAATTGAGTTTATTTGGCGATTGCCCGAGTAATTTTCGAAAAAAAACGAGATTTCGGATCGATTTCCGGTATTATCTCGAGAATTATTCGCCCAATCGTTAAATGAAACCGATTTTTGTATTTTTTGGGTCAAAATTACCTTAAATACAGAGTTTTATCGAAATTGGAGACGATAAATTTGTATCGATTTTTTGCAATTTTTTCAAGGGGTACCCCTTAGAAAAATTCGAAAAAATCGTAAAAAATTATTTGGCCGAGTAATTTTCAAAAAAACGATATTTCGGATCGATTTTCGATCGATTTACCTATAACAAAATTTTTTTCGTAGCGTCAATATTTTTAAGCGTTACAAACTTGGGACTAAACTTAATATACTATGTATATTTCATATATACATGGTATAATAACACTGTGCATAGTGTGAACCACAGATTATAATTTATTACATAAATAGATAGGCAACTCTACTGTACATAAAATGTTGTCCAAAAAGCCTCCCGCTGGAAAAGGCACTTACAAAAACTATTTTAAAAAAAATTCCGGGAATTAGGTACTATTCGAAATATTTTTATTCAATTTATCTTTTCTTTTTTTTTTAATTTTTTTTTATTTGTCTTCTAATTAAATAAAGTGAAGTTTTTTAAATAAAATAACAAATATTAATAAAATAATAATTTATTACAATATTTGAAATAAAATAGCATATTTATTTTAATATTAACATTATTTATAACAATTAATTATTAGTTTGATGTAATTTAAATGCAATGTTAAACCATTTTATTTCATTAATAGTCAATTATAATCACAATTAAACACTACGTAAATGTAATCAACACGATTAACAAGACCTAAGCGCTAAAATAAACTTAGTACCTACATATCATAAAAAAATCGGAAAATAATATAAACACACTTAAAACGACTAAATTACACTAATTACTTAATGAACAGGGGCACAAGGAAAACGGCCAAAATACTTAAATAATGCCACTATTCAAATAATCCACAAAATGTTAATAAAGACAATCAATTGAGAATACACATAAAGAAATTTAATGAATTTTAATCACATGCAAACAAATTTTGAAAGACGTATTGTTTATTTATTTAAAAATATATATAATATTGTTTCCCCAACAACCATTGAAATGGATAAATTATTATCAAAACTAAAAGATGAACCTACACGAATGTAACATGTAGAGCCACCTGGAGAAAGGCACCTCCAGAGAACGAAAATAGTAAAAATTTTACAGGGAGTTGCAGATCTGTTTTAAAATCTCTGGTGTGAACCTATCTTTAAAAAGTGAACACAGGTGGTATACTTAAGTGGTAGTATTTCCCTGGCAACGACAATAACGACATAGAATTATATAACACCTTGGGCAACGATAACGATAGTTTAGGATAAATAAACACGTGAATCAATTTGAAAAGAATTTGTCAAAAAACAGAGTCTTAAAGGTTAGGTTGTTTTGTAAATAATTTGTCGAATTAAAATAAATATAAAACAGAATGTCAAATAATTTGTTCATTGATGCGAACAATCCTTTATTCATTAAGGAGGAATGTACTAAAATTAAAAATCAAGAACCTTTTTATAAAATTAATTATGAACACGTAAAAAGAGAACAACAGTTGGTTGAAGAAGTGGCTATTAAAGATGAAGTAATAGAATTAGAAGAAGCAGCTGTCAAAGAAGAAAATAATGACACTAAAGAAAATTTAAATACAGATTGCAAAAATAATGATGGGAACTTAAATACGGATCAGATACATACTGAGATAATAATTAAAGATGAAGAACCAAAACCAGAAGAAACTGTTGTTGTTGAACGTATTAAAATAAAATTTGGACAAAAGCCTTATTCATGTGATGTCTGTGATAAAACATTCATCTTTCAAAACAGTTTACTCCAACATAAACAAGTTCATAATTTAGAAAAATCTTATTCATGCGATGTTTGTAAGAAAGTATTCATCAAGGAATGCAATTTAATTGAGCATGAAATAACCCATGCCCCAACTGGAGAAAATAATTTTTCTTGTGATAGTTGTGATAAAAAATTCACTGTTAAATATGATTTAGATGTACACAAATTGAAGCATACTAACTCTTGTGAAGTTCATCCTAAAACATTTATACATAAAACTAGTTTAGTTGAACAAGCAAAAATTCATGCTAGAAAAAAACTATTTTCTTGTGAAATTTGTAATAAAAGATTTATCTTCAAGAAACATTTATTTTCTCATAAAGTAAAAGTTCATCTCATCAAAGTAAATTATGATAAAAAGATACTTTATTGTCGTATTTGTTTTAAACGATTTATAAATAGAAGCAAATTATTTGAGCATTCAAAAAGTCACGTTGTAGAAAAACCTTTTGTATGTTATATTTGTGATAAAAGATATGTTTATAGAAAAGGATTAATTCAACATGAAAGAACACACACGGGAGAAAATCTTATTTCATGTGAAGTATGTGGTATGAAATTTTCAGCCGTACATAGTTTGATATCACATAATAGAATTCACACTGGTGAAAAACTTTTTGAATGTGACATTTGTCATAAAAAATTTACTCATAATGACGCTTTTCGAATGCATAGAAAAACTCATACGAGATACAGGCCGTTTAAATGCGATTTATGTGATCAAGCTTTTAAGCAACGAAGTCACTTAGTTACACATACAAGACGTCACACAGGAGAAAAACCTTTTTCATGTGAAATTTGTGATATCAGATTTAGTTACATGAACAGTTTGAATAAACACAAAAAAACTCATAGTGCATAGTGCAACACGGTGCTGACAATACATGATTTGTCATAATAAATTAATTTATGAAATAAAATAATATTTAAACAAATTAAGAGTTTTTTTTACTTCTACCAAAAGAGAATAAGGAATATTCATGAAATTTAAATTTGATTCAAATATTTTTCTTCCGTAACTTTAATGACTGCACATTTCAACTAAACCATTATTTTAGTAATTAATATTTTACTTGGAAAATAAAATCGCTCGATTTTAGTTCAATTCATATTTATAAGAGAAGTACCCTCGTTTCTCGAACACTACCATATAATATTGAAGTGCAGCCGAATTGTAGAGCTAAAATTTTTCGGGTACGGAACCCTAAACTCGTACTTGAAACATCTAAGAACGCACTCCATTAAATTACTTTTCAAAAGAAAAATCAAATTCTGTTCATCCGTTTAAGCGCTCCGATGCCGCAGATAGACACACACAGACTTAACTTAAAATATTCCTTTTTTGATTTGGGAGTTAAAAATTATTATCATATAATGTAAAGCTTATTGTAATTACGAGTTAGTAGGATTGTCTTGAGTGTGTTGACCATAGAGGAGTTGGTTGAGCTCTGAAGTTTTTAGTCCTTGCGCTCAAAAATGGGACACTATTACATAATACGGATATATTATCGTGAACGATACCCAAACGATATTTTCTTTGTGCAAAGATATTATATAAATGTAGTCAATTTAGTATTGTGCAGTAAAATTAAATAATATTATATATAATTCTCGTAACATTTGAGTGTGTCGCAGTTGATATCTGCAGCGTAAAGCCTAATCCATTCTATCGCGAGACGCCCGTTCGAATTGTACCTATTTTAGGGATGGGCGATTCTTTCAAAAGAATTGATCTTGAATCGGCTTATCGAGAATCGATTCACTTAAAAAACAACTGCAATGAATTGATCTGGTAAGAATCGATCTTAAAAATCGGAAAAAATGAGACGTCTGAAATGATAGTTTTTTTACAATTATATTTCACTTTTTAATCATAATAATGAAAACTAGATTATCTAAAACATTGTTTTATTTTACTCTTTTACAAATACACTACACTTTTTGAAGATTATTTACAATTTTTATATTAAAAAAATGTAAGAAGTAGTACAAAAGACCGATTTTTTAAATCTCATGGATGATTTGACAGAATCGAATCGAAATTGCCCATCCCTAACCTATTTAGCAACGTTCAGTGGCGATTTATCGCGAATTGGGCGATTTTTTTCATGGATACGCTCCTTTTTTTGAGTTTGAGCGACAAGTCGCAAATTAGGCGCTCTCCATTCCTCAGGTGAAACCTAAAAAAATGTATTTAATACATAAAAATTCTGCATGAAAATCTGCTGTACTCTGTATTTTTTAGTGTGAAAAGTAATAAATTTCACTTATTTAAATAAAGATATATATCAAATTCATATTCTTGAGTTTTCCATTGACTCTGAAATTATTATATTATAAAAGAGTATACAAAAATTTATTTTAGTTCTTCTCAGCATTTTTATTTAGAAAAAATCAATTTCTTTTGCGAATATTTTGCGACTTTCGATCACAGATGGGGCGACTTGAATGAAAACTTTCTGGCAACCGTGGCAACGTTTCGATTCGATATATCCATAGAATATATATGGATATATCTCATCTGTCATACACTCGACTCGATATATCATCTGTCATACAGGGAACACAGAAAACCACCTTTCTATTTATTTATCTAATTTAGTTCTTTTACAAAAAATTATTATAATATAACAAGAAACACAAAAATTATTCTAAAAAAAATTTTTACACAAATAATAACCTCATATTTTTACCGTAAGTTTTCACGTGGGTGAATGATAATTGTTGAAAATTATAAAAATGTGCTCAAAAGTAATTTAAGGTAACCAATAATAAATATAAGTGATTTTAAATAAATACAAAAGACAATGTCAAATAATTCATTCAATAAAGTTAAAGATTCTTTGTTGATTAAAGAAGAATATACAGATACCAAAGAACCATTAAGTGAAGTGAAAATTAAAGAGGAAGCGCCAGAATTAGAAATATTTAATAGTGATAAATTTAGTGATGGACTTATAAAAACAGAACAGTTACATACAGAAATTGGTCTGTTCAATAAATGTGAAGTACCAGAATTAGTAGAAACAATCAAAGAAGAATATATAGACAGTAAAGAAGAATTAAGTATAGTTGAAAAAATTAATGGTGAACAAATAGAAGCAGATCAGTTACATACTGAAGTGATAATTAAAGATGAAGTATCAAAACCAGAAGAAACTGTTGTTGTTGAACGTATTAAAATAAAATTTGGACAAAAGCCTTATTCATGTGACGTCTGTGATAAAACATTCATCTTTCAAAACAGTTTACTCCAACATAAACAAGTTCATAATTTAGAAAAATCTTTTTCATGCGATGTTTGTAAAGAAGTATTTACCCAGGAAAACAGTTTGATTGAACATAAAATAATCCATACTGCCCATTGTGAAAATTTTACCGTTAAACATGAATCAGATGTACACAAATTACAACATACCGAGGAAAAATCGTATTTTTGTGAAGTTTGTGATAAAACATTCATTTATAAAAGTAGTTTGGATGAACATTTAAAAATTCATTTAGTGAAAACAAAATTTTCATGTGACGTTTGTAATAAAAAATTTGTTCACGAAAAACGTTTAATTATACATAAAAAGGTTCACACCGATATAATTGAAAAACGATTTTCTTGTGATATTTGTTATAAAAGTTTTAAACGATCTACAAATTTAGATGAACATAAGAAAGTTCATAGTAAGTTAAACGAGGAAAAGCTTTATTCTTGTGATGTGTGTGATAAAAAATTTAGTCATTCTCGATATGTAAATGTACATAAAAGTCGACACCATAAAATAAATCTTTATTCTTGTAATATTTGTAACAAAAAATTTACACTTAAAAACAATTTAGTTTTACATTATGAGAGAATTCATAAAAATGAATTCGTATGTGATGTTTGCGGTAAACAATGTAAAACTAAACTTAAATTAAATGAACACAAATTACATCATGTTTCTTATTCTTGTAATGTCTGTTCGAAAAGATTTACTTGTAAGTTTAAATTAAACGAACATAAAAAAATTCACATTCGACTTCGTGCCAATCGTTTTTCATGTTTTGCATGTGAAAAAACATTTAGCAATCAAAACAATTTAAATATACATGAAAAATTGCACGTAGGAAAAAATTTGTTTTCATGTAAGTTTTGTGGGAAAAAATTTGTCCATAGAAGCATGTTAGTTTCACATGAAATAATTCATACTGCTGAAAGACCTTATCCATGTATTATTTGTGGTAAAACATTCAATCGGAAAAATTATTTAGCAGTGCATAAAAAAGTACATACTGGAGAAAAACCACATTCATGTGAAGTATGTCACAAAAAGTTTTCTTCTAAACAAGGTTTAATTACACATAGTAGTATGCATTCGGGAGAAAATAATTTATCATGTGAAATTTGTGATGAAAGATTTACTCATAAATACAGTTTAAAAAAACATATGAGTATTCACAATGAAGTAAAATTATCTTAAATTTTAAATATCAGCAGTAAATAAAAATTAGAATTATAGGGTCAATCCATAAATTTCGCCACAAAAATATTTTGATTTTTTAATCGACCACTCCCCCCACCGCCCTGGTGTGACGTCACCTATTTTTCAATTTTATATTTAGAAATAATTAAATTAAAACAGCAGTTTCAAAATTATTTTATCCCCGCCTTAAACCTACATAAACCTTATGTAGATCGAGTTAGTAATATTTTAGTCTTTTGTTGTTTTAAAATTTTAGATTTTGACATGTGACGTCACAAAGCTTTTCATCCACCCTGCCCCTTGTCACACAATGTCACAATTGATTGACCACTCCCCCTCTTAACGTGTGGCGTAATTTATGGATGGCCGTTATAGTCCGGGTAATATACCGAAAAAATATAGCCTGAATGTCTTCATCGAAATTTTAATACCAAAAATGTCACCTACCGTTTTGCATCGGTCTCATTACCTCAATCAGGTGAAAGGTGTTATTAATCCTCCAAAATTAAAATAATTTCGGTATGCTTTTTCGATATGGCTTTATCGCGAAACAAGGGCACATGATCAGTGAAAGTGTTATCTGTCACTTCGGTCGGAGGGAAGATATACACTTCCAAATTTTTTCCAAAAATAAATTCTTGGTGCAAAACTCCAGATAGGATAATATCTTTGGCTGGTATTAAAATTTCGACGCAAGCATTCGTGTTTTGGTCATGTGTATCTCCCGGATACTCAATATAATACCCAATTTGTAATTTTAAATAATTGAACTATTTAAAAAAAATGTTGTTTAGTAATTTTTAAAAAGTATCTTCTTTTGTATAATTTAAAAAATATACAAAATGAGATTGATTGTATCGCGTTAAAGTTTAAAGTTTTGTATTTTGTAAAATATCTAATAAATGAATAATAAAAATTAAAATGAATAAGATTTCTTAATTTAGAGCGAGTTTTGCAAAGAGTTGAGTATACAAAATATGAGAGAGTAGATTTTTCGACTTGATTCATACACCGGAGTCCTTCAGAACTTCAAAAATGGGATTAGCTGATTGTATAGCGTTAATGTTGAACGATTGTCTAAGAAGAACAAGAAAAGCAGTTTTTGGAACTTCTTCAGGATTCTGAATACGAAAACAATTCATGTAACTTATGTAAGAAATTCAATCACAAAAGAACATATATAAGTTTTTTAATTAAGCACAAATTTTATAAATAAAACAATACAGTTTAAGAATTTATAAATTTTCAAATACACTTCTCAATTTTCATATGAAATTTGTATATATTTTTAATATATAATGTATAAGTAATATATAAAGAATTATAATTAATTTTTATCTTTGCGTTTCAAACAAGTATTAGTCTGCGGATCTAATTTATACCTTACCAACTGATCTGAGTTGTCAGTTGATGCTGCATTCGTCGAAATATTTCTTGCTGTTTTATTACATGCTATAGCTTGATAGTAATCGTTTGGGAATTTCTCTGTAGTTGCTAATCTAAACAAAGCAAAGCAAATATTCAACAGTGCACTTTGAATAGCAATTTCAAAAAGAAACCAAATGGCCACTTATCCTAAATCTACCTTAGTTCAGACTTCGGTATGTATCTACGATCTGGAGAACAAAAGGGAGATCGTTTTTTTCGATTGGTTTTTATACTTAGAATATTGTCTACTGTTGATTGCAATTGATTTAATCTGAAAATTAATTTTATAAAATGATAAAAAATAAAATTGGCGCAGTAGTAAATATTCTTACTGGTCTTGTAAATGAATTCGCTCCGTTTTTAACTGTTCAATTTCTTTTAAACGTCTCTGTTCGGTTGCAAACGTTTTATTATGTTTAAATTCAAATTCACGTTGTAGCTCATTTAAAGTGCTGTACAAATCATTGTTTTCTTCCTGTAATCGCTTAAATTCGTTTTTGTGAGTATTCCAAAGCGCATTTAATTCGTCATGTTTCTTTTGATTTAACACATCTTCTGATTTAACCTATTCATATAATGTCTGTCTAAATGGATATCATTATTAAGGTGAGGATGACTTAAATTAGAAAAACAAGCGAAAACAAATAATTGACTGAGTTAATTGTTGAAATACACCGTATAGAAACTGTTGAATATCAGTGCTTGCATTATTTTTTTATAAATTAGAAAAGTTTAAAAAATCAACACAATTATGGAGGCCCTTTCGGCTGCCATTTATTTAGTTTTCGAAAATTTAGAAAGAATTGTCTGGAATTTTTTTCCTTTTTTCGAGAATGTTTCACAAGACTGTTAGTTGAAGCTACCTGCAAATTTGCAACTCTGTATCTTTTATAGTATTGGAGAAACTGGACATCAAAATTTTGTCCTAATTTGCGCCCTCACGGATAAACAGTAACTTTTACGAAAAAATGTTTCAAACAAAAGTTGTTCATTTTTTTAAAAGATACGGTTTTTACATTTAAAGTTTACAAGATGAGTCCTATGGACCTATGTTGCTTAGCCTCACTTTTTACGTCCTGAGCACGCTATAAAAATTTCAGCTTGATATCTTTTTTCGTTTTTGAATTATAATGTCCACACTCCACAGGCGGACAGACAGATAGACGGACAACCGGAAATAGATTTTATGAATACCTATACCAAACTTGTTGGTAGCATATACATTGATATATTTCATATATACATGGTATAACAATACCTTTTTTCTTGGATACAATTTCCTTATAAAATATTTTTTGTCATTTTCATACAATTTTAAATTAAAATCGGGATGTTCTTTATTAATAGTTTCCAAAATATTTTTAATTGCACTCAATAAACTTACAATATTTTTAGTATAATCTCGTTCAAAAGCTAAATGTTCAGTTTTTACTTTGTTACAAATTTTAGCAACTTTGTTCTCAACCTTTTCATTAAAATACGTCAAATCTTCGTTTAATATCTTTTTAAATATTTCTCCTAAAAATAATTACATAATTTTGTAATTACAAAATTTATAGAGTATCGAAGATTATCGAATATATAAATACCTTTATCTTGTGTATGATTAGAAATTATTTCTATAAATTCAGAAATGGATATATTATCCAAATTTTCTAGATCGTGTAGGGTGGTTTTAATCTGATCCAAATCTTCTATTGTGGTTTCTATTTTTGACATTTTGATTTTATAAATTTCACATTGAATTTTCACATTCTGTACGTATACTTTCACGCAAAATTTTCTAAATTTAACTTTTGTTTAAATTAATAATCATAGATCTGCTGATTAATTTAAATAATTTTTTTTTTTCGAAAAACGAGACGTTTCAAGTTTTTGTTTTACACCTACGTAAAATTAAATAAAAGAATTCATCATTTAAAATTTCGATAGAGTTAAAATCATGAACACGTTAGCGCTTATATCTATCACAAACAATATAGTTCCGGAGCTGCTCTTTTACAATATAACAATAGTACTTTTCGTGTGTTAATTTTCAGATTTTTTTTATACTCGGTAGTTTTTGAGGAATAAAGATCAGAAGCCATAAATGGCGTTAGGGTACAAGAGTTTGGGAATTGTGGTCGTATTTGAAAGCGAAATGCGGGGCATGATAACTTCTCTTTTTCGGCCTTTTCAGTTTCTTTCATTTTTTACTGTGCGCCTTTTTCTATTTAATTTACTTTTGATATCGAATATGTGACCCTGCGTCATAGAGATAGTACCATAGAGCTGTATAAACATAGAAAACGCAGTGAGAGAATTTTTTGATTACAATGAGAGAGGTGGGAATAAACAGTAATTGTGTAAATAATTTCTCTATACAGCTCTACGGGCCAGCTTTTACCTACCTTTCTCTACTGCACAGCGTATCAAAATCAAATTTATTTTGGTAGCGCCTGCATGGATGATATTTACCATGATAGACGAAATTTCCGATGATGTCGATACATTCTCAAGAAGAGCATATTCCTTTTATTTTTTACTTAAAAAGTTAGAACCTTTGAATGTAAGCTAGAGGAAACTGACATTAAATTCAGTTATTTTAGCGCCTTATACTAAAATGAGAGACATCTGAATTGGCACGAAAAGTTTCTAACAAAAAGATTGCCTTTTCAAAATCCGCCATTGTATTACCATTTCCGTAATATTTGTGTTACATTTAAAAATATTCAGATAGATGCCAATTTCTTTGTTATTGATACCTGGGAGTTGCAACTCGCTAACTATCGATACTAATTCGTACTAATTTAATCAGAAGAAGCCCCGAATTCAGTAGTTACAATTTCATCTACCAGGTGACAATACTTTACTTACAATTTTTTAAGGCCAATAAAAATATTCAAATTCAAATCAGATAAATCCCGTCAACTGGAGATAAAACTTTGTACTATCAAACATGAAATGGACTGCTTTTTTAGTAGTTTTTCCAATTTAGACCATCTGATTACTTTCCATTCATCAATTCAAAGTTTAGAACGTTTTCGGAAAGTGAAGAAATGCATGGCAACACTATTTTAAAAATTTACAATCAGAATACTGAAATGTAATGTAATTTACGAATTCGAATAACTTGACAAAAACATAAAGAAAATCGGGCACATTTCGAAATTCAATAAATTATATCGAGCTGTATATATATATATATATTGTAACAATTACTCGAAGTCGTTAAATAAAAATTTTATTTTTTTAAAAGTTAATTAATTTATTAGAAAAACGAATTGATTTATATTACAAGTTAACCATGGACGATGCAATGGAAATGAATTCGTGTAATAGTAAATATAAAAATATAGAGAAAAATTATTCAATTTATAACAAGTAAATTGGTATACAAATACAAAAAAAAAAATTATATAAATCGTTCGATAATTACTTAAAAGTTAATGAGTATAAATTATATGTTTCATTTTAAATATTTAAAAACTAATAATTAAACATTTATTTGGAAAATTAATTAAAATATTTAAAATAAATGTTTAATATTAATTTATAATATTATGGAAATGATAAGTTTTTTTGGAACAAACAGTATTTATACTCATTAAACAACTTTTAATATTAAAAAAAATTATACTGAATAGTTGATTTCAATTTAAAAACCCATTTTAAATGGTTTTTTAGTCTTAGACTAATCGTTTTTTAGTACTAAATAAATAAATAAATAAAAAAACTGTTTTTATGCATATTATGATGGCGAATTACTATTACTATTACAACTATTAGCTTTCATTTGCGCTAATATACTGTAGATTAAAGGAATTTGAACTGTTTTTGAGTCATATTCAATTCCCAGATCTTCTTCTAATTGTCGTCTTGGTTTTGCAGGATGTGTTTGTCCAGATTCTGTAAATAATTATTTTAAAATATCAATCATGTGCCCATAATAAAAGTGAAATTTCGAAATTCTTTTTGCCTGTCTCTTGGAGCATTTATAAAGGATTTTTTTTTATTGCAGCGTATCTGATTTTCTTAAGAAATTATTATGTGTTCTCAGCCTTTAACAACACAATTTGAATTTTGCAGCTATCGAAAATTGCAAACTTTCTGCAATTATTTTAGGTATTATGTTGCCAATGGCTTAAGTTTCTTTTAACATAGATAAAGGCGTCGAAAAAATTGATTAACTAATCTCAAGTTGATTTATCAACATTGAAAAAGCCCGACAAAAAGGAATCAGAATTTGATTTCAATGTGAGCTCACGGTCTAATAATACGACTATGCAGTTTAAGTTCACAACAAAGAAACACAGAAGTACATTTTTTGGTAAGTGTCGTAGGTAACCTGCTTATGGAAACAGAAACGATTACACAAGCTTACTTAACCTAACACGATTGGAACGTCAAGAAACTTTCAAGAACACACAAGTGTTGCTTTTGGTGTAGATTGTGGACTGATCCAAAAATTGGACAGAAAATAATGACCGCATTCATAAGAGAGAGTATTTTAAAACAAAATGGACGATCGTTAATCAATAGAAATTTAGTAATTTTTAACAAAAATCAACCATTCTAGTGGCTGAGATGAAGAAAATATAACGTACAGAGTAAAGTCATAAGGCATATTGTCATTAACCAAATAAATATGTTAATTTTAATATTTTATTAAGTGACCGTTGACAATTCAGTTAAAACCGTTAATTTTATGAACGCAACCTAATTACCTGAGAGCAACATTTGCGACGTATATCTATATCCATTCCATTCTAGATATTCAAAAATTAGGTCGTTAATGACAGCATTCTCTTCAATCACTTTTGGTTTCGAAATATTAATCGGTTTTTTTTCTAATATTTTGAGCACAGCTGAACGTAATTCGGCACGCATTTGACCTAATTGGCCATCTTTTTGTAAAGCTTCTTTAACGGCTAACAACCAAAAATGTCAACATTCAAATAGTTTATTTATAAATACAAAATATTTGTTTTTACCTTCCAGAAGTTCCTGTTCTGATGCCATTTTCTATTTTGTAAAAAAAATTAACTTATGTCAAGTCTTTTTTGGGGAGAGTATCGTTGCTAGGATACGATTGTTTGTTTTTATAAATCGAAAACAAAATTGTCAAATTACTGATGAATGGAAAAATAATTATCGTTTTAAAATATATTTTTGAATATACCTAATATACCTACCATTTTATTTAACGATGTAGGTCACTAAGATTTCGGAACAAAACATTTTCAAACACTGAAATATACAAATACAAATTTTCAGAATGGATTTTTCATAAAGATTTGAATCGACGACTAATTAATATCTCAGTTACCCGTGTTATTTATTTTTCTTTCAATTTTAACGTTTCAAAGATGTTTAAAAAAATGTAAAAAATACCAATTTTCTCTTTTAAACTATGTTTCTTTATTTTTTACATGACATTTTTCAAATTTTCAAAAATGTTCTCCATAATTTATGTTGAAGTTGATCCCCAATTTTAAATGATAAAGATGTGTCTTTTATTCCCAACCATTTATAATTTGATAATTATTTTCCAAATATTGAAGTTACCTTGATCCGATACACGATTATTTTTTGGAAAATACTACATATAAAATCTGAAATATTATCGAGGCTATGCAAATAAAGCTCGATATTACAAAAAAATTAGCAACTTCTATAAAAATTTTATCCTCAAAATTCATACGATAAAAAAATGTAAAGAAAATTTTTCATAAAAATTTTACAAACATGTCATATTTGAATTCAAAAAGTTGAATGTGTATATATTCCCATGTCAATAGTAGTTTGAGAGAAACCAAAGAAAATCCGACTTTAGAAACTAAAAGCACAGCTATACATTTTAAAAGATTTTGGTTCAAAAATATATTCCATTGGATTTCTTCAACAAAAATCAAGGAAAGATATCCTAGGCTCTTAGTAAGTAATTTACGTAATATTTTTATACCATGCATATATGTAATATGCAAGGTATACTAAGTTTAGTCCCAAGTTTGTAACGCTTAAAAATATTAATGATATGAAGAAAATTTTTGTATAGGTGTTTATAAAATCACCTAATTAGTCCATTTTCGGTTGTCTGTCCGTCTGTCTGCCAACACGATAACTCAAAAACGAAAAAAGATATCAAGCTGAAATTTACAGCGTACTCAGGACGTAAAAAGTGAGGTCAAGTTCGTAAATGAGCAACATAGGTCAATTGGGTCTTTACCTACGGGTCCGTAGGACCCATCTTGTAAACCGTTAGAGATAGAACAAAAGTTTAAATATAAAAAATCCTTCTTATAAAAAAATAGACAACTTTTGTTTGAAACATTTTTTCGTAAGCATCACTCTTTACCCGTAAGGGCGCAAATTAGGCGTAAATTGTATAGTATGTATGTATGAAAGCTATGTAAATTTTCAAGCTAATGAACTGAAAAATGTCCGAAAATTTTGCAGTTTTCATGTATTACGCAGGTAGCACAACTTTTTTCTTTGCTTTGCAAAACGAATTGTCACACTTGTAATATACCAAAAAAGCAGCTTTACATCGCGTTATGGCATTTTAAGGTTTTTTTTTTTGTAAGATTTACTGGCGTAAATACAAAGATATTTTTGGGTATAAATTTTAATAATTTTCTGAGAAGGTATTCGAACGAATTAAACAAATGAAACTTATAACATTGCATAATTTTGATTCAGGAAAAGAGAGAAAATATGCTGACTAGGTTGTGAAAAGAAAAATTATAAAACAAACAGATTTTCGATGTCTTTGTTATATTTTTCTTTGTTTTAAATATAAAACATTTACAATATATTTCTAAAAATACTGTATCTACTCGTTTCTTTGGGATTGATTTTTCTTTGTCTACATTGACGAAGAAAAAATAACTATACCCAAATAAAATATTTCCAAAAGAAAAAGATTACTTTTATCGATATATAGATAAAAATTATGTACAATCGATAAATTAATCGATAAATTGTACGTTGCTATTTTAAGTGAACAAATGCCAATTTTTTTTATTACAATACATAACTTGTGTTTTCATAAAAGTATTTTTTGATTTGTTTTTAACTTTAACATAGCGGGAAGTGAAAATCGGAAGTGGAATTTTATTGAAAATTTGTACGAGATAAATAAACTGTAAAGTTTTCATGAAATAATTTTATGAAAATTATATAAAATAATAATTTCGAAAAGTGTAATTATACAGAATTCCAGTTGTTTTATATTTGAAGTTATGGACGAAATTTTTAACATAGGAAGTTACAGTAACCATAAGTTAGCAATTATTATTTGATTTAAAAATATGGCGTTTTTCTCGTTGTTTGGAAATTAAATTATATAAAGTTTAGCGTTAATGCTTCATATATTGTATATATAGGTAAGCATTCGTTCATAAAATTTAAAACGAAGCCTCTTCAGGGTAGAAGATCGATTTCACTAACTGAAAACA
This sequence comes from Chrysoperla carnea, assembly GCF_905475395.1. NCBI lineage: Eukaryota > Metazoa > Arthropoda > Insecta > Neuroptera > Chrysopidae > Chrysoperla > Chrysoperla carnea. The sequence continues at coordinate 72,597,223 of NC_058339.1, read as the reverse complement.
TAGCATGGATATATATTTTATCATGGATGAACCTTTTTTTTAATATAACTTATTTATAAAAATAATATAAACACTGATATTCAACACTGTCTATATAGGGTATTTCAACCATTAATTCAATCAATTGTTTTAAGTAGATTTGTTTTTTGACATTCAACAGGAAAAAAAAATTTAATTCAAAATGAAGAGGTTTCTCAAGGAATTTGCTTTAGGAAGGTTTACGGGTCAAATTGTTTAAGAATCAATTTAAAGACAAAATAACATAGATTATTTTGATAAATTGCAATTGTGGCCTTTATAAAAAATTTACAAAAATCGATTTCGTAGCGGTGTTGTATAAGAAAGTGTAGTTTCTTCTAATAATATTTATCTTAAGATCTTTTACCATAATATTTTGTGCATTAGGAAAGAATGCAGGTTTTTTTTATTTGGATAACAAACATGCATTACATGTACCCCGGAAAGGTAAGACACATGGTAAGATTAGACATCGGAAAGGTTTTGTGCTATAAATGGTAAAATAGTTTCACCTGGAACTTGATTATTTTTTATAAATTTATGGAATAATGTTGCACGACTGTGAAAGTTAGGAAGACGCAGAAGAAATTAATTAAAAATTGTAAGGAAACAGTTCTTCGGAATTTAGGCTCTAACTTGTTGTTGTTAAGGATTGGAGCATACTTACTTTTATAGCTTTGGGATATTTATGATTTTGGTGATGTTTGATTTCATCTCTAAAATTTGATTTATTTTTATAAAGCTTTGAAAAATTCACTCTAATGACGCATAAATTACTTTGAGTAAATTGAGAAATTATGTAATCGGAGATGAAACTTTATCTGAAATTTTAAACTGTATGGTAGATTTTATTATTATGGGTGTTAAGAATCGATGTTATTCTAATTAATTACAATTAGCACATATTTGATGTTCCAAAATTGAATTTAAACGATGTGCTACCGCTAACCCAGTTACAGAAACTAGAAAGAACCCGATGTAGTTCTATTCCAATTCGAAATATCATTGTTTAATTTTAGAAAATATTTCTAACTTTAACCATTATTATTAATATACGAGCAGCAAATTAATGGAGCATAGTTTTTTTAATACAAATTTTTTTTCTAGATCATCTTCCATTGATTTTTGAAATATTGTTTTATTGCTTATATCATTATCCTTCAAAATTGTATCATCTTCTAAGACTTTAGAAAAATTACAATCATTTAACCTGACATCATTGTTGCCGAGTATTTAATCCCGACGGTTTTTAAAACCCTAATGACTTTAAAACAAAATACGTGCCTTATTTGCCGCTCACACAGTAGCTGTAATCGTTGATTTTTTGGAACATATTAGGTATAATATTTAGTGTCACTGCGACTACGGTGGAGTTTAAACGTCTGTGAAGAGTGCGCGAGTAAGTTATACCCGGTCACAATGACCACATAACATTTATACGTACAAAGTGTTTTTTGTTTATTGTTGTTTTGCATAAGCTTTTTCATAGTTTTACGGACGTATTAGCTATTCTATTTAATGTCGCTGAGGCTACCGTAGAGTTTACAGTCTCACGTCTTACCCGCCGAAGAGCACGCGGGAAACTTACACCCGGCCACAATGGCCACGTAAAATTTATATATGAAGTTCAGTTTTTCCAATTTTTGGTGGTCTATGCTCATATTATAAAAAATAAATGTTGAACTTTCATAAATAAACTACCTATTTCCCTACTATAGAAAACTAATATTTACATAAGATTGATTCAGTGTAGAATAATATATACTCGCGGGATAAAATTGCAACATATACCTATCTGTACATCAGATTTATTTGGTGGCATTAAAACACACATTAAAATAATTTTTTAACCATCACATTTATCTGATATATAGATTGTGTTGCAATTTTATTGTCCGCAAGATACATGGATAAAATATACCCGGTCAAGAACCTGGGTCAATGACCCCGATTAATCCTTTTCACGGGTAACTTTCAATATTTCAACTGATGGCCGATTTTATAGGAAATTGACAAAAGAAATTCAAATCAATAATAAAGATTACATTCAATAAATTAAACTTATTTTATCGAATTTGAAACATTTCTTATACGACCGCTAATTTTAAGTACACAAACACCATAATTAAATCAAATTCTATTTGCGCAACTCTAAATTAAAAATTAATAAGTTCTTCTAATTATTATTTTATAAATAAATAATAATTATTTCGCATTAGGTTTTACATTAAAAAAAATACAATTTCGCAATGAGTTTTTAATTAAAAATGAGGTAATAATTGCGTGAAAAATAACGTAATTTAAAAAAAAATACTAGCTCTATTTTTTTTTATACTTAAGTTAATATAATTAATTTACAAAATGAATTTGAAACGAATAAAAAAAAACTAAATTTTTGTGAGGACTAATGAAAGAGGTTTTACATAATAAATATTTCATAGATTTCACCGTTGTGAGAAAATTTTTTCTGATTTTAAAAGTTATATACATTATGAAATTAACGAGATTAATTTCATCTATTTTTTTACATGATTATTATAAAATAAAAAATTATGTATGAAAATATTCTTGGAATATTACATACAATATTGAGATGAAACTTCTTTAGTTCTAACATAAATTTTTATTTGTTGTATTCTTAAAAACGAAGGGGAAAAGATTGAAATAAAGCTTTCTTCATAAAATAATTAGGTGATTTTTTAAAATAATTTATACATCTATTTATATTCATGGATTCTGCAGTGAAATAATTTTTATCTACGCCCGTGAGAAAGACAGCTTTTCTCACTCCGAATGCGTGGGAAAAATAGTTCATTACCGCCCTAGTTTGATAATGAATTCATTTCCGCACTAGGACAGTATTAAATTCAGTTACTATAGTAACGTTTTTAATTTTCAATTTTTCTCAATAAGCTATGACAAATTTTAAAAAATAATTATAGTTTATTTTTAAATTTTAGATACGTATATAAAGTTTTGTACGATACAAGTGTGATAACGGATTATTAACGTACTTCTGGGATTGTTTAACTCGTGCTAGGCACTCGATGTGCAAATTTCGTACGTTAATAATGCTGTTATCCCACTAGTATCGTAAATAACTATTTCAGAATTCCAAAGTTATAAAGTTTGTTCATAAAATACGTCACGCTAAAATCCAACATTTTTAACAAACTTCCTTCTCGAAATGTTACGACCGTTTCGCTTCGGCCTATAGCCCTTATCATGAACCGTCATGTTTGGCTATATCTCCTTCGCTATATTTGCGTACGTATTTTATGGATAGGCCAGTTTCTTAGCATCCATGAAATTGATTGAAACTCTTAAAGAAAATTCTTTTTCCTATATATAATTAGAATTCTCGTAAAAACATAGACTATTAAACAATTTATCAATTTTCATCATTTTATGTTTAAAGATTCATTTTTGTCCAATTGAATGTTCAATCTTCATCTAAGTCGAAATCAGATAAGGAGACCTAGCCCCTGGCTCAGTATCTATTCTCGATATGATCTAGGTGAATTTTACTGAATTATACCCCCTCGTAGCTCAAAAGTTATTACCACCCCATAACATTTTGCGTCGAGGGAAGAAAGTATGAATATTTTGCATGTAAACCCTTGACAAGCTTGTTATTTTCTCTAGAAAAAAACGTTATTTAGCGTTTCGTATGTAAAAATAAATGGTTGAATTCTTCCCAACATCTCCAACTTCAGCTCAAAGCAGTAGGGGGTGATGATAATTTTTGAGTAACAATTAAAAAAAGTTGAAACCACATTCTTTCGATTGAGCTTTATATGATTAAGGTCGGATAATTTTTCACGGAAATACAGATATCTGAGTTTACGAAAATTTTGTGTAAAAATTTATTTTGACGAAAATCTGTGCCAGTGAGTGTTTTAGAAAAATGGAATTTGTATAATAAGCAGAAAATAACTTTAACATCATCTTTTTGTTTTTGCGTACAAGGAAGGTACACATGATTATAGTTATAACTAAAGATATTTCATATCAAAATAAACAAATTAATTTAATTAATAATTTATGTTGTACTAAATATTTACATTATTATTCTAATTATTATTCTTACAATAAATTACTTAAATCAACAGTATAAAATTAATAAAAATTAATAGACAAATTTTACACTTAAGGCCCATAGATTTTATTCATTACATTACTTAGGCATAGATTATTAACACTTAAAAAAAAAATCTCGATTTATTTTAGAAAAATAATTCATTTAATTAATTCAGACTTATAAATAATATACATTTTAATTTTATTGAAAAGGATATAGTCGGAAAAATAATTAACTAACAATGGGATCTCTTAAAAACACCAAAATAGAATACGAAGGAAAAAAATCAATCCCATCATATTTCTCGAAATATGGTTAGCCCATACTTTTTACACTGATAATAACACCAAAAATTTAATTTTTATAAATGAAGAAATTTCCATACAAGTGGTGAATTTATTTTAATGTTATAGAATCGAAAAATCTTCTGTTTATGAATTGAAAAGAAAGACAAAAAATATACGCTTGATGAATTGAGCAGGGCTTTTTCTTTCCGGTCGGATTACCAAGTGGTACTTTCTATTTTGATTATTACTGGAATATATGTGTTTTAAGTCTGAATTAATTTCGAAATTAAAATGAATTTTTTTCTAAATTGTATTCAATCCACCTAATTAACGCTAAATTATGCCCAAAAAATACTCGTAATAGGGGTTTTACTGTATTGTATTTTAGAGAGATTTATTGATGAATAATTTTAAAAAATAAATTCAATCTATTTGACCTTTTTCAAAAACACCATTTTGAATACTTTTAAAAAAAAAATTAAAACAGTGTCCTCATAAAAAAAATTTAGCTTTTTAATTGAACAGTTAAAGCTGTCATTGATCGTATCCGTGTTTGATGTAACTTAATTTAAAAAAAAATGGTCAAATTTTTTGCACAAAAAAATATTTTTTATATGTAGAACTTTCAAAATATTGTTCCTGTATTTCAAATATTTTTAAACGGGCAGATTTGAGAGATAAAAAATTGTTTTAGTAAACGATCTCATAACCTGAAAGCACACCTCATCGAATACCCTTAAAATATGTTCAATTAAATAAAAAGAAAACGTATCAGAAATTGCGATGGAAATTTTATTTTCTGATTCGATAAAATTAAGTTAGAAAAAGTCTATGATGAATTTGGTAAAAACGAGTCTACTCTGAAGAAAAATACGACTAATCAGTAATATTTTTTGGCTGCATTGCAGCGTTTGTGTGACAAAATTTGTCAAAAACTATCAGAACACACAAATAATCGTGATTGAATTGAACGGCAAAAATTGTTAAATAGTATTTTCTTGAAATTCGCGAAAATTGTCCACTATGTTGACACTAGTGGTGCAACTAAATACAAAGAGTTTTTAATGTCCATCAACGAAGTATTTAGGCCGGAATTCCACTCATACTTGAAATCTCGAGTGAATTTATTTGAAAGAATCTTATTTCAGATCGTTTTCAAAAGAAAAATTTCAAGTAATTCGAGTTTTTACATTCTTTATTATTTTCTTCAATCAATAATCCCATATTATTTTAAAGCATTAACACCTATTCAAGACATAGAAGGTAATAATTAATTGAAATTGGTTAATTAATGTTTATGTATAATACTTATTCACTCCTGACGATGCTGCTATTAATTGGCCGTTTAAGAAGCTGAAGGCTCTTTAGAAAGCTTCCGCATTAAGTAAATGCTGAACTTTTTTTGTCTAGTATGTTTTCTTTCTTCTTGATAACTTATTTTGAGAATGTTTAAATAAAGCATGCTTTTAAGCGATGAGAGAGAGTTTAGAAACATTCTTGAAAAGTTCTACAAATAAAAACAAAAACGAATAGGCTAAAAAAAAAGATCTAACATAAAAACATTTATAATTAATAATCGTTTGAAATAAATAGAAATCTATAGTCTTTGATATTTATATATAAAGGCACTAAATTCCGCACCTGAATTTACAATTAATTAATTTAATATATAGTCGGTGTAAAAATAATGGCAAGCTTATAAACTTTAAATATACAATATTTGTTTAAATAATCGCTTTCAAAAGTGCATTGAAATTTTTGTTTTGTTTTTACTATATATAATATATTTCGCTATACAACAGTCTGTTTGCATTTTGTTTTACATAACAAAAAAAATAATAATAATAATTAAAAAACCTTCGATCTTCTTCTCCGTATTCACAATAAAAAATAAAAGTAACACGTAAATGTATAAAAACTTTTTCAGTCAATTGGCTTTACTTGTGCCATTATTTTTCCATCCCATAATGGCAAAATGTCCGAATCACAACTTAACTCTTCTTGAATTACTTGATTGTCCAACTCGGCAATTGCAGTTTTAAAGAAATATCTAAAAAAAAAAAAAAAATAAAATCATTTTAAGATCCAAAATAAGCATTGGGTCTTCCTTCAATTAAAAATTTTAAATACAAGTTATATTAACGTGTAAATCACAAGAAATTTTAAAACCCCCAAAAAAAGTAGCCTCATTTCCTAAAGTAATTATGAAAGTGACGAAAATTCAGTTAATTTAGCTGTTAAAAATTTTTTAATAAAAAATTACCTGAAATTGATACTCTGTATACCAAAATTTATCAAATTGCGATACATAAAATCTTATTGATTTTATACATTCAAAAATCGGATTCATTTAACGATTAGTCGAGTATTTTCTATGGTATCGCCCGAAATCTTTAATGAAGCCATCTATTTTGCAGAGATTTTGGGCGACATTTTAGAATGATTAATCTAGTCATCAGATGAACTCAATTTTTGAACTTTTGGGTCTTTTTTTACCCTAAATATTCCAAAAATTGAGACAACAAAAATTTTAAACTTTTTTTGTATATCATTTCGTAGACATAAATTCCAAAAATTAGGTTTCCGTAAAATCGAGCAAATTATAAAAATTAATTGTCTAAGGTAATTAAAGAAACCAACCAAGAAACGTAAAAATCCATTTTATGGTTGGATAGTTTCCAAGATTTTTGTATACTGTTTCCTGATTTACAAAATAATTCCTAACTTCCTGGTTTGCGGTCATGCTGCATACACAACTTATCTATTTTTATAAAATATATATTCGTTTCAGCATATCATATTTTGAAAAAGATTATATAAGACCCTATTCGTATCCTTCGATATTTCTTACCTATAATTTCCTTTTTTAGGCAAATAATCCTTAAATTGCTTTAACGTTACAGGGACACTGGGTATTTTTGTACGATACGGGAACTGTTCATCGCAAAAATTAAATACTACAGTTGTATAAGGTTTGGAAGCATTTGATGAAGATGATCCTTGATTTCCTCCTTTTCTTAGCGTTGACTGGCTTGATGATGAATCTTTATGTCTGTTTAAAAAAAAAGTAATATTAGAAAATGATGAATATTTAAAAAAAATATAAAAACTTACCGATTTCTACTGCTAGTATCACTTTCCAATAATCGTCGTCTAGCTTCTTCTAGTTGTGTAGGCGTGTGAGGAGATGGTAATGGCGGCATACCAGGATCGGCAACGAATGGTTGACTTGGTTCACCACGACGCCTATCACTTATTCGCTCAATTGGTAAAGTACTAGCTGCAGGAAGAATTGTTGTTTGTTGCGTAATTGAAGGATTACTCGCCGTACTACCTCGTTCTAACGACGATGAACGTGAATGACTGTGTCCTTTCCTATGTCTAATTAAATTTAAAAATTAAAATAATTTTGTATTTAGCAGGTTTGAGAATCTACTAATAATAGTATTATCTATCTAGTTGTAACGTTTCGTTCCTCAAAAATATGATATTTTATTGTATCGAGGAATAAAGCCAACAAAACTTTGAAACTGATAAGTTTTTCGAAATAATACTACATTTCTAGATAAAATGTATTTATTTAAAATAATTACCTGGCTGTTGGTGAATTTGGAATAACGGAATTACTTTGTGACATTTTCGCCGTACGATCTGATTCAAATAACCATGATAAGACACGACTGTCCTTTCCAGTTGCAGTACTTGCTCCAGAAATAATAGGTAATGTATCTGACACAACACTAACACCACTATCTGTCAAGTCTGTAAGAGTTTTTCTACTGGACGACCTGAAAATTAAAAAAAAATTGTAATATTACATCAAAATCAGGTGATTTGCCTTTTGTAATTTGTACGAGGAATTAATTTTTGTAGTAAAAACTTTATGTGATTCTATGGTTCATAGAACTGAAATTGCTGATTTCGGAAGAAAATTATAAGATAAATTATAGTGGACCTAAAACTAATCTCTGAAGCACACTGCTTTCAGTTTTAGTTTTATAGACAAATTGACTATTTGATGAATTCATTAATTTGGAAGACAAATTAGTCTTTTAAGATCTATTGGTTAGAGTAGAAGACCTAAGCAACGAAATAACTTTAAGGTCAATAATTTGAAGTGAACGCAGTTAAAGGCTTTTAAAAAGTCAAGAAGTACTAAGACGCATTTATTATTTCATAAGGTAGTACAGTGTCGAACTTTCGAATTAAATCACAAATATAATCATAAGATTTTATATTTTATAATCTGAAGTACAAACCATACTTCATTATGATTCAATAATAATAGACATGTAGGATCACAAGGGGCGCCGGATTTGCCGGGGTTTCACTGTAAAATAAAATATGAATTATAATAATACACTAAATATTTACCTTCTATTTACTCCCAATCGTATAAATCTCTCATTATCATGACTATATTCTCCCATGGATTTACTTTTAACAATTCCTGTTATACCAGATACAGAACCTTCTGTAAAGTCCATTACATTACCGGAATCAGAACTAAATGTTGAATGTACATCACGTTCTTTACGTATATTACGAGGTCTTATCGCTACTTGAGGTGTAAGCCTTCCAGGTGATCGATTGGGTGTTAAATCGGCCCATACTCTTGATACGTGTTGATCTAAAATCATAAAATAGAGTCACAAATTTTCCAAAAACAAATAATAGGGAAAAATAAATATTTACCAAGAATATCTTGATCATTATCATCATCTAATTTTAATTTTTCTTTAAGTGCAGCAGCCAAAGCTCTTGCAGGCACTTCAGCAACAGGTAATGATGAGGGCACATTAGGTGGTATTTCAGGCATCATATCACCAACCATACTACTACTGGCACAATCGCTAGCTACACATAACTGTAAAGAAAGGGAATAATTAAAACTTGAAGATATTGAAAAATTTTTGGTAACAAACCTCTTGTAATTTTCTATCTAATTGCTCTTGCACGTCACGTTCTTTTAAAACATTTTCTAATTTTTCCGTTAATTGTTTGGCAAATTCATTAGGCGATAGTGGTTTTAAGTGATCACGTGGCGGCCTCTGTGTACGAGGAATAATCATATGACCACTAGATGAACTTTCACGATTTATACTAGCTGCTTCACGAACTTGGCGGGCTTGTTTTCTTCGTACTGCTCGTTGATGTATTGAACTACCATCACTAAATTTTGAAATAAATTATTATAAATTCTGTACAATGATTTTGTAATTTCAAAAATTAGGATTTGTCTTTCTTAGAATTCAGAGACATCATACATTTTTTCAGTTTTAACCAAATGAGTAAGATTGTACTGATAATTTAATCAAATATACCAGTGTTTCTCAAAGTGGGCGATATCGCCCCCTTGTGAGCGCTTGAGGTTTACAGAGGTAAGATCAATTTGTAATTAAATATTAATATATTTTCACACTTTAAAACATAAAACATCGGGTAAAAATTATATACAGGGGGCGCTGAAAAATAATTGATTCTCGAAGTGGGCGGTAGATGAAACAAGTTTGAGAACCTCTGAAATAAACCGATAAAACCTACGATTAGTATTCAATTTCTCTAGGCATGAACGAAGTATTCATAGTCAATCTTCGATTGGAATCTTGAACCATAAAGGACTCAAAATGCTCTCTAGCAGAGAAAATGTCATATATGTTCCATTGCATATAATATATACCAAACCGTCCAGTAACGATCAACAGGAAGCGATACTAACTTATTTATATACAGTCATGGTTTCGGAGAGCACGGAAAACTAGGCACATTACGTTTCCAATCCTCACCACATCAATAGACAAAACTGAAACGATCATCTCCAGCCAGTTCTTGATACTATCAGGGAGGGTTACTATGATCGATTTTTGAAATAGATATAAACTAACTTTTAATCGTTCTAAAATTATAATAAAAATAGTATTTTTTTAACTGTACGATTAACACTGAAAAAAATAACGTCGGTGAATTCGTTCATACCTATACGATTTTTTGTATAGTAATAATTTAACCGTAAGGGCAAAATTGATCTGAAAAAAACTTTTTAGATTTCACAATCAAAATAAATTAAGCGTTAAAGCAAGGGTATTGTATTTGAAGTAAACATTCAATGAAATGAATTATTTGTTTTGGTCTAAAAATTACAAATCATCATGCAATATTTATCCGATGTATTTATAATCGAAAATATAAATGTCCGTAATTATATGGTATGATAAAAAAAAAAAAACAAAACAAAACAAATACATTTATGTCAATGGGATTCTTAGTCTACTCACTAAATTTGTAAAAAAATCAAGATTGCAACCAAATAAAAACAAATAATGATACTTACATTGAACTAACATCCGTAACGGACATGTTATCCGATTCAGTTCTTGCATCTGAATGACTGCTAAGGGATTGCAGTTCGCTATCCACTCGGGAAACAGGGTTATAACCGGAATATGCTGCATGATATGTTGATAATGGGATTGGGGGTACTCTAAACACGCAATTCAAGCAAAAGGCCAACCAACGCACGCGCACGCAATAAAATGAAAATAAAAATAAAGGCATCAAAATAAAACATTAAAATAAATAAAAAATTATAATTAAAAATATAATTTTGGTATTGCTAATTCTTTTTTTAGAAAAAATATTAATGCCTTCATAAATAATGACATGCAAAACACAATCATGCAAATTTGCAAATTTCTACACAATTTACAACTTGGGGATATAATAAAAAAAAAAAAAACTTAAATTGCATTGAAAATGCAGTAAAATTGAAAAAAATAGTAAAAATAATAAAATATTGGTGAACTGTAAAAGCTGATCATTATGTCTTGACATTTTTTGTGGGTTGAAATTCACAGTAAAATGTTAGCATGGTGATTGTTTGTAATGCGATTCTGGCTGTGTCCTTCAGTTTTGGTCTGATATTTTATAATATGGTGTTGATCTATGTTTTCTATAATCACAATTATCTCTAATAGTGAATCGATTAAGGTTGTTAAGAAGATCGAGCCATTTAGTGGCCCGAAGGTACTTAATTATCTATTTCTTGAAACCAACGCAGGATTGAATTAAATTTTTTTGAGAATCAATTTATAGCTGAAAAAGCAATCTATAAAATTGTGGATAATCTGTTACGTTTAAATCTTCTTAACAATCTTAATAGTCCGCCAGTTGAGGCATTTGATAAAAATCAATAAGGAAAATCTTGGTATTGGCGAGAAAATTGTTTTAGCAGGTCACAAATACGATACAATTGTGGGGAAAATAGTTTTGTCCAACTTGGTCGTTGGCTTCAATAGTTATTAAACAAAATGTGAAAGTTGTTCAAATTTTCTCTGATATTCCCACTTGTAACTAATTTCGTAGTGGTTGGATTGAAAAAAAACGCAATAATTAATTTGTTCGTGATGAAATTTTCTATCGATCTAGACTTGTTCGATTATATCAATTTTTTTTTTGCAATGTTATATTGTTAAAAAGAGTAAAATTTCGTTTTTTCAACTCCTATTTATATGCACTTGTAACTTTGCTTGAAATTTCTAGGTTTATTATCCATTATGCAGATCTTTAACCACGCACAAGAACTTCGGTGCATTGTTGAAAATAACGTCATAATTTACTAATTAATTAAAAAATTCAATTAACTACCCAAAGCAAAAAAGATTCGAAACAATTAGACAGGTCTAGATCGATAGGCAATTTCATCACACACAAATTACTTATTATATTTTTCGAACTTTCACAATTTGTTTAATTACAATTGAAGCCAACGTCCAAGTTTGACAAAACTCTTTTTCCCAACAATTGTATCATATTTGTGACCGACTAAAACAATTTTCTTACCAATGGATGCTTTATCTGACGGACTATAAATACACAAGGTTTGTAATACGAAAAATAAATGAATTTGAAAACAAATGAATTTTGTGTTTTACATTTCTATGTATAATAGGCAAACATGCAGGAAACTTTTTAATATCAAATTAATGTTTAAACTTACCCAGCTAATGTTTCAGACTTTGGTCGAACTTCAAGTGCTCTACGTTTTTGTGTTTGTAGTAATAAGTCTTTTGTCAGTCGAGGAGGTTCAAATGGACTACATAACGGACTACGCTGCCCATGATGTAAGTATCCTGTGGAATAAAAACAGTTAAAATTTGAAATAATTAATAATAAAAATAAGGTGACCAGTTTGTTTACATCGAAAAAGAAGACAAATAAATTGTTTATAAAATAAATTGTAACCGTGAGTCTACTTTATAAGTATAGACTATGCTGCTTCGTTTATAAGTCTTAAATCGCACCCTTCCGTGCTGTATCATGCCTCGACGAATTGTCAAGTCAAATATAAGTTTATTGTATTACACTAATTAATAGTCTTGAAAATAATCGAATTAACAAGACAATGCTTGGTCACCTTAATAAAAAAAGTAAGGATTTTACCTGGCGGTGGATAATAATAATCTGTAACTAATTCACTATCTTCATGTAATGTTGGCAAGGGGCCACCATTCCCTCCAGCTGTTGGTGGAAGATCTCGAATACTAATACATCCACTAGAACCACCTGAACTTAATTCACCTCCACTATCACTAGTGAAATCATTTGAACTACTTTCACCGACAACTTGCATTTGCTATTAATAAACAAATTTATTTAAAAAAATATACCTATGGAAATAATTTGCAATTAGTGCAACAAAAATTTACCTGTACATAATCTAAATAAATATCACTCTTTAAAAAATTTGGATAAGTGGTTTGCCTCATAAGTGTTTCAACATGATTTTGTGCGACATCAAATAAATCAGCAAGCATATGGGGCGCAGCCATCTTATATTTATGAGCCACATCACGTCTCATTTGATCGTCAATTGGTAATTGTGCTTTTGTAAAATATCGTCTAGTAAAAAAAATAGTTTAAATATAAAAATGACCAAAAATTTGAACAATAAAATAAAATTTTGGAGAGTCGCTATTTTTTAGGAAGATTCTGTAAAGGTTACTTGAATTTAACGATTATTTTCGAGACAATTATCCCATCGTAGATCATATCGAGACGTCACAGATATTCTGTCCGAATATGAGGTCAAAAATTGAGGTCTAGTCTCTAATCTAGCTGTTTTAGGAACATAATTCTTATAAACACTGGGTAGAGTCTCTAAAATGTCTTTTTCTCTTTTTCATTTCGAAAACTCTCAAAAATTTTGTTTGCATAAACAATTAAATTGCATAATTACCTATAAATAACTTTAACTAGTTGTGCTACCGTTTCTGGTGTAATTTGTCCATGTAGACCTTCAACGGCAAACCAAAATTCGAGCGCGTCAACATGTTGTTTACCTTCGGTGAGTAAATATCTTCGGAATAAATTAACACCTTTCGCATCATGTAATAGATAATGCAAAGCTAAAGCCCATCGTAACCAAGGACGTAAACTTGCATGTGGATCAGATTCTGGAAGGCAATCAAATCGAACAGGTACTGAGCCAGGTACTTGGAAATCTAATGGAGATCTTGATTCATATGATGTAGATGAAAAAGATGGCGGTTGTGATTCAAACGATGGACTAATAATGCGCGCTGACGGATGATATTCAGTATATAAAGTTTTAGTGGAAGCACGATGATAATCGGATGAAGATGACGAAGTTCGAAACGTATCTATGTTAGTAGCACATTTATCTGGCAATAATGTTTGAGGCCTTTTTAATTGTGAGGAAGTATTTGTACCAAATGTTTTGTTGCCACCGTCAGGAACATCTTCGTAGGGTAAACTGGCATCACTTAACACAGTTAATCGTTCAGATGTGGGCGTTATACTTTGACCACACAATTGTGTGGGTCGTTCGGAACTAGGTGTTGGACTATTTTCTGATTGACTACTTTCTGGACAATAATTTATGATACTAATATCAGTGGTAGCGATAGTTGATTTTTGTGTATGTGATTGTGGACAATGGGTGGATGACTCTTGTTGTTCTTGATTCCAACCATGTTCATGGTGAGAATCCAAGTGCTCTTGTCCTAGAGCTGGTGGACGTGTAGAACACGATACACCTTTGTCATCGTTTTCGTCTGTTGAATATAAATCATTAGCAATCAATATTACAGACGAACTACAATTTGTGTGAAAAGCGAAACTACATTAGTCAGGTTCTACTAGTGTTCGAACTAACTGAATGGGTCATATTTTATTAATAGATAAAATAAAAATTATATAATAATAAAATTATGGCAACCAATTTGAAATACGATGGTTTATTTCGACATTTGTCATTTCAGTGAAGATAGCATCTTATGTGGCGAAAAATCTCGGAATAATCATTTAAATGCAGTCATCTGCGCGGAATCAACTAATTGCCTGCAGCCAGAGCGGCGAAGAAAGATACAGAAATACTCGATTTGTGTCTTGCTTGGATTAACGGTTTTGATTGGCTGGCGACTGCTTGCTTACAACTGAAAGTAGTTATGAATCTTAGTAAGGCCGTATCGTATCTTGTAGCTAAAGGCTTTCCAACTGTTCTGTTCAAATTTATAAATGAATTAAAGCCTTCGACTGCATGTTATCATTTTAGGATTCAATTTTAGACATTCATAAATATTTGATTACATTTTTTCAGCACATTTAAAAAGCCATCCAATTATTTAGGTTACAGGAAATGGTACACTTCCTTCCGTAAATTTTAGAAAAGTCGGATAAAAACAATAAATGTTATGAAAATTATCTAAAAATAATTGACCCATCCTAGTAGTTCGCTTAAAATAACACTGTTCCAAAATTAAACTATTATATCTTTTGTTGAAGTACTACAAAGTGGAAATACTAGTTGAAGTTCTACAAAGCGTGCAATTTTTATTGGTATTTGTTTTAGGTGCTTTTTCAATAAAAACAAGAGAAGGTAATTTAATGAAATCGAATAATAGGTGCAAATGATATGAAATGATGATTTTGAAAATATTAGTGCATAAAACATTTACGAAAATTAGTGTAGCATTTTTATAAGAAGAAAAAATGAATTAAAAAGTAACACCTATGTGGACAGTATTTTTCCAAACACTTTTTTCAATAAGTCGTGCGGGGAGGTAGTCTTGTGCGACCCTTGAGGTTCGCACGAATTACTTCCCAGTATAATAAAGAGTTATAAAAAAAAATTCGATCGAAAACTCGAATGTTACGAAATTCTTTTCGGATCATAATGCCGTTAATACATTTCGATCGGCACCTCAACGAAGTCGATCGTCTTATGATGAAGTTGGTACGTATGTATGTATGTACGTACGCACATACATACTTCTTCTCCAAATTGGAGTTAATGCCTTGCCCTGGTCATAAAACGTAAAGACATGTTAAAAATTTCGAAAATCGGACTCATTACAATAACTTCCTATACTGGGAAGTTAAAAAACATTATAGCGATTAAAGCTTTTTAATGCTATAAAATTTCAATATAATACATATTTTATTCTTTCCAGAAATTTTCAGCTAAAAACTTTCGAGGGATTTATAGATTATTTGTCTATATAGGTGTTACGCCCAAACTGAGTTAGCCATTCATGCATGTACAGTGTCTTCAATAATTTTATAATATCAGTATGTTAATGTAAACAACTGAGCCCGTCGGTGAGTTCTACTTTTCAATTAGACAACTGTAAACATTCATTTTAACTGAGAGTGAACTCAATCAAATAAAATAATACAAATACAATATTATATTTTCCTGAAAATTTTCACAACTTATTAAAGACACTGTATTTTTTAATACAAATCAAATTTGTATTGATCTATGAAAAGTGATGAAGTAAAACTATCATATTTTGTGAAGACATTATTTACGAATCTTAGTTCATTCGAATTTTGATTTGAAGGCATAGAAATCAAATTTCGAATGATAATTAAGATGTTTAGAATTTATAGAAGTTTAAAAAAATAATATTAAATAAATTACCTAGTGGATGAGATGCTGGTGTGTTTTGGCCACTCATGGTAAAAGTGGCCTAAAATAAATTTTAATAAGTTATGTGATGAGCCGTGCTCCTCGGCTATCGATTTAAGCCTCATGGCGTTGATCGCACTGAAAATTAAAAAGAAAACAAAATTATATTACTGAACTAAATTTTTGTATAATAGAAAAAGATAATAAAAAAAAAAAAAAAAATTTTAATATAGATTTTAAGTAGTTGCCTGTTGAATGCTTAAACAAAATGGCTACCAACTCAGAAACGGAATTCGAACAAATATTTAATATTCTTTAGTTAATAAAATCTATGTCTTTAGAATTTTTCTCTAGTTATTACTCTTGGAAACTAAAATTTCCACAGAAAAACGCATGTCTCTAAAATTTTGTTATTTTAATACTCTGTTTAACAACAGTAGACAATAATCCATTAGGGTGTGGTTTTCTTTCTTATAAAGTTATAAAAGATAATTTAAAAAAAAATTAATTTCTTAATAATATATTTATTCAAGTTTATAAGCAAAATATATCATTTCGTCATTTTAAAGTTCTAATTATGTTAAAGCAAGCCCAAAATACTGGTCTTCCGGAATATTCTTAAGTTTTTTTTAATATTCCTAGAAGTATGTATTTTCATGAATTTTAATCAAACTTTTTGATTAAAATTCAGTGCCTTGATTGAAATTTTTCATAAAATTGTAGTCAATTTTATTATCTAAAAATTTTAATTTTAATAATACAGTAGAATCTCGATAACTCGAACCTCGTTAAATAGAAATCCGAGATAAGATGAAAAAAATTTCCATTACTTTCCGCTGAACGCCCAAATACGCGATATTTCCGTAATTCGAGCAAAATATTGTTTCCCTAGGAATTATCCATAGTGCATATTTGTACTCGATAACTCGAATTTCAAAAAGTCGAAGTACTTAAAATACGTATGTATGTATAAAGAGGTATTATTTGGAATTCTCCGAATTCATAGCAATAAAATCCAAAAGGAATGTTTTCGTTAAGTCGAAAATTCGTTAACTGGAATTTTTTTGCATTTCCCTTGAAAATCCAGTTATAGAGATTCTACTGTATTAATGGAGAAACAAATTCTCAAAATTAAAAACAATAAATGAAAACTTTTTCGTTGATGATACACAGAATCGAAAAACTTGTTAGGACTTTTCTTATCAGATTTTTTTGATCTATATCACCATCGAATAATTTTTTATGCTGGATTATTTTATTCGTGTAGACGTATCCTCATTTTCAACCAAATTTTTCCGAGCTATATAAAATTAGAATTCTAGATGAGATATTTAAATAAATAAAAATTTTTCTAAAGTTTTATTAGCTGAACAAAATTTTCAAAAATAATTTTAGGGATCTATAAAAAATAAATTTAAAAAAATTTAATAATTGCTGAAAGTAAGTAGTACTACCATACCAATATATAATAACATTATTAAAATAAAGCCAGGTAAAAATAATAAATTGCTGTCAGTTCAAATCATATCATAATTATGACAGGTTGAATAGACATTATATAATACACACAAAAAAAAAAAAACGGATAAACTTCCACAATCCATGGTGGTAGCCAGTTAAAATAACAAACAACATAAATATGTATAAAAATTTGTTAAACATACCATGATGAGCCAACGCATTATTAATTTCACTCTATTAATAAATGAACCGGTAAATTTATTAAATATACAACAAAAATTATGAAAAAAAAGATGATTGACAAGAGAAAAGATTTTGATTTTTTTTTGAATCTGTTCAGAAAAAAAGTACGTTAGGTCTTTTGAATATTTGCAATATACAACTTACTACACGACGACGATGAACTATAACAGGATTTTAGTCTCGCGATGCTAACAGGGATTTGGTGAAAAAAACTTTATACCATTCAGCTGCGCTTGCATTCTACGCAGCAACAACAGCAACGGCCTTTAATAATTATGTGTACAAATAATGGGCCTTTCTTTGGGGTATTGATTTTGTATATGAGTCACAATGATTATTTTGAAGGGAGCCACACTTCTGTGTAAGCCCTCTTCTCGTATCAAATTTAATATATACGAATGAGTATTTTTTATATTCTTGATAATTGTGAATAGTAATGGAAGCCCTCATCATCAGTACTTGTACATAAATTGAAGAAATGTTAAAGCTTGATTGCTTTTAGTAATTTTCGAACAAAAGTGATTTTTAAGTATAGTCTGTTTCAAAAACTCTTGTTTTTAAAACTATGTTTAGGAAATGTAAAAGAAAAATTTGTTTACATTAATCGATAGAATAATTTACGGTTATGGTTTACAACATGTCGGATACACCAAAATTTAACGAAAGATAATGCTGATTTTCCACTAAACGGGCAAACAAAAACAAAACACAAACTCATGTTGAATAAAACAAAACTGGAACTTTTTGAAGAAGTTTCAGTTTTGTTTTTGTTTAGTAGATTCCGGCATAAGAGGTTTTCAGATCTCACTTAGCTTTCAAATTATCGAAATTTGAGAAGAATTCGTGGCCTAGGAGTAATTGGTCTATTGAGCCTTGGGTGGCAATTTACATATATTTCCGGAAATGTTAGAGATTTCGAGAGTCTAGGATAATTTTACGGTTGATCGGACGCGCTGATTAGGCATATCTCAATACTGCTAAAAGGGCGATGAACGCTAAGAAATAAGGCAAGGAGAGAGATTTTCAGATCTTAATTTGTTTTTCAGAATCTAAGTACACTTCATGATCAAGAAGGGATAAGTTTACCCAGGCTATTCGAGTTTAAGATACATCTCCGGCCATGAGGTCTATCAGAGTTCGAATTTAGGTAGATCCCCTGGTAGTTATATCGAATATGTTGAGAATGTAGTATGGTTTCTCAGTTGCCTACCTCGCTGATCAAGGAGTCCTTACAGTTTATTATGGCAAGAAGGAACCAAGAAATGCACTGTTTAGATAGCAAAAAAAGTTACGAGAAATTCAACGCCATTTAAACACAGACCAAAATTTTACTTAAATTTCCAGATTTTACTTAGTTTTTCAGAATCTAAGCACACTTCGTGATCTAGAAGAAGTGATTAGCTTACCCAGTCTATTCTCTGGTCATGAGATCTATCATTGTCCGTATTTAGGCAGATTCCCTGGTATCCATATCGAATATATTGAGAAACTAGGCTGATTTCTTAGCTGTCTACGACTCTGTTCAAGGGGATCTAATGGCTTATTATAGCAAGAATAAAAAAAATACTGTTTAGATAGCAAAAAAGTTAAGAAAAATTCAACGCCATTTAAACACAGGCCAAAAACCTTTTGATCGCTCATTTAAATATTTTCATACATAAAAAAAATTAAGAAATAAAATTAATTTATATTTAACGCTACGATAAAATCAATTTTCGACTTCGGATTTCAATAGCACGAAAAGTAAGTCTTGAAACGTGGATTATAAATGTTGATGAAAGTGATTAAGTTAGATTATTCGAAAATATCCGCCTTATTTATGAATTAAGCCCTTTATTAACCCAAGTACTTATCTGACGTCTTGTTTTTAGCTTCGTTTGGAAACGGAAACTTATCAGATAAACCGTCTCAGAACGATACTGATAGGAGTTCCAACAGTATTAGAGAATATTTAAACAATTGAAAGAATCTAATAAAGCTTAAGCAAACAAACAACTGATTTTCAACCTTCTATTTTTTCCCAAATTTTACCTTAAATATGATTGCTTCGGGAAAAATGACTTTTAAACAAGTTTTTCCTACTTCATCCCCAAAATTTGAACTTTCCCAAATTCCTAGTTCAATTAGTTTTTATTTTAAAAGAGTATTTCGATTACAAAGTAGTCTTCACTAAACACAAAATAGAATACTTCAGAAAACAAGTAATTGGGAGTATTTTCGATTAGCTATTTCAGTAATTAAACAAAATTATGTTTCTGTCCATGATAAATTGAAAAATCTGGTTATTTTGAGCGTTATAGCAAATGCATAATGGATTTGCCATCAAAAGTTTGTATTCTACTACAATTTTGCTATAAAGATCAAGAATCCTTTCTGATTTGAATACCAATTATTGTTGAAAAATTTTAACAGATGTATAATACTTATAATTAATTTATAAAAATTTTTCAGTTAAATGATTTTCAATATTTCATGGTTTTATGATCACATTATACAATACAATAAAAAACTTATAGCGAAGTTTAGAGCGCATGCGTTGCTCAAAATTTGTTTAGGGAAACAAACCCTGACTAAAAGATTATGCAATGTTTTGATCAATATAAAATAAACGTAACTACTTCAAATCCCTCTCGGGGTAACATGCATTTCCACCAATCAAAATTCAACTTTTTATACACAATAGAAATGATTATTCTAAAGAAAAACATACCATAATTTTCGTTAAGTAAAACGGGGAAAAGTGTTGGATTTTAACATCAACTTCAATTAATTTAAAAATTTGAATTCCAAATTGATATTTCAAGAAGGAATTTTTTTATGAAAAGATTTTTGATTTGTAAAACCAATGCCCGTATTTACTAATTGTATTAAGTAGGGAGATTTAAAAAAAATTTATTAATAACAATAATCGAGGGTGCGGTTTAAAATTATTAATATTACAAAATATGAAAAGGTTTATTATGTTAGGACAGCCCTATAAAGGCGTACAGTAATTATTTATTAACGGTGTATCTTCTTACCTATTAACTAAGGCTTGAAAATATTATATTCGCATCAGTTTAATTTTTAATAAGCTCTAAAATTTGTTCAATAACTATTTTTTGTGACGTGATACGTTTAAAGTGGAAAAACTTGCTCTGATTTCAATCTAATCCGATTTTTCAATTTTAATGGATTTTGGATACAAATGATGTTTAAATTTTACAGAAATTTGAAATTTAATTATAAAAAACCAATATTAAGTTAAATTTAGTTGTGTGATTTAAAAAAAAAGTGAATTTTCAATTAGAAACCATTATTTCTACTTTCTAATTGATTACTAAAAATGTACGGCCATTTTGGTAAGTTTTCCTTTTTACTCCCTTTCTTTTTACATATAAATTTTCATAATATATTCTTAATAAATTGTGATGAAGAATTATTTTTGTCTCAGTAAATTTTTAAATGCTTAGAAAAAACATTTTCTAAATTCAAAACGCTCAATTTGTTTGGTTTTCAATTATTACAAAATTTCTAATTTCGATTGAATATTTCGACTTGTAAGTAAAAATTAATTTTTTACAATTACACTTTAAATAAGGGTTTATTTTATACAAAATTTGTATTAATTGTAATTTTATTAAGCTTAAAATTAATATCGTTAAGTGCAGTATTGTAATTGAATTTGAAACTTCAATTTTTATATTAAAAATATATTTATTGATAAATAAATTGAAATTAATTATGATAATTCATTGAGTTAAAATATTTAAGAAAACAAAAATTACAGAGCAAATAATACCACCCACGATTTCCATTCAAGAAAAATTTCTGGGTAAATCGAACTGCGGGTGGATATTTGAATCGCAAAAATATCTATGAATATAATTTTTATAAATTGCGTTTATAATTTTTTTTTTGAATCTTTTAGTCCAACGTAAGCAAATTTAATCATTAACGTTTGTTAAACATTTAATTAAAAAAATTAATGATATTAACAAAGTTAAAATATTGTAATTGGCAATTTCGGGAAATTCTATGAAGGTTAGTTTTAAAAATCGCAACTTGCACTAGAAAAATTAGATAAGTTTACTGAATTATTCTACCAAATTCATTATTCAGTTTAGAGTAACTAAACCAAACAAATCATTTTGGTTGTGCCCAAATTTGAGAAGAAGCTTTGATAAGATTGACAGATCACATATTTGTTAAATAAAGATTATGATTATGCAATTAAGTTTTTAATCAAATATAAGCGAATAAATTTTTGCCTTGGTTAAATTACAATAATTCTTTCAATAAGATCAATCGAAAATAACCCAAGAAACTCGATAGACTGATAAACCAATAAAACTCATAATAAATTTTAGAGATTTTGAATTTTTCTTCGTAGGGATTCTTTGATTGCAAATTTAAAAAAAATATTTGCACTTATGTTAAGAATAATACATGACATGATCCAGGTGTATGCAAAATCAGCAATGAAATTCGAAAATATGCGACAAGCTAAGCAAAGCAAAGCTCTATCTCTCAAAAATCATTTAAAATAAAGAAAAAAACCACGTTTTTATTGAATTATGAAGTAAATAAGCAGTTTTTAAATGTTGTGTAAAAACTTTAAAAATGGTGCTAGTGATACGCGTTGTCTTAAATTTTTGTATGCCGAATACTACGGTAGCGTAATTATGAGAATGTAAGTAGAAACCTTTTTTTTTTTTAATTTAAAAAATATTTTTTACTTCATATTTCATTAAAATCGTGTTTTTTTCCAATTTTTACATAAAACGGCTTTTAAAAATAAATTTTCTAAACAATCCACAATAATACATTTGTAAATAATACATATTTTTTCGTATTTGTGTAGTTTCTTATAAATACATAACATAATCAATTAACAATTTTGTTTCTTCAATGAATGGATGTACCATTATGAAGAAATTATCTTAAAAATTCTTCAATCAAGCGTAAACTGTTTTTACAACTAAAAGAAACTGAATTTGGAGTCATACTTCTTAACATTAATAATACTTTTTTTGTTTACTAAAATATTATTACTTAGGTAAAAGTAATTTTATAATCTTATTTTACAGTCATACAAGTTATTAAATACTTTTTTTTTTTTTTTTGTGTAAATGTTTCAGATTTAATAGCCTGATCTTTCAAATCTTTTGTTTAAAATTAATTTAATTAGTTTCCAATACTTTAAAATCATTTTTTTCTTTAAAAAATTATTCGCATCAATTATTTCTACTGTAAGTAGCAATCCGAAATATTTCTTTTTTAAGGTAGTAAAATGACAAACCGAATAACATGGTTAATCTTAACTAATATTATAATTTTTGAAAGTAACTCTGTCTGCCTGTTACGTTTTCATGCGTAAACCAGTGTATCGATTTTGATGGTTTTCGGATTTAAGATAGATGGAAAATTGGGAAGAGAACTTTTTGTCGAGAAAATAAAACTTGAATCACCCCTAAAACTACCCTTTTTACATCTATTCACGCTATGATGGGGATTTTCTATTTGGCGCTTATTAAAGTCAAATTAACAGAAAATTTTAAAATACATACAACGTAATCTCCCTAAAATAGGAAAAAAAACACCAAAATTCGTTCTTCTTCTTCTAAATATGCTAGAAAGATGCGGTTTTTTGCTTTCGTTGAGAAATTTCATGACACTTCGAAAAAAATAAAATCCCAACTTTAAAATTTTCACCGCAAACTATTTTTATCTCTCGAAAATTGAAAATCATATTAATTCCACTATTTGCCTTTCTTTGTAAAAATTGTTTTTCTTGATTTGCTAGACAAAAATAGCTTCCTGGCCGTATTTAACTCCGTGGTGATCAACTTTTGTGGCTCAGTACTATAGTAACACTGTAGGAAGCCCCAAAGATTGGTCTTTACGGAGTTAAATGAAATTCAAAAAAAATAGTATACAAACCAAAGCCAGAATGTTGGATGTCCTGACCGAGACTTATCTCACATACGTCAGGAAATCAAACTTTCTGGGTCATAATATACTATTGAGGCGAAATTTTAATTATTTCACTTTCATTTTGGCTGAGTTTGGAAAACATCTTTATCCTTCTATTTATAAACGCTTAATTTAAATCATAGAACTGTTACACAACGCCAGGTTTTCCAGAGGTAGTCGGCTTTTTGTTAAACTATTTTGTAAGGCTTATATGTGAAAGCAAAAATGATTCTGGTTGCTGAGTGATTTAGAGTCATTTTCCCTTGAACATCTACCTTTTTCTTTGAATAATTTTGATGTAACAAGTTTCAAATATAGAGGAAAATTGATTTCTCTTGAAAACCCGACGGATTGAAACAGATCCGACCTCTTTGGATTCAACTCGTAAAAATTCTCCATAATCCAGTTTTTGATTACAAATTTCGTTGACCAATTTATAAATCATTTCCGTGTCTTTTTTCTTAACTTAAAATTTTTGAATTAAACATAGTAAAATCTTTGATTATTAAGTTTTTTCTTGACTTTTCTTTTACGTCTGATGATTTTCGTCGAATTAAGTAAGTTTTTAGTCGATTTTACTTCATATACATACCTGAAATAAAAATAAAAATACATTAGTTCGTTAAATATAAAAAATTTTATCAAAAAATAAAAATATTGTATCTTACAGATAGTTTGGAATATTTTCTAGGATAAATCACTTCATTTTTATGGGAAAAAAATTTTGTACGAACTATTTCTGGCGTTAAGAGTAAATAAATTTAAATGTTAATATTTTATTTTTTCTAATTTCACTTTTCAGATTCCTAAGAATACTAAATCGAAAAATTGAGAATATTAGAATGTATCGTTTTTTTTCATTCATTTTAATATTAAATTTAAATTATTTTATAATATTTATTATGGTTCCGTCGGAAACTTTTAAGGCATAATGGCGTCATAATAAAAAAATACCTACGTATATTTTGGATTGTACTTCTTCCAATTTCACTTTAGTGAATTCAGGACAAATAACTTTCGTTAATACTGTTTATGAAAAGTAAAAATGGAAGGTTTAATATGGATAAATATAAAAATTTAGTATGCCCTTCAAGCAATAAAAAGTAATAAATGTTTATTATATATCATATTACCAAATAAAAAATTTTTATATTTTAATTATATATTATTTATTTGGAAGTTTTATATTTTGACAAAATATTTTAAGAAATAACTTTTGACCTAGATAAAATGAATATTAACTTTGATAATCCTTAATTTTTAAATGACTTTAGTCATTTTAGTATTGACATCGCTTCGTTTGTAGTGGGATAAATATCTTGGTTTACAACCGAGTAATTAAAATTCTTATTTTATGCAGAATATGGGTATACAATAACCAATGGATCTTTTGACAAATTTTTAGGAAAAGATCAAGTTATGATTAATAAGCCAATTTTATTGACAATATGCGACATTCATGAAAACTTGACCAATCTTTTTGTACAAATATGTTAAATTTTCCGTTGACAAGACACAAATCTTTTATTACAAGTATGTTAAATTATCAGTCGACAACACACGATACAAATATGCTTGTACAAATGAACGTTTCCTCCCGGATTACGATGATCTCGGATGACTATGCGCTTACTTTAGCGGTTTTTTTGTCTTGCCCAGAAGAAAATGGCTAAGAAGATAAATGATTTGTAGAGTACAAAATATTATTTGCAGTTTACAAAACAGTTAAGGCAGTATAGCAGTGCCGAGATTCATAATTAACTACTATTTAAAAAAAAATTTATTCAAAAGATCATAGTTTCACTAGTTAAGTGAAAAAATCAGATATTTTTATCGCACCGTTTAAGAGATATCATTAATTAAAATTAGGCAAAATTACATGGCCCTTATGAGTGTGTCTTTGAGGCAAAAATTGGAAAAAATTCTAAATGATTTACCGTATAGCTTTGATTAAACTTAATTTGTATTATAATAATTTAGATTCTGCCTCTGTTGTTAATCGGAAATATTAAAACTTAACATTGTGGGTACAATTTTGATTTGTAAAAAATTCCTTAAATTATATATAATGCGTTTATAAATAGTATCATAATTAAATGCCATAAAATATTAATAATGTATGTTACGTTGTATTTAAGATATCGATCTGAAAAAACGCAGTAAGGAATTTTTCGGGCACTATGACCAATTGATAACAGTAATGGCAAATGATGCGTTTTTCAGACCGATAGCTTAAATATGACGTCATTTGAGAACGCAGCGCTTTCAAAAAAAGTCGCAGAGAAGTTTCGTAGACTCGCCAAAAGGAAGTCACTCACGAAACTCGAAGTATGTATTAATAATTTTACAAGCCACCCTCTGTGTCCCACGGTCTGGTATTAAATTTAATCAATAAAATATTACATTGTTTGTTTTAATTTATTATAATTTTTTTTTTGTATCATTAGTTGTAAAAAAACAACTAAAAAATGACTGCTTTAATTCAAGAAAATAATACATTGATGAGAGAAAATAAAACTCGCAAAAAAGCCAAATTTTGTACAAGTTTGCAAATCTTTGGTACAAACGTTCAAAAAACTGCAACATTTACAGACAAATCGATCAAACTAAATAAAAGTTTTCTGTACAATAAAACGTAATTGTAGGAAATTACAGTCGTTAGTTTGATATTATTCGTTGCGTCGCGTGTTTAAGTGTAAACAAAATCTATGCATGGTATTCGTTTGTTGTTGCAAAATAGAACTAACTGATAACAAAAACATAATTAATGTTCTTAAATAATATAACTTTATATCACGTAATTGTTTCGTATTTTTCGATTTATTATATTCGTAATAAGGTGAAAGAATATATATCTTTACTATCAAGTATAAAGAGTTAAATCAAAAATGTTAGTTTCGAGATATTGAAGTAGATTTTCTTCACCAATTGCTAAAATAGCTAGCAAGTACTGTGAAGATGCAAAGTAACATCAGATGCAGTAATGAAGGTGCTGAATGCAATAATAGCGTAAATTAACAAAGTGAATTTTGAGAAAAACGCTAATTAAGATAAAATAGAAGTTTTGGGTCAACTTGGTTTTTTTAGAATTTTTAAATCTTATGCTTAAAAAATCTTATGTCTATTTTCGATCTTAAAATAATTATATTCAAATTTTCATATTTAAAATTTCATAAAACACACAGGAGAGTTTTTGTTGCGAAAAATGTTATTCCTTAATCTCTAATCAGAACATCTTCGAGTTTTTACTGATTTATGGGAACATCAGAATACGAACCTGGTCCTTATATTGAAATATATTTTAGTTTTAAACAAATTGAACTGAATAATATTTTTTGTGTAAGCCTGAATTGATCACCATTACTGTTAGAAAATAAAAAAACCCGATTCGCGTACACTATTTTCGCTTTTATTTTTTGCAGGCGTTTCAGTGGTATCGACACACATCTTTCTTAATATAATTTACATGTAAAGGATTGAAAATTAATCATAACTGCACCCTTTAATGGCAAAATTATCCACTGGAAGCGCTGGCGTCCATTTGATTGTCCCTACCAAGACTACGAACCCAACGAATAATCCACCATTTGAATGTAATAAATGCTCACATAGATAAATCTACGGAGGAAAGGCTAATGCGCACTTTGAAAATTTTGTGGGTTAAGCAGTCCTCAATT
Organism: Chrysoperla carnea; assembly: GCF_905475395.1. Lineage (NCBI taxonomy): Eukaryota > Metazoa > Arthropoda > Insecta > Neuroptera > Chrysopidae > Chrysoperla > Chrysoperla carnea. Next base: position 72,569,569 of record NC_058339.1, on the reverse strand, counting down.
TTAGTCTTATCGATAAAAATTTTTATTGTTTTAAATAACACTACAAAAATTAAAAAAAAAAAAAAGAAAAACGGAAGTACAGACACTTACTCTTCTACTCTACCGGACTGATGTCTATTTTCAAATTTAAATCCTTTATACCTGATCGAAAAGATATATATGTTTATTTGAATGATTCATGAAATAATTATTCTTTTTAGTATTATTTACTTTGTGTTTAACTTGACTTGTTATTATTATTCAAATTAACTACCTACTTTATAGTTTTCTTGTAAAATTAATCTTAAGAAGTAAATAAATGGTTTGGTTTATAATTTTGATCTGATATTTATTAGTTTATAGTTTAAATCCATTCTTATCAAATACTTTTAATTTATTTAATTGTATTTATGAAACATTAATTTTCAGTTAGGTGGTAGGGGAGCCATATTAAACACAGAATCAAAGCTTATCACTTTTCAAAGTTCTCTGATAATTTTCCTGTCTAATTTATCATACTTTCGTCTACAAAACCGTACTGAAGTTTAACATTATTAGAAGGTAAAATTTTGGCGATACCTGCACAAAATTAATTTTGTTTTTTTTTTAGTTTTCCAGAGCACAAAAGTCATGAACACCCCTTTTAATTTCACTATAAAAAATCACTTTCTAAGATGATAAAAATAATCCGAAAAATCTTACTTTTTTTTTGCAATTTAGGGCGATATATCAATAATTGTGTATTCATTCATTAGGGACGTTTCCCAAAAACAAAAAATCAGTGTTTGCAAATATTTGAGACTTACGTTTAAAATTGTGAGATAGATTGTGTTAGAACTTGAGAAAATTAGTCAAAAATTAAGAGTAAAATGCCTATCAATTTAGAAAAAATCAATTAAAGAAGAAATAACATACATTTTATGAAAAAACGAGTGCCGCTTGTTTTAATTTTCTGCATAAGAAAATATTTGTAATGTTTTTAAGTAATGAACATTAATTTTCCAGCTTGATCTAAAGAAAATTATTTTTGTGATATTATAAAGCATATTTTTAAAAACACTTCAATATAAGATTGATATGTTAAAAACCCAAAGTTTAACAGCTCAAATTAAAAAATTTAACATCTTAAAGACAAAGATATCAAAAATTTTGAATATGTAATTACTTTTTAGCTTTATAAGCACACCGATAAAAATCCAAAAAAATTATTAAAATTTTGTTTGGAATTCGGATAAACCTTAGGTAAATAGAAACGAATACTTCAAATTTCAAAACAACTGTTTTTCTTTAATTTTAACATTTTTATCCTCTAAAAATGAAAGGTTCTAAAAAACCAATTGACTGTAACAAATAAGCCGCATCATTAACCACGGCTAATTAAAAATGTCAAAGAAAAATCTTTTTCTATCGGTAAAGATAAAACAATTGTTTTATTTGCGTGATAATTTCATTTAAAAATATGTCTTAATTGTTAATTTTTCACACTACAAATTTAAAAAAATTTTTGATTGTGTTATAAGTGTTATGACACCGACAGATCGACCACTGACGGCCATTCTTAACACATCCAACGCATATAGAAAATAATAACAAGGTTAATTAAACACTTGCGATAATTAGTGAAATAATAAGTGTGAATATACATATTTTCTTTGTAATTATTTTTGTTTACTCAATACTTATTAAACATTTTTCTTTTTTACTGCATATAATATTATATAAAATTATTTTAATTATTAAAAAAATTTTAATTGTAAAGAAAAGTTGTAGCACATCTATTATTTTATGTAAGAGAAAATACAGTGAAAATCGTCTTAACAAAACATAAGTTAACACTACATTTTTATATCACTCAAATCTGTTTTATGCATAAATACATAAATTTTTATACATAAATGGTGGAAGCGCAAATAAATTCATAACACATAGTAAGAATTAATATAGTGCATAATTTATTTGCACTTCCACCATTTATTTATAGAATTAGTTATTTACTCTTTTTTCCTTTTAATAAGAAAGTAAGCGTTAAAAAAATAAGGAGATGAGTTTACAAAGGAAATATCATTAAAAGTATCTCTGAAACCATTTTGAATATTTCCGGTGTGACGCCTGTACATAAGACATATATATCGCACACATCAATTTTATCTAGAGTCCTGACCAGAATCGGTAATCTTATCTTTGTTACTTTAATAATATTATCTTGAAATATTGACAATAACTATAACTCATGAAATAAACCCGGTGTTGTAGTGTCAATAGTATCCGTTTCGAATGCGCAAGATAGTGAGATAAAAGCCCAACCACATTAAGGATGTACGAGCGCTTGATTTTTCTTATATGTAGTTGGACTCAGGGGTTGTTGAACGATTATTCAAATAAATAAATGATTTCAAAAGTAGGCATATTTAAATTGAAAAAAAACCCGTCGTGCCCGACTAATTAAGGATGTATAATCTCGGAAATGGGGATAAAAATTTAAAAAAATATATATTTTCAATTTTGATGGTGAATTATGTTATAACTTGACAATAATATAAGACGAAAAGTAAGAATAAAATTGTTTGAAATCTGGAGTAATTTTCCAAATATCGAAAATTTTGTTTAGTTATTTAGCTTTCGATACTTCGAAAACCAAGGCATATGTCGAAAAATTTTATTCTTATTTTTCGTCTACATTCATTGAGTTTTAGCAAAATTCATCATCAAGTTGAAAATAAAAAACAAAAAATTTCAACTACAAGTCTAACTTTGCCTTGGCGCTCGTATTACTTTAATAAACTAAAAAAAAAAAAAAAAAAGAATTAAATTGTGTTACTCAAAGATTAAACAATTTTCAACTTAGCGAGACTGAAAAATCAGAATTTAAATTAGTTTAAAAAACTAAAAAAACACCCGTTATTGTACTGAAAATAATAATTTTAAGTATTATGTAAAATTCAAAGCGTGGGGTAGTCTTTGAATTAGATGATTTGACAGATATCGACCACCCCGTACTTTGCAATTTTACATTACAATTAAAATTATTATCCACTTTTTAGTGCAATAAGGCGTGCTTTTTTAGTTTTTAAAAATAGAACTTATTGATACTTTTTTGTTTAAACAAATATTTTTATTTTATCAAAGAGATGTGTTTGTACCGTTGAGTATTAACAATAACCTCAATTGTTTACCTATAAATGGTTTTCACTGTATATTCTGGTACCTGGTACCATCTATATAGAACATAACTCTTGAATAGATAAAAGAAAACTACTTACTGTTATCTACGTCCGTCGTAGATAAGTACACATCTTTTTATAATGTATGCACGTTTTTATAGCGAAAGTTTTTCTTAAAGGTAGGAAAAACAACAAACGTTAAATGTAAAGTTTGCACGATATTGTTGGGTAAATTTCGTACAATCTGAAACTTAAGCAGGTCAAGAATTTAAGTTACAAATTTTTTTAACGAATGGGTAAATTATCATATTGAGTCATTCGTAAAGGCTATAATAGTTTTCCGATTGGGGAGACCGTTGTGAAAGGTACCTTTAATCATGTTTTGTCATGGAAATGCAGTAAAAGAGAGTCTATATGACTAATTATTGTAGAAAAATATTGTTGTTAAACAGCAAAAAATTGAAATAAACAAAGCAATGAAAAAGATTGCACCAGGAGTATTTCTCTTTATACGAGATTACTGAAAAAATAATTACTATTTTGGAAGACAAAATAGAAAATTTTCTTTGACAATGATAAATTTTGGCCTGCGCGAAAGTGTGCATAAGTTAGCATATTGTAAATCAATTCGAAGACCAACCAGTATTCGATTACCAAGTTCAGCATTATGTAGTTAAATTTTTGGAGACATGAGAAAAATTTTGAGAAAATGAATCTATGGCCTTATTTAATTATTTTAGAAAGAAACTCTCATGTTATGAAAAGTATCTTAAAGAAAATTTGATTAGATGAAATTGATTTTGAAGCCCGACTAATTTAAGCTAATAGTTTTTGTCTAAACGAACGACGTACACGGTAAGAAATGCATAAGTATTACAGTATTGAATAGGACTATACACCAGAAGTATTGTGGGAATCGTCAACCAGTATGTGCCTAACACCCATACTGCATTGATTCGTCCGCCATAATGATTGCTAATGTTACTATCCCTTCACAGTACACCGTATGGCGTTCTCACCGATAGTGATATAGTGATACCCTCAAAAAATTTCTTACAGTACACAATTTATTTTTAAATCAAAGTTATTGCCAATTATTTTTAGGAAAGACTGTGTGGACTTAGCCGTTAGGTAGATAATTCTTATGCATGTTTGAGACTACTGCTCTTGTAATCTTTTGAGCTGATCGATACTTTCCTTCAGAATCTTGAATTTCCTGAAATATTCAGGCGAAATCGCTTAATACTTTGTTTATTCTGTTCAGTAAAAAAATAATGTTTGACAGTATATAAATACAGTGGAACCGCGGTAATTTGATAAACGTTTTGTAAGGCAGTGTCGAATTATTGAATTTGTCGGACTATAGAGTACTGCCATAAGTACCCTGCAACCCGGAAATTTTTGAAAAGGAATAAATACCTTGTAATCCGAAAATTACATATCAAAGTGATAAAATTTCAAACATTTTCTAATTTCAGCCACGAAGAATTCATGTATTTATAATAAGTCTGCATTGTAATTACCGTTATAGTTGTGTGGGATTACAAGAGGCGCCGGATTAACCAGGTACCTGATTACCGGGGTTCCACTGTATATATATTCTCTGCTGCCTCTGAGATTAAATTGATTAACAACTTTAAAGGCTAATTACTTAAGAGTCACAGCTTTTTTAATCAGTGTTACCGGGTTATCTAAAGGACTGCATCTACACAATTTTTAGATTAACTCAAAAAACTGAACGCAAGCTCGAGGAATTTTATCTCAAATTTTTCGATAACCAATGTTAGATTACTTAAAGCAGCTGATTTATAAAAAATATTCAGACACCACGAAATGAACAATAAAAATCTAGGTACCTCAAAGGCCTCGATGTTGTTGTTGTTGTTGATGATGACGATCATGATGGAGTCCGTCGATGTCGATGTTGTGGCATACCATGACGTGGTGCTGGTATTCAGTGTGGTACTTCACCAAGTGTATATATAAAACTATATATATGTAAGTCGGTTTGTTTTGCATGCGACACAACATTAATAATATTTAACCGCGGTAGTGGCTACATTGGCGGTCGCGGCTCTTTGTAAACATTATATACATACGTACATCTATATAGTTTACTTACCATCTTGTGCATATAATATACATCAAAGAATCCTCTTTTACTCAGTCTCTATGGCTCAAAACATTATTGCGTTCAATAGTGCAAGTAATTGAAATTTCAATTATCACACCTGTATATGATATGTGTATGTGGATGTTTAGGTCTGGGACCAGACGTAATATTTGACAATACTTTCACAACCGTTGAAAATTTGAGAAGCTATTGTCTAATAATTTTTTCCTCTACTAAAATTCAGCAGTCGAAGACTTGTCTTTTTAGGGCCTTGGAAATTTTTTAACTGTGTGGCATAGTTAAAAAGAGTACTTACCAAGTTTCTAGAAATCATCTCAGAATATAAGTTGGTATTCATAGAGCCCATAGAAAGAGAGCAATAAAAAGTGTTTACTCTTAAATTATTTTATTTGTAACATTGATACCTTAACCAACATTTCTGATGTCATAAACTACTATAGTTGTTCATGGCAGAGAAAACACAATTTTTAACCAAATAGATTTACTATCATTGGTAACATAAAAGCTGTAACCAATCATAGATTTATGATCAGGCTGTACATGACCGAATCAAAATTAAATTCTATTGGCATAATCATAACTCTAAAATTTGATAATTTTTATTTTGTCTCAAAATTGGATAAAATTTGGATGTGATAAAGCAAAATTAAATTTTTTGGATTCTGATGACGTCATAAAGTTCAAAAATTCGATTTTTTTGATAACACAAGCAATTTTTATCCGATCTTATTGGAATTTTTTTTGAAACCCACTTATTTTGGGCCATTCTTTTCAACTGTGATATCAATTTTTCGCTAGCTATCACATATGTGCTTAATTTCGGGACCAAGCCTCCACATTCTTGAAACCTATTAGAGCTAGGTTAATTTTGATGACAAATTAGAAAAGTATGGCCCAAATTTAGTAGGATTACATACTTGATTTATCAAAATTGGATAAAATTTGGATGCGATAGAGCAAAATAAAATTTTTTGGATTCTAATGACGTCATAAAGTTCAAAAATTCGATTTTTTTGATAACACAAGCAATTTTTATCCGATCTTATTGGAATTTTTTTTGAAACCCACTTATTTTGGGTCATTCTTTTCAACTGTGATATCAATTTTTCGCTAGCTATCACATATGTGCTTAATTTCGGGACCAAGCCTCCGCAGTCTTGAAACCTATTAGAGCTAGGTTAATTTTGATGACAAATTGGAAAAGTATGGCCCAAATTTAGTAGGATTACATACTTGATTTATCAAAATTGGATAAAATTTGGATGTGATAGAGCAAAATAAAATTTTTTGGATTCTAATGACGTCATAAAGTTCAAAAATTCGATTTTTTTGATAACACAAGCAATTTTTATCCGATCTTATTGGAATTTTTTTTGAAACCCACTTATTTTGGGCCATTCTTTTCAACTGTGATATCAATTTTTCGCTAGCTATCACATATGTGCTTAATTTCGGGACCAAGCCTCCACATTCTTGAAACCTATTAGAGCTAGGTTAATTTTGATGACAAATTTGAAAAGTATATCCCAAATTTAGTAGGATTACATACTTGATTTATCAAAATTGGATAAAATTTGGATGCGATAGAGCAAAATAAAATTTTTTGGATTCTAATGACGTCATAAAGTTCAAAAATTCGATTTTTTTGATAACACAAGCAATTTTTATCCGATTTTATTGGAATTTTTTTTGAAACCCACTTATTTTGGGTCATTCTTTTCAACTGTGATATCAATTTTTCGCTAGCTATCACATATGTGCTTAATTTCGGGACCAAGCCTCCACATTCTTGAAACCTATTAGAGCTAGGTTAGTTTTGATGACAAATTTGAAAAGTATGGCCCAAATTTAGTAGGATTACATACTTGATTTATCAAAATTGGATAAAATTTGGATGTGATAGAGCAAAATAAAATTTTTTGGATTCTAATGACGTCATAAAGTTCAAAAATTCGATTTTTTTGATAACACAAGCAATTTTTATCCGATCTTATTGGAATTTTTTTTGAAACCCACTTATTTTGGGTCATTCTTTTCAACTGTGATATCAATTTTTCGCTAGCTATCACATATGTGCTTAATTTCGGGACCAAGCCTCCACATTCTTGAAACCTATTAGAGCTAGGTTAGTTTTGATGACAAATTAGAAAAGTATGGCCCAAATTTAGTAGGATTACATACTTGATTTATCAAAATTGGATAAAATTTGGATGCGATAGAGCAAAATAAAATTTTTTGGATTCTAATGACGTCATAAAGTTCAAAAATTCGATTTTTTTGATAACACAAGCAATTTTTATCCGATCTTATTGGAATTTTTTTTGAAACCCACTTATTTTGGGTCATTCTTTTCAACTGTGATATCAATTTTTCGCTAGCTATCACATATGTGCTTAATTTCGGGACCAAGCCTCCGCAGTCTTGAAACCTATTAGAGCTAGGTTAATTTTGATGACAAATTGGAAAAGTATGGCCCAAATTTAGTAGGATTACATACTTGATTTATCAAAATTGGATAAAATTTGGATGTGATAGAGCAAAATAAAATTTTTTGGATTCTAATGACGTCATAAAGTTCAAAAATTCGATTTTTTTGATAACACAAGCAATTTTTATCCGATCTTATTGGAATTTTTTTTGAAACCCACTTATTTTGGGCCATTCTTTTCAACTGTGATATCAATTTTTCGCTAGCTATCACATATGTGCTTAATTTCGGGACCAAGCCTCCACATTCTTGAAACCTATTAGAGCTAGGTTAATTTTGATGACAAATTTGAAAAGTATATCCCAAATTTAGTAGGATTACATACTTGATTTATCAAAATTGGATAAAATTTGGATGCGATAGAGCAAAATAAAATTTTTTGGATTCTAATGACGTCATAAAGTTCAAAAATTCGATTTTTTTGATAACACAAGCAATTTTTATCCGATCTTATTGGAATTTTTTTTGAAACCCACTTATTTTGGGTCATTTTTTTCAACTGTGATATCAATTTTTCGCTAGCTATCACATATGTGCTTAATTTCGGGACCAAGCCTCCACATTCTTGAAACCTATTAGAGCTAGGTTAGTTTTGATGACAAATTTGAAAAGTATGGCCCAAATTTAGTAGGATTACATACTTGATTTATCAAAATTGGATAAAATTTGGATGTGATAGAGCAAAATAAAATTTTTTGGATTCTAATGACGTCATAAAGTTCAAAAATTCGATTTTTTTGATAACACAAGCAATTTTTATCCGATCTTATTGGAATTTTTTTTGAAACCCACTTATTTTGGGTCATTCTTTTCAACTGTGATATCAATTTTTCGCTAGCTATCACATATGTGCTTAATTTCGGGACCAAGCCTCCACATTCTTGAAACCTATTAGAGCTAGGTTAGTTTTGATGACAAATTTGAAAAGTATGGCCCAAATTTAGTAGGATTACATACTTGATTTTTCAAAATTGGATAAAATTTGGATATGATAGAGACCATCTAAATCACTTTGGATTACGTGGTGGTAACTGAACTGTATTTTTTATTTTTTTATTTTTATTTTTTTTTTAACACCTATACCAAAATTTTGTTCAAAGCATCAATATTTTTAAGCGTTATAAACTTTGGACTAAACTTAGTATACCTTGCATATTACATATATGCATGGTATAATAATAAATACAAAATATTGATAAAAGGAGGTGTTTGTCCTCCGATCAATGAAAAACAAATCTTTAGGCGATGAAAATTTTCGTATAGTATAAGTTATTATACATGAACTTGACAACAATGTCTCAAATTTCCAGTCATTCTGGAGTGACTATCAAATACTACGACTGGCTCTACTGCTAGTACTTCTAGTATGTATGTAAGAACATGACTCTTTATGATATTAAAAATATATAAAAATATAACTAACAAACGTATAGTTTTAAGTAGTTTTTTATGATTTAAATATTCATTATAAGATTCATCCGTTTTTATGTTCGCTGTTGATTTTTAATTTGACTATCATTATTATAAATCTTTCACTTTTGCTCACGAATTCTTTTTTATTATTGAATTACAAACGCCGGCCGTGTCTACTCACATGGCGTTAGCAATTTATGAATGTTTGTTTCACGCCAATAATGTATTTTTAATTTTATTAACCTCCGACAAAACAATGACAATCAAAGTTATAATGTCGCAGCAATTGTCAGTCGGATTATTTGTTGTGTATGAATTATGAATTGAATATGAATACAAACATGGAGAGATAAGTCATTGGTTCCACGTCGCGACGAAAATGTAGATTTAGCCATTGCATTGGAAGTAAATTAAATTATCCTGATCCAAATAATTATTACACTAATTGCAGTAATTAATATTCTTAAAAAATATAATTACACGTATTTAAAGGGGTCCCTCTCGTTTATTTAGGTAAAAACCGATGTTTTTTGGTACTTAATTTTTTTTTGGAAAAAAATAATTTTACAAGCACGATGATATAAGTATTAATGAGTAACAAAAATTATTTATTAATTATACCATGTATATATGAAATATATAAGGGTATATTAAGTTTAGTCCCAAATTTGTAACGCTTAAAAATATTGATGCTACGAACAAAATTATGGTATAGATGTTCATAAAATCACCTAATTAGTCCATATTCGGTTGCCAGTCGACGATAACTCAAAAACGAAAAAAGATATCAAGGTGAAATTTTTATAACGTGGTCAAGACATAAAAGTGAGGTCGAGTTCGTAAATGAGCAACACAGGTCAATTGGGTCTAGGACCCATCTTGCAAACCGTTAGAAATATAACAAAAGTTTAAATGTAAAAAATGTTCCTTAAAAAATATAAACAAGTTTTGTTTGGAACATTTTTCGTAAACACCACTGTTTACCCGTAAGGACTCAAATTAGAAAGTTATGTGTGTATGACATGTATTTATGTCTGGCTACCTTTCTTTACTTATATGAGGTAAAAAAAAATTTGGTAATCAACACTGCCTATACATGGTATTTCAACAACTAACTCATTGAATTGTTTGTTGTCACTAGTTTTTTGTCTAAAAACATTTGTTTATAACACGTATAATAAACGCGTTGACGGTGATAACTCTAAAAATCGGTTCCCACTCTCGCTTTAGTGGTCAAAAAAAACAAACTAAATTTCGTTATGAATTTTAACTCTTTAACCGTTTCAAAATTTAGACAAATTTTACAATGAATTTTATAGTTTTTGACAACCCAGTCATAGATGTTGCGACTGAAAGTGTCCTTATTTGAAAGAAAAAGATATTTTTTCATTTTAACTTACTTTATTTCTTTTATCGGCTGTCCCAAACAAATTTTCTTATTTTAAAGTATTTATTTTTATACGATGTTTCAGGGGAAATGATAAATATTAAAACAGTTTTTTGGGCAATGCCAAAAAATGCCGCCCTAAGTTTCTTCAGCTAGTTCTGATACAATAAAATACATAAATAATTTTAACTCTGAAGAGAAAAATTTCAAGCAAATCTTTTTTATCGATGCTATACGTCATTATTTCGGAAAGTGTATGAATCGAATCCTAGGATTTAAAAATTATCTGAAATCTAGATCGTTCGAATTTAAATATAATCCACATTTGGATTTCATTAATATTTTTTATACAAAAATTTTGACGGTTGAAATCTCAAAAACAACAAAAGTTTAAATAATTCATAATTTTTTATTCATTCTAAATAAAAGTATTTGATATTTTTTAGGTTTAATTTATTCAACAACTTGCGATATGATATAATTTAATTTAAATAACTTTCGTTTGTTTCTTTATACATAAAAAAATATGTGTTTTTTTTTTTTTTTTTTTAAATAAAATAAACGAATTATAATTAAGAATTCAACGGGTATAAAAGTTTAAATGCGGCACTATTTTATAAGGAATAAACTGACTTTTTAGGTGGTGACTGTATATACCGATAAAGAAATGTTGTATGCATTCATTTCAAATGGAAATATTATATATTATATATCCACTGAACATGTTTACTAATTTAAATTATGTTAATTAGTACAAATGTATATTGGGAAATTCATAATTGTTTTCCATTTCAAGAATGAAATTGTTAATTGATTTAATTGACTTATTAACTTTATTTGGAGTTTGTAATAAACTGAACAATTCAAACGAAAATTTAATCTATTTATAGTTTTTAGTATTAATTTTAGAAATTTTTTTAGTACATCGCTTTTAAGAAATATCTACTTACGAGAGCAATTTCAATGCTATTTTCAGAGTAATGCAGCTTATTCTTCTCGGAAGAGTATTTAATGTAAAAATAATGCTAAAAACTTAGTGTTAAAGTTGTCGAAAATTAAATGTCGAATTTTTAAATCTTTCTTAAAATAAGTGTAATAAATTTGGTGGGAGCGCAAATAAATTTAAAACATCAAATTAATATGTATACTCTATATAAATACGTGCGTTTTTTTGATATAGAGTATACATATCACCGTCATTTAGAACAGATAATTTCATTAACCTTTCATTTTTTGCAATTGAATATGACTTTTTAAGGAAAATAAAGTAAAGTTTTATTAAACTTGAATCCAACAAAAAAATTTTATATCTCTAACCTGTGTAACCTAAATTTTGTGCCTTTTCAGTCCAGAAAAACTCTGATAACTCAAAAATCTTCAAAAAAAAAAAAATTGAAATATAAAAATAAAGCTTTATTACCGATATAAACATGAAATTCTGTATAAAAAAGTTTCTTATCAAAATTTTTATATTTTTCTCGTGACTTGGGGAAAATGCCATCAAAGACCTGTACTACAGTAGGGAGCCTTACAGAATTTAAGTTCGAGAAAAAGTCAAGTCGAAATCACTTTTCTTTGAGACAATGCCTATACCTCTGCCCAAAAGAAAGATAGACAAAAAAGCACAAAAAATCATACTTTTTTCAACTGTTTTGGTATGATTTTTTTTTTTTTAATTTTTGAAAAATAGTATTCCGATTCTCGGAAATTTTATTCTCTGCAAAAAGTTTTATATAAAATTTGTCAAAATTTTGTTTTGTTTACGAGATATTTGGAATAAACAAAAAGGGGTAAAAAAACACTCTGCGGTTTTTCTTTTTTAATAGTCCATGAAACGATTCCTGCAATAAAAACCAGGAAATGTCTCATTTCCTTTTTATAGTACATAATCAATAGCCTATTTATTAGTTGTGTGAGCAATATTTTCTGTAACGTTATCAATGTCAGCATATTTTGAATATACAAAGGAAAATAAATTAAATAAAGAAATAAAACTTTTGATTAAGAACTATTTTACCATCATCATCTTACTTCCTTTAACCACGCTTGAAATATGAATTCATAACTAATATGCACAAATTTACATTAAACATGAATTAATAAAATAATAAATAAAACAACAATAATAAAAAATATTCAATATACCTTAAAAAAAAATAAAATAAAATTTCGAATTGATTACAGTTTTTAGACACAGTTCAGTGTGACTAAACTCTAAAAAACAACATACATAACGTTGAAGTCTTAAGTTTATTCTTTTTTTTTTCTTGTTATACTTAGCGTTAGGAGAAAAGGACGGTGATATTACAGTGTAATAAGACTATCCATCTCTACGTAAATTCAGTGTAAATAATGTATACACTAGGGTACAAAAAGAACATACACCTTGTAAGAAGAACACACGTTGTGGTGGTTTAGTTATGTTCAATTTTAGTTTTTAGCCGACAACATAAAATAAGAGAGTAGTCTGTGTGTCTGCTTGCCGAGTCTATGTGTCTGTATGTTGATTGTTAGAAGGGCGGGAAGTGGCCACAGGGCCTTCCAATAAATATTATAGAGGAGCTCCTGCAACTCTATAGAGAATAAACCATTGTGATAGACACACAGACATAACAACATATTATAAAGAGCGTTCTTTTTTACCTCTATATATAGACTAAAAGGTTTCTTAAAATAAAGAGATATTTTAACACTTGTTGAATCGAAAGATTCAGTAAAAAAAATGCCTTGAGTACAGATAACGAGGCGAGACAATGCTCTGTATCAACAAGTAGTACCTACGCCGTATTCCATACTCCCCGAGACACTGTCTGAGAGTATTGATCGTTTTCCGTTTCCCCCACAGTGCTCGTTACGCGGAATCAAGAATGCCATCCATTGATTTTGAGTCGACTCATCGATTTGCTGCAATGGATTTTATTAGGTATAGAGGATACGCAAAAAAATTATTGATCATCGATACTGCAAAAGAATCGCTTTAAAATGCCATGCCATTGCTTCTATCGTTTTGTATATTACCGAAGTTGGTCTGAAATAACGAAATATGCCGCAAGATAAAAATGAGTGTTATCATTTTCTGGCTCTTCAAAAATCACTAATATCTTTCAAGTTGTTCTTTACCAATCAATTTTAAGCATTGATATAAATATTTTTGCAAATATTTTTTGTTTTAAGGTTATATAATGTCATAAATGCAATTAAATAATTTTTGGAAATTCACAAGTTTAAACCACCAAGTCAAAACCGTAATTGGCTTGTTAATTGAATAAAAAATTATGTGCAAAGGTTTTAAATTACTGATTCTGTTTTCTACTATTTCCATTTTTTTCGGTACCAAGGAGGATTAAGGGGGAGAAAGTAACACCATACCAACTTTTCTTTTTAGTTTTTCGAAATATTCAGATTTCAGTTTTTGCACTAAAATATATATGTTACCGTGAAATTTATTGAAGAATAAATAATAAACTGAAAAAAAGGTACTAGCAGAAAAATTTGTTCTTAAGACAAGAAGTAAATACTTTGATTTAAGATAATATTTTCTTGCTATACTTTAATTTTTAAGAGGCAAATACTTATTTTATTTAATTAAGAAGATCCTTTTGCCGCCAATGTTAATTTAAAAAAAAGTTCAAAATTTACTTTCAGCTAGTGCACAATTTACTTTCTCCAAGCGAAAGAACCTCCCTAATATTGAAAAAGTCTATAATAGTTAGTAGCTAAAAATAGTTACTTATCCGAAAATTATTTAGATCTGAAGAAAAGGGTGATTTTGTTTGTATCTAAACATAGAAGTGTTATGAGTGTTTAACTTCAGGTTTTTTTTTTCTGTTGTCCGACAATCAGCACGGGCTCAGCAGGCAAACCAGTTGGATGTTGGATGGTTATTCTTATCTTTTGCTTGTTGCCTATACAGTCTTCTATAAGTGAAGGCTTGCTGTTTCTCCTTCAATAACAAAATAAAAAGAAGAAAGAATCATTATTTGATGAGATAATACTTTAAATGATTCATTTTATATTAAATAATATTAATTATATAATGATTGCGTCTATTAATTTATAAAACAGATGTCGATGTTTTTCTTCTTTTAAATTATTCTGATCTAAATGCAATGTGGAAGACACCAATTAATACGAGTTTATTTTTATACTTGTGCATTTTACTATGTATCCTTCTTGTGCAATTATTTGATACATTTTGCAGTTGAAATGGTCAATTGTAATTATTAATAATTCTAAGATCAAATAAATTAAGACTTCCTATTTTTTTCCCAACGCTGCCACCATTTCGTAATTTATTTCAAAATTCCATTAATCCGAATGGTACCCACATTATCATCATAAAAATCATACAAAATTGAACATCAGAAAGCAGCTCAAAATCGATTTTCTATATTTATTTACAATCTTAACTCATATAGTTCATAGTGCCGAGAAAAATATAAACTTTAGAATACATGTAATATGTTTGTAAAATGCTAAATATGATTGTACTGAAATAATTCGGTTTTCTATAATTTTGCTAGTATTTTTTAATCAATAATGTGGCTTTGAAAATATAGCTACCACATAATATCCAATTTAACGTGTCACGTATCCGACATTGAATAGTGTCGATGGCGGAACTATTTTTCATTAATTTTATTATACTATAAGAAATAGAAAAATGAACATTTACCGTAAATTGAATTTTTCTTGAATAAAATATTTTTATACCATGTATGCATGAAATGTATCAAGTTTAGTCCCAAGTTTGTAACGCTT
Organism: Chrysoperla carnea; assembly: GCF_905475395.1. Classification (NCBI taxonomy): domain Eukaryota; kingdom Metazoa; phylum Arthropoda; class Insecta; order Neuroptera; family Chrysopidae; genus Chrysoperla; species Chrysoperla carnea. Next base: position 72,554,246 of record NC_058339.1, on the reverse strand, counting down.
AAAAATATTGATGCAAACAACAAAATTTTGATATACGTGTTCATAAAATCACCCAAAGAGTCCATTCCAGTTGTCTGTCTTTCTGTCTGCCTGCGAACACGATAACTCAAAAACGAAAAGAGATATCAAGCAGAAATTTTTATAACGTCCTCAGGACGTCAAATATTAGGTTGAGTTCGTAAATCAGCAACATACGTCAAGGTTTTATTCCTACTCATCCTTCTTATAAATCATTAGAGATAGAACAAAATTTTAAAAGTAAAGATGTTAATTATAGTAAAATAAAAAACTTCTATTTGGAATGTATAACGTAAACAGCACTTTACCCGTGAGGGCGTATATTAGGACAAATCTTTGCTGTCCGTTTTCTCCAAAACTATAAAAGACAGGGAGTTGAAAATTTACAGGTAGCTTTAACTAGTGGTCTTATGAAACATTCTAGAAAATACTATCGAAAATTTTCGAAAAGCAAATAAATTGCGATCGAAAAGCCGCCATAAAAGATCAGAGCTCAAAAGAGGAAATTTATTTTTCTAACTATAAATAATATTTTTATATTTTTGTTTGTCTTCACGCTGACAACTTCTGCCTAAGCTCATTTTGAAGTGCCTTTTACGTACTATAGAGATGATACCAGAATAATTTTCCATTTTCTCATTTTATAAGGTTTAATACCCCAACTCCATTTAAAACAAGTGAAAACAAACAGTTGACTTAGTTAATTGTTGAAATACCATGTATAGACAGTGTTGATTACTCTGTCACATTACACAAACATACATGTCACACACATATCTGATATACCCATACAATACTACAATTTGCGCATAATATACGCTCTCACGGGTAAACAGTGATGTTTACGAAAAAATGTTTCAAACAAAAGTTGTTTATTTTTTTATAAGAAAAATTTTTTACAATTAAAATTTTGTTCTATCTCTAACATTTACAAGAAGATCCAATTGACCTATGTTTCTCATTTACGAAGTCGACCTCACTTATTACGTCATTAACATGCTATAAAAAGTCAGCTTGATATCTCTTTTCGTTTTTGAGTAATCATGATTACAGGCGGACAGACGACAGACAGGCTAATGGGCTAATTAGGTGATTTTATGAACACCTATACCAAAATTTTGTTCATGGCATCAATATTTTTAAGCGTTACAAACTTGGGACTAAACTTAGCATACCTTAGCATATTTTATATACATGGTATAAAAACAAATGGTTCTATTATTTGTTAGTAAAAACAAAAAAAAAAATTAATAGAATTTTTCTAAGCCACATTACTTTTTGTACTTAAGGCAAAATTATTGTGTTGAATAAAAATGGTTTTATCCTATTATGTATATGCATAGAAGCTAATTTTTTTAAAAGCATAATATAGTCATCAGACTGGCCCAATTTGGTAAAACCGGCACCGTTTGATATATGATACTATTATGTCTATATAACATACAATTAACTTATTAAATAATAAGTACGTTCATTTATTTAAAATAAAAAAAGAAATTAATTTAATTAATTTATTTTTAGGAAAAAATATTAATAGACTTGGACACAACAATAACACAAAATTTTAAACCATTTGTAACAGTATGAAATACAGATCGAATCACGTATTTATATACAAAGATGGAAAAAGTTCTGGTTGTCAAACCGTTACCCAAGGACGATTAAAATACAGGCGTTATTTTGTTTCCTGCATGCTATTTTTTTCAACCAATCATTTTTCTTTTTATTCACGAAAATAATTATGTGATTTTTGGTGACTTTTTCGAAGGATCATCATTTCACGTGTCGCTATGCTGCAACAAATGGTTTTGTGTTAGTATTTCCAGGTTTATAATTACATTCAATGTTCAATGAATAATATAGATTAAAAGTATTTTTTTTTGTGGGTTGTTGATTAACTTAAATTACCTTGAGAAATATCAAATTTGAGAATTTCATTGAAAGCAAGAAAATTAATTTTGGTACTTTCAATAAACTAAAAAACAAACAATTGACTGAGTTAATTGTTTGAATATCATGCATAGACAGTGTTGATTACTCTATCACATTACACATATATACATGTCACACATACATAATTTACTCTATTACATTACACATATGTAAATGTCACACATACATAACTAATAATACATACTATAAAATATATACGCTTAATTTGCGCCCTCACGGCTAAACAGTTATGTTTACGAAAAAACGTTTCAAACAAAAGTTGGTTATTTTTTTATAAGGAATATTTTTTACATTTTTGTTTTATCTCTAACGGTTTACAAGATGGGGCCTACGGACACAAGACTCATTTGACCTATGTTGCTCATTTACGAACTCGACCTCACATTTTACGTCCTGAGTACGCTGTAAAAATTTCAGCTTTCATCTCGCAAAAATTTTTGGACTAATTGCATTTGAAGTGCTTGATTGTTAATTCGCGCCAAAAATCCTCCAAAAATAACGATTTTCTGTTCTATACATGCTAATCCCATGCTTAGAAAGATGGGATTTTCAGCAATCAACTCGAAATAAAGTCTTAACAGAAAAGTTCAAAACATTTCATTTTCTAAAATGTAATCTCCCGAAAAATCGGAAAAATTGTTTTTGTAAATTTTTCCGGGGATTTCGAGCCCCCATAATCGAGAAATATATAATAATTCGAGAAAGAGTTTAAAATAAGGTACAATTTAAATTTCTAGGCATCATAACTCGTTAGTTCAATCATCCAAAAATACAGAAAATCATTTAATTTTTTTGCCATTTTTTGAAAAAAAAAACATGTTATGCCCACAATCAATTTGATATGGTTCAACTACATACAATTTTTTTAAAATATTTTATTATTCACCTCCGTAGATTGCCACGTCATGGATATGTGTGATATGTTAACGATTCTGATGGATATTTGTGTGGATGTATATAAAAAAAATGTTCGTCGCTGTGGCAGAAGATTGTTCGATCACCTGACGACCGACCCAACCTATTCTTAACACAACCGACCGGCACAACACCGATGCTGATATTTTGTAATGTGTGGCAGAGAGAGGAGAAATGAACACAAAGATGATCTTCCATCCAACAACTGAGAATGTTTTTGATGTCGTAGAGACTGGACAAGCAAGGTGAGGTATGATAATTGTTGTAGCAACTGTAATATTCATCTGTAGCAATAGCACCTAACTTCATTCATCTGTGAACAATATATTTTATTTCTTTCAATACACTATAACTATGCTGACTGGTTGCTCTCTGGTTTGCTTTGTGGATATCATATACACCGACTCCGACTTTTGTGTACAATCATTTCCTTTTTATAAATGCATGATGGCAGTATTTCATTTTAATATTTTTTTTATTTCATTTCAATCGTATAATAAATTTATGTTAAAAATTAATAAAAGTAGATTCAACATGAATTTATAGGTATATTTATGTAGGAGTATGAGATGTGACTTTTGTCGAGTTACTGTGGATTTTAGAAACTTATCGTAAAGTTTTTATCGATTAATGTATAAGGAGCCGTGTTATTAGAGCCTCTTTAAAAACAATGTGCGAATATTGCGTCAGATTTACGCTCTCCAAGATTTAAGGTAGTACGAACGCCAAGGCAAGTTTAGACTTGTGGTTGACATTATTTATACCTTATTTTCAACTTTGATGGTGAATTTTGTTACAACTTCATGAATGTAGACGAAAAATATGAATACAATTTTTTCTATATTTGCCTTGGTTTTCGAAATATCGAAAGCTAAATAATTAAACAATATTTTCAATTTTCGATATTTTAAAAATTACTTTAGATATCGAAAAATTTTCGTCTTACATTGCTTAGTTATAATGTAACATAATTCACCATCAAAATTGAAAATATATATTTTTGTAAATGTGTCCCCACTACCGTGCTCATACCTCCTTAATTAGTCGGGCACAACAGGTTTTTTTGTTTTCAATAATTTATAAAGGTTTTAGCTTTATTTTATTTTCCACTGACTAGTTTTGGAGAAATCTAAGAAAACATATCATCTACCTACCGTTTTATCAAAAGACCAATGTTAAATATGCATACTTTTGAAGTCATTTATACTGCTCGGCCGTTGGTGAGAAGAGGATCGACAATCTCCTAATTTCAAACCGATAGGATAGCTCCTCTTTCCAAGACTGAGGAAAACATAATTATCGCAAATTCAAAAATATAGAAAAAATAAGAGATGTAATAGATTCTATTGATAAGTACACCTATTAAGGGATTGGTATTACCTACCTGGTCAAGACACTCCTTAACAAAAAATTTCCATAACAAAATATTTTTACATGAAAAGACAATTAAACATAAATAACCCTTAATTTTTTTTTGTATTTTTTGAAAAGAAATTTTACAAAACATACTTTTTTAAGGACAAGATTTAATTGTGCTAAAAAGTAGAAAATAATTTTCTTATGAGTCACTCAAAAATGAATAATCTTTGATATTATTATAGGAAAAATTACTCTCCACTTTTTAGTACAATAAAAGCTTGTCTCTAAAAAAAACATTTTTTTTTAAATATTTAATTTAAAACAAACAAGTAAAAACAAACAATTGACTGAGTTAACTGTTGAAATACCATGCATAGACAGTGTTGATTACTCTATCACATTACACATACATGCATGTCACACATACGTAACTGATGTCTCCATATAATAAATATTCTACAATTTACGCCTAATTTGCGCCCTCACGGGTAAAAAGTGATGAGTCCTACGGACTCATAGGTCGAGACCCAATTGACCTATGTTGCTCATTTACGAACTTGACCTCACTTTTTACGTGCTAAGCCAGCTATAATTTCAGCTTGATATCTCTTTTCGTTTATGAGTTATCGTGTTGGCAGAAAGACAACAAAAAAAGTTTCTTGGGTAATTTTGCTACTTTTGTTGACTATTGAAGTTAAAGAAAAAGACTGTGGCTAATTAAATTGTAATGTAAGGTTGATGTATAAAACATAAAATTTAAAAACTGATTTCTAATGCCTCAAGACGTCCGTTAAGTACAAAGTAGAACCATAATAAAAATGTTATACATTATTTCAATGGCAGCAGTACGTGTTATGTGTTTTAAAACATCATTTTACTGCAAAAAGCAATAATTAAAACTTAAGAATATTACTTACTCATTTATAAAAATAAAATCTATTTTTAAAATTAGAAATTATACATTTTTTTTATTTATTATACTTTGTGTAGTTTGTATCTATAGTGCATTCATCTTTTAAAATACAGACTATAAATCATTTTAATTTCATTCCATATGATCAATTAATATATGGTCGGAAAAAAAAAGAAAAAGTTTTTGAATATTTTTATGAGATTTTTATTATATAGTTTTAAGAAGTCAATGTGCCGGCCATCAAAATTTGATTGAATTATATCATGAGCAAAAAAAGTCTCAACATAGACATCCCTTCTTTACACTTCATAGCCTTCCTTAATAGTTAGGGTAAAGTTAGCGACATTTGAAGAAGTAAATTGATTTTTTTAACCCCCGAACTAAAAAAAGGATTGTTATAAGTTTGAGCGATATCTGTGTGTGTCTCCATTTTTTCTTTACACTTCAAAGCCTTCTTTAATATTTAGAGTATAGTTAACGACATTTGAAGAAGAAAAATTGATTTTTTTAACCCCCAAACTAAAAAAAGGGGTGTTATAAGTTATGTGTGTGTAAACGGATGACCCGATTTTAATTTTTTTGGTTTCATTAGAAATATAATTTAACGGAAAGTGTTCTATGTTCTAGGTATGTTTCATGTTCGAGCTTTGTACCCGAAAAAACTAAAAAATTGGCAATGATCTTGACAATCAATTCGATTTGGAAAAGGCATGACATATAATTGTAACATTTCAAAAGAACACAGTCAACTCAAATATTTCAATTTCAATTAAAATATTTCCAAAAATTTTCCCAAAAACTTATCCTTTTCATCTCATCTGATGTCCTTGACCATCACTTTAATATTGATTAAAGAAGGAGTTATCAGGGAGTTTCAAGTTTAAAGTGCTTATCTGTGCGTCCGTGTGTTTCTCAGTGACATCGTAGCCCTTAAACGGTCGAATCGGCTTGAAAGAGACCATTTTATAGCTAAGTTTCCAAAAATCGATTAACAAAAAATAAAGCGCATTTGTCGGGGGTTGTTGAAAATTTGTAAATTTCACTTGTTATTAATTGTGATAATGTAGCAACCAGAAATAATTTTAACAGCTTGATGGCTATCCGATTTTGCATTTGGAAGAGAAACAATAAGTCTGGTATCTATATTAATAGGATTTTCATCGAATTCTAAAAAAAAAATGTGTTCTTGAAAGAATTTTTCTTTAAATTTTGAATAAGTCAGTAATCGGATCCAAAAAAGATTTTGTCATTAAAATTGATTTATAATTCTGTAATTGTTTTATGGTTTTTCCTTATCGAGACTAAAATTCGCCGACTGTCCCCAGACTCAACAAAATCTCATAATTTCCAGATATTATCAATTTTATCTTTAATTAGACGACCTTGGAATACTATTTCTATGATTTAATTTTGTTGGACAGTATTTCAAAATATAAACATTTAGGCTAAGCTCACACGAGCATTGATTTTAACGCACTTTTTGGAGAAATACTCATTTAGTGTTAAATGGAGACAATTCCTTTAAGTATAATTTTAATCAGTAAAAGTTTGTGAGATAATAATCAAAGGAGAGATATTTATTTTATTATGCAAATTTTGTGTAAAAATTTATGATGCGTTTTAGAGTAGTAATTTCTCATGTTCATGCAGAAAAATGAATACAAATAATAATTTGTATGTGTTATTAAAAAACACCGCGCCGTAATATCTTACGCATGATATATAAGGTAAGATGTAGTACCTAAAGTCAAATATACTTTGTAGTTTCTCAAAAGATATTGCTTGTTACTGGACAGTGTTTGTATTGACATGAGGCTGTTTTATGAGAATGCAGATAGGCTGAAGATTGATTGTCAATGTGGCTTCGTTTTATTTTCTAATAAAATACAAATACAAATTTTAAGCGAATTAAAAAAAATTTGGAATCATCTGGTTGGCTATTTAGATAAGCGATAGCATTATGGAGTCATTAAAAATATAATATGAAGCTGTTCCTTGTAGTTCGGAGTAGTGGATGCTTGTAAGAGAAACGTGTAGGGATGCTGTTCCCTAGAGTGAATTGTAAGGATTACTTGTTGAAGGAACATATGTTGAAAGAGTGATATTAGGTAAATTAAGAAGTGAACCATGGTGCATTATGATGCTTTACCATGGATCAGATGTTTTTATCGATAGTTGTATAATATTTGGATTATCAAAAGAAATTTCTATAAACAGAGAAAATTTTTATTTCGATATCTTAAAGCATGGATTTAAAAAACACATAAATTTAAATTTTGATTCTAGGTACGACAACTTCACCTAAAATAAAAAAATTTCACTTTCCATTCAATGATTTCGAACAGTTGGAGTGTATTATTCAAATCAAACAAATAAAGTATGTAAAATAACCCACACACTTTTCTTTGATCTTTTAACGAAAACTAAATTCAAGAAGGATGGAGGACATATTAACTTTATCAAACGTTATTATAATATTAATATATGTTAGATGTTTAGAGATAACAAAGCTAGTTTAAAATACGTTGAAAAATCAATGGTATAATTTTTTTGAGCTCTTAAACGAATTAATTGATTTCAATGCAGTTTTTTGTGTTCCGGCCATAAAAGATTTTTTATTACGATCTAACTATTTCTTTATTTATCTAAAACTCACGAAAATCCAATTTCTTTTTCTATTGAAATATTTTTAAAGAAATTGTCTGTAATCAATCCTAGAAATCGCTTTATATATGGGGTTTTGAATGATATCTGAAAACTATTAGTGTTCGACCGAAACCGAATCTTCAGTGAAGTTGATCATTTTAGACTTCGATAACTCAAACCTATTCAGTCGAAAAAAGTTCTTTCTTCATTCTCCTTTAGAGATATAAGAGTTCACGAGATATTGATAACTGGGAGTTGCAGCTCGCCAACTGGCGATAATAATTTTTACTAATTAAAAGCCGAATTCAGTAGTTACAATTTTGACCACCTTATTATCATTACTTACCATTTATCAATTATAAGTGCATTGAACATCGAACATTCAAAGCAATTATTACATAAATGATTAATATTATGTGTTAGATTTTTATGAGATAATGAGTTATACTATTTATAAAATATATTCTGTGTATATAAATAATGTCACTGATTGAAATAACTATTTTATCTGATTTTAGATGACAACAAAAGTAGTGTATCTGTATGCATGTAATAATATTTTAAGATCATAAACTATTAATTATCTTTTATTATTTTTAATTCATGTTTTCAAGTGTGTTTGCAATGCATTCTATTATTTTTTGCATGTAAACACGAATCAATATTTTTCCATTATTATAATTACAAAATAAAATCGTAAATTACCGGTAATCAATTTTATTATTTTATATATCTACCTACTAGAATTTATTTACGACCTCTGTTTTAGAATTTGTTTCAAATATTTAGGAATTTTGATGTTGAGTTAATAAAAATTAGAAATCCCTACATATTTAATCAATGTATTTTTGTGTTCAGATGTTTTGCCGTAAATTTTTCTTATTTTGATTTTTCCGGTATGTTGAATGGATATGGATACGTTCAACATAAATTCATTACGATACATCACTAGATACCATCATAGACTTTATCGTAAACGAAAAGACCAAAAATTATTTTACAAAACGAATCTTATCCAATAGCCAAAGAGCACTTCGGACATATTGAGGTTATAAATACATCAATAATTGTCCATGAATATTTCGATCAAATGAAACTCCTGGCACCAAAAATTACAGACGGGCTGATAAAATATTGAATCACTACTACGTAAAGTTACACCTCTGAACGATCCCCAAAATATGCTTTGCTTTATTGATGAATCACGCCGATGTAAAGGTATGTAAAAGTTCTCCTCTAAACGTCCCTCCGCTTCATCAGAATTTGCTATACTTTCTGATGTTTTTTACATTAGATTTTCACGGAAAGCATACAGGAGTCTTAAGGTGAGAAAGCAAGCCCATTTCACTGTAGTCTTTTTTTTGATGGACATTGCCGATTCAACTTACATTTTCCATATCCAGTGATCGTAGAAAATATGCCAATATGTACGACACGTGTGGAAAATGATAAAAGCTCATGCATTTATTAATCAAATGAATTGGATTCATTAATCAAAACTTTACTGAAATGCAGCTTTTGAAGTTAGAGAAAGTCAGTTATAAGATGTTTGGGTCTGAAAGTTTATGCATTTCATCCTGAGGAAGACGCAATGATCTTGGCGTCGATAAAATCATATTTCATTTGCTTATAACTTCATCTGAGTTGCATCTCCGGTATCATCACTTGGAAGCGGCCTAAAAGACCTACAAGGCCCAAGGCGCAGCAGGAACTAGATTGCCGCATGTTCTTTATTATATTATCTATTTAAAAATTATATGAAACAATTGAAAATAAAATTGACTGACTTAATTGTTGAAATACCCTATGTAGACAGTGTTGAATATCAGTGCTTGTATTATTTTTATATAAAAAAACAAAAAGATTTATGCAGGATATAATATTTCCTCGGCGACTATCATATATATATAATATTTCCCCGAAAATTTCTATGCATTATTAAAAAAATAAATTATTTTACCCCGAAAATTAACGCCTTTTACCCTTAATATTATCAGATGGATTTAATATGCAACTAAAATCAATAGACTAACTATTTGAAGCTACCTACAAAATTTCAACTTTTTACCTTTTATAGTATTTGAGAAAATAGAAACTTTTGACCTGATTTGCACCCACATAGGAAATCAAAGATATATATGAAAAAATGTTTCGAAAGAAAGTTATCGATTTTTATAAAAGGAACATTTTTTTCACTTAAATTTTTTATCTATCTGTTACGGTTTGAAAGATGGGTCTTACGAACTCCGGACCCAATCGAACTATCAAAACCTCATTTACGAAAGTCACTTTTTATGTCCTAAATACACTTTAAAAATTTCAACTCAATATCTCTTTTTATTTTTGAGCTAACGTGATGACGGACATAGGAAAATCGACATATTAGGTTATTTTATGAACAACTATACCAACATTTTGTTTGTAGTATCAATATTTCTAAGTGTTACAAACTTGGAAAAAATTTGATATACTCTGATACATATCACATATATAGAGAATAAACCGTCAGTACTCACTTGCCTTACAAAATAATGATAAAATACATAGTAAAAATTAAAGTATGAAAATTACATCAATCTTAATTCAAAACTAAACCTGTAACAAGTGAAAACAAACAATAGACTGAGCTAATTGTTGAAATACCATGTATAGACAGTGTTGATTACTCTGTCACATTACACATACATACATGTCACACATATATAACTGATATAGCCAAAATATACATACTATACAATTTGCGCTCTCACGGGTTAACAGTGATGTTAACGAAAAAATGTTTCAAACAAAAGTTGTTTAATTTTTTTTAGAAGGAACATTTTTTACATTTAAACTTTTGTTCTATCTCTAACGGTTTACAAGATAGTCCTACGGACCCAAGACCCAATTCGCCTATGTTGATCATTTACGTACTTGACCTCACTTTTTACGTCCTCAGCCCGCTATAAAAATTCCACTTTGATAGCTCTTTTCGTTTTCGAGTAATTGTGATGACAGACGGACAGACGACAGACAGACAGGCAGACAAGTGAAAATGGACTAATTTTCGTTACAATCTTGGGACTAAACTTAGTATACCATGCATATTACATATATGCATGGTATAAAAATTACATCAATCTTAATTCAAAACTAAACCTGTGTAATAAAACATTCATTTTAAAATGCGAGTATTAATAAACATAAATAATTAACACGAATGTTTTTATCATTGAAATTTACACACAAGTTACAACTAAGAGTTATTTTATGTGGGATTTGAAAAGAAAATCATAGACATAGATGTGATGTTTGAGTTGTTTGTGTTTTGTTATAAATCAAGAATGTTAATAGTAATTGTAATCAATTCTAATTAGTCATTTGAAAACCTTGGCTTTGTTGATAGTGCCAGCTTAATTTTGCATAAATTAGATTGAAGTTCTTAGTTAGACCGTTAAAAGATCCCATCTGTTCTCATTTTTATTCATATTATATGTAACATGTATCGTTGCATCTTTGTTCTTTTTTATATCGTTTTTTAGTATCAATGTTAATGTTAGTGTAGTTGTAATCGTACGTAGTGTACCGATATTTTAGATATTTTATTTATCTTCTGTGGTGCATCATTATTTTATGTACTTTATTATTTTATTTTTAGTGTTTGTAATATTTTTATGTAGAGATTGGATTTTTATGCTTTTAATCGATTTAAACTTGTGATTCATTCCTACAATGACTTCGTCAACGTGGTTTAGGAAATCATTGTATGGCTTTCTAAAACAAAGTAAAATTTTGCTCAGATTTTAGATAATGTTAAAAGAAGAATCATTTTTTCGAGCTTTATTTACCACGAATATCTCTGTTAAGGATGTATACTCACTGTCAGAAAAAATGCTACAGTTAAAACATTCTAAGCGTACTCATCATATGTTATGTTATAATAGTAACACTTAGAATGTTTTAAAACGAGCATTTTTTCTGACATTGAGTATACGAGTATCAAGACAATTTTATAAAAGAATTTTTAACTTCCCAGAGGAAGTTAATGTAATGGGGCTGATTTTGAAATTCTCCAATCTTACATATTTCCGCGGTTTCAAGGCCGCAATATCCGAATCAAACCTTTTCAATGTGATGTTTGTGCATGTGTGTGTGTGTGTGTATGTGCGTATGATCGTTCAGATTCTTTCGTAACTGGGCTGATTGGACGCCAAATCGTGTATTTAAGAACTTTTCAGCAGAATCAGTTGAGCCGTTTTTTAATGGTAATAAAAAAACTGGAAAAAACTGAATAAACAGAATCTGAAAAGCGGATAAAACACATCATTTATCTATGGAGATAATAATCGTTCCAGCATAAGCTGCAGTACATGTTCGAAGAATTATCTATGAAAGCTAACAAGCCTTTTTTTTAATGTTTTTCCCCTTCTGGGAAGTTAGTCGTGTAGACTACACGGGTCGCACTCGCACGACTTCAGTACCACACCGACTATATACTGCCAATTTATTTTATATGATATTTGAAGGATTTTTTATATGAAATTGGACTAAGTAAAATCAATTCTGAATATTTTAGGGGAGGGGGTGGTGGTGGTGATGAATACAGAATGGGTGGTCGCAGATGAATTCTGCAGAATATATTCGATTGGCGAAAAAATATTTCCAATAAAAGATGGTAAACTTTTTAAAACAAACAACTTTCTAACTTCTTCAATCGCTTGTCAGCTACGAATCCGACTTTATTTTTAATCCCAATCTTTGAAACTAACTTTTATTTTAGACTTTCGTCTTTGTTTATTTTGAAAGATAAGTTATCCCCAAGTAAGGTCACGCTTTATTGAAACAAACCACGACGTCCTTAGGACAAAATTTATATTTCAACATAAATAGGATAAAAAACAGCATTCCTATAAATCCAATGTCATAACGATTGGTATTATTTTTACGGGTTTCATTTCGATTTAAAGTTCATTCAAACATTCCCAGTTATTTCTAAATTTGAGTTTGTTTATTTGACTTCTTGTTCGAGACACAAAAATTGAATATCGAAATAAAGAATTTAGTTTTATACAACTCAAGTCAAAGCAGACAAATTTTAAGGTTTATAATTTTTCGGCAAACATTATTACATATTAAAAACAATAATATTTTGTAAATTTCAGATTTCCACACCGAAATAACTATTTACCTTAGAGAAAAAATTATTATCGAAGCGACAACAACATTAAAACATGGAAGTAATGTGAGTATTTCAATAATATATTTACACTTGTGTTAAATTATCCATAAATATACTCAAATAGAATATTTTAAAATTATTTACGCAACGAATATTAAAAATAATTTGGATCATTAATATTTTTTAATGTTTTAAAGGAATATGAAAAAGACTGGAAAATTATATTTTTGAAAAATGGAAAAAATGCAGATGTAATTTATGGAGTTTATGAATGAAAGCAAGTAAAAATTATTTCAATGTTACCCAGACAGTTAAAGCAAAGGAAATACACAAATTTTCATAATCACATTTTTGGAAAATTAAAGGTAAATTTGATAAGTGATGTTTCATACGACTTTTGTGAAAAATTCATATCGATTCTCTGTACAGTTTATGAGAAATTAACTATCAAATTCAGTGGTTTCACCAAAAAACGAGCACATTTCTCATAAACCGTACAGAGACTCGATATCAATTTTTCACAAAGGATGTATAAAAGAGTGATTAATTGAAAATTAAAATTTAAAATGTTTGGTATTGTTTTTATTTTACTCTTTATAAAAAACAAATGAAAACAAACAATTGACTGGGTTAATTGTTGAATACTCACATAACACATACATAGATGTCATACATATATAACTGATACCCCCTTATAATAAATACTATACAATTTACGCCTAATTGGCGCACTCACGGATAAACAGTGATGTTTACGAAAAAATGTTTCAAACAAAAGTTGTGTATTTTTTTATAAGGAATATTTTTTACATTTTTTACAACTTTTGTTCTATCTCTAACGGTTTAAAAGATGGGTCATACGGTCCCAAGAACTAATTGACCTATATTGCTCATTTACGAACTCGGCCTCACTTTTTACGTCCTGAGTACGCTGTAAAAATTTCAGATTGGTCTCTTTTTTCCTTTTTGAGTTATCATGTTCACAGCCGGACGGACAATCGGAAATGGACTAATTAGGTGACTTCAAGAACAGCTATACCAAAATTGTGGTGGTGGCATCAATTTTTTTAAGCGATACAAACTAGGGACTAAACTTAGTATACCTTGATATATATATTACATATACACATAGTATGCAAATGCACATGTTTTATTATTCTAAGTGTTATTTAGAAGGCGTATTAAATACTCATTAATTCTTGGTATCGAAACGCCTAAAGGTATTATTAAATTGTTTTTGAACAAAATCTGTTAAAAGGTTTTTAAGATAAGATAAGATAAGATAAGATAAAATGTGTCAGTTTTAGTCAAGTGGTTCATTTAACCCTTGCAAAAAGTTCTTACTTTGACAGCGAATATCTTTTTTAATTGAAGGAGTAAACTTGTTCAATTTGGCAATTCTCAGGGGTTTCTTAGCATCTACTAAAAATTTTACTTCATTCTGTAAAAACCAAGTGGATTTATCTTCTATATCTAAAAAATAAGTTAACTTTTGCCAGTTTGAACAACGACTCAAGATGTTTCACTAAGTCAACTATTACTTGTGAATCATTATTTTCTACTAAGTAAACTATTATTTGAAATTACAGTGGCACTGTAATAATTCAGATGACAGTTGTGGGAAGTATTAGATTTTCTTTTATGGTTAAATGATTTATTCTATTCGAAATTTGTAACCATTGATTTTTTATTTAAAAAAAAAAAAAAAAAATCAATCGAATCGAATTTTAATAGGCATATAATAATATTTAATAATGGGGATTATTTTTCTATAGTATACTCAATTTAATCATCGGACCATTTATTTTTTAAGATGCCGTAGCAAACATTTTGAACTGTCACTAAAATTACATGGAAATTTAGTTTTATGGGAGAAAAGTATAATTGGATTATTGTAAAATTATCATAAAATTTTATTTCTATAATAAAGATATATGTCGTCCAAAAAAATTGGTCAAGCATAGAGACAGGATTCTTATATATTATAATGAATAAAACAAATGTTAGGAATCTGTAACTCGTATATTTCTAAATTGAGGAATAGTATTCAAAGAGGATTGCGGTGTAGTGAGCCTAACAGTTTTTTTTACATATACTACTGTGCCCAAAAAATAAGGTGACATAGTATTTATTATGAAAATTCTTTATTTATTCTTCCAAATTAATTTCATTCCCTTCAAAGTAATCCTCTCCCGATGCAATACACTTATGCCAACGGATTTTCCAATCTTCGAAACACTGGTTGTAGTCACTTTCCGGGATTGCTTTCAGTTCCGCCTTCGCTGCGGCTTGAATCACCTCTTTCGTATCAAAACGGTGTCCCCGGAGCGGTCTTTTGAGCTTGCTGAACAGCCAAAAGTCGCACGGCGCCAGATCAGGTGAATACGGTGGTTGCGGAACGATATGGTTTGAGTTTTTGACGAAATGATCACGAATTATGAGTGCAGTATGGGATGGTACATTATCGTGGTGTAAAAACCATGAATTGTCTTTCCACAATTCGGGCCTATTTAGGCGGATAGCTTTGCGCAAATGACGCATAACGTTCAAATAATATTCCTTGTTGACTGTTTGGACGGGCGGAAGGAATTCATAATGCACAACAAACGCACGCAATTTAAATTCAAATATCACCTTATTTTTTGGACACAGTATGTATGTCTCGAGAAGTTTTTGGATCAATCGAAGATCCCTGAAATGACGATTGATGACGAGTTACTGACTTCGATTTATTATAAATTATCAAGTGTGCAACAAGTATAGGAAGTTGTCAATTGCTCACGCGCTCTAGTGGTTCATAGACAATTCGCACGAGTTGTTAGCTACTACTTTTTTTGTAATGGATACAAAAATTCTGTTTCAATTTTCCGTGTAACACCAAATAGTTTTGGTAATAATAATTTGGCTAATGATAATAATCAGAAAAGCTAGAAGGCACACAATAAAAATAATTTAAACAACCTTACAGCGCCTTTTTTTTGGGGGGGGGGGGTTAAAAATAATATGCGTTTTGGTGATTTAATGAGATTGCCCGACGGAACCTCATGCATTCTAATTTCTACACACATTCTGACCACTTGCATTTTACATATAGAAAATAAAATGGATTAAAAAAATAAATGTTGAAGTACGCAACAGCAATAGCAGGTACTTGAATAATAGATTCAATTGTATAAATTTCGCTAGAATAAACATTTTTATATTTGAAAAATAGTTTATCAACAATTTTATTTAAACTGAATAACAAAATTGAAATAAATACTGCATAAAGTTTTACCTGATGTGATGTTAGTTGGTTCATAGAATATACAAATATTTAAATGTGTTACATGTATTCGGAAATGTCTATTCACACGCTAGCTAGTCATCCTAAAGAAATTACTGAAGCCGAATATCCTTTTTTTAAAGAAAAGAGTCGGTTTTTTCATTTTGAACTCATTTTAAACTTGGTAATTTCTAAGAAGGAACAGTTAGAAATCGTAAACGGCATCGAAAAAATAAATGTAGGTACAACGAATTCTAATTGAACTTTCACCTTTCTAAATGAACACTTATTTTGGTTATTGCATTAATTACAGTTTCACATTACTGAACGGAAGCTGGCAGACAATTCTAGCAGACAAATTTATTCTCCTCTCAAGAATATACAAAACTCCCTGTACATCATTAAAAATTTGAAAAACTCAAATATAATTGAAAATAATAATTTGTATAAAGTTTATACTAAAATAATAATAAATTTTAAAAAGGTTCAAGTCTCTAAAGCGGTGAAAATCTCATTCATAGGGACTCTAAGTAAGGAAAACAGAAGCTAGCAGACAATTTTAAAAATTCGTGTAAAGTCATTTATAAGCCTTGTAACAATTTTTATTAAAATGGATTAATTATTTACTAAAAAAGAATTACTGAACGTTTAAACTTTTTTTAACGACCACAACCCTTTTTGTAGGGACTTTTAAGTATGGAATATAGGGATGCATGAAAATTCCCTAGAAGGTACCACTCAGAGGCCTTGCACCCTAACAATTTTCATTAAAATGGATTAATCATTTACTAAAAAAGAATTACTGAACGTTTAGATTTTTTTTAACGACCACAACTCTTTTTTCAGGGACTTTAAGTATGGAATATAGGGATGCATGAAAATTCCTTAGAAGGTACCACTCAGAGGCCTTGTACCCTAACAATTTTCGTTAAAATGGATTAATTATTTACTAAAAAAGAATTACTGAACGTTTAAATTTTTTTTAACGACCACAATCCTTTTTGTTGGGACTTTAAGTATGGAATATGGAATACATGTATATTTGTTTGTAAACTTATTTATTACCTCGTGTCTATCAAACGGCTCAATGGTTTTCAGCATTTCAGGTATCATAATATTTTTCTCAAAAACCCAAATGCTCTTAGACCGGTGTTTGAAAAAATACAAGGAAATGGCGTATTTTTTGAGAGTCGTTTTGTAAAATAATAGACTTGTTTCTTTCTTTTCAGATTTTATTTAACGCAGTCGGGTTTTTTATCTTTAAAATTATTTATTTTGTTAATTACTTGTTTCATATTCAGAAAAATTCAACACGGAATACAAAACATCAAAAATATCGTACAGTATTTTAATTCGGTGATATAATTAGATTAATTTCTCGTTTTTATGGTTTATCTTCTTATTTATCGAAACTCTGAGATCAAAAGTTGATAATTAATAAAATGAAGCAAAGTAGCCAAAAGCTATAATATCCAACTTGCATTATATTTCATTTTCCAATCACAATTTTATTCCCGTGAGAAAAACATAAAATAAAATTATTTCCGCCAGAGTGTGACTGGATACATGATGAATGTTTTTTTTTTAAGAGAAATAAATAAATCTGTGAATACCTAGAAGAGAAACAACTTCAAGATGATGATATAACACAAGACGAGAAGAATGAATTCAATCGTAACGTTATGTTTAGTCGTTGTGTTGTTGTGAGTGTCATCAAACGAAGAGTTTATATGAAGGATGAATTAGTAAAAAAAAAATGTTAAGAAAAATAGTAAAGACAACAGATGTTTGAAAATACACTACCATCATCCATCTATGCATACATCATCATAGATGCATAACAATACTATTATAAATCACACAAACAATCAAAAACTTGTGATACTTATAAATTCATATCTTGTAAGTCATTTGTTTAAAGAATTATTTCAATTGTTGATTTGAAGAAAAAAAGCTTTTAAAGTTTTTATGACTGAAAAAAAAATTCAATTCAAATTATATTACAATGCAAATGTTACTTTTCAAAAAGACTTATCATTTATAACATTTGTATTGGAAGATCATCTTCAGAAGTTTGAACTTCTATATTGTACTGGCGTTTTGCCGATATCTAAGGTTAGATCTAGAATCGAGGTTCTTTCTTGTTTCGCCTACCGCCCCCTTCGAGAATCAATCATTTTTCAGCGCCACCAAAGCAAAGCGTGTTTTATCAGTCATATCCTATACAAATTAGCTTTACTCCCTTCATGTGAGCCTCAAGCGTACACAGGGGAGCGTTATCGCAGGTTTATACTTAGAGAAACATTAATGTAGAACTTTGAAAAAATTAAAGGTCCCATTCAAATGCCTATACAAACACAAATGAATGTTTTATCGGCTAGAACAATATCGCTCAATGAAGTGTTTATATCTTTCTGGACAAAATATAATGAAGGGATTTTATGCTCAAAATTGATTTAAAAGTCTTCAAAGCCAATTACTTCATTTTCTACTTCAATTTTTTTAACTTTTTCTGCTACTTTTGTCCTATCTATGCATGGCTTTTGTTTCCACGTTATTAACTTTGCCTGTAAAACTGCTTGTTCCTTTTTTTGAGTTTTGGCTTAAGCTTTTTTAATCTCTATCCTTATCCTTGTCTTAAAAGAAAAGGCAAAATTCGCGCCATATTTTTTTTCATAAACACACAATTAAAAATACTTAAACTTTGCCTTGTTAGAAAAAAATTTGCTCACCAAAACCTGACATACAAACAAAAAGCTTGCTCTAACAACACAGTAAACATTAATTGAATGACACGGTAATTCGAATCTCCTCAATGTCATTATAAGCGATTTTGACTCACGATTTAAAAAAATGAGTTTCTACAAATGATTGAATTTCATTTGATCGTATATTCATATTCACTGAAATTTTCTACAAGTTAATATTTTACACGTACCAAAGAGAAAACTTGTGAATAAAAGCTTTGGAAAATTTAAAAAGGTGTGTTGCAAGACAGACTTTTATTTGACACGAAAGGAAATTTCCCAAGATTATAAAGGTACTTATAAATTATTGTTCTACTAGAGAATATGATTAGAGGTTTCCTTAATTAATATCTGACATGAAAAGTTTACAAATCGGGCCCACGACATCTGGTATTTCAAACTACATTTAATACAGAGATAGATTGAGCCGAAATGCTAGAGGTCGAGGTTTGGTTTTCCCCAGCATGTACCTATTTCTTCATTATTCTTGAAGAAATAATGTTGCCATATGATCACCGATGCCTTAAGATAATAGATAGATATTAAGAAACTATAGTAACATACAACAATACTGTTTAAATGTAGGAATTGTTTGATAAAAAATTGTTCACTTCTTTAATGGTATAGCCAATCTTTACATTATTGTTTTTATTTTTTTATTTAAGCCTGTTTATGAGTGCAATATTGACTGCTTAACGTCATTAGTGGTTTTCCCAATATTGATATTAGCAATAGCCTCTAAAAATTATCCTTTTAACTATGTCGTTTTTATATTATCCACTATGGCGTAAGTAATGAAAATGACAAAAAAATTTATTGCTATTCAATGAGTCACATATTTATTATACTCTTAGGTCAAGATTATAACTTGGGTGGTCGATTAACTAAGGTTATGATATTAAACATATAACTAGGGAATCATAAACCATAAAATGATTTAGTTGGTAAAATTTACATCCAAAAGAAATGATATCCACTTCTCATATAAACAACATTCAAACACATATTTCATTGCTACCCACAATTTTTTATACTATTATAGAGTAGATAGTTCTAATGTTAGATACCAAGATGTTATATACATCATGCAAGGTATAACCAAATAACGTTTGTGTATAATGGAATGGGATGAACTCAATTGAACTGATTCCATCCATTTATCAAGTCAATTCAATAGAATATAATAATGTCCAGAAGCAATAATTTTTTTTTCTTTCTTTTCTTTAAATTCGATTTGATAATATATCCCGTACTCTTTACATAATATACGCTAATAATACGTATTATCCTATATTAAAAATACACCTAGCGTATCAATTTTCAATGGATCCGTATGCAAAAACGATCGGTCTAAACGGTCAATCAATCTGAACTGTTTTGTTATTCCTTTTACAATTATAATCCATCTATCTTCGCCATAATAAGGTATTATACTATGTTTGAAAAAGTACTTCAAAATGTGATCTTCTTGTCACAAAATTAAATTAAATTTTAAACTTTGTTATTCTCGCAAAAACGCTGTCAGCCATTTTGGCGACATAATATTCTTGGTTGTAAATGACATATGTAATTGATATAAGTTGATGGTGACATAACCTACAATTACTATGAAAACCATCAACAAATTAGTAATTATTGCATATTATTTTTTTGCCTATATGAGATCACATCATGGCGGCTCGTGTTTTAGGTCACGTGATACAGATTTATACGACTTTTAATTTTAATATAATAAAACAATAATGTGCTTTTACGATTCAAAATTAGAATATTTAAGTATATTTCTACATAAATTTTAATTCTTATCAAATTTCATAATTCGTTTTTCACTACCGAAAGTTACTACACTATTAGACTACAAACCCATGCTAAAATTATTCGGGTGAAAATAATCTTAAGCACCATGGCGCTCATTTTGCGTGGAACAGGACAGTTTGAAATGACAATTGAAAATTAAATGTCACACCCCTTGGTGTCTCACCCCTGCACCAGCAAATATGTACAGCGATGCTGGAAACTAACTCTGCATAAGTATTCGAAGCAAATTACATAAATGCCGTACAGAAATAAATCCGGTAACTTCGGTACCGCAATTTAAAAAAAAAATTTCATCTCCCGTCATTTTCCGAAGCCGCACGTGATTTATTTCTGAACACAATACTGTAGGTGTATAGTTTCAATATCTTTGTGAAAATATAGAACAATAATATATATCGTGCAGAAAAGCTTGGGACTGCTCACTTGGGGATCTCAAAGCAGTTATATATTTTATTTCTAGAAAAGAAAGGTAAATTGATCAGATTATTTGTTTGGATTTAAAATTACTTCGACTACGAAAGTAATTTTTTCACCCAAACAAACTGTAATTGACACTAAAAATATCAAGTACACATTGGTTAAATACAATTCGTCATTTCTTACTAAACAAACTGTATCTTTTCAAAGCTCGATACTCCATTACGAGTTTTAAAATCCGAGAAAATATGTACCCTATTTTCCTAATCATATCTCTATCTTTGCTAATTAGTAATTACTCCCAATTGTCTTTCCAATTATTTCAAACTTAATCGAGTGTTTACGGAAAACATGTTTGAATCGAATGGATTAGTAGTAGAGTTTTGGTACAAACTTAACAGAATTTACAATAATTTTTTTCAAATTCGTTTCGTTTCTTTAAATCATATAAACAAATTGCATTTCATGTTGTTTTTAAATAGCCTTAAGGTAGATTAAAACTGTTTTAGAAGTGTAATTATTATATTTCTTATAACTTACCTATATATCATATGTTTGTGTTTGTACATATTGAATACCTAAAGAATATATTATATACGTTTGGTTTGTTATCACATCAACTGATGAATTGATTTTCTATTTTATAATCGATTCTTATTTCACATGCTAATAACTTTTGATATCAAACGATTTCCTTCTTTGATAGCCAATTTGTTTTCTAATACGTATAAAGCTGTTGCGTATTAAATTTTCCTAATACGATCCATAAACTCAATTAAATAAAACAGGTAAGGTATTAACTATGTGAAAGTCAAAATTTCCTTGAAAAAAATTCCAGAAGTTTAGATTTGGTTTAAAATTTTGGTTGGAATGCTTCTGAGCAAATAACCGGAATACGGATTCAACTTTGCATTACTTAGGTGAACCTTTTGAATATTATTTTTCTTTGTAGACTGATGAACTGGCAAAAATCTCCTGAATGGATTCCCGACTTTCTAGTATAAAGAATAATTTGCCACTTTGATTTCATAAAGGATAAAACTTCGTTGAAGTTTAACATCTCGATATCTCGAGAAAATTGTACGTTAAATAATCAAATGACCATGTCTTTTGAGCATTAATTAGCCTTGATATCGATTTTTATCCAAATCGAAATTTTTTTGTAATTTTTACAATTTTACTTATTCGGTTTTCTTTCTTACAAAAACCGAAAAATCACGGAAATTATCAACTAGACAAATATTTTCTAAGAAATTTCTTAAAATCGCTCTTCGTATGGGACGATATATCAGAAACTATGCCTCCAAACATTAAATGAACTAGTTTTTGATATTTTCTGATCAAAAAAGACAAACATCGATTTCAGGCGTAATTTCGAGATACTCGCTGTTTATCTATAGGCATTCAATTAAATCAATTTTTGTGTTATTTGGCCCTTTTTTATATTATCTATTTCAAATATACAGCGTGTTTTTTTTTAACTTAACATTTGGAAAAAAATTAAAAAATATGTCAGATACAAAAAATTGTTTCAAACATATTTTTGATCATTTATAAGCCTCGATCATTTCCAAATGCATGTTTATTTTTCGGTGGATAGGTTCTATATTAAATGGTGGTCAAGTTCATTTTTTCAAATGGAACATTATATTTTTTGTAGGTGATTCGTATTTTATAGGAGAAAAACATAACTTTTATCTGAAAAGTATTTTCTTAATGCTTTTTGTGATCTGAACAAAAAAATAACAGATATTTTTATTGATTTCTTATACGAGAACTGTTGTTTTGAAGAAAAATTCGTCGAATGTGAAGAAGTGTTTTTTATTTAAACTCGAAATTAATAAAAATTTTTTAAAATTTCTTTCATACAGTTTTTTCTTTCATACAACTATCGCACAAGCATCGGTATAATGGGTATAAAAAGTATCATATTTTCTAGCAGTTTCCGGTAATACAGATAGTTCTAGATATTCATAGTAATATTAGATGTAAAAATTTTTCACTTGTTGAATTAAATATAAAAGACACTTAATTTAAAACTATATTTATATTTTATCAAATGTACGATCTATTTTAATAAAATCAAAGCAATGATTAAAGAAAAATGAAAACTCTTTTCTTAATTTTCTACATACAAAATAAATAAAATAAATATTATTGAAGTACCTCTTTCTCTTATTAGTGCATAGCTATGGATGGGGTTGAGTGAGCAAAATATGAGTACCGCATTTTGTCAATTGATTCTTGATCATAAAAGCTTATAGATTAATATTCTGGATCTTGCCAGAAACCCCATTTTTTTGGAGTTTTTCCAAACATTAAACTGTTAATATCTTGAAAACGAAGAAGTTTTCGAAAAAATCACAAAGCGCCTTTTTGATGTTAAATGACCCATAGAACCTAGAGTAACTTTTACTTGATTCAAAAAATGTCATTTAACTGTTTCTGTGGAGGGGGGGGGGCTATGCAAAAATTGGACCAATGGGGTTTCTGGCAACATCCAGAATATTAATCTATAAGCTTTTCTGATCAAGAATCAATTGCCCAAATGCGGTACTCATATTTTGCACACTCAATCCTATCCAGCGCCCGCTCTAAATATTCATAATGAAATTTTACTAATGTGAAAAGAAAAAAAATCTTATTTAAACTATCAAAGAACATAGCGTAAAAAAGAAGATACTATTTATTTTAAACGACATTCAACTCGCCGTGTATACTTTGTATTCCTATGATGAAGAACCATTCGTATATTATGTATATATATCGTTGGCGTTGATTTAATATGATATAGGTTAAAACGTGGAGGAGTTTTGCCACGCATTGGCGCATCTTTTGATCTATGAAGTGCTAATGGTAAACATTTTACTTGTGTAACTGCATTAGGTGAATTAACTGCAAACATTTGTATATACCACAATGTTTATAGAACGGCACAAGTGTGCAAATAATAAAAATATTTTTTTAAATATTTCTTTTATCGTACCGCCACAATTGTTAAATGTAAATTAATATTAATTTATGAGACGGAAAACCTGTTGACAAAACAATGGTACTCTATTTGAATTATAGATTGAGATTTGATCCGGTCTAGATTTTAATGTGTCCCGACTGTTAAAATCGCTCTGTACAACTACTGGACTTGCTTCTTTCTTTTCAGTTCAAATTTAACGCAATCGGGTTTTTAAATTTTTTTTGTTTAATTTTTTTATTTTACACTTTTTGGGATTTTCAATTAAAAATTCAATGATACCCCGCTTAAAATATTACGTCGATTTGGTTGTCTGGTTGTCGCCATATTGAATTTTCATTACTGCCATGCCTTTAGTGACACTCGCAAGAAATCGATTGACGCAAGAATCATCAAAATCGACCCATGCGCTTGGTATCTAATGTGCCGCAAAGAAACAAACATACATGCATAACCTGATAAACACATTACCACTCCTTTGCGTCGCGCAGTCGGGTAAAAAATAACGCAGTCTCGATGTCCTCTTAAATAACGTAGCAAAATAACAATCCTTAAATCCTTATTTATCGAACTAAAAATTTCTTCTGACTAAGAACTTGTTTTTTTGTATAGTAGTCACTCATTTTAATCGAATCAGAAAAAAATTTTGGAGGGGGAAACATCCCTGAATCTGCAACTTCTTCATTCCCTAAGGTAGTTTAAAAACAACTTATGTTCGTTAATGACAACTGATACAGGAAAATTTTAAAATGGCTTTTATTTTTTGTACAAAAACAAACTACTTTTGTTTGAAACATTTTTTCATAAATTAGGCAGAAATGACGGATTAGATTTCAAATTTCATCTAAATCAGATTGAAAATGCGACCGCTAAAGGTTTTTTTTAAAAGAAATTATAAAGAAATGACCCCCATGGGACGACAAAAGTCAGAGTATATTCGAAGCAATTGTAATATTATACGATTCTTTTATTATTACTCAAAATTTATTAATTATTTGATTAGATTAAATGTTTATATGTCCAAAAATAAATACTTCAATTGATTTAATCGACAAAAATTGTGAATGAAAATTCAATGAGTTGGTATACAAGTTTTAAAAAGTGTATTCCCGATCAGATTACAATATGTAGTCAATATTGCGCTTTAAAATAAAAAAGCTTGCGACAACTTATCAAAATTCAATTGTAATTTAAAATTCAGATACCCAGTCAATTAAAATTGATTCTTTTTAAATCACCGATAGTGATAAAAAATAATTTAAAATTGAATGAATGATTTGATTTAAATAAAAAAACCCGTGTCACGTGTTTGTATGAATCTACTTAGAGAATTTTTCAATCCAGTCTTTACCCATTTACGCCTGGATGATCTGATATAAAGTTGTTTAGATCCTTTAAGAAATTATGACAACTCAATAATCATGGAATAATAGCGAATAACGGTGTTCGATTCGAATTTTAAATTTCTAAACTCTTGACTAAAAAGTCAAAATAATAGATATGTAAAATTCGCGATTAAAAAGCGTGGCATATATGTTCTACATGTATTTTGAACGTGATCGTATAGCCTTAAATGTATTTATTTTTTAATGAGGTGTGTTGCATGCATATGTAATGTTAGTGTTAATTTATTATATCGAATTATTCGATTTGTGTTAATGACTAAAAGTAAAAATATAATTGATAATATATTCGCTTTTTGAGTGCAATAATAAATAAATAATAATAATTGTTATCATTAATGTTGATTAAATATTTGATTTATTAATATACTTTAAATTAATATACAACACACACGGCGGGCGAATAGCAAAACACAGTGGTGTGTCAATAATTTATTACAACTTTTTCAGGTCTACATAATTATTATCAATGCAATATCATTATGTCATTCAAAATATCTTATATTATAAAAAAATATTAAATAAAAAATACTTTTAAGAGGGCAAGCTTTTATTGTCCTAAAAAGTGGAAAATAATTTGTAGTAGTCACTCATATATGAATTTTAGTAAAAGCTTGAGGCGCTCAATATATATTGAGTTATAATTATCAGTACATTTTAAAATTTTAACAAATCTTTAGTTTATAGAAAAATCTTTGTATTTTCTGCCTTGCAGTGTTAAATTACGAATTTTATGGCAAAATTTCTGAGCGATTAGTACTTGTTCTCGAACTCAAATCAAAGCAAAACATACTTATACTTAAAAATTTTGTGTTAAATTTTTAATAAGAAGCCACCTATAAATCGGAAACCTTCTACCTTTTGAATCCCCTTTGATTCGATAACTTTCTAATATTCGATAAGTTATTTGTCAAGTTTTCAGTTTTGCGTCAAACTGATAAAAATACATTACATTTTTGTAATGGAAGCGCAGACAAATGTCTTCTCAGCGTATCTACAACAACTCCTTCATCACCTTTGTATAGACCTAAGAAGAATTATAGATCTTTAGAATGTTTAACCACAAATTTCTTGGATCAAACGAATCTTCAAAAAGATTCATCAGTTTGGGAACTATGAAGTAAACGTCTGGCATTTATAAAATATCATAACAAAATTTTAGAATCGCTCTTTCTTTGTTGAAGTTTAAAGAAAGAACTCGAGGTGTAGTGGGCCTCCCGGCTGGAATTATGCCCCTCCCCTTTCGTTATAAATTATATATTAATGAATGGAAGAGTGATAATAAAATTGTAATTTATAAATTTTTTTTGTTTATTAAGTTATGGAAATAGATATTTTATTATAAATACAAAAATATATATTTAAATTATACTTGTAGGTACGCTTTATGTCAAAAGCCATCTATGAACAGTAATCAGAAGTTACCAAAGATCATAATCATAAGTTATTTAACAAAGCCGAATTTAAAAATAAAATTTACGTGGATAGATTTCGGCCTGACGACCTTCCGTATGAGGAGCGAGCACAGAAATACACAGCCCCACGATCTCTTTGAGAATAATGTTAATATTTCAAGATAATAAACTATAAAAAAAGATGTCGGCTGGCCACTACCCGCGCAACGCGTGATAAAGAACATAGCCCAAAAGGGAAAGTTTTTTTTATATTAAAAATATAGTAATTTGCCACAATGTTGAAATAGTGTAACAAAATTATAATAAATAGAACACAAACGCCATTCCTTCTTCGGTGTTCTCATTGCGGTGGTCGACTGAAATGCTTTGATCTTTGTGAAAATTTTTTACTTTTTGATAAATTAATCTGTTATAGAAGAGAGGTATTCAGAATGACTCACACTCCTGCAACTTAGCCAATGTCTTTGTACTGTGTATTTTTATATATACCTTTCTATTCAAATAATATTTTTTCAGAGAAAAAAATTGTAACAATTTTTAAAGTTTATTTTATCTTAACTTTTATAAACTTTATTAAAGAGTTTTCACCACATTAAGTATGTGTATTAGTAGTAAATGTGATCATCGCATTCATTCATTCATTATTTTGTTGTCTGTCCTATGTTTGATGCTCAAGTCAATCTCAAAAACTACAAGTTGAAAAACACATTAAATTTAAAAAACAAATCTAAAGGAAGTACTTTAGATAATAAATTATGGCCTGTATATATGTAATGTATATCAAGGTATACTAAGTTTAGACCCAAGTTTGTAAGGCTTAAAAATATTGATGCTACAAACAAAATTTTGGTATAGGTGTTCATAAATCACCTAAGTAATCCATTTTCGGTCAGCACGATAACGACAGCGTGCTTAGGGCGTAAAAAGGGGGACTGAATTCGTGAATGAGCATCATAGTTCGTAAATAAGCATAATGAGAGGCTGAGATCTTAAATGATCATCAATTGGGTCTTGGATTCGTAGGATCCATCTTGTAAACCGTAAGAGATAGAACAAAAGTTTAAAAATATAAATTTTAAATAATAAAAAAATAAAAACTTTCGTTTGAAACATTTTTTCGTTAACATCTCTGTTTACCCATGAGGGCGCAAATTAGGACAAAACTGTCATTTTCTCCAAAATTATAAAAGGAATTGAAAATTTGCATGTAACTTCATCTAGTGGTCTTGTGAAACATTTTCGTAAAACAAAACAAATTCTAGAACATACTTTCGAAAATCAAATAAATAAATGTCTTGGTTTTTTAAACTCTTCCAGCTTATAAAAAAATAATACAAGCACTGACAATCAACACTTTCTATACAAGGTATTTCAAAAATTAACTCTGTCAATTGTTTGTTTTAATTTAATTTCCAACCTTAAGGAAAAATCAGTGAAAAGTTGTAATGTTTTAAAAATATAGAAATGGCTTGAAAAATAATTTTTATATTTTCATAAAAATGGTATAAAGTAAAAATGATGCAACGCATTTGTAATTGCAAAATAAAATTATCATATTTTTACCGTAGCCACGGAATTAATCCATACAAACTACTTGAAAGTGTGTTGCCCTTTGTATCATAAAAGTGAAGAAACCTATGAAGGTACAATATTTGGGAAGCAACTAATATGACGTAAGCGATGCAAGTTTAGGATCAAAATAGTATATTTCTAAGCTCAAAGATCAATGCCGGTTTCATAATGTTTTTAACAGGCGTTAGGCTCGTTATATTCTCATCAATAATTCTAATTAATTTTACGTCATATTATATTGTTTACTATTCATCACATAATTGATACGTCATAAATTTAAAATGCGTGGGAGCATGTGTGTATGAGTGTATGTGAATTTAACATTAAAAATAATTAAATTTTAATTTATGTTTAATTACTTGTATCTATTCTTTAATAAATCAAGTTTTTTTTTATTTTTACATTTTAATTAGTTTAATTTCTTTGCTAGACTGTCAAAAAAAATACGTAGAAGGAAGTCAA
The DNA here is from genome assembly GCF_905475395.1 of Chrysoperla carnea. NCBI lineage: Eukaryota > Metazoa > Arthropoda > Insecta > Neuroptera > Chrysopidae > Chrysoperla > Chrysoperla carnea. The sequence continues at coordinate 72,525,214 of NC_058339.1, read as the reverse complement.
CTTTTCTTTTGTCAACAAATATTTTTAGTTTTCTCTGTCTTTTCATCTTTCTTTTTTACATAGTTTTTAATAATTTTTTTTTATAAATGAGGATAACTATTTTAGCCTTTCTCACATGATCAATTTAAAAAGAAATTTTTACAAGTTTTTCTAAAACAAGACTTTCTTTGTTATTGTCTTTGTATTTAATTTTAAATTAACCATTATAATACAAGATCCGAATTAAGGCCGACCTTCACCCATCTGTTTACCGAATGAGAGTAATTTTTTTTGAAATGTAAAATATTTATAAATATCCCTGAAGTGGGTTGCGTAAAAAATATGGTCAAGACAACTTTTAATAAAAATCTCAAAACTTGGAAAACTTGTAAACTTTATTTATTTAGATATGCGAGTCAATAAATTAACAGATGAAAGTAATTACTATTCACAACCTGTATAAATGCGGAAATAGTGAACGAAAAGAGGCAGTCAACATAGCTGCTGCATATTCTTTATGGCTTTTACTTTCGAGTAAATCAAAATTAGTTAGATATGTAAGTCAGTGAAAATCAATGAAAATCAGTGATATTTTCACTAAAAGTAGTCTTGACACAATTTTTCTTAGGCAACCCATTGCAGGGATATTTATTAACATTTTATATTTCATTAAAAATAACTTTTATTCGGTAAACAGATGGGTGAAGGTCGATCCTAATTGGGATCTTAGACTATCTATTGGAAATAATAGTTTTTATGATAATTCATGATATAATACATTTATAACATGCAAATATTGAAAGAAAGATGAAATGACGATGATATGAAAAATTTCACACCTTTCATACACTTTAGTGAGTTCGCACATTCTCAGAACACTTTTCATATCTCATATATGAATATTTTATTATCTGAAAAATATAGCAAATATGATATAAAACAATTTGTGTGTAAAATTTATTATCATGGTGGGTGGTAATATTTACTGTAAAGAATGTTAAAAATTTTCAATAAATATTATCCATTTCTCGAAAATATTTGTCTACATATGCATATGGATATTAATTTGAAAACTATTTTTATAGAAATAGTTTAATAGATTTGTTGGAATTCTTTATAAATCGAAGAAAATACAAATTCCTCTCGCTCTATAATGCAAAAAAATATTCGATCTTTTAATGCAAAATTTTTGAAAACCACTAGTATTTAATAAAAGTAGTATTTATCGACAAGGTTTTTATACCATGTATAAATGAAATACAACAAGGTATACTAAGTTTAGTCCCAAGTTTGTAACGCTTAAAAATATTGATATTACGAACAAAATTTTGCTACAGGTGTTTATAAAATCACTTCATTAGTCCATTTCCGGTTGTCTGTCTGTCGTCTGTCCATGTTTCATCACGCTAACTCAAAAACGAAAAGAGGTATCATGCTGAAACATTTATAGCGTGCTTAAGACGTAAATTGGGTCTCGGGTCCGCAGGACCCATCTTGTAAACCGTCAGAGACAGAGCATAAGTTTAAATGTAAAAAATGTTCCTTATAAAAAAAATAAACAACTTCTGTTTGTAACAAATTAGGCGCAAATTAAACATTATGTATTATATAGGAATATCAGTTATATGCGTGTGACTTGTATGCATGTGTGGCTAACTTTCTTTACTTACATGACGTCAAAAAATAAATGATTGCGTAATCTATACTTTCTATACATGGTATTTAAACAATTAACTGAGTCAATTGTTGGTTTTCACTTGTTAATTTTAAAATGTTCGTTTCAATAATAATGATCTGAAAAGTAGAAAATAAATAAGTACCTTATACTTCGAGGGTTTTCTCTTGCTTTGTTTAGAACAATTCTAAATCATCTCCTTTGATGTTCTCTTCATGTGAATGTTATTATTATTATATATATTTTGTGGTATATTTTCGGATACTGTAACGCGGTCAGTCCAAGGAAAGGTCTAAGCGGAAAAGTTGTGGGCTTTCTGCTTCATCTACTTGTAATAGCACCTCTTACTCGAAGACGTATCACCTTCGGATGACAGGTTGATCTCAAGGAAAGCTCAGAGAATCTCTTTTTCAAGCTTTTTTTGTCTTTAGGAATAGAAGCACTATCCTTTTCTATTTACACTTAATGTAGTACACCGTGACATCAAGAACAAATGTTTCAAGTTTTATAATTATATAATGAAATGTAATGTTCACTAATAACAATTAATTATCATTTGTAAACAATTATTATAAAATATAATCCGAGTTCAAATAAAAACATAGTCCCACACTTAAATAATAAATAATTTTATAAACTAAAATAATAACAATTAATGTTATTGTTTTTCCATTGATTTTATCGATATAAAATTTATGTTTTAATAATGTTAAATTAATTTTATTGATAATTTATTGTTAGTATTATAAATTATTACATTTCTTTGTTCTTATTCCAAGGTAGTTTTTACTCGTAAACTCACTTTTCTGAATTTTTTAAGCTAACAAGTCTAGAACAAGACGGTAGATGACGTGGGGCACAGTTCAATAGCTGTAATATTTGTATCTTGTTCAGATTGATTTACCCAAAATTATTAAGTTAACTTAATAATTTTTAACTTAATAATTTTGTCAAATTCCTTCTGAAATTTTCTTGGTATAAAAACGAACATTTGAGAAGCTGTATTGGCGAGCTGACAATTTTTAATAGGGAATATGATTTGTTTTGGCTTTAAAAAAAAGCTCAATCATGCAACAGCCACCAAAGAAAAGCTATTTTTTGAATAACTATAAAAGAACCAAGATAAAAGCCATCAAAGAATTTTTGTAAGTCTTTCTAGCAAAATAGAATTTAGCATGGAGTTCTTATGGTAAACATGGTATATGACGTCAAATACTATATCTAATCCCTCTGTCTAGTTAGTAGTTTTAATTTCTTACATTAATCAGTATTTCTTGTGCAGATTTTAATTTTTGCGAAAAAGATCATCCATTAAAAAAATTCGCATTAAAAAAATGCGAAAAAGATCATCCTTATTGCGCCACAAGCTTAGCAAATAAATTTTGCTGAATTTATTTTTTTCGAAAATCGATACAGAAGGAAAAAAGACATAAAAGTGCGTTTGAATGAAAAACTAATAATTATCGGTATATATATTTCGAATTTTGAAGAAAAAAAACTGTTCTTTATCTTATCGACTTTTAACTGGCCCTCAAGGTTGAAGCAAAATTCAAAATTGTATTAAAAGTAATTTTTAAGGTATCTCTATATCAGAATAACGCTAAACTTAAACCATTCTCAGTGATATTACTATAACAGTACATGTAATTCACATATAATTTTATAGCTGTAACACTTGGGACGGAAAAACACGTGCATATTTGTGACAAGGAGTGTACTTGAACATTTAATGAAACTTTTTTTTCAAGAAAACTTTTTCGAGTTTTTAATTCATATAAAGTTACACAAACATGAAATATAATCAATGATTCCATACATTTTTTAAAATTTTTACTCAATTGTTAAATTGTTGATTAAAAATCATGTATAGAGTAGTAAAAAATTCAGGAAATGACGATACACAGTAATTATTGTTGAATGAATGGTAACATGTTTGTACTATCAAATGGCAAATCAAAGAATAGCCAATAAATATAACTGTTTAAAATAGTTATTTTATAAACATGATTATTGCTTTTATATTTAAACAAATTTATTTGATAAGAACAAATAATTTTAATGACTATTTTAATTGTGGTTGATTTATTATTACTTTGATTTGTTAATGTTACACGGACGTCTATTTAATTATTTTCCAACATCGAAGCATTGATATAGTATTTAAATAACGATATTTACATAACGAAGAAAAAATTATCACCATTTAAATATCTCTATATATTATAAATGCGAAAGTAAGCATGTTTGTTTGTTTGTTTTTTATGCTGTCACGCTAAAACTATCGAATGGTTTTTAATCTCTATATATTATAAATGCGAAAGTAAGCATGTTTGTTTGTTTGTTACACTTTCACGCTAGAACTATCGAATGGTTTTTAATGAAACTGTACAGCAATATAGCTTATTCTTCAGAATAACACATGTGATAGAATTTATAAAGATATATTAATTACAAAAAAAAAAAATTAATTTAATTTGACATTACCATAAATTACAGATTTCTGTAAAAATAGTCAATATAAAATATTTCAAGGCCATCTTTTCTGATATACTCAATGAATAATTACGACTATTATACATTTAAAAAAATAGGAAACCATACATATATTTTACCTGTGTAAAACAATCCTTAGCATTATTTCGAGTGTTATAGAAAGGGGATAAGTGAGAGCAATCTTTATCAATCTTTACTTTTAAACCCAGCGAAGCGGGTGGATATCACTCTCAATATTTGTTACAATAATTATTACGGAATAATATCAAACAATATTTATTACGGAAGCTGGGAACGTTTTCGACGGTTTAATTTAAGACAGCTATATTTCGGATATTTCTTTTCTTATTGAACTTAGGCAGGGATGAAGTATATCTTAGATCTAAGAGAGGTTGTGTTAATTAAATTAACACGGAATGCGCGTTATTACAATCTAATTTTTGTCTGGCTAATAAATTATATTAATATTACAGCAGCGCTGTTATCTTAAAAAAATTTACAATAAATCTACGTTTTATTTAACATTTGACTTACTTGCAACATGTAAATAGTATAGGAAATGTCAAATAAAAATTATTAAATAATAATTAAATTTGTTGCATTAGAAATTGTGAAAATAAGAGACAAAATTTCATAAATATTTTTATATCATATGTTTATATGAAATATACCAAGGTATACTCAGTTTAGTCCCAAGTTTGTAACGCTTAAAAATAGTGAGGCTACCAACAAAATTTTGGTACAAGTGTAGATTCGGTTTTCCGTTTTTCTGTCGACACGATAACTCAAAAACTGCAAGATATCAAGCTAGCGTGCTCAGGACGTAAAAGGTGAGATCGAGTTTGTAAATGAGCAACATAGGCCAATTGGGTCTTGAGTCCGTATGACCCATCATGCAAACCGTTCGAGATAGAACAAAAGTTTATGTGTAAAAAATGTTCCTTATAAAAAAATAAACAGCTTTTGTTTGAAACATTTTTTCGTAAACACCACTGTTTACCCGCGAGGAAATAGAATTTATATGTCCATCCATACAATTATATTAATAAATTAGTATATCAAAAATCCTGAAATAAAACTCATGCACGGTGTCAATAGACCTTTTCATCGATTTGATTTAACTCCATCGTTTACCATGGAGGCAAGTATAAAAGCATTATTCACATAAAATATATTTGAAACTACTAATAAATAAACTCGCAAAGTTGTTAGTTCTCTGTAAATGACGATTAATGGACTACAATTTTGAACATTATTAAAACCAAATTATCAATTTAAATTTCGCTAAATATTACAACAGATACAAGCAACATGTGGGTCTTCTCGCCCACACAATACCTAGTGCAACAGTGGGTCTAAACTACTACATATTCAAGTGTGCAATACAGTACTAAATCCACAACCCACCACGTTTATTTAAACAATGTATAAATGTGAAAATTATTAAACAAAATACACCTTTTTTGTATATATAAAAAAAAAGAATATATCCAAAGGTCATAAAAACACCAAAGTTTAAGCGGGATGCGAATCAAACGTGCGGCTCATTTCTTTGGTTCTTTTATACATAAATAAATTTTTTTTTTGTTATTTGTACTCTTTGCTTTTGAAAACCAACTACAAAGTATAACACAAAAACAGTATAAAAAAAAGCTGTCTTCATATACTTTGATGGCTTATATAACATAAACTATTATGATACAACACAGATTACATATAAGGGTTTTCCATTTAGAAAAATTGATAATATGAAAATTGTTATTTTATGATTTTCAACAATTTCAATGCCAAGGTCAAACTATTTATAACATTGGTTTATTTAGATTATTATTTTTTTTTTTTTTAGAAATATTAAAAATAATATTTTTTTCTTCAGGAATTTACTTGACCATTCCTTCAAGGTAGATTTATTTAAATAACTAAGATATTCAGGCTCCAGCAGAAGCCAAATATACAGGGTGTTTTTTTAAGTTGACATATGCTTGAAACTCGAAAAATAAGTTTTATCGATACTAATGCTCCAAACAAGAAATGTTGGGTGTGTAGGCGCGATGAACACTTTAAATTAGAAAGTTGTCATTTATTAAAAAAGTAGCATATTTTGTTCGAAACATTTTTCTGCAAACCTTACAGTTTAGACAAAAACGGACTGACAATTTCTATCGTATCATTTTTTCGTATCAATATTGTTATTTCGTATAATTGGTTCTGAGAAATTTAGGTACTCCTCGAAAAAAATTTTGCCAATAAATCCAATATAAGTGGTCCTTTTTTCTATAAAGACCAATTTTGGTCAAATTGAATGAACAAACGCACAAAAAGCTAGATTTGATATTAATTACTGTCTAAATAATTTTTCAAACAAAAAAATTTTTGCGTATTTATAAAGAAAAACTTTGTAATTTAAAGCGTTCATCTAATGTTTGTCAGTTATGAATCAGAGTGAGATTTTAATTGAACCTAAAATCTTAGATCGAATTCGATATCAGTTTAAGATGTGTGCCTTCAAAACTAACATTTTTCGTCTGAAGCATTTTCCTAAATTTATTTATCGTTTCAAGCATATATCAACTTAAAAAAGAAATCACTCTGTATATGGTACTGAAGAACCCAACGAAGCGATATTTTTTGTAATTTATCATTTTGGCAAAGAATATGATTATTTCCTAAAAGAAAGGATGGGATTTAAGCCCTGTGGTCACTACGAGCTAAAACTACTTTTGAACTAAAAACTAAGATTTATTAGATTACCAGGTCATAAAACCGGGGTAAAAATAAAACAACGCCTTTACTCCAAAATATTTAATCTTTAGTCAATAATTATCTTCACAGATGTCACCTAGTCGTTCGGTTGTGTAAATTAATCATTTGGATAACTTTCATGGATTAGTTTTACCGCATCATGACAAATAAGATTCTTCTATGGCTTATTTAAACTGAGTATCTTACAGTTCAAGATTCTCCATTGCTCGAGGGCAGGAACACTTTCTAATGAGTGGTTTTACTAGGGATAAATGATTCGAGAAGATTTTGTCCTAGTGATCAGCGCCGACAAAATAACCTTTATGGCTAAGAGAGTGTAGAGAATCCCACAGGTTTTAGTCTTTTATTATCTTCTGGAGCCACACATGCAAGCCAGTGGTGACGCTTAAAATAGGTTTTTACAGGAATGCATGTAAAAGTTTCCTATCCTGGATATAATATCCAGGTTTGAAATAAAATATCCAGCTTTAGTTTAAAGATTTACTAAGCTTCTTATCTGCACCCAAGCACGCCTTGACTTGTGTACGTGGAATACATACACTAAGGAGGTTATATCTTGTGAATTCGTTTTCCGATTAAATTGATTATTAATTAGTATTAATCTTGAGGCATATAATATATTAACTACCCACGTAACCGTCTTCGATTCCGCCACCCAGACTGTTATCAAAAGACGCTTTCTGACATTGTACATCCCTTGATTCAAACAAAACAATATAAGAATGAAACAGTTTAACAAATTGTGTCCTTGTTGCACTTAAGGTATTCATAAAGATTAATAGTACAGAAGAATGTTTTAAAAAAAAACGTTAGCTGCTTTGCTTTTATGAACCTAAATAAAAACATGTGGAAAAAGATATATTCAAAAAGAATAAAAATAAAAAAAAAGTTCTAAAACAAAGACAGTTAAATACAATATATTAATACATTCAACACAATTTATCTTTATTTATTAATGAAATAATAATAATAATAACATAAACAGAAAAGATCTTAAGCAAATTTCTTCTTTACACAGTTCACCACTTGACAATAATAATAATATGGATGACAAAGATAAATAGAATGTAAATTGATATAGTTGTATCTTTATTCATTTTTTTACTTCTATATACGAAAAAAATATTGTTGTATATGCAAAACTTTATGTATTTTGGACCCAACCTCAAGAAAACATGAACATTTTTCGTTTGGAGATTCCGAATTCAAAAAGGGGAGTCCACAAGTTTCACGCACCATTATCCTTAACAGTACTGATGGCGATAGAGACCTATGTTAGGTTATATTAGGTTATATTGACTGTCCACGAAGGACACACTTAAGCTATAGAGCTTCATTTATTCATTTATCAGATCCTCAATTATTTTGAGAGGCTGAATGCACCTCCTTCATGGATATGCCATGCACTACACCAACCGCTCACAAGTATTAATTAAATTAATTTTTTTTGTTACGCCGGGAGTGGATCCTGCTACCCTAGACATACCACGAACGAAATTGGTTACGCTTTCACCAACTGTGCTAATAGGGTTGATTAGAGCAGCTAATTTTTCGAAAACTATTGGAAATTAAACCTTTTGAGCATAGTGAACAAGTATTTTGGAAGTGGATATTTAAAAAAAAATTAAAACAAACAGTTGACTGAGTTAATTGTTGAAATACCCTGTATAGAAAGTGAATATCAGTGCTTGCATTATTTTTTTCAAAATGGACACCAAGTTTTTCTATTAATTTATGCCCTTACGGGTAAACAGTGATGATGATTGAAACATGTTTACGAAAAAATATTTCAACTAAAAGTTCTTTATTTTTTTATAGTTCTATTTTATATAGTTCGACATTTTTTACATTTAAACTTTTGTTATATCTGAAACGATTTAGTTTTTGCGTCCTGAGCACTCTATAAAAATTTAAGCTCGATATCTGATTTCGTTTTTGAGTTATCGTGTCCACAGACAGACTAAAAACTGGATAATAATTTTAATTGTAATGTAAAATTAAAAGTGTGGGGTGGTAGATATCTTTCAAATAAGCTTATTAAAAAAATGAATGTAGAGTACACCCCATGCTTTGAATTTTACATTACAAGTCAAAAAATTATCCATTTAGGTGCAAGAGAGCGTGTTTTTTTAACGATAGTTAATTTATTTGAAAAATAATTAAGTTTTAATTTTGTAAACGTGACAATTAGTTTATTACTGAGTAACGGTAGCTGGATTCTATTATTTTAAAATATGTGCAGACAAAAAATTTAGGTAATGTATAGATGTTGTGTGGCACTTCACACCAGTTATTTTTTTTAATATCATTTTAATAAATGTTATTGTTGGACAAAGAGTGGCTTATTGGACACACCATTCAATTATGAATATTCATTTCAATATATAAAACGACATGATAGTATCTGATATATACAGACAGACACAACTTAACTCTTTTTTTTATTTTTTGTTAGTGTGTCGGCAAATATCAAAGCATTTTGTTGGATATTGATATAATGTGTAATGAAATGTTATCTACCGCCTATCTTAAGCTATTAAAATGCGCATGTCGAGATTCACAATGTTACTATATGTATGTTTGATGATGGATGAGTATTCTCTACCTGGTGTGTGTATGTATGTATGCATGTATTAGGTCTGTAGCCAGGCGTAGTACTTGACAATCATTTCAGAACAGCTAAAAAATTGAGAAGCAAGACGGTTAAATTTATTTCGGATATTTCTTTCAATGTTGATCTTAGAAAGGAATGTAGAACGTCTCACACTTGAGACTGGTCGCGTTATCTGGCGCTGGAATGTTGGATGCGCGCTAATCAAGTATTCGAATTTTTGTCTGGCAAATTAAAATTACGTTAATTAATTAAAAAACTAAATCATATTAAAATTACAACTACACTCAACTGATTTGCATATGTATTTTTTTTAATAATAAAATAAGAATAACAATATCTGGCACGATGTTAGCAATGGTAAAACTGTCTAAGAGGGCATGAAAATAATCTTACAAGTGAAATTTACAAAATTAAAACATACCATCGACCAAATTTTCGGGTACGGAACCCTAAACTTGCACTTGAAACATATATAACACTCTCCATTAAATTAACTTTTTTTAGAAAACTGAACTGAACCGATTTCGAGGATCATCGCCTGTTTTTTAAGAACACTCTCCATTAAATTATCTTTCAAACAAAACAAAAAAATCAAAATTGGTTCATCCGTTTGTGCGTTACGATGCCACAGACATACAGACAGGCGCACACACACATATAGCGGTCAAACTTTTTTTTTGGTTTGGGGGTTAAAATGATTTTAAAATCAGCAATAATATTCGCAGTCACACGCACTAGTAAACGCTACCACTCTCAAGTGCCAAATTTTCATAGAGAAAAAAGTTGTAAGACATGACTTTCCAGTTGTTTTGAAATGACTGTCAAATACTACACCTGGCTCTAGACCTACACGATGAGCTGTTTGTTTGAATTTGTTTACTCTCGTCTTAACTTTTAATTCTAAATATTATTTTAATAACTTTTTTTTTTTACTTACTTTTATGTGCTAATATTTTTTGTATTTTGTAAAAACTTTTGTTTATATTCTTCGTTTTGTTTCATTTAGTTGCCAAAACAATAGATTTTTTTTAAATATTGTTTTGGTGTCGTAATTCGTTATTAGTCGCGCGAATTAAACTTAATAATATTATTATTATGAAATAAAAAGATGAAAGATTTGTTTTTAGGCAATGGGCAAGCACCTGTTATCGTTTTAAGTTGCCTTGCGTTGAACTTGCTACCATTTTAGGCTTGTATATACTAACTGATGCTAACAATTTTACGAGGCAGAAAATATTAACTTCCGTGCCCTGAGGCTTCTATCTCAAAGTTCCGGGAAGTCGGTAGATAATAAAACATTGATAATCGGAACACTTATTACTGGAAGAAGTCCAGTAAAGGGAACATTTTTCTAATTTTTTATCAAAAATCGTCCGTTTATCGAATCAATATGCTTGATAAGTTTTCGAAAGTCAGATTTCATTCAAGGTTATCTACGATAAACATTACATATTATCCAAGTTTGGCGACACGATGTTCGATATTTTATCTAAACATTACATAAGATCCATTATATCCAGCAAGAAAAAAAAAACAAAAATCTAATTTGATTGTATCAAACGTGACTAATTATAGACAAAGACTATCGTTAAGTTATATAAAAATGTGTAAAAAGTTAAAAACAAAAAAGTATGTTGCGGAAATGATTTGATACTATATAAAATTGAGTGTATGGTAACAAATAATTAATATCAATTTTATTTAAAAAGATAATTTATTTCCTTTAAGCATTTAATGACTATCCATAAATCTTCACTTCGCCCGCTACGATTCGTGTACTGTATATGATATGCTCTTGGTATATTAATATTTTATTGACATACTTTCATTAGTCATATTTTTTAATTAAATTTTTTTTTTTGTAATTTGGCTTAAATGGAGTGGAAAGTATTATAAAAACGTTTTTTATATCACAATTTGTTCACGTCTATTAGATTTTAATTAGTTTAAAAATTGAAGACTCTCAGAAGACATGTATCCTGTGCCTATAAAATGAAATAAGAAATTAACTGGCTTAAATTGTGAGAAAATAAAATCCTTTGAGAAGATAAAATTTTCATACATGAATGTTACAATAATTTTCAAGGCAGAAGAGGGCTATAGTCGCAGCTATTCGATTTCAAATATCCCAGGACTCGCAGATACGACTAATGCAGGAATCTATTTTTTCAGAGATAATTTTTGAATAAAAAATTGTTTACTCTGATTGACTAAATTTTTTTTATCACTTCAGGTGAAGATTTCTTTCTGCACGACGGGCATTTTGAAAATCTTTAGAAGTACGCAAAATATGAAGGTTTAAAATTCCTAATTAAACAAATAGGAAGATATAAGTTAGTGACGTCATTGTCTGATATCACCTTAGAAATACATATAAAACTTTGTTTTGTTAAAAGTAGATGGGCAGTAATCTTTGAATGATTTTTCGTGTTTTAAACAATTAAATTCACTTTCAAATTTTGCCATGGTGGTTTTTGCTGGTTACACATTTTTATGCATAATATGACAAATTTCAGGCAACTACCGTATTTACCGACAATTTGTAACTTTCCAGTATAGGGAAGTTCTTGTAATCGTTCAGAAAATCCTATTCGAAATTTTCATAATATCTTTACATTCCATGGCCAGGATAATGAATTAACACCACTTTTAGATGGAAGTCTTTGTATACGCCGTCTTCTGTAAAGTCGGGGAATTTCTTTCAATCACGATTCCTCGTGAATAAAAGGTGTTGTCCATCTCGGATTTGGCCCAACTAATAATGTATAAAATTGTAGAAAATCATTTAAGCAGTAATTTATCCCCTGTTAATTTTTTCTGTAAAACTAATATTTACAATAACTAATTTTATAAAATATTTGTATAACATGGGTATATTTCTTTTTTCAGGGCCCGGGTTTTGATCTCAGTACCTCTTGCATCAAAAGCAATTGAATGACTCTTGTCATACAATTCCGTTAAATGTTATAATTATTATTGAAATGTTTCAGGCATTGGCATAACCTGCATGCAGAGAACGTATCTGATTTGAAATATTTGGCAGGTCGGGACCACCTGATGAGAATATATCATATCATACAAGGAATCTATACACACCATCTGATATTTATAGCTCAAATAATCAGATCATAGCTTAATTAGATCAAATAGTGCGTATGCTGTTTTAAATTAAAACATCTGCTCACACTAAGCCAATTAAGTTTTGTAACTTCATAATCATCAATCAACTGTTTTTTTTAGAAACAAATAAATATTATCAAAATTAATTTTTCGAACCAAATTCAGTAGTCATTTTAAAACTAAAAGAATAAAATTTTTAAGAAAAAATACTCTTTAAGGAACAAGCTTTTATTGCATTACTACAAAAAGTAGAAAATAACGTTTCCTATTAGTTACTCATACTCAATTATTCATAAAAGCTAGAGAGGCTCAATTTGAAATATCACGAATGATTTGGAGTGCCTCAAGTTTTACAAATAATCAAGTATGAGTATAGGAAAAATTATTTTTTATTATACAATAAAAGTTAAAAACGCATATATATTAAATATGGTGGAAGCGATGATAAAATCAGGTCAAGCTTATCGTAAATATGCCTTGTTGGAAACCGGGAAGTGAGTCAAATTTAACTTTTAAGATTTGATTACATACCCCGGAGCAGGTGAAATTAAATAAATAAAAGCTTTTACAAATGTCTGTTTTTTTATGATGATTTCATGAAAGTACGCATTTCACAGAAGTGATTAGCAAATTATAAAGCTGTCTGACAAGCTTTTTTGTAGGTCTGAGGGTAATCGGAAAAATTTATAGACCCGGAGTATTGTTATAATTACGAGTTGGTTGGGTTGAGTTATTTTGTCGACTATAAAGGAGTTGGTTGAGTTCTGAAACTTTTAGCCCTCCAAAAATGGGACACTATTACAGAAATTTTTTTTCGGTCTATTTTTTCTTAAATTTTATCTGAGACAAAATGCCGATCTCAAACTTTTCAATACATCGATTACATTTCCTTGTGAGACAATATCTAGAATCGACTGATCTAGTTAAGAACCAGGGCATCAAAATTTATATTAGATATTTCTAACCGTTACAAACTTTGGGATAAAATGCAATGTATAAAAATATTTCCCGAAAAAAAATTATTATCTTTTAGGTATATTTATTTTTTGGGTCTAAAATTTTTATAATATTTAACACCAAAAAAAAAAATCATCAAAAATAAAAAAACGAGAATTTTGAATTACATGTTGAAAATAAAAATTAGGATAGTTTGACTGAGGCTGATTATTGACCAATGCACACAACACCATAATAAATACTGAACCAAAGTTATATATACATATATTTTATTTTTTTAGAGGCAATAGTCAGGGTCGAATTCTGAGAAAACGATACTAAAACTTGTTTGATATTTACCGCCTCAGTGGGTATAGAAGTTAATCTCTCTACATCCCAACTACCAAGTTTGTAACTACAAGAATCCATCAGAGAACACAAAATATAACTGAAAGTCACTTGTGTATTATTATAGGTTCACTGAATATAAACACTGAGAGATTATATTATATACCATCTAAAAGAGAGAACGCCTATAGTCTTAACAATAAGAGTGTTAAGTTACGGATTAAGATATTCAATATAACCGTTATAACTGTTAATGGATAATCATTGCCTGGAATTGATTGCCTTTCATTTTCAATGAATTGTGACCAAAATTGAAATATATTTTAAAAATTTCAATAAGGTGTTTCAAGATTGACCACAATATTCGCATAAAGTGAAAGTTTTTTCACCAATATATAGATTAAGGGTGGCGAATCTTTATTGTATCAACGTACCATTTTTTTCTAAAGATTATTTTGACTTCGTGATGATTGATATTCGTGAATTAATTCTTCCTTAAAAATGTTTCCTACGCCATATCAAGCAAAAACAGCTTAACGAGCAAATTTAGTGATGTAAGTGCTTTCGCCAATAATAGCGATATAAAAGAAGTGTACTAATGCCAATTTTTTTGATCTGTTACATTTCAGGCCAGTTTTAAGATTCTTTCTTCGTGTTTCTAGATATGGCAAGCAATGACATTTGATTTTTAATCATAGACATCGAATGTTTATTTCTGTCTTTCTTTGCATTTGCAATTAGTTCCTTTTACCCTTTTACTTTGGTTCGCTTTTTTGACTAAGGAATTTGTGATTTGTTTCAAAATAACAAAGGTGGAGTTTTTACATCAACAACTGCTCCATGAAAATCGTGAGTATATGTACTCGGCCATTAATTGACCTGATTGAGTATCAAGAACATACTTGGGAGAAAGAATATTGGCCATCACATATAAAAACCCATAAGACGTAAACAAATTCATCCTGTCATATGTATTGTATACTTGCGGACAGTAAAATTACGACAATTGCATATCAGATTTATTTGGTGGCATTAAAACACATATTAATAAATATGTATTTTTCAACCACCAAATATATCTGATATACAGCAAAATGTCGCATTTTTTTGCCCACAAGTATACGTTTTGACAGTTGGGAAAATATTTGGTTCTGATTGGCAAACTTGGTTACATCTTTCGTTTTTTTCCTATGTTATGCTTGCTAGTTTCTTGTAAATGTAGCCCTTTTTTAAAATGAATTTTAGAATAATATATAAAAAATTGGCGAAGTAGTCGGTAAACTCGTAATGTTATATCCCATAAGAAAATGTGCTTATTTTGCCAATCTTTCTTGCAAGAAAGAGTAATTCGTGTAACTTAATGATAACAAATTGTTCGCTTTATTATTAGTTTTATAAAAATGAAGTCGTTTATATGATTAATAAGTACATCTGTCTTCTTCTTTTCAGGAATGAAGTCATATTCAGCTTTTGGAGTTATTACAACAAATATAAGCAGGGGCTCAACACTTTTCAAAGCTTACATCGTGAAAAAGAAGAGAAACATTTCGAAAATTTTTAATTCATTAAACATTAAATTACTTTCTCAACAATATCTTTACTTTATTGGTTAAGATGAATAGTGTTCATAACTCCTTAACTATTGGGTTTTGGAGAAAAGTATAAAAGACACTTTCGTCTTAAAATTGTAAAAATAATATGCTCTTAAGCTATGTTCGTCAAGTCACGGAACACCCTGTATTTGTTATCTGTTTAAAAGCCAATAGCATATGTTATGTATGGGGCAATCAATAACTTTAATTGCATAGTCTATAATAATTGCTGTATAATACAAAATCAAAATACAATTGACACCTGGTCTATGTTGTTATATTATGGTTTATCTTCGTACTTTGTCTATTTAAAAACTAAAATAAAAATTATAACCATAAATGGTCACAAATGTTTGGCGATAAAATATTTAAAAAAAAAAACGGTTAAAAGTTAAAATATTATTTTAGCATAATCACTCAAAACAACACTATAAGAACTTTTTAAGTTTAATAAATAATTTTAATGCATTTATATTAAATTCCACACTTACATGTAATATTTTTACAAGAAAAAAAAACTATATTCGTCATACTTTTTTATATGTAAAAAAAAAATGTATATTTACAACAACTAAAATGCGAAAGTATTTTACTTTGAAGTTATACCGAATAAAATAATATTTTAATTACTATACAGTCATTACAAATTTTATGAAAATTGTTTGCGTATGTTCAAAAACATATTATAGTCAGTTTTTTTTTTAAGTTTAGAGTCTTTAAAGCCGTGCCTTATTTTATTTTTAAAGGTGTGTAATTATTTAAAGGTGTTCGATCACGACAATTATCGTAATATAAGGCTTCGTTCGATCATGGCAACTATTCTGAAATTACGGAAATGGAGCAAAGTACAAAATTTTGAATTTTTTCAAAATAGAAAATATTATAGTATTATTTGATCAATTTTATGCAAAAAAGTACTCTTGTAATTTTTTCTCTAGACGCTTAGTTTACGAAATAAAAATTCTTAAACTAAGAAAAATTAAAAATGCAATATTCGATTTTAAGAAAAGATCCTGCGCTACGACTTTTTTTAAATATAGAGCTGTAACATACGTTAAAAATAACGTACGTAACTTCCAAAAACCATATTTGTTTACAATTTCTCATATTTCATAAAGTTTTTAATCAATTGGTGAATACATTAAATTTAATGTGTTGAAAAATACTTGAATTTTTGTGTAAGGAATAATTTTAAATTGGATATTTAACATACAGTTCAATAGGAAATTACGTATGAACGCAAATTCATCAAATTTTAATACATGCACCTACTAATTTTGTTAATCGATTGTCATAGATTCTAGAAAGTATCATGAAAAACTGGGCCTTAATTATTATCTGAATAATTACTTTGCTCCTAAGATATCGTAAATTTTTAAAAATGTTGAATGAAAGTTTGTTATTATTTCTAATTAAACACAAAAAATAATTAGGTATATTAATACCAAAAAAACGGAATCAGTAGAAAGGAGTATCAAATATTTGAAGTCAATAACCAATCGTAAACCCCAATTTTTCAATTCGGTTTGTTGATTAGTTCATCCAAATATTTATACAATAAACAATTTTAGAATTAAGAAGTATCCATATCAAATAAAATTTTGTGGAACATATAAACTTGCCGCATGTGCGAGTGAAATAATTATACATGAATCCTAATTGACCGTGACAGCCCTGCCTTAGCTAAAAATAATTTTCAGTAATAATTCATGATTAAAAAAATCAACAATAGAATCACAATTACCTACACATAAAAATTATCTTGATTGTAGGCGAAACAAAATATAAAAATCATTCCGATACTTATTATACTAATTTCCAATCAATACTAATGAAACCATAAATATTATTTAATATTTTTAACGATTCATTTTAATCAAGAATTATAGCTTAATAAAATATCGGAAAGTTTTGATGGTCGATATGAAAAATTTCATTTTCTACTTAATATTTTTATTTACATTTTACTTAAAATCTTAATAAGCTAGCAGTTAATTTAAAACTAAAATAATTTAGCCATTATTTTTAAATTTGGCGGCGAAATTTAATTTTACCAAAATATAAAAATAAACCGATTAATCATTTATTTTGAAAATTGTTCAAACAATTCAACAACAACGTAATGAACAAATAATAATAGTTTCAAAACAATCTTTCCCAAAAGCTTTTCCGGGAAATATATTTTTAAATCGAATGTATTTGTTTATTTTTAAAAGAATTCATACTTTATCTAATTTTTTTCTTATATATCAAAACTTGAAAAAGCTTTATGATAGTTTAATCATAGAAGATTCAAAGTTTTTGGCTAAATAAAAATACAAATTGGATAATTAAATAAAAGTTGAAATTTCAAAAGTGTGTATTTCTGAAGGAAGACTTAACCTGTATTCATGAATAATTAATAATACAATTTAGTTGATAGAAAAATCTTATTGTAAAAAATTCTAAATCGCATGGAAATAATTTAACGAATTTTTTACAATAACATTAACTTAGAAAAATAAATAAATTGTAATAAATAAAAATATAAAAAAATGAACATTACCTCAACTGCTATACCTGAGCGCAATGCATCCAAACCATCTAAACTTAAACAATATTCAACGAGCACCAAAAACAAGCACAAATAAAACATTTTAACTACTAAACCATAATTATTTATCATTTAAACATTTGAATTAAATTGCAATTGATTTTTTTTTTTAATTTTAATAACAAAATAACATTGTCAATATAAGCAACAAAAAGAACTTAGTTCTAAGTTGACATCGTCGCCATGAGAGCTATTGGCCTGACACCGTACGGCTAGTTATTTAAATATTAGTTTGAAGATAAGCCAATCAGCATGGATGTGAAGGCTTGTTCACTAGACACCTGAAAAATATAAGTTTATAACTGCATGTCTGCATCAACTCCGAAGCTAAACTGTATATGAAGTACTTTTTTTTACGTTGAAAGAATTAACAATTTGTATATAAACATGAAACAATACGATTTAAATTTCGTTTTTGTAATCGTATTTACATATTTAAAAGTATGCTTTTGAAGTACTTTCTTTAGAGTTTTTCCCATTTACAGAGTGGCCACAAATCGAACGGGAATTATTAGGGAAATCTAAGTAGTATTCAAATAAATATCTGCGAAACTATTCAACAATAACATGGATTATTTATGTTTCTTTTGCCTTTAATTATCATTGAAGACAATTATTTTTATCCAAATTGCAACTTTTTATAACTTTTTTCGATTTTACCAATTATAGATTTTTTGGGATTTGAGATTAAACCAGTATGTTGGTCGTCTCTGCTATTGAAATAAAATAAAGCAAGCTCGGAAACACAAAAATCAAGTAATTTGATAACCAGATAAGTAATTCTCAAGATATCGACCGAAACAAATCCCAGAAATCGATCTTTAGAGGCCCGTGCGCACAGAGGATGGGGACCACCTCAGACCAAAATATCGACCTAAATTTCATACCAGATCTGATTTTCGGATCGACCGCGGTCAATTTCTTAGAAAATATTTGTCTAATCGTCAAAAAAACTTTATTTTCGTATTTTTTGTGTTCTAATTACTAGACAATTAAAAAACCGAGACAAAAAATGTTTAGGATTGCTTATAATTTCTTAGATTCAAACGCACCATCAAAAATCGGGTGTAATCAAACATTTTTTTAAAAAAAGTAAACTTTTAATCATATTATGTTTTTCTAAAAATATTTTATTTTTTATTAGGAATATAATACAAATATGTAATATGTATTGCATAAACTGATTAAAAAGTTAAGTTTGCCCGAATCGTATATAGTATTCGGTTGAATGCTAAAATAATAGTGACCGAATAATTATTCATGAAATTTCTACTTTTTATACACAGTTAATTAAAAAAATTGGAACAGCAATTCTTAAATACATGGATAAACTTCGTGCTTCCACGTTCTAGATAATTTTTGAACTTTTTACATTTTGACTATCTCTAAAATACCATTGTTCTAGATTTAGAATCTCCATTCCATGCGAAAAAAGTTCAAAAAAAAAAAATATCAATCTAATATGAAAAAATTGCTGGCCAGTTCAAATAAGTGGGCTGCTTGCTCTTGGCTATGCCAATTCCATTTAGATTTTAAATTTGAGCTGAGCTGTAGAATCTACTAAGTCAATGGTCATTTTCGGTGTATCCAAGTTGGATTAAAAAGAAGAGTTGTCGTGAACATTAGAATTTTTTTATGACGATTTTACGATTGCTTAAAGAAATACCTTTCGAAAATACGAGAAGAATATTATTACAAAATTTAAGGCTCTATTGGATGGCCAATATTTTGAAATTGACAAATTTTAAGTTAAAAAAGTCTATTCAATTTTTTTTTTTAATATTGGAATACTGGATAATCAAGAAACCATGCAAAAAAAACGATGTTTTAATTTTGAATATGAATTCAAATGTCAAACGAATTTAAAAAATATTTTTTATTAATTTCTTATCAACAATTTTACCAAAAATTAAAAATATTATACTAAATTAATTTTTAATATTAGAATATGCAATCAAACCGAAGTTTAGGAAATTCAAGCTATGAAAAATATTGCAATGTAAAATATCTGTATCGGAATGAAAACCTTCGTTTTTACGATGATTCTGGTGATGACATCGAAAATACATTAAGGTACAATCTGTCTAAAAGACCCTCTAGAAATCCATCATCTGTTTTTATAATAAATACAAAAGATCCAAATTATATGCAAAATGAAAGTTCAAATAAAGCAGATTTTAAATTTGGAGTTGATCAAGAAATTAGTTTTAAAAATTTACCATCGGCATCCTCATCGAAAACATTACGCGTTCCAGTGTTTTCATTGGTTACTAAACCAAAAAAATCGTATAAATCCTTGTTTACAAATTGCGATTCTCCAATTAATCACGCAGCATGCCCAGGAATGCCATATTATGGAAAACCAATCATATCCAAACATCCACAAAAAATTAATTTGTCCACAAATCATAATTATTGGAAGTATCGAAAAATTATTAATGCTATCTTGGAAGAGACATTGAAAAACGAGAAATATTACCGTAATGTTTGTAAAGCTTTAAAAGCTGCTTTAGGGGAATTAGAAATAAAAAGTATCAAATCAAATCAATGTAATTCCTCTGTCTGCAAAAAAATTCTAGAAGATTGTTTACACAAATACACGTCAACGAACATGCGAACTTTATGTCTTTGTATGAATTGTAAGCAGAAAAATATCGAACGGAAATTTCAAAACAATCAAATAATTCAAACTCAAGTAAATAATCCGGTTGAAAAGTCAATTCAAACCGAAGAAAGTCTATTAAATCGAGGAACACAAACATTTTTTAAGAAAATTATTTACCCAGAAACACTGCATACTGTTAATCAAGAAACTCAATCGACTCAAACATCGAATTTACTAAATATAAAGAAAGTTATGTTTTTGAAAAATGATGAACCGGAAAATAATTCTTCCCCGAAAACTTTAATGTATACAAATATTAAAGGTGTGGTATTGAAAGCAAAAGATTTAAAACATCTTCATGTATTGAAGTGCGGTAATGACAAATTATTGATAAAATCGAAATCTGCAGTCAATTTATTATAAACTAAATTATTACTTTATAATTATAGAAATTAATTAATGTATAATAAAATAATTACCTAAATTAAATGTTACTTTATTTTCTTAACGTTGGTCATTTATTTACCCCTATAAGTAATCAAATTTCCCAAATAAGACATTTTTTTCCGATTCCGCTTGAACAATTTAATATTTTAAATAGGATATGTACCGAGAAAAGGGCAGGTCAGCTCAGCTTCTGCATCTTTGGACCTGGGGTTGCCTTGTTTTTTGGCGATATAAACAATATCATATTTCTTTCAAAATTTTCCAGCCTATAATTATAAGAGAAAATTGTCATTATTTTAACAATCTATCTTTTAGTATATTTTTTAGTAATCTATCATTTACGATTTGATGATATCCTGCTGTCATTACAAGAAATATCCGGCTAGAGAAAGAGTCCTGCTCGACAGTGAGCCTTAGCCGACTCTTGACGGCTAACGTCTAACATCCCGCAAAAATTTTTGGCCTAATTGGATTTTAAGTGCTTGAATGTTAACTGATAAGAAAGCGCGCAAAAAGCCACCCAAAAATAAAGATTATCTGTTCATACATGCTAGAAAGATGGGATATTTACGCAACGTTTTTTGGATTCTCCTGGGGGTTTTGTAGTGGTAATATGAAATTTTTCGATTTTTTTTTGTTAATTTGATTTTATTTCGAGTCGATTTGTGAAAATTCCATTTTTCTCGTGTATAGAACAGAAAATCGTTATTTTTGGATGGTATTTCGCGCGTTATCTTAACAATTAGCAATCATAGCACTTAAAATGCAATTAGTTCAAAAATTTTTCGGGATGTTGTTGATCAAGCTTTACACTACAAATAAAAAATTTTATACATATTAAAAATCTGATTTTTCATACACTTTTTGAGGGAAGAAAGTCGGAAAAATCGCGTTTTTCAAATTTTACGAATTGTTTACTCAAAAATTGGAGAGTTTAGAGAAAAATGTCTAAGAGAGATGTTTTTGTTAATGTTTACCCAATCCGTTTAAAAAACGTTTATTTTAAGAAATTAACACAAGAATACGTTTTATATAATCCACAATAGCTACTGAACTGGACAAGTAATCACGAGAAAGTGCAGATAAAGCCGCGGCTGTACTCGTCTATGGATGCCCGATGTTGCCTTGACTTGTATAAAAAAATCCGTCTTTTTAGTAAAGTCGTATTGGAACAGGTGAGCTATCACAAGAATCACCTCCACATTCTCGTTTCTCGCCCGGCTTTGTGCTACCTCGCCGGAGTGTGGAAGAGGCATTAGGTATCAATCGAAGTAGAGTTTTTTTCGATGCTGACAATCATGGAAATAATAAACAATTGAAATTTATTTATATGAAATGTCATGAAGTATTATTTTTTACATCCACAAATTTTAAGTAGGTAACAAAATTTTAAGTAAATTTCAAACGATATCAACACCTATAAGAAAAATTAAAATTAATAAAATGAATCCAAATTGAAAGTATGCCTTTAAGTAAGTACTGAATACTTTTTTTAGTAAAATTGAAATTAATGAATTATGTTAAAAAATTTAGATACTCGAAACCGAATAAACGTTATTCCAAGTCATTATAGTACTGGAACAAATCATATTCGAAATCCATGCCAATTTGAAGCTCACGCGAATAAACCATGTTTAATACCTCACTGTAATTCATCAGCATCATGGCGACCCAAAGCATACCAACCAACACCTGGAAATACATTTTACAGATCTACAGATACACAAAAATCGTCGTATCCCTTAACAAGCCGTTTACCAATTCGGGATCCACTAGCAAGGAGTGCGCCTAATAGAAATGTATACACATCAAAACCTATCAACCGTTTTCCAGAAACATGTCGACGGATTTCATCTAATAGTTACAGTGTACCCACCAAAAATAATATGTATAATAAATACAATGGCTATAGATCATTGAGTCCAAATCCATCGATGGAAAATTTGCACTATAGAGAAAATTTACGAATGCATCGAGGTTTTAGTAAAACTCGAATACCTATGTATCAGGGTACTATGACATCTGAAAGTCCTAGAATATCTAGAATCAATAGGCCAACGTCAGCTTATGGACCAAGGGACAAGTAGGAAATATTCTTTTTGAAAATTTGTTAATTATAGACTAGTGATCGATCGAAAAAATGCGTGCACACGGGTCATTTTTATAATAGGAGATGTTAATAATTTAAAATCTTAAATGATGAGCTTACTGTTTAATACCGTCATAATATAGCTAGGAAATTTTTTCGATCGGTCTCTTACTTCAAAAAAATGGAGAAAACTATGTTAAATAAAGATTAAAATAGTGTATAAGAAAACCATTAGAAACACTGAGTCTAAAGAGCCCACGTCATGTTTTTTTCCGTCAAGAAAATTGCCTTTACTGTGGTATCTTTGTTGCACCATAAAATATCAGAAGGATATTTGTAAGGAATGATAACAAAATATACGTTTTTTCAATTATATAATTTTCGCCCATTGTTCCAACTACCACCTCTTGGCGCTCTTGTTAAAAGAGCATTATTTTGTCTTTTTTGAGCTTATAAAGGATTATTCCTTGAAAATTTTATTGCATTTTTTATCATGGGACACCGAGATACAGACAATTTCGAATTTCTTGAATGTGGAAATGAACTTAGCTCTTCAATTAAAGAGTTCATCTAGTAATATTTAATTTTCACATCCTCTATTTTACACCTTCCGTTTTTCTGACTTACGCGGCCTTTGCTGATTTCTAAGCGGTAGTTATCGTGGTATGTGTGGCTATCATGTCACACGTATCATACCATTAATAACCGATTTCATTGTCTAACCAACCCGTAGTTATCCCAAGCAAAACTTACCAATATATTTCTTTGACGTGGGGGAATGATACCTAATTCTTAGACGAGACTTTACAGTGATCCTAAAAAAATTCAATATCATTAAAAGTAATGAATCTAATATAGTGGGTATCAAAGAGACGGGCCACTGTATTCGGATCAATATCGGTAAATATTATACAGTTAGGATGTCACAAAATTTTACCGCATTAGAGGAGCACCGTGATCTAGAGAATATAATTCTAAGAGCAAAGTTGCAAGGAAACTTTGTCTTTAGAATTCCACCCTTTGTACCGCCCTGCATCTTCTAATGCAATAGTGTAGGTACTCATATTATAATCTTCCTTGAAAATTAAAAATTTTGATATCTTTTTCAGAATGATGAATCATGGGAATGTAAATTGGGATAATATTTATCAAACTACCATGACCCGTGCCAATTCACCTGCACTTGCAAGCAAGTATCAATTCAATTCCGCTCCCTGTTATAATTATTAAATTTGTAATGATTAGTAAATCGAATATAAAAAATTTTTAATTTGTTTGTACATATATAACTTTTTGTTTTATTAAAAATTTAATAATTTCGTGAAATATATAGACGATTAAAAATAACTATACTTTTATTCTTAAACATCACTTTGACACTAATTTAATATTTTTGGCGAGAATTATAGATCGGGTTAAATTTTTTCATATGAATGTGTCTAGGCTAAAACTAGACAGTAAACCTACCTCAGAATACTAATTCCAAATTGATATTTAATTAATCCAAAAAATTGATATTTTGCTTTGGTAATTCTCAAGCCCACAAACGGCGGCGTTGCGAGTTACGTTATCTTTCATTTTAAAGAGTTCGATTGTTTAAGAGTGCTTCTTGTGTTTTCAAAATATCGTTGGACAAATTTTAAATATTGACAAGTAAACATATTAAAATAATTTTTATACCATGTATATATGAAATATACATAGTATATTAAGTTTAGTCCCAAGTTTGTAACGCTTAAAAATATTGAAGCTACGAAAAAAATTTTGGTATAGGTAAATCGATCGGAAATCGATCCGAAATATCGTTTTTTTCGAAAATTACTCGGTCGATCGCCAAATAAACTCGATTTTTGAATTTCTTGGGTCAAAATTACCGTATAAACTGAGTTTCATCAAATTCCGAAACAAATAATTTTTTTCGATTTTTTCGAATTTTTCTAAGGGGTACCCCTTAAAAAAATTGCAAAAAATCGATACAAATTTATCGTCTCCAATTTCGATAAAACTCTGTATATAAGGTAATTTTGACCCAAAAAATACAAAAATCGGTTTCTTTTAACGATTGGGCGAATAATTCTCGAGATAATACCGGAAATCGATCCGAAATATCGTTTTTTTCGAAAATTACTCGGTCGATCGCCAAATAAACTCGATTTTTGAATTTCTTGGGTCAAAATTACCGTATAAACTGAGTTTCATCAAATTCCGAAACAAATAATTTTTTACGATTTTTTCGAATTTTTCTAAGGGGTTATAAGGTCATTTGGGTACAAAATTGTATAGTATGTTTGTTATGGTTATATCAGTTATAGTATCAGACAGAGTAATCAACACTGTCCATACATGGTATTTCGACAATTAACTCAGTCAATTGTTTGTTTTCTCTTGTTTTATCCAAATTATTTAACGGCGATTTTTTTGTGAAGAATTTTTGTTCTATAAAATTCTAGACCACTTTGTAAACTCAAAATATTGTGATTATAAAATGATATTTTAAAAATGTAAGTTTATGAAACTAATCGAACTTCTTAAAACTAAAAGATATGGTAAATTCTAAATTCATATTTTGTGAACTTGAAGTGAACAGCACGACAAGTCTGCTTCTTGGTATCTATCAAAAACAAGTTTATAGTTTAAATTAAATGATGAGGTAAGTAAGTCAAAGATTGATTGCGTTTAGCTGAACTGATCGCTAAGTATTGCTCGGTTAATATCAAGACCTCATGTATCTTAAGGAAAAATAGAATCCCATAGATGGAGTGCTGATACTAACCGAGCAATATTCAGCTATCAGTTCAGCTGAACATAGTCAATTAAACAAATTAAACTGCAAAAATGATACCAATAGACATAAGCTACGAACAAGAAGGTGGCATAATTCCCTCAGTTATATATGCTTGCTATAGTTAAAAAAAAAGGGCTACGAGAAGTTCTTTAATTCTGAACTAGTTGCTGATATTAGATTTTATAAAATTATCCCTCCTTAGCTTCTTTTTCCAAATAGTCTTGACTTGCGAAGCATTCTAGGTAGCGTTTTGTAGTATTCAATATTTATTATGAAATATTCAATATTTTATTATGCGAGAATAATTTCGAATAACACCAGGAAACCTTAAAAAATACATTAAAATTTATATATTATTAAAATTTAGCTAGAACACTTGATACCAGTCGCCGATATGGTAAGACAACATTGCATCTAAGAGGAGGGGGATCTTTTGACAATATTCATGAAGAATCACCACCAAACCTTAATATTGATAGCTGTAATCGGCAAGACATGGAATCCTTTATTTTAAGTCAATCGTCATCGCCAAATTATAGCCGTAATAATCGTCGCTCATTAAATAATAATTCATTTAGATGCCCACAATTATCTAATAATAATATTGACGACGAAAATTTAACGTTTGTTACTGACGCCTCAACTCAGAGTGATGATCCTTTTCCTCAATCTGGATTGAATTGTATTTTTGGTTCTGGAGCATCACCCAGGAGTGGAAATACAAGAAGAGAAACTCATTATATTCCAACTTTAAGCTCTAACCAGTATATCAAATGTGAATTGTCACCAAAACAATTGTTTGAAATGATGACAAAATCAAACACTACTGAAAATTTTAATAACATTCAAGGATCTGTAAATTCTTCATTTACACAACAAAAAGTTGCAAAGGATAATAATAATTTGCAAGAATCCTATTCTTTTGAAAAAATAGAAGTCTCTAAGAACGGTTCCGCCTTACGACCTCAACGTGAAAGATCTTTTCAATCGGTTGATAGTTGCAACACATTGAATGAATCTTCTGGAATATTGGAAAATATTTCGTTAATTTCATTACCTAGGGACCATTCACATTCAATGCATAACAGAGTGAATAATTCTAGTCCTTGCAATAAACCTGTAAACGATTGTAAAAGAACACCATATTCCTCTTTTGAAAATCTAGCGTTAAATTTTTCGAATGAAGAATATTTATGCCCGCAAAATAATCAAGAATTTCAGTCATCCCCATCTTTTGGAGAGCAAAACACATTTCGATCAAATTTGGAAAATGAATCTTTTCCATTTATGGACAACAGCCGATTGTCTACCTTGGGAACTTCTGTCGAAAACCAAGTGAGGCAAGAATTGAAAGAGTCATTTCGAACCATGGCGAATAATGTAGCGTGTCAATCATCTATACCATCATTTAGAATTCAAAACACATTGGAATCTAGTTTAGCGAATGAAACATTTCCGAGTATGCCAACCAGTACAAACAGTACAAGCAGCCAAACATCCCGCCACAGCTTTGAATTTCAAAATACAATGAAATCAACTTGCACAAACGAATCATGCCCTTTTAAAGGAAACTCCCGAAGAAGTAAACCGCCCCATCCTTCGTTTGGAATTGACAATACATTGGAATCAGCTATAGCAAATGAATCGTTTCCCTATAAGGAAAATAATCAAAGAAGTCAGCCGTCAAGTCATTCTTTTGGAATTCAAAATACAATGGAATCAAATTTAGAAAATGAGTCATTTCCATGCATAGAAACTAGTGAAAGACGACAATCTTCAGTTTCCTCTTTAGAAAATGTTTTAGAATCGGTCATAGACAAATCATATCCACGTTTGAAAAGCAGCCAACGGTCTCAATCTTCATATCCCTCTTATGGATTTCAAAATATACGGGAATCAACTTTAAGAAATCAATCCTTTCCATGTCAGGAAATCAGTGAAAGAAGTCGTTCAACACGCGTATCTTTTGGACTTAATAATACAACTGAATCAACTTTAGAAAATGAATCATTTCCATGTAGAGAAATTAATGACACATGCGAATCATCACAACGATCTGTTGGATTTCGAAACATACCAGAATTAACTTTAGAAAATGAATCATTTCCATGTATGAAAAGCAAAGAAAGATATCTACGACCAAGTTCTCTTTACGAGACTAGAAATACTTTAGAATCCACTCTAGAAAATGGATCATTATCATGCCAAAGATCTCAATCTTCCCATCCTTCTTTTGAGCTTCGAAATACACATGAATTATCCTTAGAAAATGAATCGTTTCCTTGTATAGAAACTAATGGCACGTATCGATCACTACCATCTTTCGAAGCCAGTGGAATACGTCAAATGTCAAACCCTACCATCGTTCGACAAAATGCAATGCAATCATCACGACCATCAATTGGATCTCAGCAGTCTTCATTAAAGGAATCATTTCCGTGTATCGAAACTGGTAGATCTCTACAAATATCACGTCCTTTGTTTAGCCTTAGCACTACGCTAGAGTCGAATTTAGTCAATGAATCATTTCCTAGTGTAGAATCTAGTGGAAGAAGCCAATATACACGTCCATCTTTTGGACTTCGAAATACATTGGAATCCACTTTAGCCAATGAACCCTTCCCTTGTGTAGAATCTAGTGGAAGAAGCCAATATACACGCCCATCTTTTGGACTTCGAAATACATTGGAATCCACCTTAGCCAATGAATCCTTTCCTTGTGTAGAATCTAGTGGAAGAAGTCAATCTACACGTCCATCCTTTGAACTTCAAAATACCTTGGAATCCACTTTAGCCAATGAATCCTTTCCTTGTGTAGAATCTAGTGGAAGAAGTCAATCTACACGTCCATCCTTTGGACTTCAAAATACCTTGGAATCCACTTTAACCAATGAATCATTTCCTTGTGTAGAATCTAGTGGAAGAAGCCAATCTACACGCCCATCTTTTGGACTTCGAAATACATTGGAATCCACTTTAGCCAATGAATCCTTTCCTTGTGTAGAATCTAGTGGAAGAAATCAATCCACACGTCCATCCTTTGGGCTTCGAAATACCTTGGAATCAACTTTAGCCAATGAGTCATTTCCTTGTGTAGAATCTAGTGGAAGAAATCAATCCACACGTCCATCCTTTGGGCTTCGAAATACCTTGGAATCAACTTTAGCCAATGAGTCGTTTCCTTGTGTAGAATCTAGTGGAAAAAGCCAATCTACACGCTCATCCTTTGGACTTCGAAATACCTTGGAATCAACTTTAGCCAATGAATCATTTCCTTGTGTAGAATCTAGTGGAAGAAGCCAATCCATACGCCAATCTACATGCCCATCATTTGGACTTCGAAATACCTTGGAATCAACTTTAGCCAATGAATCCTTTCCTTGTGTAGAATCTAGTGGAAGAAGTCAATCTACACGTCCATCTTTTGGACTTCAAAATACCTTGGAATCCACTTTAGCCAATGAATCATTTCCTTGTGTAGAATCTAGTGGAAGAAGCCAATATACACGCCCATCTTTTGGACTTCGAAATACATTGGAATCCACTTTAGCCAATGAATCCTTTCCTTGTGTAGAATCTAGTGGAAGAAGTCAATCTACACGTCCATCCTTTGGACTTCGAAATACCTTGGAATCAACTTTAGCCAATGAATCATTTCCTTGTGTAGAATCTAGTGGAAGAAGCCAATCCATACGCCAATCTACACGCCCATCATTTGGACTTCGAAATACCTTGGAATCAACTTTAGCCAATGAATCATTTCCTTGTGTAGAATCCAGTGGAAGAAGCCAATCTACACGCCCATCTTTTGGACTTCAAAATACATTGGAATCCACTTTAGCCAATGAATCATTTCCTTGTGTAGAATCTAGTGGAAGAAGTCAATCTACACGTCCATCCTTTGGACTTCAAAATACCTTGGAATCCACTTTAGCCAATGAATCATTTCCTTGTGTAGAATCTAGTGGAAGAAGCCAATATACACGCCCATCTTTTGGACTTCGAAATACATTGGAATCCACTTTAGCCAATGAATCCTTTCCTTGTGTAGAATCTAGTGGAAGAAATCAATCCACACGTCCATCCTTTGGGCTTCGAAATACCTTGGAATCAACTTTAGCCAATGAGTCATTTCCTTGTGTAGAATCTAGTGGCAGAAGCCAATATACACGCCCATCTTTTGGACTTCGAAATACATTGGAATCCACTTTAGCCAATGAATCCTTACCTTGTGTAGAATCTAGTGGAAGAAGTCAATCTACACGTCCATCTTTTGGACTTCAAAATACCTTGGAATCAACTTTAGCCAATGAATCATTTCCTTGTGTAGAATCTAGTGGCAGAAGCCAATATACACGCCCATCTTTTGGACTTCGAAATACATTGGAATCCACTTTAGCCAATGAATCATTTCCGTATTTGGAAAT
Source organism: Chrysoperla carnea (assembly GCF_905475395.1). Lineage (NCBI taxonomy): Eukaryota > Metazoa > Arthropoda > Insecta > Neuroptera > Chrysopidae > Chrysoperla > Chrysoperla carnea. The sequence goes on along the minus strand of NC_058339.1, from coordinate 72,494,748 downwards.
GAGTAATGCAGGCCAATCATCACATCCACCTTTTGAACTTCGAAATACGCTGGGATCAAATATAGAAAATGAATCATTTCCATTTTTAGAAACAATTAATACAAGTAAATCATTCCGCCCTTCTTTTGGACTTCGAACTTCAACAATTAAATCTGCTTTAGATCATACGTCATTTCCACTGATGCAAAACCGTGAAATTCCAACTCCCAGTCACTCTTTTCAAATTGAAAATACCAACGAATCAATTTTAAATAAAAGTCGAAGTTGTCAACCTTCATTTCCATCTTTTGGAATGCAAAATATCCATGATTCTTCTTTGGCAAATGAATCATTCCCATATATAGAAGAGCATTCAAGAAGTCCATCATTTGCTCCTTCGTTTGGAATTCAAAACACCCGAGAATCGACTTTGGAGAATGAATCATTTCCATTTATGGAAAATAATCAAGAATATCGACATTTAGGTATGCAAATAGAAAATTTAATTGAACAATTTTCTGAAAATATTACAATTTTTTCAGATACCTCCTCAAATTCCAAACCGATTGAAAACTTCTATCCACAATCACAAGTTGGTTATGATGAAAATTATATCTTAGAAGATCCATATACAGAAGTACTATGTGAGTGTCACATTGTATCCACTGAAACTATAGAACCAGCATTTGGTTTTACAGAAAATAATTCTAGAAAATTGAACTTCAATTCTAACTCACATCCTTCTACATATGACTTTTTATCTAGTACACCAAGTGGGAGTCATATGTCAATAAACAAAAATATTGTTCCCAGACAACTTGTGTTTGACGAAAGCTCCTCTAATGAAAATAATGTAACCCCACCATGTTCAGAAATAACGGTAGAAACGGAAAGTTTATTGAGCGATATGACCAATAAGCCGATTGGAATTAAAAAAACCAGGAACTCGTTTTTACGTACTCCAAAAGTCCAGTATTTCAAATCCGTTTCTATTTTAGAACCAATACCCGAAATTCCAAATCCATCAGAAATTGTTATTTATGAATACATTTCGCCGCCTGAAAATTTCGAAGATCCATGTACATGTGTGGACAAACAAAACGTTGCCTCAAATATCGAAAGTAAGATTTTAACTGCAGACACAAATTATCAAACCGCTATAAATGATTGCAAAAACTTAATGGATAAAAAACATTGCTCAGATGGCTCAAACTATTTAAAGAACGATGATAATAAATTAGAAATAACCCCAATTAATGACGTAAAGAAGGAACAAAATTGTGATGACGATAATTTGAATGTATTTAAAGAAAATTATGATTTTGATGAATTGCTCTTAGATTTACAAGATTTTGATCAAAATTCGATGCGTTTTGATTCTCCAGCTATACCTCCTCGATTTAATACAACTTTTTACCCCGTTTTAACGTCAGTTAATGAACAAAGAAAGCATTTATTACCTAATTTACCGTCATTTAGTTATATTGATTTGGATAGTGAGTCAAATTTATCATTACCTTGTATGTATGACAATAGTTCAACGTCATTAAGCGATATAGATGATTGTCCTCCTCCTGAATACTTACATGTAGATGATATGGACGATTATAATAATCTTTTTACCCCGAAATATGTTAAACCTGGTTATCCAAGACTTACAGGATTTATGAATAAAATACCAGTATCGCCCATTTTATCACCTGCTAGAACTCCAAGGCAATTTGAATCATTTGACGATGTACTACCAAACAACTCATCTTTCGATACCAATAATATTCATAATGGTAAACCCGAAGAACAACCCAGATTTGCAGGGACACCAGACAGAATGCATAATTCAACAAATTCTGATTCAACTCGCAGAATACCATGTGCCGATTATAAAAACAAATATATTCGACAATTTTTTGATGTTCCCAAAGACAGCAATACTAAACATAATGAACCAAAAAAGTTTTTTGTTCAGAATAATGCGCAGTTCGATAATTTAACCCCCATAAGTCAAATTTATGTCGTTGAATTATAGCAAAACTAGTTGAATTTTATCTTAAAACAAAATTGATGAAATTTTAAATTATAATTTTAAGTTTTATTTTAATGCTAAACTAAACACAACCGAAAAACCGTTTATAATTTTAGTCTTCGTAATGTGTGTACTCATGTCTTTTTCTTTATCAATCAATCATGTTTTTTCCTGATACATAAATTGAATTAATTTATGAGTTTTATAGTTATTTTTGTGATTTTTTTTATTTTTATAATAAAAAACTGTTATTCATAAATAATATGAATTAAAATCATTTTTGTAATTGTTTTATTTGCGATGCAATTTTTAGATTTATTGATTGAATTTATAAAACAATAACAAATTTTTGCCAAAGAAAATATGCTATTTCATGGTATTTATGAAGTAATAACCTTCATATTATAATAAGTATTGTTGAGAGATAATAAATAAACGTAATTTGCCGCGTCTTGACCTTACTTAAATATGCAGATTTATTTGTGAAGTTTATGAAGATAGGTAGCAGCACCATTCAAACTAATTTTTCAAACTATATGGAAGTGTACTTTATCGACATATTATGTAAAAACTTGTTTTTATGAAGTGAAGATAAAATTTTGGAATAATTACATTATAACAATATTAATGAAAATAATTTCAAATGTTTCGAACGTAATTTTCTAATTCTTATAATCGAAAAACATAATTCTTATATTATAAAAAGGAAATATAAATTTAAATATTTTTAAAGCGCTATCTGGGGAAATAATAAAAAACTGCAATTGTCAAATGAACGAAATTGATCGAAGTAAAACGTATGTAAACGAGTTGTGACACTGTTAGTATAAAGAGTATCCGAAGTAAACGTAGTGCCAAAATTGTCTTAAATTTTTTAGAACACAATGGCAAATTTAAGACAAACGCCGTTAACATGTAGTGGGCATACAAGACCAGTTGTGCATTTGGATTTTAGTTCGGTTACTCCAAGCGGTTATTTTTTGATATCAGCATGTAAAGGTAAATATTTTCATATTTTTTTAAAGTTAACCTGCATTTTGTATTCTGATTTATACAAGCTCAAGGCATTTACCTTGGCCTAATTTCAAATAAAATATCTATAATAATATATTTTCACCTTGATATTAACATTTAAAATGCATTGATTATGTTGTTTTGTAAATTTTGAGATTTTTTGTGAAGTTTTCGAGTTCGAAATTTTAATAACAATACCCATATTGATTATTGTTATGGTTATTTTTCATATTGTTGTTAATAAAAATTTATTATAAAGTTTTATTTTTTATAGCTCAAGGTTACTTCCTATTTATTAAGGTTATTCGGAAACAAGTTTATTTTAATTGCTTTGTCTCATGAAGGTTGTATATTAATTTATTAGCGGAATGTTTAATAAAAACATACCTAGATCCTTCCGCTATGCATTTAAAAATATTTAAGGTCAGGAATTGTAGACGAAAATTTCAAGGAAATTATTATTATCTTCCTTATAAAGTCAGAATCAATAATAATTACAAAATTAATATTTCATAAATTAATTATTTTAAAAACAACTCTTAATAATTATTTCTGGTTTTAAATGAGATTACATTAAGTCCTTCTTATCGATTTATATAACCATTCGTATATATATTTAAAAAGTAAATAAGCTTTATATTTATTTTAAAAATTGGATTATAAAACTCATCACATGACTATCAAGTTTTAACAGCACCATAAAAATATAAAAAATTTTATGATATAAACATTTCATTCAATTAATTTGTTTTTCATAGATGGAAAACCCATGCTGCGTCAAGGAGATACTGGGGATTGGGTTGGAACATTCGAAGGACATAAAGGTGCTGTGTGGGGCGTAGCATTAAATGAACAAGCAACACGCGCAGCCACTGGTGCCGCTGATTTTACTGGGAAAGTGTGGGATGCAGTTTCTGGAGAAGAAATTCATTCATTTCAACATAATCATATTGTAAAAAGTGTGAATTTCTCGAAAGATAGTAATCTGTTAGCAACTGGTAGTAATGAGAAATTAGTACGAGTATATGATTTAAATAAGCCAGAAGCTAGTAAGTTGTGTTATCTTCTTCATTAATCATTCAGTCTGGTCACTTTTATTTCCTTCGTGATTTGCCAATGATTCGCAATTCCTATTCAGTCCCACGACCTTACGAATATCTTGATAAAAAGCCCAATAAAAACCAAATTATCTTTTACTCGTTTTCTGATTATTGGTGTCTCAAGAAATTTTAAATCAACTTTGCTAAACCTTTGCCAATAAAGTGTGCAACATTATTTTGTTTTTTAAAATGATGCGTAGTATTCTAAAAAAATTTCGTCGTTTTTCGAAAAACGACCCCAAAAAAACTAGCTCTGATTAAAAAAATACCGATTCATAGTTTTAGCCACCTATAGAAGAAGATCTTTTTAAATTTAGCGAATACTTCTTCTTTTTTTTTAAACATTACTAGCAGTGGTTTCCCCATCCCATTATTAATCTTCGTTTAAATGTCATAGCTCACTTTTATCCCTGATAGGTAAGGGTACTAAAAGAAGACTGATTACTGTACAAAATCTTTAAAATTATATAAATTTAACCATTCAATTCAAAACGATCGATAATGAAGCGTTATTAACATTTTAGCAGACTTGAATTCTGTTTTTGTCGAGAGAGAAAATTCTAGACATAATAAATTGAGAAAGAAATGTTTTTGAATTTAAATTAAAATTGTTGGAAAAATTAATTAAAATTTTATAGATTTTAATAATAATAAATAATTCTTAAAATTTTATTTACAAAAGAACGTGCTTGCAATTTGTTATAATTTTTTCAAGGCAATCAGGCTATTTAAAAAAATTAAAGGTTAAATCAGAAGTTTAAATTTGTCGTTTGGGTTAATATATTTCTAAAATCGACTGTTTGTTATTGATCGATAAATTCATCTTTTTGTTATTTTATGAGCCTCACTAACATAATTTCCATTAAAATTAATAATCCAAAAACATGAGCACTATGAATATTTTATGATATTTTTATCCCTTCGTATGCGAAAAGGGTGTGTTCTAGTATGAATTCACCCATCAAATTAACTTGATATATGTGTTTTTAGGAAAATAATATAATCGATCTCACATTTCTTTTACGTTAACTTTGCAATTATTTTTTGCACATCGATACACTCTATGGATTAGGTAGCAGGCCATCTGCGTACGGGGGGTTTGGGAATCAATACTTCCCTCCCCTATTGGGAATCTCCACATAAATTTAAACAAACAATATAGTCCTGCGAGACCTAGAATGTTATGACATGAAATTGCGGAAGACAAGGCTCGCATCAAAATGGACTTGAATGTTCAGACTGATTTAGTTGAAAATTATTTCCGGATCATAATCTACATACCGTACAGTGAATTGCTTCTGACACACTTACAGGATCGATTTTAGAATCATCGTAATATTTTATCAAATTTTGCTTGTCTCTTACCCAAAAAAATGAAAAAATTGTTGAAGACTCTTTCGCTCAACTTTTTGAACCAAATTCCTCGGGGTCGGCAAAGTTAAACTTTGACAAAAATATATTGCCTGACAGGACATCAAAGATTGACTCGAAACACTCGATATTTGAAATGAAGATGCTTTTCCATATATCTACCAAATGCTTTGCGTTCTGGCAGTTTTATCTGTGAAAATTGCGACGGATGAACGATCCCTTTTCAACTTGGCGTCAAAACATTCCTTAAATCGACAATGCATGAAAATCGACTAAACAGTTTAGTCTCGCTCAGTATACATCGCTTTACCATCGCGGGTTAGAGGTCGATGCGCTCAGAGTCTTAGAAAAGTTTTTTTTCTGTACCTCGTAGAATTAACTTATTGAAAAATAATGACTGAATATCTCTTTTTGCATAAGATATAAAAATTTCTCTTACTCACCCATCTCCTCTCCCCGAATGGTTCCTGCTTATGGGTCTATTAAGTAGTATAATTTAATTATAAATAGAAAATTTTATGTGCAAAATTATACATTAAAATAATAATTATTGTCGGGATAAATATTGCATACCTATTTTGATGAAACAAATTATTTTTCATTAAATTTTCTTTTATTTATTATTTTAGATCCTACAATATTTGCTGGTCATACATCTGGTATTAGACATGTGATATTCTTTAGAAATGATACGCATTTAGTAACTTGTGCTGATGATAAAACCTTACGAGTCTGGGATAGGGCCTCTGGAAAGGTTTGTATTGCTAAAATTATATAAAATGAAAACTTAAATATTGTATTTTTAATTTATTTATGTTTTAGGAAGTTCAAAAATTAGATTTTCCGTCCGTACCTTCCAGTTTGGAAGTATCCCGTGATGGTACAGTTATTACTGTTACATACGGGAATGTGGTCAGTTTCCTAGACTCAGGTTCGTTACGTACTATACGTAATTTTCCAGTTCCAACTACTGTGAATTCTGCAAGTCTTCATCCTGACAAAAGTATATTTGTTTGTGGAGGTGATGATCTCAAAATGTATAAATTTGATTATGCAACGGGAAATGAAATAGGTTTGTATACATTTTTTTGTTGTTGAAATATTAAGGAATTTTTAATGAGTCTGTTCACAAAATAATAATGACTTCATTCAGCCGATAAGTGCTTGAAAGCTAAATAGCAGGTAAAGAAAACGTTGATGGAAACTGCCAAACTGTCTTAGCCGATAATATTCACACAATGATAGCAAGCGCTCTTATGGACTGATTGCGGCTTACGATTTTTCGTGTAATTAATTTCTCCAACTTTTCCAAGACGACAACTCAACCTATCCCTATTTTATACATTAGCAAAATATAGATTTCGCTGTATGGAGTGCTAATTGCCTAGTGTAATTTCTCTTTTACGCTTTTTCAAACAATGTATCATAAAAAGAATTTCCTATTTAAAATTTTGAATTTAGGGCACTGGTTTTGGAGGGAATCTAGAAAAATGTATTCCGCCATATGCAAGAGACTCCCCTTAAACTATCAATATAGTCCTGTAAATGCAGCTATTTATGAAACGCATTTTAACTGACTAGTTAGCTGTTTAAGTTGTTTTGATATTGGTTTACATTTACTGATTTTTGATTTTGTGACTATTAACCATGAATATTCGTCTCTTTTTGTGTAAAAAACTACGCATTTAAAATGAAAATATGAGTAAAAGGATGCTGTTAATGATAATATGATAATCAATCAACGCTCGAATGTACAGACTGATTCGGTTGAAGATTATTTCCGGATCATAATCTACAATATCGTGCATCGATTTGTTTCTGACACATATACAGGCAAGATTTATGAATCATCGTAATCAACAAAATCAAAAATTTAGATTCTTTCGCTTAACTTTTTGAACCATACTTTTCAATTTTGCACGATGATTTCCGTGACATCTTGGTCGACCAAGTTAAACTTTAGCGAAAACGTATTACCGGAGATGATATCAAAAATTCACTCGAAGCGCTCGATATTTGTAATGAAGATGCTTTTCCAAATATCTACCAAATGCTTCGCGTTCTGGCAGTTTTATTTGTGACAACAGCGACAAAAGAAAGCTTTTTTCAACTTTGCGTCGTCTCAAAAAATACCTTAGAACGACAATGTCTGAAAATCGGCTAAGGGTTTAGCTTTGCTTAATATAGATGTACACAGAGTTTTGGAAAAGTTTTTTCTGTACCTCCCAGAATTAATTTATTGAAAAATAGTGACTGAATATCACATTTTGACATAATAAAATACTCGAAAAAAGTATTTCTTATTTTTATTGACTTGATCTAACATGGTGAACAAAAGCTTTACCCCCCCCCCCCCCCCCTTCTGGGCGATCCCTGCACACGGACTACAATTTAAAACTTAGAAAATTTGATTTTCTAACTTTGAGAGGGAGAATTTCTCCAATTGACCTTAGGTCTGAAATTTCGCTTGAACTTTAATATTCTACACGAAATTAATAATTAATATAATAATTTATTTAATTTCAGAATCATTTAAGGGCCACTTTGGACCTGTACATTGTGTACGTTTTTCACCTGATGGTGAACTATACGCATCCGGTAGTGAAGATGGTACATTACGTCTGTGGCAAACAACAGTTGGAAAAACTTATGGCCTCTGGAAATGTGTGGATGGTGCAACAGTCCCAACAGAAATTGCATCACCTTTAAAACCAGTTTCAGCCAATTAGTAACATCAATCAGAAACAGAAATACACCTTACTGCCTTACGAAAAAAAATTTGAATTTTCTTTTTTTTTGTATTTAAAATACGCATTCCATGTTGTAATATTTAAAATCAAATCAAATGCTTTTTATACATTTTCTATATTTAATTATTCATTTTCCATAATGGGTAATTTTTTAATCATTTTTCTTCCATCAAAAAAAACGAAATGTTATTTATCTAACTTATGAATTGTAATTTAAAAAAAAAATTATTTATTTGTTTTATTTTTCATTTTTTTTGAATATAAAACTTTGTTTTTCTTTCTACAAAACATTTACTTATATTAAAAAAAATTCAAAAATATTTATTTGTGGAGTTTTCTTTGGGGGAACAAAATTATCTCGATGCTTTGCAGGTAAAAGTTGGTTCTTCAAAGACTTAGAGAAGAAACTAAACAGAAACACAACATGTCTGTATACTACAGGAAAATATACTCAAGGAAAATTATTAAAGAAACATTATTAAACAAATGTAGGGCAGATAATCTGAAGATTTGCCTTGAGAATGAACAAGTGCTTATTAGGACTTGGATTGAAGTCACAGGGCTCGACTAACAGAGAAGAGAGAAAGGTGGAAAGTGTTGGTCGGTTGATTAAGATTTTGAACAAAAATCAAATCCGATTAATAATGTACGTGGGTGCCCTTTACTCCATCTAGAACCTATTATTGTATTATATTATTATTTCTCAGAAAACTCATTAAAATTACGTTGCTCCTGTGTAACAAATTGGTTTTGTACTAATTATAAACACAATCAAATATTTAAAGGAACAACATTTTACCTAAATTTCAAACAACTGTATCTCTGTGAAAAAACATAGAACTTGAAATCTCAATAGCTCATTTGAATAATTGTACTTTCTAGTTTAAGAATCGGTAATAATTGTACTTTTTAGTTTAAGAATGCTTAAAAATTTTTCTCTACCTTTGCCGCTTTATACGGAGGGTTGAAATGGTGAGAAATGTTATTCCAAAATTTTATATAAATTTTAGAATTGTACCACAATTTTAAAAATTATTTTACAACAAATTTGTTAAAACCACCTGGTAGTTTGTTTATTTTTCTTGAAAATGAGCCATAAACAAATAAATATAGCAGAATTTGTAGCTTATCTTCTATTTAATTAACTAAATAATTTCTTTTGGCGAAATGCACTATTTTGTTTTTTTCTTTGAGTCTTTCATATTTTTGTCAAAAAGAAGTCGTTTATTATTGGGGAGAGGACATTACTTAGGTATCTATGAGATCCTAGATATATTTACCGTTAACTCCAGTTTTTGTGAATAGAAAACTGGAAATTGGCCGTTCGATATTAAATGTCCTTTTTATACCATGCATATATGTATACTAAGTTTAGTCCCAAGTTTATAACGCTTAAAAATATTGATGCTATCAACAAAATTTTGGTATAGGTGTTCATAAAAACACCTAATTAGTCCATTTCCGGTTGTCCGTCCGTTCGTCCGCCTGTGGGCACGATAACTCAAAAACGAAAAAAGATATCAAGCTGAAATTTTTACAGAGTACTCAGGACGTAAAAAGTGAGGTCGAGTTCGTAAATGAGCAACATAGGTCAATAGCCTATGGGTCAGTAGGTCCCATCTTGTAAACCGTTGGAGATAGAACAAAAGTTTAAATGTAAAAAATGTTCCTTATCAAAAAATAAACAACTTTTGTTTGAAACATTTTTTCGTAAACATCACTGTTTACCCGTGAGGGCGTAAATTAGTCGTAAATTGTTTTATATAACGTATGTATTATATAAATTGTATGTATTATTTAAATTGTATATGAATGTGCAATATGATACAGTAATCAACACTATTTATGAATGGTATTTCAACAATTAACTCAGTTAATTGTTTGTTTTCACTTATTATCTTATAAATTTAAACGAGCAATTCTTGTGGGTATATATCGTCAAAATTGAACGTTAGAGATAAATAGTAAAAAGGCAATTGAATAAAAAAATATATAAATTATTTTTTTGGACACTCTTCTTGGCCAACATCTAGAAAATTCAATAGGAAAAATGAATCAGTAAGAAATAAATAAAACAACATGTTACACTTAATCCTAACATTTTTTTTAATATCAGTCACTAATATTCATAATATTTCACGCATACAAGAGTATTATTAATACATTTTTTTTACAATTTAATTTTAGTCAAAATAAGAAAATATAAAAAAAAGCTACAAATAAAACAATTTGGCTTAAAATTCTTATACTAAACGTATTATTTAAAATAATACGAAAACAGACAGCTGGGTATTTTTTTTTACTTCAAATACGATAAACAAATAGTAAACAAATCAAAAAATCATATGAGCAAAATTATTCCCAAACCAAAAATAAACATTTTCATACTCTTATATTAGACTACATTTTCATTTACGACAATATGACAGTGTTAATTAAATCATTAGCCTATGATTATTTACGTATAATACACGGTGTTACCACGAAAAGAGGCCACTTATCTATTCAAATAAAAAAAATAACGATACAAACGAAGTTATAATAGTATTACATTATACCATTTTTTAGGCTTCACAACCTAAGGGTTGTCACTGTGGATAAGAGATCTAAGGAAAGTGCCTCTTTCTAACTGGTAAAATCACAGATTAGCTTAACTCTTTTCTATATATCTATATTTAAAAAACTTTCTTCAACTAACTATAACATTCGTTTTCTCTCCCTTTTATGATTGCCAAAAAAGAATATAGCTAACATGTGAATATTAAAACATTTATTTTTGATGTGGCAAATTAGTAGAGCTGTAACAAACCATTAATTGTAACGCATACTAAGTAACAGGTACGCCGTCTATTATCGAATACTGAAACGTTGCTCGCGAATTTATCTCTCACTTATACAGATATTTTCAAAAAAATAACTGACATTGATGTATTTGTTCTGAGTTAAAATATAATTAAAAATTCATTATGAGTGAAAAAAATCATTGACCGTTTCATTGTTGAGATATAATAACGCAAAGTTAATCAATTTTAATGTTGAATAGAAATGAATACACTCACTAACAAGTATTGGTGGTTGAAGAGAGATATCTATATGTATCAAAAGAAACGAGTAACGTAATGATACGATAGAAGCGGGTGCTGATTATTTTAGTAACGAATACATACAGATACTCAATTTTTCGTTACTTTTACAGCACTGCAAATTAGTTGCCTTTTAATTAGGCCTATACTACGATGATACGATACTGGCAGTATTAAATAATTATTAATTGATTTCATTGAGTGTTTACTTTTGGATGCTGTCGATTAAAAATATTACATTATACAGAATATTTGGGTGGTACTCATAAAAACTTAGAAAAGTAATGGTATAATTTTTTCAGAATTATTTTAACCCGGTTATTTCTAATCTAATCGAACGTAAAAAATAAGATTTCTGCATAAAATATTGAAAATTCTGAAGTAAATAAAAATAAGTATGGGTTAAAATGATTCTAAATAATTTTTTAGTTCTCATTATTACCACTCCAAAAACCTGAACCTAATTTCATATATAATTATTTGCCAAATAAAATGAATATGAAAACAAGGATCCTAATTTGAATATGTATAATTACATACAAAAATATATGAATACGTACAATTTACGTCAAAATAAAATCCTTATTCTCTCTATTTTCTTAATTTATTTGGCAAAGGCGAAACTTATAAATCTTCAAAAAAAAAAAAAGATAATTCTTAGATATATAGTTTTGTACAAAAAATAAATATTAAGTTGTGAATTGCACATAGCTTAAGTAAGTAATTACACACATTATTACACAATTATATGACAATTACACAATAATTACAATCTTTTGTGTATTTGTAAAAAATAAATTTTATGTGTTTTTATTTTATTTTTTCCTTTTTTTTACAACATGGCGGTTATTATTTTGTGCATTTATATGTTCTGTGAATAAAGATGATTGCATTTTTTTTTGTATTTTGTGTTCGATTCTAGTCCCACGGTGGGACTTCTGTGGTAAATAATTGATTAGTAATTATCTGCCATTGACAAGTCTATGGAAGTACGTTATATCCGTAATATCACGTAACTAAGTGTTTTAGCGCGAACTATGAAAAGTTAAACTACATATTCAAGTTTTCTATTATATATCGAACACAATTTAAAAAAATAATATGGAGTTTTTTCCTACACTGAACTACAGTCAAAGCGAAAATGATTTCTAACGATGGAATTGTGTTTACTTTCTCTAATTTTATGTTTAAAACTGAAGAGAATGAAGTAAGAAAAATATCTATAAATGAATTTTTTATATAAACGAATTTTAGTGGCACATTTGATAAAAATATTAAATATTGAATAATATTTTTAAATTCAATATTTAAATTTTTTTCGGGAAGTAAATATTTACAAAATATAACAATAAAATTTTTATACAAAAATAAACTTCATTTCTGACTTTTTCCAAAACAAATTTTTTTAAATTAGCACTTTTTGTTTTTGGAGGTACTGTTTTTTAAAATAGGTACAAAATCATTAACTTAACCAATGAACTCTGAAAGATCTGGGAAATTGAATCCGGCGGTGAATGTTGAAGTTACATGACGTGATTTGATGGCTCTACTTGGAGGTGGTGGCACTAAATCTGGTATAATTGGATGGCCGCGTTGAGTTCTTATTGACGCTGTTGGATTTGAATCTCGTAGTAAGAAACCACACTGAGCTGTACATACATCATCTCGTAAGATTGCATCACGTGACCATTCACGTAGCAATTGTGAACAGTCTGTTATTCTTAAACTTGCACATTGGGCCTGGAAAAAAATAGGAAAATTATTAATATCATTGTTTTAATTTAAATTGTTTTAAACAAATAACTAAATAAAACTGGAGAGATTCGAGTTGATAATTATCATTTTTGTCGTCAAAATCCCTTTCATTGAGTTTCTCCCCATATAAATTTTAATTAGCAATATAGTACTGTAAATGCACCCATTCATGAGAGGCATTTCGACTGGCTGGTAGATATCCATGCATATTTTGGGCCAGTAGGTGCCTTCTTCGACTTTGTTTTTGAGTCGAGCCTATCGAACTGAATGATGCTGCGAAACATATTTTGATTGAAATAAGAGTTTAGAAAAATTTTCAAAACCCAGAGCGATATTTGCGATGAATACGACATAGAATTGAGAAGCTAAGGTTCGCGTCATAACAAACTCAACTCTTTCTCTTTATTTACGCTTGGTAATTATTTAAGATTATAAATATTACTTACTCCTTCATTCGTACACACACAGCTTGTACATGGAGATGGGAACGCACTTTCACCAATAGCAACATGGTGATCGGAAATGAAACATCCGGCTGAACCACTACTTTCGCGCCATGCACCTAAATCAATAGAAGGCTGTGATTGACATGGGACGCGAGGATTTAAGAATCCTGATGGTAAATCAAATGCTGCTCTCTGAATATCACCGTTGGCATCCAAATTATCACAAATTACTTTTGCTAAAGTAATCTTTCTGATTTCTGCTAGTTGGGCTTCAGTAAATCTGACTACAGGATCTTCATTTTCATACCTAAAAAAATTTTGAACCATTAAATCAAAATCCAAATACATTTTGATGAAATTTTTCACTTACCAGAATCGATCGCACTTTCTAAGTTGTCTAAATTGAATTGCAATAATACAAGCAAATGTGGGCCCAACCAAACCACCTTGAAGTGGTCGTTCGCTCATACCACCCGAGAACAAGTCAATATCATCAACGGTGGCATAAATACGTTTGAATCGTGCAATTACTTCTGTTGGAATTTCTCGAGCTAAATCTTCAAATGTTGCAGCCCGTTTTAAATTACACAATGCACGATAGTTGTTATAAGATGGAATTCCATGATCACGTCCTCTTTGGATATTTAAAGCAATTAAATCAATTCCTGAAAACGGAATACGTCTATCTTCGAAGAGATGATTTGTAACTTCTCCAGTAATAAATTGATCTAAAGATTCCATAGGTGTTGATACTAATCCACGAGAGATTTCATCAATTAAATGTGGCTGAAATTGAAAAAGAAAACGTTAATTCGTCAAGCTTATTAAGTAAGCTCTGCTACGCCAGAGATGCAAAGTAAGATTTCTTGCAAGCACCTAATTAGCACTTAATTACCATGCTTAGTTTACACCTGATTAAGAAGTCGTCCTAGTTTGTGGACGAATTCCGTTGTTTTGCGAAATTCGAGGCTTTAGTTTATTTATTAGGTAATTTCACGATCCTGACCGTTTAGCACTTAGTAAGCACATAATTGAGTTTCCTTAACATTCATTATTTCATTATTATTCTCATTGCGTTGCAAGCATCACATAATGCTAGCAACGCAACTTTGAGTATTGCGTTGCGGTGTAAATTACAGAGCACCTAATTTCTGGTACATAATCAGCACCTAAAAAGTATCTAACTTTGTCATTTTTTAAATTCTATTTCCGTACTTTGCGTCGCTGGCGTAACTGCTAAGTATGCTTTAATATTGGGATCTACCTGTTGAATAAACATATCCATTTTGAAGAAACCATCTCGTAGCAATATTGGTGGATCGATAACTTGATAGCTGGGACTCATTCGAGGAATATGTGGTCGTAATAAAGAATGACCAATACGATATGCGGCTGCGGCAAATTCATTGACAATTGATGGATTACATGAAGGATTATATTCTTTATAATATCCTTGTGGCAATAATTTTAATCCATATAAATTGACTGCATTCCAACTCAAAATACGGGGTAAAAATTCATTGTAGGTAATATGTTGATTTATTGCGCTAAGAATTCGACGAGCATGTTCAAATAATTTTTCTCCATCCCAATGTGGATTCACTCCACGCAAACCTTCTACAAGTCGGTTATGTTCTCTCATGAAAATTGTGTGAATAGTAGTAAGACCTGGTTGTTCAGAGGCTCGACCGTCACCAGCAATGAAACAGTAACCGGACTTCGATTTACATTCTGGATGTACTGGAGATTGAGGTAATAATTCTTTTCCTTTTACAACACCTAACGTAGAATTCAATCGACCATTGAATCCCTTTAAATCACGTAGAACACAATCATTTTCACCATAAACGTGTGAAGCATCTAAAAATGCTGTATTTTGATTTAATTGTTCTCGAGGACCTAATCGTTGTTGTCCAGGTAAAGATCTCATGAATGGGAAACACATTCGTTCACCACTGGTAACATTAATTTCAGGATAATAGTGATCGCGGGGTGGTACTGGAAATGGATTACATTCAGGATGGACAGTTCTTGGAGAATCACATGGTCTACAATCTGGAATTGATTCATGGAAACCTTTATGAATTGGTGTCATCGTCAAATCATGATCTACAAACTGAGCAAATTGCATGACCATTAATGTATATCTTGTATGTAAATTACTAATGTCCGGATGGATTAATGCTGAGACAACGCGAGGTGATGGTAACGGTGCTCCAGTCACACCAGTGACTCTTGGTGAGGATATTCCATTTTCGTACACAGGTGGTAATAAACGCGCAAATGTTGTTAGACTTCTACCAAGTGCTGGATTTTGTAAATTATTACAGTGCCCCGTTAAAGTTCTGAATGGAGTTGAAGGATCACAGGGATGGTTTGAATCGTCACATGCTGGATCAAGTATTGCAAGAGCCGAGGGTGCAATGAATGAGTTTACGTCCACATTTTGTAGTCCTTCAGTAAAATCGAAAGATGTAGCTGTTGCTGTTGTGATAACACTGTTGCCAAATAATTGTCGTTTTCGCCGTCTTAAGCTACAAAAAAACGAATTCATTTAAAAAAAAGATAATCTCATTTCACAAAACGCCATATTTTTCCGACAGTTTTTGGTAGGTGAATTTTTAGAGTTGGGATTTCTTTCTATCTGGTAAAACGTGGCTATTGTAAGTATACAGATATTTTCGAAGTACTTACTTTTGTAACGAATTTAAAATTTCGTTTGATGCAAATTCGTACAACAATGAAGTATTTGCAATTTGTAAAGCTCCTTTATTGGCTTTACTGAAGGAAGCTGCTGTTCCGTATGATGATTTCGGATCGACTGCGCCATCTAAAAAATAATTTATTTTTAATTTATAGAAACTTATACAAATTTCATTAATTAACACTTACTATTTGCCCACGATTCATATTCCATTTTACGCCGTTGCAATATTTCTTGTTCAGCTTTCGCTACTGCCTGCATTAACATTTCTTCGGTGACTTCAGTCATATGATCTGCTTCAATCCAAGGTTTAAGATCTAACTTTGGATGTTGATTACAACGGATTCTTGCGTTTCTGTAAATTTAACACAAATTTTAAAAGTTTGGTCTTTGTAGAAAATTCCCCGTTTCAAATTACTTACAAGTAAATATCCTCTTTTACAAATGCTTTTGGTTGCATTTTATCTAATCCTTCGATATTATTACAAAGAATACCAGCTAATGTAACTTTTCGAATTTCATTTAATTGTTCGATTTCAAAAGAACTTGGTGGTAAATCATTTTCATACCAGAATCGATCAGCGTAACGAATTAAACTGAATTGTTTTTGTAATAGACATGACATAGTTTGCCCTAAAACAGCACCAGGTGCTGGTTCTTCTAATAAGGCTGCTGGAAGTAAATCAATATCTTGAACATGGCTGAAAACAATAGAATTATATTATAATCGTATCTGTTAATTTCCGGAGGAAAATATTAAAACGAGAAATATATAAAACATATAAAAATAAGAGCGAGGATTTTGAAATTGTTGTTAAAATTGCTGGACTTTTATTTCTTCAAAAGGTCGTTACCATGAGCCAAATATATCAGCGTAACACAATCAATTTTTGGGGGAAACATTAGTGCAGAGTAGAAGAATTTGGCTAGTAGAGCCTATTGACGGAAAACATTTGACAGCCTTGATAGAAAAAATATTTGAAGAAAGAATAATTCTTTATAAGTCTTAGAAACTCTGAAAAAATCTTAAGAACTCCGAAAAAGTCTTAGGAACTCTGAACAACTCTGAATTTCTCAACGTTTTTGGATTGTCTGATTCAGAGTTATCCCGACTTCTAAAGTTTGAATTAGACAGTCCAAAACGTTGAGAAATTCTTAGTTATTTAGAGTTCATAAGACTTTTTCAAAGTTTCTAAGACTTATTCTTTCTTAATATAATTTTTCCACCAGAGAGGTCCTTAGTTTTCCTTCTTTAAATCTTGATTATAACTCGATGCAGAGGATATCAAGTGACCTTTGTCCTATAAGGGTTCTTAAGGAGTAGTTAAAAAATCAAATTAATAAAGTAGTTAAACAGATGTAGTTCTCAAAAAATCTTACCTGTAAAGTTTTTTCAGTAATTTGATTCCTTCACGTGGAATACCATATTTCGATAAATCATCAAAACTAAGATTTTCAACATTTTGTTCGTCAAAACATATCGAAAGTATATTTGGATAGGATGGTATACCATGATCACGACCCATATGTAATAGTACTGGTCCAATATATTCATTTTGAGCATTCACTCTTAAACCTGGTGTATGCGCTTCGTGTCTTGATAGGGCTTCAATCATTTCATGTACATTATTTTTACTAATTGTTTTGTTTGCCTGAAAAAATAAAAATGTTACATTTTAGCTCTATTGGCACGATAAGCATTTTTTGAGTCAACAAAAATCATGGAACTTGCGTCATCGTTTGTGTTTGCAATTGAACTCCTCCTAAACGGACAGACCTATTTCAATAAAATTTTGTGTGTGTGTGTTCAAGTGGATACGAGGATGAATTAGATTTACATTTAGGTCCACTACATATTTTTTGAGAGTTCCGCACTGAATAGTTTAAACCCATGAAATAAATGGTAAAAACGCATTTAAATAATATATTACATTACATCTTGCTATTCAAATGTATTTACTTGTACTCTCACCATATTTATCTAGAATTGTGAGAAGCTATTTGAATAGTATTGAGGTATTATTTATTATTATTCAGGTATTGTGAATAGGTATTTATATGCGAGATTTTACCCGGTGGCGTCACTTTCCCCAGAGTGAAATAGTCCCAAATGTAATTTTCGGTGAAAGTGAAGATAAAAGTTTTTTTATAGAATTTTTCCTATTTTCTGGAAAACTGGGCAAATTTTTTCCTTCCAATTTTAACGAAAATAGTTGTTTGAAGTAATTTTGACCTAAAATTTACGAAAATCGGATTTATTTGAAAGGCTATTTCAAGATATAACGTTTTAAATGTTATGGATTTTAAACCGATCCCTGCGAAGTCGATATCTAATGCCCAAAAAATAAATTGTATAAATATTTACCAAATTGTCAGGTATCATTGATAAGAAAATTGGCAATGCTGTTAATGCAACTTCATTATAAACACCAGCTTTATGTGCACTAGAATATCCTGAGAAATGTCCACGAGTTAATGGTCTTAATTCTGCTTTGGTCATTGATATTTCACCAATTGCTGTCATTAAGAATTCATTGTATGTGATATGTTGAATTATAGCTGATAGAATTCGTTTAGCTTCATAAAATATACGTTCATCATCCCAATGATGATTAAATTGTGCTAAATTTATAGCTAAACGATTATGTTCTTGTAATAACGTGTAGTAAAGTGCATTTACGTGGCATCGACTACATGCACTTATATTTACTAAACCAGCATCGTATAGTCGTAGTGATCGCACAGCTTCTTCTGTTGATCCATATAAATCAGATCCATCGAGGAAACCAGTCTCCATGTTCATTTGTTCACGATATTCTAAAAAAGAAGTAAAACTATATTTTTATTGCCTTCGAAGTTCCTGAGAGCAATTTTCTCTCTTTACGTTTTTTGGCGAGATTATTTCGATAATGATAAGTGCTGTGTTAATAGCCTTCGACAAGCGCTGAATATTCTTAGACGAAAATCAATTCTTGCAAGCCTATGCATCGGCTTGCATGGACTGGAACCACTGAGGTTGTCCGGAGCATTTTTTCAGAGTGAAAACAAGAGTTATATCACGTGATTTGCTAATCTGGATTCGCTAGAAGCTGGCCATATAGTACTAGCAAAACCCATTTCCGAGTGTTGCTGAGATACAAAAGGTTTTCTGCATGGACTCCTTACGTAACTTTGTAAATTTATTCTCAGCTTTTGGTATATAGAAAGCTGAAATATTTTCTCGCTCTCATCGAGAAACTGAAAAATCTTGTCTGTTGAAATCCTTGTCTCATTTTCTCTTTTAACGATAAACAAATTTAACAGATGAGACTCTACTAGAAGATGATGAGAGACAAATAGTCTGAGGGCTGGATAAAAGTGGTTTTAATGCAAAAACTTGATACAAAATATTTCTGGGAGGACAAGTGCTTTGCTGTGATTAAATATGCACAATTAAACTCTGTATAAAATTCAAATCCAGTGATTAAGCTATGGAGAGAGTTTTAATTTGGTTCTTCCAGAATGATTCCAAGAATATAAATATTTTTTTTTTACAATTTTCTACTAAGAATAAAAAAAAATTTACCATAGTTGCATGTATCTTCATCCAATGCTGGTACCGATCGTGTATATTGAACACAAACATCTGCATCAATTTTACCAAAACATTCGCCTTGATCTCCCGAGCTTGTACAACATTGAACGCGATGTGGGTGTGATGTTTGTACTAAATCTCGCATTAAAAATTCACCCCATGATCCAAGTAATGCTGTTACGTACATATGATCTTCTCGTGGCTGTGAAAAAGCTCGTGCTACTTCTAAGGCACTTGGTAACGCATGTGTACCCACTGAAAGTCGTGGCTGTGTCACACCTTATAAAAGAATTTAAAATATTTTATTTTATTATTTAATTTGCATACATTTTATAATTTATAAATATAAGTAATTTGTGTTTAAGTGCTCAAAGGGTATTAAACCATAGCGAATTTATTCATTCAATCTTTTACATGCCATTGCATGATCTTAAAATACTGTTTGGCATACATTTAGCCATTATTATGTAGTTATGGATAATTTCTTCATCAAATCTACATACATGTAAAGTAAATTGTTTATAAAATCATTTTGATTTGACCCGACACGATGTATTTTGTGTTTTGAAAGGACCCTCACAATTATTGTGGGAAATGGCTTTCTGTCAAGTCTCCACGGACGTAATATAATATTTTCAATTTTGATAATGTTCATAATTCATCTTTCATTCCTCAGGGATAAATCATAATTCATCCCTTTTCGAGGATAGAAAACGAAATTTTGATAGAGGAATTTAACTGAAATGAGTTGTTTCTTATAATCAACTGGAAAACAGCAATTCCTTTTTTTGGAAACGAATGAATTTTTCAAAAGAGTATTCTTAAATCGCAGGAGAGTATTTAAGAATATTTTTAAATCGTAATGGGTCATTTCTGGACAAGATTTATATCTTACGAGGGTTTTTGTATTTATAATTTGAGTTCAAATTATATTTAGAAAACAATTATTTCCTCTAAATATAATTAATGACAACCAATTTTTGGTTTTTTTCGATATTTTCTGAAGGATAAGAAATTTTTTTTGTCTTCCTGTTTAAAGGTTATATAAATTAATCCCATTACAGACAAAAATCGTGTTGATTGGACCATTTGGTGAGCTGTTTTCGAAGTAATAACGAAAATATTCCGAGAAATTGTCATATTTAATTAATAAATAATCGTCAAACTGAATTTAAAAAAATACAATTTTCCGACCTAATTATAACTCAAGCGAATAGTTTTCCGTTTCCGTTAAAACTAATGGACATTGTTGATTTTGATGAAATGAAAATTTTTTCGAAACGTTTACGTAAAGTTGAAAAAAATTAATCGTTTTAGAAGTCTTAAGTCACCTAGAATTCTAGCCGCCCTTGACTCTAGGATCGTAGATGACTAAAGGCTATATTTTATTTCAAAAGAGTAAAATATAAATATTAAATGTGTAAACTTACCATCTGAATATTGTGGCTTCATTAATCGAATAAATGGTGACCCTCTGGTACCCCATTTTCGATGTCGTATATTATTACACTCACTAGTTGGTAAACGATATTTATTTGGTGGACATATTGGTACTGTTTCTGATTCATTTAATGGTGTACATTGTACACCTGAATTCCATTTTCTTGCATGTGCTAGGTTCCATTCTGCACGTAATGCTTGTTGTGCTAAATTTCTTAAATCTGTTGGTAAATCTAATACATATTCTGTGATATTTAAATCATATGGCCGAACACTTGTATGTTGTGCGTAATTTTGGTGTATCGTTGTACAAATAATTAATCTGAAAAATAAAAAAAATCAATATTAGTATTGATTTTGAATATCTAAGGATGTACGAGCTCCAAAGCAATTTTAAATAAAAAGCTTGATTTTTTTTTATTTGAAGTTGGACTAGTCTAAATCAATTCTGAAAATTTTAAGGTGGGGTTGCCCAATTATTTATATAAATAAATGATTTCAAAAGTAAGCAAATTAAAAATTGGTTTTATGGTAAAACGGTGGATGGATGATATGTTTTCATAAATTTCTCCAAAACTAATCGGTGGAAATTAAAAAAAAACTATTTAAATTAAAGTTGAAACCTTAATAAATTATTGAAAAAAAAACCCGTTGTGCCCGGTTAAATAAGGAAGTATTTTGATGGTGAATTATGTTATAACTTGACAATATAAGATGAAAAGTAAAGAATACAATTTTGGGATATCTAGAGTAATTTTCAAAACGAGGAAAATTGAAAATTTTGTTTTATTATTAAGCTTTCGATATTTCGGAAACCAAAGTAGATTATTCTTATTTTTCGTCCACATTCATGAAGTTATAACAAAATTCATCATCAAAATTTAAAATAAGGTACAAATACCGTAAATTCTGCCTATCCGAAAAATGAAAATGATACCAAAAATTGATTAATTGATATTTTATTTATCAATTAATCATCCTTTTATACGTCTTTTGGGAAAAATTCATATCGATTGTCTGTACGGTTAACGAGAAATTAACTATAAAAGAGAATATTCTAGAGATGCGCTTCGTTAATTTTTCGTTAATATCTCCATCGATAGTAGGTATGCCAAAGATCATTCTTTGATTGAAAACAGTATTGTGACGGTTTAGCATAATACGAAAAATACGAAATATCTAGAGATAACACTTCGGAAATTTATTCAAGTTACAGTGGCACGAAGTCATCAAATTAGTGATGAGTAGGTATAGGTACATAAATACTAAATTGCTAAATAATTGCCAAAATGCTAAATTTATACTACAAATATTAAAGAAATCATTATGCCGGACTTGAAATTTTACGACAGTATAAATTACTGCTATAAATTATTTAATTACTCATTTGAATCGAATATTATGTATTACCCAATAATTTTAAAGGAATATAATAATTATATTCATCGTTAAATACTTTTGTCTTAGTTTTAAAGTCAGAATCGCATTTTTAAAAGAATGTTGTAAGAAAGTTGGTGTGTCTTGGAGAAAGTTATTGCCTTAGGATACACAAAACTGCGAATACCATTCACAATTATTATATTTTTAGGTATATCGTCGTGTCATTTATTATTCATTGCGTCTCTTATGGCCATTTTTACATACTCATTAAGGTTGTTTGAGTAATAATTTCTACTAAATTTAAAATAAATTCCATCAAGATTCTAATTCAAAGATCATTTTCTTTTAGAGTTCCTAAAATTGTAAATTAATAAATAATATTGGTTGATGAATTCTGACCTTTGAAATACAGTAATTGTTGAAAAAGTTTTATCAAAGTTCATTTTTCACCAGGTTTTTACAAATGTGGAGTTTTGTAAGGAAATGTCACTTTACTTTTTGAAGATGGAAATTTTTATAATCAAAATAAACCAAATTTCGAAAAAACAATTAAGCAAAAAACTTTGCTTGGAGTTTTATCGGAAAGTCGATTAGCTCCTAATATCTCAGAAACTAGACGGTACAATTGTTTCTTATTCAGGTTTTTTTTATATTACAAATTAAAGAGGCGAATTTGTGAACTCTTCAATAGAACCAACCACCTTAATGTTGTGTTATTTTTAATAAATTTTGTCAATTTTAAAATTATAATTTCTTTTAATTAAATTGGAATATAAAGGCAAAAATTATTGTATAATAATAATATATGCGTTATGATTTTTACTTTCTTTATGTATTGGAGAAATACTTTCAAAATATATTTAGCTAATTTTTTCAATCTCTGAGATACAATTAAATTTTGTAGCTTATGTAATCGATTTTTGATAGATTTTAATTTATACATAATTGAAGCAGGTTTATTTCTTTACTGTGGTTTTTTTTAGTAACATTAAAATTCTTCTTAACAAGAGCAAGATGCCATTGCAGATAGAAAATTTTGACGGGTCTACTTCTGTTTTTATTCAATTACTTGTATAAGTTTTCAAAACAAGTGTTCCATTCATTTTTTTTTTCGAATTACTTTTTTGAGTATGTTAAATTTCCCTTAATGAATTTCAGCATGAGAATTATAATTTCTTTTACCTATAAGGTTTGTCACATTTATTTATCTTATAAAAGATTATATTGAGAATGAAAATAATCTTGAAGAACTATTAAAATTATTAACTAGATCAATCAAAAAAAATTTTCTGATAATATGAAAGAAAGTTTTCTCATAATAAAATTTAAGAATAATTTTTTTTTACAAATAATTTCCACTGAAAAAGTGATGTACAATGCCATGTTAATGAATAAATCCATATTTAATAATTTTCTAATTATTAAATACATAAATTCTTCATTTATTATTTATAATTGTTACGTTTTTTTTTTGGATATTTTTATATAACAAAAATTTCACTTTTTCTAGTAAATAAAGTAAAATAAAATAAGCGATTTTATTTGCCATAGTTGTATGATTTTCTATTAATTTTTATAATTGAATTTTTGCAAATAAATATATTTATTTATTTTTTTGAATAAAATTATAACAGGTCTTATTATATTTTTGGGTTTTATATATAGTCTTAGTGGAACTAGGTACTGTTTTATTAAATTCTATATTAGTTTAATTAACTTTCTTGGTTAATTTTTATAATTTAAAATTAATTTTATTTTATTATTGTAGATAATTGAAGTACGTATGGAGTTATTAAAGCCAATTTAATATTGACTAAGTACCGTATTAAAAAATTAAATATTTTTAACAAAAATAATATTTTTTCAAATAATCAATTTCGTACCATTTTTTCTTTAAACTTTGATAAAAAACAATCCAATTTATTTTTATTTACATATAGAATATTCTTTCATGGCTCAAACTTTACTAATTATTTTTGAAACGAAGGCAGATTAAAATTATAAATAATATCAGATATTTTTAAAATTATGTAAAATATATTCCTTGAGATTTAAAAAAGTTAGGTTTTCGCCTTGAAGTTTTATTTTATTTTATTGTAAATAATATCAAATTACACGACTCATTTTCCATTTTTCGATTATTTTATTACAATTCATCTATATATTTTTATATGTGAAAAAGTGAAACCGTTTAATGCATATATAATTATATCTATATTTTTATAAATAAATAATGAATAAACAATAATATTATTTATTAAAATTAATTTTATAACTCTCATATTTAAATTTGGTATAACAATTTAGTTTTATTTAGCATTATCCAAAAACACAAAAAAAATATTTAAATATTTTGAAATTGTTTTTTTTAATAATTAAGTGTACCACCAAAAGATGAATTATTGAATATTAAAATTTATTATTATTTTGTTTTTAATATTTATAAATATTAAGAAATGAGAGCAAATAATTATATATTTTTTATTAAAATTCAATTTTATGGATATAAATGAAATTTTGATTGTTTTAGTGAAATTTCTTTTTAATTCCATGAAAATATATCTATTATTTAGTCACATTTTGAAAAAATATCTACACGTAATTTTTTATGGAAAGAAAACTTGTTTTCATATAATTTGTATGCTTTATTAAGAAAAATGGTTTCAAACAAAAGTTGTTTAATTTTTTAAAAAGAACGAAAAGAAAAGAAGAAAGAAAATAATATTTAGTTTCGCAATGAATATATTTTTACTAAATGAATTTGCTGTAAAATTCCCAACCTAGAATCTAAAGAAATATTAAAAAAATTAAAATTAAACAAAAACTTTTATAAAATTTCTATTTTATGATTATTTTATGATATTTAATAAATCATTTGTACGTATGAGGTACGATTTGTTGGAAGATTGATTACAATCTGTATAAATGATATGATAGTGACTGTAAATCTTAATCTCTATTTATTTTCCGGGTCATCATCAAGGTACACACCATGAGAGTTCAGTGTCAGATTTAATTCAGATGCAGACAAATCGTTTACAGAATGTTCTTTACAGTTTTAAAAAGTAAGAAATTTTGCTTTTTATTGAAATGTGGAGATCTTAAGTCGCTTTAAAGTTTGCAGCTTTTAACGCTCTTTATTGTCCTAAAATCTTTCTAGTAATGAGCATCAACACAGCAGATGTTATTTCGTTTATTTTTTCCTCTTCGCGTTCCCTGACAGCACAGTTTCCTATAATTACTTGTGCAGCTATGAAGACTAGGTTCTGTTTGTAACATAGAAGTCCTTCGGCTCTACTGTTATTAAACTTCAGTCACAAGTTTGGAGCTACGACACAAACATTTGGATGCTGACATTTTTCTTCCTGTTTTTTCTTTTGGATTTCATCAATATTGTTTTTTAGTGACTTCATCGGAAGTGGTGATATTTTCTTGCTATTACTTTGCCACTTTGCTTATGTTTTTCATTCACATGAATATGGAAAAAAAAGTATGCCTGATTTACAAATAATTTTGTACTTTTTAGTTCGATTTCGTTTAATTTGTTAAGCTAATAATTGAATAAAAAACTAAAAAATTAACGAAGTCGCTATTAGTCATAAAATATTCTACTTCTCATTTCTTCCACCAAAATTTAAATTTAAACTTTATTTATCTCTCGGTTTTCTAAATTGCGATACTATGCTATGCTAACTGCACGACTTCACATTTCAACTCAGTTTGACATTCAAAAGCGAATGAAAAGTTAGTTGTTAGTTGCAAGACGTTAACTATAAACGAAGGTAATAAGAAAAGGGACAGTCTGTACATATATACATACTTACAATTTATAATTTTATTTAAAATAATTAATTCAATGTAAAATAGAAATTAAATAAAATTTATTCGAAAAAAATTATGATGATTATGATGAACAAAAGGCACATGTAGACATGAATAATAAATTTTATATTATTTTATTCTTGTTTCGGCATAAATTTATTGAATTTTTAATTTACTTTACATCAAAAATTTAATATAAATACGTCATATCTTTATATCCGAGTGACTTTGGACCCCAAATTATTAACTGGAGTCGCTACTTTGAAATTTCGATTTGCAAAAAGTATTTATGTTATACTTTTTGGTAAGTTAAGTCTAACTTAATTGTACGTAATAAGCGGTTTTGGTGAAACAATTCTGGAACTTTGAGAGCATTTTCAAGACTGTTTAGATAAAATTTTTACAGGCTAAAAATTAACTTGATTAACAACAAATTATTCTACCCTTAGAGGCAAAATTAGACTATTCTGTAGAGCTATGCGTGGTCATACATAGGTATATATAGGATGCCCGTGACTCGATGGACCTAGCTTGAGAGCATATTCTTTGCAAATTTTTAAGTCGAAAGTACCTTATATCCAATATACTTTTATCCAAAACCTAATAGTTAAGAAGTTATGGACACTATTGAATTTAACCAATAAAGAAATACTTTGTTGAGTAAAGTAGTTTAATGTTTTATTAATTAAAAATCATGCATACTCTATTAGAGGGACTAGCTTCGACCATGTTAAGAATAGCTTCTTCCATGTTAAGAATGGGTTAGCTTTAACTTCCCCTTTTTCAAAACAAAAAATACCAAATTGACCGACCTTCACTCTTCTCAGAGCAAAGCTACAAATAAATTAACTGGATAAGAATTATAATATATAAATGTTTCGGATGTCAAGAGTGATTGAATGACAGGCAGAACTACTCAGCCTGTCAAGAATAATGGAGCGATAAAAGAAAAACAAATTACCGACATTACCGACCTTCAAACTTAATCAGCATAGTTTTTTCGTGAGGGGGTAGAGTCCACTGTCTCAAAAAATATAAAAGATAGAGAGATGAAAATTTGTAGATAGTTTAAACTATTGAGCCTTATGAAAAAATTTTGAAAAATAGTGAAAAAAAGATTTCTAGAAAACACGTTTTTAAAAAAAACTTTACACAATCTCTTCTTAAAAGATACAATCTCGGTTATAGACGAAAATAAAAATTTCCGTTCCATGTAAATATGACTTGTTTTCAATTCAAAGACAATAATTCGACCAAGGTCACCAGAATTACCTCGAATTACCATCTACTTTTTTCCATCTCCCTCGAATACTTTGATTTTCTTTCTAATGTGAAAAAATTATGATTCCCATTTTCATTAGATAATCAAAAAATCATTTGTCTGTTTTTTAACCGACTTCAAACAAAAAAGGAGGAAGTTATCAATTCGACTGTATTTGTTTTATGTGGGTTACCTCAGAACTTTCGACTTTATGAACCGATTTTGATGACTCTATCTATCTATTTGAAAGCTGGTGCTTCCCGCGTGGTCCCATTTCATTTTGGTTCAGTTCTGACAACGGCATGCATGAGAAGACCATAAAAGTCTTAAATTTGCATTAAGTATGCACGACAAGAGGACGAATATCTCAATATCACGCCAACTGATTTCGATGATTATTTTTTTAGTGACAAATTAGTTAGTGTACTTCAGATTCACTAACAATCGACCGACTCCAAAAATAACAATAATTTTAACTACATTATATTATCGTTATTTTTTTTACTTTTTAGTGCATATTAATTTGTTTTGGAGAAGTTTTTCTTTTGAAGCCGGTTTTCTTTTTGTTAAAAGTTGTTTTTGTAAAATCAATCCCATAAAATGTAAGACACCAAATAACAAAATATGTTGCTTATACACCTATTACAATCTCTTTAAATGCAAAAAGTTTCATCAAATAATAATACCTACTTACTTATATTTAATAAAATTGTAAACATATAATTTATGATAATTTATGCAAATAAATAATTAATAATTATCTTCTAAAATCAATAAGAAAACGTAGTCACATGACTGAATCAAAATATAAAATTAAAAAAAAAAAGTAATTGCAAACAATTATAATGTGAATAATAAATAAAAATATTAATTGTAAATTTATACGTTAATTGGGAGATTATACTTTGATAGAGTTCAATATGAAAGTCAAGGTAATATTGAAATTGAATGTTAAAGGTAAAAAATAATATTGTACTTGTCAGTTACTATACAAGAATGACTGCTTAAACTTTAATACTTCGTAATATGGTAAATCTTGTCTGACTTGTTATCAAGTTGTAAATATTTTTTTTAATCATCTTAAAGATAATCATAAACAAGTGAAAACAAACAATTGTCTCAGTTAATTGTAGAAACACCATGTATAAACAGTATTGATTACGCAATCTTTTGTTTTTTCGTCATGTAAATAAAGATAGATAGCCACTCTTACATAGCTTCACAACACACATGTCAGACACACATAACTGATATTAACATATAATACATACTATAATACATAATGTTTTTTTTTATAAGGAACTTTGAACATTTGAACATTGAAATTTTTGTACTATCTCTAACGGTTTATAAGATGTCCTACGGACCGAAGACACAATTGACTTATGTTGCTCAGTACGAACTCGACCTCACTTTTTACGTCCTAAGCACGCTATAAAAATTTCAGCTTGATATCTCTGTTCGTTTTTAAGTTATGGTGCTTCACTATAGCGAGACAGATAGACAACCGGAAATGGAATAATTAGGTGATTTTATGAACATCTTTACCAAAATTTTGTTCGTAGCATCAACATTTTTAAGCGTTAGAAACTGGTGTACTGTAAGCGTTAAACCTAGTATACCTTGATATATTTCATATATATATATATGGTATTAAAATAGCGATAGCTTATGAATTTATAGATTGAATTTATATTGAAAGAAAATTGGAAAAAAATCTAATTTCCACGATGCCCAATATAGAATTTAAATCGATCATTTGTTACCTCTTCGAAATTTACGTTATGGTTAAAACTGGAATAACATGAAAACTGGAAAATGATTTATAAAACAATAAATAATTGCCACATTGTTAATAGACAGTAAGCATAACTAAAATTTTTTACCTTTGGGCAAAAAAACTTTTAGTTTATTCGAAGTAAAAACCACACTAATAATCAGTTTTAAGCATACCTGCATGAATAATAAAATATCATTTCTAACAAATACTAACCAGTAGCAAGATCTGTCGAGAAATTGCAGAATAAATCAGGGTATATTGGACTCTTGGTTCGGTTACTTAAAACATTAAGGCAACTGAAATAGAAAATTATCGAAAGTCTTCACAAAAAGTTTAATCATTTTATTTTAATTTTTTTCTTAAAAAAAAAAAATTGAAATACCACTTACATTTCTGGTTCGTTAATTTTTTGCAGCTTTTTATTGCAAAAAGTGGATTTATATAATTAGCAGATTTATAATTTGTAGTTTTTTAATTTTTCAAATCCGTTTTATTTAATTTATGAAAATTGTACAAATATAAAAATTTTTTATTTTTGAATAAAAACAAGTTTTTTCTTTTTTTTCTTTAATTAATATTTTATCTATCGTAAAACTTGGAATTTGATCGACCACTTATTTTTAACTATTTTTTGATTATTTATTAAAATTATGAATTTTATTGATCTTTAAGAGATAATAAATTTTTCAAAAAAAATACTCCGTAAAAAATAGTCTAGGAATTTTTTTGTTCCACCAATTTTAAGAATAGTTTTTAATGGTAACCATAAATTACTGTAATTAAAAGTATATTTAGTTTTGTCAGGATTAAAGGTTAGTAACAGTTGATAATATTTTATAATATAAAAAAATTTGCATAATTAATTTTATATTATTTAAATTATTTTAATATCAATTAATAAATGGACTAAATGTTATATAAAATATTTTTCCAATATAAGCAATATAAAAAAATAGTTACTAAAAACACGCTTTAGTAACAAGCTGAACTAAAAAGTAGAAAATAATTTCTTTAAATTCAAAAACATCATTTTATCTTAAAAAAGCGTGGAGTGCTAAATTTCAATTATTGTAAATATTTTTTAGACAGATATTAGCAAAAGTAAAGTCATCATAAAATATCTTATAAAGCACCTCATGCTTTTTTACGATAAAATGATTTTTTTGAATTTAAAGCAATTATTTTCTACTTTTTAGTTCATTTAGTTACAAAAGTGAGTTTTTTAATTTTTTAAAAGTGTTATTTATTTTGTGGTTTTTAGACTATTATCAAAAATTCAGAAAAAATGTGGTGGGAGCGCAAATTAATATATATACTTTCAGATATGAAAAACGGTATTCCTGAAAATCCTGATCAGGATAATCAAACAAACTTATTAAATTATTGTAGTGTCAGTGGTTCTTAATAAGAATGCTAAATTTCAAGTTAATTCGATGTTTTGAAGGGGGTCAATCACGTTCAAAGTTACATACTAACATATCAAACATACTAACATACTAACATGCGTATGAAGCTAATAAAAGCGAGTTAAAATTGTGGAAAACATTTGAAAAACATATTTGGTGCTATATTTGGATGCTCTATGTTTTTAATCCTATATTATTTAAGCCTATAAATTTTCGCTTTTTAGCCTATGCTGAGGATTCTGCATTGCATTTTTAACTTAAGTTAAATGTTCTTTAAATACGATGAACATAATAATTAATGAGTCAAATACCCTTACATAAAAAAAAATTAACCAACAACTTTTCTTTTTGTCAGCTCATAATTCACTACAGATGTTAGTTTTCACTTTCAACTTGTTTTTATTGAAAATGGAAATTCTTATGAAAATTCTTACACAACACCAACCATTATCTCTAGGTATTTTAATATCGATTGATACATGACAATAATTAAGTATTAAATAAAAATAGTAAAACAAAATAAGAAAAAAAAAACAACAAAATAAATTTCTCTTTTTATTATTTTTTAATACCCAATATCTCTTTTGTATAAAAGTATCCATCCATTCTACAACACCAAACAGCAAGTGGGACTTACAAGTTACAAGTAATAATAATAAATATGTAATAATAATAATGATCGACATGATATCACATAATATAAATACTTTTTTTTTAATAAATGTTTTGTCTGCTATGCGTTTTATACAGAGTGGGCCATTAAAAAAGCTTGGAAGTTTGTTGGACAGAGTAGAGGGGGGGGAGCGGAATGTGAACAGTTTAAATATAAATAGATTTTGATAATAAAAAAATCAAATTCGAGGTATTTCATTTATGAATTTGTGAGAGTGAAAAATTTTACGGAATTCCACAGGCTAACAAAATTTGATGTTTCTTTTTATGGGTATTATCAATATCCTTAATCTTCTTGATTCTAAGAGCTTTATTTTGATTGTTTTATAAACTAGGCTTTAAAAAAGTTAAAATCTATATTTTGTGAAGTATTTATCGAAAATCCCTGTATTTTGTACTAGATTTTTTGTTTTATATTACCAAAACAGTACATCGTTTGAAATGTGAGATTGAAGTAAAAGCTACTCTGAAGTTGAAGGTTTTACATCATATATAAACAGAAAAGATTTAAAACTTGCGGTTTGAGAATTAGAATTACGACTGAGCACAGAGCTTATAAGAGACCAAAGAAACTCTTAGAACGCACTCCAGGATTCATGAAAAAGAGATTTGAAAAAAAAAAAATTCATTCGCAACATGAGTCGAACCCGGACCTCTTGAATTTATCCGAAGCCTTAGCTAATACGGGCATATCAGCTCTAGACAGAATGTTAGAAAAATAAGAGTATATTATGTAGAGATAAACTAATGAGCTGCGGATAAACTGGACCAGAAAAAAAATCTAGGCCACCTATATTTTCAGAGAGTGCAAAGATTTTAAAAGATAATATACTTTTTAGGTGGAGAGAAGGATCGCTCTAGTGGTTATCTTGAACAGGTAATTTAATTTCGGAATATTATGTAAGGTGTTCAAGAAAATTATTTTCTTTATAGTTTTTTTTTTTTTTTTTGTACAGAACGTACCAGTGGTTAATAATAAGATATATGGGTGCCTCATGTATAAAATTGACTACATTCAGGAAAGGAATAACCACCTTTCTTTAGATCTTTCTATAAGAAAATCAATTTTCTTGGCTCTTAGAGATATATTTATATAATTATATCACTTCAAAAAGGTTGAGGTAAAACATGGGACAGTGAAAGATTATGCAATTCTTTGTTTCTTCCCAGATTGCTTA
Organism: Chrysoperla carnea; assembly: GCF_905475395.1. Classification (NCBI taxonomy): domain Eukaryota; kingdom Metazoa; phylum Arthropoda; class Insecta; order Neuroptera; family Chrysopidae; genus Chrysoperla; species Chrysoperla carnea. The sequence goes on along the minus strand of NC_058339.1, from coordinate 72,462,010 downwards.
ACACCACTTAGCTTCATTGATCATTTTCAATGGTTCACTCTCTATACATATTTTGCTAAAAATAACAGTGACTTAAAAATGAAAGAAAGAGTGAAATTTAAAATAAATATAATTTTTAATTAATAAAAATAAACGTTTTATATTCACCTTGCCTTGCCGTTGCCAGAAGAAAGTTTTTTTTTAGTCATCACTTTGTTTATATATTATATTATTTATATATTTTTTATTATTACCACAATAATAACACATCAATACAAAAATTTATATTATTTAAAATGAATATTTTATTGCTATAATATGTTGTGTTGAATCATAAAGGTGTATCAATTGGATGAATCAAGAATTTATGTATTTTTATTATCCGGAATTATTTTCATATACGTTTTTGCACGTATTACTTTACTTTTATTTTTAAATGTATGACGGAAATTATTTTATGAAATTGAAAATGAACATTTATGAGAGAAATGGGGAGTTTAAGAATGAAATAAAAAGGCATAATGGTTCAAAACATGACTGTGATATAGTGAAGAATGTGTATAGTGAAGAAGCTTCTCTGAAAATTTTTTAAATAAAGACAAAAAAAAAAGTTTATTTTTTATAAGTTTTGAAATTGGGACAATGTCGTGACACAATATACCATTGTCGTTAAATTTTCTCTTGTTATAATATATCTACATCCAAAAGTTAGTTTCAATGCTAAAATAACTAGCCAAAAATATATTTAAAACTATTTGGCTTTTGTTTAACAAATCTTAAGTAAGTAAAGACCATATAATCAAACAAAGCAAAAAAGTTATATAATTAATTAAATAAAAAAAACATCGTTGATCCTAAAAAACAATTTGAATAGTATTAGATACTAGAGTGATACCCATCCGCTTCGCTGGGTATAAAAGTAAAGATTGATAAAGATTGCTGTCGCTTATCCCCTTTCTATAACACTCGAAATAATATATATATGGTTCTCTATTTTTTAAATGTATAATAGTCGTAATTATTCATTGAGTATATCAGAAAAGATGGCCGTGAAATATTTTATATTACTATTTTTAAAGAAATCTGTAATTTATGGAAATATGAAATGACTACTTTTACAGAAATCTGTAATTTATGGTAATGTCAAATTAATTTTTTTTTTTTAATTAATATATCTTTATAAATTATATCTCATGTGTTATTCTGATATATCAGCTGTATTGCTATACAGTTTCATTAAAAACCATTCGCTTGTTTTAGCATGAAAGCGTAACAAACAAACATACAAACATGCTTACTTTCCCATTTATAATATATAGAGATAGAGATTATGTCGCCTCTTTTCGACTCTTCCACCAAAAAGTTGGTATTTATTATACAGTAATTAATTACTGAATTGAAAAAATCGAGTTTACTTGACTGATGATGTTCTTATAACAAGTAACTGTTCCTTGAATCAACGATCTGAATACCTATAATCAAGAAAATAAATAAATGTTTTCTTGGTCCAAGTACTTTTTTTACTGTGTATAATAAGGAAATTGGATAATGAAACAAATTAAAGAAGTCAAAGTTGATTTTATCTAATTTTGGGTATTGTTTTTCTTGATAGAATATTGACAGAAAGAATGAATCAAAACTGATTTCAAAAATTCTGCCACATATTAATTAAAAAAAAAAAAAAAAAATTAATGAATATCTAAATAAATCAATATTTATCTTTTAGCTGAAAAAATTGCTCATATTTTAAGCCAATGCGTACGTTTCTTTGTTTAATTAAATTCTACCATTTTACCAAGGATAAAATAAAATTGCTTTAAGCTAAAAAATATTGTATTTATGATTATTGAAAAAATATTGTATTTATGATTATTGAAATGTATTGATTGTGTTTTTATTGTTAATTCACGTGATTTTTCAAGGTATTCCAAACAGTTATTTTTATTTACCTTTTTCTTCATTAGGTATTTATTATTATATGAATATATTTATAACTGTTATTAATAATCTAACTGTTGACTGAAGAAATATACCTACTGGGACTTGTCAGTACGAGGAATTTTCCTCGAATTTTAAGAATTCCCTCGAGCAGAATGTTTATTATATGAAATATTATGGTATTTTTTCTTTATTACCATTTAATAGATTATACGCACTTTGAGCATGGAATTCACATAGATTACTAATTGTTTTATTGATCAGTATTTGCTAAGGGCTATCAGAAGCTCTTATTGGCAAGGTATTTTGGATTTTAATACCATGCATATAAAATATACCAAGGTGTACTAAATTTAGTCCCAAGTTTGTAACGCTTAAAAATTTGTATGTATGGTTTTCTATTTCTTTAAATGTATAATAGTCGTAATTATTCATTGAGTATATCAGAAAAGATGGCTGTGAAATATTTTATATTGACTATTTTTACAGAAACCTGTAATTTATGGTAATGTCTATGAGCTATATTGCTGTACAGTTTCATTAAAAACCATTCGCTAGTTTTAGCGTGAAAGCTTAACAAACAAACAAACAAACATGCTTACTTTCACATTTATAATATATAGAAATAGAGATAGAGATAACGTAATCTGAAAAATTTATAAGCAATCCTTCACCCCATGAACTCAAGGTAACGATTATTGTATCATGGAAAAAAAACAATCAATACTTCATTAATAGTTCTTCCGTAATATCTTTATTGTATTTCGAAAAAAAATATTAACAACTTTATTATAATATATGACAAAAAAAAAACTCATTTTGGAAATATTAAAAGGCTTGGCCGCCTCAAGTGTTTCACACACACACACAAATGGATTTAAATATTATATTATTGAACTTCATCCATGGCCAAGCAGCCGCATTCGCTTTGCTGTTTAGATAAATAAACGCCAAACCTTAATAAAGAAGAGTAAGCAACAATTTCGGATGACATCATTTAAACAATAATAAATTATTATTGATGTGATTTTATAAACAATAAACTATATGATTTTGTTTGTGTAAATAATAACAGGTTCAAATTTTGCAAGTTATTATGTATGAACTTGGTTCGAGAACAGGTGTGTTTATTAATAATGGTGTTCCGCATTTTATTATAATTATCAATGTGTCTTATTGGAATTGAAGAGTTTATTGTGTGAAATTAACCGCAAAGAATTTTCATAACAAAATCCACTTTTTTTAGCATTACCCTAGCGATTACCATAAAAACTTATTTTTATTTCACCGGTTTATAAAGTGAAATAAATCGTGAAATTCGTGGAAAATCTTTTCGATTTTCATAGTACCAACAAGCAGGCCCAGATTTAGAAATTTGCCGTCTCAAGGCAGTTGTAAAAATTGCCATCCTTCCCCCTCAAAACTTTTTCAATGGTATAATAAGTTTGGTTTGCCGCTTCCAGGCAGTTGCAAAAATTGCCATCCTTCCTCCTCAAAACTTTTTCAATGGTAAAATAAGTTTAGTACAAAAAGTTTTTGATTTAATAAAATGCATCTTTCTGAGAGCAAATATTTTATTTTATTATCGTCAGTCAACAAAAATATTGTGTATGCAATTAGTTTTTGTAGAAAATAAGATGATCTTCGATACAGAAACTTATAGAATATTGGATATTATTCCAATATCGAAACTTGTATAAATCGATTCTTTTCCCAATTCAGACATTTTCCGCTTATAATGTTGGTACGCGTGCCAACGAAATAGGCCGGAAATACAATTCCCATGACCATAAGTTTCCGAAGTTTGCCGCCCTTAGTGTAATTCATAGTTCCTAGTTAATTCTCTTCATATTTAAAATGAAAGATAAAAATTTTAAAACCTATCAAATAAAATTGATGTTAAACAAAATGTTTTAATTTTATTTCAAATTTTTTATAGGTAATTGATGATTTTTCTGTAATATTCTAATAATAGTTATAAACGAACATAAACAATAATGCAATTAAACACATTTATCGTGTTATAATTTCCTTAAAAATAAAAATAATAAGATGTTATTAAAAAACAATTAATCATATCCTGTATTGTTTTTAATAATATTATTTAATAATAAAATAAGAACAATAGTACGAAAAAACGAAAGTATTTTATGAAATATTGTTAATAATTTTTTATTTATTTAATAATTGCTGTTGCACCTAAAAAATCATAATTTTTATTTTTTGTATGAGGGACTGTGGGTTTGAAAATATTGTATTTTTTAATAGATATAATAAATTTAATAAAAAATTTAATAAACCTTGAAAAATATTTACAGCAATTTCATGACTACCATGAAAATAAAGAGGTAAAATTTATGCCAAAATGTTCAATCATAAATCGTGTTCATGTGGGTAGGTATTGTTTACGTTTAATTTACTCCCTGGGTAATCATTATTTTTACAACTGCCAATGTCGTTGTATTTGATTTTTTTAATCAGTAAAACTTCTCTGTATTCGTCGCTGTTTTTTGGGTGAAAGAGACACCAATTAGTAGTAGTCAAGCAACAATACACTTCTGTAGAGAAATTGAGGCTCAAACCTCTTGCTATTGCGAGAATGATCCTTCAAAAATTATCGAAATAAATTTGACATCGACGTTGATAGATTTTTTCGGATTTTTGAAATCTATTTAGTAAAAAAATCGGGATTGATTCAATTTTTAGTAAAAACAGCAAGACATAATACAAAAACTAACATTATAAGTATGTACTTAAAAACTAATCATGTAAGTTCGATAATTTTTAAATTCTTCAGTTTTGTCTGAATTTCAACTAATTAGATATTTTCTTTTCTTTCACGACACTGCGAGACTTGAAACATAAAAACTTTTCTGCATTATCTATGAGAAACATATATTTTCGAAATTTGGGAGTTTTTGCTATTAACTTTCGCCTGATGATACTTTTTGATGATATATTTAGTAAAAATTAGTTATATTAATTAGATGCTATATTTAATTAACAGTAAAAGATCAATAAAAATGGAACCTTATGGATATTTTCTTTTCATATTATTGTGTAAACACGTGGCATACGATGTAATCTACGTAACACGTTTAGAATCTAGGAAAATATTTGAATCTTCTGACTAGAAAATTAAACAAATTCTAATCAATTAAACAATATACAGCATATTTATATTGACATTTAAATATTAGAATTAATATCGAGGAAATAATAAAAAATTGAGGACGATTTAAAAAAAAATTGACTTCCTTGATTTTAATTATAAAAATTTTAAATATAAGGTAAAAATTAATCTGATAAAAAATTAATTCAGAGCTATAATGCTTTACGACATTTACCTATCAAAAAATGTGTTTTGAAGACGGCCTTTATAAAAAAACTAGAATTTTTTATTTATGTTAAATAACAATTAATTTTACATTGATTTTATTTCCTTTTAAAAAATTTACATTGCGTAAAAATAAATTTCAAACAGGAATAAATCGGAAATTAAGAATCCTAATCGTTTTAATACAATCTCGTTTAATGCATTCAACAAATATCTACTCATAAAAATTCGTAAAAGGTTAATAAACAGAATTATACACGGAAGTGTGTAAAAAAAGTTCTCATTTTTTATAGTAATACTAGAGTGATACCCACCCGCTTCGCTGGGTTTAAAAGTAAATATTGATAAAGATTGCTCTCGCTTATCCCCTTTCTCGATATAATGGTAAGGATTGTTTTACGCAGGTAAAATATATGTATGGTTTTCTATTTTTTAAATGTATAATAGCAATTATTCATTGAGTATATCAGAGAAGATGGCCCTGAAATATTTTATAATAACTCTTTTTACAGAAATCTGTAATTTATGGTTTTGCCAAATGACTACTTTTACAGAAATCTGTAATTTATGGTAATGTCAAATTAAATCAACTTTTGAATTTTTTATTAATATAACTTTATAAATTATTATATCTCATGTGTTATTATGATATATCAGCTATATTGCTGTACAGTTTCATTAAAAATCATTCGCTAGTTTTAGCGTGAAAACGTAAGAAACAAACAAACAAACATGCTTACTTTCGCATTTATAATATAAAGAGATGTATTTTAAATCTGAATTAACAATCAAATAAACTAATTTAAATGAATAAAATATTTTTTAAATCAAAATTGTATTAAATTTTTTAAAGAAAAAGTTAATAATCCATAAAATATAATTATTTTACTACAATTTCAAGTTAAAAAACCATAATCTTTTGTTAAATTCAAATCGGCGACTCTGTGTCTAAACGATGTATACAAAACATCTAACTGTACATATTATAGTTCATTATCATTTTATAATTTAATAATAATAAGTATTATTTAATGGATATTAAAGCGTTTTTTTTTTTTATTTTTTTTTTTACCTTTTTTAGAAAAAGAAAAAATAGATAAATTACGTTAAATAGCGCAAAAAAAATACAATTCTTAATATATACCTCTCATATAATGTCAAGGCTGTATAAAAGAGAATATTCTTTAATTCTTTTGATTATTTATAAATAAATTCTTTTTTTTTTTTTTTTTAAGTTTCACTTTTAATATATTATGAATTTTATAATTGGATAACATTTATTTATTAGTGATGGTCACTTCCTTGCTTGTCTAATTAAAGAATGTTTATTTACTATGATGTCAATTTACTTTTTAATCAATCATTAATTTCGCTAATTAGTAAAATTGTGCAAATATTTTTTTTTTTCTAGATGATTTAAATAAATTTATTTTGTAAGAGTGTTTAATTAAGAGGCGGGTATTTTGTCATTAAAATAAAAATACCCTCATGATTGAATGTGAAATTGAAAGTTATTTTTAATACGTTTTTATTAGCTTGATATGTATCTATGTATTTATGTAATGGAATTTTTGAACGTTATTTTCACTCACTTCAAAACGTCGAATTGAATTGAAACCTCGCATACTTCACAAGGACCAAAGCATTTATAAGAATTGAAATCTACCACCCCACGCTTTTTTACGATAAAATGATTTTTTTTCTTAAACACTCTATTTTTTTTAAATCTTATTTTCTTACTTTTTGGCTAAGCTGGTTACAAAAGCGTGTTATATTTATAGTTTTTTTAAACTATTATTTATTTGTAATTAATCAGCGTTTGAATTTGGGAGGAAAGCTAAAATCAAAGTAAAATTAATCGAGTTATAATACGAATTAATGATTAAATTCATGAATAAAGCTACAAGGCACATTAAAATCTGTTAATAAGTTCAGTACGACATTTTTTTTTTAAATTTTGAACACCTATTTCAAAGTTATGATGTTTTAATAATGAGATTGGTAGATGAAAAGGTTGTCGAATTAGAGTCAAAAATAGTGTGGCCAGCTGTCTGCCAGCATGATAATTCATAAACAAAAAGAAATTTCAAGTTAAAATTTCTATAGGAATTTCTATTTCTCTCAGGACGTAAAAAGTGAAATTCATTTCTTAAATTAGCAACATAGGTCAATTGAGTCTTGGGCCTACTAATACATGGTTATATTTTTTGTTGCAATATAAGTTTGTGAACAATTTTGAAATTTGAAAAAAAAATTTTTATACCATGTATATATGAAATATACATAGTATATTAAGTTTAGTCCCAAGTTGGTAACGCTTAAAAATTTTGATGCTACGAAAAAAATTTGGTAATCGATCGGAAATTGATCCGAAATATCGTTTTTTTTCGAAAATTACTCGGCCAATCGCCAAATAAACTCGATTTTTGAATTTCTCGGGTCAAAATTACCTTATAAACTGAGTTTCATCAAATTCCGAAACAAATAATTTTTTACGATTTTTTCGAATTTTTCTAAGGGGTACCCCTTGAAAAAATTGCAGAAAATCGATAAAAATTTATCGTCTCCAATTTCGATAAAAACCTGTATATAAGGTAATTTTGACCCAAAAAATACAAAAATCGGGTTCATTTAACTATTGGGCGAAAAATTCTCGAGATAATGCCGGAAATCGATCCGAAATATCGTTTTTTTTCGAAAATTACTCGGCCAATCGCCAAATAAACTCGATTTTTGAATTTCTCGGGTCAAAATTACCTTATAAACTGAGTTCCATCAAATTCCGAAACAAATAATTTTTTACGATTTTTTCGAATTTTTCTAAGGGGTACCCCTTGAAAAAATTGCAGAAAATCGATAAAAATTTATCGTCTCCAATTTCGATAAAAACCTGTATATAAGGTAATTTTGACCCAAAAAATACAAAAATCGGGTTCATTTAACTATTGGGCGAAAAATTCTCGAGATAATGCCGGAAATCGATCCGAAATATCGTTTTTTTCGAAAATTACTCGGACAATCGCCAAATAAACTCGATTTTTGAATTTCTCGGGTCAAAATTACCTTATAAACTGAGTTTCATCAAATTCCGAAACAAATAATTTTTTACGATTTTTTCGAATTTTTCTAAGGGGTACCCCTTGAAAAAATTGCAGAAAATCGATAAAAATTTATCGTCTCCAATTTCGATAAAAACCTGTATATAAGGTAATTTTGACCCAAAAAATACAAAAATCGGGTTCATTTAACTATTGGGCGAAAAATTCTCGAGATAATGCCGGAAATCGATCCGAAATATCGTTTTTTTCGAAAATTACTCGGCCAATCGCCAAATAAATTCGATTTTTGAATTTCTTGGGTCAAAATTACCTTATAAACTGAGTTTCATCAAATTCCGAAACAAATAATTTTTTACGATTTTTTCGAATTTTTCTAAGGAGTACCCCTTGAAAAAATTGCAGAAAATCGATAAAAATTTATCGTCTCCAATTTCGATAAAAACCTGTATATAAGGTAATTTTGACCCAAAAAATACAAAAATCGGGTTCATTTAACTATTGGGCGAAAAATTCTCGAGATAATGCCGGAAATCGATCCGAAATATCGTTTTTTTTTCGAAAATTACTCGGCCAATCGCCAAATAAATTCGATTTTTGAATTTCTTGGGTCAAAATTACCTTATAAACTGAGTTTCATCAAATTCCGAAACAAATAATTTTTTACGATTTTTTCGAATTTTTCTAAGGGGTCATAAGGTCATTTGGGTCTTTGCTCCGTAGGACCTATCTTGTAAACCGTTAGAGATAGAACAAAAATTTAAATATAAAAAATGTTCCTTATAAAATATTAAACAACATTTTTTACCCGTGAGATCACAAAATTGTATAGTATGTATGTTATGGTTATATCAGTTATAGTATCAGACAAAGTAATCAACACTGTCCATACATGGTATTTCGACAATTAATTCAGTTAATTGTTTGTTTTCTCTTGTTTTCTTTTAGCTTAATTTCAATGTCTTTAAGAGTATTGAAACCGTTTAAAAATGAAAATTAATATGGCATTAAAATAAAATTAATGCCATAAATGCTTGAATTTTAATATAAGTATTAAGTATTTCGAAGGATAGTTGGAAGAGTTGGTGGAGGCAACGGGAAATTTTAGTTATAGAAGTATAAGAAAAAAAATAATAAATACTTTTGGATTAAATTTTAATCTAAAAAGCGATTATGTTATCCTTTGAGAGAAATTTGAGCCTCTGTCGGATTTCGAAGACATAACTTTCCACTTTCGAGCTCTGATAATATAAGTGTCTTAGTATGCTCACTTACTCGGATAAACGGCAAAGTTTAACGTCCTTAGAAATAAGATCTTATCTATGTACATTTACTCAGTCAATAAAAATAAAATTCATATTCAAATGACATAACACATTATAGATTTGATCTATTGGCACAATTTCTAAATCCACCGATAGATATTCCGATAAGAACCTATACAACAAATGTTTACCTAATTATAATAAATGTCAATAACAATTATTATATTATTATAAAATTATAATTAATCCGCCTACATGCATGCCATTCATGGCTGCTGATACACACACGATATAATTCGTTGTGTTGTTAGATATTTGATAATATTACAAACAATATACCTAATATAATAAATTATTTATAATTTTTATAATTAATTCAAAAAATAATGAATCAATGAATGGAGAATGAAAGTGTTGACATTAAAAAATAATAATAATTTTACATAACATATGTCACGTATAGTAATAATTTGGTTTCTTTCTTTACTAATCATAATAAAATAAGTTGTCTTAGGTACACTTATATTCAAAAGATATTGTACTAATAAATTCATCTATACTGGTGTAATCGTAAAATCAGCAGAATGTTAACGATATATCGGACGGACAAATCAAAGAGTGTTCACTAAGGTAATTTGCTCAATTCAGTAGTTGTCTGATGTCCAATTTGCCATATTACGCATATAAATGTAAAACTAAACTTGATACCATGACAACATTTGAAAGGGAACATTCAAAGATTGTTCCTCATCTTCTTTTAACGTCACTAACCTATATCTTCTTCTTTGTTTAGTTAGGAACTTTAAACGTTCATATTTTGCATACTTCCAAAGATTTTCAAAAACCAACTTCACTTTTCTGCCCGTGCAGTGAGAAAACTTAGTCAACATGCCTATTATACGCATAAATTATCAAATCAGAGTTATAAAATCACACTCGTATACCCTCCTTTAGAGTAGACTATTATCAATCCATCAAATTATCAAACAAGAGTCCTCTGGCTGGTTCAATAAAATTATAAAGGCAAAATAATTATTTTCTGTATCCTATAGACAAATTTGATCCAAATTGTAAAGCCAGAAATTAGAAAAATATGACCGAAATTAAGTAAAATTAAAGAAAAGGTTCAGTAAAATAATTGGATATAAATTATGTGAGATTCATTTACATTTGGATGTTAGAATTGCATCAAGCATAATGAATCTATTTTTTTGATAATGTAGTAATTTTTTTACATATTTGGTTTATTGAAAATCGATAAAATTTGTGTGTGCTAGAGCAAAAACAATTTTTTTTGAATTTTAATGACGTCATCAATTACAAAATATCAATTTTTTGTACAATGTAAGTTAATTAGACCCAATATGTAAAGTTAATTGAAAATTTAAAAAATATGGCCCAAATTAAGTAGAATTACATATTCGATATATTGAAATTTGATAAAATTTGCGTGTGATAGCAAAAATTAAGAAAAAAAAGTCCGTTTTTTGAATAGCAAATCAAGAATATGTTGATTAAAAACGATATTAGGATAGTGAAAAATTTTTTGAATTCCTTTGTGTATTGTATAATTAAAAATAATTCAGCTATCATGTAAACTTGTACATTGATTATAGCTGATGATCAATTCATACATCTGCCTATATCTATTTATCTATTGTTAACAATAGATAAATTCTCACGTTGAACGTGTCATATTAAAAAATATCTTTAAAACAAATAATATATTTGATGATTAAAATATTTATTATAAATGCCTATATCTGTACATGCATTATGTATGGGAGAGTGCTGTACCTTGAATTATAATTTAAACTTTATGTTTTTCTACACGCTATGGGCCTGCATACACTAACGTTCTTCCCCAATGGAAAGTCTAAAGGGAAGTGCATGTGTGTACTCATCACGAGACGTTACATTTTCCTGTCGGAAAGAATGTCGCATAATGGTGACGGAAAGAGTTTAAATTTTTGCAACATCGAATATATAAATTATCTATAATTATAAAGAAACTATTTGCTTAGGTTATACCCATATCAGAAACAAAGTGAACAAAAATTTATAAAATTACAACATGGCGCGCCATATATCGCGACCAAGTATTGTTGTGCGAAACTGGGCCGAACACGTGACATTCAATCATATACACTTTCTTCGAGGTAAGAATTCTTGCGTATTGAGGCTTTATAAATTCTTTTTAGAATTTTTGTATTATGTATTATGTATGATTCACGAAGCACCTTAAAGAACACCCCTTAAGGAACCTTGTTTCAAGAGATTGGAACATTGAAGGCTCTACAACTACAACCGTCTTGTATAGACATACTCTTTTCAGAGCATCCACAAACAGCTTCAACTTTTTTTTTTCGGTTGATTTAGGGTGAATAGGACTTAGTTTTCTTCTATTTGTACTATGCTAATATAAGCATGTTAGACTATACAAGTGGACAAAAAAATTGTAATACTTGGTACCTTCCCTAGAATTATTGATCACTGATCACTGGTACAATACGTTATTACAATTCAAGGGATAGTTTCAAGCTTTAGGTTCTAAAAATTTTACGTAATATTTAAAACTAAGACATGAGATTACAAATTATCCATCAGTAAGTAGGGATTTAGATTAGATAGTTGTCAAATTGAAAATAAACGAACAGCAAAATTTTCACAATTTTCATTTTGCACAAAGTTTCTCGTTTAATTGAAAATAAAAACACAATGGAAATTATTCTCTAGTTTGCGGTTTAGTTAGTCAACTTTATCTTCACACACTTGTTTCTAACGGAAAACAATATCTTTCTAGAAATTAAAAATTTGACCAAGGTACAATGCTTTACCAAATGTATTGTATGCACATAAATAGTTATTAGACACAAATAAAATGATTATGATCGCATGATTTTATCATTTTAGGTCAAAAACCTGTTGTACCTTGTATTGTATAACACGATTTTATGTTATTTATTGTGATTATTAACTATTATATTATTATATCTATAATCAATAAATCATCATTCATCATACATAGAAAACATGTGTGGACTTTTAATTAATACACTTGACCGAAATTTGCTTTGTGTTTTATGCAAATGCTAGCTGAAATACTTGGCCCGGATATTTCACAACGCTGTGCGCTTACATGAATTTCACTTGATTTTTTTTTGAACTGGTAGAAAATTCTAAAAAGCAACAATTTCCAAAAAGAGTATTCTGCTATGTTTGAAAAAGTACTTCAAAATGTAAATTTTTCTAAAAAAAAGCCACTAAAAAATTATTTCGTCAAAATAAACACGCTTTCTTGCCATTAAATAAAATTAACTTTTAAACCTTTTGATTCGCACCAAAACGCTGTCAGCTATTTTGGTGACGTAATATTGATAAAAACAACAGTCGTGTATTTAATTATTATATGTATAAATAAAGTTGATGGTAACATAACCTACAATCGCTTTGAAGGCCATCAACAAATTACTAATTAATGCAGATGATTTTTGCCTATATGATGTCACATCATGGCAGCTCGTGTTTTAGGTCACTTGATATACAGATTAAAAATTACGACTTTTAATTTTAATATAATAAAACAATCATGTGCTTTTTTCATTCAAATTTCATAATCGAAAGTACCCTATACAACTCTTTTATTTATCGCTTCTTGATAAAATATAAATTCTTGGTATAAAATTAATTTATATAATTGTGAAAATTATTATACAATTTATTAAATTACAATAAAAATTACAAGAGATGCATTCAATGAAAAAAAATTTCATTCAAATTGGAGCATGAATGATACATATTTTTTGTTGTTGTAATTTTTGAATAAATTAATAATTTATATAATAACTTGTAATATGTAAACTATTGGAATATGGTTTATGCATCCATATTTTAACTATTTTTTAAAAAATATTACCTTATAGAAAATATGAAAATATGATTTACTGGAACTTACGAAATAGTAGATGTTAATTAAATATAATTTAAAAATTAATTGATATTTAAGTAAATATAATATATGAATTAATTATGAAAATATAGATTAATAGAATATTCAACCGCAACGAAATTATATTTTTAATTTTTTTTACAAAAAAACAAAAAAATTATTTATTATATAATATTTATAAAGAATTTATTTTATTTAAGTATAAATTTATGTTAATAATAATTTAATATTATTTTAATTTTTTTTATATAAAAAATTCAATTATTTGAAAAATTTTATTTTATTAAAAGATGAAGTGATATGAAAGCTGTTATTTCAAGTGAAAATCGAATTGAATTGAAAAACATGAAATAGATATTTTTTCTATTTGTATTTTGACTGATTTTTTGTACGACTTTTTTCGTATAGCTTATATTTTCATTATAATTAATTATCACAATTACTTCATATTTTCACATTTTGTGATCTCTGCTGTTTGCAAGTTCTTATAAAAACTTACCACTTTTAATCTGATAGAACATATTAACGGATAGTGAAGAACTTACCTAGAAAAAAAGAAAATTCAATTAAAATAAAATTCAATTATTATATTATATTTGGAAAAGAAGTTTTCTTTCAAATTGTTAGTGTAACAGTTATTGTTAATTTACAAAATTTCTCATATCCATTTTTTTCTTTAAAAATCATTTCAAAATATTTTTGGTAAATGGATAAAAATAAAAATTGTTTATTTTAAGGATTAAAATACTAAATGTCAGTATAAATTGATTTAAAGTTGAAAATTTTTATCGTTAAGTCATAAAGTAAATTTTCTAAATTTAGACATTTAAAAGAAGAATAATTTTATCAAAAATTTAGTTCTTTGTCGAGAAATAGTTCATAAAATAATTATAGTTATTAAATTCAACTCCCAAAAATGTGATAATTAATAAACCCACAATAGTACTGATTTTATTAAGTTAATTAAAAAAAAATCTTTAACCACAAAAAATTGCTTCTTGTATTATGAGTTATGAGACCTTGAAATTCACTTTGTAAAATGTAATTCTCAAAATAAATAAATTATAAAAAGCTGAAAGCTTAGTACTAGCGTAAATAACTCATTACATTAAATATGCAAACGTATATGAGAATACTGCAATTATGCATTTACTAAGCTGAATTGAATTGAATAGAAATTAAGTTTAACTAGAAAATTTTCTCAAGGAAAACCAAATAAATATTTTGGCCTTGATATCTTAAGTTAATTTACAAAATTGGAAAATTACATGTAGATTGGACGTTAAATTATACAAAATAGTAATTATTGTATTTATTAAATATATTTTTTTTTGGAATAATCATTTTTTTTATACAATGAATTACTTAATAAATTAAAAGTAATATTTATCATATGTCCGGTTTTTAACAAAATTTAAATGATAAATATACTATAAAAAAAAAAAAACTTTAAATAATGTAATTTTAATATCTTTTAATCCTTCTCAATTTTTTCTATAGTTTAAAATACGAATAAATTAAGTTTTTAAAATATTTTTTATTAATTAAATTATTAATTTTTTTTATTAAATAAATTATTAAACTTCTGAGATAATTACATTTACTTTTATTAATCTTGATTTTGTAGTTATTTTAATTATTTAATTGCTTACATTTTGTTTAAATTAAACTGGTACGTACTGGATTTAATTGGTCCTTCTTAATTAGTTCAGCCATACTATTTTTAAAGAAATGAAATAAGTTTAAAAGTTGTACAAAGCAGGAACTAGTAAAAGCTTCCTATATTAAAATTTAGGAAGAAATATCTGATGAAGGTTTGTCAACTAAGCGAGAAACTCGAAAAAGTCATACATTTATAGCATTAATTTTATAATAACTATTCCATTATAGAATTTTGCTGCTCGAAACTATAGTCTTTATGTTGAGTTTATCGCCCTATTAGCTCAGTTGTTTAAGACGTAACCAATTCCGTCCGCGGTATGCTTAGGGTAGCGGGTTCGATGCCCGCCGTCGCAACAAAATTAATTTAATTACCAGTTGTGATGGACTGGTGTAGTGCCTTCATGCATATACCTAAATGAAATTATCAGCGGAAAGATGGTAAAACACATGGTATCACAATGGGCTCTACAGCCTAAGTGTGCCCTTCGTGGACAGATAATATAGCCTAACCTAACCTAACCTTATGTTTAGGCTTTACAACATTTTTGAACTTTGTTCAAAATTTTTTAATGATTTTTTAAATTTATAGTTTTTTACTTCAAACAGAATATTAATTACAAGATGAAAGGTTCATTACATTATGGAAAATAACTAAAAATCAAGTATTCACTTTGTATTCCAAAAGTGTCTATTTAGTCTTTAGTCATCATTACGTAATTTTTCAACAGTATTAATCGGCCATAATTGTTAATGATTTGATTATCAAAATAAACCTGACAGTTTTTAAAACCTTTTCCTCAAATTTTTATCAATAGAGTTTTATATTTATTATTTTGAAAAATTATTATGATTGAAAATCTATTCAATTTTGTTTTTAAATTTTATTAAATAATACAAAATTGACATAGCTTTATAAAGTGAATTTTAGCTAAAAAATATAAATAAGCGATATAATATTTGCATTTTTAGTAAAGTCGTTTTTATGGCGTAGGCGCCGGTAAGAAATATGCCACATATGTAGGGGAGACTGCAAATTGACCCCTTAAGAAAAAAATGTAAATTCTAGTCAAACTGATTGAGAAATGAGTAACGTTGAAATAGTAATGATAAGTGTTGAAATATTGGCATGTAATTTTTTTTATTTTCCCAAACTTTTAGAATTATTCAATAATTCTCGAAATATATTGTTTTACCGACCTTTTAAAATAGATAGATAAAATGACCCCATTTAATTTTTTTTCAAAAAGGTTCATTTAAGTATGTGGGTTTCTTTCACCGATTACAATTTTACACCCAAGCCAAGGTAGGATTAATTTTACCCGATATAAATGGAATCATTTAGCCTGTAACGACATATTTGAATTCAAAATATATCATAAATACTATTCAAATCCAACAGAAATTATGAAGCTAACAACCACCAGGCGAAAAATAATACAAAAAAGGAAATTTTGGAACATAGCTATCGATAAATATAATAGATGGCTTTAATAGATCTTTTAAAACAATGAGGAATCATTTTACTCCAATTTTCCTTAAAACGCTAGCTGTATTGTTTCTTACAGTTTACAAAACTATAATTAAATCGACAAAAGAAAAAGAAAATTTCTAATCGAAAAAAAATAATTAATATATCTAAGAAACGCACCTACCAAGTAATTTTGTTTTGATACTTTCGTATGGAATAAAAATTATTTCAAATTTGTGATTGAAATTCATCTATTTAAAAAAATAAATAAAATGCTAATTTTAATTATTGTTAGTTTATTCTATTTGTTATTAATATTACATTTTTATTGTTATTTTTGCCGGAAAGTATTATCAAGGACAATAATTATTATACTTTACATTCCAGACAGCAGACTCTGAGATAGTTGTTTTTTTTGTTTAGTCTTTGTGTTGATATCTATAATAATTTTATTTTTTATGCTGGAAATGTCAATGACAAAAACACCTATCCCTTACAAAATATTCAATCCATTTTTCGATTGAGATAATTTCAATAGATCTTCATTAAAATTGTTAAGGTTTTGCTAGTTTCCTGAAGGAAAGATGATATGAAAAAAATAATTTTTCCTTGTAAGTCAATCGATAGACAATATTTTCTTAAGGATGTATGAGCATGACAACAATGTTTGATTTAAAGGCTCAAAATTTGTTTGTAGGTAGTCTTTTACTCAAAGAATATGTGGTTAAAATTTCAGCCTAGGTAACCGTGCAAATTTTTAAGAAAAAAGTCATTAAAAATCGATATAAAATACATTGGCTCTTATGGAGGAATCTCAAAAAACGACATATTTTGGAAGTTTTTGATAATTTTCATTTGGAATGAATGAAAACAAATTAAAAAAAAACTTTTTAATAGAAAGTAAACATATTAGCAATGAATTAGAAAAGAAAAAAACTAAGTGTCACCGTCTATATAAGGGATGTAAGAGCAGGGTAGATTAAGGGTTGAAATTATTTTTATCTTATTTTCAACTTTGATGATGAATTTTGTTATAACTTCATGAATGTAGACGAAAAATAAGAATAAAATTTTTCGATATGTGTCTTGGTTTTCGAAATATCGAAAGCTAAATAATTAAACATTTTCAATTTTCGATATTTTGAAAATTAGGCCAGATATCGAAAAATTTTATTCTTACTTTTCGTCTTATATCGTCAAGTAATAATATAAATTTATCATCAAAATTGAAAATATCTATTTTTAAATTTGTACCCCCACTACCATGCTCATACATCCTTAAGCAAATGATTTTATTTTTATACTAATTGTATAGGATTTCTGGAAATATGTCAGAATTTATTATTTTTAAGTATTCGATTTTTTTTTCGTGTTTATTTAAAGTCACTCTGACAACCCAGGTTCGTTTTAAGTGCGACTGCACTTAAATACGATCTTTGGATGAACTTAGTAGGTCTGTAGGTCTATTTCGGATTCGATCCAGATGACTGTACGGTTTTTTCAACGGGCGGAAGGTTGAACCCCTCGGTAATTCTGTTTCTTAACTTCTTAACTAGGTAAGGTTATATTGGCTGTCCACGAAGGACACACTTAGGCTTTAGAGCCCATTGTGGTGTACCATATATGTGTTTTACCACCTTTCTGCCGATAATTTCATTTATCAACTCCTTAATTTCAGAGGCTGAGTACACCTCCTTCATGCATACCCCGGACAGAATTGGTTACGCCTTAACCAACTGAGCTAATAGGGCTGGCGACTAGGTAAGGGCGACTCTATTTGGTAAGTAGTATTAGATTGTAAGGTTCTTTAAATGTTCTGGATTTTTACAAAACCATAGGACTTAAAATAACTTATTATTAACTTATCTAATAATTTTTATTTTTTTCGGCTAAAAATTATTATCTTCAGTTTTACCAAATCTTGAAAAAAAATTATGTTTCTGATTTTTTTTAAATTTTTCTAAAGGAATGCTTCATTTTTATTCTCCATCAAATTTGACCAAAAAAATTCAAAAATGGAATTTATGTGGCCTTAAGACCAGTAATTGTTTAGATATCGGTTAGAATTCTAATCGAGCGTGAATATCTCGGCGAGATTTCAGGGATTATTTTGGAAAATATATAATAAATAAAATGAATTAATTAATAAATCTAAAAACAGATTAATTTTTATATAGCCCAAACTTATTATATCATACCTTCTTTGCACACTCTTTCAAACTTTGATTTAAAAAAATGTTTTTTTATGAGAGATGGTCTGAATTCCATTTGGAGTAACGAATTTGATCGATTTACAAAGTATTCAGATACGATTGATTTTTAAGTAAACGAAATATACCTCGCACATTTGAATAATAAATAATAATTTTATGCACCATTGCTCAAGTGATTAAAATATTGTTTTTTTTTTCTTTTTATTTTATTTTATATATTTATTTATTTAAAGTTGTTAATACAAATTAGAATAATTATTGACATAAACTTCTATCTAAAACGTCTTCTCTTATTCATTCATGATATAATTATCATTATTATTATAAATTGTTTTGTATATATTATTTTAAAGTGTTTATTTATTATATTATATATAATATGTCTAGGTACACGGTAACTATTATTATATTATATTATTAAACAAACTATTTACACGTTAAAAGAACTTTGCAAAAAATTGATGAGAAAGCATCATATTCCAGCGAATATCGATTTGTAGTTTACTCTATACCTGACAGAGTAAAGCAAATTTACACAAAACCTATATGCTCTCATGGATTACGTAATAGACACAAATACCTAATATTTATTTCAATTTATCTACAATTTAAGTTTTTCGACGAGCTTCTTTAAAGGAATGAACAATTATTAGCGGATGTAATTGATAATTCGGATAATGTTTTTAACGCAAACGCTCAAATGGATACTTATTATTTATATTTTATTTTATAATATAATTATTGTAGGCAGTATTGAAGGTTCTTTTGTTCTAATAAATGTTAAAACATTATATATTCAATGCAAATTACATCAAATATGCAAAACATTTGTATAAATTGAATGAATGAATCCTTTTGTCAAGAAAATTTACCGCAGGTTGAAGTCGCTGTGTTACGAAATTCAAGTCTTCTCTACGTATAGAGTAATCCCGTTTTATCGCTTAACTTATCGCAATCAAATTCCTATATATTCTAAATGTGAAAGTACGGTTGTTTGTTTGATTGTTTGTTACGCTTTCACGCAAAAACTGCTGAATGGATTTGAATGAAACTTGGCAATAATATAGCTCATACATCAGAATAACACATGAGCTATAAAAAATTATTAAATTGTTTCGACATTTCATAAAGCAGGCTGAAGGATTTACAATTTATGAACAGCTGTTCAATCAATGTTATCAGAAAGGGTTAGGTTAGGTTAGTTTAGGTTAGGTTAGGTTAGGCTAGGTTATATTGGCTGTCCACGAAGGACACACTTAGGCTATAGAATCCATTTTGATACCATATGTGTTTTACCACCTTTCCGCTGATAATTTTTATTTTTTGTAAGACGTATGGTTGAACAGATACTCATTTTGGTTGAACTTTGGTAACCTTGGCTGAACATATGTCCATAAATTGTATCTCCTTCATCCTGTTTGCTTCATATTATTTTATTTACTTTTTAATGATTTTTGCCAGTTATTTAAGGGCAAAAACGCGGGAGAAAAATGTGTTTAAAAACTAGTACCTATTTCTATATATCTTTCTGATGTCAGTCGCGATACGCGATAATAATTATTTCACAAATTAGTAAATTAGTATTGAAGTTTTTTCCTCATTTATGTTATTCTGACGTAATAAACAATAACAAAGTAGAGCCAAACAATTATTAAATCACAATTAAATATTTAAGATTAGGTATAACGTAAGTTTTTTTTTTTTTTGAATTGTTTTTTGTATAAGTTATAATTAGAACCAAATGAATTATAAACATCATGTGATCAACTTAATTTTTATTGAACCACTTTTTATTTGTTTAAACAAACCAGAAATAAATCCAATATAAAAATGATATCATCATAGGTCGAGTATTTCATAGAACAAAAAAAAAACTCATCCCGGACCTATGTTATAAATAAATATATAAATACCACTAAAACGCCAATCGTTGTCATGTGATCGATCTAATTCATTCAAGAATAAAAAAAAAGCTCTTTAATATATTGTGCATATTTTAACGGAAATAATATATATCTTTTAAATCACATGATAAAGTTGTTAACCTTCGATGTACAAATTTAAAAATCTTTTACTATAGTTTTTGTGTGAAATTTTAATTAATGTAATTTATTCAAAATATTTGTTGTAAAAAAAAAATATGTATTTTAATGAAATGCAATTATAAATAGATTTACTTTAAACCAGATATGAATTCTTTTGTCTGGTTCTTCAATTTAGCACTTTAGATTTAGAATCCCAATCATTCCAATTAGGGTTAGAACTGTCCGTAACTATGAGCTTTTATGATTATGTTGGAGTGGCTGTCCTGAGGTGGGACACATTTAGACCATAGGATCCGTTGTGATAACAAAAAAGGGTTGATCCATCCTCGGCCACTTCTCCATGAACCATTTGGAGCTGTTTAAGAACAGCAGGAGAGCTTTGACGTCAACGAACTTTAAGTCGGAGAGATTGTCAAAGAGAGGTTGGTTTAAGTAAGTCCATCTTCTCATGGCTGGAGCTGGGCTGTGACAGAGAAGATGAGACATTGTCTCCTCCTCCTTACCACTGTGCCAGCTCCTGCAGTAGTCGTGATACACTGCCAGGCCCAGGCGTTCAGCATGCCTGGCGCCCAACCAGTGTCCTGTAATAGCCTCAGTAACTTTGCGAACAGAGGCCTTTGGAAAGCTTTTATGATTCGGGAAAAATCATCTGGAAAAAATAGACCGAAAATTTTATAGGTTTGGAGTATTGTTGTAATTACGAGTTGGTTGGGTTGAATTTGTCGACTATACAGGAGTTGGTTTTGGTATTGCAGAAATTTTTTTCGCTCTATTTTTTCGGGTCAATTTTTTTCTAAATCTATTTTGACCTCTTATACTCTCCATTTTTTTCCACCATAAAAATTAATTATGAGTTTCTAATTGATGTGTGTTTGTGGATGTCTGATGCGTCCAATCTTTCGTGGATAGTTCGATTACGGTTAAGTGGATATAAGTGTACGTATCATATTTAAAGATAATCAGGTCAAATGAGCGCAGTTTTAATTCAATTTTATTTAACTTGCTTTGTTATTTGCTTGTTTCAAATTTTGTTGAAATTTTCAACAATTCTAGCTGAATAAGACCTTTATACCCAGTATTAGCTGTTATGTCCGATAAATTACTTCATTTATCCGACCTCATAATGAAGCTCCAAATCATTTTATATATTAGAAATATGATGAATAATAATTAGTTTTAAAGAGACTTTCGGTCGCAAATTGTTTTCGTTATCGAAAATATCGAAAAGGATCTTTCCCTAAACCACTAGTTGATGCTACATGCAAATATTTCAATGCCTATCTTTTATAGTTTTGAAGAAGATGGACACAAAAGCTTTGTCCTAATTTGCGCCGTCACGCATGATCTTACGAACAAGTTGTTTATTTTTTTATAAGGACCATTTTTACATATAAGCTATTGTTTTATCTCTAACGGTTTAAAAGATGGCCCAAACGGCCCATATGGCAATTGACCTATGTTGCTCATTACGAACATAAACTCACTTTTTACGTGCTAAACACGCTATAAAAATTTCTGCTAGATATCTCTTTTCATTTTTGAGTTAACGTGGTCAAAGATGACAGACAGGCAAATGTACTACAATGTAATTTTATGCACACTTATTCTAATGTCTGATGCCTTCAATCGTGGATATATCCATATCTCTTTTATGGGAATTTAAAAAGAAGGTTATGTGCTTTTTGAGCCAACTGGTTTAATTAAGGTTCCAATTTGTCTTTTCATTTTGAAATATATCAAAACGGCGGAATAAAATATGGGAATCGAACAAAATAAATTATATAGCAAACTATTCAACGCGTTTTCTTTGGCTGCATTAATAAATTTACTAAATTTGAAGTTTATAAAATGAATTATAAGATAAAAATTTTACGGTTAACTCTTATTTTAAATGATGATATATTTTCTCTCTCGAGATATTTTCTTGTTATAATACTCCTATAAATCAGGCATATGGTTTATTTAATGCAATTTAAAAGTGCTCTTGCTTACATACAGTTTTCACATTTAAAATAGAGCCCAAATGTTGTTTTCATATATAAATAAATGCATATTAATTTATGAATATTTTTTTTGAAAAGTCATAAAGATAACCCACATTTATAATAATTGAGGTCAATTTAAAAAGTATTGTAAGTTAAATTTATTATATTATTTTCAAAATATAACAAGAGACAGACAATCAATTATCGTTTAATTATTACAAATCGATTAATTAAATGCATACACCCACAATTTTTTAATGAGGATGTTTACTGTATATGGTCAGCATCTTGTTGGTTAAGTTTTACCCAGAAATAATCTTAATTCGCTTATCTCTGAGTGTGTGTATTGCTTGCTGTTAAGTTAAATTGAAATTAGGGAGTCAGGTTTCATAAATAAAACTTAAACAAATTCAAACAATAAAACAATCAAAAATTTGTGTTTTTCGATCTGACGACAATGAGTAACGCATTTTCGAAAAAACTGCCTTATTTTTTATAGAATTATTATTTATCGATAAATTTGTTTAAATATCCCCAATTTTAATTGTTCTAATAAAATTTTGACTCTGAAAATAGGTTTTTATTGAAAAGTTAGAGAACAAAGTATCATATCAACTGTCAAATTATCTTTCTAGCTCACTATATTTCACAACTAAAGTGTTAATATTTCTTTTTAATTCTTCCATTTTTTATATAATCTTCACGTCCAGTTGATATAATTTTTCTAATCTCTAATCTTCTTGCTGCGATATTTTGTATTTTTATACCATGTATAAGAAATATATATTAAGGTATATTAATTTTAGTCCCAAGTTTGTAACACTCGAAAATATTGATGATAACAATAAAATTTTGGTACATGTGTGCATAAAATCACATTGTAGTCCATTTGCCTGTCTGTCTGTTCATCTTTGATCACGTTAACTCGAAAATGAAAAGAGATATCAAGCAGTGTGTTTAGGACGTAAAAAGTGAGTTTAAGTTCGTAAATGAGCAACATAGGTCAATTGCCATCTGTGCTATCAGGGAAATATTGTAAACCGTTAGAGATAAAACAATAGTTTATATGTAAAAAATGCTCCTTATAAAAAAATAAACAACTTGTTCGTAAGATCCTCCGTGACGGTGCAAATTAGGAAAAAACTTTGGTGTCTATCTTCTTCAAAACTATAAAAGATAGGTAGTGGAAAATTTGCAGGTAGTATCAACTAGTGGTTTTGGGGAAGATTCTTTTCGATATTTTCGAAAACGAAAACAATTTGCAGTCGAAAGGCTCTCTAAAACTAATTATTATTCATCATATTTCTAATGTATAAAATGATTTGAAGCTTCATTATGAGGTCAGATAAATGAAATCATTTTGTGTACATAACAGTTAAAGCTGTGTATAAATTTCTTAGGTCATTTTTAGCTAGAATTGTTGAAAACTTTGACAAAATTTGAAACAGTCCAATATCAAAGCAAGTGAAATAAAAGTGAATTAAAACTGCACTCACTTGACCTGATTAAATATGATACGTATACACTTATTATCCACTTAACCCAAATCGAATATCTTTAATGACCATTTACCATTTTAAGTACATTTTTAACAATATAGTCACTTATATTTTTCTATATTCTGAACATCGGCACCACAATCTCTTACTGTTTGACATTTCTTCAAGTATATGTATAAATTTTTTAATCGAATTACGTAATATATAAATATTATTGGAATATAAATATATTTATTATAAATGGTGACAGTTTCTTGATATAATGCAAATATAAATAATTGTAATTCATTATTATTACTAAAAATAAAAAATTCATGCATGTTATTATAAAAAGAAGAGAATAGATTAATTGTGATTAAAAGAAGATATTTTTATATTCAAATTGCTTTGTTCTGTTTTGCAGCGTGTAGAGAAAATCAAGCACGGGTCCAAAGAGGGGCAATTGGGGCAATTTTCTTATCTAAATTTCAAATTTTTTTTTGTACATATAATCATGGTTTTTTGAAAGGGTAATCTTAAACATTGTCACAAATCATTCAGATCACAATAGCAAAATCAACCGTTCAAAATCAACATTTTGCGAGATATTTCCAAATTAGGTGGATTGTTTTATGTACGATTTCAGGTCTCTTTGATGGTAGGTCAAGAAGTTTTTAATATATTGACTAAAATTATATTTAAGAGGACGGGGAGGTTTCCGAAATGGTTCCGTTTGATGGTAGGATAAAGTTCTCATTTATTATCTTCGATAATACTTATGAAAAAACTAAATGGTTAGAGTATGAAAAATATAAAATTATTATATATTCAAAAAAAAGCTCGGAAAAAGTTAACATTGCCCTCTACAAAAAATTTTTAGAATCCGCACTTTGTAGAATTCTATTATTGGCATTCTTTACCACGTCTTTTATATATATGGTTCTACTATTTAGGTATTATTTACTGGCAATAATAATAATAATAATAATAATAATAATAATAATAATAATGATTATAATAGTATTTTTGATTGTGTAATTTTACATTAAACTTGGTTAATGTTGTAATCGTATTTATAGTTATTACTTAAACATTATTTACATATATACACTGCAAAAGTCTTAAATCATTCATTTGATATTAAAGTATGTACAAAAGGTTTATGATGATTCATGGAAGGAAATATTGCCTGGTAAGTTAATACCAAGAAGTTCTTAGGGGTCGAAAAATTTCCAAATTTAAAGAACACTCGACATTTGTTAAACAAGCAAATTTTGAGAATAATAAAGAACACCTATTGAGAAAACTAAATATTGAGAAAATCATTAATGATGTAAGGTAGTCAATATGACAGTCATTAGTAGGCTTAAATCTTAAAAGAAATAATGGTATATGGAATGACTAGACCAATCAAAGAGTAGACAATTTTTTATTAGATGGTTCTCGCTTCGTCTTTTGTTGACTAAGCTTTCTCGTTTGTCCCGAGCCTTTTTAATGATTTAAGCTGCTGTGTAAAACAAAAACAAAAAGAAAAGAACAAAAACAGTATAATTTTTAAGTGCATTTTATTGTACTTATTTTAAGTATCAAGTACTCATTAAACATTATAAACGGATGCTATATTGAATGTTTTATTTACTAATAATATAACACATATCTATAATTAACTGTTATGTTGCAATATATATAATAAATACTTTTATTGTATTTAAGTAAATAAAATTATTTATTAATATAAATACATTCTTAATTAGATATAGATGGGTAAACAGTAGAGTCACGATAATCGGAATATTCGATAATAGGAAGCTATTTTTGTAATGCTTTATTTTGTTTATAATGAATTTTTCCATACAACCCAAGTAATCGTAAAAAATCCAGTAATCGGTTTTAAAACACCCCTGATTTTTGGCAACATTATGTCCTGTTGCATTTTTATTATTTATTAAGTTGTTTACATCCATTGTTATGTTTATTGCCGTAAAACTCGAAAATTAGTAGATGACTTTACTTAAAATTTTGATAGATCATTACACTTATACCCAAGAGTGTTTATAAATACATTGGATCCCGAAGTTGTCACGGCCGAAAGAATATTTAAAAATAACTGATAAAAAAATTTTAATAAATAATACTTTTTAAGGAACAAGCTTTTATTGTACTAAAAAGTAGAAAATAATTTTATCTATGAGTCACTCATACCCGACTATTTGTAAACGCTCAATTTAAAATATCAAAAATGAATCGGAACGCCTCATCTACTCTACATGCCTAATTATTTTTCGATTCATTCTTGATATTAAGCGCCTCAAGCTTTTACAATTTGTCGGGTGTGAGTGATTCATATATAAAATTATTTTCTACTTTTTAGTACAATAAAAGCTTGTCCCTATTTTTAATTTAAGACTAAAAAAAATGTATATATATATAAAATATGGTGGAAGCGATAGGCAATTCAGGACGCCACAACCTTACGATGCATTGTTTTCCAAACTAAATGTGCATGCAAAATTTCAGCTCGCGAAAACCGGGAAGTGGATCCAATTTGACTTGCAAGATTTGATTACAGACAGACAATGGTACAGGTGTAACTAAATAAAAGCTTGTAAAATGAATGAAAGTCATGTCAAATGTGTTTTTAGACTATTTTTGTCCTAATTTGTACTTCTAGTATGTTTATAATTTCCATTTGGAAATTTTGATATTTTAATTATTCAAACTATGAATAATTTAAAAATTCAAAAAGTTATTCCAAAGTTTTAAGTTTTAACTTCTGTCCTCATGGCTGCCTATATTTTTATTCTAGTATTTACCTATGCTTAAATTATTTCTGACTTGGATCGAGCCCTCTTGATAAATGACAAAATTTGTAGCGACAACATTTATTGAGTATTCATAAAAACGAACACTAAAGTCCAGCTGCACATTAAAAAAAATTATTGAATTGTAGAAGTAGGTAAACGCGTTCACTAAGTTATTAATATTCTTATAACTAGTAAATATTTCTTGATTCAATGATCGCAATACTTCATTCAACGAAATTGAGCTGAATAGTTGAGCCCTAACTCTTAATGATACACCAAAACAATTTTAAACAAGAACTGCATCTAAGAACTATAAGCAAAAGTAATTCTTAAGGGCTTTTTATATTATTCGTAAGAATTAATTAAGAATGATTTCATTATTCTTAAATTAAATTCTATTGTTAAGGTGCACTTAAAAGTTCTATAATATTCATTAATTAAAATAATAATAAAAATTTACAAATTATAAAATCACTATATAACTACTTATTAAAATCAATAAAATTTGCAATGTAAAATAAAATCTTTTAGATTCTTATACTCACATGTATAAAATATTACATAATATTTACAATAAAAAAAATTTTAATTTCTTGAACCATTAAAAAAAAAAGGAAATGAGAAGGTTAATAATTATTATTGTTAACAATTTACTTATATACTTATTTTTTGATTTATTATGCAAAAAAAAAAATTTTTTTAAATAACCATTAAAAATTTATCATCATGTTTCGTTAAAGAGGTAAAAAGATATTTTTATTAAAACCCGATAATAAATCATCACCGTCCTAGATTTTACTTTTTATACAATATGTTCACGATTGACCCAAAAAAAAAATTTTGTTTGACATGTGTATTGTCTTATGTAAGAATATTGAGATGATATTAAAATACGATATGTGAAAAAATTTAATTTTGTGTATAAATTTAGAAGAAGATCCATCATTGGATGATGTATTTCATGTTATATTTGTCTATAAAACATGTATCAGTAGAATAGAATCAAACTCAAAAACAATTTGGCAATATTTGAGCATAAAGCATAAATGATAAATAGCAGCTTATAAGAAATTAGAAAATGGTTTTTACAAAAGGAATCTGATTACCGCGTTAATCACTCAGGGAATTTAAGAGACTTAATGAACGAATATTACCATGTAGGTAATTGAGGAATTTTTGATATTTTTTTTCACAATTAACCGAAATATGTATATTTGTTATTTCAATCTTGTTCAGTCTTTCAATTATTTTTCAGAGAATATTTTGAGCTTATTCCTCAAAGAGAATAATGTTTTGGCTACTCTGAAATCGGAGTTCTTTGATTTTGTAGAGAAAAGTTGTTAGACGCAGTCTTGGCAACGGCTCTTAAATTCAGTCTTTTATTAAATTAAGTTTAGTGTAAGATCCTAATTAGGATCGATCTTCACCCATTTGTCTACCGAATGAAAATTTTTTTTTATGAATTATAAAATGTTTACAAATATCCCTGCAATGGGTCGACTAAAAAAATGTGGTGAACACTACTTTTAGTGAAAATATCAAGAGTAAAATTTTTTGATATTTTTCACAGACTTGCATATCTAGCGAATTTTGATCTACTCGAAAGTAAAAGCCTCTTTTCGTTCACTATTATCGCATTTATACAGGCTGTGATTAGTAATTACGTTCATCTGTTAATTCATTGACTCGCATATCTAAATAAAGATAATTTTATTACAAATACGGTGCTATATGATTGTCCGCAAAATGTCAGTCAAAAAAATATAGTTAACAAGTTTTCCAAGTTTTGATATTGTTATTTAAAGTTGTCTTGATCATATTTTTTTTGGCAATCCACTACAGGGATATTTGTAAATATTTTACATTTCATAAAAAATAACTTAAGTCGGATCTTGTACTATATTTGTATACTACCTCTATATGTCTGTCTTTAAATTCTAGTATAAAGATAAATTCACTTCTTTTTTTATGTCGAACAAAAATTCAATTAGATGCGTGTACTATCTTAAGTAAGATGAGATTGATTACCAAAATTTTGAAGTTTTAACATTTCTAATTTATTATGTAAAATTAAATTAATTAATGTGTCAATCGATAAAAAAGATTGAATAATTTTTGAAAACTAAAAATTAAAAATTTAATTTCAAAAATCAAATTAAATATGAAATTGGATTTTCTGTAACCTTGTAACAATTTTTTTTTTATAAAGGGGTTAAGCTAATTAAACAGATGATTTGTTAAACAAAAACTGTGGTTAAATGCGAACCAGAATACGCACAATTAGTGTATATATTTATAATTTGTGGCTGCTCTTTATAATTCATTCCTAAATACTTTTTTTTAAATTGGAAGATGGTTTTTTTACTTTATTTTATTTGAATTTCTTCAAATTTCTCTATTTTTTATACAATGTATATGATTTTATACAATGAAATATACCAAGGTAGATATACTAAGCTTAGTCCCAAGTTTGTAACGCTTAAAAACATTGATATTATGAAAAAAATTTTGGTATAGGTGTTCATAAAATCACATAATTAGTACATTTCCGGTTGTCTGTCTGTCGTCAGTCCGTCTGTCATCACGATTACTCAAAAACGTGCTTAGGACGTAAAAGGTGAGGTCAAGTTCGTAAATGAGCAACATTTACGGAGTCTTGGGTCCGTAGGACTCATCTTTTAAACCATTTGAGATAAAGCAAAAATTTAAATTTAAAAAATCTTTCTTATAAAAAAATAAACAACTTTTGTTTGAAACATTTTTTCGTAAACATCACTGTTTACCTGTGAGAGCGCAAACTATGCGCAAAACGACATATATGTATGTAAGATGTGACAGTGTAATCTCAACACTGTCTTTACATGATATTTCAACAAGTAACTCAGTCAATTGTTTGCTTTAGGATTCATCATACCAAGCGGTTTGGTGACCAGTTTTTAAAGAATCGGCTAAAAAATTAATAGAAGATTTTTATATTTTGAAAACTGTAGCCCAATCTCAGAAATAATTTTCTGAATTAAAATAAATGATAAAAAAGATGGTTTTTAAGCATGCGAATATCAATGAATTTTACTTACAATCAATTTATTTTGAAATTGGGACGAATTTGAAATTTTATATAAAATATAGAGCTCTCATTAATTATTGTCTTTGATAATTTATGATTAGAATTATTCAATTTTTACGATTGTAAAATTATAACACATTTTAAAATTGAACGTAATGAAAGTCTTTGGATGATTAATTTGAAACATATACTTACTTTTGATTCTATATCGATATCAGTTTAGTGTATTGGTACCCATATTTAAAACAGAAAGTAGTCAATATATATATCGAAGATTTCAAAGTGTGATCACGGTTTATGATATCTACATAAATATCATTTTTTATCTATCATTAAAATTTATTTTCTTTATATAAATACAGTTTTTGAATGTGCAATGACCAATGAGGCGATATTTGATGAGCTTCAAGGAAATTTTGAAACAAGATAAATATTATCATATTAGAGTATAATATACATACGATTTTTTTATTAGAGGAATAGATAGAACTAACTATCTTATTATAAATATTTTCTTTCAAGCAATATGGTATTTTCGTTAGTGAAAAATAAATTATAAAATTTGATAAAAATTAAAATTTATGTAGAAATATACTTAAATATTCTGATTTTGAATCATAAAAGCACATTATTGCTTTATTATATTAAAATTTAATGTCGGAGATTTTAATCTGTATATCACGTGCCCTAAAACAAGATCCGCCATTATGTGACAGGCAAAAATAATATGCATTAATTACTAATTTCTTGATTGCTTTCATAGTAATTGTAGGCTTTGTTACCATCAAATTTATTTATTCATGTAATAATGACATCCTCGGTTGTTGTTTTTACCAATATTACGTCACCAAAATGGCTGACAGCATTTTTGTTAGAATAAAAAAGGTTTAAAATTTAATTTAATTTCATATGCATGAAAGAGGTGTACTCAGTCTCTCAAAATAATTGAGAAGCTGATAAAAGAAATTATCAGCGACAAGGTGGTAAATATATGGTATCCTATGGCCTTAGTGTGCTCTTCGTAAACAGCCAATATATTCTAACCTAAATAACCTAAATAAGACATCATGTATTTTAAAGAAAAATTGAAATTGTCGATATATGAACCCAATTTTTCTGTATGTTAGTAAACTCAATAAAAAATATAAATAACAATAAGATGTGAAACCATAGTAGCCATAGATTACATCTTTTTTAATTTAGGTATACAGTCAAACCTGGGTAAGTGAGAACTGGATAAGTGACAAAACTCTATAAGTGAGAGTAATAGCCAGGGCCAGTCATTTAAAGCTCCCAAAACCTCTATTAGCGAGAAACAGAATCCTCTGTAAGAGAGAGTCGTTTTTCCCTCATGTACCTCTGTAAGTGAGACTGCTACTTAACTATATCTCTATAAGCGACATTCGAACTTTTTTATTTATATTATTTAAGAGGAACTATAGCTACAATAAAATAAAATCATATTACATATTTACTACATTCGTACTTGCTGTGACTTGTTATTGCAGCTGCGTACCCCTATAAGAGAGAAACGCTACCCATGTACCTGCATTAGCGAGAAACTTGGGTTAGTGAGAAACCTCTATAAGCGATAATGACATTATCCTCTCTCGAACTCTCGGTTATCCAGGTTTGACTGTACATCTTTCAAGAGCTATAATCATTTTATTGATTGTTCCAATGAATTCTCAACGTCTTTCATCCAATAATAAATATAAGTTTACAATATGATACAGTAAATCTGGCATTTTGACTGGAAAAAATTACAATACTGACTCTGAGGTTATAGATCGTTAGGGGGGCATGTAAATAACTTAAAAAAAAATTAAGAGAATTTTTCGTTCCGCTGTTTTTGAGAAAATCCAAAAAAATGGGAAAAAAAATTTGGAATGCGTTTTTCTCGGAATCTATGGATTTAAGGTAAAAGTTTTTCAAATAAAAAATGTAGAAGACACTGTCAGCTACATTTTATGTCATTGGAGCAACGTCATACGAGTTAAATTACAAAAAGACGGTGGCGTTAAAGTATCAAAAAAAGGGTTTTCCACGGTTTTCATTAAGAAAAAATGATTTTTTTGTAAAAGTGTAAATGAAAAAGTTGTTTGACTCAAAATTAGCTTCAACTTTTATTTAAACAATTTTTTTGTAAAACTTACCGTTTTTGAAATACAGCTTGCTAAAAAATCTGAAAGTTAAGTTTTTTAAAATTTTGAAAAGGAGTACTTTATTTCCTTTTTATTTTCTTGGTTTATTTTAAACATACATTGTTTTACTATAGCTCGGAAACGGTAAGTTTTTCATAAAAATTGTTTAAATAAAAGTTGAAACTAATTTTGAGTCAAACAACTTTCTCCTTTACACTTTTACAAAAACATAATTTTTTCTTAATGAAAATCGTGAAAACCCCTTTTTTGATACTTTAACGCCACCTGCTTTTTGTAATTTAACTCGTATGACGTTGCTCCAATGAGATAAAATGTAGCTGACAATATCTTCTACATTTTTTATTTGAAAAACTTTTTCCTTAAACCAATAGATCCCGAGAAAAACGCATTCCAAATTTTTTTTCCCATTTTTTTGGATTTTCTCAAAAACAGCGGAACGAAAAATTCTCTTAATTTTTTTTAAAGTTATTTACATGCCCCCCTAACGATCTATAACCTCAGAGTCAGTATTGTAATTTTTTCCAGGTCCGGCCTTTTTTTCGTCTATATTGACTGAATCAATACGGTTTTATAAATACAAGTACTACTTCACAGAATCAAACCATATGACACAATTAATGTTTTTTTTTCTTGATATAAACAAAAATATACTCAATTTTATTTATATGCATCTTTTTTTGTTAAATGTTTACAAATAAACTACCTATATGTAAAATGAACCTGCATGAGTACTGTCTGTTTATAAACATCGCACACACAGATTTGCAATATAAAACATTGTCAAATAATAATATCTCTATTTTTCCACTTTCTTTTTTGAAAGTATTTATTTACTACAGATACATTGTTGTTGTTGTTTTGTTCTTGTAAGATTTATACATATTATAAACCTCTTACTTTTTTTTTTATTATCAAAATCAGTTCTTGATTAACATAAGAACCTTTTTTTGTTTTTGATATATCAAATTTGTGTTTATTTATTATCTTTTGGTCAGTTATGTATATGAGAAATTAAAAATGAAAAGTTCTTATCATTTTCAAGTTGAATGTACGGAGTGTTCATTTGCCTTTCAATTAAATTAGCGGTTGCGGTATTATTTGAGTGATTAGTAGAGGGAGGGTACAACGAAATCTATCGCAGCGCTGTCATCTTATAAAATATACAATAAATTATTCGTTTTATTTAAAATACTAGCAGTTATCTGTCCGCGTCTCCGGACAATTTCAACTTTAAAAACAAAGACTTCCGCGTTATAGCTTCTTCTTTCTTTACCCTCTCTTAATTCCTCTTTTTTGGAATGGGTTTTCGCGCAGAACTCCAATTTTTTTCTAAATAAAATACAGCCCTTGTTACTTGCTAACACTGTAACGTTTAACAGGTGAAAGAATTTTTAAAGTCGGTTAAGTAGTGGACTTTTCATACAAACTTTAATCCCCTATTTCCCCTCCTTATGGGTAAAATTTTGGAAAATCCTTTCTTATCATATCTCAATTAATAACAATTATGAGGAAATCTTACAGAAAAATGGGAGTAGATATGGCAAAATCGAAAATATCTTTCTCATTACTGGAAACTTTTGACCAAGAATTGAGATGGTATGAAACAATTGCTAATTTGTATACCAAGAAGGATAATCACAAAAAGCAATGCCTTGAAGTTAAAGAGATGATGGATTATGAGCTATAAAGGTTCCCGGCTTGAAAAATTTGTAAGCTCTGCCCCAACTATCATAATTAAAGTCTATTCACAAGTCTACCCAATTATCAGAGCTAAAGTCTACCTAACTACCAAAAAGCCTCTTCTAATCACACATGAAATGCATAGGTACGGATCGGTGGCAGGAGTAAAAATGGGGTTCTCCAAAAATAATTGTTATCTAGATTCTATGTGTTCCTTTATGTACAAAAGGAATCAATCTCAGGTACTACCCCTTGAAATTTCACAATACCGCACTGAACTTTCTGGATCATACATGAAACGTTGTTTTTCAAGGAATACATTATGGTAACACTAGAGTGATACCAATCCGCTCCGCTGGGTTTAAAAGTAAAGATTGATAAAGATTGTTCTCGCTTATCCCCTTTCTATAACACTCGAAATAATGGTAAGGATTATTTTACACAGGTAAAATATATGTATGGTTTTCTATTTTTTTAAATATATAATATTCGTAATTATTCATTGAGTATATCAGAAAAGATGGCCGTGAAATATTTTATATTGACTATTTTTACAGAAATCTCTAATTTATGGTTAGGTTAAATTAAATTAATCTTTAAATTTTTTTTAATTTTTTTATTAATACATCTTTATAAATTATATCTCATGTGTTTTTCTGAAGTATGAGCTATATTTCTGAACCGTTTCATTAAAAACCATTCGCTAGTTTTAGCGTAAAAGCGTAACAAACAAACAAACAAACATGCTTACTTTCGAATTTATAATATATAAGGATAATGTGTCCTTTAAATTATTCTTATCTTCACTATTCGAAAAGAGACAGTAGATTTGTCAATGATTGACGACAAATTTTTACGCGAAATAAGCGTATTTTTAGAAAACTAAAATGTTTTGATGAAAAGATCTGAAAATTTTCCAAGGATTTTTAAAAAAAATCTATCGTTCTAAGATTGCAATGATAACTATGATTTTCCTCGTATTTTCACAGATTTTTTAAATAAAAACTAAACAAACACGAATACAACCAGAGATATAGTGACAATGTTTAATTATAAATATAATAATGCAATTACTACCTACTTATAAATCTGGGTGTAAAAATATTTATCATATGTACATATCATATTATTATTATTCTTAAATGTTTATCATTGATATATGATTTTAATAGCTCTTTTAATGTACTTTATTCAATATTTTATTTTTTATTTCACTATGAAAGTGAAACTAACCAAACGTGTTTTTATCTTTAATTTTTTTTTAAATTTTGTTTTAAACTTTGCAATTTATATTTGTAGACATTTATTTGATTGTATGCAAAAATTATTAATAATCCGTTTAATGAATTTTGTTTATCATTTATTATAATGACAAATTTATATTAAAGTTAAGACTGATATTTATTTTTACAAATGAGATAACGATAATGCTTAAATTTGTATATTGAAATTTATTCATTTAAAAATTTGAGTCGTAGCGGATGTCAATTTTTATTTTTTGTTCATAAGTACCTTTTCGCTTGGTGCATGTGTTTCATTTCAGGCAGTTACCACAGAACTGACATACTACTTTATTAATATAATTGTATGGATGGACATATAAATCTATGGATTGTATAATATTACATTGAAAATTTAATACCATTTCCTAACGGATTTAAATAAGTAATTTTGTTAATTTACAATTCAAAAATAATATTTATTCAATATCGTCGCTTATTTTCACAGTTTTTAATGAAATAAGCTTAACTAATTATTAATTTTTAATAATTTTAATTTGACATTTACTATACCATTTACGAGTAAACAATTGACAATTAGTCATAACAGCCTCCTTTATCGCCAAAATTATCCTTTGGGAACGGTGGCGTTGATCTCATTCTCTCTGCTATGACTACGCATGGAGTCAATACAAGCGATTTAGTTGTTTCATACATAGTTCGTCAGTGATTTGAAACAATTGATAAAGTAAAAACGCGTTCCTTAATTTATTATTTATAATGAAATTTCATAAAATAAAGCTCGAACTTGTACGTAAATTATTGATACTTTGTTCATGACAATGACAATATAAAGCTCGGAACTTTAATATAATTCCTATTTCATCGTGATTGACAATTATTCTATTTTTGTAATTATTTTCTCGCACTAAAATCTGAGTTTATATCAAAAAGAAAGATACATTTTTCGATATGTGTATACTCCTTCCTCCTTAATTTTCCCAGTTTTTCATTCATAATTATAATCTTAAAATTACGTCACATTTCACCCGTTTGAATTTGAATTCACCTCGTTTGAATTTGAAGAACTATTTTTTTATAATAAATTCAAAACCGAAACGTCAAATGATATTTTTAATGATACTTTGAGAATAATTGCCAAATATATACTTTTCGGACCTTATTCGAATTCTGTATTGTGTTTTGTATACTTTTATGGTTTATTTGTTTATTCCCAATTAAAATTTTTCTACAATAAATAGGAGTGTGGATCATCATCTCAACCATAAAAAATGTGGTAAAATTCAAAAAATACCGTGAGGTATCATTTGTCTATATTTATATTTTGTATTACAGAAAATATATATCTAGTTTTAATCACAATAGTTAATATTCTGAAAATATCAATTAAATTTCTAAGAAAATTGATTTAATTTCAACTTATTTATTATTAATGTGTAAATTAAAATACTACATTTACAGTAAAAATTTACATAAAAAACTATTTATTAAATTTCGATTTTAATTTTAGATTTAAGCATGAGTCTTCATAATAAACTCGTTTTTTATTCTTCAGCAGTAACTACTTAAATCGTATAATTTATCTTTGGAAAATTTTAAACAAAAAACTATGTAATGTGTTTATTTGAAAAACTTGTGAAGTAGGTATAATTAAAATTATTATCCTCTGTTTCTGTATCTAGAAAAGGACGCTTTTTCGACGTAAGTGTGTTGAAAAATTATCATTATTTACCCTTTAACATTTTATTTCCTGTTGATATAACTTGGATCATCCTGTATTTCTTGCAAACTGAACAAAAACTACTAAACAAATTATATACAGCTCCTAATTAATTAGGTAATTTTAGAAAATTTGAAGGCAAAAAAGTTGCGAACAATTTTACCAACCTTGGTAGTCTCAAGGCAATGCATTAGAAACTTGATTCGTTTTTAATCGATGTCTTTAAGACTAATTAAATTTTTGATGCGATTCAATATTTTATTGCAATGATTATAAATTACGAAATTGCAATTTAAAACTTAAAATCGTTTTAAACACTCCATAAAACAAATATAATATAAGTACCTATAAGTACCATTGAATGAATATTTTTTACATATTTTCTATAATTTATGTGTAAGCATACATATTGCTTATTAAAAAGATTACTATAATAAATTATTAATATAAATAAAATATTAATAAATTCATTATTATAATTATATGAAAAAGTAGAATAAGTTCAATTAATTAAAATATATTTATTACCTATTTAGAAAAGAAAAACTGAATACCTACAATCACAACTTTTTATGTGTTTCTTTATTAATTTGTTTAATTGTTTTAGTTACAATAAAAATTATTCTATTTGATATTCGAAACAAAACTGAGATCAAACTGTACAAAAATATTCGAAGCGTGAAGGTGAATATCAAGCCGATAATACGACAGGCTTAATAACACCTTTTTTATGCTTTTATTTTACTATGCAACAAATTTTGAGAAGAAAGAGATAAAACGGAAAACTTTTTAGATTTTTTCC
This sequence comes from Chrysoperla carnea, assembly GCF_905475395.1. Taxonomy (NCBI): domain Eukaryota; kingdom Metazoa; phylum Arthropoda; class Insecta; order Neuroptera; family Chrysopidae; genus Chrysoperla; species Chrysoperla carnea. Next base: position 72,424,156 of record NC_058339.1, on the reverse strand, counting down.
AAATTGACCCGAGAATTTTTAATCTCTACTGCTTTGTGTAAAATTTTTATTCGAAAAAATAAATAAATTTTGTTACACTTTTTAATATTTGGAAAATATGTAAGTTTTGTTGTTCCCATAAATAATAAAGTTTCTCCTAAGAAATATTTTAAAAAATATCGATTTTTTTTATCAAATTAACTAGAGAGACCCCTTTAATCCTTTCAAATTTATCTTAAATTGTTAGGATCGTTAATAGGAATACCTATTTTTTATGTATAAAAATATAAAACTATTTGATAATTAAATAAGATTGAATCTCTTGAGAATGAACGCAAGTTCGAAAAATTTTGAGATCAAATCAATTAACTTGTAGCCATACACTAATAATAAAATTATTTTTTATTTCTTTATTATTTTAATTATTTATTATAATTTAGTATGTACTACCAAAAGCCTAATATAGATTCAATTAATTAAATTAAGGCTGCTGATACCATGGATATTATTTTTAGCAAAAATAACGCATGAAAAACACTTAAGGATGTATGAGCATGACAACAATGTTTGATTTAAAAGCTCAAAATTTGTTTGTAGGTAGTCTTTTACTCAAAGAATATGTGGTTAAAATTTCAGCATAGGTAACCGGGCAAATTTTTAAGAAAAACGTCATTAAAAATCGATATAAAATACATTGGCTCTTATGGAGGAATCTCAAAAAACCACATATTTTGGAAGTTTTTGATAATTTTCATTTGGAATGAATGAAAACAAATTTAAAAAAAACTTTTTAATAGAAAGTAAACATATTAGCAATGAATTAGAAAAGAAAAAAACTAAGTGTCACCGTCCATATAAGGGATGTAAGAGCAGGGTAGATTAAGGGTTGAAATTATTTTTATCTTATTTTCAACTTTGATGATGAATTTTGTTATAACTTCATGAATGTAGACGAAAAATAAGAATAAAATTTTTCGATTTGTGTCTTGGTTTTCGAAATATCGAAAGCTAAAATAATTAAAATAATTAAACAAAATTTTCAATTTTCGATATTTTGAAAATTAAGCCAGATATCGAAAAATTTTATTCTTACTTTTCGTCTTATATCGTCAAGTAATAAAATAAATTTATCATCAAAATTGAAAATATCTATTTTTAAATTTTTACCCCCACGCCCTCGCTCATACATCCTTAACAATAAATTGTATCCACCAGGAACTTCATTCAAGTATACACGGGAATACTCTATAGATTAAACAGCCTTCAACTATAATCTTATTTGAAGAATCACTTGTATGAAATACGATTCTTTGCTTTGATACAAAGTTTGTAGTTTAAAATGCAGAAATCACTCAAATGTAAAAAGACAAATATCTAATGAGTTGCAAAGTGATATTAAAAATTCAGTGTATTATTATACGGAATTAGATATCTAGTTAAAATGCATTTTTGTAATATGCGTGTATCCGGTCTTTTACTATATTTACATTTATTTTAACATATTTTTACTTTATTCAAATTTATTTAATTAATTATAGATTTTTTCCGGTTATGGGATTCCTAGACTAATGTGAAAGAACTTTTTTGTGAAACTACTAATATGTGATTTGAGGAAAAATCATTTTTACTCTTTTTGGATTCCATTTCATTTTGGGCCAAATTATGTATTTTTTTTTTAATAAATTTTGATTTTGATTGCCTCTACAATATTTATATTCGTAAGAAAAACGAAAAAAAAAAATGCGTAAAATTGTATACGAAATTAGTGCAAATATTCGTTAAATTTTTGTCGAAGTTAATTTTCCTTCCAAATAATTACAACTAATCAAATCTTTTGTATAGATAGACCTGGAATCTTTTTCAAAAAAATAATCCTGTAACTCTAATTATTAAATTGTAAAATATTTCAAATGGGATCAATGAAAATATATATCCAGTAGTGATGATAAATCGGGAGTAGTAGAGTAAAAGTGATGGTAAATCGGGAACTTGGGCAGTGAGTAAAAACAATTGTTAAATTGTCCAATGTTGCAACGTTTCGTTTTTATTTACAATTTCATCAGACAATCTGTGTACAAAAAACAGTAAAAGCTTTATTACACCACAAATTGTTTATGTTTAAGTGAGCTTCAATTTATTTCTTGCCGATTTTCAGATACAATTATTTTCTAAAAACTGATTTTTGGTGCCTCAAGGTCAAAATATTATTTGAATAAAAATGATTGATATAGAAATGATAAATTTATTTTATGCCTACTCAAACGATTTTTTGTAATTATAATTTTTTATATGCTTGCAAAAATGTTAATATAAGTATTTATTTGGATGATTGTCAAGGATATTATTAATCAATAAATCGGCTTTAATACATAAATAAATATTGAATTAAATAATTTGACAGTCAATATTATAAAATCAACAACCATTCACTTCATTATTTCTTTTTTAATATTATTTTTATAATTTTTTCCTCATACTGTTTAATTATTTCCTTTAAAAATAGTTTAATAAATACAATTTTGTAGTTTATCCTATGTGCCGTATTCTTTCATATATTGTAAAAATTCTATAGGAAGTTAAAATTTTGCATTTTATTTTTTATTCTGTACATTGTTACAGGAAAAGTCAACTTAAATAAATTTCTTAAAGTGAAGGAAATATTTTTTTATAGTTTAAAAGTAGAATAAACTGTGAACAAGTGAAATCTGCAAATTTTTATACACTCGACGTACAATAGAACTCAAAAAATTCTTCATCGGTTGTTAAAAATTATTAAAGAAATTTTGTTTATTGAAGTATTGGGAACAAATACATCTATAGTTAATAAACATGAAAATTCACATCTTTTACCCTTCAACTGTTTGCACATTTCCACCTTCTGAATCATTCATGAGAACCGTACACGATGTAGGTGCCGATGGTATTTGACTCGAAAAATAGATCGATCTTTATACTATTTATAGTTATTTTTCAAAACGAATATCGAATTTTTTGAGATTATTATTTTAAAGTTAACAAGTGAAAACAAACAACTGACTGAGTTAATTGTTGAAATACCATGTATAGACAGTGTTGATTACTCTGTCACATTGCACATATACATGTCACACATACATAACTGATATTCCCATATAATACATACTATATAATTTGCGCTCTCACGGGTAAACAGTGATGTTTACGAAAAAATGTTTCAAACAAAAGTGTTTTTTTTTATAAGGAACATTTTACTTTTAAACTTTTGTTCTATCTCTAACGGATTTCAAGATGGATCCTACGGACTCATGAGCCAATTGACCTATTTTGCTCATTTACGAACTTGACCTCTCTTTTACGCTAGCACGCTATAAAAATTTCAGCTTGATATCTCTTTTTGTTTTTCAGTAATCGTGATGGCAGACAGACAAACAGACAGACAACTGGAAATGGACTAATTAGGTGATTTTATGAACACCTATACCAAAATTTTGTTCATAGTATCAATATTTTTAAGCGTTACAAACTTGGGACTGAACTTAGTATACCTTGGTATATTTCATATATATGGTATAAAAATTTAATGAGATTATCACTTTATCCAATTGTTTCGAAGTTGATGAAAAAACATGAGTACAAGTTTCTTGGATTAAAAAAAGATTACAATTTAATTTTCAACAGGTTTTTTGCCTTGGATTTTTATAAATAATAATATTTATAAACATAAAAATCACTTTTTTAATAAGTAGATAATATTTTTGCACACGAAGTAGAACCGCATTATTTATTTTTAGCTAGTCAAACCAATATTACCAAGATATTTTTGTTATAATAAATAAATCTGTCTACTGTAGCAATAAATAAATTAAATTGTTTATATACAAACAAAAAATTAATAATATTAAAAAAAAAAACAAAAACAAATTGAATGAAAAATATAATTTCCTGGTGTATAATTTTATAAAGATAATAATTGTAATTGTTTGGCTTGAACTAATATATTCAAACTTTGGAGTTACCTAGTTTTTTATTTTACTTCTTGAATTAAAACTGCAATTTTATTGTGATTTAAATAAAACTAATTGGTTTAATAACATAATTATTGTATGTACATCAATTAATGATGTAATGGAATAATTTGAGAAAATTTGTTCTTTAAGATAATTCATTCATCCATGTTTAAAGAAATGGATTTGTAAACACGCTATGTGATTTGTAAACACGATTGAATCACGTCGAAAACTTTACTCAAACAATCTTCAAACATACCAGCTTTCATTGATAATTGTAAAACGAGTTTATATTAAAATTTGAGTTGCTCATCTTTAATTTAAAAAAAACACACACACAAAATGTATATTAGATGTTGCATTATTTTAACTCCCGAACTGAAAAAAGGGGTATTATAAGTTGGACCGTTATATGTGTGTGTGTCTGCCTGTGGCATCGTCTTAAAGAATGAATCGATTTTAATTTTTTTGGTTTCGTTTCAAAGATAATTTAATGCTATCAAATTTGTCAAGGATTTCTTAAATTTTGTAAATTTCACTTGTATTAATCGAATATTAAGTATAATCCATTAAACTGGACTTAGCGGGCGGGCTAATCATAGTATAGCTATTAATGTTATAAATGAGTGTAGCAGGTTAATTAAGATTAATAATCGCTGATCAAATAATCAAATAAATTATAGCGGAAACGAAGTTAACGGGGTCATCTAGTAATGATATATAATATTGATTGGCTAACATTGATTTTTGTGGCTGTTAAAATATTGGAAAATTTATGTATCAATTCTGATGAAAGTGTGTATTTTATTATAACCTTTTTTTTAGTTAGGAAGGCACCTTTAAATTGGCGGGAGCGCAGGTAAGTGCGTTAAATGTATCTATTTGTAACAAAATAGAATAAATCTATTGCTTCCATTATAATTGTATTAAATGAATACAGTAGAGTCTCGATAATCGAAGCACTCGACATTTGAAAACGCCCAGTAATTGAAATGTTATGATTCAAAAAAATACACTAGCATCACAATAACGCGTGTTTAATGCCGTGTTGTCAAGTCTCACTTTAATACATACATTCTAACGGAGTTATAGCAATGCAATATTTTATAATAATAATAATAATGGGGAACCTCCGTTTCTTTGGCATATACACCAATAACAGAGGCCACCCACATCATTATTTGTTAATTTATTTAACTATTTACAATTACATTTCTGATGTGGGTGGATACGGTTACTTAGTTCTTATCCAAGCGACGACAATGTGATGAATTTTACCGCTCCCATTAATTATAATGGTTCAGACTGCCGCTGCCTGAATTCGAACCCGCAACCTAACCTAGGTCTAAGTAGACCGCTCGGCCAACTTAGGCTCCATACAATATCAATAATTGGTACACTTCACGGTTTTATTGAGTCCCGATTATCGAAAAAAAAATTCTCATAATTGAAAAATTAAAAAGTTAAGCATAAGTATCTCGAAACAACAATTTTCGTAAGTATAGTTTAAGTTTTACAAATAAGTAGCAAAAAATTTGTAAGATTAAATATTATTTTTAAGAAAAAATGTATACAATTCATAAAACAACCTGTAAAACCATGCTAAAACAATTGTAATTCCTATTAATTAATTCCAAGAACACATAATTATATTCTTAGGTATGTTTTACCTTGTAAATAAGTATGAATCATATAAAATCTATGTAAGTATATTTGTGTAATCAATAAACTATTTTGTATCAATAAGTAATATCATCCTTATAAATATGTAATAATAAAACTTAACTCAAAATAATATTTATTGTAATTCGTATCACATATATATTGATTTAAATAAATGTATAATAATTAAAATAAAATGAAATGCAATAACACATACACACAAATACAACACTTTCTAATTTTATACAACTTTTGTAATTACTTATTTATTATTATCAAATAATAATTATTATAATAAATGTATAACCTATCTAATAAAAACAATGAATTTAGTTTAAATATTTAGAGTTATTTTCAAATTTATTTATATATAAACATTTTCATTCAAAATTACAAAAACTCTTCTTCATAATTAAACAAAGTTTACCAAATAATTAGTGCTGAAAACAAACGCTGGAAATAAAACTGAGAGTTATATCAAAATATGCAGGTATCAAATATAAACGCAATGAAAAACTAAAAATATTCTTCTATGTATAAGTTAATCGTCTTTAACAGTAGGGCTTATAAGAAAATACGTTTTTTTAGCTTTTTACTTGAAATTTTAAGTGAAATTTCAAATTAAAAAAACTGCATTCCAAAGGCGTAATAATATTTTAATTTCATTTTACACAAAACACTGGTAAAAATTTGCAAACATTACATTCGTAATGTTCCGATTCATTTTTGATACTTTTAATTATCCGCCTAAAGTTTTTACAAATAGTCGGGTATGAATGACTTATAGATAAAATTAGTTTCTACTTTTTAGTACAATAAAACCTTGTCACTTAAAAAGTATTTTTTATTAAAATTTTTAATTTAAGACTAAAAAAATGTATTTATATAAAATATGGTTGAAGCGATGGGAAAATTAGGACGTCGGAACCTTACCATGCGTTGTCATCCAAACTAAATGTGCATAAAGAAAAGCTTTTATAAAGGAAGAAAGTTTTGACAATTCATTGTTTCCTGTGCTTCCATATAAAAAGGTGTAATGTTTTTTATATAGCAAAAGCTATTAAAATCATTTTGTGAAGCCCAGATTTAAAAATAAACATGTAAAAAGTTTGAAACAAGATTAATTTGGTAACACAAAATAACATTAAATCAAAAAGCCAAGTATTGTGTATTTGATTTAATTAAAACATGCTCCACAATGTAGAGCTCCAAACCATAAGAACAAAATAACAGTTCGATAATGATTATAGAAGCGAAAACATGCCACATTGAAAAAAATAATACGAAAAATAGATGTAAAAATATTTTTATTAAAAGAAATTGAGTTATATAAAAGAGACAGTTTAATTATCATAAATTTTTGGTGCAACCTGTATTTATTTATACTCTTATTATTTTTAAATGGAAACAAACATGTTGAAATTTAGTATTGACAAAATAACTAGTAATTTGACCATCGATTAATAATTTGTTTGGTAAAGAACTTACCAACTTTTGTTGTTGTCTATACTTTTATGACGTAACATGAAATACCACATTGGTAATGTAATGTATTGTAATGTAATAAATATGGTATTGTAAATAAAAAAAATCTCACTTTATTGTTTAATTTACCAATCAACAACTCTTATAGTTAATGATTTTTAAATTTAAAAAATAATGAACAGTTAATAATATTATTATTTTATTAAAATGCTTTTACCTTTTTTATTTTCTATTTAAATATTGACTTTTTTTGTTATCGATAAATTGTGAATTTTCACTAATATTTTGATTCGATTACTTCTAGCGAAAGTAATATTTATCGTATTTATGCAATAGGGAATATTCATGTATTCTTTTATATTTTTAATTAATTGTTTGCACCGTTATAACAAAGTAAATAAAATAAATACTGCTTAAAAATGCTGTATCATATAATTACGTGATCTATCAATTGGTGACAGTTCAATGTATAATTTACACTTAAAAAAATGAATTTACAACATAGAATTTACACTCGTTATCATTAAGTTTTCTAATAAAAGCCGTAGAATAATAGAAATTAATGTAATATCATACCAAATGTAAGTAATTATTATCATACAGTATTCCAACAAATTTGACTAGCCAGTACTATGATGTCACGCCTGTTTGAAAATTTGAATTTCCCGTTTTGGAAATTTTTAATTTTTCTCACTGAATTTGTACTTTTATTAATTAATTTTAAGTAATTAAAAAGATATTAATTACTAAAATAATGGTTTAGTTGAATTGTCAAACCAATATTACAAAGTTACGGAAAAAAAATATTTGAATCAAATTTAAATTTCATGAATATTGCCTATTAGAAAAAAAAGAAAAAATATAGAAAATCATCAAAATTTTCGAGGTCTGTAATAGTCAACCTTAAGTTTTCTAGATTACACGTAATTTACCTGAAGTGAGCCCTATGAGACGTAGGAGTTTCAAGTTATACCTGTAATGGAATCAAATTATCGATTTTCTAAGCCGATAGTGGCCGGATTGGCTACCAAATGAAAGTTTCGTGTTTCAGTACACACTAAAATGACGACTACCAAGAATATTGAAAAGAAGGGAATTAAATCAAATAGTAAAATTTCTCAAAAATGATAGCAAGCTGTGGTAGACTTTAGTCTGTTTTCCCAATTTAAGCGAAAGAATATGCATGTTTTCTCAATTATTAAACCTACAACTCTTTTTTACATTAAATTTTCTACCTCATCTCAAAATTTTCTAAAACGAAATGCTATGTATTTGCTATAAAATAATCCTCTTTCAAAGCTGGTGTGATTAAAAATGGTGATAAATAAATCCTCTTTGTTGATAGACAAAATTAATCTGTATGCAAATAAGGCTTGTGAATTATTAATTTTACAACTCTAACCAAATGATTACAGAATTGTTTTTGGAGGTCGTACAAAATTGTAGCACTAAAGAGGTAAGATAAAATTTTACAGGTTTACCTATTACAGACTTTGTACAAACAAACGAAGAGACAGTTAAACTATTTACATAGTTCTTAATTTTTATAGATTAAATAATTTTCAACATTGACCTTGTAAAATCTATACTCCATATTTAAAAATATTTCAAGATGCAAGATGAAGATTTCACCAGAAACCTGAACTCGAGCCCATTCTGGATTCATTTTTAAAGTAGAAAACTTTTAACGAAGTCTACATGAGTTAATTTTTACTAATTAAATACAATTACTATAAAATCTGAAATAAAAAGGCTGTTTTTATGATAATCATGATTTAAATATACTAGAAATAATAAGTAAATTAATGACTATTGTGTCAAAGGTTATATTTGCACCGGTTTTTAAGAATTTCTTTAAACACCAGTAGTTTTTTTATTATTAATTTCTGAATAAATAAATTTTTAACATTTTATTTAATACTTACGGCTTTGACAGATTCATGGTCATTTGACCAGTAATGTTTCTATTTTTATCATTGTTTTATCGAAATACTTTAAGAGAGTTTTTTCTAAGGCTAAATTAAAAGCACATATCGCAAAAACTGAAATCAGTATTCATATTAAGAAGTCATATTATCCACTATAATGCTTAAATCGAGTTAAGTTGATCATATATAACTTTTAGCCGATCAAATGCTTTTGTACAGTACACCCTTTAAGGTAGTACTATCGGTAATAAACTTTGGATTCAGAATTTAATGAAGCTTGGCATGGTTGTCCATTATTATATAATAATTAACCAATTAAATTTTTAGGTGCCTTCAGAGAACTGAAAATCTGAACGTCCAATTTTGTGAAATAAAATAAAATCTTTGTAATATCTTTTTTTCAGTTCATTGAAGGCCCCTGAAAATTTAACTGGTTAATTATGATATGATAATGGACAACTATGCCTAAGATTTATTAAATTCTTAATGCAAAGTCTATTACTGATAGTACTTTATTAAGGTATTATTTCACAATAAACAATTTGAACTACTTTATACCATTATAGGCTATATAGGCACTATGGAGACTTCAATGCGTGTATACGAAGAAGCATATATTGACTAGTTATCAGGAATGTAAAAATCAAAATTATCTAAATTAAAAGATTAAAATATGGAAAACGGTTATTAACAACAATTTATATATATTTTCTTTTGAAAATTCATTTTTCTATGATAATCAGGGTGAAAAGTTTTATGAAAATTTTCAAATTTATCTATGATTTGTATTTTAAATGATTAATAAGATAATATTTTTTAATGTTTTTTTTTTAAATTACAGATCATCGAAACACAACAAGAAGGTCTTTTATAAAAAAAGGTTTAAGGATTATTAAAAAATGTACCAACATCTAATTCATAGTAAACCGACCACAAAATATGTTTCTTTTTTGATGAAGCTACTAATTAGTAACTTTTGTATTAGCGTCTTTTAGAAAAATATTTGCGTTGTCCTTGAATGGAAATATTCTGTCGCATAAACTTTAAAAATAATTTTATACAAAGTTCAAATGTGATTTTGGCTCAAGAAAGGGGCAGTTTTTAAACTATGTTAACTTATGATCTTCTTTACTTGTCAATTTCGTATACGAGAAAGCTACTCATTTTTATGGATATTTCTATGGTAGTTAGGTTTCAGAATGACCAGTTAATTTCACTGAAATCATGATTTCGTTTTGATTTTTGTAGTCCTATTATAAGTTGATTATTTTTTTACATCGTTTAATTCTCGAATTCAATAAATTCAAAGAAATACTGTCAAACCTGGGTAAGTGAGAGCTGGATAAGTGGGAAAGCTCTATAAGTGAGAGTAATAGCCAGGACTCGTCATTTTAAGCTCCCAAATCCTCTATTAGCGAGAAACAGGAACCTCTGTAAGAGAGAGTCGTTTTTCCCTCATGGACCTCCGTAAGTGAGACTGCCACTTATCTATACCTCTATAATCGACAGTCAAGCTTTATTTATTTATATTATTTAGGAGGAATATTACTACATTCGTACTTGCTGTGACTTGTTATTTCTGCGTACCTCTATAAGAGAGAAACGCTACCCATGTACCTGCATTAGCGAGAAACTCGGGTTAGTGAGGAACCTCTATAAGCGAAAATGAGATTGTGCTCCCTTGAACTCTCGCTTATCCAGGTTTGACTGTATATTTAAATGAGAAAGTCTTCGAATTTCGTAAATTTGGAAGCTATATCTTTGGCACGTACAACAGGCGGAATTTTTTTCTACTGCCTATTGTGCAGGACAAAAAGCGGAATTTAAGACTTAAGAATTTCCATGAAATAAAAAAAAAATTTTATAAGCACTATTTTCTTATTTATGAATTGTTTATTTTAGAGAAAATAAATTTTTAATTATCTACTTAGAGAGACGAATAAGAAAGAAAATACAAATTAAAAGAACCTTTTAAAACCTTCCTATGTTATGACAACAATAAAATTTTTGTATGTGAAAAAAAAAACTTAAATTTAGTTTAAAACAATAGGTTTTAAAAAATACATAAATAAAACTCACCCAATGACACAAAACAAATTCATTTTCACTAAATCCAAAAACACTTTTTATAAAAAATTAAAATAAAAAGAACAGTTAAAAAAAAATTATGTCTATATCTAATAAAATAGAATATAATTAAAAATCATTTAATTTTTAATTTCACTTTCAATCAAAAAATATTAATAAACACTTAAAAAGTACTAAAATTAAACATTAAAAATAAACAAAGACTCATCACGAGCAGTTTTAATATTATTATTTATTAAATGGACACTAACACCACTGTTGCTGCTGAGAAAACCGCAAATAATTAAATTTAAAAAAATTAAATAAAAACGAGGAAAAATTACAAAAAAAAAAATTATTTATGTGTACTCGCAAAACACAATAATGGAACCAGCTTCTCGCAGACCAAGTACCAACTGACAATGTTGAGAATGTTGCCAAGAAGATGGCTAGTTATTGGAGAAAGTTAGTGGCCTCCGGGGGGATTTTTGTTTGTTGTATGTTGCTATTCTTATGTATATTAATAATATATTTATTATTTTTATTACCTCTATGTGTGTAGTAATTAATATTAGAGGTAATCTGCTGCTCGTCTTATTTTATATCGTTTTGACAATACAATAATTTGTCCCATTATCCTGCTTAGGATATTCAGGATTAACGATTAACTATAAAATCATTAATGGTGGAAACGCAGGTAACATTCCATAACATTCATTAATACTAGTTTAAAAATTAAAAAAACATGCTTTTGTACCTAGATAAACTTAAAAGTATAAAATAAACAATAGTTCAAAAAAAACTATTAAAACACACTTTTATAACTAGCTGAACTGAAAAGTAGAAAATAATTTCAATTTCAAAAAGAACAAAAAAAAAAAAAAAAAAATGAGTGATTAAGAAAAAATTACTTTATCGTAAAAAAGCGTGGAGGTGTATTTAAAATATTTTATAATGACTTTATTTTTACCAATATCTGTGAAATATTTATAATAATTGAAATCTTCCCCCGCTAAGAAGATTTTTTTCTTAACCACTCTACTTTTTAATTGTTTTTGAACTTTGAAAAACTACTAGCATGATACCCGCCCGCTTCACTGGACTTAAAAGTAAAAACTACCGCTTTATAGCCTCCACCTCTTTTAATCTCACTTATCCCCCATCTATAACACTTGAAGGGGTTGGTTTATGCAGCTAAAATATATGCACAGTTTTCATTTTTTTAAATTGTAAAACAGTCATAATTTATTAAGTATATCAGAAAAGGTGGCCATGAATGTGATATTTACTGTTTTAAATTTTTACAGAAATCGTTAATTTATGGTTCAAAATGACGATCATTCTGCTCCATCTGCGATCATCATTTTGAACAATAAATTAAAAATTTCTGTAAAAATTTAAAATAGTAAATGTCAGATTAAATTTAATTTTTAAATTATTTTATTTTTTTTTTTAAATTTATATCCTTATAATTTTTAGTTCATGTGTTATTCTGATGTATGAGCTTTATTGCTGTACAGTTTCAATAAAAATCATTCGCTAGTTTTTGCGTGAAAACGTAACAAACAAACAAACATGCTTACTTTCGCATTTATAATATATAGAGATGAGGATAAGGAATTCTTATGTTTTTTAACACAGTAGCTCCTAATGATAACGAAACGATAGCTCACGTTTGAAAATGCGTAGATTCTTTAAATTAAATTTGCATGAACATTGGGGTCAACTCAAAAAAGGGCTTGCGAAAATTTAGTAAAATTTTGTTTGTTTTTCTTCAATTTTCTTTTTTAATGTAGTTCATGAGTCAGAGAAACTGTTACATTAATTGAATAGGTACCGGATTCCCTTATTTTATCCGTACATATAGAGGTTATGTGGAGTTCACACCTTGCATTACTGTAAATATGAATGTATTTACTTAACTCCCCCTCAACGTCACATATATACATACGTCACATGACTATAATCATGTATAAGTAGTAGTAAAGGGTTTCGCACTCAGATCATATGACTATTTAATTTATTATTATTATTATTATGATTATTATTTTATTTATATTATGAAAAGTTTTCACCATTAAATTTAAAAACTCTTGCTATGTTTACTGTACTTTTTTACATTAAATATAGTTACTATTGTATTACATTACACCATAACAATAAAATAAACATATGCATTGTGGGTACAGAGTGTTTCAAGTAAAATTGTACGTTCAATTATACACCATTGAGGGTAAATATCCTACAGAGGCTACCACTGACTATTGATTCTTAACGCATTCTATTAAGGATAAAGTTTTTAAAGAGATAGTGAGCTCATAATGAAGCAAAATTTTTAATTTTTTTTTGTCCTCTATTTTTAGGAATTTAAAAATGTAAATTTGGTTCGAATATCGATTTTTTGGATTTCGAGTTTTCGATTTTCCTATTTTGTATAAATTTTTTTGTCTACCGTGATCAAAGAAAGATTTTTTGACCCTTAGAGTTTAACTGACTCTTATGATTTTGTAAAATTTAACAACACCAATCTGACAATGAACAAACTTCAACAGAAGATCATTTTGGTGGCTCAAAATTTTTATAGTCTATTTTAGAAATCACAAAAATGGCAGACAATATGATTTACATGGAAACCTATTTTATTCTGATAGAAAACAGTGAAGTTATATTATTGTAATAAGTATTTGGCTTTTTTTCTAAAAATATGGAAACCAAATGAGTTTTTGATTTTTTGGTGCGATTGACAGCGAAATTTCAGTGACTGAAACGTGATATGACAAATATAGCAATGCGCCGATTAATATATAAAGATATACAAAGCGGCTTAATGAATTTATTAAAAAAATTTTGTGTTAATAAAGCTTTAATATATTAAAAATATTTAAATATTATCAAATTATAAGAAGGAAAATCCAAAGGTGTTTTATTATCAGATCATTGATATTTTTTGATAAATACAATTTTTGTTTTTTATAATACAGTTTTTTTTAAATATTTTTAATTATTTTTAAAATATTGTGAGGTCAATGAAATCAGTGTTTCTTGTTTATTTTGTTATTATTAATTTATAGTTTTAATTTTTTTGCTGAACTTGAATTTCCATAATAAAAAATAAACGTTTGAAATAACCTTGATAATTTCCACAATTAGAAATTTAACATTAGATATATACTGTAAATCACTTATGCGTGTCAAAAACCTTTCAATCAGACACTATAATTTTTTTTTAAATCTTTAAATTTGTAAAGTGTTTGAGTAATTTTTCCTGGAAAGAAAAATGCCCTTTTTAAAATTTTTTATTTAATGCTTTTATTTAACTTTTTAAACAAATGCAGTCATTTTTATAAATAAATAAAATAAATGCATATATTAAAAGCATAAAATTTTATGTTTTTAATATTCAAGACACTCCCATTAATATTTTTGGATCATGCAGTATACATCTTCAGACAGTTATCTTCATTGGCAAGTAATAAGTATATTCATGATTATACATCATACCCACAAGTTGATGAAGAATGTACTACTTATAAATACAATTTTTTAACTTATAAATTTTATTTTTCATTGTTTTATACATATACGAGGTGTTCCAACAATAGCTTTTATTCTTCTAAAAATAAAACTTGATTTTGATGAAATTTTTTAAAATTCTTATAATTGCAAAATTAAAACTGTAGCTCGGAAAAAACTAGACTAAAACATTTAATCGTAATAAAAATCAACAACGCCAACTTTTCTTAGTGTCTTGAAAAAAGAACGAGATAAGATACCATCTGACCAGGAATGAACGAAACGGACCGATATATTCCGTCTATATGTCTACAGAAATAAGTAAAAAGAAAAAATTGTATTAATGAAAATACAAGAGGTGTTTTAAAGTTTATTGAAAAATATTTCAAAATTTGAAATATGTTAATAATGAAAATAAACCAGAATTCACGTTAAACTACTTCATGCTAAACATGATAATAAACCCGAGTTTGAGAGAAATGTTATTTGCAAACTCTTGAGATTTAATTAAATGGAAAATTCTTATGAAGCAGTTTCATAAATATCGATGTCTTTTATTAGAATATTAAAGCATTTATTTGTTCACAATTAAAATATTGTATTTTAAAATATTGTTTTTATTGGAGCACCCTATATTATTTTTATACAATTGCATACTTTTATTGTTTTATAAACTATAAACCTATCTTGCATACCTACCTATATAATTTATTGTAAAAATCGTAGCTTCGTATTTATTGTCCATGTTTTTGTTTTTTCATAGATAATCTCTATGTAAAACTATTTTTATGATTTATTAAATATTTATGGGTGAATTTTTAACTGATATTATGAAACAAGTTTAATTAATTTTTGATTGAATCCAAAATGGACCGCACCGCAATGTTTGTCAAATTGAAAAATACTTCTTAATGTTTCCCGTATTTAAGGTAGAGTTACCTGTATAAAATTTTACATTTGATGGTATTTTTTCTTTAGAACAATTTAAGCAGTTTTGCTCATAACTGATCAGTTCAGTGAGATTAAATAGAAACTATGAATAAACTGTTTTGGGAATACTCATTTTTCCAACTTTTTGTAAATATATTAAAAAAATTCAGGTAATTAATGAATCAATATTATTTTTTATATAAAAAAAACCATCTGAACAATTTTTTCTCAATAAAATAATGATTCACAAAATTCCAATTTAACAAAAATGTATTTCATAATTATTATTTTGATATAATTTTTTTGGAAAATGTTTCTTTTTATCGACTTAGTCATTACACCTTTTATGTAATAAAAATGTTTTATTTCTAACTTTTGACGAAATTAAAGGTTTTAAATAAAATGGTTATTATATCCTTTTGATGAAAATTCGAGCATAAAAACATCTCATTTTGTGTAAAATTATGTATCCACAGTTAAAGATTCAAATTATTTAGTACTAAATATGGTGATTTCCAATTTCCAAACTTGTTTTAAAATAATTTGCTTTCATTTTTTTTAAAGAAATTTATTTCTTTATGGTTTAAAATAAGTAATTGGTAAAAAAATTTATTAAAAAATTTTCTTAAAATAAAAACCATAAAATTAAAAATAGTATGAATTCCTATTATTGTAGAAAAAAAATCAATTAAATAAAAAATATATATATATATATATAAATATAATAAATTATAGAAAATATATGAATTTGTTACGACTAAACACTATAATTTAGTGTTAAAATAATGTACATTAAAAGAAATACACTTCAAACTACTTCGTTGTACCTTCTAGTCGGGAAGTTAAGGTATAGTTAAGAAAGCATTTGAAGCATATTTTTTTACAGAGTAGTTATATTTTGATAATTCTTATTGTATAGAATTGTGTATATTTTGAAGTTGATAGCTTATAAATTTGAATAGTTGGAAAAATTTATGTTTGAATAGAGTATATTCTCCAGATGATCCCATAATTGTTTCATCAAAATCGGTTTAGTAGTTTTTAAGGTATGTATAAGTGACTTTATTAAGTATTTTGTCTCCAATGTGGGTGAAAATCATTTTCTAGAGTAATTTTAGCACAAAAAACCAAAATTAAAGTCTTGCACAAGTAGTTTTTGAGATATCAATTAGAATCGTATACGGGGGGTCATATTCTGGAGCAAATTATTCTTTCGAAACCTTGATCATACACAAAATCAACCGTAATTTCGTATCTGTGTTTATTATAAAGTTTATCGAATAAC
This sequence comes from Chrysoperla carnea, assembly GCF_905475395.1. Lineage (NCBI taxonomy): Eukaryota > Metazoa > Arthropoda > Insecta > Neuroptera > Chrysopidae > Chrysoperla > Chrysoperla carnea. The sequence continues at coordinate 72,407,321 of NC_058339.1, read as the reverse complement.
TTAGGAGTACCCTTAAGATAATCTCAAAAAAATCTAGAAGAAATTGCGGGAAGACAAAAAGTACGCCAGTTATCGAGTGTTCTGATTATCGACTTCACTGTAATTCAAATTCTGATAATAAACGGGTTGTATTCAAATTTTGTATATATGGATTCATTAACTTTAATCTAGTAGAAAATTTTCTTTTTACGGATATGACTTTTAGCTGTAGTTTCTAGGGCACGTGTCTTGACAATTAATTTAAATAATTCTTAGAGTTCATACAGAACATAATACCAAGTTTTGTAAGGTAGAAGTCATAAATCGCCAGACTATTTTACATTTAGGTATGTAAAACTATTATTGACTAAGGTATTATGTTTTGACTACGTCGATGTTATAATGTCTATCATTATTTATGATTTTTGTATGCGACATGCATACGATTACATACATTATATTTGACGGGAGATTCGCTTGGATTCGTTCATAAAATTAGTGAGAATTCACTTATCACTTGACATTCTTATTCTATAAATATTCATAACTTATACTTTACAATTCAGGAAATCAACTTAAGATCGATTCATCCGCTAATAAGAAAACAGTGATACTTTTAACAGTAAGGAAACACACGATAAAATTAAGTTTTTTATTTTAATTCCTTCTTTCACTGCTTTACAAATTGATTACTCTCAATCTTTGATATTAGAATACCCAAACTCAAATTCGATCACATCATGAAATTTCACCCGTTTGTCTAATTGCTCGAAGTTATTAATTAAATGGTATCTGTTATAATTGTGATGTCCCTAAATTTTTCCTCCCGTTTTTTCCAAATTATTGTGACCATCTTTATATGCAAGAGTTGCTGCGATCGCAGGTTAATTTTAATAGTCTGCTTATGACATCGTAGCTGATTTAATTAAGGTGCCAATTTGCGTTTAATTGAAGAAATTGCAAAGTAACCACAATTATTAAACTTACTAAATTGCCATAGATAAAGTATAATTTAAAAATTTTCCTTATGATAAATATTTCCCTAGTGCGAAATTTCCAAATTTTTACACCTAACTTGCTAATTTTCTTCTAGAAATTTTAATATTGGTACAAAACTAATCGGTACACAATTATGTAATTTCCATTCTTATTGAGCTAAAATTATTCATAAAGAAATAAAAGCAAATTATTTATAATTACTGAGAATTTTATCAGAGTTTTTGTTTTTTGGAGTATACCAAGATTGTAAATATTTGGAATTTCTTCATTTTTACACAATTGTACCAAAAACTATAACAATTCCCATAGCCTTGACGTAAATTAAATAATGATGGGTAATATTTCAATTTAAAAAAATTACATTTTATTACAAATCTTCAAAAAAAATACGAAAGATTTTTATCCAAAAAATATTTTTAATCACATAAAAAAAAAGTATATATCATCGTATTTCAACTTTATAATAATTCTTTAAGAATTTTGGTTGATGATTATATAAATCTCTCAACACAAAAATGTAATTTAATTTACATATTTCATCAAAACTATTTTTATGATAAAAATAAATTAAATTTTGATTTCATTTGACCTTCGAATTTTCCCTTTCTTTTATAGTAGTGTAGTGAATTTATCGATAATATTCATTTGGGTTTGTAACAAAAACATGTTTCACTTTTTATTTTAAAATAAATATCTGTTTATGTTTGAATTGTTACTAGTTAATAAATGTTTTTTTTTTTTGTATTGTATGCTTCAGAACAAATGGCGAATACATATTCATGAAATTTTGTTACTTTTTAACCAGAACTTGAAACTATCGAATACTTTATGTTTCCAATGAAAAAAATTACAAAGATTTTCAAAGGTGTTAATGTTTTTCAGAGAAAAATTCATGAATGTTAAGACACATGAATGTACCTTCCACTGATAGATACTTTGTAGTTCTCATACAAACGACATCCCCCGAACTCAGCAAATTGCAAACTATCGCCTTTCCAGCAATACCTCTATCCGCAGATATCACAATTGCATGTTCAATTTCAGGACTATCTACACGCTGCTGATTCAGCATTATTGTAGAAAGCCGAAAACTTTCAATTTACCGACATATTTTTTTTTTTTAATCAGCTATTGCGGCGAAGAAGACGACTTAAGCGTATTTAATATCATGAATAATTTCGATCATAATCTGTTTCTTTAGTATTCAATCATTCTTGTCAAACCGAAAACGATATTCTGAAGCGAATGGTATAGAAGAACTAACTGGTAGGCACAGGACGTAATCTCTAATGTGCAAGCAGGTTCTATTTTGTTTGAATGAGGTCTAAAAGTTTAAACTGTACAGATTTATAAATTTATTAGAAAGTATAAGGCATTTTTGTAGTATAATTTCTGAAACACATTGTAAAAAATTATAATAGATAATAGTTTTCTGTGGTAAAAATGTCTTTTCTTCTTCAACGTTAGTTAAATCGTTGTTGGTATTTTAATAAGCAGCAAGTCAGTTACACGATTCCGTAATAATAATGTTTAATATTCTCTCAGTCAATCGAATTCATCGATAAAATTAAAAGTTTCGATTTCAGATTGAATAGAAAAAAATTAAAATGTCATCCCAAAAATCGATTGTAGAGTGAGCTATATACAAAAAGAGTAATACAATTTTCAAATAAAAGAAAATGTAATTAGTATTCAATTGCCCGTATGATAATTTGTTTGAAAATGAATTATTAAAAGCATGCGTAAGGTAAGATGTAGTACCTAGAGGACAATGTATCTTGACTAATTCTATTGTTTCTAGACAAATATTTTTGCTTACTAGAAAATATTTTAATTAAAATGAAGGTACCATATTTCAGTTTTAAACATGAAATTTCGAGGAGGTAAAGTTCAAATAAGCAAACGATGTACATTGATATTTCGTAATTTGTATCCATGAAATTTTACAATTATATTTTTGCTTTCTATATAGATTTCTAAGTATAGGTAAGCAATATATACACGCTCAGTGTAGTGAATACCAGTAATGAAGGGTTTTCTGTAACTATAACGATTATATGTTGAAGATAAAAGCTTCCCAGTGTACTACAGTAAGTTAACACATCATGTTACATGTTTCATACATTTCATCGATACTTGTTAAATATTAAACTTTTTAAAAGAAGTCGAAAAAAAGTCCGAAGATATAAATTTTTATTCTAGGTAGTACACCTTCCTCACCTTTCACCTTCATATTTGTTCAAATTTACATAAATAAGATATTTTATTAGTAAATAGTAAACTTTTGATGCAATAAATGTATTATATAGTCTTAACCATAAGATTTGATTTATTTAAAGTTATTCTTATTGTTAACGCTTGGGAAAACCACGCACGGTGTTAATATAATAGCATTGTATCCGTATAAGGTTATAATCTATGACTATGCCAGCGTGTGACCAGACGCTAATAAATAATCTTCTAATGCTTCTCTAATGCCAATACACAAATATTATTGTATATATATATATATTATAGATTTATATTAAGTTTTGTGAATAGAGGAGTTAAAAGTCATTTACCTTTAATTTTTTTTTTCTTTTAGAATTATAATATATTCAAAGTATTCAATTTATATTTTTGTTTATTATCTCTATCATGTGATAGTGATGAATCAATCGCTGTCGTTAAATTATAAAATTAATTTTTATGAAGATGTTTTGAAATTTCATTTTTTGTGTTTTCAAGGTTTCAATTAAATTTTCTTGTATTTAGAAATGTGATCAATTATTTTAAATTACAATTTAAAAATCAAATATAATGTAAATTTATTGAAATAATGTTTGTTTTTCTAAATTTTTCATTAAATTACTTAATCTGAAGTTAAAAATCATCAAATACATGATCAGAGTTCGATTTCCACTTTCGCTTTAAAAGTAGTACCTAAACTTTCGTCACTTTGGAAATTTTAATTTTATAGTATTTAAGCTCATTAAGCTGTAATAAAGTCGTATTAAGGATATTACATTTTTTTAACACGCTTTTATTAGATTCATACATATGTTAGTGTGATAGTATGTAATGGATACATATTGAGCATGATTTTGACCCTCTTCAAAACTTTAGGTCAACTCATTATTTTGCATACTTATAAAGGATCGATAACAATACAATAATTTAATAATTTATTTGATTATCCTGGTCAGGATTTTCAGGATTAACGATTTCCATATTTGAAAATATATACATTTATTTGCGCTCCCACCATATTTTATACTTAATTTTTGATAAATAAATAATAGTCTTAAAAAATAAAAAACACAAAATAAATAGTTTAAAAGACTAAAATTCACGCTTTTGTAACAAGCTGAAATAAAAGATAGAAAATAATTTCTTTAAATTAAAAAAAATTATTATATCATAAAAAAGTGTGGAGTGCTTTTTAACATATTTTACAATGACTTTTATAAAAGTTTTACCAATATCTGTCTATAAAATATTTACAATAATTGAAATTTGGCGACCCACGTTTTTTAAATTTAAAGAAATTATTTTCAACCTTTTAGTTCAGCTAATTACAAAAGCGTGTTTTTTAGTTTCTTTAAACTATTATTTAATGATTATGTTCATGAAAGAATCGTGGGATAGTGGGCCATGCAACCAAATTCAACTCGTTTATAGGAAATTTTAAATCTACAAGCTATATACAATAAAAATATAAGGAACATGTTAAAATATTGACAGAGCGATGGGCGCTAAATAAAAATGAGACACAGTCTTCATTATCAGTTTTGTATAGTGATCAGATGTGTAGAATACAATATTTTAAAATTCTTCAACTTTTTTATCCATGTTTTAAAACTACTGACGAAAATCAAACGAATGGAAGTAATAATTTAGAAATAAAGAGAAGCCGAATATTTTTGATTTAGTAAGCCCTTATCACAGTAGTAACGAAATAACCACGACAAATGTGAGTATCACATTTTCAAACAACGTTTATTAAACATTTCCTGCCAAATTCAATCATAATTTTTGGCACTCATTTGAAACAACAAATTAACCCACAAACAAATATTTCTTAAGAAAATAAAAATAGGTATTTTTTAAAGTCTTTTATCTCACAACTGTCGCAAAAAAGAATTACAAACATACAAATTTGTTCACATTTTATCTATGGAAATAAATATTTTGCAACTGAATATTGAGTCTCTACCATTTGTGACCCATGAACTAAAAAATCGTAAATTTTATGATCTATTGCAAAGAAAAACAAAGTAACAAAAAAAAAACTTAATGAAACAATTAAATTTATTCCTCCCACCACACTTGATTCTATTTTCCAAATAATTATATTTCATATCACATCCGCCCCTTAAATCACTAAAAAATTAAAGAAAAAACATTGTTTATTACGTTAGGAAAGTAATAAATTGCTTCAATTCAAAGAATCACGAATGTTGCTTAAAAATATCATCATTAATTACAAATTACCTATTGGTAATTATTATTAATTGGAAATTGACCTTAGATATTGCTGAAAAAAAAAACTAAAAAAAATTTTGACATGAAAAATATCTTAGTAATAAAAGTTTATTTTGTGGAAGCAACAATATGGTCGTGAAGTTATTATTTCGTAAAATCCTCATTCATTATAACGAACTTCGAAATAATACTATATGAGATACGAAATGAAAATGGTGGAAGAAATTGGAAGAACAAATGGTTCATATATTTTAAAATTAAAGCTCAGAAGTAGAAAGGTATTTTTACAAGTGAAATTTACAAAATTTAAAAAAAAAAACCGACAAATGCGATTGATTCCTTGTAACCCGATTTTTGGAAACTTAGCTATAAAATGTTCTCAATCAACTTGGTTCGACCGTTTAGGGGCTACGATGCCACTAAGATACACACAGACGCACAAATAAACACTTTTAAATCAATAATACTCCTTCTTAAACCAATATCAAAGTGATGGCCCAAGGCATGAGATGAAATGAAAAGGATACTTAGAGAGGCATCATTTTTTTAAACAAATTTTTGGAAATATTTTAATTGAAATTGAAATATTTGAGTTGACTTTGTTCTTTTGAATTATTATTTTGAATTACCCAATTATTTTACCATTTCACTTTTCGAAATGAATTGAGCCAAGTTTATTTGACCATTCATTTCCATAAAAGTCACAAACTGAATCGATTTTTTAAATCATCGCCAATTTTTTATTTTTTTTCGGGTATGGAAAACTAAGCTCGCACTTGAAAGTGTGGCTAAGAACACTCCCCGTTAAATTATCTTTCAAATGAAACCAAAAAAATTTAAATCGGTTCATCCGTTCATGTGGCACGATGCCACAGACAGATACACACACATAGCGGTCAAACTTATAACACCGTTTTTTTTTAGTTCGGGGTTTAAAAAACAAATAATCATAGTGCTTTTCATGAATTCTTATAATTACTACGTCCACAATTGAATAATAGATAATAATTTTTTTAAATATTAATTTTTCAAAACTATCATTTTAGTCCTATCAAAACCAAGGACTCTAAATAAAAATTTTCTAAAATGGTCCTATATTTACTTTTTATTATTTTAATAATTGAGAAAGTTTATGAATATTATTAACTACTTAGTAATATTCTTAGCCTTGTGCGGTATGTTTTAGATACCTATACGCACTATTCAATTATATATTATTATTAAACGATTCATTTTTAATTACAATTTGTCAAAATCATTATCAATTTAAAAATTCCGCAACCTTCTTCACTGTAAACATTTAATGTGGTTTATTGTTCATAATTTTAATAATTATAAGTAATTATTATTTTGATATTTTCAAGTTTGTTGAGGGCGTATTGTTTTATTAGTGTACATATGTCAAGTATTTTTTTTATTGAAAGAAATTAATTTATAATTACAGACACAATAAATGCACTTATTTTTCAAGAGAAAAATTTATTAGCCTCCCCCTTAAAATAATAAAAAATAAAAAAAAAAGTCAAAATAAACGGTATTCTTTACGTATACTTTTTCTAGCCAGAGCTGGACCGTGCCCAAGGGAGGAGTTTTGGGGCTCAAAAGCCCTTCCAATGAGAATCTGTCCACATAAATTTTAAACTGACAATATAGTCCAGTAATTGCATCCATTTATAAGACGCATTTCCACTGACGAATAAGAACATTATATATATGGACATTTTGAGCTCGCGGTACATTCTTCAACTTTGTCTTTGAGTCTTGGCGAGGCTATCAAACTAACTGATGCTGCGAAACATATTTTGATTGAAAGAAAAGGAAACGTTGGAGAAGACTTTAAAAAAAAAATTTTCAAAACCGTGAGCGTACTTTTTTAGGGTGGATACTTTTGAAATAAACCCATTGTATTTTCTTGTCGCTATTACTTTTTTTTACCTTGAAGAGAATAATATCTTAATCGGTCGATATCAATACTTATCACCGACAAATTTTTACTTATAAAAAAATTGTGTCATTAAATTCCATTATTAACGATTTATCCGTATTACCTACATTAATTACATAACAATTTGAGTGCCCGCATATAAATGCAATTAATATTTTACATAATTAAAACACATATAATTACGGCTATGAACCTCCTGTTATATATTTTATTCTTTGTTATAAACTAACAAAATTGTATGTATACGCCATATAACCTCCATATACAAGAAAAGAGACATTTGTTTTGCAAATAATTGCTATAAATAAACTAATATCAATTTTTTTGTCTCTCAAAGTTTTATCCATGTTAAAAGACATCCAGGCACTGGACTTATCTATTTGCTATACTTTTATTTGTATAACTATAGGTGATTCCATATACCCAGCTATAAATTTGTTTTAATTACCCTTAATTTGTAAAGTATATCGCCGATACGTAATACGGATCACTATTTTTAGACATGGAGGTTTATTACTATGGATAATGTACTTGCCTTTATTTAAAAATGACTATTAAATGAAAACTACTAAAAGGCTTTCTCAATTTATTATTAAAAATTGGAAATTAATAAAAAAAAACCAACCATAAATAACAATTTATTTACAAAAAGATTTTGATGGTCTCTTTTATCGAATGGGTTGGATTAAAAATTATTTCACAAAAATGCGAAATCGACATTCGTATACTTAAAAACCAAAATTTAATCTAATTTTTTGTAAAATAAAAAGACAGTATCAATTATTTTTGTGTATAGCTTTTTTCAATTTTCAACAACTGCATATAACAATTATCTGGTATATTTATAATTTATGAAAAAGAAATTCGATGGAAGGTACAGCGCCGGACCAAGGGTAGAGCGGGCGTTTTAGGCCCAGGTTTCAAAAATGTGGTATTTTAAATTCTGAAAATGTGGATATTTAATATCAATTTCATTTATTCTAAGAAAAAATAATCGAAAGAATTACTGATTTCATATTTAAGAAAAGAATGGAATTTTGTAACTTCCACGTAAAACTTAATCATCCTTCTACTTAACAGATTCCAAACAGACAATAAACATATTACCGATCTGAAAATGGTGTTTTATAATGTATGAATGGAATTCACCAAGGTTATGAATTTACTATCAATACTTACGTAAATTATAAAGACAAACATCATAATAAATAAATAAATAAATAAAATAAATTATTTAAATAATTCTATAATTATTATTGTAATAAAAACGGAATTAAAAAGGAGAGATAAATGAATCGTGTTTAGAAGATTAATTCTTGGTAAATGAGATATATTGTAATAATTGTAATTTGTAATAAGAAGTTTTTATGTTAAAGATTATCTTAGACAATAATCTTTCTTTACAACAAGCTTTATTACTATGAATAGAAGTGTTTTTTATTATTTTGTTAAATATCAAAATGTTATTTTGAAAAGAATTTTCAATCACAATTGTTTATCAATATTGTTGTCTCACGTCCAGGATACAGCTGCTTTATGTATTTAATTTGACATTTATATTATTTTATTAAATCGACTGCAAAATAAAATACGGTTTTCAAATCACAACAGGATATTTATAGTCTTTAACCATGGTTACACGTATTATTTAATAAAAAATAAGATTTCGAATTGGTCCCAGAAGCGTTTAAGTCTAAGAGACGGTATAAGGTCGATCTTCACCCATCTGTTAAACATTTGAGTCATAGATTTTTGGAAATTTTATTGATTTATAAACACGTCTATCATAAACTTTTTATCGGAAAGTGTTCATGGTTAGATTAGGTTAGGTTAGAGTGGCTGTCCTGAGGTGAGACACACTTAGACCATAGGGTACGTTGTGATACCGAAAGGGTTGACCCATCCCCGGCCACTACTCCATGAACCATATGGAGCTGTTTTATTAAAACTAGTTTCCTAGTACAAAATCTTTTTTTAAAAACTTACAAAAATTTAAACTTGAGTAAATAACTATTTTCCTCTGATATTCACCAGAATTTTATGTTACTTTTGGACTTAACGCAAATGATCGAATCATTGGAATAAATTGAACTTCAATTCACAAGAAACATAAACAATATTAATTTATGATATTGCATAATTTAAAAAACATTTCTTAAAACTAGTCGCAGAATTTTTTGTTTACAAGAAAAAAAATTACTTTCAGCTACAGGCTAAATTATTGCAGTATATTAAATTTGAGTTCGTATGATATCAATGGAATTCGTAGAAATAATAAATATTAATGAATTCCTTACATTATTCATTTATCAATTAATCATAATCAATATGGTTTGTATTTTAAACAAGCCGTGGGAAGGGTTTGGTGCGACCCTTAAGGTCTACACGAATAACTTCCCAACATAATAAATAGTTTAAAAAAAAAATAAAAACTCTACCGAATCGAAACGTATTGTAGTTAATACGCTTCGTTCGATACCTCAAAAGAAGTCAATATAATTTTTTGTACCCGCAATACCGATCAGTAAATAATTAAAAAAAAACAAAACAAAACGACTCTATCGAATGTTATGAAATTCTTTTCGGATCATTATTCTGTTAATACGCTCGATCGACACCTCAACGAAGTCGATATCGTTTTTTGTTAGCGTGATATCGCCGAAGAAAAAATGTCTTCACACGTATACACACACACACACACGCACACACACACACAAACACACAAATAGTTCTTCTCAAAAAGGTGTTAAAGCCTTGTCCTAACCATAAAACGTAAAGATATGTTGAAAATTTCGATTTCGAAAATCAGACCCATTACAGTACTTTCCTATACTGGGAAGTAAATAGACAGGCCTGCTTGATTATATATAACAATAATGCATAGTCCAAAGATTGAGAAACTACTTTTAAAACAAAAAAATGTATACAAAATTTAAGTAATTTCCACAGGACTCCTATTCCAGAATCGCTTAAAAAACTTATATAATATATTGAAATTTCTCGATAATTAAATATGTACTTTGTAAAAAATTCATGAATTATTATGATCAAAATAATTCCTAGAACAAAAAAAAAAATTAATCTTCTTAAAGAATTGTTACATTTTCCTCTGTAAAAACATGGTTTCCTGGAATAGCATATTTTCTTAAGAAATAGAATATTGAGAGGTATTCCTCTAAAAGAACCTCTGATCTCTGATTCATACCAGACATAAAAACATCAATTTATAAATGTTTTACTAGACTAGTCCAAATTCCAGGTCAGTTACTAGTCCAAATAATGGGTCGGAACTATGATCTGGACACCATTCTCAACAATTTTATAATCTCCCTCAATAAAGCATTTGTAGTTTACTCCGAAAATTCTCAATTACGTTCATTTTTAAAAATAACGCCACTTATACTAGTTTGACGCCACTTATACTTTCGATAAAATATGCGAAACTGATAAATTTTAGGACAAGGCAGACTACTAAGCAAAAATCTATGTATATCGAATTATCGGCCCTTTTTCGTTTTAATTTAAAGTTAAATAATTAACTCATATACGATTTGTCAAGCAGATCAATATATTTCAAATTAAGCATGAATGAAAATTATATGACTAAACTAGAAATGATTTTTGGTGGGATTCTAACAATTGATGTCAGAAGCTACCAGCTCAGAGTCTTGAATCATTTTCGACCTGGAGATTGGTCTATAATTTAAAAAAAAATTCTTGAATTGCTTTTGTTTTAAAGAAAATAAACGTAGTTAGCTGCGGGTTAAATTATTATTACAGCTGATTGAAATTGTATAATATCAATAACTTTCGCAGAAATTAAAATAGGGTATGTCCGGGAAAGATGATGTAGTTTTTTGATACTTAAAAATCATACTTGTGGTGTTTTTTCCCAAGTATTTATTTTAAACCTGTTTTTAATCATTTAATCATAGTGAAACAAAAAGTAATCAACAAAATACGAATGAAACAAAATTATAAAAAACCATTATTATAACACTCGATTGGCCATCTCTTCCGAGATGTCCGGAAGAGATTGCCATATCTGTATAGAAATGAACGACTAGGCCTTGATTAAATTTTTGAGATGAGAATACAATACATCGATCATACGTAACATGATAAAACATAATAAGTACGTAAGTTTCCATTGAATTATTTTCACCACAAGGTAATATGTAACCCCATTAAAAAAATTGTGTAGGGGAGAGCGGGTACAAAAGTAACGGCTGGTCGAAAGTAACAAATGCTCTGTAGGTTTATCTAATAGTAGAAAAATCGCTTTTTAAAGTCTACTTATTTGATATTTACGTCGTATTAGTAGCCTAATATTAATCTGAGTGTTTGCATATTATTTCTTGATTAAATTGATTTTGCAGTGTTTTAATTCGTTTTTGCCTACCACCATCCCTGTTAAGGTTAATTTTATTGTTTTAACAAAATGTGGTTGGGTACAAAAGTAACATAGCTCTGTGGGTACACAAGTAACATGTTACTTACACAAGTGGGTACACAAATACACAAAAAAAATGTTACTTAAGACTGATATTGAATAATCTGATTAGAATATATGATTATCATTTGATAGTAGATCTCATTACTTACAGTAAGGAAATTTCTTTAAACAAAGAAAAGTGTTACTTTCGACACGCTAACGACACGCTAAGTCTATGTGATTCATACAAAATATACAATTATAAGGAAAATGAAGATACTTAAGTAAAGAGCATATGCTCGGAATTTATATATGGATATAATAATTTCATTAAAATACTAACACCTAACCAACAAACAAGGTGAAAATAGAAAGTGTTACTTTCGTACCCGGTCTCTTCTATTTTTAAGGGTAAATTGGGACCGTATAACTACTAGTTCCGAAAATATTTAAACTGAATCTCTCTATCATACGACCATCTTCTCGAAACTTACCCTATTAATGAAATTAAACCGTCTGGTAGCTATACCTCTATCTTTCATAAATAAAAATTATTAATTTTTTATATCAATAAATATTTTAACATAGCTGACTAATTAATAGTATGCAATCAATGTATTATTTCATAATTTTTTCATAAAGGGAATTCCAATTATTGACACGATTTACTTGATTATACCCGCGTACACTTTTTTTAAATAAGTAAACCAGAAATTATATATGCATTTATGAAAATCTATTGACGCATACATATTAATTAAATATATTGTAATATAATAATTATTAAATATATCGTCACATTTGATACGGTATAACTCTTTTATATAACTCTGTTTATGAATCAGAAAATTATTTATTTTCACTACATAAATTACTAAAATTTATTTCAATATTTATGCATTTATTTTGTTTGTTTTCTTTTCTAATCATATATGGCCCAGTTGGTTAAGGTGCTTAGCATGAATGGGTCATGGGACATGGGTCTGAATTCTTGGTATGTGTGTATTTTTTTCCAATTTCCTTTGATTAAGATTATCTCGAAAAGTTGTAGTGTCTTTATAGTGTATGGTATTGTATCAAAAATATAAAAAATTTTAATGTACCATCTTTTTATAACGGACTAAAAAGTATAAAATTATTAATAATTACTAAAATAAGTACATGTAATATTGGAAACGGAAGACATGGGGCACATGGATTTCATAACTGTAAAGATAGTAGTGTCAGCTTTTAGCAGGTATTTATTATTTTATATTTTAAGTCCGTTATAAAAACATGATACATTAAAATTTTTATCATTTTTTCTGATTTTTAGAGCTATATGAATACATTGTCGTCTACTTCTGAGCTATGGTCCAAATTTCAAGTCTCTAGATCATCGAGAAGTTAGTTTAAAATCGATTACAAAATTTCATCCGAACCCTAAAAAGCGTTTTCTGCATTACTCTCCTCTTTTTTTGCGTTTTTCTTCTCTTTCATTTTTTATGCATTTATATCTATTTTTGAGGTATGGTCCAAATTACAAGTCTCTAGCTCATCGGGAAGTTAGATTAAAATCAATTACAAAATTCCACTCGGATATAAAAGCGAGTTAATAAAAATCTTCATCTTCAGATTAGCATGGTTTATCGATAGTATAAACGGGGTCAAGATCCAATTTGCGTAACAAAAAAAAAATCGTTAATACATTACTTTTCGCAAACGAGGGTTTTCGATGCAGGCATTCTTTTAAGAAAGATTCTAATAATTTGAAAGACATCCAGATTAGAATTCGAACTCGTTTTTCTTGCTAGGGACTATAACCAAAGCTCGCTTACAGTCAACAAAATCTTACCATCAGTCTTTATAAGGACAGTGTGATTTCAAAGAACAGTACCTAGGCGGATCGAGCTAAAAAAAGCCCACTATGCTTCTCGGCCCCCGCCCAAATTCCCAGCCAAAGACACAAAATTATATTCATCACAGTAAATAATGGCTATATTACCCATGAAAATGTAAAATTAGACTTGATACCATGACAAAATTAAAATTGTTTAAAAACGAAGAAGTTATAAGCAATCAAAGATTGCATTCAAAGGTTGTCCATCTCCTTTTTAGAAAAACAAAGTTTTATATATAATCTCTATGGCGATACCACTTATGACGTAAAAAGGTATCTTCCTCTTTGTTTAATTAGGAATTTTAAACGTTCATATCTTGCATACTAGTTAAGATAATTTAAAATCAACTTCACTTTTCTGCACGCCCGTAATTCTTCATCTGAAGTGATTTATTGATGAAATAATTTATTCCGATTCCCTATTTATTAATTATTGTTTCATTGCACATGGAAGTAATCAGTATTAGGTGTGTATATTATTATTATATAACCGTGTATGTGGGTTCGCATACCACATTTTATAAAAACATATACAAACGAACATTATTAATTTAATCATAGGTATATAAATATTTTTGTAAATAATAAAAACAATTTGACACCAATAAAATGTCATACCTTGGACTAATAAAACCAACAAGTAAGTACCTACTAATAATATTTAAACACAAAATGATTAGAAGAGGTATGTTTGAGTATATGTTTTTTTAGTTTTCAAGAGAATAAGTAAACGTTGAATTTATAATACCTAATGATTATGTTAAATATAATTATATTTCATCTATAATGTAATGAAAATAGTTGATACAGAAGTGTAATTTTTATATTTAAAACTTCCCATTTTAATGATTACGTCGAAAATATTCGATTTCTTCTCGCTACAAACTGTAACGGCACTAGTCTCTTGCAGAAAGCACAACTGTAGCAAAATTAAGTAAAACAAAGTGAAAACAAACAATTGACTGAGTTAATTGTTGAAATACCATGTATAGACAGTGTTGATTACTCTGCCACATAATTATTATTTTATCTGCCACATAGTTATTTAAAATAATGGTTTAGTTGAATTGTCCAGCCAATAAAGTTACGGAAAAAAAATATTTGAACCAAATTTAAATTTCATGAATATTCCCTATTACTAATGATGTTAGATTCTATCAAAATTTAAATAATTAATTTACAGATTAAAACTTTTAATTTCTGTTTAAAAGAAAATTTAGAGTTTACTGTAAAATTACAGTGTACAATTCGATCAACCTTTAAGGAACAAAAAATTAAAATTAAGAATTCATAAGATTCTGGTATCTTACGAATATAAAATATAAACAATATACTATTTATCTCTACAATATATATAGGCATGCTTTCTTATAATAACACTAAAAATAAATAAACATCTTTTAAATTATAAAAAGAGTAAAAAAGACCTTCATCAGGTCATAAGATTGTTTGTAACATTAAAATTATTTAATATTTTATTTATTAATTGACATAACTTAACAATAATAATAATACCTAAATAATAAATAAATAATTGAAAGCCTTGATGAAAAGGCATTCGTATCGACCTAAAAATCATTGTTATTAAAACTTAATTATTATAATGTTATTTTTATCAAAAAATATAATTAATATAGAAGTGATGAATATATTTCAGATGGAATTCAGTGGTGTAGGCACTTGATTCTTGCAGGTGATTCACTACGGAAAATCCTAGCTGTACTGGACCAAAGCTATAACAGAACGATATTGAAACTGTGAATTTCTTACGAATTTGTGAGATAAAAAGTCCTTTGGTGTTTTGACACCGTTGTGGATAAGGATTTTCGACGAATCATATAGTTAATTTTTCAATAAGTTAGAAATTTGTTTATTACAACGCTTTTAACATGATCTTGTTATACCATGTATATGAAATATACCAAGGTGTACTAAGTTTAGTCCCAAGTTTGTAACGCTTTTGCCCGTGAGAGCGCAAATTATGCGTTAATTGTATAGTATGTATTATATGGGAACATCAGTTATATATATGTGACATGTATGTATGTGTAACCTGACAGAGTAATCAACACTGTCTATACATGGTATTTCAACAATTAACTCAGTCAATTGTTTGTTTTCACTTGTTAAGTATATATTTTAGAATTTGGCTCTACGAAGCCAAAAAAATTTACGCCAATTATTTAAACATTTATTTTAGTTTACATATTATAATACAAAATTTCCAACGATAATAAATTTTTTAGAATACACAAAGTGTTTAGAATATATCATAATTTTTTCAAATTTTTTAATTAATATTTAATACCTTAAAAAAATTATTTAGGGTGAGATAATCGTTTTTGACGATATTACATCAACTTAAATATGACGCAAAAAGATCTATTTTCAGCGTTAAATTAAAATTATAAATAATAGAGAGAGGTGCACATTCAGAAGTGAAAATTTTTCATTGGAAAAATCCTCTTCTATAAGAATCTTTTTTTCAATTATCTTAAATATTATAATTTAATGGAATATTGGCGAAAAACGAAAAACCTTTTTTCGTTCATCTTTAATTGTTTACAGTATCTGAAATTTTGTATTAGCTGAAAAACGCTTCCAATGCATTTTTCTAGATATCATTCCGAATCCAACGAGCTATCACAAGTATTTTTACGATCATTATTTCTATATTTCACCAATTTGAACTTGTCGACCAGATACTAGTCTAAGATTAAAAGTTTCAAAGTTTATATTCTAGAACTTTGATCGCAAATATCTATATTTATTTTACTAAAAAGTTGATCTGATGATGTAAACTTAATTTACTCAAACTTTCTTATTTATAAAAATTTACTTTTTCATAATATTAGTCAACAAAAAGTAATTAGTCTTAAAATTAATATCGATAATTTACGAGACCATTAACGTTATCAATCTTCAACGCAGTACACTTGAAAATTTCTTGTCACTTTTTTTATTATAGTGCAACCAAAATAGTTTTGGTATTTTTTTATATAAATCTTACTATAATAAAAAAAAACATTTATACTTTGTAATTAAAGTCAATGTCACAATTTAGTAAAAAATATAAAATTTTATTTTATAAAAATATAAAGGTAAATGCCATCATTCATCCTCTTCAATAACAAAATCTATTCTGTATCCGGCTATTAAATCTTATATTTATTAAGTAGTTTTTCATTTTAATAATCAAAGTATCGATTAATCATTTTATACTAATTGTAAAATTTTTAATAGAAACTGTTAAATTATAATAGTATTTATGAGTTCAAAAGCCTAGACTCAGAATAGCAAAATAAAAACATGGAATTCTATAATAAAAAAATTATATATTCTAAAACAGGTTAAAATTGACACTACTTAAATATCGTGTTAAAAAATTTGTTATTAAAAAAAAAAATTGATCGATATGGACAATTTTTTGTGTACCTTAATTCCTTCATAGTGAGAGCAACCAATGACATTAGAATTACTATAAATTTTTTTTTAAATTCGTTTATTGTAAACTTTTATCTTCCTGCTTCTAAAAGAACAAAGAATATATCCGCTGCTAAGAGTGAAAACTCGGTAATCAGGTAATTCACTATTCCGAAAGTTTTCTGAATGCATATAGTATTCAGTTCCAACTTTTGTTTAAAACATTTTTTCGTAAATATCACTGCTTAACCTTGAGGGCGAAAATAGGACAAAACTTTGGTGTCCATGTTCACCAAAACTATAAAAGAGTCGAAAATTTGCAGGTAGCTTCAACTAATGGTATTACGAAATATTTCAAAAAAACCAATCAAAAATTCTAGGAAATACTTTCGAAAGTTTTCGTAAACCTCTCGGCTGCCATTTATTTATATTAAAAAATTTTGCAAGCACTGACATTCAACACTTTCTTTACAGGGTAATTCAACAAATAACTCAGTCAATAGCCTGTTTTCACTTATGCAGTTTTTAAAATAAGAGTATGGACAAAATAATTGTGAGTCGTTTAAAGAATATTAAAGCATCATTTTCATTCAATTTCGTACTCGGTATGCCTAGGGTAGCATTGTATATGCATGAAGGAGGTGCACTCATCCTCTCAAAATTATTGAGGAGCTGATAAATGAAATTATCAGCAGAAAATGTGGTAAGCCACACATATGGTATCACTATGGCCTAAGCCTGTCTCTCTTGAACAGCCAATATAATCTAACCTAGCCTAACCTATCATTTTCTACCTTGAATTTTTTGAAGTTTCAAAACAAAACGCCATAATAGTTTTTCTGATTAAGTAAATGATTATATTAATGATAAATTTTAATAAATCGATTTTGCTTTTGATAAATATTTCAGTTTAGTATAATTATTAAATACTTTCATTAATTTATTCGTACTTTGAGTTTTGTATTTGAACTTTTCTATAATTTATACAAATTTTCTTTACAACTTTACATACCGTATATAGTTAATGTTATTAAATGGAATATTCTAGAATAAACCACTTATAAAACAAAATAAAAAATTATGAAATAAATCTAAAATTTTTGGTAGATTATATTAACCTGATATTCTTCATAATTAAAAATTCTTTTTAAATTAACACATTATTACATAATTATTTGAACATATTAAATGTGTGCTTATATTATTTTAAAAATGAATACAATTTATAAAAAATATATATCGTATCATCCGCTTCATGCCTATGCAATTAAAAATAACTTCCATTATTAAAACAAATTTTAGAAGCTCAAAGTAACTACTAAGTATTTAAAAATTTAGATAATCATATTAGTTCGTGAGTCTAGCTAACATATTTTATTTAATGTTCTAAAATCCCAAAATTTAATCACTTGTTGTGTATAAGTAAAATGGTAATATTTTTCATTGATAAACTTGTAGTAAATACAATTTATAAATAATTACCTTATTATTAAAAACTATTATTAAAGGATTTGGGAAAAAATTGACCAAAAATAATTTCTGTAATAGTGTTCTATTTTTGAAGACAAGGGCAGAAAAATTCAAAATCCAACCAACTCCTTTATAGTCGATAAACTCAACTCAACTAACTTGTAATTGCAACAATACTTCGGATCTATAAAATTTTCGGTCTTTTTTTTTGCGATGACCTAAATGAAACATTTAGCCAAAAAAGTTCAATCAAAAACCAACCACAGTATGTGTGTGTACACAACTACTATAACTAATCCTCAAATGATCAGTTTTAGTAAATTCAACGAATTTTTTTTGGCCTAGCTCTTAATCCATAAAGGGGTGAAATAGGGTATAGAAGTTTGTTTGATACTGTTTACTTTTTAATTAGGCCAGCCGTGTATGTACAGTATGTTTAATTTATTGTTTACTGTTGATTTGTTAATTAATAAAAGCAGTTAAGGGTAGCTCTGAATTTTCCATTTGATTTAATAGAGAACTCGCATGTTTCTCGCATAGATTTTCTAATTAGTATGAAAGACCATTTGGGACATCATAATGAGACTAAGATCAGCATAGATGTATTAAATACTTTCATGGAAGTAAACTTATGCATTGTTTTAAAATCTTTAAAAAAATAATACATTTAAGGTATAATTTTTTCTCGTGTAAATCTATTGTTCGGTTAGACCGACCTTATTTAGGTAAAGTACCACAAAACACTTTCATATAACAATTATAACACCACATACAGTCTCTGTACGATGATGCTCCACATTTTTTTATTTTTTCATAATCTATCTCTATTGTTTTTTTCATTTATTGTATTTAAAACAACGCATTAACATTATTTAAAAAATGCGTGCTAATTGACATAGGCTCTGAAAATTATGATGTAAATATAAATATCTTATAAAGTGAATCTTTTTGATTTATGTAAATACTCATTTATGGGTCAAGATTATTGTATTTTAAATTCAAGAAATGAGCTTTTATGAAATAAATTGAAATAGTTCTTTAGATAAAATTTTTAACTTCCTAGAGCAAGTTTATGTAATTAGGCAGATTTTGAAAATCTCCAGTTTTACATATTTCCGCGGTTTCAAAGCCGCAGTATTCGAATCAAATCTTTTCAATGTGATGTGTGTGTGTACGTATGTGGGTATGTTCGTATGTACGTTCGAATTTTTCGCCTCGATTATCTCACGAACCAGTTATGGCATTAATACGTGACTGAGCTTATTCGACGCGTAATCGCATATTTAAGTGCTGAAAGAGAAGCAGAATAAGTTGAGCCCTTTTTTAATGGTAATAAAAAAACTGGAAAAAACTGAAAACAGAATCTAAAAAGTGGATAAAACAAATTATTTATCTATGGAGATAATGATCGTTCCAACATAAGCTGCAGTACATGTTCCAAAAATAATCTATGAAGGCTAACAAGACCTTTTTTTAATGTTTTTTCCCCCTCTGGGAAATTAGTCGTGGGGACTACAGGGGTACCACATCGACTATGTACAGCCAATTTATTTATTTTTGTTTCAATTGACGGTATTTTAATGTTATGCTTTTCAGAGTTCTGGTCGAGAGTCAAATATGTAAAATATTTGGGCATACTAATGTACTACAATCATTATTGTAGCTGCTATAAAGAAGAGGAAAAGGTAACGATGGTATGTCTGACGACTTCTCAAAATCCGATTTTTAATTCCTTATTATTACAAAAAGTAGTAATTGGAGATATATCAATATATCACAATAAATTTATACTTGCCCATTCCCTTCCGTGTTAGCCACTAACATCAAGTATGATCTAGCCCATGATTGAATATCGCTTGCATTCAAATGAATCCTCTAAAAACATCAGCGGCTCAGTTAGGTATCGATAGTATATAGACAGAGAAATCAGTATTTAACTTCCCCCGTTACAATGCCAATAATCGTAAAAATCTCTCATTCAATATTTCTGCATTTTGTATCTATCTATAATGCTATCAATTTATAAAAACCAAAATTTTGGAAAGCAAAAGTTTGGTGGAAGCGTCATGAAAAAGTTTAATAACATGAATTATTTATTGATTTACATTTCTAAACGTTTTTACTTTTTTTGTTTGGAAGCTTCGAACTATTAGGTTCAATTTATTGATTTAACTGCCTTGATATTATTTTTTGCCACTTTTACATTTGCGTCAGAAATTCCACAGTTTGTATTTTACAAGTGTAATAAAATAAATAAATATACGCTTGAAATTTTATTTATTATTTAGACACATGAAGAATCAAAGATAAATTTTATTTTGTAATTTTTGTAATATTTTTTATTAACTACACTTTATTTGCTAATATAAATCATGCAACTTCCGATACTAAAATATTTATTGACATATAGTATTTCAGTTTTCTATTTCTTTCAGTTTTATTAATCTGGAAATATTTTTATCACGCACAAAAATTCAAAAAAATTCATTTCCTATTTCAATTTTCGGTTCTTCTGATAAATAAATTAAAATCCCTTAAAAATCATCTTCATATTTTAGAAAATAACGCATAGCCTTTAGCGTTTTTCGGAATGCTAATTGTCTTATCTTAATTTCGGCAATATTAGGTACCTAAGTCTCGAATTAAAAAAATCGAAAGTTGTTGGATATTTTTATCTTTAATACAGATAACTTGATAAAGAAGTTCTATGACGAAATATTATACGCATTGTATAATTTTAGTTCCCACTTCAGCTAAAATCCAATAAACGAGAAAAATTTCGTTGTTCAAGCTGTTAATATGGAAGTTGTTCCAAAGTTGGCGCCATAATGACTTGAATAAAATCTCTAACATAATTAAATACTTTAAAACAATTTATTTTATAATCTATAAACTTCTAATACATATAAAATAAAATTTTATAATCTTTCTAATACTGTTTTATTAAGTCACAGCCATAACTCTACTCTGCAACAGGTTGAAGATCACAGTGGAATGTCAAACATTATAATTTGAATTATTTCAAATTAAATGCTTAATTATTATTACTTCGTGTTATTATTATTAATACGATTGGAACCCTCAATGTGTAATTAGTAATGGATGTCCCACTTAATGCGATGGATTCAATTTTAAAATACAAAATCGTTTTTTTTTTATAGATACTTGGCAATTAATTAAAAAGAAAGAATAAAATTGGCAGACTTTGCGGACGTATATCTTGCTTTTATTCACATAAAGGAAAAAAGTCATTGCAGACTTTTTATTTCATTTTAAAAAACCTGCCCAACAATAACAAATTTTATCAAAATCGAAAAATGGATTGGCGTAAATAACAATACTCTAAGGCAGGGCCCGAGGGCCACAAACTACGGCCCGAGAGCTAGCATACTTGAAAACTCCTTTTAGAGAACATATTCCTTAGAGTCTAAGGGTTTCGTTTCTTTTAATTTGAAAACGGAACGCCAAAAAGTATTACACACTCTTTTTGTACAGAATTTGTTTGACCGAATTGATGAGTTTGAAAATCAGTCATATCTATTGAAACTTAATTACTCATCTGATACAGAAATAAAGATTTCGATACTCAATGTTTCTAAAACAAAATCAGAAAAATGAAAGAGTTTGATTTCGCAAGTGAATTTTTTTATATTTGATACCTGATTTTTCAACCTATTGAGTCAATTGAGGGATGATTACTCCTAATCACTGTCAAACTGCGGCTGTGACGCGATTCGAAAGATTACTCTGTGAAGGATTTCAATTTAAATAATCCGTCGTTATAAACAACCCGTCACACACATACAATCTTTGAAAATTCACTACTGGAATTGTCAACAGAGTGAGAACCACGCCTCAAAGTAGATTGACAAGGATAATAAATGCCGAGGCCTGGTCATAGTACGCATGTCTTAATATACCAAATAATATCCTTTCGCGTATTTAAAATAAGAGTATACCACTTTTAAATAAAGTTAAAACAGTATATTTTGAACAAATTACCATTTTACCATTAAAAAAAAAATTTTTCATAGAATTTAAACAAAATTATTTAACAATATTACTCGTTTGAACGTTAAAACAAAATAAATTTTATTTATTTATTTTAAGCACATGTGAATGTGAAATATAAACACATCATTAAAGCAGCTGATTCCGGTCATACGATCATGCGCATTGAATACCAGGCCACCAAAATGATGTTTTCTCTGTCAGCTGTATGAATATTGTATTTTCATCTTTGTTAATCTACTGTGTGACGCCAAAATATACATACTTGGTATACACTGGGCTTATCTATTTAAAATATATGATCTAAGCCTACAATACTATCTTAAAAACAAATGTTATTTTGAAATAATATAGCATTATCTAGAATTCTAAACAATTCAAAAAAGAAATAAACAAGATCGTTTTATATTACTTAAACAGAGAAAACATATACAAGTAAAATATATACAATAGAACATACGTGAAAGTTCTAGATTTTGTTAGACTGTACGGTAACAACAATTGACTATATAAATACGGTAACTTTATAAATAGCGCACAGTGTGCTATACCGTCATATTACAAAACATACTCTTAAAGTTAACTACAGAAGTGAATTAAAGCTAATTCAAGTGATATTTTCAAGCCAAGTTTTATCATTTATCAGAATAACATTAAAATAAAAGTATTGTCAACTATATTGTATTTTTTTCATTACACAAATTTGATAACGTTAAGCCCTCTACAACTCAATAAATGATTTATAATTTATTTTAAAATAGAATTCAACGTACACAATGTGAGGACATCCATTATATATTTACAATCAAGAAATATGTAGATACGTATTTTATTGAGAGAGACCACTTCCGAGTGAAAGTAATCACATGACTCTGTATAGGTACATAAAAATAACATGAATATTATTAAAGTAACAAACATAGGTAACGCATAAGAATGTTCTCTATTCATTAGAAATATATTTCTATTTATTTATTTTGTATTATTTTTATAATTTTACAATTAAAAGGTGTTCGAGTAATTAATAAATAAATTAATTGAAGTTTTTATTGTTCTTTGATATTTATTAATTACTTATTTCTATATCATAATTTATCACAAGTTGTTCACAAATAACATTACTGGAGAGTAGTCATAATTGTACTCTTTGACTTTATTTATTATCAATTACCATTAACATAATTTTGGCTGTTTAAAATGCTTAAAAGTATCTATTTTGGTAGCCAGTTTCATAAATAGTAATCACCTCTTTGAAGTCATTTTTCTCAATCAAAATTTTTCTTTTTGACAGTAAAATAAAGTTAATCACAATAGCAAATTTAGTTGTTTCTACAGTCAAAAATTTCATAAAAATTGAAAAAATCTGAATAATTTGTATGTTTAGTATAGAAATTGAATTGTGCAGAATTAAGGTCGACCTTCACCCATCTGTTTACCGAATGAAAGTTATTTTTTATGAAATGTAAAATATTTACAAATATCCCTGTTGTGGGTTGCCCTAAAAAATATGGTCCAGACAACTTTTAATAAAAATATCAAAACTTGGAAAGCTCGAAATTTTATTTTTTGACTGATATTTTGTGGACAATCATATAGCACCGTATTTGCAATAAAATTATCTTTATTTATATATGTGAGGCAATGAATTAACAGATGAACGTAATTACTATTCACAACTTGTATAAATGCGAAAATAGTGAACGAAAAGAGGCAGACAGCATAGCTGCTGCATATTCTTTATGGCTTTTACTTTCGAGTAGATCAAAATTCGTTAGATATGAAAGTTTTAGAAAAATTTCTAAAAATTTTACTCTTGATATTTTCACTAAAAGTAGTCTGGACCACATTTTTTTAGGCAACCCATTGCAGGGATATTTGTTAACATTTTATATTTCATAAAAAATAACTTTCATCCGGTAAACAGATGGGTGAAGGTCGATCCTAATTGGGATCTTAGACTATTAAGAATTCCTTGGTAGAAGTTTAGAAACATCGAAATCATCTTTATAATTAAATCAAAATACATTGTATGGAATTGATCTTATCAAATAGTAAAATTATTGTGATTTTTTGTCAATTTTTTCTACTTTCTTAACAAGAAAAAAAATTGTGCATGAGATGAAAAAGAAGAAAAATGACACATCGAAGCGAGAATCCAGCCCATGATCGTCACTAAACCAATCATATAATCTTTTTCAACTAACAAATTGTCTGAATACATAAACACAAAAGTGCTAAGTATTTATCGTCAAATTAACATAATTTTCATGTATTTTAAGGTCTAGCTTTTAGCAGAATTTTGGAATTGAAAACGTGCAATTTAAGAAGACAAGAAAAATTAAATTTTTTTTTTTTTAATTTTGACAAACTTCGTCATTTTAAAGTCGTCTGGTATATTGAATAATTTTAAATTAATTATCATATTTTAATATAATTTTCTTTTGAATTAAGATAATTTTTTGTATATTTTATTAAAATTTATATTTAATTGTGATTATGGCTAATTATTTATTTATTATTTTATTTAATTATTCCATTAATTATATAATCTGTAAAGAAACTGTTGACAAGGAATGTTTTTCCAAAAAACAATATTTTCATTTCAATTTGAGAAAAAAAAAGAATTAAAACTAGTTAAATTTGATTTACACATGATGTCTGAGAAATTTTAATTAATTTTATAAAAATGTTAATTTGTTTATATAACAAGTTTCGCAATGAAAATTGTTTACCATAAATTGAAAGACAATTATTTTTTTCTTGGTCATATGATGGTGAATCATGTGGCTGAATATAGCTGGGGTCATGTAATCATTTGATCAAATTAATATTATGCCACCAAAATAGTTTCATAATAATTTGTGCTAGACATTCCGTAGGTGGAATAAATAAATGTTGAAGGTCTTTTTTTACATATTTTATAAAAAAAAGGATCTGCAAATCAAATTATATAATTTTCTTTTAAATTACGTCCAACAAAATTCTCCGGTTGAAAACTGCTGTTTAAAAATATAAATAATGATGAAAGACATTCATTTAACTTTGGTTTTTTATTTTTGTTTCAAATGGTCCCCCGGTTTTTCGCGCAGGTAAAACTTTTATGAAAAAAACTATAATTTTTTGTCCCATATGCGAGCTTTTGAAATTTAAATAATTTTTTTGTGATAAAAAATTACAATAAACAAAATTTTTTAAGAGGCGTGTGGTTTTATTTAAGTTCTCAATGAACCCACGTAAATTTTACAATTATTCAAAAATTCTTATTTTTTATCATATTTTTTATTTTTTTTAGACACCCGTTAATTCTGTTAAATATATAATATTGACATTAAAAATTAGTATTTATTGTATATTTTAATAAATTTTTATTTATTTATATAGAAAGTCAGAATTTAGCGAAATTATATGACCATATTTGATGGTAAATTCTTCTTTTAAAAAAATTTAAAACGTAAAAAATACTGAAATGATAGTTTTATATCCTAGTAAGTGTTACCTTGCTTTGAAAACCGATTTCGACTTTTTATAATTGCACCTAGACTCCTTTTTTTGGCAATGAATTCTTGTTCAAAATGGACAGGTCCATGGTAACAATAGCGAAAGTGAATGATTTAAAATCCAAATTGCTTCCATATTTGAGAGATGTACGAACAGGTAACAGCCGCTAGGAGTCAAGTTTGGAAAATTCGATGGATTCAGAAGTAATTCAACATATCCAACAACATTCTGGGATTAATTAAACATATAATCCCAGTAACCTGGAGTATGCTTAAAACATATAAGTGTTCATTTTAAATTAGTTGAAATTTGTTAAAATTTAAAAAAAGTTGGCTCGCTTCATTTCTTTCTCTGGTTCATTTTCTAACAAATTTTAACTACCTATATGAAAAATTTATAATGAAAAAACGTTTCGTTTTCTAGATATAGTCTTGCGAAATAAAAATTTTTTTCGATCAAAAACCTTAGGAGATATAGTTACGTCATTGGATTTGCGCTGTTTGTACATAATTACTAAAAGACTGATAAACGAAATAAAAAGAATTTTAAAAATTGCACGGTATGTATTCCATTTGATTACTAAATATGTACATATATTTGCATTAAATGGTAAATCTGTGACTTTGGTATTGTTTCTAGGCATAAGTATTGTTAAACATATTCATTCTTAAATGGTACCTCCATTTATTTAATATATTATTGTTTATTACTATTTATTTAAATTTAAAAAGAATAAAAGAATTATATTGTTCATGAGAGTTTTGCAACGTTTATACTGCAGCTATACAAGTATATATCAAATACAATCATAAAATTTATAGTGCAGTCAAATAAATTTCATATTTTCATTGAATATTGCAAAGCATAACTTGATTTCTCGGACTTCGTAGATCAAACAAGTAATCAAACGAGCAAGAGAATCAAAAGTTTCTTTTTGTTCATCAATCCATTTTATTTAAACTAATTCTAAGTCCATCCAACCTTTTAGTAGCTTTTTACTACTACGTGGAGGTTTAAAAGCATTCGATAAAGCATAGATGCCAACATAGAAGATGCCTTTTTTAATCTATGGTGAAATTTTAACCAATCAACGTAGTTTATGACAATCGCTCTTTAACAGAGGCCACCCTTGTCATTATTTTCGTTATTAAATAGATGATATAAGAATTATCATATAATTTCTTTCTTAAATCGTAGAAAGTCAGAATTTTTCAATTAAAAGGCACGTTTAAATATTGAAAATACAAAAAACAAGTGAAAACAAATAATTGGCTGAATTAATTGTTGAAGTACCCTGAATAGAAAGTGTGGAATATCAGTGCTAACATAATTTTTTTATAAATTAGAAGAGTTAAAAAAACCAACACAATTATGGCGGTCTTTTGGCTAACGCGTATTTGGTTTAAGCATACCACTAGTTGACAAGACCACTAGTTGAAGCTATCTGTAAATTGTCAACTACCTATCATTTATAATTTTGGAGACAATGGACACCGGACCACGGGTAAATAGGTTTAGTAAACACGGTGATATTTACGATAAAATGTTTCAAACAAAAGTTGTTTTATGAGGAACATTTTTTACCTTGAAAATTTTAGTCTATCTCTCTTATGGTTTTTGGGTTATCGTATCCAAAGGCGAACAGACAGACAGACAACCAGAAATGGACACTTATGGTTTGGTGGTTTTATGAACACCTATACCAAAATTTTTGTTCGTAGCATCTGTTCGCAGTTACAAACTTGAGAATAAATTTAGTATACCTTGCTATAGATTCTATATATACAGGGTATAAAAATATGGTTGCAATACCATCTTAATAATTGGGGCTAGGGTGTCATAATGAAGTCTAAACATAAGCATTAGATCTAAACATTGTTAAAAAACACGCAGCTTATCTATTGACAAGCTTTTGTTGTCAAAACTTAATTATGCACATCGTGTCTTCGACTGTACATATAATCACCTGGTGAATAGTACAAACAAATCAATTTCATCTTCTATTTTTATCTCGTTTAATAACTATTTTCTTGGACTATGTATTTATATTTTACGTAGTTCATTTATTGTAAAAAGATTAAACAGTAAATCTATAAAGTTATATTTACACATTTACCTATATTATTAAGGTAAATAACTAAGTATATTGTTACTATTGTTTATGCGGGTGATATGATGTTAATTTATACATATATTTTATTGCATAAACAATTTTAAAGAATTATTATAGTACCTATTTACTTTAAAAAAACACAATGAAGTGAATATTCATTTTTAAAAGTTTAAAAAAGTATAAAATAAAAAATAAAAAACATACACATATCTTGTATGTAAATTAATTGTAACATCTTTTTGTCATGAAATTCATTTCAATTTCAAACTAGGTTATCTGTAATGTTTTTTCATACATGTACATCTGAATTAAACTAAAAATATTTCACAAAAATCTATCATTACTATACTTTGTAAGACATAGTGGTATTATAATGCCAAGACTGTTCTTTTACGCCAAATAAACCAATAAAAAGAATGAGAGGTATCGTGGGTCACCCGATATGAATAATTACGACTATTATACAGTTTAAAAAATAGAAAATCATACATATATTTTACCTGTGTAAAACAATCCTTACCATTATTTCGAGTGTTATAGAAAGGCGATAAGCGAGAGCAATCTTTATCAATCTTTACTTTTAAACCCAGCGAAGCGGGTGGGTATGACTTTAGTTAATTATAAATATTAGTTTTTTGGTGCGTTATCTTGCAGGTAATTAGTGTAATTAGTTTTTTTTAATTGTTTTTATTTGTATTTTCTTCTCTCTCGATATATTTTGAATTTCTGTGCGTTGGTAAATTTAGGTTTAATTTGTTTTTTTTTCCATTTTTCTTGCACGAGGTATTGTTTGCGTATCTGTGCATTGGTAATTCTGAAAGTTTAAAGTATTAATTTAAGAAGTCAAATAATTGTTTGAAAAATTAAATATTATAGCTACTTTAACTCTACACTTTATGAATTAATTGTAATATTAGTTAAAAAAAAAAGACGTACTTCTGATTTAGTAGCCAGCCCAATATGTGGATACATTACCCACAATTTCAGTAATCAGGATATTTAACATGACGTAACATAAAATTTCCTTGTACTTTCTTTAAATTATCTCTATTATGCATTTTGTTAAAATATATCCCCTTAAGGACCCACAATAAAAATATTTAGCTAGATTATAAAATTATTATTATTTAGCTAGACCGGTTTCGATTGCTTTGGCAACCCTCTTCAGTAGCATTCAACCTCTTAAAATTAAAAATTAAAAAATCTTAAAATTAAAAATAATTTTGTAATTTTTAGTGAATCTGTACTTCAGATTAAGTGACTAACTAATTTGTCACTTAAAAAAGAATTATCGAAATCGGTTGGCGTGATATTGAGTTATTCGTCCTCTTGTCGGCATACTTAATGCAAATTTAATACTTATATGGTTTTCTCATAGATGCCATTGTTAGAACTGGGCCAAAATGAAATAGGACCACCACACGGGAAGCACCAGCTTTCAAATATATAAAGAATTATCAAAATCGGTTCACCCAGTCGAAAGTTCTGAGGTAACACACATAAAAAAAAATACTGTCAGATGCATAACATCCTCCTATTTTGTTTGAAGTCAGTTAAAAAGAGCTGTTTTAATAATTAATGTATTCGTAAACCGTACAGAGAATCGACTTGAAATTTATACAGAAGGTGTATTAAATACTCATAAGTTGACACACAACATTTCATTTTTTTGGTAACACTTTCGTTTTAGTATCGAAACTTCTTAATATATTTATCGTATTAATTTTATTTTTGAAAATCAGTATATCTTTTTTTTTAATACTACTAATTGTACTGACTATAATTTAAAAATAGACAAATCATCACCTATTCTTTAATTTTAGTTACACAAATAGAAGCTGTTAATTTTTTTAAAAAGATTTCTTTTAAAAATCTTTATATCTTTAAAAGATATATATAATTAACCATTATACAATACATAATTATTGTATTTATATGCGTATAGATTTATACATATACATATATAGAGAATCATATATAGTTAATATATTTTTGAAAGAGAAATTTTTATTAAATAAATATTGAAAGAAAGTACTTAAAAATGTATAGACATGTATGTAAAAAGATATATTTATTGATGAGATGATTGAATTTGTTTTTTATTTTTATGTTTAATAAATGAGGAGATAATGACGGAAGATATGATGAAATCGAATGTGATAAATAAAGGACGTACGAAATACTTTTTAATTTTTATACACTCCTACAATTATAAATCAATTATTTAAATATTATAAATTATTTTTATACCATGTATATACGAAATATACATAGTATATTAAGTTTAGTCGCAAGTTATACCATATATATATGAAATATACATAGTATATTAAGTTTAGTCCCAAGTTTGTAACGCTTAAAAATAATGATGCTAAGAAAAAAATTTGGTCATAGGTGTTCATAAAATCACCTAATTAGTCCATTTCCGGTTGTCCGTCCGTCCGTCCGCCCGTCTGTGGACACGATAACTCAAAAACGAAAAAAGATATCGAGCTGAAATGCTTAAAGCGTACTCAGGACGTAAAAAGTGAGGTCAAGTTCGTAAATGAGCATCATAGTTCAATTGGGTCTTGGGTCCGTAGGACCCATCTTGTAAAACGTTAGAGATAGAACAAAAGTTTAAATGTAAAAAATGTTCCTTATCAAAAATTAAACAACTTTTGTTTGAAACATTTTTTCGTAAACATCACTGTTTACCCATGAGGGCGCCAGTTAGGGGGAAATTTTATAATATGTACTATACTTGATTATCAGTTATGTATGTGTCACATGTTTGTATGTGTAATGTGATGTGAAATCAACACTGACTATGCATGGTATTTCAACAATTAACTCAGTCAATTGTTTGTTTTCACTTGTTAATGTTCGTAAGATAGTTTATACGTAAGTAGGCTTTTCTTATTTATTGGAGCTAATAGGTTGTGGAAGTGCGAACCCAGAAAGGAAAGTTGAGCGTTTTAAGTAAATAGCTAATAACTGGAAGCCCTCAGCCATACCACCGTCAGAAAGCTTGTAGCTAGAATATCATTTTATTAGGATTCTCAATTTATTTAAAGTAAGTAAATTTAGGATTCAATTGTTTAGCCTTTTTTTTGTAAACAATTTCGACAAAAATAATTTCCTAGAATAAACAAAATATTTGAAAGTCTTCATTTAATGTTATGAAAAAGCTGACAGCCACTGAGAATCTTTCATCCAGAAATCTTGGTGATCTTATTAGATCAATTAATACATAAACATAGACGACTCATTGAAATTGAATAATCCGTTTGTGATTCATGATGTCAAACATTGACTAACAATCGCGGTAAACTTCACATATAAATTTTTCGTGATAAAGCAGAAATTTAAATTTTTTAAGAAATCGATCTTTAATTTTATTTTGCCGAAACTCACAAATTAATTGGGTAAAATCCATCAAAAAATATAAAAATCATCTTAATTTTGTAAAATCCATCATGAATAATTGTGATATCTTGGAAATTATCAACGAATAATCAGATTTTTTCTATATTTGATGGAATTTTCAAACTTTATTAAACAAATTTGAATGGTTTTTAAACGTTTTGTAGGAAATAATTAATAAACTGAAAAAAAACCCATCCTTTTCCCGGCGTTAATATCATTAAACAAATAAATTTTATTCTGTTTTGACTAATTGATAGGCATTCTAACGCATTTTATTTTTTTTTTTTAAATAATCATACAATTTTATCACAGCTTGTATCGTATCACAAACTTCGAAGAAATTAACACAATTTAACATTTACTCGCTTATATCCTAACAGTGACGTCAATATCCTAAAGCCTTTTACTACCTTTGTTTTGACTAATAGATTAATAAATATATTTATTTTTTTAAATTATCCTACAATTTTATCATGGCTTGTATCGTATCAAACTTCGAAGAATTTAACAAAATTATATATTTAAACGCTTATACTCGTGCCGTCTATATCCTAAAGCATATCATAGTGATGAGTAATTTATATTTTTAAAACATTAAATTCCTGTTCAAAATAAAATTACGTCATTAAAATTAAATTTAATTACAGATATTATATTTAAAAAAATTTTTAAATAATCAAAAAACAACAATAGATATAAGCAAATATCGAGAAATATACATAATGTGTACTTTGGATTTTATTCAAAAGTTAATTGGAGAAATAGCGAGAAGTATATGCGTTCGTTTAAAGTTGTTCACCAATGCCGAGCTGCGAAAAAAGCGAGTGGACCAAGAGCTCGTGTACTTTTTTGAATTATAATAAAAGGTTATTACAAAATTTGTCGTCGTGATAGCTCAGCTGGTTAAGACGAAACCAATTCTGTCCGCGGTATGCCCAGGGTAGCGCAACAAAAATTAATTTAATTAAGAGTTGTTATGGGCTGGTGAAGTGCATGATAAATGCATGAAGGAGGTGCTCTCAGCCTCTGAAATTGAGGAGCTGATAAATGAAATTATCAGCGGAAAGAGTTATAAAACACATATATGGTATCACAATGGGCTATATAGCCTAGCTAAGTGTGTCCTTCGTGGACAGCCAATATAAAAAAACCTAACCCATTACAAAAATTATGTAAACATAAGCAAGTTCTCAAATATAATAATCTTGTAGAAAATGGAAAACGCAAACCTGAAAGTTCAATTTGCGGCCTAGTTAAGTTTTACAAAATTTTTCTAATAGATGATTCCCGGAATTTTTTGTAAATGTCTACAACTTTCAATCTTTTAATAAGGCTGCAAGTTGCACTTTCAGGTCGGACTTTTTCATTTTCTGCAAGATTGTGCTATTTCCGGCCTTGTTTATTTTTACAACATTGCTTAATAGATAATAAAGGACTCCCGATCCTCCACCCATTTTATACTTTTTAAAAAAAAACACCAAATTAGCCCCCTTCACATCAGTCGTTAGTGTGAAAGAGTAGTTGCGGCTTTGATACTTTTCTATTTCAAAAAAGTTCACTGGCTCTTGATCTAAAGGTCTTGAGATACATTTGAGAACAAAATGGGATGTGTTCACAAAAATTTCTGATGAATTTGAAAGTATCATCATAAATGTATGCGGTAGAAAAAATAATATAATTTTTGCGATATTTTTAATTTTTGGTAATGTTTATTTTAGCTAAGGATTCTTCATTTTCTGCCAAACTTGCTGCTAGCTAAAAATAAACGTAGAGATCGGTAGAACTAAAAAAAACGGAAAACTAAGGAAATTCCAAGCATTCCTAGAATCGCTATTATCTTTCTACCATTTTCTAAATATGGCTGGCATTTTTTCGAAAATTGGAAAATTGTTTGGTATTTTCTTTATCTGAATAAATCTTTAAATTGTAATTGATTCGGTTCTTGGTTATAGCTTGCACAGAAGCTGTTAAAGTCTTAATATTTATTACACAACGGGTATATTTTAGTAGAAAAATTTACCAATTTAAAACAATTAAATTTGTAATTATATGATATTATTTTATATATGCATACCAAATGGTATTTTTTTTATGCACAATAGCCATAAATGTAATTAAGTGTAGGATATTAATTCAATTATATAAATAGATAAGTTATTCATTCAAATGCTACTTAATTTTTCTCTTTCGGTTGAATTTGATCAAAACTTACATTATCTTCCTAGAATTATGCTAGCGACAAAATCCAATAAATATGTTAAAATGAAAGAAATAATTTTGAACTTTTATCAAATTTATTTTTATTTGAAAAAAAAAACACAAAAGTTTGATTCATTTGATAAATT
Source organism: Chrysoperla carnea (assembly GCF_905475395.1). NCBI lineage: Eukaryota > Metazoa > Arthropoda > Insecta > Neuroptera > Chrysopidae > Chrysoperla > Chrysoperla carnea. The sequence continues at coordinate 72,373,352 of NC_058339.1, read as the reverse complement.
ATTGGTTTTCGAGATAAAAAGGTAAAAAAAAGAAAGATAAAGAATTTGCCACATTATCCATAAAAATGTCAAAAATTAAAATTGATTAAAAAACAAAGAAGTTATAAGCATTCATAGATTATTGCCCGTCTCTTTTTTTCACAACAGAGTTTTATATGTAGTCTGACGATACCGTTCAATTACGTCACTATTCTATATCATCCTCTTTGTTTAATAAGTATTTTTTCATATTTTGCTTACTTCTAAAGACTTTCAAAAAATAACTTCACTTTACTGCCCGTTTAGTTAGTAATTCTTCACTTGAAGTGATAAATAAAAATTTTGTTATCAATTGTTTGCATCACTTTTTCAACATCTCTGAAAAAATTTATTTGTATCACCGAAGCTACTTATACTAATCGATTAATGAATTGATTTTGAGTCATTTGAAGCTCAAAATTTTCAAATAGGTCTTTTTTTAACTCTTGTGCGAAATTATTTTATTATACCTACCCATATTTTATAATTGAACATAATTTAATAATTTCTTTATTATATTATTTTACAACAATAAAATAATAACTTTAACCTACTTTCATCCCTACTTTTACGCGTTTTATTCTGTTTTTATCCATGAAGACATAAGTAAACGTTAAATAGTGAAATGTAGTGGAAAACTCATGATTATATAATAAACATATATGCCAATTATTTTTGTTTAATAATGTTAATTATTTCTAGTTAAAATCAGTACATAAAGATAAAAATCATTGAAAAACATGACGGTAATAAATTAAACATTTTATTTATTGAATTCTAATCAATTATTGCGTATATACTTCTTATATGAATTTTTTTTTAATTGCAATAAAAAGGCATTCTAAAGTTTTGAAGTGAAACTCAAAAAAATCTCACCACCTTGTTTTGAAGTTATTTTAAAAAGAATACAGTTTTTTATTAAGGTGTATGCATAATTTTGATTGAAGATAAATATTTATTCTTGATTATATAATCGAAAGCAAAATAATTGCTTTTAAAATTGTCTTACGGCAATTATTCACTTATGTGTATTTATTTGATCCCTTGTTTAAATAATACATTGATGAAATTTTTATGATTGTTTTTAATTTATACGAGTAATTAATTATAATTTATTATATCTAAATTAGAAAATAAATATTAACAATACAATTTTGTTTTATTTCACATTTTGAAATTATATAATAAAATAATTTAATTTGAATGGTTTGAATTCTACTTTCTTGAACAGCAAACGCCATCTATTATTCAACATTATAATATTAGAGAATTGTGTGATTACTTCTGTATCATTTAAGATATTACTGTATTTATTAAAATTATTCGATTTTATTAATTTATTTCTAAGTGTTTATAAAAATGCAAAATATTCGTACACCCATGAGTCAGTGCTTTAAGCTATACAGGCATTTTTCTAAAAGGTATTTTTCTTAACATAATTCACGATGGATTTTATCAAACATAACCTAAATTAAAACTTTTTCTTTTTATAGTACTATATCCAGAACAGCAGTAACGGCACAAGTTACACCAAATGAACCTTTAACAGTACCTCCACCAAGTAATGTAGAAAAAACATTTCCACCGAAAATAGAAAATATTGTAAATGCCATTTCCCAATTAAACTTATTAGAAGTATCAGAATTGAGTGAAGCATTAAAGAAACGATTAAATCTCCCGGATGCACCGATTTTACCCGCTGGAGGTTTTGCTGTTGGAGGAGCTGTAGCTGCGCCAGTTGAAGAAGAAGAAGTGGCTCCCAAAGTTGTAAGTACAGTATACTCCTCAAAATGAATAATATGCCCAGCACAGCGTGTACTTAGGGAGTTTTAAATTGAGTTAGTTTCTTACTAGACACCCGTTAATAAAATGGTTGTATGAGTATTATTTCGAAAGTGAATTTAAATTTGATGTACTTTTTTTTTCAGGTGAAAACAGCTTTCACCGTCAAGCTTACTAAATTCGATGAAAAACAAAAAGTAGCACTAATTAAGGAAATTAAAAATTTATTAGAAGGTATGAATTTAGTCCAAGCCAAGAAGTTTGTTGAAAGTGCACCAACAGTTGTTAAAGCTGATATTGCAAAAGATGAAGCTGAAAAATTAAAAGAAGCTTTAACTAAAGTTGGAGCGGTTGTTGAAATTGAATAATGTAATTATTTTCGTTTTATATATATTAAATAATTTTATGTTATTAATTAGCTCGTTTATTTGTTTGTTTAATAAAACATTTTTGTAAAAAATTAGTTAATAAAACAATTTTTCTTTTATTTTAAGCAGTATTTCTTAAACACATACAATTCCAAATATAGAATCCTTCGAGTCCATAATTTTCATTTCAGATTCCTCATTTTATAGTAAATTATTTGTAAAGAAGTAAATGATTTATTAAATTTCGTCTTTTATTTGATAAAAAATGAAACGAGATGAAAATGAAATCTGTTTTTTACTTTCTGAAAGAATTGTAAATATTTATTTTGATTTTTGTGAATTTATTTAAGCCTAATGTTCATGTAGCTTCTGTGTTTATTTCGAATAGCTTTAATACAATAGCTGTAATAGGCCAATTTATTAATTGAGTTACGGCTCACTCTTCATTGAGAACTGTAAGGACTTTTCTAGTCAATATTTATCCAAGTTCTGCAATGTTCTTGATTCATTATCACAGTTCATGGTATAAATGAGGCAAAACAGTTCCGTTCAGCTATGATAACTTAGCAGTAATTTTAAAAATTTGTATGTTTAATCATCCCATAAATAATTTTGTAATAAACATTGTTTTAAAGGAGCTTTAAAATATTCGACTTATTATTAACGTTACTGAATCGGAAGATATATATACACAATCATAACTGCTTTTATGTAATACAGCTTGCCTATACTTATGCAATCAATAACATTATTTTTTAAAACTTTCTTCACATATTTTGTTTGCCCTCATATTTTGTCGCTGCTAGCTAGCAAAAATCGATTTGAATCAATTTTTAAATTAAGATCGATCTAATTCTCGATCAGCAAAAAGTGAAATCATTAACTTCATTTTCTTTTCCCACTGCTAACCGAGGACTAAACCTTATAATTTTAAGAAAAGATAATTAGTAACATAAAATTAACTTTTTTTTTTTAATTTATGGTTATTGAAAAACACACCATTTTTTCTTTTAGATTTTACCACTTGCGGCTAAAATTCAAACAATTCTGTCTTTAAAGTAAGTAAATAAACTTTATCTACGCCCGTGAGAAAAGAAGTTCTTTTCTCACTCAGTACGAGCTATGAGTGAGAAAAATTAATTATCGCTCTAGGGTTATCATAATTCAGTTTTGACAGATTTTATATAGAAATTGGCAAATTATAAATGATAATTGTCGTTTATTTTCACATTTTAAATACGTAGATAATGTTTTGTACCATATACGTGTGATAACGCATTATTAACGTACTTCTATGATTGTCTAACTCGTACTACGGACTAGTTGTGCTTTCGCAGGCGTACGTTGCTGTTATCCAACTAGTATCGTAAAAAACTATTCCCATTACTTTAGATTTCGCAACAACAAAAAAAAGAAAAAAAAAAACGGTTTAAACCCGAAAATAAATCCCCATTTCACCATGTTCAAGAGTCTCGAGTTTAATTAATTTTTACTATGTTACTTACACCTCAATCTAACATTTTCATCAAGTCGCTGCCTATTATATATAATCCACACTTTTAACCAAAACACTCTATGAGTGATCGTAAGGCATTTGATATTTAATATCAAGTTCCGACTATTATTATTATCGCAATCTTCATTATTTGAATTTCATAGACGAATATTCAATCGATATTCGTTGTAACGTAGATAGTGAAAACTTTTCGCATAATTTTACCGAAAATTAAGAAAATTTCACTATCTTCAAATTCGATCGATAAATTTAATTCAAATGATGAACTGAAAACTTCCGTAAACTTAGACTTGTTCAACTTAACATCAGAGAGCTTTTAACGTAGCATCCATCTTTTCGTCTAGGTTTGGTGAGTTGATTCATCATATTTCACATCATAATTTCATTCTGTGGTTAATTTCCACTTCTTTCTTCAACATCATCTTCATCAACACTATATGTCATCAATGAAGTACAACATTGAAGAATTTACAGACTCTTAAGTATTTCTTCACTGTAATTAGAAAGTGATTAAAATTGGTTTTCAAAATTTTTGATATTTTCAATATCACCATATTTTTAACAAACCAATTTCCAACATTTTCGATTGTAGGGACTTGTACTTCACCGCAAGGTCATTTTTTTGTGTGGTTTTTCCCTAACTACGAATAATCACACAAATTAAAATCGAAATTTTCTTTTTGAATTTGTTGTTTTCATTTAGAAAAAAGTATCTAGAAACCAAAATTCATATTATTCTTAGTTAGTTTCCACACGCTTTTTTTTCTGACCTGGGAGGTAATAACGACATTGCAATTGCATTTCTACCGAATGTATGTACATTCGATAGATACTTACGACTTTGCTTTGTAGACAAATATTACCTAAGCAACGCCTGTTGTTTGTACTCAACATTATTGCGGAATAAATTCTCAAACATAGTTCTTTTGGTTTTATGTCGTATTTTAATAGGTTTCAACCTTTTCAGATGTAAGAACAAACTCTTACAAGTTCTTAATACCGGGGTAGTTCTCAACTCAATTAACTAAAGGCTGCATACCCTTCCTTTCATTTTCCCAGTACCTTTTTATAAAATGTTCTGCACAATGGAATTGGATTTAAAAGGCTTAAAAGAAACACATAAAAATAACAACAAATTAAAAACAATACATAATTTATTTTCGTAATAATTGCTTAATACAGGAAATAATTAAATATTCTAATTACAATAATTTTTTGAATAATTATACAAGAAAACATAAAACAGTAAACAAAATACTGATCTATATATCACTTATGAATGAACTCTTCATAAAAAAAAGAATTTTTCTACTTATTAACTAATTACTTCTCAAAAATGTTTACCACAAACATTACCAAATAATTATTGAGTTAGTCTTAAGTCTATTCTTACATTTTGTGTTTAGTACACTCTAAAAATTATGCTATCAATTTATTAATTTTCGTTATAAATATATAAAAAAATTTGTTTTAAACTAATGTTACAATCATTAATTATTACAGTTTTCGCTTGGCCGTGGTTTCGTCGTTTGACACGCTTTTAACATTTCATTTAATTCCATTTCGGAGTTACATAAACGTAAATCTTTTGGATGAACACCTTGGAATACGGATACGATGCTTGGTTTCAAATTATAGAATAATAGCGCTTGGTTTCGACGCATGAAATCATCGATTAAAGATTTTACACCCTAGAAATGAAAATTATTTTATATTAGAGAAAACAAGTCTAATTTTTACGAAAAACAGTTTGTTTTATGTGTATGTCGCAGCCAACTAGCTTAATTAGTCGTTAAATTAACAGCCTAGCATTTTTACTAAGCGGCAACGTACAACATGGCTGAACGATATTCAGCCATTCAATCAAACAGCTAGGCAAAGGCGAGATTGGACGAAGGAGTTGATTCCGAGAAATCGTAATATTTTGAATCGATTTAGGCGATATTTTCGGAAATACTTTCCCGATCGTCAAATAAACCAGATTGCTGTAATATTTGTGTCAAAATTTCCCTACCAACTGAGTTTTATCGAAATTGAGATTGAAATTTTTTCTTCGAGTTTTTGTAATTTTTGTGGGATTAAACCTCTTTGGAAAAAAATCGAAAATTAAAAAAATTTTTTTTTACATTTGAAGTTAATAAAACTCAATTTTTCATGTAAATCTGGCCCGAAAAATAAAAAATTGGTTTGACGACTAGACGAGTTGATTCCGAGATCGTAAATTTCAAATCAATTTAGGTGGTATCGCTGAAAGTACTCGCCCAATCAACAGATAAACTCGATTTTTGTGATTTTTGGGTCAAAATTGCCTGCCATGAGTTTATCAAAATAGAGATCTAATCATTTTCTTCAATTTTTTTAAGAGGTAAGTGACAAAGCAGTTTTTGAATTTCTACATATTTCGAATCGATTTGAATTACTTTCTCAGAAATTACTAGCCCTACCGTCAAATGTACCTGTTATAAAAATATTATTCATTTTATAAAAATTAAGAATCTTACTTCAGCTGCCGTAAAATCAGCTCCTTGAATATGTCGGGCATCAATCACAACCGGAGTACTAGAATATCCTAAACGTGCACCAGCTTTTGATATTGATTTACGAACATACTCAACAGATGGAAATCGTAAACTTCGGTCAGGTGTAATACATAAATATTCATAACCTGATTGACTCTAAAAAATAAATTTTAAATAAATTGAAACATAAATTATAAAAAATTGACAATTTTAAATTATCTTACATTCATTTTTTCCACCCTTACGGAAGGCCGGGCTGAAGCGTATAATAAGAAAATTACATTAATAGTGATTCCGATAACGATTCCAAGTTCCAAACGAATAAATAAACATGATAAAAACGTTGCAACTGCTGGAATTAAGTCGACCTCTGAGGAAAATAAAGTCAAATGAAATGAAAATAATTTAACATTTAGTTCGGGATACAAGATTTTTGTGGCGCATTATTAATATTTTTCCAGAGTAAAATGGAGATAAATTAAAAATCGCAACATAAAAATCTTTACATTGAAGGCTAGAAAAATAATTTAAAAATAAAGTAAATTTCCTTACTTTTACTCCTCCATATTGGTTTGACAACATGAAATTCAACCATAAAAACCACAGCAGCGATAATAACAGCAGCTAACGATGCTTTTGGAATGTAATAAAAATATGGAGTAAAATACTTTAAAGATACTAATACAATTAATCCTGTATAAATTCCACCAAACGTTGTTTGTACACCACTTGCATTATTTACAGCCCCACGCGATAGGGCCCCAGAAACAGGCATCGAATTTACGAATGACGATGCAATGTTACATAATCCAAGTGATAACATTTCTTGAGTGGCATCAATTGGTTTTCCTTCCGCTATAATATCAAATTTTAGTTTGTTAGGAATTAAATTGATACAAATATTTTTATAAAATCTTACCAAAAACTTTAGCCAAAGCGATATTTTCTAACACAGCTAACAAAGGAACAACGAAAATTGCTGAACTTAAATTTGAGGTCATTTCCAAGAAATTATATGTATGATTATTTACACTAGTTGAAAATGGTGGAGGTTGGAATGTTGGCAAACCGGCTTTAATTTCACCTAAAAATCATGAAAAAAATTAATTTTCTATAACTAAGAAGATGGGTGGGTTGCAGATATGTAAGTCATCAGGATTCGATATCTGACCAGTCTGTTGGTCAGAAAAGAGTCTCTAATCCAACAATTTGGTCAGATAAAAGTAATGTTCAACATCTTAATATAAACAAATTCCGTGTCACGATATTCGTTTACGTTAATCTCCGAAACCAAACAAACGAATTCTATGAAATTTGGTATAGATGTGCCTAGGCCTGGCAGTGTATCACGACTACTGCAGGAGCTGTCACAGTAGTGAGGAGGAGGAGATAATGTCCATCTTCTTTGTCACTGCCCAACTCTTGCCATGAGAAGATGGACTTTCTTGAGCCAGCCTTTCTATGACGACCTCTCCGAAGTAAAATCCGTCGACGTCAAAGTACTCCTGCTGTTCTTAAACAGCTCCAAATGCTACAAGGAGTAGTGGCCGGAGATGAGCCTTTTTCGATATCACAACGGACCCTATGGTCTAAGTGTGTCCTACCCTAGGACAGCCACTCTAACATAACCTAGCCTAACTTGTATAGATGTGCATAAGTTCAATAAAGGTAAGTGTTATACAATTTCCCTTAAACAATATTTTGAATATTTTGTATAAATATTCAATAGATGGCGTTATTTTCAATATTCAGTTCTAAATTCTATAAATTATCAATAGATAGTGCTGAGGCTACAAAATTTTCCTCAAACAATCTTATTTTTATTTTGTTTAAGTATTCAGTAGATGGAACTGTGTTTTATGTCCAGAATTTACTTCTAATTTCTACAAATTTTCAATAGATGTCGGTAAGAGCAATACAATTACCTTAAAGCAAGCTTATTTTTATTTTGTGTAAGTATTTAATAGATGGCTCCGTGTTTCCACTTATTACACTTAAGTATGAGATAAATATAAAGTATGAAATTGAATGAAATATATTACTCTTAGTATAATATTAATTGATTGTATTATAACTGAGCCACAACAACGCGTGGTCAGCTGGTACTATTATATTATACGTTCTATGCGATGAATTACCTGTTAAAATAAATGGTTTCATTCCATGCTCTTCGAACACAAAGGCCATTAATGCACATACAATTACAACAATTATATTTCTAGCTGTTGAAATAAACCACAGGAACTTTTCAGCTGCGCATTGAATTTGTGTTTTCTCTTTTGAATCAGGTGCGACTTTTATGTCTTTTACTTTCTGAAAAATTAACACATTAATTATGTTTAGTAAAAAAATCGTGATATCCATTTTCAATATGTCTGTAAATTTAGATTTGTAAATATATAATATTTGGCTAATGTATGTCGTTGTATGTAACTTTATGGAGGGTATTTGTTTAATAAAGTGTATGTTAATTCGAAAACTTAATAAGGCTGTCAGCAAAATAACAAAAGGCATCTTACAAAATTAAATATCTTATTAATGACCCTTTCGTAAATTAATATTCTGATAATCTTATGCTTACCCTGAGTAAAAGTAAAACTGCCATACACACAATACCTAAAACAGTATCCCATAATCTAGTTTCGGAAATATGCGCAAACACTTCCTCCCAAACTTCCAAAAATTTCGCGGCCGAAAACGTTAAACCCAATATATCTTTTATTTGTGATGTTGCAATAACAATCGCCGCTGCTGATGTGAATCCAACCGCTACTGGACCGGAAATAAAATCTATTAAAAATCCTGAAACAAAAAGGTAGATGAAAACTTGCAGTCCTGAACTAAGTTTTAAGAGGGGAAAAACGATTTCTTACCTAATTGTAGAATACCCATTAATAACATAACACATCCACTTAAAAAACATAATAATACTGCAAAATCGGGACCTAAACCATGTAAATTTTCTCTCGTTAAAATAGCTGCAATTGCTGTTGGCCCAACTGGTGAATCTTTTACGCTACCAAATACTGTATATACAAAACATGCCATAAATGATGAATATAAACCATACTCTGGTGGTAATCCGGCTACATTCGCGTACGCAATCGCTTGTGGAATAACTGTTAAACCTACTGTGAAACCCGCAACTAAATCGGATATTGCTAATGATTTATTGTAATTTGGAAGCCATTGGAATATTGGAACTTTTTTATATAGTATTTTCTTTGTACAACTCCGCCGTGCCCGTTCTTTTAACCATGCCGTTAATGTTGGATTTGGTGGATTTTGTAAACTTTTTCTTCTTCTAACTGATTTTTGATCTGGTATATTTAATACAACACTATTTGAATCTGAAACAAAATTTTTATTAACTTCGCTAGTAATGTTGATTTTATTTGTTGATTTTAATTTTATTTGTTTCGTTTGAAAGGTAATATAATGGAGAATGTTCTTAGCTGTGTTTCAAATGCGAGTTTAGGCTTCCCTACCCGGAATAAATAAAAATAGGCGATGATCCTCAAAATCGGTTCGCTTGGTTCTACGGAAAAAGGTAGATTTAATGGAGAGAGTTCTTAGATATGTTTCAAAAACGAGTTTAGGATTCCGTATCCGGAAAAAATTATCGGAGGATTTTTAAAATTTTGTAAATTTTACTTGTTTGGGCGAGCACCTATATTTAAGAAGATTAAGGCGTAATTTCTTTTTAATTTAGACAAATCATGTAGAAACACATTCTTCAGTTTTGACAAAGATATCAGGTCACTGAAGTTTTTATTTGAGTTTAAATAAATTTATCTAAGAAAGAAAAATTTCTCTACTTAAGTTTGTTTCCGCTAATCTTCGAAATGGCTAACTCAATTTCGATAGCAGTATCAGTTTTGAAGATTAAGTATTTTCTTGGGAACATTTCAGCTACCATTTCTACCACGAGACTCGGAGGGGGGGGGATGCTAAATATCTATTTATTCAAGTATCATATATTAAACAATAGAGTATCATTATTGAGTGAAAATAGTCATTGCAGTATTAGAAAGATAGAATTTGAGTTATGAGATAGATTAGTTTCGATAAGATTTGAATTAAGAATAAATCCTAGAAGTTCTTTTGAACTACAAACAGTTTAATCTATTACGTAAGTCCATTGCTTTAAAGTAGTTCTACATTATTTAAATGAATTTTAGGATATTTCAAGGCTCTACTTCATTTATTTTACTTAATGGAGGTCAGTACATCCCAAGTGATGGTGTCTTTTAAGGATATGATGCTTTTGCATTCGCTCAAAATATGTGAATTTCGGTTCAGTAGTTCATGACAAAATCTGCGGAGGTGATAAAGTTAGTACATATTATAGTTTTAAAATAAAATAATCACCTTTTCTTCCACAGTTTGAACATTGCAATCGTTCATTCATCATATCTGGATTACATTTCGCTAATGCAGCACCAATACTAACACTTCTATTGTTCTCGTTTTGTTGTTCTGTATCCATGATCATTCCATGATTATCAATGCCTCCTACATTATTATCATCATCAATACTACTTGGACTAGTATTATCATTATCATTAATCAATTGATTTTCATTCGCCATGTATGAAGTTAAAGTCACTTGACTAGAGTGCCGAAAATCACTTTTTAATTTATATTTTGTCATAATTTTTTATTAGTATTTATAAATACTCATTGTTTTGCTTTTATTATTTTTTTAAAACCATGTTCGAAAGTCTATTGTTGGAATTATTATTCAAACACTGTGTTGTTATTATTAGATAATTTTGAAGCACTAAAAAACTTTTGAGAACACTATCTGTTTGATGAGAAAATGTTTAATGTTTTTTCGTGCGTTTTTCTGAAGTTTCAATTCTGTGTTGATTCCTGTAACAAAAAAGAAAAAAGTATTAATTTTGAGTTTGAATACATGAAACAGTAACTTGTCAGCTAAGAAAATTATGGTCACTTTATTTTATGGTGGAAGAAGCGGGAAAAATATGCAGTGAATTAAATTCTGTAAATCGATAGCTAGTTTTTATACTCTGTATTTATGAAATATATACCAAGGTATATTAATTTTAGTCCCAAGTTTGTAACGCTTAGTAATATTGATGAAACGTTTGTCGTCCGTTCGCCTGTCCGTCTGAAAACACGATAACTCAAAAATGAAAAGAATCGAGTTGAATTTTTTATAGCTTACTCAGAACCTAAAAAGTGAGTTTGATTTTGTAAATGAGCAACATTATTCAAGTGGGTTTTGCATTTAGTAAACCGATAAAGATAGAAGAAAAGTTTAAATGTAAAAAATGTTCTTTATAAAAAAATAAACAACTTTTGTTTGAAAAATTATTAGGACAAAACTTGTCTGTTTTGTCCAAAACTATAAAAGATAGGCAGTTGAAAATTTGCAAGTAGCTTCAACATTTCATTTCATTTACGACTAAATTTGAATATTTGCCTCAAAAACCTATGACCTTCTTATTGTTAGGCTTATTCATAGAATAAGCAAAAACTAAATTAATTTTAAAAAATAATAAAAAATGAATTTTTCTAACCAGGATCTCCTGATTTATCGGAAAATATTTAAGCGGCTGAAGTTAAAAAGTTGATGATATCTACTCATCAGTGATACTCAGTTAAGTTACATTTAATTTATAGTTTAAAGTTTTCAAAGTGACGTCGAATTTTAAATGATCACACTTGTATTGGTGTCAACTGCCACTTAAAAGAAGCGAAACTTTAGAAACGTTTTATTTAAACGGTACTTGAAATGACACAATTTGTTTACACGTTAAAATTTAGTAAAATAAACAAATCCAATAATAAAATGCACTGTCACTGACTAAAGCTGTCTCTAAGTTTGATTATATACTATTATTTGACTATCCACTACGAAACATCTTTACATCGATAAAAATGAAATCCAGAGAGGACATATATCGCAAGTACTTAGAAAAAAATATCCGTGATAATTCAAATTATTTCACGTTTAAAACATATCATGATTCATCACAATTCAGATGTAATTCTCCAGACGAATTATTTAAAACAATAGAATATAATATACAATATTTCCTGTAAAAGAAACAATATTTTAATAAAATACAAAAAAAATTATTGAATTTTTGCATGTTTATAAAACGCATACAGTGCACGTTTTTTACATTTCACATATATTTTCATGAAAATATTAGTTATGGTATTATTATTAACTTGATTAGTTTTTTTTTATCAGAAGATTGGATTCAAGAGTCATGGATAATTATTATTTATTTGATAAGATCTTAAATCAAAAGCACGGAGGCTACCTTGAATAAAATATTAATAATGCATGAGAAAATTATTTTAAAGAAAAAATCTCAACTTTTTCAAATGCGAAAAACTAAATTCTGTTTCTTTATTATACCATGTATATAATATTAAATATATCAAGGTATACTGAGCTTAGACCCAAGTTTATAACGTTTGAAAATATTGATGCAGTCGGCTCGCTAACACGATACCTCAAAAATGAAAAGAGATATCAAGCTGAAATTGCTCAGAACGTAAAAAGTGAGATCGAGTTCATAAATGAGCAACATAGGTCAACATAAGCCCGTAGGAGCCACCTTATAAACCGTTAGATATAGAACAAAAGTTTAAATGTAAAAAATGTTCCTTACATAAAAAAATAAACAACTTTTGTTTGAAACATTTTTTCGTAAACATTACTGTTTAACCCGTGAGAGCGCAAATTGTATAGTATGTATATGGAAATATCAGTTATGTGTGTAACGTGTACGTACGTGTGGCTATCTAAGAGTGGCTAGCTTTCTTTACTTACAGTACGTAAAAAAGAAACGATTGCGTAATCAACACTGTCTTTACATCATATTTGAACAATTAACTCAGTCAATTGTGTGTTTTAGTAATTAATTGACTTGAAATTGAGAAATTCTTCAAGCAAGAGAAATTTGGTGGAGGGGTCAATAGAATGTATGAACAAATCATTAAAGAGTGAAAAACAAGTGTCTGTTAATAATAATTTAAAAACAAACGGGAGATTTTCCTCCCTTTTCAGACAAATAATTTTATAACAGAAGCCACCCACATCATTATTTTTAATCCTCTTTCGAAACATTAAGTAAATCTGGTATACAAATAATAACACATTGATAAAAAGTGATTTCAAGCCCTTAAAAAATTTGGAGTATGCAATTTGAGATCTAAGCAATTATAAATTACATTAAACAGGATGATATCTGATTATGCCAATAATATATTTAGCTGAATAGTACCTATTCTTAGGTCTTAAATCGATTACATTTAAATTTTATTTATTTTGGCAAATATTTTATTAACAATAGCTAGACTAATCTCAAAATATTTGTGTTTTTGCGAATCATAAACTTTGGTATATGATTCAAAATTCGATCTTTTCCTATTTATTCAAATTTAATCATTATATTTTTTATTTAGAAAGTTCAAAAAAATTGACATAATAAGAATTCAAGGGTTTCTTTTTTTCTAAATAAAATCATTTTAATTAAAGAGAATTGAAAAAAATACACTCGAACCAGGACTCGAACCCGGACTTTTTTGATTCATTGTCCTGATTCGAGTGTATTTTTTTCAATTCTCTTTAATTAAGATTACTAGACAAGATATTTGTCAATATTTAGTTTACGCTGTATGTATCATATTAAAAACATCAATTATAATCGAGAGACCATGATGTAAATAAATATCGTATACATGATTAAAGTAAACAATAACAAAAAGTAATAAAATCATTTTAATTTTGTTATTTAAAAACGCGTTACCTACTTATAAAATTATTCTATTTCCGTCTTAGACCAAAATAATATATTTTAAAGTCAGTTGATTTATACTCATTTGACTGATCCCAATAGACGAATGATATACTTTTAACTTTAATGAACAAATTACACTTTAGAGAAAAGTAAAAAATGGATTCATATTTATTTATTTAATTTTTTATTAAGAAAATTCAAGTAAGAGTACACGCAAATTTTAATAAGTAAAAAATTTTCATTATAAATTTTCCAAAATGAAAAATATTTATAAAAAATAAATTCTAAAAATATATTCCACAAGGTTTTTCAAACTTACTTCTTAAACACCACAAAGGTTATAGAACTAAAACTAACAATTGAAACAAACAACACTTTATGTGTATGAACTAGACATGATTTCAAACAAAACTATTGTCAGTTATTAAAATAAATTAATAAATACCTGATGTTATATTATATTATTAAAACAGGTAGGTATAAATAAATTAGTTTATTAAAAATAATTGCTAATGAAGATAATAAATAATTAGAAATTAACTAATAACAAACATTATTACATGTTGACAAATGTATTATCTATGTATTATAATGCGACATTTATTATTATTACTATTATTATTTTTATAATTTATCTAAAAAACAGAAGAATATAATTTAAATTTTTTTTTAGAATTATTTTTTAATTATTGTAATTTTTCCCGGACTGAATTTTAAAAATATATAAATTTTTTTTTATCGCATGTAATGGTGATAAATATTTCTTTTTTCACCAATAAAAATTCTACTTTATTACCAGAAATATGAAAGATAATAAATAATATTAGCGAAAAAGGTTAAAAAAATTTTCATTTTCAATTTTTTACCTCAATTAAAAAAGAGTTGAGTATCTTTTTTTAAGGTTCTTGTAACGGATACATTTTTCTGTTATCTGTTAATTATGCTAGAAGATTCATCCTGCATAGAGCAAAGTGCTATAATCTCTTTTTCTCTAATCAGCTAAAGAAACGTCGTCGTTCGTCACTATTACATTAGTAGGCTTTCGATAGGGTCAAGTGGCAAAAGTTGAAAATGAAGGCTTACGGTAAAGTTTAGCTGTGATGTCTATATAAATTAATAATTAAATCTCTTTAAAAATAAAGCTGTCGGAAAATGCACATGCAAACGACTTTTTTTAAACCGTTTTCTTATACTCTTTGAAAAATTCCACGACCATTTTCGATAGGATTTTTTAATACTTTGTAGATCTGTGGAAATGAAAATAGTTTACAATAATTAATAATTAAGCTATAAATAATTTTCTTAGGAAAAATACAAAATGATATTTAGAAAAGTAGCGATGAATCAACTCATCTGGAAAAATATTATTAAATAATTTTTCCTGTGAATAATAAATTATTAGGTACATATTTCAAAACAAAACATGCGATTTGTTTTTAATATCATGTTGCCAAAATGTCGTTTATCACATCTAGCAAATTGATATGACTAAAAGACTTTCAAATGATAGTAATTTAAATAATAACGATTGCAGCTAATTGTTACTAGCAAAAGGGAATTTATCCATGAAAAAGTAGACGTTTAAACAACTTCTTATAGATTCCATATTAGTTTTTTATAACAGGCATGGAAAAATGAATTTAAATAAGTTAATTTTTAATGACTAACTCAAAAATTGTATATATACATATATTATAAGCGCAATGGCCAATGTTGTAAGGGTCCTACAGTTTCATAACATATTCCAAGTCAAAATACTTTGTTTTCAAGGTTGTAATAATCGGTTGAAATTTGATGTGATCCTCAAAAAAAATTTATTAGATTATATTAAAATTTGTATTTCTAATTGAAATACTCTTGTTTAATGAAATAATTGCAAATGAATGACTAGCATTTAAATGTTTCGCTTAATGTCTTAAAGTCATTAAAATATAATTAGTGTATACCAATGAGACACTCAGATCGCTTACGATTACGCACAATAAAGGTTTTTGATGTGTTCATGAAATCATTAAGATAATCCTTTGCTTTAAACAGCATGGTGAAAAGGATAAACTTCCTTTGATGGAGATAGCAGAGATTTTTGGATAAGACATCCTTAATTGGAATCAAAAAAACTTTATCTAGATTGTTAACTCCATTTAGTAATTTTGGGTAACTAACATCGCAGCATCGACATTTGTCTTTTTAATTTGAAAACATCATATCATTTACGAATCCAAAGATCCAAGCTAGATGGAAGCTTAAAATAAATATCTTAATCTATATACGCTAGTTTTCACGTGGCTTGCCATTTGAAAATATGGGTTTTGGGTATTTTTAGAGCAGTTTGGAGAAGTTGTAGGCTAAGACTATACCAATGAGATAGATATGATTGAGAAACGACTGTAGTTGTTTCTAGAACTTCTTTGATTTATCGTCTTTTTAATATTCTTCAAAATTAATACATTAATATTTAACTATCGATCATTTTGTCATTTGTCAAAAATTTGTTATTTAATTTTTGTAATATATTTATGAAATAATAAGTGAAAAAGGTAAGCAATAATTTTTAACGATAAAAAGCCGATAATTTAACATTTTAATAGACAATAAATGCGATATAAAAAAGTAATACCTACTTTTGCAGAATTATTTGCAATTATATATAAAAGCATTTTAAAAATAAAATTACACTTTTAATAATTATAAATTAGACAATTGATTCTTTTTTGTTTGTTTTTATGATGTGCGATAATTAAAAAGAAAATTAATTAAAAATATTTAAATATTAATTAATTTATATTAATATAAAATAAATGTCTGTATATACGAGCATCAATATCAGTTTAATTATAAAATTAATTTATAATAAGAAAAATATATATGCGTTAACCACTGCGTCATTGAATTATTTATCTATTTTAATTATTAATATAATTAAATAATATTTTTAAATAATAATCAATACTTATTTGGTTTTATAAATAAGCAATACAAACTTAAAATTATTTTTAATTATTTATTCATATTTTTTGAAAATAAATAAGCAAAAATATTTTTATGAACGGATTATTGTCTGAAACAAAAATAATTTTCAAAATACCAATAATAATGCAATCTGTTTTTGTTCATTTTAATATAATATATAAATTTTGGTGTCGGAGGTCTAGATATTTGAATTTATTATTAACCAAATACAAAAGTTAGATCTGATATCACCTCATTGTAGAGGTTATTGCTTATGTTAGAGGTATATGAACCAAATAGAGTTTTAGCCCAAACTCGAATAAAACTTTTTTGATACTTTTCATCTGTTTTTACAGGTCAGTTTGGTAACAAAGAATATTTAGGATTTTAATCGCGACCCCAGTGTCCGTGTTAGTTTTAATCGTGGTTGAACAACAAAATCCACTTGATAAATTTAATTTATAAAATAATAAAATAATAATGGTGTTTAATCTCCGCTTCTCTGACATATGCCTAACAGAATCCACCCACATCATTATTTGTTAATCTTTATTTATTTAACTACATTCGTATATATACAATTACATTGTATGATGTGGGTGGAATCAGTTACTTCGTTCTTCTTCAAGCGACGACAATGTGATCAAATTCTGCACTCGAATTAATTATAATTGTTCACACTGCCGCTGCCTGGACTCGAAATCGCAACCTACCAGTGAGTAGCCAAACGGTCAAAGACTAACGCCTAAGACCGCTCGACCAGTGAGCCGGTTTAAATAAATTTAATTTATATCGTGATTCATTCAAAAATAATCCTATAAATTGTTTTTGGGAAAAAATATATTAAAAATTTTAGATAGTGAAAAGATCTTATACAAAATTACTTATTATCTAAGAGAACCTCTTTTGCCTCTGACAACAGTATTTATAAATTTAATGGTGTTTAAATAATTTTAATATCTTTAATTATATATATTTAAACATAACTGTTCATGGTCTTTTTTCGTTTTTTTGTCTAAAAATTTTTATACTAAAAAGTATTGATTTATTTTGACCTTAACGGTGTGATAATGATTGCCAAAATTCTTTTAGTTAGTACATAATTAAAAATTGTATAACTTATTATTAGCAAAATATTTTACAATTAGTAAGATTTAAACACAAAAAAGTTTTATTCGCTTAACATTTGAGGTAGTACGAGCGCCAAGGCAAGTTTAGACTTGTGTTATTATATATTAATATATATTATATATTAATTAATGATTTGTTCCTTATTTTCAACTTTGATGTTGCATTTTGTTATAAGTTTATGATTGTAGACGAAAAATAAATAAAAAAATTTTCGATATCTGCCTTGGTTTTTGAATTATCGAAAGCTAAAGAATTTGACTGCAAAATTTTCAATTTTCGATATTTTGAAAATGACTCCAGATATCGAAAAATTTTACTCCTACTTTCTTTTTGTTTTATCTGGTCAACTTATAACATAATTCACCATCACAATTGAAAAAATATATTTTTTAAATTTCTGTCCCCACTAGCGTGCCCATACATCCTTAATTAGTCGGGGACAACGAGTTTTTTTTGTTTTCAATCATTTATTAGAGGATTTAACTTTAATTTAAATATATTTTTTTTAATTTCCACCGACTAGTTTTCGAGAAATCTATGAAAACATATCATCCATCTACTGTTTACCCATAAGACCAATGTTAAATATGCCTACTTTTGAAGTCATTTATTTATTTAAATAATCGAGCAAGCGCCCCTAAAATTTTCAGAATTAATTTAGTCTTAGCCCAATTTCATTTAAAAAAAATCAAGCTTTTTATTTGAAAAACATTTGAAGCTCGTACATCTTTAAATGCCAAATTAAAATTTTTGACATAATATATCGGTATTTATATATTTCAAAATTTAATTATTTTAAATTTATATCAATATTGTGCTTAGTGTTTAGCTTCAGTTCTTATAACAATACTTGCTTGATACCCGCCCGCTTCACTGGTCTTAAAAGCAAAAACCACCGCTTTATAGCATCCACCTCTTTTGATCTAACTTATCAACGTTCCATAACACTTGAAAAGATTGTTTTACGCAGCTAAAAGATATGCAGAGTTTTCAATTTTTTAAATTGTAAAGCAGTCATAATTCATTGAGTATATCAGAAAGGGTAGCCATGAATTGTGACATTTACTATTTTTACAGAAATCTTTAATTTATGATTCAAAATGATGATCACAGATGGATCAGAGTTATAATCATCATTTTGAATCATAAATTAAAAATTTCTGTAAAAATTTAAAATAGTAAATCAGATTTAATTTATTTAAATTTTTTTTATCTATATCTTTTTATTATATAGCTCATGTGTTAGTCTGATGTATGAGTTATATTGCTGTACAGTTTCATTAAAAACCATTCGCTAGCTTTTGTGTGAAAACGTAACAAACAAGCAAACAAACAAACAAACATCCTAACTTTCACATTTATAATATATAGGGAATAGAGAATTTGTAGTTTTAAAATATCTATTATTTCCCAGACATTAATATAGCTTACAGCGATGAATAAATTATCGACAGATAATATTTTTAGCTATGTCCGTCTGCTTTAATAATCTATTTTGTTGGGTGCGATTTATTTCAGGTACTGGATAATTGATTACAGTTTAATAAGAGATACTTCAATCTATTTGTAAAACTTTATTTGTTATTTATTGATAAAAAAATAAGCTAAATAGATCATTTTAAAACATTCAATAAATTAATTCAATCATAATAGAATTATTGTTGTTTGTATATCAATGGTTATTTTAATTGTGTTTAAACAACTGTATATCCGGTATACGTAAATATTGTACATAATGTATTGGTAATTTATTGCAGTTTACCACTTTATCGCGAAATTTATATTATATTAATATTCAAGGAATAAATTTATTCATTTTAGATCATATATGCATTAGCGATGAGACAAATATTCGCTTTTTTTTAATATTCACATTCCCAAGAAACGATGCAAATTTTTTGCAAATGATTTTGAAAAAAAAAGATATTATATACGGAATGTAACGAAAAAACAAGTGAAAAACAAACAATTGACGGAGTTAATTGTTGAAATTCATGTATAGACAGTGTTGATTACTCTATAGCACATTACACATATACCTGTACATGCCACTCATACATAATATAACCGATAATCCCATATTAATACATAATATAAAATTTGCATCTAATGTGTGCCCTCGTGAGTAAACAGTGATACTTACAAAAAATTGTTCCAAACAAAAGTTGTTTATTTTTGATAAGAAACATTTTTTATATTTAAACTTTTGTTCTATCTCTAACGGTTTACAAGACGAGTCCTACGGACCCAAGACTCAATTGACCTGTGTTGCTCATTTACGAACTCGACCTCACTTTTTACGTCCTGAGTGCGCTGTAAATTTCGGCTTGATATCTTTTTTCGTTTTTGAGTTAACGTGTTCACAGACGGACGGACGGACAACCGAATAAAAAATCGACTAATTAGATGATTCTATGGCCACCTACACCAAAATTTTTTCGTAGCATCAATATTTTTAAGCGTTACAAACTTGGGACTAGACTTAATATACTATGTATATTTCATATATACATGGTATAACAACCAACAAGAGTTATATTTACTTATATTTGGATGAAGAAATGATAAATTTTTACCAATTATTTATAAATTAAAAAAAGCTTCGAATATTTGAAATGTTAATTACCTTTGGTTTCAATTACATATTTTTCCATTCTAATTTCCTGTTAATGTTTTTATCAATACGATTTGTTTTTAATGAACTTATAAGAGGAACTTTTTTACGCTAATGAAGAGTTATGTGTTTTAACCTAACCGCTTCATTAAAAGCGCTAGCCAATTGTGTCTCATTTGCGAATGTTAGAGGTAATTATGTGCATACGCGAATAAATAAAATACAATGACATTCGTCTCATCACTAAATTATGCATATTCAAATAACAATAAATAATTGACAAGGCTGTTCAATATGTAATATTGACCTTTCTAATCAAATAATCGCGCTGCTCATCATTAAACAAAATTACTTCTATGCACAGCTTATAACGAATAGTGCACACTATAGAGATATTGTAGTTATTCAATTATCAAAGCAAATATCGAAATAAAATTGTAAAAATATATATGCATATACATGGCGTCGTAGGGGATTGCGCAATTTTGAAATCGACTACATTTCAACCATCGTAAATACGCGAAAAAAAGTTGTAGCGAATTTTTTCAAAATCGATTGTATTGCTCAAGAAATACCCTTTAGGAATGAAGTATCTTTGCGGTCAAAACTAGTTAATCATATGCATAATCATAGTCACATAACTAGTTTTGGATGTAAATAGTACAAAAATGCAAAATTCTTGTACTATCATAAATAATACAAAGCAGGTAAGCATATCGTGATTGCCATGGATATGACACACACACACACACAAAGCATTCCTCACACTGTTACGTGATTAATTTAGCAGTTTGCTCACCATGACAAGCTGCGTTAAGGAACATCGTTCCAAAAGTAATTTAGGCTGCCTCTACTCTTCTCAAGAAATTGCCCTTAAACGAATTAAAGTCCTCTTGAATTTGAGAGTTGCCGAACTTTTCTTCATAACTGTCGCTATATCTTTATAAGTTTATGTTTGTATATGGAGGTAGTGTGGCGCTCTGATCAGATTTTTTAATTAAAGTAATAATAGCAATTTTATTTAATTAAGAGTACTTTATTAATAATAGGATTGTTATCATTGGATGAACTTGTGCGATAGTATATTAATAGAAAACAAGTGAAAACAAACAATTGACTGAGTTAATTGTTGAAATACCATGTATAGAGAGTGTTGACTACTATGTCACATTACACCTACAACCGCTTCATATATAATACATACTATACAATTTGCGCATGATTTGCGCTCTCAAGGGTAAACAGTGATGTTTACGAAAAAATATTTCAAAAAAAGTTGGTTATTTTTTTATAAGGAATATTTTTTACATTTAAACTTTTGTTTTTTCTCTAACGGTTTACAAGATGGGTCCTACGGATCCAAGACCCAATTGACCTATGTTGCTCATTTACGAACTCGATCTCACTTTTTACGTCCTGAGTATGTTGTAAAAATTTCAGCTTGATATCTTTTTTCGTTTTTGAGTTATCGTGTTGACAAACAGACGGACAGACGGACAGAAAATCGAAAATGGACTAATTAGGTGATTCTATGAACACCAAAATTTTGTTCATACCACCAATATTTTTAAGCGTTACAAACTTGGGACTAAACTTAGTATACTTTCCATATTACATGTATGCATGGTATAAAAATCTAGCGTTCTTCTGTGGATGTGTTTTTAAAGATCAGGCAGGTATTAATTTCATTTCGTTTTATTTTTGTAAAAAATTGCATTATATGGTACAAGAGACGGTATAATCTTCACTCTGATAACCAGATGAGACAAAGTTTTTAAGAAATTTTACAGATTTTTAAAGTTTTTATCATCATAGTTTTTCCTAAAAGTTTTCATGGCTATTTTTAATAAAATTAATTTTAATCTTTTTTTCCATAAACGGGTTTTTTTCAGGCACAGTTTTTCCATTATTTTTGTAATTAAATTGTATCTTTCTTCCAATACCAATTTCGATTGGTTAACAAATCGTTGTAAATTTGTTCATACCATATGAACAGGTAAGTTAATATAGGTAATTACATCGATCTGTTGAACAATCGAAATTGGTATCAGAAGAATTTAATTACGAAGATAATGGTATAGGCTTGCCTGAAAAAACAATTAATGAAAAAGTTGATTAAAATCAATTTAATTAAAAATAGTCATGAACACTTTTCGATAGAAAAACTATGGTAGTAAAAATAAATAGAATTTGATAAAAAATATATCTTCTCTGGTTATCAGATGAGTGAAGATCGATCTTATACCGTCTCTTAGATCAATAGAACTCATAATTTGTAGAAATAATTCAAAAATTCATTGAGCAAAGGCTTTTATACGTGGATTCAGAACATTCAAATCTCAGAGGAAGGTAAAAACAGGACTAGAAAGTTTATTATTGAGGGCATACAGTTATTCCGACAAAACCAGCTTATTGAAAGCTGATGGCGATTTTTGCAATTTTGTAGTAAAAATTCTTCTTATAAACGACCAGATAATGTTTGTCAGTATTTAATTAATTCAAATTTATTAATCGTTAATGGCAATAATTATTCTACATTTTTTTTTATTTAAATATATTGAAATAAAACTGTTAATAAATCAAGATAATAAATCAAAATGACATAAAGCTAATTAACCGATTTTTATTAACTGAATTTAATTGCAAATAAAATACTCTTGATAGGTATAGTGCTGAAGCTGGACACGAAAGGAAATAAAAACAAATTGTGGGAAGGTTTTCTTTAGCGTATTGATTTCCGATAAAATCTAAAAAATGTTGAAATTAGCTCCTTGTTGCAAAATTTTCGAGCAAAAGAGCATTTTCTTGAGAATGGAAAGAGCACGTAACAAGATCACGTCTCCAACTAAATAAATACATTATCATGTACTTCAACAATCCCTCCAAACGATAACAAAATTTGAACTTTCTTCTTGGCATCGCTACTTCGATTAGCGCCTAGACTAGCTTATTAAAACTATAATATACTAAGCTATTATCATTGATATTGCGTCATCAGAGATTTTTTTGCATACAGACAGCTCTAATGTAAACAATCAGATCAAGGTTAAATAAAGCTTTAGGCTGTTGGTTACTTTATAGTAGGGTAAGATGTAGTACCTTGTGCCTTGAATCATTCTGTAGTTTCAATAGAGATATTGCTATGTTACTGGGCAACGTTTCATTATAATGAAGGTATAAAAATAACTTCTTTTTTTTGTTATTTTAAGAAGTAAATATTTTCTGACTGTCAATTTATAAGCTACTAATTGCATATTGTTTTACAAATCATAATAAACGTTATTGTAAACATGTAAAGTGATGCACCTTGAATCAAACAACATAATGTACCACAAAGTCATATGTATTCATTTGCATTTGCAATTATATTATTGCTTTTTTTATAGGTTTTCAAATCAAATTTTATGGGAAGTGAAATATAAGTGGGAAAATGATGTTTCATTCACCCCGATTTATTAAAAATTCCTGTTGGCCTTGTTGTAGGAATTTCACAGCATTGAATACTTGGAATAGAAACGTGTAGGGTTTTCAATGTTTCACTCATATAAATTCTATGATCGCAATGCCCAGAGTGAAATATTAGGATTATATGTTGAAAAGAGTGCCTTCAATGGTACACGATGAGGCTAAACGAAATGGATTACTTTTTAAATTTCGAAAATTATATAATGTTGAGGAATAACAGTGCTATAAACAGAGACAATTAGCATTGTAATATTTTCAAAAATAGTATTAAAAACACATAAAAATAAATTTTGATTTTAGCTACGATATCTTCCCCTACGCATACACATAAATTATATACCTAGGACAATTATTTTTGAAATTAGTTTTAAATGATAATATAAATTATGGTTTATTATAAAGTTTCCAAAATTCCGAGAATATCCTAACAAGTAGCCTAAAGTTGTTAATAATTTTCCTAATGATCTATTATAAAAAAAAAAACTACTGTTGGCATATTGGATTATGAACTGAAAAATACGAAATAATTTTCATATGTTTAATAGTTGGTATATACTTTGTATATTACAATATTTAGAAATCGAAAATTTAAAAGTTCTGTTAGCGAGATCCTTTTGTTCTATCTCGAACGGCTTATAAGATGGGTCTTCAGGTCCCAAGGCTCAATTGACCTATGTTGCTCATTTACGAACTCAACCATACTTTTTATGTACTGAGCACGCAATAAAAATTTCAGCTTGATATATTTTTTCGTTTTTTAATTACCGTGTCGCGGACGGACAACCAGAAATTAGTCCATTTCTGGTTATTCTAGATTCTAAAATTTTGATCATCAATATTTCTAAGCGTCACAAACTTGCAACTAGAATTCATATATCTTCATATATATTTCATATATATACAGGGTATACAAATAGATACTCAATTATCAATAACCTTTCATGTAAAATTTCTTCTTGAAAATTGTTTAACCTTCAAAAAAAGGTAATAATTTACTTGTTACATATTTTTTTTGAATACGTATTGCAATTGAAAATCTATTTCCTATTATGATATTATAGAAAATTATATAGTATGGAACGGAAACCACGTTGAAAAATTAACCATTATCGTTTTTTTATATTTTAAAAAATAAAATTAATTCTTGAGTTAAATTTTAAAAAGATTAATATCGCTAAATTAAGTAAAAATAATTCAAATTTCGTAGATTTTATAAATTTTATTCTTTTGAAATAAGTATCGGAATTGACCATCGTCCAAAGAATATTCAAGACAATTATAAATAAATGATTTATTTAATTAGTTTATTTATATTCAATTACCAATATTATTTTTAAAATCTATGTATTATCGGTTAAAATATATAATTTATATTTAATAAATTATTAATTTATGAAATAATTGCATATCATAACAATATCTTACATTTAATATATTATTTCCTCAATTTTAATCAAATTATATTGATATATTAAATTTAATTAAATCATTTTAATATATAAAATGAATAATACAGGTAAGTAATAATATACAAATGTAATTATTGATAAAATTATTACTATAATTTAAAATTTTTAAATAATTCTTTTTTTATAAATTAATGTTTTATTTGCTAATTTTTTTGCATTTGAAAAATAATCGATCTTGAAACAGTAATTTAAATAAATTGTAATTATTTATAAATAAAAAAGTATTTATTAATATTTCAATATCAATGTTAAGTACAGTGGAAAAAAAAAAAAATTTTAAAATCAATTTTTCATTTATGTAATGATCAACACACTTAAAAAATATAAATATTTCTCTAGATTACAAACAAGCAACAATCTTATTATACTTTTGATAACCCTCGTGTACCCTTGAGGAATTTTACATTTTCGTAGCTAGAGTAGAAATACCTTTTACATTTAAACTTTTGTTCTATCTCAAACGGTTTACAAGATGGATCATTTTTCATTTGACAAAAATTGCACCATTTTAAAATTGGCATGTATCGGTAATTTTTTCAGGTAGAAAGTCGAAAAAAAAAACCAAAATGTACACAATTAAATCAGCTATAACTATTATTAAATTGGATGCATAGTTTTTTTATAATTTGTAAAAATGTGATTTAAAACCCCAACTACTCCCCAACAAGTGAAATTTAAAAAATTAAAAAAACCCCCGACAAATGCGATTTAATTCAAGGTAAACCGATTTGTTGAAACTTAGCTATAAAATGTTCTCAATCAAGTCGGTTCGACCGCTTAGGGGCTACGATGCCACTGAAAAACACATAGACGCACGGATAAACTCTTTAATTGAGTTGACTTTGTTCTTTTGAACTATTGTTTTGAATTACCTACAATTATTTTACCATTTCACTTTTCGAAATGAATTGAGCCAGGTTTATTTGACCATTCATTTCCATAGTAATTATTTATATGTTAAAATTATATGCCATGTCTTTTCCAAAGCATAGCTAAGAACACTCTTCGTTAAATTACCTTTCAAATGAAACCAAAAAAAAAAAAAAATTAAAATCGGTTCATCCGTTTTGGCGCTACGAAGCCATAGGCAGACAAACACACAGACACACACACATAGTGGTCAAACTTATAACACCTCTTTTTTTTAGTTCGGGAGTCAAAAATAAGTTTGATTTTGTATTTAATTTTGTTGTGCTAATATAATTTTACATAATTAAGCATTTCAAATTTTTGTTCGTGCTGAGGATAGGTAATTTTAAAATCGTTCAAAATTTTTAAACGAAAGTAAGTTAACGAGTTAATTTCTTTAATTAGCATCGTTTAATAAACAAATTAATGTAGGCATGTTATCTTAAGTGAAAGTAATTTTCCAACATTCTATGAAGAAATGTCTTAAGTCTCTTTATTGAGAGTCGATAACCTCCATTTATAAACGAATCGTGTCTCTATAAGTAATGTGTTATTTAAACCACATAACTATATAGTCAGATGATTTGTTTAAAAGAATGGCACAATAATTGACAGTCAGTGATATTTAATTAAAAACCAGTTTCGTAAAGACATAATATGAGCGCAAATAATTAAAAAAAATACATTTTTAATTTGTTGAATAATGATGTTAATGTTTATAAAATTCATTAGAGCAAGCATTAACCTTTTCTATTTAATTGTAACAACCACAGGCCCGTACTTGGTTGGGACTTCTTTCATTTGTACACATACTTAAGGATAACACCACCATGAAATTTACAAAAAATAATTTTTTATGCTAAGAAAATTGTTTATGCTTTTAAGAATATTAGTAGTAACCCAGTAACCCCATATTTTTTTCACGTTTTTCTTGAAACTACTTTTTTCAAACTAGTATCTCAAAATCTACAGAACTGATTTGGCCGAAATTGGCTCCACCTCAAATTCGATTGAGAATTTAAAAGTCATCGTTTTTTAAACTCAAAATATTGATGGAGATTCATGTTTTTTTTTCAGACAATTCTGGCTGGAGAAACCATCGTTAGCAACATTTTATAAAGAGGGCTCCACTGGGCGGCTTATATCTCTGGGGGCCATTTTTATTTTATTTTATTTTTTTTTTTGGAAATCGTAAATTGTTTCTATTATATTATTTCTATTTCGATGATTCTTTTATTGTGACAAATTAGTTAGTGTACTTTAGATTCACTAAAAATCACAAAAAAATTTTTAACAAAGAAAACCGACTTCAAAAGAAAATCTTTTCCAAAACAGTTTAATATGCACCAAAAAGTAAAAAAATAACGATAATATAATGTAGTTAAAATTATCGTTGTATTTGGAGTCAGCCAAGCTAATGTAGCAATGTTCAATAATGTAGCAATAATGCAATAATATTCGTTTCGATTTAAAGTTTTTTTTTTAATGATTATTTGGCAGGTCTGGGTTTCGGAATGTTTGTGCTTTCAATAAATTTTTGTTAACACATAGTAAAGAGTAAACGAAAAAATTGGGAAAAACACATTCATCGAAAAACACGATACTAATTCAACCATATATAAAAATGAATCACAGAATTTTTCTTTTTTTATGAACTATGAACTCAAGGTCTACTTAGAAACGTCTTAATATAAAAAATACTCTTCGGTATACAAGGATGTTCTATTTTAAATGTGGAAAACTTTTGTGAATATATAAATAAAGAATCAAATAATTTTGATTAATTAATTAATAGAAATTCTGATCTTAGGTCTAAAGTACAAATAAAATGATTATTTAATTATTTGTAAAAAAAAAATAATAATAATAAAAACAAAATAAATATTATTCATACTATATAGGGGAGAGTGCAGTCCCAGGGATGTTATGGAAGAGTGTGTAAGAAATCAATGATGAACATTATTTAATCCACTTTTATTATCTACATGTCAAAGCTAACTTAACTATTTCAAAGATTAAATGCAAAAATACAAACGTATACAAGCAGACATATAATAGTATCTTTCTTATACACATTGCTTAATGCATATGTACTTTCTCACACTCATGGTTTAAAAAACAAATTGTATATTCTTTGTATGTTTGTATACCATGATAAAAAAATGAAATCAATTGATTGGTTCTCAAGATAGACAACACAGAAGATGGAAGGTATCCACACTCAAAAACTCTTGACCTGATGTGTTTATTGTTTTGAGTGAAACCACGTCGATTTAGGTATCGACGGCAAATTAAGACTGGATACTTTTGAAATGATTACACTGTATATATCAATATCTGTCTAGAAAACTATAGAGTAACTTAAGGTACACTATATTCGCACCCTGCTTGAGTTTTATAGGAGGCGTTTTCATGGTAACGATACACTACTTAAATAATAGAATTGTTTGGATGCAAATATAATTGTATGGATTGCATTTATGACTTGAAAATTTAATATTATTGTCCGACATATTTAAATAAATAATTATGATAATTTACATTTGAAAAATAATATTTGTGTAATTTGATTTATTTTCACAATTTTTAATGCATTAAGTTTAATTAATTAGTATTTTTCAATAATATAAAGTTGCCATTTTCTATAAAATTAACATGTAAAGAACTGCAAATTAATCATAACAGCCTCCTTTATCGCCAAAACTTTTCACTGGAAGCGCTGGCATCGATTTTATTGTCCCTACCATGCATGATTACGCACACAACGAATCCGAGGTTCTATACATTACCCTACTATATAAACTACAATAAAAAGAATGTTATAATTAAAAATAAAATAATAATCATAACAAAAATATTAACCA
This sequence comes from Chrysoperla carnea, assembly GCF_905475395.1. NCBI lineage: Eukaryota > Metazoa > Arthropoda > Insecta > Neuroptera > Chrysopidae > Chrysoperla > Chrysoperla carnea. The sequence goes on along the minus strand of NC_058339.1, from coordinate 72,343,964 downwards.
GAAGTTGTAAGAACTTGACACTTGTATTAATTATTTATTTGTTTTTATAAGTTATAGATCAGTAGTTTCTCAACTCTTTTTATTCTAATGTATTCTTGTTTTAATCAATACAATCAACGTAATTTGTAAAATAAATTATTATTATAAAAATGTCAAAACATAAATCTTTGGATAGAGTAAGTTATAAGCTAATTGATATCAAGTTCACTGGTACTACCATTGATTGTAAATCAACTGATATAAATAATTATAATTATTAATCAAAGTGTTTATAATAATTATTACACCTGATACTTGATACACAAACAAGTATTTATATACACCATCTTTGTGTATTAATTTATGAAAAAATTAATACATAAATAATAAAACATTGAATTATTTAGAAAGTCCAATGTATCGTTTAATTTTATTGTTAAATTTTGTATTCAGTTCCACAACGTCTTGGAGACAATTTACTTTTGTTTGGGGCATGCATACTTGCGCTCAATAAAATACAAATCTATCTATATATCAGATATATTTGGTGGTTGAAAGATACATATTTTTTTATATGTGTAGTGCCACTACATTTGTTCTAAACCATTTCAAATTAAGTTAAACGTGAGTACTACGTTACCATTTTTTACGAAGGGACTTTGTTTTAATTAAATAGGAACTATATCGCACCAAACTTTATCAACTATTTGGCAATAAAATTTAGGGTAAATTCATTTAAATTTATCAAATACCCTAAATAACTTAGATAGATTTTTTTAAGCTGGTTTGTGGTGGTATTGGGTCATAGTCGTTGTAATTCTGATAAAAAATATCCGTTTTTGTAGGATTTATTGATTTTCTGGAAGCATCGGTGATTAATAAGATATGTTCTTTGCCTTGATAACTCAACGAAGTACTTCCTTGCGCCCCCACCATAATAAAATTGTTTCAAAATTTTTTTTATGGTTTTATAACGTTATTAATTTATTTTTTGTTAGATAGTTACAGTTTTTGTGAAAAAGAAAATCTTGGTAATTTAAATATTATGAAGTTAAAAAAGAATCTGGTGTTTCGTTTGCGAGAGATGAAATATTGTGCGTCGGTCAGTTTGTTTATCTTTCTGTTTTCGGGAGTATCGTTACTGTAAGACGAATAGACTGATTTTAGTACAAAATCGTTTTTTATCTAAAGGCTACTTAGTCTCCATAGATTTTACTATTTTCAGCTACAAGATTTTACTATTTTCACTGCACAAATTATTAAGTCAACAAAGGACTATACATGCTTGACTGAAAATTTAAACAAAAATAAAAATAATCTAAGTTCTTACAACACAAATTAAAATAAAAACATGGGCGGTTTCAATTTATGTAGAAGTTTCAATAAACCTTAGAAAGGCAACCACTGGCTTAATCTTTTCATGTTCGGTTTCAGGTTACTCTTTGTAAATAATGCATTAATAGCAAGAACGAGAATAATTAATAGCGAGAGCTTATCTTTAAGATTCCTCAACAATACTTTCCTATTTGGATATGAATATATTATAGATGGAAAAACTAGTTTAGTTTTAATTATATTAATGATTGAATTATATCAACATAACAAATTTACAACTGTTAACAACTCAGGAGAAAATTTTAATTTAGTATCAAGTTGAAAAGTAGGCACCGGTATTAACAGCAAACACAAATAAAAACTTGAATTAATTGATTTTCTTCTATGTATACGGTATGTATTTTTTAAAACTGTATATTCAAAAATTATTATAGTGCTAGAAACTGCATAGTCCACGTAAATTTTCTTAAATCTAAGCAGGGGTGGTAATAAAATAGAGTAGGCATCAGGTTGCAAGGAGGGTTCGGTGGAAGTTTTTAAACAAACATCTGTATAAATAAGTACCTACGCAAAAAAATACAGAAAATGTCAATATCATACTTTTGACATTTGTACAGTTATTCAAATTTATGACAGTTTAATTTATATAATTTCAGCAGAGAGAGGAAATTTAACTAAAAAAATACCAGCCTTGGAAGTCTCAACAATAGTTAGAGAATACAAAATTATACAAAGGGGTAGGGAAGAGAAAGCTAACAGCAGAAAAATCAGCCTCATACATTACTTCTTCATTATCTGGTCGGGGGACATTCAGAGGCTGTATATCTAGTAATTATAAAAGTGAACCATTTTAATCTATTATGTCTAATTACTCGTTTTGTAATTAATCAATAAAAATAAGTTAAACAAAAGTTGCTGAGTTTAATGGGGAATTATCATGTTCTGATGTCAGATTTTACCTAGTTCTTCGGGTTGCTTGAATAGTCAATTTAGGTTTTTAAAAATAAGAGCTTTTAAAACACTTTAAATTAGAACGTTGAACCTTATAAAGAAATTATATTTTTTTATTCAAAACATTTTTTCGAAAATCGCTAGGTTTCGGAGGAAATGCGATTCTAAAAAGAAAAAATTTTTTGGACAAAAGTTTTCAAGGACAATAAAGCTTACAATAATAATAATACATCAATTATGTAAAAGAAATATGAAATATCGATCTAAGACTTATCTATGACCAGCAGATCCTGCATATTAAATAATTGAAATGTTAAACAATTCTAAATATTTTAAATTGTAAACCTTATTTTGAAAAGAAAAGACTGATGTGTTTTTCTTCTTTGCGTCAGAAAAACTACGTCAGAACAATTTTTTTAATCAATACGTCAATAAAAAAATGTTTTAAATCTTGTTTAGAAATAATAAAATATTATCTCTATATGTGAAAATAATTATTAAAATAATTAAATAAATAATTCTAAGTACTAGCTGGAAGGCAGGGACTACCTTAATCGACATTTTTTTATATTAGATTCCTCAACTGCGTATCTAGTTAGGACGATTTATGTTTAAAACCAGTAAGTTTTTTATGCGGGTAGATTGATTAAAACAAGAAAATTTTATAAACAAAAAATCAGGAAGAAAAATCAAATATTCATAATTATTAATATGAATTAATTATTTAAAACTATTCAAATAAAATAGGTTTTTTTTTATTAAAAAAAAAAAAAGTATAGAATGGTAAGAACATCAACTTTGTAAAAGATGTAAGATTAAAAGAAATTCTGGGCTTTATATCTTGTAAATTTTTTGCACCCTATTAGTGATTTAATAAAATTAAATGCAAAAAAATTTCTTGGAACAGTAGTTTGTGTATTTAGTAGTAAAAGCAGTACAAAAATAACGACATTCAAGTAGCATTTTGATTTGAGAAAACTTGTCTGGTAGGTATTTTAAATGATTACCGGCAATGAAACAACAAACAGTATGGGACAGTAAATTTTATCTACGCCTGTGAGATAAGAACTACTTATTCCACTCATATTGCGTGGCATAAATAGTTCACTATCACATGCATTTTTAACCAATCCAGTTAACTAAATTACAGTCAAATTATTGAATTAATCTCACGAATCAGTAGATGTGATTTATTGTATGATCACATCACCGTTTTATAGAAGTTAAAAACTTCTTCCCATATGAGTTAGAAGAACAAGTATTTTCTAACTCTCATTTTTTTTGTCATTTATTCAAATAGATATAATGATTATTAATGAATTCTCAGGAATTTTTAACTTAGAATTTTACAATCTATTTTGAAATTACATTGTATTGTAAAAATGCGGTCATGCTAGGACACCCAATAAAAAGAAGAAAAAAACTAATTTTTACAGACATATTTATTAATAATGTAACATATTTATATATAATGTCTGAATTTATGAATGGTTTTGTTTTAAATAATAAATTATTCAAAAGTATTAAAAAAATTTAATAAGACGTAGTAGAAATATGATCAATATCATATTTAAGAATTTATTTTTTTGTATCACATTTTATGCGATGAAAACTTTAAGTCTAGGTATACAATCATTTTATTTTACAAACTAGTTTTAGAATATAAATATTTATACATTCAAAACACTCAAATTACTTTCGTATCTTATAAATACTAAACAAATTGAAACAACGTCGTGCCGATTGATGTAAGAGTTAGCTAGTAACGACACAAAAAAGTTGATTTCAAGACGGATGAATTCTGGAAAGACCCGTGTGCAGAAATTATCCAAGGGATGGCAATGAGTTTTCGTCAAAGTTGAACTTCGTCGTCCCAGATGTCACGGGGATCATCGTGCAAAATTGAATATTCTAATTCAAAAAGTCGAGCAAGAGGAGTATACTGAGGAGTATACTTTCAAACGTTGAGTCTGTTAAGACGCAAACCTTGACTTCCTCACTTCTTCGATAGCCTCGCCAAGATCCAGGTTTTCTGTTTGAAGTAGCGAACTCAAAGATAAAGTCAAAGAATGTTCCGACCTAAAATGCATGGATATCGGATTCGTCAGTGAAAATGCGTCTCATAAATGGGTGCATTTACAGGACTATATTGTTAGTTCAAAATTTATGTGGACAGATTCTTAATGGGAAGGGCATTGACCTCCTCCCTTGCCCACGGGCCTGATTCTGGATATAGTTTTTCTTATTCAAATCAGGTAGAAATGATGTCTTACACCTGAAAATCATCCCGAAAAAGCAGTAAAAATTTCTAATTTTAAAAGCATGTCCCTTTAAAATAATTGCCAGAAACTAACTTTTGCATTTTGCTTTAACACCGCGCTAGATAGTTCAAATAATTTAAAAAAAAATTAAAATCATTTTAGTGTGGCTCTAATTTTAATCTGATTTAGTTTTATAATAAAAAATGTCAAACAGAAATTCGGTAATTGAAAATAGGTGATGCAAGGTGCAACTGTTTCCTAGCGAATTTTTTTTTTTACTTTCGATATACGATAATAGCTAAGATCGAGAATATTTTTAATTATGATAATTATATAGTTGTGGGTTTTACGTTATTATGCCGAAGACGTTTGTTTGAATCGGTTTATTATTTATTTACTGAATCACACGTTTTTCCCTAGCTATTAAAATATCAAACTACACTAGTTTTAAACTAAAAATTGAATTATATTAACTTAATATTGATTAAAAAAAACGTTAAATCAAAATCATTAGGGATTTTTTCAAAATTTTAATTTATTTTAACTGAAATTTAATATTATAAAATAAAAATATTACTCAAAATAAACACATTCATATCTCCGATCGATGCCAATAAAATGATTATATGTAAATGTCTTCTCAAATTACAATTTTCAAAAAAAAAAGTTCACAGTAGCGTAAATTTTATCTCGCTTTGCATATAAAAAAATTTACCGTATCTCTAACTAAATTAAGTATTTTTCGTAGAAATATACAAGCCATTTATTTATTTTTAATGCTAAAAATAGATCTAGATTGTATTTTCATGTAAAAAAAGTTTAACAGTTGATTAATTAAACCTTGCTGTTATATAAAACGTCAAAAAATTACTGTAACAGAATCTACTAAAGTTTCGATATCTCCGAAGGTCGAATGGAATTCTTATATATCTATTTATAATACTATACACGCATATGAAAGTGATAATAGGTGTGGATTATTTAACTATTTTTACATAAATTTTTTCCGGCTTTTCTGAGTCAATCGGTAAAATATTTCTGTACACTTTAAAAGTGATTTATAGTCATAGCTTACCTCATTAAATTTAATGATGCAACCTAGACCCGTGTAGAGATTTTCAAAGGTTAAAATATCTCCTACTTCTTTTTAAGTAGTTTTAAAATATAGATTGGTAACATCGACATGATTTTTAATTTGGAATAAAAGGAGATCCACGCACCACCCTAATCCAATAATGTCCATAAAAAAATAATACTCTCGAATTCTTATTTAATACATCTATAAAATTCTTTTTGAATTTATTAATTATATTTCAGGCGAAGCTTAAAAAAATTAATTATTAAAACATTATTAACACATAATTGGCTATTAAAAAAGCACAATGGTATATGTTTGACAACACTGCTTACTGCTAAAGTATGTTTTTTTCATGAGCTACATTTTTATAGCAAAAAATTCACATTTTTTCTAGTATTTATATGCAAGTTATATGAGAATATTTTAAATTTAAAATTTTATTAATTAATTATAAATTTTTGCATTATAAGCCTTGGAATGCAAAGTTCAGTAACATTGCAAATATGAACTAGGAAAAAAATTACAAAAAAATTTGAAAAATAGAATAGCTAATCGAGACTCACTATAAAAAAATGTTGCTTCATTATTAAACCTTTAAAAAAAAATTATTTTTTACCGACAAAATTAATAGAATATACTTTCATTCTCTTTTCAGCTGTCATGTCAGTTTAAATTCGAAAACTGAAATGTTATCTCAAAAAGAAGATCTTGTGGAGCTAAAATTAAAGCTAAAACTAAATTATTCTTTTGAAGTAAAGGTTATCGACATTAAACCAGCTTCAAAGATTTTCTTTGTTAGAAGTCCCGGCTGTCTAATTTGAATAGCCATGACCTCCAATTTAATTTTTTAAACAGCAAAGTATCTATTTAAAAAAGGTGAAATAATTCATAAAATTTTTATCGTCGACTTTATCGAAATATTAAAAAAGTTTCATTACAATTTTTTTTTTTTAATTTTTCCCTATTTTACCGATTATTAAAAAGACCAATATCGATTTTCTCAGATTCAATACCTATATCGGAAAATTAGAATATAATTTACCTTAAAACTAATTTTTTTATATTAGCTTGTAATTTTCTTGTTTCGGTTTTTGAAAATAGTTTATAATTAAAAACGATATTTTCGCAAAAATTTAAATTACTCAATTAAAATAATTATTTATTTTGAACATAATTTTTATAAAAATAAGCAAATCGTCAAAGAATTGGATAAAACTCGTCTCAATTTGCTGAAATTTGAGAGTGTAAATAATTAAATTTTGTTTACATATTAAATACCAATTCTGTAAATGTAGCTCAATGGAAGTGGTATTTTGCTCACGTTTCATGGCATGTTTGTAACGTTTCTAAAGCCTTGTTGCGCCTGCCTATTGTTTTTAATATCTTGCTCTTTTTGCCTATTGTTTGTATTGCCTTATTCCGCTTGCCTAATTCAAAATAAAACCAGTCAAGTGCGAGTCGAATTCGCAAGCGAAACGTTCCGTACCATCGTACAAGATATAAAACTATATGTACTTTTAAAATACTCTAATTTTGCATGGCCACTATTTTGGAACTCCCAAACTTGGTTTTTGTTATTATAGTGCCAATAGTAATACACACTTCACTAACAACATAAGAATGGGGGATTATGGTCAATAGCTTAAACATATTATTTCAAAAATACTCGAGCTAATGCAAAATGGAATAAAGTTTGCAAATTTTACTTCTCTATATTTTGCAATTAAAATATATTTCAATTAATACCTAATCTTCCTTCTTTTTTAAAAAATTTGCGAAGTGTGAAATTGTGGTTTTGCTAACAATTTTATCTTGAAACGGAAATTAAAAAAACTATCCCACGATACAAGGTTTTTCCGTGTCTATAATGGACCATTACATTCTTTCAACACAGTGCTAGTTTTATCTGATAATTTTTAAAGCTTTATCTTAATTACAATAAACATTATTTGCACAAATTAAAGCATGACAAATTAGTGAAAGTGTTACACTGAAATTAAGATGGCGAAAAACATGAAAATTACATAATAAGAATAAAAGATGAATAACATAAATTAGTTTTTTTTTTTTGCATAATAATTATGTGGAAATAAATATTTAATATACATATTCAAATCTACTTGAGTGGAACGAAATAGAAACTCCATAATATAGTGTATTTTGATAATTGGAACTTGGTGCAAGTGGTTTTTTAACCGACTTCAAACAAAAAAAAGGAGGTTCTCAATTCGGCTGTATTTTTTTATGTTTGTTACCTCTTCGACTGGGTGAACCAATTTTGATGATTCTTTATCTATTTGAAAGCTGATGCTTCCCGTGTGATGGTCCCATTTCATTTTGGTCCAGTTCTAACAACGGCATCTATGAGAAAACCATATACCTAAGTCTTAAATTTGCACGACAAGAGGGTGACTAGCTCAATATCACGCAAAACGATTTCGATGATTCTATTTTTAGTGAACAATTAGTTAGTGTACTTCAGATTCAATAAAAATTACAAAATAAAAAAAAAACTTTTAACACAAAGAAAACGGACTTCAAATGAAAAACTTTTCCAAAACAAATAATATGCACTAAAAAGTAAAAAAATAACGATAATATAATGTACTTAAAATTATTGTTATTTTTGAAGTCGGTGTCAGCCAAGCTAATGTAGCAAACTGTTCTGTCAGAGTTGTTTCCTTTTCTGACCCCAACTCCAAAAATAACAATAATTGACGGACGGAATTGGTTACGCCTTAACCAACTGAGCTAATAGGGCCACAATATTAACTTTAAGATAAAGTTAATAATTAAGTTAATTTATTTTTTTTAATGGTCTAAAATAAAAATGACCTAAGATAACAACTTTATTGTTATTACAGTGGCATAAATTAATAAATTTGGTACAAAAACATACATTTTGAGATAATTAAAAAAAATCCAATTAAGTTTTTTTTTTTTTTTAAATTTTTTAAATAATTTGGAAAACCCATGTATGTTAAAGGTGTAAAATTTGATTAATTTATATGGTACATATGGTTTTATTACTATAGTAAGGTAATTAAATTTTATAGATTACGCAACAGTTCATTTTTAGAATGTCAAGGATATCTCAAATTTTTATTTCTGCTTGATTTAATTTATAGACTTAACGGTCAGTGCAAAGTTTTACGGTTGATTGGTAATGATATCAATATATCTGATTGATTTTATAGACTGAAAAAAATATTTTTTAAATTTCTTTAAAAATCAAATTTGAATTTTTATTTTTTTTTTTACATAAAATGAGAAAAATAATTCAATGAATATAGAGTGATGCGTACGCAGATATACATTATTAAACAGTTTACTTTAAGTTTAATAACACAAAAAGAATGAAATAAGAATACAAAACAATAAAAGATATGATGTCATGCTTTGAATGAGAATTAAATAAGTTAAAAATCAACAACTTATAACAAAAAAAAAGGAATATTTCGTCGAAATATTTTTGTCATCTTTTCGAAAGGTCGAAAAAATAAGATGATTGTCTTGGTATAATATTGTAAAAATAGTGCACTACATCATACAGCAGTGGTATATACGTATAGATATGCTTAGCACACTCAAATAAGTATTAATTTTAACATGCTTTTAACTCGACTGTCCATTTATCACGTATTCTGTATGATAATAGCATGATAATAAACATCTGTAATTCTGTATATAATAGACATCGCTCTTACACTACTTATACTCTAAATATAATTGATTCTGTTATACAAAAAATTTAAATAGCTTTGAGTGACTATATCTCAAGAATGAAGCGGTCAATAGTTTAAACTCACATGTACAAATTCATGAATGTTCAGTTAGTTTTTAAAAAAAATCTTAAATCTAGTTTTTTTCTAGAATTAAAAAACTTGTTAAAAACACAACAAAACGCAACCTTTCCAATGCTCTTCATGTTTATTATCCGAACTTTAATTGTATTTAACTCGAGTTAGAGACGGTCGATCGACTTCAAATTTTTTTGGATAATGTATTATTATATTACTAATAAGTATACACTAATTTAGAATTTTCTATCGATATGCCCATAGCAAGACAACAACCTTAAGAAATTTATTTTTGAGAAAACTGTTATAATTAATTAATATTACATCAGAGTAGACTTTTACAGCGTAAACAATTTAAAATTTGCATACAATAATTTTCATATTATGAAATTCAGATAAAATTATTTGTATTATGTCTAACAATTAGTATTAATAAATTATGCAATTTAAATATTTAAATAGCAGATCCATTATTTATTAGAATATAAATCAAAATAAATAAATCCAGGGCCAGGCATAATATTTGATAGTCATTGCAGGCCAGCGGGAAATTACAGAGATGGATTCCTCTAAATGTCGTGTCGAATAACTCTTAGCGTAACGAAAAGTCGCATCACCAAGATTAGGAGAGATTTAAGAGAGTTCATCAACTCGCCTGGCCCAGTAACTAAAATAATATGATTTAAAAAAAAAAATTGTACAAATATTATAACGGTTCAACTAATTTCTATGTGAATAACCTTTAATTAAATATTATAAACACATTTTTATTAAATTTGCAGTTTGTACTTCATATTTGGTGAATTAAACGATTATTTTAATATATATATAATATAAATTAATTCTAAAGAATTAATATTACTCATATGTATTTCCTACAATGCTGGTGGCATAAATTTGCAGAAAGGGAGAGTAGATTAAAAAATTTATATAAAAATACACGTGGTAAATTTTTTTTTTAGTGTGGCTGGAAAGTGTGTTAATCTCAAATTTTCTTTTTGTCACCTTAAAACTACATAAAATAGTATTTAAGAAAAAATAAGTACTGGTCAACTGTAGTAGCTCAGTTGGTTAACGAGTAGCCAATTCCGTTCGCGATATGTCTAGAGTAGCGGGTTCGATTCCCGCAGTTACTTCAAAATTTAATGAATAATTGTGATGGGTTGGTGTAGTACATGGTATATGCATGAAAGAAAGTGCACTCCGTCTCTGAAAATAATTGAGGAGCTGATAAATGTAATTATCAGCGGAAAAGGTGGTAAAACACATATATGGTATCACAACGGGCTCTATAGCCTAAGTGTGTCCTTCATGGACGGCCAATATAGCCTAACCTAATCTAAGTACTGGAAAAAATTGAATTGTGTTTTTAAGCTTATTGTACTTATTGTGTTTTTAAGTTAATACATTCGTCCATTATACGCCAGTTAAATTCGACATTAAAATCGCAAAGTAAATCTGCTTCTTTGATATTTTATTTGGATCCCTTTGGGGAGTGTGAAACTACGTTTGGCATGCAAAAAAAAGTTGTGTTGCAAAAACTACAAAATTTGGAGTTTTTCGTCTATTAGGTAGGTAGTACAACTTTATCTGGTTTTCAAAATGTACTTTCACATTCTAAGCTTTACATCTCTTTCCGGACGCTATTAATCCTAGCTTACGAAAATTATTGAAAGTATTATTAAAGTATTTTTTAGAAACCTTTTTTCGTTTTATTTCTAAAAATTTTCATAAGGAATAGATAAGGTTCACTAGTTGAAGCTATTTACAAATTTCCATCTCTCAATCTTTTTTATATTTGGAGAAAATGGACTCTTATGTCATTTAAAAATACCTTAAATTTTTTTTATGAAGTTTGAGGTATTGAAAAAATTTGGAAAAATTAATGGGATTCCTGTTTACATCGTTTTTTTTTAATTACATACCCGGCTATGCTATGTCCATTATTTGATTTATAAATAAAAGAAGAGTTCTATAAACTATTGATTTTTTATTAACAAGTGAAATTACTTAATAGCCTCCTTTCACTTACGCCCTTGATTTTCTGTATGTATACATAATAGACAGGTATTAGAATTTTTTTTATTTACTTTTTCATTAACAATTCCGCAATTGTCAAGTATATATTATTTAAAATTATCCTCCTACTATGTGTTTAAATTGTCATCAGAACATTATGTGATGTCACAGTTGAAATTATATATTTCGTTATAACATTTGTGTAAATAATAATTATTGTTTATTTATATTATATGTATAATGTCACGTGAGGCTTAATTAATGATTGATTATATAATTAGTAATGATTAGAAATTTATTCTGTTTCCTATAGAATTCTGCTTCCTATATATATTGATTGTCAATGTGTTTGAATACAAAACAAACTTTGTTCCTTTGAACAAGTGATTTTTGAACAGTTTCAAATTAACTATTTCGATAAGAGAAATGAAATATTGTTTGATTGGGTGGGATAATGAAAATACAGAAATTAGTTTTTTATTATTCGTTGTGTGTGTAGTCATGGTAGGGACAATAAAATCGATGCCAGCGCTTCCAGTGAAAAATTTTGGCGCTAAAGGGGGCTGTTATTTCTAATTTGCAGTTCTTTACATGTTAATGTTATAGAAATGTCAAATTAAAATTATTGTAAAACACGAATTAATTAAACTTAATGCATTAAAAATTGTGAAAATAAGAAATCAAATTGCACAAATATTATTTTTCAAATGTAAATTATCATAGTTATTTATTTAAATTTGTGAGACAATAATATTAAATTTTCAATGTAAGTCATAAATGCAATCCATACAATTATTTATGCATCCATACAATTCTATAATTAAAGTAGTGTATCGTCACCATGGAAACGCCTCCAATAAAATTCACGCACGGTGCGAATAGGTACAGGTCAAGCAAATAAAAGCTTGTAAAAAAAGACCTACGTCACTGTAGAAATATTTGCAATTAAAAATTTTTTATTTTTATTATGTAATACACAATACAAAAAAAGGCATTTTTTAGTATGTGGGTGTCTTCAAAAATTATTAATAATCAATATTAAAAATCAAAAATGCAAATTTTTGAAAAGAACTTCAGGTAATCAGATACCTACAATGTATGAATTTTTATTGTAGGTATGTATATTGTATACAAACAATTAATGTCCTTGACATTCCATAAATATGATTATATGTATAATATGGACACATTATATATTAAATATAATAAATCTATACTTAACCTGTCTGAGACTAAATGTCTTCAGATAATTGTTATTTATATAGAAAATATGAATTTATAATCTATCTAATTAAATTTATGTTAAGAAATTCCGTCCCAGTTTTTATAGAATTGGTTTTTCATCGTGTACTTATTTAAGAAAATAAAACCAGTCAAAAAAGACTTTCTTGAATTTTACGAAATGTTATCAATGAAATTCAATTTTTCTGTAAGCTTTATTTTTACCAATACATTTTACATATACATTTTACTTGAAATATTCTCGCAGTAGTCGCTTAAAAAATTTTTTTACCAATACATAAAACCGCCTTCCCAAAAAATACACAAATAAGTAAAAAATAATTTTACTTTTTTGTGTGTATCTTGCATTAAATTTTGCGGAGCACATACATAAGAATCGGTTCACAGATAAAAATTCAGCGTATACCCTTTGGAGATACCCTATCCATTAAAAAAAGAATTCAGACTACTTTGCACAAAGCTATGCGTGGCCAATACATTAAAAAAATATAAAGATTGACTTAAGAACCTCCTCTGTTTTTTATTTTTTGCGATTAAAAATAATTAATAGTGGATATGGTCTTTAGACGGATAAAACATTTGTTGTTAAACATTATTGTTTCAAAATTATAGTAAAATTTACTTATTTTTCTACATATAATTTTTTTACAAATTTGGTTTTGAAATATTCGTTGTGTGCGTAGTCATGGTAGGGACAATAAAATCGATGCCAGCGCTTCCAGTGAAAAAAAATTTTGGCGATAAAGGAGGCTGTTATGACTAATTTGCAGTTTTTTACAT